>NC_066621.1:154594974-155798772 GCF_025201925.1 Gopherus flavomarginatus
AATATCACCTCTTCGATCCCAAATGTTTCCTTGTTGTGTTAGTGCAAACGGTGGCATGTAGCTCGTTAGCTTCACTCTGCGCAAGGTGCAGGTAAAAAAGGTTCTGTTTAACTATCCCCCTTCTAGGTGGAAGAAGCCGACGACTGGCTTAGACACGGCAACCCCTGGGAGAAAGCCCGTCCCGAGTACATGCTGCCAGTCCACTTTTATGGAAGAGTGGAACACACCAAGAGTGGACTGAAGTGGGTCGATACGCAGGTACTGACGTGAGATGTGTTGTGCATAGACACTCATGAGCTGTTGAAGGAAATGCAACTTTTTTTATTTTTTTTAATAAGCTAGAAACTTTTGAGTATTTTATCCTGAAAGAAAACTTCCTGCAGTTCCAGTGCGGGAAAACTGATGCCTGTTGTTCCTTTGCTGTTGTTTAAGGGACACTGTGGCTTGCCAGAAGAGTGGCCTGCTTAGGAAGGATAAACTGGGATAAATCTGAGGTGGTGCCCACATCTTGGTGGCTTATTCCTTCCATAAGCCCCAAGGACACTCAACGTGCCAGATCTGTGATTACACCTGAATTCTGTTGCAGCTCTTCTTGGCCCTCCTTAACCTGGGATCCTCTTTTGTGTTAAATACAAAATCTGTGGAAACTGCCACGGAGCTTTGAATGTCCCACCTGCATTTAATGGCCAGTTTAAAGTGGGGCAGTCATCTGATGGCAGCCTGCCGCCAGATGAAGAAGCTGTAGACATCTAGGGGGAGGTGGAGGTGAGGAAAGAGATTTTTTTTAGAAACTGCTCTACATGAAACTTAAAAAAACCTCTTATTACTTAATGTAATTAGTAGAAATGGAGGAAGTTAGTAAGATTCAGCAGGTTGTAAAGTAGCATTCTTTTATTACTTGTCTGTGTGTTATCATAGCGTCCTTCAGCATATTTGTTCAGCTGTTTGTCATGTCCACGGAAATGAACTGATGCTCTGTACTGTGGTCAGAAAAGAAGTCTGCAAGATGCAGCACATTCGTGCTGCTGACAGGAAATGAGCCGTAATCATCTAAGAGACAACCGCCAAGGGAAGGCTGGCCTTGCAAAGAAATTAACCAAACATTTTAAAGCACCTCCTAGCCCTGGCCTTGCAGTCTGGTCTCTTGCCAGTACTGGGAGTAGGAATGAAATCTTCACCTTCACCCTTGAGCACAAACAAACCCGGCAAAATATATAGTAAGCTAGTAATGGGCAAACCTCTGACCAGGCCTCCGTGCTGGTAACTGCTCAGCCTGTAGATACACATGGAGTGTCCTGTGCTGACAGTGCAATCTGTCCGTGTGGGGTTCCCCAGACACCCCATCTTCAGATCGAAGTCTGAGCAACTTCTCTTTGCAGGCTGGAGGGGATGAGTGCAGATTAGCTTTTCGATAACACTAACTCTTCCCCTCTTCTTCCTCCCAACCCACCCCATGTCCTGAATTCTAGCACTTTCCAAAATATAAATGGCTGTAGTTGGAGACCTAATTGCAAATTTAAGGAGCTGTCAGCATTCAACCTGGTTAGCCATAACTTGCTTTTCTAACTCTCTTTCTAACAGTTTTGTGCATTTCAAGCACGATATCTTTCTGGCAACCTTTTCAGGTTTTTTAAGTTAGCAAGAGAATCCCAACAATGTTCTGAGCAACAGATAATTTGTATAATTAGCGGTGTCAAATGGACTATTAAGGGCCCCATCCACAGCCGTTGAAGTCAGTGCAGAGACACTTGCTGACGCCATTGGGCTTTGAATTCCATGTCGTTTCAACGTACGCTTTCCGTGGGCCAGATCCATTGCTCTTTGAAGTCAATGGGAATCCTTTTATTGACGTCTGCTGGTTTTGGTCAGGCCCCATGTGTAGCCTTGACTGACGCATCTAAGGGTGTACTGTGTTTCTGGGAATAGTAGGAATATGGCAGGCAGTGACGCTTTAATTCCAGCCTCTCCTCTATAAAAGACCTCTAAATCTGGCTCACCACAGGTCATACTGTAACCCCTGTGTAATAGGTGGTCCTTGCCTTGCCCTACGATACTCCTGTGCCTGGATACATGAATAACACCGTCAACACCATGCGGCTGTGGTCTGCTCGGGCACCTAATGACTTCAACCTCCGAGACTGTGAGTAGCTCTTCTGTGAAATATTCGCTTCTGTCCTGAATTTCCCCACCTCTGAGGCTGATCGCATGCTTTGGAGTGAGGAGGGGTGCTGCCAAGGAGAGTAGTTACATGACATGGATGATGGAATGCTGCTGGGATAAGGACTGGAACTTGCTGTTTAACCATCTATAAATAGAAGTTACTGGGGGGAGGTAGTCAGAGGAAGGATCTAGTTTGAATAGCCCAGTGACTGGGCCTGCGCCTGACTCACCTGTTTTGACAGTCAAGCTTATGTTGCTTTATTGTCCAGTTTCCCCCATCTTTCTGTAATTCCTCTAACTGTTCTTAACTGTCCTGTGTGCAACCCATCAAGCCTCTTGTGCAGTGTGCGTTTGCACTGACTCAAGCCTTCCCTTGTAGTTAACGTTGGAGATTACATTCAAGCCGTCTTGGACAGAAATTTGGCTGAGAACATATCACGTGTCCTCTATCCGAATGATAACGTAAGTCATCCGAAAACTGCTAAAGGTTTCATTGCTAGAGGCTGTTGCTCATTCCAGTTTGACTAATTAGCTGAAGCAAAATCTCTTCATGACCAGACAGGGAAACAGATTACTCCTGCTCTCAGTGTCAGACTACTGGAGCAGCGGGCATATCAGAAACATATCAACAAAAGAACAGTGTGTGTGTAAACAATGCCTCCGTGCACTGTGGGCAGTGAACATTGAGCAGTTTCAATCAGCATCACTTCATGGTTTTCCTATTTTAGCCTGATACGATGTTGAGGTTCCAAACACTGCAGAGGAGTATTTTAAAATATTCATTGCAAAGGGGAGCAGGGGGGTTAAAAGTATCTAAGAAATCTAGGAGCACAAGTTCTACTGAAAGCTGTGACTTGTACTCCTAAATCACGTGGGCACTCGACAATACCACCCGAAATTTTAAAGAGACAGAGAAATGAAGTTATGCATGTTGTAAAAGGCTGTCTTTCATAAACCCTGAATTTTGTGACTAATTGGATCTGACAGGGCCCTTTAAAGAGAGAAATCAACAAATCTAGTTTAAGGAATACTTCTTAAATACAAAAACAGTCAGGCTGAACTCACGCAAGGTCAAAAAATGGCATGAGGATAAATTCATTGTTCCTTTACTATTGGTGTGCATCCGGTCGCTTTTGTTTTGAAGCCTAATATTAGGCACCTGATTTTGAAAATGTTGGCCTAAGATATGTTTGGCTTCCTATGTGTTTTATTGCCAGAACTCCTTTTCACTGCCTCAACAAAGCAGAGAACTGGCTCTAGTAGGGATGGGATTTGACATGTCATCCAAGCAAGGCATGCTGGTGCCCTGCTGATGTGCACCTAGGAGTGTGAAGAGTTACTTCCCACCTCAGTTCAGCACAAGGAGTCAGTAGTTAACGGTTAAAACCAATCACAGGGATTATAATACTGAAAAGAATCCCGTACAAATGAATTTTCTTCTTGTCCTTTTCTGCCTTTTCCCTTTGGCGATTTCACTCACCGAAGGCAGGCAAGGGAAAACAAACTGGACAGCTTCTTTCTTTCTGGTCAGGTTCAGGTTTTTCATTCTCCTGCATTGGCACAATGCCGCAGTGTTGAAGTGGCAAACGCTGCGGGGGAAATACCAAAACCAAAAAGTAATGTCATCTTAAAACCAACCCAGAACAAAACAAAAATTACGTTTTTGAGCAAGTTACTTCGGAAGAAGTCCTTTTAAAACCAGTCAGTTTGACTGGGTTGCATAGTACAAATGGTATTCAGCAAGACAGCACTGTGAGGTTAGGACAACCCAGATCAATTAAGCTCAACCAACTGAGAATTAAGCCCTGTTTGTATTGCATCTGTCCCTTAAAGGTTCAGATTACGTAGCATTCCCTGTCTGTTCTTGCTTGTAGTTTTTCGAAGGCAAAGAGTTGCGACTGAAACAGGAATACTTTGTTGTGGCTGCCACCCTCCAGGATGTCATCCGACGTTTCAAAGCATCCAAATTTGGAAGCACAGAAAGCGTTCGAACTATATTTGAGTCTTTTCCAGATCAGGTAAACGTCACGGGATAATGGCCGACTGAGGTCTGTAATGATTCAGTTTCAAAGCATGCTTTCCATTTCCTCATAAATGTTTTTTGGTGGTGAGGACCAAATGGTCTCTCAGGATCTGATATGGTATTTCCTAGACTAAGAACTCGCTTTCAAACCACCCAGCTTCAATGGAGGGAACAAATTCGTGGAAATGTAGCACATTTGACGTGTCTCCAAGCAGCTAGCTAAGAGGCAAAATGAAGGATTACACGTTTGGTTGCTTGAATTTTGTATTAATTTTTATAGGTAGCGATACAGCTGAATGACACTCATCCTGCACTGGCCATTCCTGAGTTGATGAGGGTTTTTGTGGACATTGAAAAACTGCCATGGACTAAGGTTTGGAAAATCATCTCTGTACTTTTTCTGTTTCCTGTGATAGAGAATACCAAACGTTGCAAGCGTAGCCTTGCTAAAGAGCAACTGTCTAGATAATCCCTTAATTGTCTCCTGGCGTATGATATAATATTGACAAGCTTCTTGGGTTTACCCCTATAATCAGTAGTGTAGCTGGAGGGGAGCAGGCAGCCACTGCTCTCCCACTGAGCACAAGTGGCACCTTTTCAATTTCTTGGCGCCTTTTTAATTTTTACTCACTGGGTGGCGCTCCGGGTCTTCGGCGGCGCTTCGGTAGGTCCTTTGCTTGCTCCATGTGTGTTCGGCGGCACTGAAGGACCCGCTGCTGAAATGCTACCGAAGACCTGCAGAGCCAGTGAAGGACCCACCACCGAAGATCTGGAGCACTGCCCCATCAGTAAAAGTGCTGCCGGGTGAGTAAAAGCGCTGCTTTTTTTGTGATTGCTCCCTGTTTGTTCCACCTGGCTACGCCACTGCCTATAATCTAGCTAAACTGTGATCAAGACCACGAAGTTGAAGAAAGTGATGGGTAACGGGCCTTGTCAGTACAGCTTTAGGGACTTACGGAGGCCAATCTTGTAACTGCGTATATCAAGTTTATCTTTAAGTTATACAACCTTTTGTAAGGTTTCTGCTATAAAGGAATGGATCTGTTCAGAAATCAAAAGAAATTACTACTGAAGAGGTAAATCTGCTCCATGCATAGCCCTACATTTTCAACGGTCTGCTAACACTTTTGCATGTGTCAACATCCAGTGTATATATACCTTTTTATATATACAATATAAAAAATATGCACAAGTTGGGTTGCATACACATAAGTGCATTCACAAATCCTCACACTGTGCTTGCTCAGTGGATGTGGCACACATGCCAGTCAGCTGTATTCTTTATACATGCTCTTCTGAACACTTCTTTTGTTACACATGTAAGCTAACTGGCTACCAACGCTTTGGAAACTGAATCCTTTCCTGTGCAGCACAAAGCCATCTGTGTGAAGATGCTCATTCTATAATATGGTAACAGCCTGTTAAATAGAGACAGCTGATGACTCTAGTACTATATGCTTCTCTAAACAAAGGCTCACCGTTGTAATGATGATTGTCTGTCTGATATTTATGTGGCAAGGATTTGTAAACCTGCTAAAACTTCTTAGATAAAAATAAGTAGTTAAAAGTAGCTATTGGGACACACTAATTTTCTCATGCAGGATATGGAACAGCAGCTGTCTAGAACAAATTCCTCAATCTGCATCTTGCATCCAACGAAGTGGGTATTCACCCACGAAAGCTCATGCTCCAAAACGTCTGTTAGTCTATAAGGTGCCACAGGACACTCTGTTGCTTTTTACAGATCCAGACTAACACGGCTGCCCCTCTGATCTTTTGGGCAGTAACTAAGCTAGGATTTATGGAACCAATAACTAGCAGCCACAGACTGTAATGTTCTGTTTGACTAGGACAATCTGGAACGCTCTTATATAGGAGGTTTTTTAAGTTATAATTTTATTAAAGTTCACCATTCCATATCAGAATTTATGGGAGTTTGTTTTAAAAAACCTGTTTCTTACCTGAAAGAAACAAGCATAGCATTAAGGATCTGCAAAATGAGTCTCCCTGCTGGAAGCCTGTAGGTGTATTGCAAGGACCTGAATTTCCCTTTGTTCCACAATGTTGTTGCTTGTCAGAAAGGCCTGTTTCATCATAGGTCATGAGAGACCATTGGAGGGACCAGCATAGATTGACAAGTTGTTTATTGGTATTAGTCATCCAAGAGGCCCCAAAGGAGAACACAGCCCTGTTGTGCTAGGTGTTGTACATATACCTAGTAAGAGCTGACCATTTACACAGAGGAGACACAGGAGGAGGCATCATCCCCATTTTACAGATGGCGAATGCAGATACAGGGCTTGTCTACACTTGAAATGCTACTGCTGCAGCTGCACCACTGTAGCACTTCAGAGTAGGTACTACCCATGGCAGTGGGAGGGGTTCTTCTGTTGCTGTATTTAATCCACCTCCCTGAGAGGGGTCTGTCTACATGGGGGGTGGGGGGAACTAGACCACTCAGAGGTGTGGATTTTTCACACCCTTGAGCGATGGAGTTAAACTGATTTAACGTTCTAGTGTAGGCCAGGTTGCAGAGATTGTTACTTTCCTGCTATGCTTCAGGGAGTCTAAAGCAGAGCCAGCCCCCAAGCACATATGTATCCCAGGGCTGGGCCTGAGTAAAGTTTTGTCACAGAGTGGGTAGCATGTGGGTGTTGTACAGGTTTGAGGGGTCCTTGGCTTTACTCTTTTAACCATTAACTCCCCTCTATTAAACACCAGGCCTGGGATATCACCAAGCGGACCTTTGCCTACACAAACCACACGGTGCTCCCCGAAGCACTAGAGCGCTGGCCGGTCGATCTTGTGGAGAAGCTGCTGCCGAGACATCTGCAAATAATTTACGAAATAAACCAGAGGCATCTGGATGTAAGTAACTTGAAATGAAACTGACAGTGGCTCTGAGTGCCAAACGCATCCAACTGTGGGAGGGGAAAGGAAGCATCCGGTATCTTGCTGGGCTATGCCAGGGCATGGCGGTTGTAATGGACTGGCTTCTCTCTGACAGGGAATCTGGATGTGGGGATTTGTGCTTTATTTTTTTCAACAGAGGGTAGGGAAAAGGGGGACCTTAACATAAGGTTTGGGCTAAACCACAGGCCAGCCTTTTCTGTGCTTGCTCTCTATCCCAATCTGGCTCTTGTTTGATCTCTTGATTTTTAACAAGTCCCTCTGAGGAACATCAAGTTGTTTTCCTCCTGAAATATTAAGCTCACTCTAGACAAGATGGAATGTAAAATAAACAAGGAAGGGCTTCAGTCTCCTGGACATTAAGGCCTGTTTGCACTCTGGCAGCACAAAGGGGCCTTTAATGTGAATGCAAATCCAAGCCAGGATGCACATTAACAAAATCTGTGTCTCTATTCCTGGCCCCCCCCCCAGCCCCATGAAATGTTTGTTTTTGCATCATGCTGTATCAGAGGCCCTATAAGAAAGCTCAGAGTGTGTGTGTGTGTGTGGGGGGAAATCACAAACACTAAATTGGTTCCTAAAGAAAAACTGGTGAATCAAACTACTTTGCCAGTGGGTAAAAGTGCTTTGCCCAGACACATGGAATATTTATTTGTGGGAGCAGGGGAGACCGGATAATGTATTTGATTAACATCTGCAAGTCCTTGTCTCTGCCCCCTCTGGTCAATTTATCCAAACTCTTCACAAGGCTTCAAATGCAGTAAATGATGGGGAGGAGAGGAGAGGAGAGAGGAACAAAACAGCTAGAATGGCAGTGTAACAGGGCGGACTCACCACCGCGGCGCCTCCTGCTGGTTGGTTTGAGAATTAGCTCTTTCAGCGGCATGCTTTCACTAGTGCTGTCTCGCCCTCTATTACTTTCTCGGTCTCCACCGTCCTCACAGTCGGACCCACGTCACTCCCAGACTGCAGCATCCGCTTCTGGACACTGCCCTCCCGCTGTGCCCACTCTGCTGGTTCACCCCCTGCCCCCCCCTTTCTGGGAGACCAGCAGTTTCTGGTTCTACCACTTGCCTCAGTGGCTCACTGCAGTCCTCAGTCTAGCCCCTTCCTCCAAGGGCAAACTGCAGTCTGGCCTAGCCACTCATCACTGGCAAGTGAGGGGAGGGAGAAAGGAAAGACCCAGGTCTGCCTGCTGCTCTGGGCCCTGACGCAGGGACTCTCTAGCAGCAGCCACTTACTGCTACCCTCTAACTCTCCTCTTCTGCCTGCTTCCCTGGGCCACTTCCCCAGCACTTTCTCTGCTGCTTTGTGTCAGGGCCCCAGTCCGGCAGTCGTGAGCCTGGAGCTCCCCCAGCCTCTGCTGACCCTGCCCAGCCCTGCTCTGGCTTAGGTGCGTCTCTAAGAGCCAGTTCTTGCTCTCTCCTCCAGGGAGAGACTGGGCCGGCTCCAGGCACCAGCGGAGGAAGCAGGTGCCTGGGGCAGCACATGCTGAGAGGCGGCATTCTGGCCATTCTTGGGGTGGCACAGTCTGAGCGTGTTTTTGCTTAGGCAGTCTGGACAGCAGTCCGAGCAGCCAGTGGCTTTTTTTGTTGTTGTTACTTGGGGGTGGGGGGGGGGGGGCAAAAATGGTAGAGTCAGCCCTGGGGAGAGACTGTGCTCCTCGCTGCCCTGCAGCCTTCTTATAGGGCCCAGCCTGGCCCTGATAGCTGCTTTCAATAAGCCTTTCCATGACTGGCTGGGGCTCTGCCCAGCCTCTCTGGCTGCCCCACTACAGGCAGAATTCACTTGTGCCGCCATCTTGGCTGCCTGGAACGTGGTGGTGGTATAACTCATGTAGAGAATGATAAAGTGCAGCCATTCCTAAACAAGGCCCATTAAACTGCTTCATCTGGGATGTGCAGCGCGTGCTCCAGAGTGGATCAGCCCCCTAGAACTCATTGTTCTATTCTGGGACTTCTGCTGCTGTTGGCCCCATTGTCCATTTCTCGAATGCCTCTTAGGCCTGGCCCACCCTCAGTGACACATGATTCACAGCCTCTGGCTGGCTGTAGCTAAACTTAGAGAGACAAGGTGGGCAAGGTAATAACTTTTATTGGACCAGCTTCTCCTAGTGAAGAGACAAGCTTTTGGGCTTCCACAGAACTCTTCATCAGATCAAGTATACTTAATCCTGTTTTATACTGGCCCATGCAGGTGGCTGTTCTTATTTCTAGTCAGGGATGACTGCTTTTTTTGTTCTAATTATTTGGGGATTGATTGAGTTGTAGAGTGACTAAGCTTGTTGATGCTCTAATGTATCCGTAATCTAGTTGCTGTGGATTTTTTTCTTAAAAATCATTACAGCACATTTTTTAATTTGTCATCTGGACGGCACTCGAACAGAATGCAGCAGAACCCCAAATCTGTTTTCCAAAATGTAGATCTATCCCCATGTCAAAATTGAAGCTGTTCTTTATCAACCCGAATTTTACAAAGGTTTCAGATGGCCCCAGAGTCCTTCATTGAATTGGGTTTTACCATATAGCAGTCCTTGCACTGATCAGAACCCAGATGCTATTATGGCAGAAGGTGTGCTTTCCCTCTGCTGGCTAAGAGAGCAGCTGATTTGAATGCCCAATTATAGATATTGAATTTATGACTAGTTTTTATCCCATCTCCAACCTCACAGAAAGTCACAGTCCTGTTTCCTAATGATATTGACCGTCTGAGAAGAATGTCCCTGATCGAAGAAGGAGGAGTCAAGAGAATCAACATGGCTCATCTCTGCATCATTGGCTCGCATGCTGTTAATGGCGTAGCAAAGATCCACTCAGATATCGTGAAGACTCAGGTGTAAGTTAGAAAAACAATAAATGTGGCTTATGAATGAATTGCAAAGTACAGCAGTTCCTGACCCTGTTCAGTAAGACATCTGAAATTGTTACACTCAGGTTCACTAAACTAAGATTGGAGTACAACTGTTAAATTCTTATAAAATGGAAAATCGGATTTGTCTGAGTCAGGATCAGGTCAGCACGGTGCAGAGCAGGAGTGCAAAGCAATTGTGAATGATGCCAAGAGCAAGCCAGGATTAGCAACTGTTAGTTATTCGTGAATGCCTGTTAATTTAATAGAAATGGGCTGTAAAATTACCCTTTTCCCCCTTAATTCCTCACCATTGCAACTCCCATGTCTAATGGTGCAGAAAGGGAGATTGACAGTAAGTGACTAGCTGAGGGCCCTGAGGTGAGTCGCCCGTTGTCAGAGCTGGGGTTAGAATTTGCATCTTCCACCACCTAATCTTGTGCTCTTAACGCTAGACAACGCTGCCTGTATGCATTGATACCCTCTCAGATAATGGCTTCACACTGAGCATGGAAGAATAGCCTCTCAGAATAAGACCGTTACCTTCTCATTGTCCTAGATTCAAGGACTTTGCCGAGCTGGAACCAGAGAAGTTTCAGAATAAGACTAATGGGATCACCCCCAGGCGCTGGCTCTTGCTTTGCAACCCAGGACTAGCAGAGCTCATAGCAGAGGTAACTACAGTGCCTCTGTATGTACGTGTCCTGGAAGCATGTGGGAAAGAGGACTTGGGCACATTGCAATGTGTTAAAATGGTAACCAGCTCTTTCTGCAAGTGAGACACCCCTTTGGGAATGCTCTCTGCATCCTCACTGAATGCGGCAGCTGGATGCCTCTGCATCAGTGATGACTGCTCAGATGCACATGTCTTTGGCGGAGGGGCGAGGGGGGTTGATTTCCCTATGGGGACAGCACTAGATCCAAGAGCTGGAAACATGAGTGCTAACTTCCCCACTGCCCTGAGGGTGCTCAACCCACCACCCTCACCCTGCCCCAATTCCATCCCCAGTCCCCGCCTCTTTACCACTTTTTCCCCCAAGCGTGCTGCATCCCTACTCCTCCCCCCCCCTTGCTCCCCAAAAGTCCTAAGCACTGTCAAACAGCTGTTAGGTGGTGGGCAGGAAGCTCTGGGAGCGGGAACATGGTGTGCACAGGGGAGGAGAAGGTGAGGAGGGAGTGGGGGCAGAGCACCCGCTAACTTTTCCCCGTGGGTGCTCCAGCCCCACAGCACCCATGGAGTCGGCGCCTATGGCTGAAAATACAGGATAAAGGAGCAGCTCCCCTCCAGTTTCACATGCTAGTCACCCGGTCCAGTCTCAGAGAGTGAAGCAGAGTGGAGGGTCTCTTTGCAGAAAGAGTCACTGAGTGGCCCACATTGTTACTCTCCATACCCTGATTCAGGGCTGGCATTTGAGGGAGAGAATTTGTATTGGAAACTGCTTTATTCAGACTGTTTTCTCCCGGCTTGGAATATCTCTACGCGTGCCTGGCTCCTGGCTGGGAAAACTGCCCAGACTGCCTTATGCCATCAAATGCCTGCTTGAAATATTGGTCCCCTATCTCATGAGAAGCTATCAGAGGCTTCCTGTGTTTCTCTTTCAGAGTATTCCTGCCCCCTCTCTCCCCTCTCGGTACAATAGAGTCTGAGTGTTTGCAGGGTGTTTGTTCACTAATGGTGCAGCCAGAGTGAGCAGTGAAAGTGGTTTTTGTTTTTTAAAAAAATCTTTGATTTATTTTTTCTTATTTAAGAGCTTTGGAGAATTGAAAACCACTTTGGGTTTCTTACTCCTTTTCTCTTTGTAGGTGGTCCAAGGACATGCACAGGACTTGTGCCCTGGTACACTTTCCCCAAAGTGAATAAAACAATGGCTGTACCTTTCAAAATACTGCTACACGTTGACAAGCCCAGCACTCAGAAATATCTGAGGCTCTGCCTTTTAACTCCTAGTTTTGGAGGGACCTCTTAGGAGCAGGGGCTTGTTGGAATAAACCCTAGTTAGGAGAGTCCAAAACCCCAAGCCGCTCAAGCCCAGATCCTAGGCTCTTGACCCCATTGCTAGTGAAGCCAAGTTGGCAAATGTGTATTGAAACTCTCCGTGGGGGAGAGATTTGAGGAAAGGAGGTGGGGGATGACCTTGGACCTCTAGTTCCTTCAATTTATAATTGGCCAACCTTTTTCAAACCTTGTTTGTCATTTTAGTTTTCAGCCTGTTGAGTTAAAATTTCTTGAACAAAAGTGCTGCCTGTATTGATTCCTCCAGAAGTTAGAAGACTATGTGTTCTGTACGTCTGCGTGGACTGAGCGAAATTTGCAGCCCGTGTGTAAAAGGCAGTTCAGTAACTGTAGAGATGAATGTATTGAATGACTTTATTTTATTATTATTAATTATTATTACAGAAAATAGGAGAGGACTATGTGAAAGATCTAAGTCAGCTGATAAAGCTGCATAAGTTTGTTAATGACGATATCTTCATTCGGGAGGTTTCCAAAGTGAAACAGGTAAGGGATTAGGGAATCTCTGGACGAGCCATGGGATGGTGTGAACTCGGTTGTGTGCAATAATGCCTTTTTTTAACCGCTCCACAGGAGAATAAAGTTAAGTTTGCCCAGTACTTGGAGAAGGAATACAAAGTGAAGATTAACCCTTCCTCCATGTTTGATGTGCATGTGAAGAGAATTCACGAGTACAAGCGTCAGCTCATGAACTGCCTGCACATTATCACCATGTACAACCGTAAGTCACTCACCTGGTGTCTGTCTCCTTCAGAAAGACAATCTGACCCAGGCATGCGCTGATAGGTACTGAAAGACAGCAATACCTGGACTGAAAATGTTAGGTAATTTCGCATTTCCTTCCTCTTTTAGGCATAAAGAGAGATCCTATGAAGCCATTTGTGCCTAGGACAGTTATTATTGGAGGCAAAGTAAGTTAATCCCATTGGCCTTTGTTTAAGGGTGGTGGTGGATTGACACTTCATGGGGGAGACTTTCAAAAGCACTTAAGGGATTTAGGAGCATAAAAGTCTCACTGACTTTCAATGGGATTTTCGCTCTTGGAAAAATCTACCACTTGTGGTAGTGGCTGAAAGGTTGCAGCCAAGTCAGAGCAAAGCACATGCATAGAATAATGGATGGTTCCTGCCCAAGAGAGTTTACAGTCGAAATGACAAGATAACAGGAGGACACAAGAAACACGCGGGCTCGGGTGTGGAGGGGAAAAAAACAAGGTAACAAAAATAGGGTGTTCCAACAAACTAGCCGTGTGAGCAAAATGGCAGTCAAAGAATGTGTGTACAATTAACAGCCTTGCTAGTCTTCAGCCTGTGACTCTTTTTTCTAGGCTGCTCCAGGATACCACATGGCTAAAATGATCATCAGACTCATTACAGCTGTGGGTCATGTGGTGAACAATGACCCTGTGATTGGAAACAAGTTGAAAGTCATCTTTCTGGAGAACTACCGAGTGTCCCTGGCTGAAAAAGGTAACGTGCTGTACAGAGCCGCGGTAGAGGCTGCACGTGCAGTATGGTTTGAAGGATGACGTAACTGCCATTACAACAAAGCTGCCATGTAGTTTTAGATCCGCCTATCTAATTGGGTGCAGAGTTAAGATTTTTCTTCCCTACCTAGAGCTTGTGCGCTCTGCTGCTTATATGTAGGACCCACAAGCTAAAGCATGGCTGGTAGGGTTAACAGCAGTTTCCCTTTCAGAGTGACGAGAGTGTGGGTCTGTTCTTCCACTTTTTATTACCTGGATTGACAAGCTACTACTTTAATGGGGTGGGTGGGTATGTGTGGGTGTGTGTAAACAAAACAAGGTCCTCTCATGGAGTTTACAACTGTAGTTTGTGTCTCATAGCTGTGTCAACCTTGCAGGAGCTCTTGAAAGAGAGTTGAATCTTCTAGAGTGGGTTACCTTGAAGATTACATTTCTGCACACATTGTGGTGGTGAAAGAAACCAGAAATACAAACAGCAAGAAAGTCTCCTACATATGAATGCTGCCTAAGAACTGCAGAGGGGAATGGTCTTGGATCTAGAGTTCTCCAAACAGTGTGGTGACTTAGGGATGAAGCTACAGAATTCTAAAGCCCTGATCCTGCAAGAGGATCTATGCAGACCTCTGTATGGATTCAGTGTTCCATCTACACAGAACCAGTTGTAGGATCAGGAGCCTAAGTTTGAAAACTTGTATTCTGAAGGGTAGATTTGAGAAGTATCCGTATTGATTAGGAAGCTGCGACAAGCTGGTATGTCCTGCCAATGTCTTTTTAAAATCAGGTCCCTGTTTGCAGCAAACTTTTTGATCAGTGTAAATCCGTGGAACGAGGAGCCAACACAACACCAATCAGAGGATGCTAATGGATGCTGCTCTTAAACTGGGCAGTGATGCCAAGGATGGATTCATGTTTAGACTTTAAATTGACTCAAATGGAATTAGGAATGAAGCCAGTAATTATGAACCTCTTAATGCATTTTATTGGCAGTGATTCCAGCAACCGACCTGTCTGAACAGATTTCCACAGCAGGCACTGAAGCGTCAGGTACAGGAAACATGAAATTCATGCTGAATGGAGCCCTGACCATTGGGACCATGGATGGAGCAAATGTTGAAATGGCAGAGGAGGCTGGAGAAGAGAACTTGTTCATCTTTGGCATGAGGATCCAGGATGTTGAAGAGCTGGACAAGAAAGGGTGAGGTTCTTGTATAGCATTAGAAGCAGCATAGGCATGAGTTTACCGTGGCAAGGAACAAAGCCATTAGAAAGTGGTGCAACTTCTGAATACCATGTAGGTGGACAGAGCTTCTGTTAAGGTCTGTTGCCTCAAAAGGCTTACAGTAGCAGCGGGAGCCAGAGCACTGGACTAGTGAATTAACTGTGGCAGTAGGTAAAATTAGCTTTAGGATTCATCAGTGTTAAATTGTTAGAACTAATAAACATTTAAACATCTTCCCTCTCTGCACTTCAGGTACAATGCTCAGGAATACTATGACAAGCTTCCTGAATTGAAGCAGGCCATTGATCAGATCAAGAGTGGCTTTTTCTCTCCAAAGCAACCTGACCTTTTCAATGAAGTGACCAACATGCTGTTCCACCATGACAGGTAGGAAGCACATCTGAAATACTAACTCTGGGGCAGAAGATGGCTTAGTGGTATCAGCATTCAGCTGAAAATACCTGACTTCCCTGGTACCAAGTAGAGACCCCAGCAGGGTCCATTTAGGTCTTCATCCTTCCAAGGATATGTACATAAGAATGGCCCTTATGGGTCAGAACAAAGGTCCATCTAGCCCAGTATCCTGTCTTCCAACAGTGGCCAGTGCCAGGTGCCCCAGAGGGAATGAACAGAACAGGTAATCATCAAGCAATCCATCCCCTGTTGCTCATTCCCAGCTTCTGGCAAACAGAGGCTAGGGACACCATTGCCGCCCATCCTGGCTAATAGCCACTGCTGAACCTATCCTCCATGAATTTATCTAGTTTTTTTTAACCCTGTTATAGTCCTGGCCTTCACAACATCCTCTGGCAAGAAGTTCCACAGGTTGACTGTGTGAAGAAATACTTCCTTTTATTTGTTTTAAACCTGCTCCCTATTAATGTCATTTGGTGACCTCCTCAGTTCTTGTGTTATGAGTAGTAGTGTGAGAGATTTTTTTTCAGATGTGGCTTGAGGAGTTGAGATCCAGTCTCCTGCATGCAGTCCATGGCACTTATCTGTTTGCTGCAGTATCTTTAGCCATAACTCTTTGGACCCCAGATTTGCAACGTACTGGCTGCCACTTATCTGCCTCACTGTCACGCTGTCCCCCAGAGGTGACTGTGTTTCAGAGTGCTATATTGATGGAAAAGTGGTTTCGGATCCTTTGGGGGTGAAAGGCTCTCTACAATTCTAACATTTTAGAACTTGTTGGAATTGATTTTTAGCAGTTTTTTATATTCCTATTGGGAACATAAAAGTGATACATTTGGGCACATGCCTTTGCCACAAGTGTATGCAGATGACGTTCCTCTGCTGTGAGGTTTCTTAATAGCCCTTTTGCATGGTACAGCCTGTATTTCTCCTAGAATATGAACAGTAACCAGATGCCAAGCCAGGCCAGGCGGCGGGTGTTTGTCTCTTGCAGTGCTTGGACTAAAAGCTGTCTGTGGCAGAGGATGCTGTACCTATTATGTGGGCAGCTACTTTGAAATTGTAGGCACTATGGGAATACATAATAAAGGTTAATTCCCATGATGTCTTTCTTCCTTGAATGTCTTTAGTGTACTACTGGCTTGGATAGTCTGTACTATCCCTCTTTGCACTGACAACGCGATACAGCCTAGGATGGGGGTTAGTTCTAGGTAAATAAATTGAAGACTTTCAAACTGGTCAGGAATATATGTTTTGTGAAGTATTTCCTTGTTTGTGTGTCAGTTCTCAGCTCTGAGCAGGGCAGACTAATGAGCATTTTAGTTTTCTATTTAATATTAATCACCTGTCACCCAGGTATTTAAAAGGTCTGTAGAAGCAGGGTGAGTGACTTGCTCTTTTTTCTTTGCTCCCATAGGTTTAAAGTATTTGCAGATTATGAGGCATATGTCAAATGCCAAGACAAAGTCAGCCAGCTGTATATGGTAAGAATTGGGCAGGGAATGATCCAGGGTGGGCTGGACTGTGATTGGATCTTTACTGCAAAGTAGCATTTGGGGACTTATTCCCTACTGCAAGTTAGAGCATCTTGAAAGCTGCTCTTAACCCAGTAGGCTCTGGTACAAGTTATTCTGGTAAAGCCCCTGCTGTAACCCCCTGGATCTACTGGTTTGGGGAGGGAGGGCGGGGAGAAGAGTCTACCTGTAGTGACTTACCAGTTAGTTGAATACAATGGCAAATTGAGTCATAGTTCTGAGAGACCAGAGAGATTCTTTAGAGCTGAACTGATGATAGTGACCTGCCTGTCACCCCCTCTTCCTTCTCCATTTGTTGTGGCTGGGAGAGCAAGAAATGTGCCCTCTGCTGGAGGCTATAGCCTGCTTTTGGGGTGTGGGGGCTGCTCTGCAAACTGCTCACTGGGATCTCCATTAGCAAAAATGTATTTGAGCCAATTCAGAAATGGCTCTTCAAAAAGCTGGCCTTGTTCAGTCTGCACTTGAGCAGTGTGCAAAGCAGTTGTGTGTCCAAATACTAAACTCTGAAAGTGACCTTTAGGCATGTCTTCACTAGAACAGGCTCGTGTGCTGTGCCAGCCACACCTTTCCAAGCTGCTGGCCTAGAAGTTTTTCTAAAATGGCCCTCACTCAAGCTTTAGACACTTTCCCTATAGCAATGCTGCTGTTCCCTTCAGGGCTGCTGTCCTACATAGGAGTTTGCCTGTCCTTTCGGGCACTTGGTAGAACAGATACTGTGCTAGGCCTTGTATCTGCATTCAAGTGCTGTGATCTGGTCTATCCACAGAATGCCAAAGAGTGGACCAAAATGGTTATTAGAAACATAGCTGCCTCAGGGAAGTTCTCCAGTGACAGGACCATTAAGGAATATGCCCGAGACATCTGGAATGTGGAGCCTTCAGACCTAAAGATTCCTCCACCTAACGAACCAAGGGATGTGGCTGATGACAAGAATCCCAATTGCACAACTCAACAGGTGAAGCTGTAGTTCTGAGAAGACTTTGCTGTGCAAGCTGTCTCTAGTAAGGCTGTGGTGTAAGCATTGTTACATACCCATAACTGTTTAGTGGATCTTTTTATTGTCTTTCCTAACACCTTGAATCACAGAAACCTGAATGTTAGAATACAACTGCTTGCTGTTGGTGCTGGAATAAAAGTGCCAATTGAAATCTCCAGTGCCCTTACTGTGGTTTACTTAAGCTTAAAGTCAGAACCTGGGATTGCTTGTGTAGACTCATCCAGGCTACTTTATGTAACATTTAACATGAGGACAGGTACAATAAACTGTCACAAGGGAAGTAGGGAGAGGAACACAGACCTAAGGGCTGGTCAGCCAGCAGTCAATTGTTCTATAGTCCAGTGGACAGGAGCAAGGGTACTTTAATTTCAGTCTTAAAAAGTGACCTATACCTCCCTTGCTGCACAGTAAGCCCATTACAAAGTGTTGTAACTGCAACAGGCACAGAACACTCCTTTTGAAACAGCCCTGACAGTTTAACTGTCATGTCCTCACTCAGTCATCTTTTCTCATGACTGAGCATACACAGTTCTAACCTTTGATCACTTTTTGTTCTCCCATGGGGTTTAATTTCCTAAAGAACTGGACTTAATGATCCTGCTTTCAGCACTCAAGGCCTCAGGAGTATTACCTCCCCATCTTAATTCAGCCCTCAAGATCCTTTCCAGCCCTTCACTTCTGATTCTAAAATGTCAACAGCTAACTACGTGAACCATGCCATGGCCACAAAATAACTTAGTAACCTCTTCCTATGAACACTGCTCAAATCGCTACCCCGTAGTCATACTCCAGATATTAACACCTTAGTGGAACAAAGTGCTTGAAGCCCTCACAGCATAGAATTGGACTTTAAGTGCTGACTTGTAACTTGACTCACAATGGGAGTTTCACAAATGGGATGTCTGTTTAAAAAAAACACACCCACCATAGAGAGGCTTATCCCTTCAAAACGAGATCAAAATTAAGAGCTGCACTAAATGTAAGCACTTTGGAAGGAAAACAAAAAGCTTAAGGCAAACTATTTACCCTACCTGGGTACAGCTTGTGGGCGGGTGGGGGTGCATGTAAAGCTATGGTGCCAGTAGCTGGGTCTGGCTACACAAATGTATTCTAGTCCATTTACTGATTAAAATCAAATTAAACTTTCTAATGTAGTTTTGTTGAGTCTCTGCAATGATGTGGCTTCAGCTGTAAGTGTGCCCATGGTGATTGATGTACAGTGCAGTAGCTGGTATCACTTGATGCTCTTCAGGAAGTCTCTGCAACAAAACAAGTGTAACAACATTAAACTATCCCAGTCTAATGGCTAAGGGTTTAATACAGGGGTCCCCAATGCAGTGCTCATGGGCACCAGAGTGCCCATAGGGGCATCTAAATGCACCTGCATCCTGGCTCATGGTCAAGCACCTACAGAAATGCCTCTGAAATTTGGTGGCAACACCTCTAGATGACAGTGCTTGTTGCCAACAAACAGCATCACAGAGGTGTCTCTGCCAAGATGCTGCTGAAATTCAGCAGCATTTCAGCAGATGCTTGACCACTGCCATGGTCCTTTGGCTGGTGCCTGCCAGGCAAAGGTTAAGAACCACTGGTTTAATGCATCTTCCCCCTGAAAGAAGTTAAGTTATAGAATAGACTAGACAAACTTGACCCAGGCTGTGCAGTTTATAGTTCATTGATGTTGTGGTATACGGATACAGAACTTATTCTGCAGGGCCCATAAGGACAGTGATATTACAGATGCTGGGCTAAGTACTCTAATTATTGAACTGACCCTCAAAAGGAAGCAGCAACCTACACTTGCTAGTTTAAGGTGGTGCAGGCCACACTGGAATCAGTGCTTCTGTAATACGGAGCAGTGACATGCTGAGGGCTCCCGATAAAGTGGTGCAAGGGCTAGTTATTAGAGCCTAGACCAGAAATCTCAGATGCAGGTTACAGGGGAGAAATCATAATGGTGAATTTTATTTATTTTCAGAATAGGTTTTCCAACTGAAGCTTTAAAAATGTATGTTAAATGATTACTTCATTTATTCCATGTACTCCTATGAACATATACAGAGCCCTCCCCTCCAATCATGGTACAGCCCATGCCCAGCAACTGTCCAATCTGAGTTCAACTTAAACAGGGAGGGTTTGTGCATGTGTTGCACTCTGAAAATGTGCAGAATTCACCCAGGAATGTTATACAAATATTATATAATCCATTTCAGTTTCAGTAATTTTTCAAAATACCACTCAGCAAGTATGTCTAACAATACAGACCAATGCCCTCAGGAGTAGCACTTAAAAAACCCAACAAGCCAGTTCCTGTTTCTCTGCCCCTTCCACCTCAGAGTCTAGACAACTGCTGCAGAGGGAGAAACAGCCTGATGCTGGGTCCCAGGCTGATCAGGAGTTGCAAGGCCTCTCCTTCCTTCAGGGCAGGCTGAGAACTACAGCTGCCACCTACACACACCACTCCCCAAACCTTCTACAGTGACTTAAGTTGTATTTTTCAGGACCATAACTGCAGTGTTATGGGGAAATTGGATTTGTTCATTTCACATAATGTAAATAGGGAGGGAAATTCAGATTAGACATTAAAACTTGTACTGTATATGTATATTAAGCTGTTAATTGTTTACACTGTACACAGCAATGTGTGTGTGAAGCTGGGTTGAGGCAGAGGAGTCAGTGGGATATTTCCCAGGGAATGCCTTGCTGCTAAATGAACTAGCACTCAGCTAGCCCTCAAGGGTTAATATGCTGTTAATGTAGCCTCACACTCCACAAGGCAGAGGGAGGAAGCAATAGATGCAGGGCAGTAGCTGCAAATACTTCCCTGGAAAAAAAAAGAAAAAAAACTAAACACACAACTGTCTAGGATGAGCCCACACTCTCCAGCTAGAGCACACCACTCCCTCCTCCTGACTGCACATGCACAGCTGAAGGTGCTGACTTTCCAAAGTTCTGGGGGTACATGCATGGGAGAGAGAGGCACATGCATTGCCCCTTTAAGTACACTGACTTCACTTCAAGGCCATTGCCCTTTTCCAGGGATCAGACAGGAAGCAACAGCTTGAAGCAGGCTATCCCCAGCTCCAGCCCTGTCCCCTCCTCTGCTTTGTAGAGAGCAGGAGGACATCCTCCTATCAGTACCCCTCTTCCCCACCCCAGGAAGCTCCCAGGAGTAGCTCCATGGCACCTGAACTGCTCTGGGAAGCTGTCAAGCCACATACCTCAGCTTTCAGGGAATTTTAAGGGGGCTGCCAGCCCCACTGGTTCTAATCCCTACAAGGAGGGGCCACTCTTCCAGAGAATCTTGCAAGCAGTGGACAAAGCAGGCAGCTGCTAAACATTATCAGGGAGCCTTACACAACTTAATATTGTCACATTAAATGTTCCTTAATAAATCAGCAAAGTGAGGAGTTACTGTATTTGCAAGATGGACTCTGCCAGGTCCAGCAACCTCTAGTGGTGGCCCAACTTAATTGCTGTGCAAATTCTACATTGTGCAATGATGCAGAATTGCCCCATGACTAAAGTGCAATATGCACAGACAGCTCATGTTAAAACAGTGACAAGTGTACACAGCCAGCTGGTAGATCTGGAAGGGGGTATAGAATAAGCAAAGTCTGGGAACCTCTTGAATACAGTTTAGCTGACCAGTAGCACAGCCGTGTATGTCACAGGTAAGAACATGATCACTGCTTACCCAGGGAAGCCAGAGGACTCTTCCCAGCAGAGTGACCAGGATCTACACAGAGGGTGAGGAAAAGCAACAGGCCCATTGACTAGCATAAGCCCTTTCCCAGGGTAAGTTTTCCTATAGATTTGACAAGGGAGAGGCATCAGCATTATCCCCACTTGTAAAGAAAAAGAGACAGACACAAAGGGTGAAAGAACTGTGCTAAGCAGCAGCCCACACCAGAGCCTGGAACAGGACACCCATCTCCTCCTGACCAGCCCCATGCTTCCCCCTTCTCAAGGACTGATGCTAAGGCTGGGAAGAGTTTGAGTTACAATGGCAGGCAGAGCTACTCACAGTTACTACAGGCTCTTGCTTCCCAATAGTCACTCACTCAGATGTCCTAATCTCCATCAGTGCTTGGAGACTAGCCCTATGGCTGAACACGAAGCCAAGCACAGGCCTGTGCACTAGCCTCTCCAGCTGTGGGGCTGAGGTCAAGGCCCTGGCCCATTCACTGCTTTGTTCCTCTGTTAAGGGGGCCAGTTGTGGTCTAAAGCTGCAAACCCCTTTCTGCCTCCACAGCCTGAGAGCAAATGGGACCTAGCTGGGTGCAGACCTGGGCGCAGACCTGGGCAGACTTTGAGCCCATGACCTGCAGTGAAGAGGGACACTTGCCCTTACCCACCCCACAGAACAAGCTACTTTATAAACAAAGTTATGATAGCTGAAGAGTCACCTGCTGGCATTACTTACTTCACAATGGCTGGCAGTTCTGGGTCTATACAGATGTTTTCATGGGCTAAGCCCAGCTTCTCCGGAAAGGCAACAAACTTGACCTTGTCTTTGTTCTCATAGGAGTGGACAGCAATCTCAAAGAGCTAGAGAGGGGGGAGAGAGAGAGAGAGAGAGAGAGAGAGAGACTGTCATTTAGAGTACAGTTAAGGGAATTCTAATGGCTTCTCTCTATAGGTAGTTTTCATGGCCCTCTTCACTCCAGTACGAGCACTTAATGTGATCCCTTAACTCCCCTGTAACCTAGGGCAGTGCTGTTAACCCCACCTCACAGATGGGGCAGAAGGATGGGATCAGGCAAGTCACTTGCCCAAGGTCAGGCTGCGGTTGTCTTGGGAACCAAAGCTGAGTCACCTGCATAAATCCAGTGTTTTATCCACTGGACCTGCTTCTCTTCCTTAACCACCACCTAGCCCCCTGCTGATCCAGTTTCATGCACATAAGGGGACACTCACTTCTCTGCCAAAGTAGCTAATATTAAGGGGGAAAACAGCACTGAAGGTTCCAACAAGAATTCTTCAGCATGCAGAAGCCTTGTTTGGGGCTACAAGCCTTAGATATTGTCACTGAGCTGGAATATCAGGGTGTTTCCTTTGATAAGGGCCCTATAATCCCCTTCCCATTGAAGCAGTCAATTCATACACTTCAATTTACTGCAACCGTGGTTACTTGGCTCATTGAACATGGGGCATGCTGGCTTTTTGAACACTGCTGTTACATCAGGCTTAAGTTCATGAACTTGATTGTTTTAGACTAAGGCTGTCAAACAATTAAAATGGCAATTAATCAAGATTAAAAGTAGCTGCTATTAATTGCAGTTAATTGCACTGTTAAATAGAATATCAATTTTAAATTCAGCATAGAAGTACACCCTCTGGGATGGTGGTTGCAGCATGAAGGGGCACAAATACCTTGCAACACCAGCTACTACAATGCCATGTCAATGCTGCTTCTCACTTTCATGCAACATTGTAAATAAGCAGCTGTTAGCATCTCCCATAAATGTAAACAAACTTGTCTGTCTTAGTAGTTAGCTGAAGTAGTAGGACTGAGTAGACTTGTAGACTCTAACATCTTGCATTGATTTGAGTGCAGTTGTGTAAAAGACGTGTAAGTTGCACTTTCACAATAAAAATTGCACTATAGCACTTGGTTGAGGTGAACTGAAATACTGTTTCTCAATGTAAATACTTGTAATTAAAAATATAAAATGAGCACTGTACACTTTGTATTCTGTTGCAACTGAAATCCATGTATTTGAAAATGTAGAAACATCAAGTTAACAGTACAATTAAAACTGCAATTAATCTAGCTAATTTGTTGGAGTTAAATCACTTGTGTTAACTGCAATGGCTAGCCCTAGTAGTATTATTCTCCCCCCCCCCCCCCAGCTCCCCAACCATAGTGCAACATCAGGTTCCTCTCTGCAAGGTACTTCAAGAAAAATGTAACCACCTCCATGAAGAGTAGCACCTTCACCTTCCATGGGGGTGAATATCAAGGTTAAAGACCAACAAAGCAGATCTCAAGGTTCCTCTATAGCCATGAATGAGTGAAAGGTCTTTCAGAACTCCGTAGAGAAAAGAGAAAGGCCCAGATAGTTACTCACTTCTGAGGCAGCCTGGATGCCCTTCTCTACATGGAGTCTGGTTAACAGTGTTCCAGCCCTGCATCATGACGAGCTTAGATCTGACACACACACACACACACACAGGGGTAGGATTTCTCTGAACTAGCCTGTCTGCCTAAGGGGCCAGGTGGAGACACAGCTGTTCAGGCCACAGCAGCTGTTTCCAGGTTGGAGTCAGCTGGATAATGGGAATGTTCAGTAGTTGAGGGACATGACAAGACTAGTATCAGAGTGGTAGCCGTGTTAGTCTGGATGCATTGGTCACCTCCCAGAAAACACCATCCTAGCCACCATGGATGTAGAGGCTCTCTACACAAACATCCCACACACAGATGGAATACAAGCTGTCAGGAACACTATCCCGGATGATGCCACAGCACAACTGGCTGCTGAGCTCTGTGCCTTTATACTTACACACAACTATTTCAAATTTGATGACAATATATATCTCCAGATCAGTGGCACTGCTATGGGCACCCGCATGGCCCCACAATATGCCAATATCTTTATGGCCGACCTGGAACAACGCTTCCTCAGCTCTCGTCCACTCACACCCCTTCTCTACCTACGCTACATTCATGACATCTTCATCATCTGGACCCATGGGAAGGAGACTGGAAAAATTCCACCACGATTTCAACAGCTTCCACCCACCATCAACCTCAGCCTGGACCAATCTACACGGGAGGTCCACTTTCTTGACACCACGGTGCAAATAAGTGATGGTCACATTACCACCACCCTATATCGAAAACCTACCGACCGCTATGCCTACCTTCATGCCTCCAGCTTCCATCCCGGGCACATCATACGATCCATTGTCTACAGCCAAGCACTGAGGTACAACTGCATCTGCTCTAACCCTCAGACAGAGACCAACACCTACAAAATCTCCACCAAGCATTCTCAAAACTACAATACCCGCACGAGGAAATAAGGAAACAGATCAACAGAGTCAGACGTGTACCCAGAAGCCTCCTACTGCAAGACAAACCCAAGAAAGAAACCAACAGGACTCCACTGGCCATCACATACAGCCCCCAGCTAAAACCCCTCCAACGCTTCATCAAGGATCTACAACCCATCCTGGACAATGATCCCACACTTTCACAGGCCTTGGGTGGCAGGCCAGTCCTTGCCCACAGACAACCTGCCAACCTGAAAAACTCTCTCACCAGTAACTGCACACCGCACCATAATAACTCTAGCCCAGGAACCAATCCATGCAACAAACCTCGATGCCAACTCTGCCCACATCTACACCAGCGACACCATCACAGGACCTAACCAGATCAGCCACACCATCACTGGTTCATTCACCTGCACATCCACCAATGTAATATACGCCATCATATGCCAGCAATGCCCCTCTGCTATGTACATCGGCCAAACTGGACAGTCTCTACGGAAAAGGATAAATGGACACAAATCAGACATTAGGAATGGCAATATACAAAAACCTGTAGGAGAGCACTTCAACCTCCCTGGCCACACTATAGCAGACCTTAAGGTGGCCATCCTGCAGCAAAAAAACTTCAGGACCAGACTTCAAAGAGAAACTGCTGAGCTTCAGTTCATCTGCAAATTTGACACCATCAGCTCAGGATTGAACAAAGACTGTGAATGGCTTGCCAACTATAGAACCAGTTTCTCCTCTCTTGGTTTTCACACCTCAACTACTAGAGCAGGGCCTCATCCTCCCTGATTGAACTGACCTAGTTATCTCTAGCTTGCTTGCTAGCATATATATACCTGCCCCTGGATATTTCCACCACATGCATCTGAAGAAGTGGGTATTCACCCACGAAAGCTCATGCTCCAAAACGTCTGTTAGTCTATAAGGTGCCACAGGATTCTTTGCTGCTATGACAAGACTAGCCTCCAGGGTACCTGTCATGAGGGGAATTAAGAGATGTTGGAGGGGAAGAGGTGGCTATAGCAGAGTAGCGTGATAGTGTGGGCTGTTAGCAGTATCCTGTAAGCTGTGCAGCAGCCTGTTTAGCACTGCGCAGGCACTCAGGGAACCCACCCACAGACCTGCTGCAGAAGGGGTGTCCCTCCCCAGCCACGGGGGCTCAGGGAGGGGCACCCCTCCTTCAGCCCCAGTTACCACAGCCAGAAGAGGTGCCTCTTCCTCCTCCCTGCCTAACCCAGATGATGCTGCAGTGAGAGCTGGAGGGAGTGTGGGAGGGGAAGGGGAGTCTTCTCTCCCCACTGTAGCCCCTGAGCACCCTCTCATCCCCAGCCCCACCCCAGCATCCACATCCCTAAACAGAGCTCACACCTCTGTACCCCAACCCTGAGCTCCCTCCTACACTCCAAACCCCTTGGCCCCACCACATAAGTTTTGTTACATACACCAATATGAAGGTGATGCCTCATATTAGTGCACATAACAAAATTCATTCTGCACATGGGTGGGAAAAAATATCAGAGGGAACCCTGCTTACACCCATAGGAGATACTGCTCTGTAACACTGAAAGGGCTGCTCTTCCTTCTCCCCTTTCCCCCCAGTCCCTCTCCTCCCCCCAAAAAAAAATCCATCTGTGTTGCATGGAATTTTTATGCCCCAAGTTAAACACAGCACATAAGACATCAGAGATTCTTCTCAGTGAGCAGCATACAAAGGAATCTGTTCTACAATTAAGTATAGGTGATGCCACTGCTGGTAACAGGGTCTGTTTGTAAAACAGAACAGTCCCAGACTTCCTATAGCCTCACCTTTCCCCAACATCCTAACAGCACAAAGACGTAGAGTTGGCTTTAATAATGAGAAAAGTTACCTTTCTACCCATGTGGACGGGCAAGATGGGGTCATCTTCTGCATGCAAAATCAAAAGGGGACTGGACAGCACTTTAACACTAAGGAAAAAAATAGAGTATGTATGTTAAAGAAATACACAGCTTCTGGTTATTTAACCTGGTGCTTACCAACAAGGGCCAAGTCTGTTAGTAATATTGGTTTGAGGGGGTCTCTCCCAGCCCAAAGTGCTGTGCCGTTTAGCTGCAGTTTGTACCTTTAAGATTTAAGAGGAGTGCGCACTGAGTTTTTAAAGCAGAACGTTATCTGCACAAAGTGTAGAAACATCTGAATTTTAGGACACTGCAGCTACCAGAAATACCCTCCCCCCCACACACACCCTTGACAAATGCTGAAGTCCTAGACACTATCCTCTTCGTAATCACTTGGAATAATGGACTTTACACTCAAATCACTGGTGATGCTGCTTGTAGCAAAAGTCAAAGTGACACAGCCCTGCAGCAGTTCGGTGGAGGAGTGAGTTCCTTCCTCTCCTCAAGAAGGTGGAGGTCCAGGCACTGGATAGCTGAGCTCTGCGATGCATAGGGTGTTCCAGTCTTGGGATGGCCAGGTAACGCTTTGTAGTGTACTCATGACAGGGACTCCATGGCAGGAAGAAGGCCTTAATATGGTCGCTAGTTCTAGTGCAAAATATTTCTCAGTAGATCAGTCCTTTGTCTCCACTTGACTATGGAAGCATGGCTGAAAATGTGTCTGGGCTAAAAAGTGGTTTATTCTGCTTGACTGGGACGGATGTCATGCTTGTAGCTTCCCTCCCCACCCAAGGGTTTGGGTGAGTATCTCTGAATACGCGAGGCTTTAGACAGTCCCACATGACATTCTGATAAGTAAGCTGGAGAAATGTGGGCTCAAACTACCATTAAGTGACTATATAATTGGTTAAACCCAGAAAGAGTTGGAAGAAAGTCTCAAGTAGGGCTCCACAGGGATCTGTTCTGGGTCTGGTGTTATTTAACATCTTTATTAATGACCTGGAGGTAGGAAGAGAGAGCAGACTGATCAAATCTGCAAGTGAGAAAGCTGGGGTGGGGGATGCAAGCACTTTGGAGAATAGAGCTAAAATTCAAAAGGTATTTTATACACTGGAGAACTGGGCTAGATGATTAAATGAAATTCCGAGATAAATGTAAGGTGCTATGCCTGGGGAAGAAAAACCAAATTAACAAATATAGAAGGGGGTAAGTGGCTTGGCAGCAGCACTGCTGAGAAGGATCTGGGAGTTATAGTGGATCACAACCTCAACAGGAGTAAAAAACACAATGCTGTTGCAAAAAATGCAATTTAGGTTACATTAATAGCAGCATAGCATGCAAGTTACAGGAGTGATAGTCCCACTACTCTGCCCTGGTTAGGCCTCAGCTGGAGTATTGTGTCCAATTTTGGTTACTGCTGTATAGAAAGGATGTGAAGAAACTGGAAAGGATCCAGAAGCAAGTGACAAAGATGATCAAAGGGATGGAATACAAGCCCTGTGAGCAAAGGCTGAAGGAACTGGGTATGTTTAGTTTGGAAAAGAGGAGATAAGGGAGGGGAGCATGAGAGCAGTCTTCAAATACTTCAAAGGCTGCCATAAAAAAAGATGGAGAAAGGTTGTTCTCTCTTGCCACAGAGGGCAGTCAGGAGGCAATGGGTTCCAACGGCAGCACAGCAGATTTAGATTCAATCTCAGGAGAAGCTTCCTGTCAGAACAGTAGGACAATGGAACAGACACTTTGGGAAGTCATGGGAGCTCTTTC
Organism: Gopherus flavomarginatus; assembly: GCF_025201925.1. NCBI lineage: Eukaryota > Metazoa > Chordata > Testudines > Testudinidae > Gopherus > Gopherus flavomarginatus. The sequence goes on from NC_066621.1 coordinate 154,623,233, forward strand.
AAGGGAGGTTTTCAGAAAGAGGCTGGAGCTATCTGTCTGGGATGGTTTAGACCAGTCGTTTTCAACCTGTGGTCCATGGACCCGAGTCCGCAGACTGTGTCTAAGATTTCCAAAGGGGTCTGCATCCCCATTTGAAATTTTTTAGGGGTCCATAAATGAAAAAGGTTGAAAGAAATTCAGTCCCATTGTCCCTCATCTGGGTTTATCTAAACAGTGAAATCTGCATCAGTCATTTTGTAGGTGACTAAAGCATATGTTTTCGGCAGCAGAAGTCTCTCAGAAAGCTAGTTACTGATACTAGCTAATTTCGATGGGAAAAGACAGCGTGGTATGAAAGTCTAGCTTCCAAGAGGCTGAGCTTCTCAGTGCCGGCTGTCTCAGTGATTCCTCCGCTGTACAGAAGATGGGTTGTATCGGAATCAGGAACAGCACTTTGTTCATAGCCGCTAGCCAGTCCAGCAAGATGACACATTCATGCTTCAAGCATAACAGTAGGTCCAGAAACATTACTCACTTCTCATCATTACGGAAAAACATGTCACCCAACGCCATTGAGTCAAGGATTAAGTACTCAAATCCTGGGAATTGACGGTAGATCTGTTAAAGAGAGAGGGAGAGTTCAGTGCAATACACCACCTTTCATCTCACTTTTCATCCACTGCAAGAAAATCCCATTCCATCTGCTTCCACCAAGAGAAGCAAGACAAATGAGGGAATCTCAACACAAACTGCACCAGCAAAGCCATAGCTGTGTGTAAACAAATCCTGCGAGCAGGCCAGTTGTGCCAAGGAAAAAAAACCACCAAACCAACCTGGCTTTTGGCAGCAGCAGCAGACTGTGATAATGAGCATACCAGATCGGGGGGGTGGGGTGGGGTGGAATATAGGGGAGCCAGTAGCTACATGAGCTGTAGCTCCGTGTCAGACAGAGCCTATTTGGGTCAGGAAGCAACAAAGTTTTTCCAAGTGGACAAGTGAATTGTATCAGAAGAAAATGTGCCCGTGTTAGAGTCTGTTTCAGCTTAACCCTTGGCTCTCACTGAGCATGGGGCTGAATACTGCACTCGAGGGCAGAGGGCTCCCATCCACACCACACTGCAGAACAGTTCCCCTGCCTGCATTTGTATGGAGCGGTGTCAGATGGAGACCGCTCCAGATTCTGGTCCTTGGCTTTTCAAACCAGGCCCCCCTCAGCCTCCTTCCCACAGTGCTAGCATGGGAGTGGGAATCCCTCTTTACATTTTCACATGATGCAGTCAGCCTGCGGAACTCCTTGCCAGAGGATGTTGTGAAGGGCAAGACTATAACAGGGTTCAAAAAAACTAGATAAGTTCCTGGAGGATAGGTCCATCAATGGCTATTAGCCAGGATGGGCAGGGATGGTGTCCCTAGCCTGTTTGCCAGAAGCTGGGAACGGGTGACAGGAGATAGATCACTTGACTCCCTGTTCTGTTCACTCCCTCTGGGGCACCTGGCACTTGCCCAGTGTCCTGTCTGATAACAGTTGCTAGAGGGACCTTTGGTCTCACCCCCTATGGCGGTTCTTATGTTCTAACATTAGGGTCCCTGTTGTACCTCTTAACTGTCCCTAGTTTTGCAGGACATTCACTTTGTCCCCCTGCACACTCCCACCCAAGGGATGGGTCCATACTTCCCATACCTACAGCTTTTTCATTACACTAAAACTGAACACGAACAAAAAACTGACATTGGCAGTGCTCAGACTTGGTGAAGGTCTTTACCCTGCCATTGCTTTGCATCGCTGACCAGCATTTGACAAGTGCTATTTCTTCAGCACCGCTAACAGCTCTGTCAACAAGCAGGAGTGGCACCAGGGTTTTTGGCGTCCTAGGCAGGGGTCCTTCCGCACTCCCGGTCTTCGGGGCACTTCAGCAGCGGGTCCCAGAGCAAGTAAGGACTCCCCCGCCGCAGAATTGCCGATGACGACCCAGAGTGCGGAAGGACCCCTTGTCGCCGAGGGCTGCAAAATGCCACCCTCCCAAATCCTGGTGCCCAAGGCGACCGCCTAGGTCACCTAAATGGAAGCGCTGGCCCTGTCAACAAGGGCTTCCCCCTCCTCACCACAACTGAGACAGTCGCTGGTTTTGAAGCCCACTCTCCGGGAACAGAAGATCCCCATTCCAAGTGACACCTAAAACAGGAGTCCAGGCATGGTGTATCCTGGTGCTGTAGATCTCTTGACTAAATGACATTCACATTTACCCCTCAAATCCACACACTAATTAATAGAAAATGAGGAGATCCTAGCAGGACCCTGTCATGCCAGGTGCTGTACAAACAGAACAATTAAGACTAAGAAATAGTCCAGGATTAGCATAAATCCCATGCAGAGCTGGAGTTCCAGGGCAGCATGCAGAGGTTTGACACATTTCAGAGCACTTCCCAAAGTTAGGAACGTGCAATTGCCATGTTACAGGCAAGCACAGATTATGTGATTTGCCTATAGTTACGCAGCACGGCAGTGGGACCAGAACCCAGGTCAGCTTGTACCCGTTCCACTGAGACAATCTGTCAAGGTCAGGAAAGGCAGAATTTCCATCTACAGAACGTGTCAAGTGGCTTGACCATTCTAAGGTCTCCCGCCTTCATGTGCGTTATCACCAACTTTGATTAACTCCCCCTCCCTTACCTACTCTGCATGGAGAACATTTACAAGACAACTGTTAAGGAGAACCCTCATTTGTGTCTTTCTGATCCCGAAAGAACACCAAGGGCCTGGAGATGAGGTTACCGTGCCATGTGTATCAAGAGTGAGGCTGGCTCGCATTCTGGAGTGAGCATGCAACCCAGGAAGGGGAGGAGGTCCTTAGAGACAGACCCACCTCTGCACTCTTCTAATCCCAGGCTGCCCTGGTAACTGGAGAGGACACCAAATAACTTAGAGCTCTGGGAGCCGGTCTCAGTTACAGCAGCTTCCCCAGGTTGCCCTGCAGGCCTCCGCACTGCCTACAATCTGCAGTGCTCTGGGTTGCAGTCCTACCCTGACATGCTCTGCTCACCAACACCCCTCCACTCCCAGCATGCACCCTAGGCCAGGGCTCGCAAGGCAGCCTTACGGGCTTCCTTCCACAGTCACTGCATCATGTGAACGCTCCCCACCTCTTTACACCACACCAGGCATTTTACCCAGTGTGGGGCCAGAGCAAGGCAAGGATCACACCTTTGTTGATTTGCAGGCCAAAAGATACTGTGTTTGGAGGCTGTGGAATATGGTATTGTCTCCCATAGGGCAGCAGCTTCAGTGCCCACATGAGTTAGTGTCCCAAGATGCATTTCATCCCAGAGATAGCCTATTACTGAAGGACCTTCCTAGACAAGACTGCCATTGCATTTCCCACTGCTGAACACTGGTTGATAGCCAAGAGCTACACCGGTGTCAGACATCTAAAGAATGCTCCCTTCCCAGTCCTGCGAGGGAGATGTAACCAGGCTACTTAGAAAAATCTCACTGGCAACATGCACTTGCTTGCCACGTGCAGCTGTGCAAGTATGCAGAGTCCGTTGCCTTACCATGGTAATGGGAATATGAGCTGCTGCCTCCCGAATGTTGGTGTAGGCTGCTTCCAGAACGATCAAGTCCACCTGAATGCCTTGGAGAGAGTAAGGAGTGTGAAACGATCAGTTAGGCTACAGACCATTCAATGTCCTTCACACTGCCTCCACGCCTCCCACCTACCCGAAAACCACGCACAAATTAGCAAATCCAGTATATGAAAGCCAGGTGTTCTCATGTGCTGAGCATCTGTATTACCACCCATCTGCTCCCACACACAGCAAAATGAGGAGATTACAAACAGCCCCTTGTTCTGTCACTCTTTAGAGACTGTGCCTAATGCCTGAAACGGGGGTTGTTGGTGTCTTTCCTGTGACTGCAATGAGCTCAGGATCAGGCTCAACCTGGATACTTTGAAAATTAAAGAGGCTGGACAACAACTTCAAGTTACTGCAATTTCTAGGTCTGCCCTGCTTGGCACTTGGACAGTGCCAAGGAAGCAGAGAGCAGCTGTCAATTCCCCTCCCATGGAGGGAAGTTTCCAACAGGTGCAGAGCCAGCTCCCTGGTCCACTCACCCACCCTGCATCCCCGAGCACCCAGGAAATGCCAGAAGCACAGTGCACTCCTGCAATCCCCAGCTGACAGCCCTTTGGAGCTGAACCTAGCCAGTGTGGTGTAGACAAGCCCTTAGATTGCTCTAAGTCTGGCTGTCGTCACAGCGAGCTGTGACTGACTCTTGCGCCTCTCAGCTCCACTCAGCTGATGGGCTAGCTCCTGGTTAAACATTTGGGAATTACCTTTTTCTTCAAGCAGTTTTCTTGCAACATTTGTTGCTACTCTGTAAGAAAGGAGACAGAGGAGTCAGTGCATTTTAAAAGGAGATGTATCGATTAAGGCCAGAACTGACCATTGGGTTCATCTCACTTGATTCAGGGGAGTCCGTTGGGCTGTGTTATACGAGAGGTCAATTCTTGCTTCAAGTCTAACCGTGGTGGTTGAAATGTGATTTCTTTCAGAAAGATCCACTCTTGACTTAAGTATTTCCAGAGATGGAGAATCCATCACAACCCTTGGTAAATTGTTTCAACGGTTCATTACCCTCATTGTTAAGAATTTGCTTCTTATTTCTAGTCTAGGTTTCTCTAGCTTAATCTTCCAGCCATTGGATTTTGTTCCATCTTTCTCTGATCGACATGAGAGCCCTCTATCAGATTTCTCTTCCCCATGTAGATACTTTTAGACTAATCAAGACAGCCCTTTAACCTTTCCTTTGTTAAGTTAAATAAGTTGAGCTCCTTGAGCCTGTTGCTATCAAGCAGGCTTTCCCAATCCTTTAATCATTCTTGTGGCTCTTCTCTGAACCCTCTCCAATTTGTCCCAACATCCTTCTTGAATGTTGACCCCAGAGCTGAACACTATATTCCAGCAGTGGTCACACGAGTGCCAGATACAGAAGTAAAATAACCTTTGTTCCTATTCAAGATTTCCCTGTTTACACATTAGCCTTTTTGGCCACTGCATTGTACTGGGAGCTCATGTTTGGCCTGCATATCCACCATCACCCCCACAAGCCTTCCTGAGTCCCTGCTTTCCAGGATAGAGTCCCCTAGTCTATAACTATGGCCTACATTCTTTGTTCTTAGATGGTAGGATTTCACATATGTTACAGTACAACCAAGTTTGCTTATGGCTGCCCAGTTTATAAGGTGACTGAGATCGCTCTTTATCAGTGACCATACTCTTCAGTATTTACTACTCCCCTGCAATGTTTCGTTAACCAGTAAGCTTTATCAGTAATTTTGTTTTCTTCCAGGTCATTGGTTCTTGGCTCTATTTTTATCAATCTCTGCAGAACCCTACTTAAAAAAAAATTATATATCTCAAACTACTCACTCAAAGATAATTCTCCATTTGCAATTACAATGAGATGTACCAGCTAGCCAGTTTAATCCATTTCATATGTGCCACGTTGATTTTGTATGTTTCTAGTTTCTCAAACAAGATGTCATATGGTACCAAATCAACTGCCTCACAAAAGTCTATGTATCACAGCATCATTACCTTTGTCAATGACAGTTGCAAGAAACAGTTTGCAGAAATCTATTTGCCCTAACCCCATGTTGATTGGCATTAATTATTTTACCTTCTTTTAATTCTTTATTAACTTTATCCCATATGAGCCATCCTATACATTTTGGCCAGGACTGATGTCAAGCTGACAGGCCTAGAGTGACCCAGATCATCCTGTTCACTCCTTAAAATGTTGGCACAACTGAGCATTCTTCCAGTCCTCTGGACCAGGACATTACACCTCTTCAAGGCAGTCTATGGAGTTCAGTGCCTTAGAAGTCACTGAAGAAGTGTGACTACAAAGACATTTTCTTACTATAAACAAGGCCTAATGGGAGAAACAGGGGATTGGGCAGGATTTTCCTTTATTTAAAAGACAGTTTTAGCAGTAGCCCAGATCAGAGGGGAGAGGAGATCTGCATTACATGTTTGCAATTAAAACCCACTCTGATATTTTAGGTTATACAGCAACTACCCATTTGTTCAGCAACACAAGGGATACTTCACTACAATCCCTAGACTCTGCATCCTTTGGCAGGTCTCCAGTACCACACTTACCCACTACCCAAGGAGTGTCCCCAGAAGAGCACTGTGCTATTTCCGCTCCGGGCTTTTACCCAGTCATAGAGGCACATGGCGTCTGTAGTCAATCCCGTCTCACTTGGATAGCCACTAGAGTCCCCATACCCTGGGAGGCAGCAGATTAGGGGTTATAACATGAATAACAAAATTTTAATAAATAGTGAGACAGCTTTGTTTTTTGTTTTGTTAAGTTTACCTCTGTAGTCAAGAGCCAGTATATGGAAGCCTGCACCACTCATCACCTGTTTAAGAAATCAAGCAACATTACACTTCAAATGACAGACTAGGGCAACCAATGTATTTATTGTACAAAACTCAGAGCTACCGCAGGGTGCCAGAAGAACCATTTGACAATGGCACATTCCCAATCCATGGAAAGAAAGGATTGGTACCAGCTAGACTCCTAGCCATCACTTGCCCGACTTCTAGCCATCACTCCGACGTGTGCACTTGGCTTGCTGGTGTAAAAAAAGCAACCAAGCAGGATTTGGCGCCACCAATCTTTGTTGGCGAGGTACACTACCCTGGGAAGCGAGATAACAAGTAGTGTTTGGGATACCATCTGACCAAGTACACCCCACACACTGGGCTGTGGGAGTCTCAATACCCACTCCTATCAATCTGACCTACCTTCATCAAGGAAACTCGGTGCCCTGAAGCCCTGTAAGAGAGTTTAAAAAAAGCTTTAACAAGGATTCATTGATTCTAAGACCAAGTCCTGTTTACTAGGAGCACCCAGATTATAGGCTGTCATGGTATAATCCCCACTCTGAACCTTAGCGTCCAAAAGATGGGGTACCAGCATGAATTCCTCTAAGCTCAATCCCAGTTTAGAACCTGTACTGCTGCCACCAACCAGGAATTCCAGTGCCTGGTACACTCTGGTCCCCCCAAAACCTTGCCCGAGGACCCCCAAGACCCAGACCCTCTGGATCTTAACACAAGGAAAGTAAACCCTTTCCCTCACCATAGCCTCTCCTACGCTTCCCCTCCCTGGGTTACCCTGGAAGATTACTGTGATTCAAACTCCTTGAATCTTAAAACAGAGAGGACAATTCACCTTCCTCCCTCCTTCTCTTTCCCCCTCCCAGACTCTTCCTGAGAGAAAGTAATCCTAACACAGAGAGAAATCAGCCTCTCTCTCCCCCCTTCCCTCCTTTCTCCCCACCAATTCCCTGGTGAATCCAGACCCAGTCCCCTGGGGTCTCACCAGAATAAAAAAAAAACAATCAGGTTCTTAAACAAGAAAAGCTTTTAATTAAAGAAAGAAAAAAACAGTAAAAATTATCTGTGTACATTTAAGATGGAATACGTACAGGGTCTTTCAGCTATAGACACTGGGAACACCCTCCCAGCCTAAGGATACAAGTACAAATTAAAATCCTTTCAGCAAAATACACATTTGAACTTCTTCCAGCCAAATACACATTTGCAAATAAAGAAAACAACCATAAGCCTAACTCGCTTTATCTACCTAGTACTCACTAGTCTGAACTTATAAGAGCCTGTATCAGGGAGATTGGAGAGAATCCTGGTTGCACGTCTGGTCCCTCTGAGCCCCCAGAGTGACCAACCACCAAACACTAACAGCACAGCACAAAAACTTCCCTCCCTCAAGATTTGAAAGTATCCTGTCCCCTGATTGGTCCTCTGGTCAGGTGACACCCAGGCTCACTGAACTTGTTAACCTTTTCCAGTTAGAGAGATATAAAGTACTTCTGTGCTATTAACTTTTCTTATCTGTTTATGACATAGGCAAAAGGAGGAAATGCAGCTTCTTTAAAGACAACAGGAAGTTGAAGTGCTCTTCAGCATTTTTAAAATGGATTAGTCTGTGCACTGTGGCCCTACACTACAGGAAAGTTAAATCTGAGCACGACATAGGAACCAACAATTTGCAGCTGGCCACTTTCACAGATCAGTTGGCCTATTCTTCCATTGAATCTGCCCCAGGAAATTTTATTCACCTGCAATTAGATCCAAAATGGGTGTCCTGGCCTCTAGAGTATGATACGAACAACCTTAACACACACGAGTTTAGAACGAACTTAACATTTCTCCAATATTTCAAGTGCAAGTTATTTTATAGCATAATTTTTTCATATTGATTAGCGGTCAAGTTTATGGGTAGGAGACTGGGGGGAAGGGTGAGACAGCCACTACAAGATTTGGGAATAAAGACAAAGCTTTACCAAGCAACAGGAAGTTAATGAACTGCCTAATATATTAGCACCCAAGGTGCTATAAAAATTGATCACTAAGGACTTAAAGTGAGAGCCAGCGAGATGGAAGCCCAGCACTCTATTTCAGTGAACGTGCACCAACTCTGGAGCGCATGGATATATGGCCAAAGGCCACAGTTGCTGAAATGCCTGAAACAAAAAAAGGAGGCTCTGGCTATTTAATGTTGTTTAAAATGGGTCTGCCTCAAGGGAGAGGCAATTTAGATCAATAACTTGTTTTTAGACTCAGCCAAATAAAGAGCATCATTTAAAAGAAATCCAGTCCAGTCTGCACTTTACAGCCATTCCAAGGGGATCGGAGGACAGCTCCTCAAGGCTGGCTACGATGGGGCTCACACAACATTTCAGCAGTATTTCAGGGTATGACTGCAATACACATGTGGGGCAAATCCTGACCTGACTCTCGCCATGAGATCAGTAGGTTCTACCGGTCCAGTCAGAGCAGGACTTGGTCAGGAAGGAGGCTTCAGGCACAGGGGGAGGAATGAGAGGAGAAGGCACAAGGCAGACATAGGGGAAGGACAAAATGAGCAACTTGGACTGAGCAAAGGGGTGAGGCAAGGGATGGGAGAATGAAAGGAGACAGGAGCAGGAAGAAGCTAAGTTGCAGCAGGCTGTGAAGGTGAGAATGAGGAATCCGACAGATATGGAAGGACCAGGGAGTCAAGTGAAGGGATTTTAGGAAAGGCTGGACTTTGTCATAGCATCAGGCCAGGCAAAGGATCACCGCAGTAGTATTTTGGAAGGCTTGGCAGGAAGGCCAGAAGGAAAGGTGAGCAGGAGTCAAGGCAAGGCAAGAGTTTTGCAATGGAAACAGGAGAGGCCATGCAGACAGAACTGGCAGCCATGAGAGAGTGTTGTGAGGAGTAGATGCAGAGGTGAGTCAAAAAGAGGGAGGATGGAGGAGTTGTGCACAATAATGGAGAAAGGACAGGCAGACACTTCAGTCTGACATGCTGAATTGACAGAATTCTCTTTATAGGAGAGAGTTAACTGTTCTTAAACCTTTCTGTGGTGGAAGCCGCACAGGGCTAGGTATTCTACAAGCAGCTCCTGTCCCAAGCGCCTACAACCGAGAAGCACAAGAAGTGGTATCCACTTGGTCTCAACCAAACAGTATTACAAGCCACATCATAAAGCCACCAGAAAGTCAGGAACAAGTCTGCCGTCTCTCTATAAGAAAGGTCACAAGAGTGAAAGAGCAGCGTGTGTTGGCAGAGGGGGGACTTCTAGAGTTTACAGCCAAACTATTCCTGCCTTCAGCTGACAGCAACAGATGTCACTGTCACAAGCAACAATATACCCAACATAATGTAGAACCCCCTACAAATGTAGTATTATTCATGTTAATCACCTGTTACCTCCATTGCCATGGAGATAAATTATAATGGGATTATCGTCTGCAAGAGTTTCTTCATACCAGCTGTGGTCCTTCCCTCGAGCTTCTATCCCCCTGCTACCAGGCAAAACATGCCTAGAAGAACCAAGAGTATGTAATTAACAAGCCTGCTCACGTGCATCTGGATATTCCATTGCTGATCAAAGGAGACATGCTACTGTTTCATGAATCAGACACTGGGAAGATGAATAAATGTATTTAGTTAATGGTCTTCAAAAGCCATGCAAGTACAGCCTCTTGTTAGGTAGAGTCCTGCCATTTCTCTGCCCACTTCTCTACAAAGAATACCCTTCACAAAGGAAAGACAATCGTTAGACCAAACACTGTTTTTAATTCAGCAGAATATAATGCAGCATCGTTTCTTGGTTTTAAAAATAGCTTCATATAATCACAGTCCAGTAGCCAAGAACAGCTACACTGCAACAGATAAAAGGCTTTGGCTGCCAGCAGATGTGTCCAATGTACAGGAATAATGGGGAAAATACTGAATATCCAATGGCGGAACCAAGGCACACAGTGCTCTGCAGCACACCATTGCTAGCTGACCCAGCTTGACATTCAAGGCAGATTTTCACTACCATGCCCACGTGCACATGCACTTTGTATCTGCACTGCTGCACCTTGGCATACATGGGCAGGTGGCTAAATATCAGGCCATCTAGCCCCTGGAATGCAGGTATGTGTGAATACACAGATCTGGTCAAAGAAGAGTCAAGCCCTTTGCATCCAGATACAGATGCTGTTTTTATTGTTCACTCCTACAAAGCAAGCTCTGGAGACATGCAAGCTCTTACTTTGCTTTGTCGCTCAAGTGTACAGCTTTATGCAGAACATAAGAATAAAGTTTTAGCAGGAGAATCGAGAAAGTTTAAGTTGTGACAGATTTTTACATTGCGTGCCACATGGTATCCAGGGGTTAACAGAATTTGAGATTTGGAATTCTTAAACATCAGACTTCATCTGGGTATATTACGGTTCAAACACACACTTCCCCTCTGCTAGTCCATGAGAATCCGAGTGACCTGGTTGTCTACTCACCAGACGCCGACGGTGACCTCCGGTTCGGCTGTGAGATAGAAGTTTACAGTATGGTTCAGCAGCAATTCGGGTTTCCCAAAGTCCACAAGGGGAAATGCCACTGAGAAAGACAAGTCACAAAATACTAAGTGGTAATTTCTCCCCCTACAGCGCAGTAATCATCCTATTGATAGCTAGTCAAGATAAGTTCATGTCCATAGTCACAAACTCAGCAGAGTCTCAGATTCTAGGAAGATGTTTCATGTTATTGCGAGAAAACCCAATTCCCAACTTATCATGGATGGAATCTTCTGCACTCAACTCCTCCCACTGATGTCAAAGGGCTTTTCACCTTTGGCTTCAATGGGAGCCTAGGCACACCAGTGTCAAGCAGTTCTGAAATCTTTCCCCCTTTAAGTGTATATTATACACAGCACTTCCACAGAGAAGTGATTGTACATATTTATACTACCTCTGCAGGCCTCAGAAGTTCATCTAGTATTCTAATCCAACCCCCTACGCAAAGCAGGACCAACTCCAACTAAATCATCCCAGCCAGGGCTTGGTCAAGCTGGGTCTTAAAAACCTCTAAGGAAGGAGATTCCACCACCTCCCTAGGTAACCCATTCCAGTGTTTCACCACCCTCCTAGTGAAATAGTATTTCCTAATATCCAACCTAGACCTCCCCAACTGGAACTTGAGACCATTGCTCCTTGTTCTGTCACCCGCCACCACTGAGAACAGCTCAGTTACATCCTCTTTGTAACCCCCCTTCAGGTAGTTCAAAGCTGCTATCAAATCCCCCATCACTCTTCTCTTCTGCAGAATAAGCAAGCCCAGTTGCCTCAGTCTCTTCATAAGTCATGTGCCCCAGCCCTCTAATCATTTTTGTTGACCTCCGCTGGACTCTTTCCAATTTGTCCATATCTTTTCTGTAGTGAGTGGCCCAAAATTGGACACAGTACTCCAGATGTGGCTTCACCAGTGCCAAATAGAGGGAAATAATCACTTCCCAGCAACGTTCCTACTAATGCAGCCAATATGCTGTTAGCCACCTTGGCAACAAGGGCACACTGCTGACTCTTATCCAGCTTCTCATCCACTGTAATCCCCAGGTCGCTTTCTGCACAACTGCTGCTTAGCCAGTTGGCCCCCAGCCTGTAGCAGTGCCTGGGATTCTTTCGTCCTAAGTGCAAGAATCTGCACTTGCCCTTGTTGAAGCTCAGATTTCTTTTGGCCGAATCCTCCAATTTGTCTAGGTCACACTGGACCCTATCCCTACCCTCCAGCGTATCTACCTCTACCAGCTTAGTTGCACCCTCAGGAAGTTTGCGGATAACATCCATCCCATCATCCAGATCATTAATGAAGATGTTGAACAAAACCAACCCCAGGACAGACCCCTGGGGAACTCCACTTGATACCAGCTGCCAACTAGATGTCAAGCCATTGATCACTACCCATTGAGCCCGACCTGGCCAGCTTTCTAACCGCCATTAGACCATTCTTTAACTTGCTGGCAAGACTACTGCGGGAGACCATATCAAAAGCTTTACTCAAGTCAAGATATATCACATCCACTGCTTTCCCCATATCCACAGAGCCAGTTCTCATCATAGAAGGCAATCAGGTTGGTCAGGCTTGCCCTTGGTGAATCCATGTTAACCGTTCCTGATCACCTTCCTCTTCTCCAAGTGCTTCAAAATGGATTCCTTGAGAACCTGCTCCTTGATTTTTCTGGGGACTGAGGTGAGGCTGACCGATCTGTAGTTCCCCAGGTTCTCCTTCACTTTTTTTTTTTAAAAAAGATTGGCACTATATTTGCCTTTTTCCAATCATCTGGGACCTCCCCTGATCACCAGGAGTTTTCAAAAAACAGCCAATGGCTCTGCAATCACATCAGCCAACTTCCTCAGCATCCTTGGATGCATTAGATCCGGCCCCATGGACCTGTGTATGTCCAGTTTTTCTAAAATAGTCCTTAACTTGTTCCTTCACCACTGAGGGCTGCTCACCTTCTCCTCATATTGTGCTGCCCAGTGCAGTACTCTGGGAGCTAACTGTGTCTGTGAAGACTGAGGCAAAAACCACCAAAAAAAAAAAAAGCAGAGTACTTCACCTTTTTCTACATCTGTCACTAGGTTGCCTCCCCCATTCATTAAGGGCCCCCCACTTTCCCTGATCACCTTCTTGTTGCTAACATACCCATAGAAACCCTTCACACCCTTTGCTAGCTGCAACTCCAATTGTTTTTTGGCCTTCCTGATTACACCCCTGCATGCTCGAGCAATATTGTTACACCCTTCCCCAGTGATCTGTCCAAGTTTCCACTCTTTGTAAGCTTCCTTTTTCTGTTTAAGTGCAAATATCTCTGTTAAATCAAGCTGGTCACCTGCCATATTTGCTATTCTTTGTGCACATTGGGATGGTTTATTCTTGGGTCCTCAATAAGGCTTCTTTAAAATACAGCCAGCTCACCTGGACTCCTTTCCCCTTCATATTAGTCTTCCAGGGGATCCTGCTCATCAGTTCCCTGAGGGAGTCAAGTCTGCTTTTCTGAAGTCCAGGGTCTGTATTCTGCTGCTCTCCTTTCTTCCTTTTGTCAGGATCCTGAACTCAACCATCTCATGGTCATGCTGCCCAGTGACCAACTTCTGCTTCCACCCACTTCTACTTCTCCTACCAATTCTTCCCTGTTTGTGAGCAGCAGTTCAAGAGGAGCCTGGCCCCTAGCTCGTTCTTCCAGCACTTGCACCAGGAAGTTGTTCCAAACACTCTCCAAAAACTTCCTGGATTGCATAACATAAGTGTCCTGCACTCTCTATGTATAACAGCCTCAGCATCCCTGGCAAAGGCAGAGCTTGCTCAGTAAGTTTGTGTAGCCTGTTCCAAGATACCTTAAGAAACTCAAGTTGACAGCAATCAGGAGTATTTTTAAATCCTTTATTTTGGAAAAAGCCTGAGAGATGCAGAGTAAAAGCAGGCCCTAAAAATATGCCTGCAAAGTCTGAGGCATCGGGAACACAACCTCTCCCTTGTTCCCCCATTAGCTACTCAAGTGAATTCAAAGGCACTCCAAGCTCCTTAAGCCTGGCCCTGTGATTGAGGCAATGACTGACTATGGGAGTACACACTTACTCATGGGGGGAATTCTGCACCGCTGCACATGCGCAGAATTCATGTCACCTGCAGACTTTTTTTCCTCCACAGAAAATACTTTCTGCTGGCGAGGCGCTGCAGCTATGCCTTTTGGCCACCAGGGGCTGCTGTGGCACCAGGACAGCAGATGGCTCATTGTAGCAGCCAATGGAGAGGAGAAGAGGCTGGATTCCTTACAGTGCCCTGCCTTAGGTGACCAGACAGCAAGGGTGAAAAACCGGGACAAGGTGGGGGCGTAATAGGAGCCTATATAAGAAAAAGGCCTAAAAATCAGGACTGTCCCTATAAAAATCGGGACATCACCTGGCCCCCCAGACAGGGTCGGGTGACCAGGTGAAAAGACATGAGGTGGGACAGAATGGGGCACATAGGGCTGCTGGGGGGGGGGGGGATGTGCCTGACTGAATGGGCGAGGCTAGGGTTCAGCTGGGGTCTGCATGGGGGAGGCTCCCCAACAAGCCTTCCCCCCCCCTCAAAAAATGTAGTTCCATAGTTCTCCCATTCATACCCAACCACCTTCCAGGTTCACTTCCAGGTTCCTTCCCAGCAATTACTTCCTTCTCGTTCAGCTCCTCTTTCCCCCCCCCCCCGATTCCCCCCAAGCCTTTGCACTGCTTCTGAGGGGTGCAAGAAACACAGTTCTGTCTTGTAGTTTAAAGGAATTATGACAAACTTCTGTAGTAAGATGTCTAGTAAGGAATCTATTTGTCAAAAACATTCCTTGAATCTTTTTTGTCTGTATAGTTACAGACAAACTTGCTGACTGGTATTTTGAAATAAATGACCAAAATAATTGAAACTGGTGTGATTATATTGTTTCAGAGGGATAGCTGTGTTGGTCTGATTCAGTAAAAACAATGAGGAGTCCTTGTGGCACCTCAGAGATTAACACATTTAGTTGGGCATAAGCCTTCGTGGGATATAACCCACTTCATCAGATGCATGGAGTGGAAAATATAGTAGGCAAACAAATATATAGTACATGAAAAAATGGGAGTTGTCTTACTAAGTGGAGGGGTCAGTGCTAATGAGGTCAATTCAATTAGGGTAGATGTGGCCCATTCTAAGCAGTTGACAAGGGGTGAGTATCAGAGGAAAAATTACTTTTTGTAGTGCTAATTCAGAGTGGGTGTGGATTATATTGTTATTTTGACAAAAAATATGCAGAATTTAAAAAGGAGTGTGCGCAGAATTTAAATTTTTTGGTGCAGAATTCCCCCAGGAGTAACAAATGTAATGCCACCAAGAAGGTCAGGCCAATGAGGTATCTCCCATTGTCCCTTGCCTTCATCTGAAGCAGCTATTCTTACTCATCAATCCCAATGCATTTCTCATCCCACCAACCCAGCTGCACTGCAGAAGGGTAGTCAATCTGCCCTTCTCACCACCACCCTGCTTCAGGTTTACAATAAGGTTTTATTTCACATCCCAGAAATCTCTTGAAATTAGCCAGAATCCCCCAAATAGTTACTTTCAGTCTTAGCCCTTGATACACGTTCATGCATAGCTGATACTAGAAAAGCAACACGTACACTTTTGCTCACAAGCTGCCCCTTTTGCTCTTTGATAATCAATAGAGAAAGAAATGCAATGAGTGCCACATCATTTCTTATCCACACAAGTAAGTGGGAGGAATACTTACTGATGTTGAAAAAGACCAATTTGGCCAACAGCGCAGGAAAGAGACGTATAAGGAATGGTACGGAAACATAAATAATTAAGAGATGCAGGATTAGGGTTTTGAATAACCAGGATGACCTCCTCCTGTAAGACAAGTAAGTCCCATTAATATACATTACTTTAAGAAAACATTTAGAATTAGTTTAGGAGTCTTTATGTAGGACTTGTCGGGGAAGGGGTTGGGTCAAGTCTCTAGCTTATGGACACGATTAAAAAGGGGACCTAGAGTTTTGCAGGGGTGGGTTTTCTTCCACAGCAGTGGGCAAGTTAAGGTTCTTTTAAAATAGCTTCTGCAGGAAGTCACTTCCCTGTCAGGCACTAGGGACCTAAGCCTACCAACTGCTAGGTTTGCTGTAGCACTGCTCAACAGTGCCGCTGCCTGCAGAGACTCAAGTTAACCGTCTTTTGTATTCTATGCGAAGTCTGGGAAATGATCCCCAGGTACTTCAAGAGGAGCACGAAGAAGCTGGAGCACTCTTTGGAGTAAAAAAGGCAGCATGTGTACAGGGATTTCTGTATTCCCATAAACAGCCTGTTCAATCCTTCTAAAGCCTTCTTTCATGAGGCAAGACAGGCAATTAGCCAAGTCCAGATTAGTGCACTGGTGGGTAGCTTCAGGAGTGGCTTGATGTAAATCGGAGCTGCCACTGGCAAGTGATCAAAGCAGACACTGACTTTCAGCATGGTCCACAGTTTGCAAGGGATGTCCACAGTCACACTGTGTTGTCATCTCTCACCTTTCGGAAGAGGAGACAGCAGCTGCCACTCAATATTCTAAAATGGTTCAGTGCAGATGACTGTCTCCAGGGTACACTGAGGCATGGAAGTTCCTTTGTGGGGTTGCCAGTCAGGTGTTTGGGACATGAGCGTTATCCCAGAATTCTTTCTACTGGGCCTCAGGATTGAATGAGGGCACTTTTAGAACTTTAGCTGGATCCCAAAAAAAGCCAGTGAGAATTCAGGCATGCCTTCGGCAGGTTCTGGAAGTCTTTGCGAATTAGTAAGCTCAGGTTGGCCATGGTTCAGTTGTATGCATCTCTCCCTGGATTGGGCAGGGGAAAGAAGAGTATGTGCCTAGAGCATGTATCCACTGAACAGGTGTTGGTTTTAATGTTCCCATTAGGATTCTAATCATGACACTAAACTGCATGTCCAGAGATTTGGTACATGAGCTTCCCACCCAGACTGGTAAACAATATTCAGAGGCTGAGCATACTAGGGATAGAATCACTGTTCAAAGTGTGGGCACATCAGTGCCCCATGCTGTGCCTAAGAGTTTTCAGACCAGGCTAGTCCTCACTTTTTTTACACATCTTTTCCGGTGGTGCTTCAGAAGTCAAGTTTCTAAACCTTGATATTAAGTAACCTCCACTGCACATGCTACTCACTTTTTAAGCCTTATTACTTTCCAGGAGGCAAGATGCAATAAGTATTTGCTGTCTGAGATAGTTGGGCTGACCTAAGTTTTTCCACCCCACTATGCGATAGGAGGACAAATGTTAATTAAATGCTACTTGATTCATTTAGGCTCATGTGTATCCTTCAAAAGTTCAGAGTATTTTGATGTATTACAAGTGTGCACACAGAGTTTGGACCTTTAATGGCTAAAAAAATAGAGAATCCTACAAAGTGTGGAAACCTGGATGAATGGCTAAGGAGGGGTTCTAAAGAATATAGGTCCTCTACTTAGAGGGAAAGAGCTAAAAAATGATGCAGTCAAGAAGGCTGAGGTGTTTAATAGCTACTTTGCTCAGTCTTCACTAAAAATGCTAATGGAGACCAAATATTCAAACAATATTACAAGGGGGAAAGGAAGACAAGCCAACGTAGGGAAACGACATGATAAAGAATCTCTCACGCAAGTTAGATGTGTTCAAGTCAACACAGCCTGATGAAATTCATCTAAGGAAGGGGTGGGCAAACTTTTTGGCCCGAGGGCCATATCTGGGTATAGAAATTGTATGGGGGGCACCATGAATGCTCATGAAACTGGGGGCAGGGGTACAGGAGGGGGTGTGGGCTTTGGGGTGGGGCCAGAAAAGAGGAGTTCAGGGTACAGAAAGAGGCTCCAGGCTGGGGCGGTGTGGATGTGTGTACACACACCCCACACCCCCCCAGCAGGGGGTGCAGGCTCTGGGGTGAGGCTGAGGATGATGGATTGGGGGTGCAGAAGGGTGCTCCGAGCTGGGACTGAGGGTTTTTATCAGGGCTGGGGCAGGGTTGCAGGCTCCAGGCAGCACTTACCTCAAGCAGCTCCCAGAAGAAGCAGCAGCAGCAGGTCCCACCTCTGTCTCCTACATGGTTCCCAGCCAATGGGAGCCGTGGAGGGGGTGCTTGGGGGCAGGGGCAGCATGCCCAGTCCCCTGGCTGCCCCTACATGTAGGAGCTGGAGAGGAGACATGCTGCTGCTTCCAGGAGCCACGAAATGCGCAGAGTGGGGCAAGCCCCCAACACCATGCCCCATCTGGAGCAATGGAGCGGGGCAAGCCCTGGATCCCACTCCCTGACAGGAGCTCAAGGGACAGATTAAGACATCTGAAGGGCTAGACCCAGCCCCCAGGCTGTAGTTTGCCCAGCCCTGATCCAAGGGTACTTAAGGAACTAGCTGAAGCAATCTTGGAACTGCTAGCAATTACCTTTGAGAACGCATGAAGGATAGGCAAGGCCACAGAGGACTGGAGAAAGGCAAAGGCAGTACCTTTCTTTACTGAGGCTTGGTCTACACTACGCGTTTAAACCAATTTTAGCAGCATTAAACCGATTTAACGCTGTACCCGTCCACACTATGAGGCCCTTTATATCGATATAAAGGGCTCTTTAAATTGGTTTTTGTACTCCTCTCCCACGAGAGGAGTAGCGCTAAAATCGGTATTAGCATATCAGATTAGGGTTAGTGTGGCCACAAATCGATGGTATTGGCCTCCGGGCGGTATCTCACAGTGCACCACTGTGACCGCTCTGGACAGCAATCTGAACTCGGATGCAGTGGCCAGGTAAACAGGAAAAGCCCCGCGAAATTTTGATTTTCATTTCCTGTTTGCCCAGCGTGGAGCTCTGATCAGCACGGGTGGCGAGGCAGTCCCAAATCCAAAAAGAGCTCCAGCATGGACCGTACGGCAGATACTGAAGCTGATCGCTGTATGGGGAAACAAATCTGTTCTATCAAAGCTCCGTTACCGAAGACGAAACGCCAAAGCATTTGAAAAAAAAATCTACAGGCTACACAGTGCTGCATGACAAGCATAACGGGAAGTCAGAGACTCAAATGGACGCTCATGAAGGGAGGGAGGGGGTACTGAGGACTCCAGCTATCCAACAGTCCCCAGCAGTCTCTGAAAAGTATTTGCATTCTTGGCTGAGCTCCCAATGCCTGTAGGTTCAAACAAACACATTGTCCGGCGTGGTTCAGGGAATAGCTCGTCAATTTACTCCCCCTCCACCACATGAAAGAAAAGGGAAAGAAATCGTTTCTTGACTTCTTTCAATGTCACCTTATGTCTACTGAATGCTGCTGGTAGACGCGATGCTGCAGCAGTGAAGAGCAGTATCCACTCCTCTCCCCTCCCCGGTGGCACATGGTGCAGTAGGACTGGTAACCGTCCTCCTTATCAACCCATGAATGCTCCTGGCTGGCTTCAGGTGAGGCTGGCCAGGGGCGCCTGGGTGAAAATAGGAATGATTCTCGGTCATTCCCAGTAGATGGTACAGAACGGCTGGTAACCATCTTCATCATAGCAACTGGGGGCTGAGCTCCATCAGCCCCCTCCCTGTCCTGTGTAAAGAAAAGATTCTGTCCTGCCTGGACTGTCATAGCACCAGGAGGCTGCCTCCCCATCATTTTATCTCACTAACAAGTCACTGTTTTATTCCTGAATTCTTTATAACTTCATGACACAAATGGGGAGGGACACTGCCCCACAGTAGCCCAGGAAGGTTGGGGGAGGAGGGAAGCAACGGGTGGGGTTGTTGCAGGGGCACCCCCCGTGAATGGCATGTAGCTCATCATTTCTGCAGGATCTGACATGGAGCAGCTGTGCTCTCTGTTACATTGCTTCTCTAGTACACTTGCCCCATATTCTAGGCAGGACTGACTATTTTTAGAAACCATAAAGGAGGGATTGACTCAGGGAGTCATTCCCAGTTTTGCTTTTGTGCCCCCGGACAATCTCAGCCAGGGGCACCCATGATAGCAGCAGACAGTACAGAAGGACAAATAACGGTCATCTCATTGCCAATTTACACCGGCAGCAGACGGTACAGAACGACTGGTAACCGTCTCTGCTATCATGCAAAAGCAAATGAATCCTGCTGTGTAGCGCTGGAATATCGCCTCTGTCAGCAGCATCCAGTACACATATGGTGACTGTAAAAAAAAAAAGCTGAACGGGCTCCATGGTTGCCGTGCTATGGCGTCTGCCAGGGCAATCCAGGGAAAAAGGGCGCAAAATGATTGTTTGCCATTGCTTTGCCGGAGGAAGGAATGACTGATGACATTTACCCAGAACCACCCGCAACAATTATTTTTGCCCCATCAGTCACTGGGCTCTCAACCCAGAATTCTAAGGGCAGGAGGAGACT
The DNA here is from genome assembly GCF_025201925.1 of Gopherus flavomarginatus. NCBI lineage: Eukaryota > Metazoa > Chordata > Testudines > Testudinidae > Gopherus > Gopherus flavomarginatus. Next base: position 154,643,478 of record NC_066621.1, read on the forward strand.
GCGGGAACTATGGGATAGCTACGGAATAGCTACCCACAGTGCAACGCTCCGGAAATAGACGCTAGCCTCGGACCCTGGACGCACCCCCCCGAATTAAGGTGCTTAGTGTGGCCTCGTGCACTCGACTTTATACAATCTGTTTTATAAAACTAGTTTATGTAAAATCTGAATAATCCTGTAGTGTAGACGTACCCTAAGAGGAACAAAGCAGACCCAGGGAATTATAGATCAGTCAGCATAATTTTGATACCTGGAAAGATACTAGTACAAACTGATTAGTTTGTAAGCACCTAGAGGACAATAAGGAGTGAGGCTGTATGATCAACGTATAAACCAGGAGGCAGCAACCTTTCAGCAGTGGTGTACCGAGTCTTTATCTAGATACTCGAATTTAAGGCTTTGCGTGCCAGTAAAACATTAACTTTTTTAGGTGGTCTGTCTATAAGTCTAATATATAACCAAACTACTGTTATAAGTAAACAAGGTTTTGAAAATGTTTCAGAAGCTTTATTTAAAATTAAATTAAAATGCAGATCTGATTAGTTTAGTGTGATCCTTGCCCTTGCTGAGTTTTCCAGTGTCTGGTGGCATGTATTTGGATACTTTAAGCTGCACACAGGCTTCTGAGTGATCAGCTGATAACTCGCTGGCAGAAGGTCAGCAGCTGGAACCCCAGACCGCAGCTGAGGTGAGTGGAGCTGGCAGCTGGTAGGGCTGAGCAGGGCCAGAAGCCTGGACCCTGTCTGGCAGGAGGTCTGTGCTGGAACTCCAACCGGAAGCAAGGTGAGTGGGGCTGCAGTGGGGACCCCAGCTGGAAAGGGCCAGCAGCTGGAATTCCAGAGCGGCAGCGGGCTGAGTGGGTCAGCCCACCCAGCTCTGGGGTTTCAGAGGTGGGCTGAGCGTCTCTGCTAGCCCCCGCTCTAGGGTTTCAGCCACTGGCTCCTGCCAGCTGGGGTCTCTGCCCACTGCCAGCCTGGGGTTCCTTCACCCAGGCCAGCAGCGGGTGCTGAGTGGGACCTGCAGCAGGACCCCAGGTGGCAAGGGGCCAGGAGCGGGAACCCCAGAGCAGTGGTGGGCTGAGCAGCTCAGCCTTCCCGTGTGCCATCAAAAAATTGGCTCGCGTGCCACCTTTGGCACACATGCTGTAGGTTGCTGACCCCTGGTATAGACATCTTGTATCATCTTTGTATCTAAAATTATGAATATTGACTATGTACCAGTACTTCAGAGGTGTGTCCAGGGGTAACATTGGCAATAGGTAGCAGTCACAACACACCAGTAGCCCAATAGTCAAGTTTTTTGCAGGCCTTGCAGCATAGGACAGTCTTGAGGAGGAATTTGAAGGAGGTAGCTTTGTGGATGTTCACGGGGAGCTCCTCCCATGTTTGAGGGGCAGCCAAGGAGAAACTGGGAGGGGACTTATTTCAAAATCTAATGACTGGGCAGCACAGGTTGACATAATGGGCTAATCAGAGGCAAGCACTAATAGCTCAATAGCAAATGACAGATGATAGGTAGGGTGGGGACCGACAGCAGAGAGCCGTGAAAGTAGAGAATAACCTTGTCTGATGTGCTAGAGAAGGAAAGCACAGACTTCGTGATTTGCCCAAGTTGATGCACCCTCTCTATGCTGCAATTTCCCCCTGCCCCACCCCCATCTGTCAGATGGGGATAAACACAGCCTGTCTTGCATAAGAGCACTGCTGGAGTCAGTGCCCTGAGGCTGGAGCACCCATGGGGGAAATAGTGAGGTGGAGCAGGGGTCAAGTACCCCCATGCAACTCAAAGATGGCAACTCTGCAGCAATACAGCAAGCTGGGGGCCCCATTTGAAAAGCAGCACTCTTCTTTCGAAAGAATTTGAACATGCTGTGAGCAAACATGATTACTGCTCTAGCTGTTTGACTGCATTTGCAGAGCGTCTGTGTATGCAACACCCGGACTTTGAAGAGAGCCTGGAAGCACCTATTAATTACTTCAGCTTTAACAGTTAGATTAGTGCAGCACAAAGCTACCTCTGAAATGTATTAATACCCAAAAGAGGATGAATACACCAAGAGCTACAGGAGATTTTCCAGAGTTACAGTCCCAGGTTGGGAGAGAAAGTTCATAGGATCACTGGGGAAATGAGGAGTCTTGCAAGCTAATGATGCTGGATCATGATGCAACTGTTGAATCAGGTAAAAGGGCTTCCTACGCACACCCAGCCCCACACTAACAGGAATTACACAAAACCTTCCCAGAAGATGCTGCTCCTATTGGATGTGGCACTAGTCTTTGAGGACACAGTCCAAACATGTTCAGACACCCCCAGCAACATGACAGGATACTCGTCAGAAAGCAAGTTAGCTATTTGCCAACATGAGCCTAGCTGGATTGCTGCAGTCCATTGAGATTGCCAGAGTATGAATGTCTCACAGGCTACAGGAAGTTTTTAACTTCAAACCAGAGCTCTGTTAACACAGCTCCTGTTGAAGGAAAGACACTAATGTGGAATGTTATGGAAAGAGAGGGAGGAAGAGAGCTAGATGTTTGAGTATAAAGGGCCAGTGTCTTCAGCTCATATAAGCCAGAGACCTTCAACTGGAGTCAGTGGCATTACATGAGCTGAGGATATGGCTCAAAGAGTAGAAGATAGTTGAGGTAATAGGGGTACAAATTGACTGTACATCTTAAAAACAGGGCAGATTTTCCAGAAAGCAAGACAGCCTAAGCTTGTGTCAGTGCATAAGAGGAGACACTGAAGAAAGTCAAGGAAGAAGGGATAGTGCTGGGAAAGTAATATGGCAGGAAAGGTATCAGAAGTGGGGTAAATGCTGTGGATGGAGGAAGAGTTTTTACAGAAAAAATTGAGACATCAATCACCCTAGAACAAGACAGAAGCTTTTGAGCAAATGTTCTGACCAGCCTCCTGGTAGGCTGAATGATGCCAACAGTTATTGCTACCCTAGTAATGACTCACACTTTCATTAACTGATCGTAATTAACATTGTAATTAACATCGTATTGGCTGATGCCTGGCTAGGGCCTGAACATACAAATGCATCAATGACATTTCGGGTCACATTAGAGGCAAGTTCTTTCTATCCCATCCTTCACTTCATGCAGCCTCCCTGTGAAGTCAGAGCTGCACAGAGGTGCCAGAGCAGAATTTACCCAGGCACCAAGGAGTTTATCATCTAGAGCGGGAATGGATCTCAGATAGGAATGGGGGGAAAACTTGCTTAAGAAAGTAGCTGGATGGGAACTGAATTGTTATATATTAGTGATGCTTCTCTTTTTATAGAAAGAAGAAATAGGTGCCACACATAGTTCAATAAAAATGGAAATATTCAGTAGATCTGTACTGGGATAAAGGGCCTGCCAGGACCTCGAGTACTTCAAGGGAGCCCATACTACCACTATTTGTGCTGTATTTGGTGTGTGACTGGGCAAGGGGACTTCAGTCTCCTTTACTGTCAGTTTGTCACTTTTCACAAGCACTAGATACCAAGGAGGCAGGAAGTTACAAGCCACTACATTTGACCCAAGAAAAAATAGACTGAATTGCTTTGATTTAAGGTTTTATGATCCTAGACATTCATAGCTGTAGACTTTCAGATAAATGACTCAGAAGAAGGTACTTTCATACCCTGTGAATTTACACAGAATGCTGAATTGGATGGCCAGCTCTCCACATGTTGGTGCCACACAACCAAGACAACTCTTGGCCTGAAAAGTCTGCCACATAAGAGACTCCCAAGGCAATTCTATCTAGAAATGGCAGAACCACAGGCAGGAAAATGACTAACTGGGAACTTGTTTATATTGAAATGGAAAGTGAGAATGTCTGTTTTAACAAGCTCTCTAGAAGAGAGAGCAGGAAAATCTAGGAAACTTCTCCCCTTTCCCTGGCCTATGTTGACCCAGTCCCTGAAGAATAGACAATACTTTGTATGATTATTGATGCCAAGCACATCTTGGCAACTACTAATAAAAAAATAATAAGGTCAGCACAACATGCATCAGAAAAACAAGCAGAACACTGGATGCATCGGCAGCTCAGAACAGTTGTGAGAATTGCTCAACACAGACACCATGAAGTCATCTTAGATGAGACCGATTGCACTACTGTGTCTAGATTTTGGATAAGAGTTTATCAACCTATTCTGATCTCTATAGAGATGAAACAATAATTAAAGGTAGGGTGGGAAGTGATTTATGCAGAAAGCTAAGAAAAACAGGATGGAATTTGTAGTAGATGGGAAAGAGCCAACAGAGCTCCGAATGGATGAACAGTAAGGATTGTGAAAGCAGAAGCTAGTAGCTCTTCCACATCTGTTAACCCAAGGATGCAGAAGAAAGTGGTAATTTGAATTCCTTCTTTGGAGTTCCCAGGAGAAGTATCTAGTATAGTCTATGTTCAGAATTTAAGTAAACACCAGCAGCAATTGGTTATTACTTGGGGTCAGACAATATGCTCTAGCTCTCCTTTCAGATCGGCAATGTTCCTCTGAGCAATCTGTAACCACTGTAACGTATATATATCTATGTCGCTTTTGCTTTAATAAGCAAAACTGAACTGGCAGTGGGTGTAATACACTGCAAGCCAAACTATTAAAGAGTGTAGGTACCTGTGCATAAAGCAACCCTCACATATGCCAGCAGATGCAGCTAGTCAGGGCCAGACTCAGGGAAAATAACACCCCTTATCCCCATGGGCATAGCACCTCTTCCATTGCCCCGGGGGCTCCTTCTCCCTCCTGCACCCTCAATAGGGTGACTAGACAGCAAGTGTGAAAAATCAGGACAAGGGGTAATAGGCACCTATATCAAAGCCCTGACTATCAGGGCTGTCCCTATAAAAATCAGGACATCTGGTCACCCCAGCCCCAACAATCACTTCCTGCACCCGTACGGGGAAGCTGACTTGGACACAAAGAGCACCTGGCAAAGCTGCTGGCAACCCCCCTCCCCCAACACTGCTCCTACAGACACCCAGGAGGCTGGGGAGCAGGGAGCAAGGCCAGGCTCCCTGCATCCAGGTCACTGTCCCCACCGGGGGGCTGGGTAAGGTGAGCCCAGCCACTCCCGATGCCTCACAACACAGCCCAGTGGGGACAGTGACCAGGATGCAGACAGAGCTTGGGGCTGCTCTTCACTCCCCCACAGCCCCTTAGTGGGGCAACAAGCAGTAGCAGTGCATCACCACTGCCCCCATTCCTCCACTGGGGGGCAGCAGGGATCCTCCAGGCACCCCCAAGCAGCCCTCCCCTGCCAGCCAGGAGCAGCTTCAGACGCTACACACCTGGCATCACTTCACTTGGAGCACGGATGGGGCGGGGGCCGGGGCCGAACAGGGTGGAAGAAGAGGAGACCCCCCGGGAGGTGCACATGGGGGGGAGACACCTGCCCAGGTGCACGGGGGGGAAGACACCTGCCCAGGTGCACATGGGGGGGAGACACCCCCCACAGGAGGCGCACAGCAACAGGGGGGAGAAGAGAAGAAGAGAGTCGACCCCTCCCCCCGCGGAGCGGGACTTACCACCTGGGCCGCGGGGAGCCCGCAGGGGAGTCTCCAGCCACGGGACCCTCCCCCTGGGGCCCAAGCGGCGGCGCGACCCCTCGCTGATTGCGGCGCTTCATCCTCGGCTCTACGCCGGCCGCCGCCGCCAGCCGCCTTATCGGAGGGGGGCGGGGCCAGGCCGGCTCGGACCCGCCCCCTCCGCGCCTTGTCCGCGCACCTGCGGGGGGGCGGGGCCAGGCCGGCTCGGACCCGCCCCCTCCGCGCCTTGTCCGCGGCACCTGCGGGGGGGCGGGGCCAGGCCGGCTCGGACCCGCCCCCTCCGCGCCTCATCCGCGGCACATGCGGGGGGGGCGGGGCCAGGCCGGCTTGGACCCGCCCCCTCCGCACCTTGTCCGCGGCACATGCGGGGGGGGCGGGGCCAGACCGGCTTGGACCCGCCCCCTCCGCACCTTGTCCGCCCACCTGCACGGGCTGGGGGAGCAGGATCAGCCACAAGAAATGGCCCAGCAGGGGCACCAATGGGGTGGGGGGGGAGTGGGCCAGCACGGGGGGCGTACTGGTAAGAAGCTGGTACCAGCCCATACCCAGCCAATGTTAAAGCGCTGCCATGGCAAATCACCCTCCTTGAAGCACTGCCGCTAATGTCATTGCCCCTTCTGCCCTCCCCGGGCCGTAGGGATGCTGATGGGGGGACAAAAGGGGCAGCTGCCCCAGGGCCAATGATTTAAAAGGGTCTGAGGCTCCTGGTTGGAGCCCTGGGCCCCTTTAAATTGCTGCTGGAGCTCCAGGCAGTGTGCACTGGCTGAGGGAGGCTGACTGCCTTCTGTCCGACACCTCTAGAGCCCCCCCAGGTGCAGTATAAACTCATGGGGCCTTGCCCTAGTAGACTGTTTTCACAGTTAAATGGTCTATTCCAGGCTTGATGAACTGCAAAAAAGTGATAGAAAGTCATCTAGATTTTTCTACACTTGTTTCAATTATTGTATTCAAGAGTCAGTAACAAAGAACACACATTAAAATTTTAAACCTAACCAATGTCCCTTAAGTGACTTGACACAAGATATGAGAACGTGTTAGTATTAGAGCTGAGTGGTCTAATATTTATTTAATCCTTTTAGATATATATGGGAATTAGATACAGTGCACTGTCAGCTAATTTCTAAGTTATTATCTGAAAAAATAGAATTTTCAGGTGCCTAAGTAGCCCCTGGAATCATGGTTAATGTTGCCCCCTCCCTCACCAAAATCTAAAATGCCACCCCTGTGGCCCACGTGTCTGACCAAGAGCATTTTGTCAAAGTGTGTGAGTCAGCCAGTTACACTGAAATGCAAAAGCAAAATTCATGCACACCAAGCTCCTCCACTAATTATACAACTGGGAAAGGAGCTGAGTCTCTAGCTACATTTGTGACACAATGTCTTACAACAGATTGGGTTATGAAATGGACATTTGGATCACTCCTTTTCAGGGTCACAGCCAAAGATGGAGCAGAGGGTAGTGTAATCACAGCCAGCATATATAAATAGACTGGTGACCAGCACCATTAAAAATCAAAATTAAGTTTGATTTTCATTGGAGTCACAAAATGAACAATACGGCACTGCTGGTCTGGATGTGTGTGTGGGCTAAAGAGCAGTCTGGAAATGTAGGGAAACTAAGGAGTATAACTTGGCTAGCAAACACTGTGGAATTATAATAACTTGGTGCAGCGTTTAATTAACTAGGATTCATATTACAGATACAATCTAGCACATTGAGCCAGATCCCTGTATGCTGCCAAAATACATGCCCTAGGTAAAGACGCTGAGGGTACAGCTATGCAGCTACCAGGAGATGTGATTGCAGCAGAGGCAGACATACCTGAAGTGAACTAGCTTTGCTGTAGCTAGATCAGTGTCCTCAGCCTGTGGCCCGTGAGCCACTTGCTGCCCAATCAGCACAGAGCTGCAGCCCAGCTCAGTAGTTCACAACCTATTTACTACTGTGGGCTGCATATGTGGGCTGTGGGCTGCATCCAATGCTACCTGTGTTGCCCTGAGGATTTTCACTGTAATAAAACCAAACAGGCTACGAATCCAAAAGATTTTTAATAAGACGTGCAAGGAGGAGAGAATGTCTAGACTTCACAATGGAGAAATAGTTTCACTTTTTGATAGAAACCAAGGATTTTGAGCTGATCTGACTAGATACTGGGGAATTGAAGGAGCAAAGTTTTGCATTTTAGGTATCAAGTCAGACCGACCCAAGAGAGTAGAGGCTAATGGACAAATACATTAAAACCCCCAATACCATGGGTGGCGGGTATCATAGGCCAGAGGAAGCTAAGCCTCTCCTAACCCAGGCCTTGTCCCCACCCACACTCTGCTCTGAGGCACGGCCCTCACTCCTCCATCCCCTGAAGCTGGCAGGGGCTCAGCTTGGGCTGAGGCTTGGACGTCCAGCAGCCAGGGACAGCCCTGGGCAGCTCGAGACAGCCCTGGGCAGCTCGGGCCAGCGGGATGCTCAGGCTGGCTGGCAGCCCGGGGTGGCTTGGCCAGAGGCAGCTTGGGCCAACCAGCAGCGGCTCAGACTGGCCCCGGGGTTGGGCTGGTGCTCGGGGCCAGGAGGAGGCCCAGGGGTAGGGGCAGCCAGTGTAGCTGGGATGGGCTGTCTGGCAGCCCAGAGTTCAGGGTAGCTGGAACAGGCGGGCCAGTGCTTGGGGTGTTTTGGCCCCCAAGTCATGGTGGGGCTCAGGGTACTGGCGGGCAAGAGAGGCAGAAGGGGTGTGGAAGGGGCAGGGGCAAGACCTTGTGAAGAAGAGGCAGAACTGAGGGCTAGTCTTCCCAAAGTAGGAGGTTCACATGCTGCCCATAACCAATACTGAGGCTGTACAATGATTCATGGGCCTGTTAACATCCCTAGTCTGTCGAAAGGGAATGCACATAAGAACATATGATTACCTGACTTGTGGGCGGGTGGCGTATGTGTGCAGTCGGTGCAAGGAGCTCCTGGCCCTCAGAGACCACGTACAGACTTTGGAGGCCAGGGTGGTGGAACTGGAGGAGTTAAGAGAGGCAGAGAGGTATGTTGATGAGGCTTTCCGGGATACTGTAGAATTGTCCCACCTCCGCTCAGACAGCCTCTGTGCTGTTGAGGAGGAAGAAAGGCCCAGGGAAGCAGAGCAGTCAATGGGAGCAGAGGGAAACCTTCCCATAGTTGGGACCCTCCTTCCAGATGGTGCTGGGGTTGCCTCTCACTCTGAGGTTACCTCTCTGGGGGAGGGAACTCCAGTTTCTAGGAAAAGGCAGGTGTTAGTAATGGGAGATTCGATCATTAGAAACATAGATAGCTGGGTTTGTGATGACTGGGGGAACCGTATGGTGACTTGCCTGCCTGGTGCGAAGGTTGTGGATCTCTCGAGGCATCTAGACAGACTTATGTGTAGTGCTAGGAGGAGCCGGTGGTCGTGGTACATGTAGGTACCAATGACATAGGGAAGGGTAGGAGAGATGTCCTGGAAGCCAAATTTAGGCTGCTAGGGAAGAGACTGAAATCCAGGACCTTTATGGTGGGATTCTCAGAAATGCTGCCAGTTCCACGTGCAGGGCCAGGTAGGCAGGCAGAGCTTCAGAGTCTCAATGCGTGGATGAGACGATGGTGTAGAGAGGAGGGTTTACGTTCATTAGGAACTGGGGAAACTTTTGGGAGGAGGGGAGCCTATACAGGAGAGATGGGCTCCACCTAAACCAAAGTGGAACCAGACTGCTGGCACTAAACATTAAAAAGGTTGCAGAGCAGTTTTTAAACTAGGAGATGGGGAAAGCCGACTGCTGCAGAGAAGCATGTGGATCGGACACAGACTTCTCTTAGGGAAGAGTCTGATGATAAGGAATCTTCAGGTTATAGTCAGGAACAGAGGACGGAAGAGGATAATGTAAGGGCTGGATCAGATGATAAACAGTCACATAAAAAAGAATCTGGCACATCAGAAAAGGACAGACAAATAAACAGGGGCAAGTTTTTAAAGTGCTTGTACACAAATGCTAGAAGTCTAAATAATAAGATGGGTGAACTAGAGTGCCTTGTGTTAAAGGAGGATATTGGTATAATAGGCATCACAGAAACCTGGTGGACTGAGAGCTACCAATGGGAAACAATCATTCCGGGGTACAAAATATATCGGAAGGACAGAACAGGTTGTGCAGGGGGAGGAGTGGCACTATATGTGAAAGAAAATGTAGATTCAAATGAAGTAAAAATCTTAAGTGAATCCACATGTTCCATAGAATCTCTATGGATAGAAATGTCATGCTCTAATAAAAATATAACATTAGGGGATCTATTATCGACCACCTGACCAGGACAGTAATAGTGATGATGAAATGCTAAGGGAAATTAGAGATTCTATCAAAATTAAGAACCCAATAATAGTGGGGGATTTCAATTATCCCCATATTGACTGGGAACATTTCACTTCAGGACGAAATGCAGACATAAAATTTCTCGATACTTTAAATGATTGCTTCATGGAGCAGCTGGTACGGGAACCCACAAGAGGAAAGGCAACTTTAGATTTAATCCTGAGTGGAGCGCAGGAGCTGGTCCAAGAGGTAACTATAGCAGGACCGCTTGGAAATAGTGACCATAATACAATAGTATTCAACATCCCTGTGGGGGGAAGAACATCTCAACAGCCCAACACTGTGGCATTTAATTTCAAAAGAGGGAACTATACAAAAATGAGGGGGTTAGTTAAACAAAAATTAAAAGGTACAGTGACTAAAGTGAAATCCCTGCAAGTTGCATGGGCCCTTTTTAAAGACACCATAATAGAGGCCCAACTTCAGTGTATACCCAAAATTAAGAAACGTAGTAAAAGAACTAAAAAAGAGCCACTGTCGCTTAACAACCATGTAAAAGAAGCAGTGAGAGATAAAAAGACTTTCTTTAAAAAGTGGAAGTCAAATCCTAGTGAGGCAAATAGAAAGGAGCACAAACACTGCCAGCTTAAGTGCAAGAGTGTAATAAGAAAAGCCAAAGAGGAATTTGAAGAACGGCTAGCCAAAAACTCCAAAGTTAATAACAAAATGTTTTTTAAGTACATCAGAAGCAGGAAGCCTGCTAAACAACCCGTGGGGCCCCTTGACGATCGAAATACAAAAGGAGCGCTTAAAGACGATAAAGTAATTGCAGAGAAACTAAATGGATTCTTTGCTTCAGTCTTCATGGCTGAGGATGTTAGGGAGATTCCCAAACCTGAGCTGGCTTTTGTAGGTGACAAATCTGAGGAACTGTCACAGATTGAAGTGTCACTAGAGGAGGTTTTGGAAATAACTGATAAACTCAACATTAACAAGTCACCAGGACCAGATGGCATTCACCCAAGAGTTCTGAAAGAACTCAAATGTGAAAGTTGCGGAACTATTAACTAAGGTTTGTAACCTGTCCTTTAAATCGGCTTCGGTACCCAATGACTGGAAGTTAGCTAATATAACGCCAATATATAAAAAGAGCTCTAGAGGTGATCCCGGCAATTACAGACCAGTAAGTCTAACGTCAGTACCGGGTAAATTAGTCAAAACAATAGTTAAGAATAAAATTGTCAGACACATAGAAAAACATAAACAGTTGAGCAATAGTCAACATGGTTTCCGTAAAGGGAAATCGTGTCTTACTAATCTATTAGAGTTCTTTGAAGGGGTTAACAAACATGTGGACAAGGGGGATCCAGTGGACATAGTGTACTTAGATTTCCAGAAAGCCTTTGACAAGGTCCCTCACCAAAGGCTCTTACATAAATTAAGCTGTCATAGGATAAAAGGGAAGGTCCTTTCATGGATTGAAAACTGGTTAAAAGACAGGGAACAAAGGGTAGGAATTAATGGTAAATTCTCAGTATGGAGAGGCGTAACGAGTGGTGTTCCCCAAAGGTCAGTCCTAGGACCAATCCTATTCAATTTATTCATAAATGATCTGGAGAAAGGGGTAAACAGTGAGGTGGCAAAGTTTGCAGATGATACTAAACTGCTCAAGATAGTTAAAGCCAAAGCAGATTGTGAAGAACTTCAAAAAGATCTCACAAAACTAAGTGATTGGGCAACAAAATGGCAAATGAAATTTAATGTGGATAAATGTAAAGTAATGCCTATTGGAAAAAATAACCTCAGCTATACATACAATATGATGGGGGCTAATTTAGCTACAACGAGTCAGGAAAAAGATCTTGGCATCATCATGGATAGTTCTCTAAAGATGTCCACGCAGAGGCGGTCAAAAAAGCAAACAGGATGTTAGGAATCATTAAAAAGGGGATAGAGAATAAGACTGAGAATATATTATTGCCCTTATATAAATCCATGATATGCCCACATCTCAAATACTGTGTACAGATGTGGTCTCCTCATCTCAAAAAAGCACTAGAAAAGGTTCAGAAAGGGGTAACTAAAATGATTAGGGGTTTGGAGAGGGTCCCAAATGAGGAAATATTAAAGAGGCTAGGCCTCTTCAGCTTGGAAAAGAGGAGACTAAGGGTGGATATGATAGAGGTATATAAATTCATGAGTGTTGTAGAGAAAGTGGATAAGGAAAAGTTATTTACTTATTCCCATAATACAAGAACTAGGGGTCACCAAATGAAATTAATAGGTAGCAGGTTTAAAACAAATAAAAGGAAGTTCTTCTTCACACAGCGCACAGTCAACCTGTGGAACTCCTTACCTGAGGAGGTTGTGAAGGCTGGGACTATAACAGTGTTTAAAAGGGAACTGGATAAATTCATGGTGGCTACGTCTATAAATGGCTATTAGCCAAGAAGGGTAAAGAATGGTGTCCCTAACCTCTGTTCATGAGAGGATGGAGATGGATGGCAGGAGAGAGGTCACTTCATCATTGCCTGTTAGCTTCACTCCCTCTGGGGCACCTGGCATTGGCCACTATTGGTAGACAGATACTGGGCTAGATGGATCTTTGGTCTGACCCGGTACCGCTGTTCTTATGTTCTTATGTTCTTATAGTAATAGTATGAGGTCAGAAATGGTAATCTGAATATGGAGAACTATAAAATCAGAGCCCATTCTGGTCAGGTAAAGACATGATATCCAACTGTGAAACCTGCAATAAATACATGAAACTGAATGTAAAAGCCACTGAAATCACTTGAGATTGTAAAAATCTACTTGACTTCGGTATAACACATGGTTACAGTTTTTGGAATTAGAGCAAATTAAATACACCAATAAAGATAAAAAGTTGACGAAGAGCAAATGGATCTTTTAATGGTAACTAATAAAGGCTGTGAATAAGATTTTGTTAATTCTTGTATGCACAGTTCACAGGATCATAGAACTGTAGGGCTGGAAGAGAGATCATCTAATCCAGTCCCCTGTGCTGAGGCAGAACCAGGTACACCTAGACCATCTGTCTTGTTTGGGGTGCAGTTCTGACAAGTAAGGGGTTCTGTCACCTCTTGTCCTGTAATCAAGTGCCTTAAAATGTTCTGCTGCTGTTGCTCCCTGTCTGGACGCACCCAGCCAGCATTTGAGCACGCACTGAGTGTCTGTGTGTTAAGCAGCCCTGGTTCAGCAACTCGGACTCCAGCATCTTACTTGTTATACTCTGGTCTCCACCGGCCTTAGTTACTACTAGCTAAGAGACCCCAACACACCCCCAGTCCTGAATTTCCCCCAAACTGCCCTGGCATGTCCAGCCCTCTCCTGGAACACTCTGAGAAGTAAATGAGGTTCGTTTGCTCCTTTAGGGAGACAAAAGCATGTTACAGCTTAGGGGCATAACTGGGGTAAATACACCCTTCCCTTCAAGCACAGCACTGAGCAGGTTTGTTGAAAAAATAGAACAAGTGTATTTAAAAAAAGGACATAGGGTAAGAGATACCAGATAGAAGGAATACAGTGAGAAAGGATTACAAACAAACAAAAGTAAACATATGCTTTCTAATGGCTAAGACTTAACTTAATGAGCTACAGTCTTTGGTGAGGAAACTACCTTGAACAATCTTCCAGTCCCAGGAGACTTCAACCCCCTTGACTGCAGGACCCGTCTTTCTCTACTTACAAGGGCTCTGCGCCCCATGTCTTTCTAGTGACTGATGCCAAGGTGGCTTCTTCTCTCACACTGTCAAGGTTCCTTCCCCACTCTGAACTTTAGGATACAGATGTGAGGACCTGCATGGACACTTCTAAGCTTAATTACTAGCTTAGCTCTGGTATACTGCCACCACCCAGAATTCCAGTGTCTGGGGCACTCTCTGTTCCCCCAAAACTTCATCCCCTCCCTGGGTTGCCTTGAAGGACTTCACCAATTCCCTGGTGAACACAGATCCAAACCCCTTGGATCTTAAAACAAGGAGAAATTAACCATTCTCCCTCCTTTCCCCCCACCAATCCCTGGTGAGTCCAGATCCAATCCCCTTGGATCTTAAAACAAGGAAAAATCAATCAGGTTCTTAAAAAGAAAACTTTTAATTAAAGAAAGAAAAGTAAAAATCATCTCTGTAAAATCAGGATGGAAAATACTTTACAGGGTAATCAGATTCATATTGCCCAGAGGAACCCCCTCTAGCCTTAGGTTCAAAGTTACAGCAAACAGAGGTAAAATCCTCTCAGCAAAAAAGGAACATTTACAAGCTGAGAAAACAAAAATAAGACTAACACGCTTTGCCTGGCTATTACTTACAAGTTTGAAACATGAGAAACTGATTCGGAAAGATTTGGAGAGCCTGGATTGACGTCTGGTCCCTCTTAGTCCAAGAGCAAACAACCCCCAAAAACAAAGAGCACAAACAAAAGACTTCCCTCCACCAAGGTTTGAAACTATCTTGTTTCCCCATTGGTCCTCCTGTCAGGTGTCAGCCAGGTTTACTGAGCTTCTTAACCCTTTACAGGTAAAAGAGACATTAACCCTTAACTATCTGTTTATGACACACACACTTTCCCAAACTCACGGTTTTGCCCCCAGATTCAGGATGTCCTCATGCTGTTCTTCCCTTCCTCCGGATTTCCCGTTCCCCCTGCTGATTCGTATGTAAATGGGGCTTCAATTGTTTTGATTTCACAACGCTGCCTTCCCTCCTGAGGGGAAATTTGTTTTTCTCTGGGTTTGGTCACAGCCTAATAGTAATGAGTATCCATATTGCCTCATACAGTGTAATCAGGGGCAGCTCCAGGCCCCAGCACGCCAAGCGGCAAGCCACGGGGGGCACTCTGCCGGTCGCCGCGAGGTAGGCAGGCAGGCTTACCTTTGGCGGCTTGCCTGCGGGAGGTCTGCTAGTCCCGTGGCTTCAGCGGACCTCCCGCAGCCGTGCCTCCTGAAGCCGCAGGACCAGCGGACTCTCCACAGGCAAGCCGCTGAATGCAGCCTGCCTGCCGTGCTTGGGGCGGCGAAATGCCTAGAGCCGTCCCTGAGTGTAATACACACATATCACAATCATATGAACCAACACTGTGGTTCATACATATTCAATACACTTTTACTGATGATGTATACAAGCAGTTGATTGAATTGCTTATCGTTTGAGATTCAGACTCCCGCAAGAGGATATTTCCTCTACTCGCTAGGTTGATGGTTTTGTTTACCTTTTATGTAAATCCTTTCTTGTCTCTGCCTGACGACAAGGCTGGTCAGACAAACAAATACACATTCCTTTGTCTAGAGCCCCCGCTGAGCTTATACATTGCTTGCCAAACACAATTTAAGAACATAATTCTAGCACATATCTAGCACCGTGCTCACGCAGCACACAAGAATATTAATGATCACTGAGTTTTCAATTTTCCAGTGATATCTTTCATGCCACCTTTTGAGTATATACCAGGACAACCATGTGTTAGGTGTAATGAACATGTCAAGCTTGATAAGAGTTGCTGACACAGAGTAGTGAGGCACAAATAGGCCTCTGTGTCACATCATCCCCGACAGGTGTTTGTCTAACCTGTTCTTAAAAGCAGAGAATCCACAACCTCCCTTGGAAGCCTATTCTAGTACTTAACCACCCTTATAATTAAACAGTTTTCCCTAATATCTACTCTAAGTCTCCCTTGCTGCAGATTAAACCGATTACTTCTTGTTCTACCTTCTACTTTATATCAGGTCCTACATCAATCTGCTGTACTCAAGACTAAACATGCCCAAGATTGGGTTTTTTAACCTTTCCTCATAGCTCAGGTTTTCTACATTTTTATAATTTTTATTGCTCTCCTATGACTGCTCTGAAATTTCTCCACATCTTTCTTAAAGTGTGATGTCCAGAATTAGATGCAATACTCCAGGTGAGGCCTCACCAATGCTGAGCAGAGTGAGACAATTACCTCCCATATCTTAGATACAGCACTCCTGTTAATACATCCCACTATCTTTTCAACAGTACTTTTCAACAGTACTACTCACCACTGTTATTCCCCATTTTGTAGTTATGCATTTGATGTTTCCTTCCTAAGTGTAGTGCTTTACACGTGTCTTTACTGAATTTCATCTCGTTGATTTCAGACTAATTCTCCAGTTTGTCAAGACAGTTTTGAATTCTAATCCTATGCTCCAAAATGCTTGCAGCCCCTCCCAGGTTGATGTCATCCACAGATTTTATAAGCACACTCTCCTTTCCATTATCCAAATCATTAATGAAAATATTGACTAATGCTGGACCCAGGACAGACCTCTGTGTAACCCCACTAGACACAGCCTCCCTCTTTGACAGTGAATCATTGATAACTATTCTTTGAATATGATCTTCCAATCACTTTTGCACCCACTGTCACATTCTGGGGTGCAGTCCAGACCAGTGAGAGGTTGGGACACCGCTTGCCCGGCAATCTTGGATGCCTAACAATGCTTTGTTGTTGTAGCTCCCAACTTGGGTCATTCACCATCAGACCACTAGCATGCAGGTCTCACCTGATTGTCTGTGACTAGCCATAGCCCTGGTCTAGCAGCTGTAACCCCAGCAGCCTCTCGGCAACACATCAGCCACATTCTGGCTTCCACCAGCTTTGGCTACTACTTGCAGGGTGACCCCAGCACTCTCCTAAACCATTTTAACTCTCTTCTTCTTTTCTTTATAAATTACAGGCACAAGATGGAGTCGAGGATCACATGAGCAAGTCACATGCCCGTACATGGCTTGCTGACTCACAGGGTCAGCCATTACCCATATTCTGCCTGGGGTGTCCACAGGAAGGCTCACCTCGTGGGACAAACTGTCTATGGCCTATTGTGAGAGTTTGTAGGGATATTAAAGAAGGTTTATATTAGAAATGAAAGTGATTCTCCATAATTTAAATCCATAATTTAAATCTCATAGCATTACCAAGTAAAAGATCTCTTGGATTTATTGTTAATTTACAAGCTACTGTCTGTGTAAAACCTGTAAGCCATTGGTTGCATCTATTCTCAGAAAGATACTTTATTGCAATGTGAAACTTGCAAACAGTCAAATGACTCTGTTCTCTACGCATACTCTGTAATCAAAGGGCAGGGAGTCTCAAATAAATTACTAACAACCCGAAAGTGGTGGAGACAGTAAAAATAAATGTGAATAAAAGAAGGAATGTATGTAAATGAATGCTTGGTTTACATGAATGACCAGGAAGGTGCCAGCCTAGGAATGCAGTATCCATTGGCAGAAGAAGGCATCAAGTGGGAACAGCCAGATGACCCCCGGAGGGCAAACTGGAATCCACCCCACCATCTCAAAGGAGGAGAAAAAACAACATCTGACAGCACGGAGCCATCAGGAATGTGCCACCTGCTGATTGATTCAGCAACAGCAGGATGAAGCAATTCCCACAGACTGACATAGGAACAAATTCCTATAAAAATGGACTCTAAAGACTCAGAACTTTGAGTCTCTGGTTCTGCTACCACCCTCCAGGAGCATCAGGTGCACATCTCACACAGACTCAGCTCCACTCTCGTGGACAGGATACCTAGCCAGTATTCTGTCATGAGTATAACTGATTAATGCAGAACCTGGAGAGTGAGTGTTTGTGTGAATGAATGAATGTAACAACTGTCTGTTGTATTTGCAATAAACGTGGGGTTTTGCCTTGTCCCTCTTATAAGATCCCATTGGTATTATTTTATTAGTGTAACAAGTTAATTGCCTTTGATGGACCATCAATACAAAGCTGTGTGGCTTCAATATAGATTTTACCTGGTGGGTGTTATCCCAGGAACAAATACATTTGGGATACAGATGTATAGCCAATATTCACCCCTTAAGATACAGTGATGGTACATAGATTTAAACAGGATAATCATCTTAGCTAACCCTAACTTTTCCATTGACACCTTACATGATATACTTTGTGCAAGTTTTGTTGCAGTTGTTTAAAAGTGACAATATTAATTATATAAATGGTCATATTTCAATCATACAACATCACAGAGGAGTACAAAAGAATAGCACAAGCATATTGGCAGAAAATGAGAAAGGCTAAGGCTAGTTATAGTTAGCAAGAGAGTTAAAAGGCAATAAAAGATTCTATACATACATTAAGAGCAAGAAAAAGATGAAAGAACGTGTAGGTCCTCTACTTAGCAGGGAAGGAGAGCTAATAACAGATCACATCCAAGCCGAGGTATTGAATACTTATTTGCTTCAGTCTTTAGGAAAAAGTTAAAGTGTGACATGATGCTTCACACAATTAATATTAACAACAAGAGGCCACGTCCAGACTAGGAATTAAAATCGATTTTAGATACGCAACTTCAGCCACGAGAATAACGTAGCTGAAGTCGAATTTCTAAAATCGAGGTACTCACCAGTCTGGACGGCGCGGCATCGATGTCCGCGGCTCTCCGCGTCGATTCCGGAACTCCGTTCGGATTGATGGAGTTCCGGAATCGATGTAAGCGCGCTCGGGGATCGATACACCGCGTCCAGACTAGACGCGATATATCGATCCCCGAGCAATCGATTTTAACCCGCCGATGCCGCGGGTTAGTCTGGACGAGGGCAGAGAGAATGAACACGAGCCAATATAGGGAGCGAGCAGGTTAAAGAATGTTTAGATAAGTTAATTAAATGTATTAAAGTCAATAGGGCCTGATGAAATTCATTCTAGGGTACACAAGGAACTAGCTGAAGCAATCTTGGAACTGTTAGTAGTTATCACTAAGAACTCATGGATAATGGCTGAGTCCCAGAGGCCTGGACAAGGACTAATATAATACCTGCATTTAAAAGGAGAACAAAGAAGACCCGTAGAATTATAGACCAGTCAGCCTAACTTTGATACCTGGAGAGATGCATTAATAAATGTATGAAATAATCAATTTGTAAGCACCCAGGATAGCAGGGTGATAAGGAATAGCCAACATGGATTTGTCAAGGACAGATCACGCCAACCCAATCTAATTTCTGTCTTTGACAGGGTTACTGGCCTAGTGGATAGTGAGGAAGCTGTAGATGGGATAGATCGTGATTTAGGAAGGCTTTTGACACAGCCCAACATGATGTTCTCATAAGTAAAGTAGGGCAATGTAGCCTAGATGAATTTACTATAAGCTGGGTGTGACCAAATGCACCCACTAATCATACCCTACACACTACTGTAATAATCTTTGTATAAAATATGCCTTGTGAGATGTCATTGAAAAACTAATAACTTGGTGTTCAGTAATATCATGGTGAAATGTGTGTAGCAACATTATATATATAAAAAAGCTGAAATTATGACTGAAATGTGTTTACCAGACAAAGGGTCTGGGGGAGGGTGTAAACCTATTCCTCACAGACAAAGGACAAACAAATACCTCTAGCCCAGGTGTCATCAAAGTGGATTGGCAATCACTGGTCAAGTGGCCATTCTGTGGCAATGGACGGGGAAAGGATAGATTGATCTGCATTTAACAAACAACATGGAACCTCTTTCACCACAATATTCCATGTCTCTAACCTCATAGTTGGAAGGAAATATATCTAGGGGTAACTTTCTGGCAAATTCATTTCAAAGGGTGGTTGGACTATAAAAGTGAGGGGCAAAACCACCCCAGATTGACCGATTTTCTTTCTTTCTTTCTTTCTTTCTTTCTTTCTTTCTTTCTTTCTTTCTTTCTTTCTTTCTTTCTTTCTTTCTTTCTTTCTCATTCACTTACAAAGACAAAGGAACCTGCCTTTGAAGTATGGGAGGGGTTATGACCTGAGAATTTGATTAGCCCTGTTGCTGGGAACATGTGGTAAGGATTTTACATTGAACCAAGTCTAGTTGGTTAAGTTTTAGCTACTAGGAAGCATTTTATCTTTATTTCCCTTGTAACCATTTCTGACTTGAATACCTGGTACTCATCCTCACTTAAAAGATATCTCTTTGTAGCTAAATAAACTTGTTTTGTTCTTTATTCAAAACTAATCTAGTGTTGTGTTTAAAGTGGATTGTTTGATGACTTTAGCTAAATATCAGAGGGGTAGCCGTGTTAGTCTGGATCTGTAAAAGCAGCAAAGAGTCCTGTGGCACCTTATAGACTAACAGACGTTTTGGAGCATGAGTTTTTGTGGGTGAATACACATGCATCCGACGAAGAGGGTATTCACCCACGAAAGCTCATGCTCCAAAACTTCTGTTAGTCTATAAGGTGCCACAGGACTCTTTGCTGCTTTTTTAGCTAAGTAGTACACTGTTGTATACATACAATCATTGTCCAATCATTGACCATTAAAATACATGCACAAACCGGGAGCCGCAAACACAGGCTCCATGTGGCAGATCCACCTCAGTGGTCAAACAGGCCAGGGCGGAAGGGGAGCAAGAAAGGGGTTATGTGGCCAGAAAGCTACAGAGTCTCAGAGATAGTAATGATGAGCAGATGTCCAATTAGAGACAAAATGATCCTGCCACGTGTCTAGTGGTTCAGTTCATCAGCAACCGTGATCTGCATTCTCTGTGTCTCCATTTGTGTGTTCTGTTAACTAGCAGTGTTTGTTTGTTGTCGTTAGTTGCTATTATGTTTTATTTGCATTTGATTTTTAAGAATGAAAAAAAATGGTGTGTGTGTGGGGAAAGATGATAGCAAATATTGAGTCTTGTCATTTGACCAGCATATAATCTTTAGTACTCCTCTTCCATGCCAGGTGACTGGAGCCAAGAAATAAATTTCAGTCTCTCACCAGCATTTCTGTGTGTCACATCTTTGTTACAGTATTGGTTGGCAGAACTTCAAGTGCAGGGCTTTTGCTGGTGTCTTGCGCTATTCAGTATAGTCTCTCCCTGTACAGCTGGGTCTTTTTGTATAGCTGGCTCCCAGACTTTGATTTGCTGTAGTGAAATGGGCTGAATTAAACTACTGAACAATTTCAGCAGTAGTCTTTTTGGGGTGTAATATTTCAATAGTTGGTGGTATGGAATGCTTTTCTTGCAATGGTTTTATAACCAGCTGGAAACTTCCTCTTGCATGTAACATATAGTTCAGATTCTTTGTTGAATAACATTTTCATTTGTTTTGTTATCGTGGAGCTTTTTCTGAAGCATCCTGGATTCCTCAGGTTGACTTGTAGGGTCCATGAGCTGCAGCATGTCCCCTATCAAGTATAAGGTCCTTCAGAAGCTATCATGAGTAGGTGATAGTAATTAGATAGCATGGGATTTATCTCAGAGTCTTGAATTTGACAACTGCTTTTTGAAGTAGAACATTGGTGTATATATGGAAGAGGGGTAGGGTTGAGGCAACACACCCCTGCCCTGCTGCTCTTTCTTTGCCTGAAGGTGTCAGCATGTTGTTTATATTCACATGACAGATGGTGGGTTGGCAATGATTTAAATGACTATACGCCATGTTTTTCCATTTTGTCCCAGTTTAAGTTCCAGTCCAGAAAGAATAAAAGGCTTTTGCTCAGATCAGAAAGCAGGAAGATCTCTTGCCCCAGTTTGTATTTTGTCTGTAATTATTCAGCAGGGTCTGGAGATTTACTAACATTTAAAAAAATTACTAGTGATTTTGGGTGACTCCAGTTTTTGGATGCGCAACTTGAGACATTGTAAAGGGGCCTGATTTTAAGAGAGTGAGTGATCAGCACTTTTGAAAAATCAGGAATCTCTAAGGGATCTCAAGTTGGGTACCCAGGAACAGAGGCACCCAAAATCTCTAATCTATGCCAGGGCTGGTGATTCATTCTAGAGAAGGAATCAAATGTAGCTGTCTCGTATTACACCGCTAATTGTCAGATACTAACTGAAGTATTCTTTTACTGAGGACACTGCAAACTAGTTCACTGATGCACCTGCTAACACACAAACTTCTGCAGATGTTTGGTTTGAGGGCACCTCCATTATTATGGTTTAGGGTCCCGATCCAGCATCTACTAAAGTCAATAGAAAAAACTCCAGTTGATGTCAGTGGGAGCTGGATCAGCAATTAGTCCTTCTGAGTCTGACCATATCTCACAAAAGTGTCCAGAGTGGGGAAAGAATCTGAACTGGTGTTGTAAGACTTCCTGGCAACGCACATGCATCCCGCCTGAACTTTGTCTGGATTACAAGAAATCTTAAAGTTTTGCATTTCTGGATGTTTTCTTTGCTTTCTTGTGTTATGAGTGCAGAAGCTGAAAATATTTAATGGCATTTATGCTGCTTTTAATCTTATGTGACATTTATTTATATAGTGTCTGTCCAGATTTTACCATTCTGAATTGCTAGATGTTTATATTTGATTTCCTGCCTGCCCCACCCCCCATGTGACAGCTGCTCTCCATTACCTCTTTTGGTTCTGTGATTGCTTTTCCTTCCATGTGATGTGACAGCTTTTGATGAGGGGGCCTGATCCTGATCTCACTGAAGCCTTTAATTTGCAACGTGATATTGTGTGTCCACACAGTTATTGAAGAGCTGTGACTATGTGCATATTTACCTACCTTCCTTCCCCTGCTCATTTTCAAACTATTACATGCCTATATTTTGCAAACAAAAGTCCCTTGTGACATTCATACTAGTCCGCTTAAAGTTCAAAGATTTGTCTGAAATTACACATTTCAAACAATTTGCAGCCATATCGAGTTTTAGCAGTAGTATTGAAATAGTCCCCTTGCAATAGGACCTAGTGGGAGACAGATCCCCGCCCCCGAGAGTTTACACAATCTAATAGATAGTGGCAGTAAGAGGATTGTAGGGGGAAAACGAGGGCAAGTGACTTGTGTAAGGTCACCCAGCCTGCGTTAGAACGCAGGTAAACTCTCAGCCTACTGCCACATTCACCAGGTCACATGGTCTCTGCAGGGAAATTCACCAGAGTCTGCAGCTGTTTCCATCACCTATATGTGATGCTTACAAGCTCCTTGGGGGCTCGGCTTCCTTTATCTCCCTCTGCCATAAGCTCAGCTGCTTTCCAGAGCTGACATTGCCCAACAGAACTTTGGACTGATTTCCCGTTCCCTGTACCTTGGACTGCCCTGCAGCCCTTTGTCCACTTCCCTTTGCCCTCTTGCGTCTCTAGGCCGAGCCCATGGAGCCACACGGACATCACAAGGCCTGCATGCTCATGCCAAAGAAACAAGCTGGCTTTTGTCAGCAGGTCTGTCTACATAGTCAGATTAACTGTGGGAAGCTGCTTTTAGCTAGAGGGCCTTGTGGAGATTAGACACTGTAAACTGGCAATCTCACTTAGCAGAGCACTTGCTGTCAGCCACAAGTGTTTCTTAGAGGAGAAGGTTCATGATCTGAAAACAAAACAAAGGAAAAACAAACTTCCCCCACCCGTCCCCTGCCCAAGGGTCCAACCCCTTGCTGTGTTCAGGGGCGCACAGCCCTGCTTTCCCACAGGTTCTCTGTCTCCTAAGTAGCCAGTCCACAGTCCTCCAGAGCCGAGCAGCTCTGGAGGACTGTGGACTGGCTACTTAGGAGACAGAGAAGCTGTCAGGTTCTCATCATTGTCAGAGCTGGTCTTTGGGTCTCCCTGGAGAATCAGGAAAAAAATAGCAGGTCCCAGGCCATGGTCCTTGTGAAGCCAGCCTTGAGAACATAAACTGACGATCCCAGCTACTCAATAACCCTGACCAACCAAAAGACTAGAGAATAAAATCTTTAAAAAAAATTCCAAACCAAAAACCAAGGTTTCCCCAAGCTGAGATTTTACCCCATAAAGTGAGATGTTCCAGAGACTTCATAAAGTCCACTAGAAGCTCCACTTTTTCTATGGATTTTATAAGGAACATG
The DNA here is from genome assembly GCF_025201925.1 of Gopherus flavomarginatus. Lineage (NCBI taxonomy): Eukaryota > Metazoa > Chordata > Testudines > Testudinidae > Gopherus > Gopherus flavomarginatus. The sequence continues at coordinate 154,667,118 of NC_066621.1, forward strand.
CTCAGACGTGACAGTGGTGGGCAGCAATATAAAACCCTAAATTAAATAAACTGATCGCTAGAGTTGAAAGGAGGGAGCAGCTGAGCTCCCCTCCTATATGTAAAGTTAGCCAGTGAATTGGGGCAGGCATCCCAGAGAACTGTCTCACCAGCCTTCCCAGGAAATATGTGGGCTGGTAGCATGCTTAATGGGGACACTATGGTGGATAACGAGAGGTTATGTTTTTGGCAGGGGGAGGGTGGCTGGCTGGCTGGCTCTGTTCACTGGGAATGGGAAGTGCTTCACACTCGCTGTACAAATAATAGTTTAAAACTTTAGCCCAGATTTGCAAAGCTGGGAGACTCAAGTTAGGTTCTTAATACAATGGTCTGGTTTTCAGATGTGCTGAGTGTGCCCATTGAAGTCAATGGAAACTGAGGTTTTTAGCATCTCTGTTTGCAAGCAGAACAATTATTCATTAACAAGCCTGGAAAGCCAGAACCACAATTCTGCTCCCTTCGCTCCACAAGCAGATCGCCCTGCGGATTGAGATGAGGAAAAACTTGGTGTCACACTGGTGAGGGCAGCTGGGAAAACCCACCCATCCCTCCAGGAGAAATTTCAAACGAAAAACCTTTGTTGGAAGTTTTCCAGTTGAAACATTTCAGTTTTCTCAAGCCGATTCTCTACAGCTTTAGACTTCATTCTCTTTCGACTTCAACTGCTTCAATGTTTCAGTTTAAACAAAGTTGCATCGAAACTAAAATTGTACTTTCCAGTTAACATTTGGATTTAAAATGTCGTTTTTGTTTGGCTGGGGAACACTTCTGGTTCTGATTAGACTATCTGGGGAGAGGGGTGCGGGAACCTTTCCTCCAGAAGGTATTCCATCCAGCTCCAGTGGTGAAGTGAAGACAGATATTTATATTCCCTCTAAGCTGCAACCAGTCGAAGGGCAAGCTGCCCTTATACAGACATACACCTTGGATGAGACAATTGTTAAATAGTTTTGCTTAATTATAACCCGTTTTCTACATGTCTAGCCCAGGCACAAGTTATCAAGGAGATTTAACTATGTGTAAAGTTTGAAGGGATGGCAACACGGGTGGCGGGTGAACCCTCACTTTGGGGAGGCTAGCCCCCGGCCCTATGCCTGAGGGTCTGCCCCGCACCTGCCAGAGCCCCCAGTGCCCCCCCTGCAGCCGAAGCTCTGAGCCCACCCCCTGCGGCTGGAGGTGCCCTTGACTGATCCAACCCCTGGGCCGTCCCAAGCTGCCCCAGCCATGCCAGCTAGCCCTGACGCCTGGGTCACCTGCCCCCCATTCTTCCTGCCCCACACTCAGCTCCAAGCTCCTCCCCAGAGAGGTGATCAGCACCATCCCCCCTGGGTCAAACTGTTCTGGGAGCCCCATGTCCCAACTCCCTTCTGCATTGCTGCTTCCCCAGGAAGCGCCTGGAGCCAGACTCCAAACCTCCCACCCTCCAGGGATTGGAGTCTCTGTGCCCTGGGACGCTGAAAGGCCTGTAAAAGTGGAGTGGTCACCACTCAGATTTGGCCCAGTCTTTCCTCCCCAGGGGCAGCCAGGCCACACTTCCAGCTCCAGTCAGAGGGCGAGGCCTGGGCCAAGTCATCGTTCTCATCCCCTGGTTAGTCGAATGGCCTTGAACTCAAAAATAATTGTGCTAATTTTTTCCCCACACTTTGCATCATTGTTTTTCCTTTTTCTTCCCAGTCACCTTGGTGATTTGTCAGCCAAAGTCCTGAGGTGGAGGGAGGACAAAAGCAGAGCTGGTCACGGAATGAGGAGGCAGGTTAATGAGGGTGCAATTCCTGCCGTGTAGGTGTAGCTGTGCTGTCTGAGAGCTGGCGGTGGGAACACACTGCTGAGTCGAGTTAGCTGGAAAATAAACATCTTCAGGGCAGTTCGTGTTTCCATGTGTCAGGTTTGCTGTCTGTGAGTCAGAAGAGTGCAGCAGGTCCTGGCCGCATCCACTGCCGGTGTAAGTCAGTACAGCTCTGCCGAAGGAGAAGCTGTGTCAGGCAAGTGATTACAACAAGCACCAGGCAGTGCCCATGACACCATGAGGGGAAACAGGAGTCCCACGGGATAGAGTGCAGGGGCAACTCTAGGTCTCCAGGAAGCAAGGAGTTAACTTCTGGCTCCACGAATGGGTGCCAGGCTGGGGAAAGGCCTAACGGGAAGCAGGACTTGAGGTGTAGCTATTGAGGCTTCAAGGGATTCTTGGGTTGTGTCACTTTTGGCTGATTTAGGTGGATTTATGGGATCGAGGCTCCTTCCTGCTGAGGGACCTGGGTGGTCTGCGCTGGGTCACCCCACACACTCAGTGCCCATCGGTTGTGTCGGGGGGATGCAGGCTTCCGGCCCTGCTGCTGGGAGAGCACCAAGGAGGATTTGCAGAACCGGGAACAAGCTGTCGAAGTCCTGAGTGAGCAGGACTGAGTGAGATTGATGGAGCTCCTTCTGACTGACCCAGCAGGAGCTACTCTCTGTGTACTACATAGCAATCCTGTGCCGAGGCTCCTGCACTCAGCACCACCCAGTGCAGAAGGCCAGGGATTCAGCAAGTGTTACCCGCACATCTCGGGCACCCACCTTTCCCCAGTTCCTAAGGCTCGAGGCATAACTAAGGCACCCACCCTTTCCCAGTTCTTAGGGCTGGGGGAAAGGCACCTACCCTTGCCCAGTTCCTAGGCCTCAGGGCCACCCATACCCAATTCCTAGGGCTCAAGGTGTAATCTTCTGTGGGCTTATTGAGTCTTTTACAGTGAAAGAGCCTTACACAGTAATATCCCTAACCTCTATTTATTAACAATCACCAAAACACAATGTACACACTAAGCATACAATGCTCACCATTCCCAATAAGGCAGACAAACTTTTCCCTGTGGCCAGTCAGGATCAGGTTATCCGGGGACTCCAGCTTCTGCACGGTGTCATTGGCAGAGCGTTGCTGTCTGGCAGCTCTGATCTTGGGGCTGTGTCCTGGAGCAGGTTCCAAAGAACTTCCTTTCAGACCCCAGTTTCTAGAGTGACACTTGAGTTCTGCTTAGCTGTGCCTTAACCAATCATTTTACTAAGATATTACAAAATAATTCTTTGACCAATTCTAACATATTGCAAAATAATTCTTCACTCAATCATACCCCACCGCCTTAGTTGATTTAAATCTTGCAAAATTTGTTATGCAACAGTCAGAAACAATAAAAGAACCAGACATAAACCATCCAGATAAACAATAGAGAAGTGGAGACCATAAAAGCAAAACGATAAAGAAGCAGAGATTTCACACCCACAAAGGTTGATAAGTGGTTCCTTGCCAGACAGTATGCTATCAGACAACATTTTCTATAAACATCTTAAGAGATTCCATGCTTCTCTGGTGATGGTGGGTACTCTTAGGACAGGATCTCCTTCTCAACAGCCCGATAATACATTGTTTTGATATAATTTAGATGGAATGTGAGGATGTGACTTCCTGCTTCTTGGTTCATGTCTGATGCTTTCCTAATATGGCTGAAGACACAAGAAGTAATTCTTCCACTCTACTCTACACTGATTAGGCCTCAACTGGATTATTGTGCCCAGTTCTGGGCATCACATTTCAGGAAAGATATGAACAAATTGGAGAAAGTCCAGAGAAGAGCAGCAAAAACGATGAAAGGTCTAGAAAACATGACCTATGAGGGAAGATTGAAAAAATTGGGTTTGTTTAGTCTGGACAAGAGAAGACTGAGAGGGGACATGATAACAGTTTTCAAGTACATAAAAGGTTGTTACAAGGAAGAGGGAGAACAACTGAGGATAGGACGAGAAGTAATGGGCTTAAATTGCAGCAAGGGCTGTTTAGGTTGGACATTAGGAAAAACTTCCTAACTGTTAGGGTGGTTAAGCACTGGATTAAATTGCCTAGAGAGGTTGTGGAATCTCTATCATTTGGAATTTTTAAGAGCAGGTTTGGCAAACGCCTGTCAGGGATGTTCTAGATCAAGGACCAGCAACATATGGCACATGACCGGGCTGGTTTGTTTACCTGCTGCCTCCACAGGTTTGTCCGATCGCAGCTCCCAGTGGCCACGGTTCTCCGCTCCAGGCCAATGGGGGCTGTGGGAAGCATTGGCCAGCACATCCCTCAGCCTGCGCCACTTCCCATAGCCCCCATTGGTCTTGAGCAGCGAACCACGGCCAGTGGGAGCTGTGATTGGCCGAATCTGCGGACGCGGCAGGTAAACAAACCAGCCTAGTCAGCCAGGGGCTTACCCTGGCAGGCCACATGCCAAATGTTGCCAATTCCTGGTCTAGATAATACTTAGTCCTGCCTTGAGTGCAGAAGACTGGACTAGAAGACCTCTCAAGATCCCTTCCTATTCTATGATTCTATATTGTTAGAAATTAGAGGTGATACTAATTGTATGTGTTTACTTATTAATCTTTTTAAATGTTAGCCATGTAAACAGACAGTTCCTGTCTGTCCCTAAAACTTTGATTCAGAGATCAAAAGGACATATTAACATATAGATGAACTGTAAACACAGTAACATCACTGCATTCGTCTCTTTTTGAAATGTATAGCAAATCATCTGAGAATGATGGAAAACAGGCAATTGCCTTATGTTAATCTTTGTAGATAAATATCAGTGATGCTTAGGAAAGCATCAAAGTCCCCATGAGTGCCTATTGTTCGCCTAAGGACTCCGAGCTGTCACAAGAAGGCCTGAAACAGTATAAAGATGTCTTGGGTCCCAATTCTTTTTATCTCAGATCTGCTTAAGCTTCATCAGGGGAAGTTTGAGTCACAAGATTGAGATCCCAGTCCTAAGCTGGAATGCCCTGAATATAATATTGGACATTGGATTATAACCTATAGACTAAATTCTAAAAGAACTCTTTGCAACCACAAAGCTCACCATCTCTGCTATGTAGCTGAATCTCAAGAATTGTACGCATGTCTGTATGTATACTGGTCTTCTAACCAACACTCTCTCTCTCTTTTCTTTTTAAATAATTTTTAGTTTACTTAATAAGAATTGGCTGTAGCGTGTATTTGGATGGGATCTGGAATATTCATTAACCTGGGAGATAATGTGTGTGATCCTTTGGGATTGGTAGAACTTTTTTATATGATGAATAAGATTTTCAGTAATCCTCATCATATTTGACTTAGGTGCCTGGGTGGAGGCCTAAGACTGGGTTGCTTTAAGGGAGCTGTGTTGTTGGCTTCTAGGTAACCAGTGAGATATTACAGACGCTGTTTTGTGCTGGCTTGGTAAATCTAAGTGTTGTAATATCCACCAGCTTTGGGGAGCGTCTGCCCCATTCTTTGCAGTTCAACCTCAGTTGGCTCCCCTGGGACCCCTGTCCCAGCTTCCAAGGGAGGTTGTGGAATCCCCGTCATTGGAGGTTTTTAAGAACAGGTCAGACAAGCACCTGTCAGGGTTGGTCTAGGTTCGCTTGGTCCTGCCTCAGTGCAGAGGGATGCACCAGATGACCTCTCAAGGTCCCTTCCAGCCTACGTTTCTCCAATTCCCCAGAGAGTCTGCCGCTGCCTCTGCTTGCCGATGGCCTTGAAGGAGAGACATGTTTTGGCTCTGAAGCTGCACAAGTCCTCGACAAGTAAAAACATCCTGTGAATCTTGTGTTTGCTGCTCCTTGGCTCCTTTCCACAGGAGTCACTGAGCACAAATGGGAGCAGTTAGAGGTTTAACTAGACAGACTGCAGATGCCGAGACAGGAGCCCAGCTGCAACATGTCTGCTCTGTCACATTGCAGGTTTAAAGCCCTTCCAGAGAGCCAACTGAATGTAAGTGGAACTAGTAACCCTGGTGGCCACAGAGCAATTTTTAACCTTCAGTACAGGAACAAACACACACCACAATATTAGCAGCTTGATGACAACCACTAATATTAGCAGTGGGTTCTTCAAGGGACAATGTTTATAATCAGAAACCAAAGCAAGTTGGCATAAAAGCAAAAAAGAGAGTAACACAACTCCACTTGCCTAGGGTCTGACCCTGTCCTGGGATCCTGCATTCCCACAAGCAATATCATAGAACAGGGGTTTCCAACCTTTTCGGCTGGCGGGCGCCAGCTAAAGGACCACAGCAGCGGTGGAGCACCCACCGAAATGCCACTGAAATTTGGCGGCATTTCTGCGGGGACGCCTCTCGATGATGCCGCTTGTCGACAGCAAGTGGCGTCAGCGAGAGGCGTCCCCGCTGAAATTCGGGGATGATGCCTCTTGATGACTTGTCCGCAACAAGCGTCATCATTGAGAGGCGTCCCCGCCAAAATGCCACTGAAATTCGGTGGCATTTTGGCGGATGCTCCCCTGGAGGCCAGGATGCGGGCACATTAAGATGCCCCCGCACATGCCATGGCACCCACGGCACCGCGTTGGGGACCACTGTCACCATAGACCTGGAAGGGACCTCGAGGTCATCTAGTCCAATCCCCTGCACTCAAGGCAGGATTAAGGGTTTTTCTCAGTGTCACTTTACAGCACTGCAACTTTCTCACTCAGGGGGGTGAAAAACACCCCCTGAGCACAGCAAGTTTCAGGGCTGTAAGGTGCCAGTGTAGACAGTGCCCCAGCACTGGTAGCTACACCCCCCGCCGCACCACAACCACACAAGCCACGTTAAAGCGCTGTCATGGCAGCACCTTGACATTGCCAGTGTAGACTAGCCTAGGGTATTATCTAGACCATCCCAGCCAGGTGTTTGTCAAACTCATTCTTAAACATCCCCAGTGATGGAGATTCCACAACATCCCTAGGCAATTTATCCCAGTGCTGAACCACTCTGACAGTTAGGAAGTTTTTCCTAATGTCCAACCTAAATCGCCCTTGCTGCAATTTAAGCCCATTGCTTCTTGTCCTATCCTCAGAGGTTAAGAACAACAATTTCTCTCCCTCCTCCTTGTAAAAACCTTTTACATATTTGAAAACTGTTCTCATGTCCCCTCTCAGTTTTCTCTTCTCCAAACTAAACAAACCCAATTTTTTCAATCTTCCCTCATAGGTCATGTTTTCTAGAACTTTAATCATTTTTGTTGCTCTTCTCTGGACACTCTCCAATTTGTTCACATGCTTCCTGAAATGTGGCACCCAGAACTGGACACAATACTCCTGTTGAGGCCTAATCAGCGCTGAGTAGAGCAGAAGAATGACTTCTCGTGTCTTGCTTACAACACGCCTGCTAATCCATCCCAGAAGGACGTTTGCTTTTTTTGCAGCAGTGTTATGCTGTTGACTCATATTTCGCTTGTGATCCACTATGACCTCCAGATCCCTTTCCGCAGTGCTCCTTCCCAATACCGGATTTACAATGGCGCCACTGGTGCCAGGCCCACGGTCGAAAGGGGCCCTGGCCCGCTCTTCTACGCCCTCCACTCTCTCCTGTGGGGTCAGAGAAGCTTGACGCTGCTGGCTGCTGCGGCTCCATGGCAGCATCTGCCAGTAGCAGCCTGGCTCCTGCCCCACCTCTTTCCCCACCATGCTACGTTCCTTCTCCCCGTGATCAGCTGGATCAGCTGCTTGCAGGCAGGAGAGAGGAGGAGGAGAGAGCCACAGCACGCCGCTCCAGGGAGGAGGAGAAAAGGCGAGAGTGAGGCCTTGGGGAAGGGGCTGGAATTGGGGCATACCCCCTCCAGCTCCCTGCATGAGCACCACCAAGACCCCAGCCCACACCCCCTGCCCATCTTGACCACTGCACCCCCTCACATACCCCCAGCCCCCTGCACCTCCATCACATACCCTGAGCCCCCTGCACTGGCTTCTGCACCCCCCCCACACCCAGCCCCCTGCACCTCCGTCACATACCCCGAGCCCCCTGCACTGGCTCCTGCACCCCCTCACACACATCCAGCCCCCTGTCCTGACCCCTGCACTCCCCTCACACCTCCCCAGCCCTGACCCCTGAACCCCCCTCCCCAGCCCCCAGATCTGACTCCTGCATCCCCCCTCATGCCCCCCAGCCCCTGTGCTAAAACCTGCAGCCCCCTCACACACACCCAGCCCCCTGCCCTGACTCCTGCACCCTACCACATCCCCACCCCCATCCTGAGAACCAAACAGGAGCTGCCCTACTTAAGCGCTCCACACCCCAACCTTCTGCCCCAACTCTGAGCTCCCTCCCTCGTCCTAGCTCCTGGCCAGACCCCTCATCCGAACATTTTTTAACAATATTTGGAAAGATCATTAAGTGGTCCAAGACCCTCCTTGATTTTCCAGTGGGTCTGTGGAAAAATAAGTTAGACTACAAAAACAATCAAGTATCAGAGGGGTAGCCGTCTTAGTCTGGATCTGTAAAAGCAGCAAAGAATCCTGTGGCACCTTATAGACTAACAGACATTTTGGAGCATGAGCTTTTGTGGTGAATACCCACTTCCTCAGATGCAACAAAAACAATCAAGGTACCTCACTTTATTTCCATTTACTTGCTATTACTTATAGGAGGAGGATGAAGAACAAAAGAATGAAAAACGGGAGCATGGGGCGATAAGACAGAATGTTCTTTTTCTTGGTTGGGTCCCAAGGAGGAGCCCCAAAAATGAAGCTGAGCACAGGACTGGGGGTCCCACTAGCTCTAAATCTACCACTGGCTGTCACGTCACCTGGGCTGGGGATACCGTCAGGGCCGGTGTAACCACTAGGCGAACTAGGCGGCTGACTAGGGCACCAAGATTTGGGGGTACCAAAAAGCGGTGCCCCAAATTCTTTTTTTTACATTACAGTGGAGTCACATCTTACAAGGGGGTTAGCTTCTAAAGTCAGCGCATAAGAGGGAAATCACGCATAGTGAAAATTATCATAAAGTACAGTATACACAGTATACACTAGAACAGGGGTCCTCAACCTGCAGCACACATGCCAAAGGTGGCACACAAGCTGATTTTTTCTTGTTTTAATGGCAGGCTGCGGGTTCTGGCTCTGCTGAGAACCGCTGCTGGCCTGGGGTTCTGTTCACTCAGCCGGCAGTGGGCTGGCTCCTGCCAGCCGGGTTCTCAGCCGCTGGCCCTGCTCAGGCCACTGATGATATGGGGTTCCGGCTGCTGGCCATTGATGATATGGGGTTCCTGGGTGAATGGCGGGAGGCTGAGCGGAGTCACTGGCTGGGACCCCGGCTAGAAGCTGAGTGAACGGAACTGCAGGCCGCCAGCAGGCTCAGCGGTGGCTCGAACCCGCAGCCTGCCAAAAAAAAAAAAATCAGCTGGAGTGCCACCATTGGTTGAGGCTGAGGACCCCTGTTCTAGTGTATACAGTGTATACTGTAGTTTACGGTAATTTTCACTATATGCGATCCCCCTCTCACGCGCTGACCTTCGAACCTAACCCCCGTGTAAGATGTGACTCCACTGTATTCATTTTTTAAAATGTATACTAAGTGACACTTGGGGGGGGCAGGAGAGGGGGCAAGGTGGAAGTTTCGCTTAGAGTGCAAAGTTGCAAAATATCCTTGCACCGGCCCTGGATACTGTGTCAGCTGATCCCCACAGTCTCCAACCTACCTGGGCAGTACAGCAGGCATGGCCCTGCCACTAGTCCCCTCCCTAGTCCACCCACCACTTCCCACCTCCCCCAAAGGCTTAACCCTCTTACTTTTAAAAATGATTTTTTGCCCACTCTTCCCCTCAGGCTTTTCTGGCAGTCCTGTTGCCAGGTATTCAGTTTTAGACTGGAAACTCCAGTAGAAAACGGGACCTGAGTGTCCGGTTAGCAGTGCTGACTGGAAACTACATGTTCGGTTATAGGAGGAACCACATTAGCCTCTGCTCCTCCCACTCCCAACACCTGCCACCGAGGGCTGGAAGAGAACCTGCCCTGCTGCTGCGGGAGGAGGGGCAGCTCAGTGCAGAGACACAGAGAATGGGCTAGAACCAGGTAGGTACTTGCTCTGTGTGGGCAGGGGTGGGGGGATCCTGGTTACTCCTCCCCAGCACTGCTGCATTTGCAGTTTACCCCTGACCCCTCCCTTGCTCCAGAGACCAACCTTAGCTCCTGCCCCACTGCGCTTTTACCCCCAGCCCCTCCTACAATCATTCCCCAGGGGGCCCCACAAAAAGTTAATCCGGCCCTGCTCCTTCCTAGACCGTTATTTCCCATTTTGAGAATGATTGTCCAACCAGTTATTCATCCACCTTATAGTAGCTCCATCTAGATTGTATTTCCCTACTTTGTTTATGAGAAGGTCATGCAAGACAGTATCAAAAGCCTTACTAAAGTCAAGATATACCACATCTACCGCTTTCACCCCCATCCAGGCTTGTTACCCTGTCAAAGAAAGCAATCTGGTTGGTTTGACTCAATTTGTTCTTGACAAATCCATGCTGCTTGTTACTTATCACCTCATTATCTTCTAGGTGATTGCAAATTGATTTCTTAATTATTTGCTCCATTATCTCTCCATGTACAGAAGTTAATCTGACTGGTCTGTAATTCCCTGGGTTGTTCTTATTTCCCTTTTTATAGATAGGCACTAGATTTGCCCTTTTCCAGTATTCTGGAATGTCTCCTGTCTTCCATGACTTTTCAGAGATAATTGCTAATAGCTCAGATATCTCCTCAGTCAGCTCCTTGAGTATTCTAGGATGCATTTCATCAGGCCCTGGTGATTTGAAGACATCTAACTTGTCAAGTAATTTTTTACTTGTTCTTTTCCCTATTTTAGACTCTAATCCCACCTCATTTTCACTGGCATTCACTACGTTAGACATCCAATCACCACCAACTTTCTTGGTGAAAACTGAAGCAAAGAAGTCATTAAGCTCCTTTGCCATTTCCACATTTTCTGTTATTGTCTCGCGCCCCCCCACCCCATTGAGTAATGAGCCTTCTCTGTCCTTGGTCTTCCTCTTGTTTCTAATGTATTTGTAGAATGTTTTCCTGTTTCCTTTTCTGTCTCTAGCTACTTTAATCTCATTTTGTGCCTTGGCTTTTCTAATTTTGTCCCTACATACTTGTGTTGTTTGTTTATATTCATCTTTTGTAATTTGACCGAATTTCCACTTTTTGTAGAACTCTTTTTTGAGTTTTAGATCATTGAAGAGCTCCTGGATAAGCCAGGGTGGTCTCTCCCCATACTTCCCATCTTTCCTATGCAGTGGGATAGTTTGCTCTTGTGCCTTTAATAATATCTCTTTGAAAAACTGCCAACTGTCTTCAATTGTTTTTCACCTTAGACTTGCTTCTCATGGGATTTTACCTTACTGACTCCATGAGTTTGCTACAGGCTGCCTTCTTGAAATCCATTGTCTTTATTGTGCTGTTCTCCCCCCTACCATTCCTTAGAAACATGAACTCTACCATTTCATGATCACTTTCATGATTAATATCTCCTCTGTCACCTGAGGAGTCAATATATAGACCTCCCCCCATTCACCTGCACAATGTATACTTTGCAGGTGGAAGGGGAGGGGAGGGGATGGGAAGTTAAGCTGAAGTTAAACCTCTGTTCACCAGCAGGCAGCCAGAGTAAGTGCCAGCTCCATCAAAGAGAGCTTTGATTCTGGCCAGGATTTTTTGCAAATCTCATATAATGACCACATTTTGGGTTGCCAACCCTCCCAGTTTCGCCAGGAGTCACCTGGAATTTTGCTTGATCTCCTGGAGCCAACCTAGGAGATTTTAGGCATTAACAGTCTGGTGGCACCACAAGGCTCCCTTACCTTCCTTGGCTCCACGCTACTCCTGTCCCTCTGGCTCCTTGGCGGCGGGGCAGGAGGCCTTCGTGCACTGCCCTAGCCCCAAGCACCATCTCCATAGCTCCCATTGGCTGGGACCTGTGGCCAATGGGAGCTGCGGGAGCGGTGCCTGTGGGCAACAACGCACGGAGACCTTCTGCCCGCCCGTGTAGGAGCTGCTGTCAGAGGGATGTGCCAGTCGCTTTTGGGAGCCACCCGAGATAAGCACCACCCTCTCACCCTCTCCTGCACCCCAACTCCCTGCCCCAGCCCAGAGCCCGCACCCAAACTCCCTCCCAGAGCCTGCACCCCACACTCCCTCCCACACCCAAACTCCCCCCAGAGCCTGACCCCTCACCCCTCCTGCCCCCAAACTCCCTCCCAGAGCCTGCACCCCACACTCCCTCCCACACCCAAACTCCCCCCAGAGCCTGACCCCTCACCCCTCCTGCCCCCAAACTCCCTCCCAGAGCCTGCACCCCACACTCCCTCCCACACCCAAACTCCCCCCAGAGCCTGACCCCTCACCCCTCCTGCCCCCAAACTCCCTCCCAGAGCCTGACCCCTCACCCCTCCCATCCCCAAACTCCCTCCAAGAGCCCGACCCCTCACCCCTCCCGTCCCCAAACTCCCTCCAAGAGCCCGACCCCTCACCCCTCCCGTCCCCAAACTCCCTTCAAGAGCCAGACCCCTCATCCTCTCCCGCACCCAAACTCCCTCCCGGAGCCTGCACCCCACACTCCCTCCCACACCCAAACTCCCCCCAGAGCCTGACCCCTCACCCCTCCCATCCCCAAACTCCCTCCAAGAGCCTGACTCCTCACCCTCTCCTGCACCCAAACTCCCTCCTGGAGCCTGCACCCTGCACTCTGTCCCGCCCCCAAACTCCCTCCCAGAGCCTGACTCCTCACCCCTCCCATCCCCAAACTCCCTCCAAGAGCCTGACCCTTCACCCCGTCCTGCACCCAAACTCCCTTCTAGAGCCTACACCCTGCACTCTGTCCTGCTCCCAAACTCCCTCCCAGAACCTGCACCCCGCACATCCTCCTGCACCCCAACCCCCTGCCCCAGCCTGGTAAAAGTGAGTGAGGGTGGGGGAGAGTGAGCAACGGAGGGAGGGGTAATGGAGTGAGTGGGGATGGGGCCTCATAAAAGGGGCAGGACAGGGGCGTGACCTCAGGGCAGGGGCTTGGTAAGGGTCTGAGTTTCTGTGATTAGACAGTTGGCACCCTAACCACTTTTCAGATGATGATGTTACTGACTGACAGTAGCAAACTCTCTCCACAGGCATGTTTTGTCAGCCATGAAACAAGCCCCATTGTAGCTCAGGGGTCCACGTATTTGCTGAACCCTGGTACGGCTTTGCAGAGGCCTGATCTTGGGAAGGTTGGCCTGTAACCAGCCTTTGCACAGTTATGCTCTACCTGGATAGGACCAACACCTGCAATGGGCACTCCCCCTCATGCCCGCAACATGGGAACAAGAAATGCAGCTGTTCCATTTTCTGATGCTGAATATTTACTGGAGGAATTTAACACAAAACTCCAAAAGCTAGTTAGGCAACATGTATGATTCATAACCAGACTATTAATTGCAGAGAAAATGTGCTAGTGCTCTCAGGGTGTTCTTTTAAAACATGCCCAGCTACTGCTGAATTTCATAGTCTCAGTATTGCCAGTTCCAAGAGTTCAAAAACAATGAGATTGGCTCAAAAATCATGAGATTTTTAAAAGAATACATTTGGGGTCCTTTGCATTTGCCTTCAGTTTTTGAAGCCTTTAAGAGTAACATTTTCAAACATCGACAAGGCTAGAAACTTCCGATGTTCTTTAAATGAGAGCTGAGAGTCTTATGTAATCACATGAATCCAGGAGGTGGAACTTCAAGAAAATACGAGATATCAGGAAGCAAGTGATAAAAATTGTGAAAACTGGCAACACTAGCAGCTTTTAAACCCAACGGGTCACTGGGAGCATCTAGTCTGACTTCCTGCAGAACCCAGGCCAGAGAATGTCACCTGATGATTTCTGCATCCAGCCCAATAACTTGTGGTAGATCAGATGAAATTATTAACCCGACCTGTTCTTTGTGTTGGTAGTGATGTGAGGGAAGAGGCTGCTAACAACGTGGAACTCAGATTCCCTGGAGAAAGTTGAAACTCATTATAAACAGCAGAGGTGTCGCTTATAGGCCAAATTCAACCCTGCTGTAAGCAAGGTCGCATCCATTGATGTCACCCACTTACAACATATTAAAATTTGGCCCTCATTCTTCAATATTCGAATTCCCCTTTTCTATATCCCTACTATACCTTGTTCTACAGACACTCGGAGCTGCAAAATTAGCCTAACTCCCTTGGTAAAATGGCAGATTGTTGCACAAATATACATAGGACTGATTTTACTGGGTGATCTACAGCCTCAGGCCAGTGCCAGCTGCCTGTTGGCAAGTATCAACTGGTGTAAACTACATGCTAAAGGAGCAGATGGGTGGGGCTATAGCAGGAAAAGCAACTTACAGTTCTGGAGGGTGTAAGATAAAAGGGTTGCTAATCCTGCCTGTCTGCTCCTCTGCATGTACATTACACCAGTTTACCAATGTGTGCTCTAAATTACCTCCCCAGTGGGCGACACCACACCTGAGTTTGGCCCATAATCCCAGCAACCAACGGCAATAGTCTCTTCTCTGCCTCCATAAAGAGAGAGTAGCCTAGACTGTTGAATCCTGGTTGATGGAGCAAGGGAGGAAGGACAGATCAGTAGCATCCTCCCCACCTTCAGCTTCATGGTGCTCTGCAGGAGCCCTTCCACTCTGGGTAGGGGTGTGGAGGGGTGTTGCAAATCTGGGTGGGAAGGGAAGCTCTCTGAAGAAACGTCCTAGCACAGCCCTGCACAGCTTGCAGGGGGCAGCTCAGAGCCAGTGGCAGTGTGGCTCCTTTCGGTGTCTTTGCAGAGACAGGGGACATCCACTGCTTTTGAGGGGCAAAACCTCCCACCCATCAGACAGTGAGGAGAAATAGGGGCCAACCCCTGCCACCCAAAGGATGAGGAGGAGACTCCCAGGCCACATCCTCAGTGGGTGTAAAGTGCCATCGCTCCATTGACTTCAATGCATTCAAAGTTATACTGATTTACACCCACTGAAGTTCTGGCCCAGATAGTTGCCTGCCTCCCATGTGGGGAGAACATGTAGGGGAGGCATGTCTGTAGGCATAAGCCTCAAATTGCATTACTCATGTTGAACATATGATGGCAGCAGTGAGCCAAGGAGCTAGTATTAAACCTGGACAGAATAATAGTTCTGTTGAGCTGTACCGGGGTTAGTCTTGTTCTAAATCTTTTGTTGTGGTTGGTTGTCAGAAATGAGGAGAAAGCCCACGGGTGGCTCTTTGTTGCTCTTTGTTTCCAGGACCCCTTTTGATTCCTTTTTTTTTTTTTGTCTCCATTTATTTCTTGCTGATTTCACCTACTTTATGTAACTCATTTTCTCACTATGTCTTGCTGCCTTTGTCATCTCCAGTTAGAAGAGAAGAGGTTTTATTTCCTGAGAGCGCAGGGAAATCCCGGGGAGGGAGGGAGGCTGAGATCTGTGTACTCCCACCAGGCACAGAACGCAAGTGATATTCAGAGATTAAGTGGTAGAGTGGAACAAAGCCATCTATTGTCCAGGGTGCATTTGAAATGAAGTGTCACATGACAGCAAGGTCACTTCTGGGGGTTTTCTATGCACAGGAAATAGATGCAAACACCATTAGACAGAGAGATTCGTATTTCATTTTTGCCTGTTTGTGACCATTTGCTTTCTACCTGATTTTTCAGTCTCTCACGCACGCACACGCGCGCGCGCACACACACACACACACACACACACACACACACACACACAGAGTCAAAAGATCTGGCCTGATTTTTCAGTCACTGTATATAATAAATAATTCCCAGACTTGCTGCTCAGATGCAATACCTCGAAAATCAAGCCCAAAATCTGACACAAGGATGTGTGGTTTCTCTAACTTGCAGAGCGTGTATCTTTCATTGCATGCAAACAATTTTATTTATTTTTTAACAAAAGTGCAGGGGCTTTGAGGTCAGGTTCTTTTAAAAAATCTAGGGATATGAAAAAACTGGGTTCCAACTAAGAGCTGCATTGCAAAGCTATTGTCTGTGACAGAGGAAGCCTTGAATCTTCAGAATCATGTTAAAATGTAGTTATTTTCTGGAAATTGACTCTAAAATAGCATCATAGGGTTCAGTGTTTAGCAATTCCTAATGACTTATGCTGCACATGCTTTCCATTTCCAGGTGGAAAGATGGTTATTCTAACGGCCAGCACTGCAAACTGAGCCTGGGATGTGATAATCAAAATGGCTTTTACCGGCTTGTGACTCATCACTTGTAAAAATAAATTTAAAAAAAATCGGTAACTGTAACTTAGTTAGTAATTCAGTTGTCGATGTGTGAGCCAGCCTAGGATCCAGCTCACTCTTCCAGAGCTGAGCTGGCACTGCTGGGCTCATGGGAGAGAAAAGCAAGAAGGGATTGTTCTCGTCACCAAAGAAATCAGGCAGGATTCTGGACAGACACTGGGAGCAGAGCTGTTGGATGTGAAGGTGTCCTTTTACACTGACTTTTTTCTGACCATATAACTAAACTTTAACGCTGCTCCATACACCCACCAGTAGGGATGGCGCAAAGCCCAGATTTGGAAATCAGGAGCCTAAAGACTTTGGGGATCTGAGCCCTTTGTCTTTTGAATCTAAGACTGGGACTAATAGTGACCTGAGCAATTTGTTCTTTTCCTGCCTCCAGGGGCTCTGCATGCGCCGCTCTGTTACTTCCAGGCCGCAGCTGCCCAGGGAAAATGACCTGCTGCTGACAAGAGCTATTAGCAAACAGTCCCCAGTGACTGCCCCTTAGCGGACAATGAGAGCAGTGGGGGAACACCAGTTTGTCCAGCACCGCTCCAGGATGTGTGAATGGGGCCAGTGCTGACCTGCAGCAGGACTGAAAGTGGAGCTGTGACTCTGGGAGCTGTGGGTGCCCGTCACCTCGGAGACATTGAACGGGAAATGGGAGCACCCAGAAGGAGAGGTCAAGCTTGGAAATGTGGCTGCAAGCCCCTTGGGGCAAGGCCATCGCTGTCTGGTCTGGCCAGTGCATTGTACCTGCTGTGAAGCACCTGTAGCGAGGGGGCGTGGCCTCCCGCAGAGACTGACATGGGGGAGAAGGAGGGTCACGCACATTCCTACACAGCACTTACCAAAACTAATGGCCCCTCTGAAGCAACAAGGTTTCCACTAGCCGGAAATGGCTCAGGATCCAAGCAGAGTCGTTGACACTGTCCTTAAACAGGAATCCATCGATTCACCCATCCGCAATTGGACAGCCAAAGCTGCGGGACGAGATTAGGACCTAATCCTGCCGGGTGCTGAGCATCTCAACTTCCACAGGCTGCAGGCACCTCTCAGCGCCAGACCCTCAGCTGGCACCTTGGCTTGGCTGGAGCAGTCAGGGAGTCGCTGTGTCTTGTCCCCTTTGTAAAAGATGCTATAGACACACAGCTCCCTATCCTGAAAGGTGTGTAGACCCCTAACTTCCATTGAATTCAGCAGAAGGTAGGAGCCCCCAGACCTTTGGGAACTGGGCAGCAGGGTCTTGTCATAAGGCAGCTGTATTTTCTCCTTGCTCACTCTGTTAGCTTGCGTTGGAGCTAATTAGTTCCGGCTCATTGGAGGGAGGAATAACCCTTGGGCAAAGAGACTTAGGAGGGGGTGTGAGCTGGGGGGACTGGGCAGTGGTATTACAGGGCATTCTTGGCTTCCAATAAGGCCAGACCCGTGAGGAGTTTTTGTTTGGAGCTGGGGGCTTCAGTGGCTACTGGGAGGGAAGGGGGCTTGTCACAACGCTGAGGCTACGTCTGCACTTGGAAAAAAGGAGCATCTTGAAAAATGGGGTCTTTAGCATGGTTTAAAACCCAGGTGAAGACAGGGCAAATGGTAACGTGTGTTGACTGGGCAAGGTGAACCCCTCACCTTCCCTGGTAGCTTCATCTCCACCAGCCAATATGTGTTTAACCTACAACTTGCCCTGTCTGCACTCGGAGCTTAAACCATCTCAGTTACAGGCTGTCATAAACAGATAGCTAAGGGTTAATGTCTCTTTCACCTGAAGCACCTGACCAGAGGACCAATCAGGAAACCGGATTTTTTCAACTTTGGGTGGAGGGATTTGAGTGTCTTTGTCTTTGTTTTCTGGCTGCCTGCTTGCTCTGAGCTTTGGAGAAGTAGTTCTACTTTCTAGTCTTCTGTTTCCAAGTGTAAGGACAAAGAGATCAGATAGTAAGTTCTATGGTTTCTTTTCTTTGGTATTTGCATGAATATAAGTGCTGGAGTGCTTTGATTTGTATTCTTTTTGAATAAGGCTGTTTATTCAATATTCTTTTAAGCAATTGACCCTGTGTTGTATTATCTAATACAGAGAGAACATTTGGATGTATTTTTCTTTCTTTTTATATAAAGCTTTCTTTTAAGACCTGTTGGAGTTTTTCTTTACTTCAGGGAAATTGAGTCTGTACTCACCAGGGAATTGGTGGGAGGAAGAAATCAAGGGGAGATTTGTGTGTTGGATCGCTAGCCTGATTTTGCATTCCCTCTGGGGAAATAGGAAAGTACTTTTGTTTCCAGGATTGGGAACAGAGAGGGAGATTCCCTCTGTGTAGTTTCACAGAGCTTGTGTCTGTGTATCTCTCCAGGAGCACCTGGAGGGGGGAAGGGAAAAAGGATTATTTCCCTTGGTTGTGAGACTCAAGGGATTTGGGTCTTGGGGTCCCCAGGGAAGGTTTTTCAGAGGGACCAGAGTGCCCCAAAACACTCTAATTTTTTGGGTGGTGGCAGCAGGTACCAGGTCCAAGCTGGTAACTAAGCTTGGAGGTTTTCATGCTAACCCCCATATTTTGGACGCTAAGGTCCAAATCTGAGACTAAGGTTATTACATGAGTGGCAGCTGGTGGGAGACAGAATCCAGAAGCCAGTAGAAATATTATATTTTTCTTTTCTCTGCTAAGGGCTTTTTAGCAGAGAGAAGCAGTTGGTTTTAAAAGGGAACCAGAGAGAATTTTTTTTTCTGCTCTCTCTCGCAGTTTGTGGCTTGCATGTTAAGGGTCTTTTGTCATGCAATAGCCCTCCCATTAGGAGTCAAGTACCAGCACTTATAGGCATGCAAATAAAGTGGTTTTTCTGGTTTCCCTTCATTAAACATTAGCTAGAGAGAGAAAAGGAAAATTAGCTAAAGGCACTGTTGCTAGGCAGACTTCAGGAGGCAACAGAGAACCTGCAGTGCAGAAGATAAACACCGGAGGGCACCCCAACACAAGAAAACAGGAATCATGACTTCTAAGGCAAAAATTGACGCCGAAGAGCAAATCAACGATTACCCCAGGGGGCACACAGACCATAAACCCTACAACCGAGGACAGCCAAAGACCCCACATACCACCCAAGTAAAGTCACAGATACCCTACCCTTCAACCTCACCAGTCTCCAGTAACTCACCTCGGCCCAGTGACCCATCAGATGGAAGATGCTTTAAGTGTAATGAACTGGGACATATCAAGGCCAAGTGTCCCAAGAACACCATGCGAGTGCAATTCATTACACCACCATCACACCAAAGATCCCCAGGCCCGGATGCCTCTCAAATACCCTTGGAGCGAAGGGAAAATTTGAGAGTGGGCGGAAAGAAGGTTACTGCGTGGAGAGACACGGGGGCACAAGTGTCAGCTATCCACCAATCCTTCGTTGACCCCAAATTCATCAACCCAAAGGCCAAAGTTACAATTTACCCCTTCATGTCACAAGCTGTAGACTTGCCTACAGCTCAACTGCCTGTCCAGTACAAAGGCTGGTCAGGAATGTGGACTTTTGCAGTCTATGACAATTATCCTATCCCCATGCTACTGGGGGAAGACTTGGCCAACCAGGTGAGGCGGGCCAAGAGAGTGGGAATGGTTACACGTAGCCAAACCAGGCAAGCTTCCAGACCCATTCCTGTTCCTGAACCGTCCACAGAGGCCCCGTCTGTGTTACCAGAGACCCAGACAGAGGTAGTGGACCCGGATTCCATGCCTACCACTGAAACAGCCACAGCATCTCCAGTCCCAGGCCCGGAACTGGAACAGCAACCAGCACCAGCAAGTGCAACTACATCTTCAAACTCAACGCCAGAGGGCGCCAGCGAGCCAAAACTGGCAGAAGCAACAGACAGCCATACCCAAAAGGCTCAGCCGGAGCCTGAAATACCCTCAGGTGCACCAGCGGAGAGCGGTTCACCAGCAACGGAAACAACCCCATCACCTACATCGCTTCCAGAGGGACCAAGCCCAAGTCCACAGTCTGAGGAAGAACTGGTGACCCCAGCCTCAAGGGAACAGTTCCAGGCTGAGCAGGAAGCGGATGACAGCCTTCAGAAAGCTTGGGCGGCGGCACGGAGCACCCCACCGCCTCTCAGCTCTTCTAATCGATCCCGGTTTGTTATAGACCAAGGACTTTTATACAAGGAAATTCTTTCTGGTGGACACCGGGAAGAATGGCAGCCGCAAAAACAGTTGGTGGTTCCAACTAAGTACCGGGGGAAGCTCTTAAGCTTAGCCCATGATCATCCCAGTGGCCATGCTGGGGTGAACAGAACCAAGGACCGGTTGGGGAAGTCCTTCCACTGGGAGGGGATGGGCAAGGACGTTGCCAAGTATGTCCGGTCTTGTGAGGTATGCCAAAGAGTGGGTAAGCCTCAAGACCAGGTCAAGGCCCCTCTCCAGCCACTCCCCATAATTGAGGTCCCATTTCAGCGAGTAGCTGTGGATATTCTGGGCCCTTTCCCAAAAAAGACGCCCAGAGGAAAGCAGTACGTACTGACTTTAGTGGACTTTGCTACCCGATGGCCGGAAGCAGTAGCTCTAGGCAACACCAGGGCTAACACTGTGTGCCTGGCCCTAACAGACATCTTTGCCAGGGTAGGTTGGCCCTCTGACATCCTTACAGATTCAGGGTCTAATTTCCTGGCAGGGACCATGGAAAAACTGTGGGAAACTCATGGGGTGAATCACTTGGTTGCCACCCCGTACCACCATCAAACCAATGGCCTGGTTGAAAGGTTCAATGGAACTTTGGGGGCCATGATACGAAAATTCATCAACGAATTCTCCAATAATTGGGACCTAGTGTTGCAGCAGTTGCTGTTTGCCTACAGGGCTGTACCACATCCCAGTTTAGGGTTTTCACCATTTGAACTTGTGTATGGTCACGAGGTTAAGGGGCCATTACAGTTGGTAAAGCAGCAATGGGAGGGGTTTACGCCTTCTCCAGGAACTAACATTCTGGACTTTGTAAGCAACCTACAAAGCACCCTCCGACACTCTTTAGCCCTTGCTAGAGAGAATCTAAAGGATGCTCAGGAAGAGCAAAAGGCCTGGTATGACAGACATGCCAATGATCGGTCCTTCAAGGTAGGAGACCAGGTTATGGTCTTGAAGGCGCAACAGGCCCATAAGATGGAAGCATCATGGGAAGGGCCCTTCACGGTCCAAGAGCGCCTGGGAGCTGTAAACTACCTCATAGCATTTCCCAATTCCTCACTAAAGCCTAAAGTGTACCATGTTAATTCTCTCAAGCCTTTCTATTCCAGAGACTTACAGGTTTGTCAGTTTACAGTCCAGGGAGAGGATGCTGAGTGGCCTGACGGTGTCTACTACGACGGGAAAAAAGACGGTGGCGTGGAAGAGGTGAACCTCTCAACCACTCTGGAACGTCTGCAGCGGCAGCAAATCAAGGAGCTGTGCACTAGCTTCGCCCCATTGTTCTCAGCCACCCCAGGACGGACTGAACGGGCATACCACTCCATTGATACAGGTAATGCTCACCCAATCAGAACCCCACCCTACCGAGTGTCTCCTCATGCCCAAGCTGCTATAGAACGGGAGATCCAAAACATGCTACACATGGGTATAATCCGCTCATCTACCAGTGCATGGGCATCTCCAGTGGTTCTGGTACCCAAACCAGATGGGGAAATACGCTTTTGCGTGGACTACCGTAAGCTAAATGCTGTAACTCGTCCGGACAACTATCCAATGCCACGTACCGATGAGCTATTGGAAAAGTTGGGACGTGCCCAGTTCATCTCTACAATAGACTTAACCAAGGGGTACTGGCAAGTACCGCTAGATGAACCTGCCAAGGAGAGGTCAGCATTCGTCACCCATGCGGGGGTGTATGAATTCAATGTCCTTCCTTTCGGCCTTCGAAATGCACCCGCCACCTTCCAGAGGCTGGTAGATGGTCTACTAGCTGGACTGGGAGAATTTGCAGTTGCCTACCTCGATTATGTGGCCATTTTTTCAGACTCCTGGCCCGAACACCTACTACACCTGGAAAAGGTCTTTGAGCGCATCAGGCAGGCCGGACTAACTGTTAAGGCCAAAAAGTGTCAAATAGGCCAAAACAGAGTGACTTACCTGGGGCACCAGGTGGGTCGAGGAACCATAAACCCCCTACAGGCCAAGGTGGATGCTATCCAAAAGTGGCCTGTCCCAAAGTCAAAGAAGCAGGTCCAATCCTTCTTAGGCTTGGCCGGATACTACAGGCGATTTGTACCACACTACAGCCAAATCGCTGCCCCATTGACCGACCTGACCAAAAAGACCCAGCCAAATGCAGTTAAGTGGACTGATGAGTGTCAAAAGGCCTTTACCCAACTTAAGGCAACGCTCATGTCTCACCCTGTGCTCAGGGCCCCGGACTTTGACAAGCCATTCCTAGTAACAACAGATGCATCTGAGCGTGGTATAGGAGCAGTGCTCATGCAGGAAGCAACAGATCACAACTTCCATCCTGTCGTGTTTCTCAGCAAGAAACTGTCTGAGAGGGAAAGTCACTGGTCAGTCAGTGAAAAGGAATGCTATGCCATTGTGTACGCCCTGGAAAAGCTACGCCCATATGTTTGGGAACGGCGGTTCCAACTACAAACTGACCATGCTGCACTAAAGTGGCTTCATACTGCCAAGGGGAACAACAAGAAACTTCTTCGTTGAAGTTTAGCTCTCCAAGATTTTGATTTTGAAATTCAACACATCACAGGAGCTTCTAACAAAGTAGCTGATGCACTCTCCCGTGAAAGTTTCCCAGAATTCAGTAGTTAAAAAGTGTTCTTAAAATGTAGAAGTCTGTTAGTTATATACTTAGGAGTATATGTAAAGGTGTATGTGTTGTATTAATCTGTTTATTTTCAAGTTCTAGAAGGAAATCGCCGCCAGTGAGCTTCCCCACTGTCTGCAATTTGGGGGGCGTGTCATAAACAGATAGCTAAGGGTTAATGTCTCTTTCACCTGAAGCACCTGACCAGAGGACCAATCAGGAAACCGGATTTTTTCAACTTTGGGTGGAGGGATTTGAGTGTCTTTGTCTTTGTTTTCTGGCTGCCTGCTTGCTCTGAGCTTTGGAGAAGTAGTTCTACTTTCTAGTCTTCTGTTTCCAAGTGTAAGGACAAAGAGATCAGATAGTAAGTTCTATGGTTTCTTTTCTTTGGTATTTGCATGAATATAAGTGCTGGAGTGCTTTGATTTGTATTCTTTTTGAATAAGGCTGTTTATTCAATATTCTTTTAAGCAATTGACCCTGTGTTGTATTATCTAATACAGAGAGAACATTTGGATGTATTTTTCTTTCTTTTTATATAAAGCTTTCTTTTAAGACCTGTTGGAGTTTTTCTTTACTTCAGGGAAATTGAGTCTGTACTCACCAGGGAATTGGTGGGAGGAAGAAATCAAGGGGAGATTTGTGTGTTGGATCGCTAGCCTGATTTTGCATTCCCTCTGGGGAAATAGGAAAGTACTTTTGTTTCCAGGATTGGGAACAGAGAGGGAGATTCCCTCTGTATAGTTTCACAGAGCTTGTGTCTGTGTATCTCTCCAGGAGCACCTGGAGGGGGGAAGGGAAAAAGGATTATTTCCCTTGGTTGTGAGACTCAAGGGATTTGGGTCTTGGGGTCCCCAGGGAAGGTTTTTCAGAGGGACCAGAGTGCCCCAAAACACTCTAATTTTTTGGGTGGTGGCAGCAGGTACCAGGTCCAAGCTGGTAACTAAGCTTGGAGGTTTTCATGCTAACCCCCATATTTTGGACGCTAAGGTCCAAATCTGGGACTAAGGTTATTACACAGGCATCTAAAGACACCTTTTTTCATTTGTGTAGAGGCGGCCTCAGAGGGAGCTAGCAGCCTGGACAAATCCCCCTCTGCCAGAGGGAGCTTTCTCTGCTCTGCCTGGGAAGTGCCCCAACAGGGATCCAGCAATTTTCACTCCCCCTGCCTCAGCTGCAGGGGATTGTGAAGCCACACAACAAGGATCAACGAGGCAGGGCCGGCTCTAGGATTTTTGCTGTCCCAAGCAAATAAAATGTTGGCTGCCACCCACCCCAGCTCTGGGCTCTCCCCCACCACCTGCACCCCCTGCTGCCCCAGCTTTGGGTTCTCCCCCCCCACCTGCACCCCCTACCGCCCCAGCCTTGGGCTCTCTTTCCCCCCCAACCCACTCCCCCTGCCTCCCAACCCTGGGCTTCCCCCCACCAGTGCTGACTCCGCCCGCTCCCCCCTTGCCTCCAGCCGGTCCGGCACTGGCAGGGTTGGGGTAAGCAGTGGGGCTTCTGAGCCGCACCTCAGCTCAAGGTCCCTCCAGCCAGGGCTTCTACCTCCAGGACAAGCTGGGACCCGGGAGGGCAGAGCCAGGGGACTGCCCCAGCAGGGGGCTGAGGAGCCAGGGCATGGTAGAGCCCCAGAGGGAGCGGAGCCCCAGAGAGCAGGACATGGGCCCCTCACTGCAGCACCCCACCCTCTATGGCCCTGCTGTTGCTGCTTTTGGCTGCCCTGCCACAGTCCCTGCGTGTCTCGGGCTGCTTCACCCAGCCCCAGCTGCAGCACTGGGGGGCGGCCGCCTTTTGGCACCTGCAGGTGGCTGTGTGTGCCCTGTGGGGAGGCCCCCAGCCCAGTGTCCCCTACTCGGAACCCGCCTGGCCCAGCCACAAGGTGCGGGCACTGCTCCCCCACGGCACGAACCGCAGCAGCCCCAGGGCTCCCCCCTATGCACGATGTGCTGCTGCTGCTGCTGCCAGGGCTGGCTCTAGGCTTTTGCCACCCAAAGCAAAAAAAATAAGATGGCCGGAATGCTGCCCCTGAAAATGTGCCACCCCAAGCATCTGCTTGGTTTGCTGGTGCCTAGAGCCAGCCCTGCAACTAGGGCATTGCCCTGGGACTGATACAAAGATGGGGCCCTCAAGCTGCCATGGGAGATGTGTGAGGAACCTGTGCCACATACACAGTCACCCCAGCAAGGAGCAAGCCTGGGACATTCAGCAGCAAAACCACCTGAGCTAAAGGAGTAACTTTGTTCACTGGGAACAAGTAGCAGGCCCTTACGCTTGCTGGGGCAGCCACTAGAGGGAGCCATGCACACACCCCTTAAGCCACGGTGTGGCTGGTGCACTCCAAACTGCACTGGAGTCAATGAGGCATGCGGTGTGTCTTGCAGCGGGATCAGGCCCTAATTTGCTGCAACTTCCTAGCACCAGAAATGAAAAGACCCTTTAAAAATGGAAGCTAATCCTGATGCCATGCTGGGGGCTCAGGAGACCAGTTAGAGGGGACGCTGGCTGCCTGCGTTACGAGGCGGGGGTATGTGCGTGTTGCTGGCTGGGCACATGGTTTGAAAAATAAGTGCATGGATCTAAACCGGAAGGCCATCCATACATTGGGTCCAGCCTGCAGTGGGAATGCCACATTTCTGGGTGAGGTGGGGCTGGGATGTATGGGGGTTTCAGACAAGGCATCCACAGATCCCAGAGCCAAACCTGACAGCTGCTCTTTCTAAATCAGGGAGCCTGTAACAGGGCTGGATGCACTAGCTGACCCGTGCATGGAGGAGTGCAACAGACTGCAGTTGCTACAGCAGAAGCATGCAAGGGACTGTCCCTGTGTGTGTGTACACTGCAGTGAGGCTTGGAGCGAACTCCTGACCTGTTGCTGTCAATGGGAGCAGCAGCATGCAGCAGTGCTGTATCCGTGTCAATCTGGAGATATTAGAGAGACAAGATGGGCCAGGTGATATCGTTTATTGGACCCAATTAATCTGTTCCATTGAGTATTGAGCTGCGGCACTCGGAGGACCTTTCCCAGACCTTCCCCACCAGGTCTGTGGAGCTCTCTCACCCACATAAGTTGGGCCAATAACAATACTACCTCACTGTGATGGGGTGCCTGCCCCACACTGAGCTCTAGAGGGTTAATAGAACCCTGGGAAGGCTGCACAGGAAGCAGCCAATCAGAGAAGAGATGAAGGGAGCAGCCAATCAGGGCCAAGCAGACCCATTTTAAAAGGGAGCTGCAGGGCAGAGGAGGGCAGTTCTCTGCTGAGTGACCAGGGAGGAAGGATTGTGTCTCTGGAGGGCTGACAGAACTGCCAGCACCCAGGACAGAGCAGTGCTGCTAGCAGGGATGGGGGGAGTGAGAGACAGCTCCTGGCTGGCTGCTGGGGTTTGCAGGCTGAGGCCCTGAGGCAAGGGCAAAGAGGATGCTGAGGCCATGGGGAAGTAGCCAGACAATTTGCAGCAGCAGCTATGAAGGGAAGTGGCTGAACAGTGGACTGCCGATCCCCTGGAAGTGGGGAGCACAGAGTGTGGCATGGCTGGAGGGCTGTCTCACTGAAGAGGACACCGTGGTCTTTGGATTAGACATGGGTCCTGGAGCAGGAGTGATGGTGGCGAGAC
The DNA here is from genome assembly GCF_025201925.1 of Gopherus flavomarginatus. Classification (NCBI taxonomy): domain Eukaryota; kingdom Metazoa; phylum Chordata; order Testudines; family Testudinidae; genus Gopherus; species Gopherus flavomarginatus. The sequence continues at coordinate 154,693,599 of NC_066621.1, forward strand.
ACCACCTGAAGAGGGTGCAGAGCTAATTCCCAAGACAGCCAGCAGGAGGCACCAAAGTTACATTCACCCACCTTGTCTCTCCAGGACAGTAGCATCCCAGCCCAGCTGCACAGGAGCCCTCACCCTGCCTCTGGGCAGGAGAAGAAGGAAGCCTTCCACTCCCTCTGCACCTGCTCAGTCCCCTGGCCCAATGCCCTTTCATGTAGTCCCTAAAGCAGCTGTGATTAGTGACATCTGCAAAGGCACCTGGCCCTTTCATCCCAGGGGGAGACTGGGAGACCCTGATCTTCCTGCCTGCAAGGGGAGGAAGTGACTGAAAAGGATTGTCTCCTTGTATCAGCCTTTTAAGCTGTATCTAAATGATGGGGGGTGGCATGGGGGAGATAATGGCTCCTGCACACAGGAATTACAATAGGGCGAAACATACACAGAGCTGGGCGTGCTGCTGTCCCAGCTGTTTCCTCAGGCTTAGGTTTGCCCTCCCTGTGTCAGGCTTAAAGAAGCTCCCCTCCTGTTCAGCTGTATTTATTTTCTGCTGCCTACCTGGGGGCACCCCTAACCTCCTCAGAGCTCCTCGCCCCCAGCAGCTCTCACTAATGTGCCCCCCAGGGCTCTGCGGCTGTCGGGTGCTGCTGCTCAGAGCCTTCCGGGGCTTGCAGGTAGGCAAAGCAAGTAAACAGCCTAGAGACCCAGACTGCAACTGGGAAGGGAAGTCTGGCCCGGGGGAGTGGAGAGCATGGCTTGGAGGGCTGATTCTTGCAGGAGCTGGCTCCCCTCGAGTGCTCGTTCCAGCTGGATGATGGGTTTCCTTCTCAGCCCACGGATGTGCCATACTGGAGCCGCTCCATGGGACCCTGTGCAGCTCCTGCCCTCCCAGCGGCACTTGTGTTTAGCGTAGGAGACAGGCCCTGCTGTTCCGGGCCCAGCCCTACCTCTGGGCCAGAGCAGGCCTGCTGGAGAAAACCCTGGGGGAGCAGGGCAAAGAGCCTAGGCACTGCTCCAAGGCCCCTTTGCACTATCCTGGCTTAGCGCCCTCCTTACTCACTGGGTGGGAATCAGGACTTCCATGAGCAGGACCAGCTCTAGGCACCAACAAAGCAAGCAGGTGCTTGGGGTGGCACCATTCCAGGGGCGGCATTCTGGACTTTTTTTTTTCTTGGGCAGTTGCGCTCTCAGAGGTTGGGGCGGCAAAAAACCTAGAGCCGGCCCTGTCCATGAGAGCAGAAGGAAGCGTCCCCAAAGCTTCCCCCCCACCCCCATGCTCATGCTTTGCTCCTTCCACTCGTGTTATTGAAAGGGGGCCCCTCGTGTTTGTGTAGAACCTCGACTCTCACCAACGGTTCAGACTGATCCAGGCGGCCTGGCACTTGGCTCAGGGGGCTGGGATACCCTGGGCATGGGAGTTATATCTGGGCACAGGCAGACAGACAGTAGCCTGGCTGTTTGATCAGCAGCCAGCAAACCAATTGCAGCTGAACAGTGTGGGCAGATTCCACATGCAGAGCTGCAGTGATCTTTGGGTCAAACCATTGTTCAGGCCACCAGCTGTGCTGTCTTGGGGACTCCCAAGATCCATAAGGGCCTCACCACTCACGCTCTCTCTCTCTCTGTGGTGAATGGAGCTGTGGTTAGTTTGGTGCATCGACACTATGTACAGCACTGTGCATATAGCTGGTGCCGTCTCCTGCAGAAATAGCAATAAACCTGCTATCCCTCAAGCTTCATTTATTCTGTACCCCAGCAGATTTCTTTTCCAGTCAGTTGGCCAGTTATCATTGCTTTTAAGCGCCTGTCATAAAGTCAGTCCTGACAGATATGAGGGCATGGTGGAGGGCAGATATATCATCCCTAGAATGGTGAAGGCCCTGTTCCCTAGTACCTCAGGTTAACTAGAACCCCCTGAGGCCAGTTAAGAGCTGCCAGTGATCTTTAAAAACCCCTCTTCTGGTGAGCGTAAGGTGGGGAGAGGTGCGAGACAGGTAGTGGCCAGCCCAGCCCAGCCGCACCGAAGCTATGAACTGCCAAGCCTAGAAGTGCAGAGGCTCAGCCCTGGCACAAATTAAGCACTGCCCCTCCCTCTAGGGAAAGAAACTAAGGTAACTTCTCCTTGGGGAAGGACTGGCAACTAGGAGCCAGCATAGCAGGCTTATGCCCCGGAGAGGGGCCAGGGAAATGTTCCTGTTTGCACTGAGAGTCGTTTTTTTGCTTAAGGGAACTTCTTGGGCCTACCTGGAGGCGCACCACGCAAATAAGGAACAATAAAACTGGAGTGAAGAGAAAAACCCTCCTGCGTCAGACTGATTTACTCCAGGCTCCCTATCTTGAGAAATCCTGAGGCAAAGGAAGTATCTTGCCACGCTTCATGGATGCCATTTTCTGCGGTGGAGATCTGAGATGTCCTGTAGGCCTTGTTTCTTGAAGGGCGTCCAGTCTTTGGTTAACAGCGCAGCAAATCCACGGCCTTGGTTTGTGGCTCTGCGAAGTGCCAAGGCGTGAGGCTAAACCTCCGAGCCGTGTGCTCCAAGAGCACTGGCCCCTAGAAGCTCGTTGGTGGAGCAGTTCTGAGTCCAGCCAGCAGAGGCCCAGATCAGGACAATAACTGAGCTGCTTTGTTCAGTGATGCTGGTGAGTTTCTGGGATGTTTCTTGGATTAGTGAACCACCTGCATTGCTGCAGTCACAGAGCGAAGGGAGGGAGCAGGGAGGAAGCTCTTGGCACTAGAAGAGGTTAGGACAACACAAAGCACCAGATGGCTTCAACTTCGACATAATACTTGGTGGAAAAGTGTTTGAACTGGGGATGAAAGAGCAACTGTGGAAAAACACCAAGTGTCAGAGCGGAAAAAAGCTTCAGAGGAAAAATGGCAAATGTTTACATAAAGAAATCCCCACTCCCCACCCCACCCCAAAGCTGTCTCTGCTCACATCTGTCCGGCGCAGCTCCTCGCAAAGTCACCTGCCCTGGCTGTCTTCTGTGGAAGGATATTGTTCACTTCATATTAACTGGTGAACTCAAAATCAAGTGAAAGCAAGTTCAGATCCCTGCTGGGGCTGGAAATACACCCAAGTGCAATGGCATTTAGGGCAGCAGGATTCAGGGAATAGAAAATGAAGAGCAAGTCTAGCTGCTTGCAACAATCTAAATATTTCATGAAGGACGTTAGCTCTCGTTTGACATCCCTTTGCAGTCAGTGGGGCTGCCCAGTGTGTTAGAACTGGCCCTTCCATCTCCCTGATAAGCTTTCCCTGTTTGCTTGTTTTTATCTTTAAATCATTCCATGGCCATAAGCACTGCTTTGCAGAAAGGCCCCGGTCCTGCAAGGAGCTCTGTGCAGACAGGCCCTATCCCCGGATAGACTTCATTGTAGGACTGGGAGTCAGGACACAAATATTGATTTAGGCCTTGCCTGTATTCAAAGCTGCACCAGTTTAACTAAAAGTGTGAAATATTCTACAGCAACTTGGACTATAGACGGGAAAGCCTAGTACTGCACACACTGACATGCATGAGACCCTCTGGGCAGGTAAGTCGTCCTGCTGAGATCACCTGCATAGAGTTACACGTTGGCAGGACAGGTCCCTTAACTAGTATACAGCTGGAAGATGTGTTCCACAGACTAATGTGCATCGTTGAAACGGATATCCAGCTCCATAGCCTCAGACACTTCCACTCTCCAATGCCATCCCAGCACAGCCAGCCTAGGATCTCTCTATTAACCACTTCACTGACTCTTGGGCCAGTGGCCAGTGCTGGCGACCTGCCACACGGGGCCCACTACAGCCAAACAGCCCATCACTTGTCTGGATGTTCTCTTGAAACCTGTTTCCTGCAACACACACTCGGTAGCAGATTTGTTTATGTGGCACTTGTCAGTTCCAGCTCTCTGCAGCTCACATGTGTCTTCACCTCATGGAGCAGCCCCAGTCACAGCTGGGCAGCCAAGGCTCAGCGGGGCTTGAGTCTTGCACCCCGTGGAGTCATTTATGCCTGTGTAAATTCTGTGCGTCCTGTGCACGAGGGGATAAATGACTCCAATGAGGTGCAAGGCAGGGGAGAAGCAGACTCAGAGAGGGTAAGTGGCTGAGCCAGAACAGAACTCCAGTCTCCTGACTCCCAGTTCACTGCCTTGTTGTTTGTTCTGCCACCACCCACAATGTGCTGGATAAGACTCCGAAAAGGACTGGGTGTTTATCTAGACATCAAGATCATCCAGATTGTTATTACCAACAGCAGGTTTTGTGGAGGGGCTATTGCACCTCATGCTTCAGAGTTTAAGCTGATCTCCATCTATTAGAGACCAGGACGAGACCGAATGTAGGGGGAAGATTACCCCACATCTGCAGCTATCCTGTTTTTAAACCTTCTTCTGAAGCACCTGGTTCTGGTGGCTGTTGGAAACTGGACTTTGAGGCTGATCTAGGGTGACCAGATGTCCCGATTTTATAGGGGCAGTCCTGATTTTTGGGTCTTTTTCTTATATAGGCTATTTCCTCCCCCATCCCGATTTTTCACACTTGCTGTCTGGTCACCCTAGGCAGATCCAGTCTGGTGATGCCTATGTTCCTGCATGAGGCACTTCCCAAATATAAAGACAATATGGGTCCATATCCTCAAAGGGATTTAGGCACCAGACTCCCTGAAAGCAATGGGAGTTAGGCTCCTGAGTATCTTTGAAGAGCTGGGCAATGGTCCCTGCCCTGAGGAGCTTAGGCCATGTCTACACTGAGGAAAGTTGAGATGAACCAACTCAGGGTGTGAAGTAAATGCTCATAATTCAAAGCGTGTTAGACCCCTTGTGGATGATCTCACTCAGGAGTCAGCAAAGTGGCCTTGATGAAGAGTGAGTGCTAGTGGATTAAGGCCTGGTCTACACTTAAAATGTAGCTCGACATAGCGATGTCACTCCAGGGTGAAAAATCCACACACCCAGTGCCACAGCTATCCCGACGAACATTCAGTGATGCTGGCAGACAACGAAATTTGGGCCTGAAATTCTATTTGATTCAGGTTCTGACACTCAGCCTCTGGCACAATGGGCTCCATCCAGTTCATATTCGACCTCACCTTCCACCCCGCTGACTCTTCAGAGCTCTGCTGGCATCCTGGGGTGTCCAGCCATGCAGGTTGCTCCCTATTTGCATGCCAGTTTCATGCTGCCAGAGTAGTTGTCCAGCACCTAGCTCAACTGTGATACACGGAGGGCAGTGCAACTGGAAGTCATCTGAAATCCAGATGTGGGGGTGGATGATTGTCTGTCAGCTGTGGAAGAAGTCAGAGCCAGATTAAGGCACAGGCACTATTGCCCCATATCTATGGCCTCGGCTCCTGGTGTCATATAATTACATCAAAATATAATCTGTTGCTGCGGGGAAAAAAAGTACGTTGCTAATCCTTGTGGTCTTAAAGAAAAGCTTGAAAACACAAACCAAGTGTAATCAATGCAATGGTGTCTGAGTTTGCAGAGAGCCTGAAACAATGGCTCTGAGATATGTGAACTGTCCCATACATTTCAGTGGAGTGGTACCCCCAAGACACACTTGTCTAGGCCTCCCAGCAGGGGGCTGTGCATGTGGATGAAGGAGAAGAGGGCAGTGGACCCAACCCACCATCCAAGCAATACATCGCTGTGCTGAAGTATGTACTGGGGGCCCCCACTTCTCTGGGAGGGTAGGCAAAGAAGGCACATTCAGTGCTTCCCCCAAGGGGAACAGGAACCCCTTGCTGCTGCCTCTGCTTCTCTGGAAGGGGATGGGGACTCCCTGCAACCACTTCTCCAGGTGTGGGGAGTGGGGAAAGAGCCACAGGGTGAGGAAAGTGGCCCTATAGCGTGGTATACCTTGGGTCCTGGATTCGTTTAATCTGGCTCTGGGAGAAGCTGAAAGGAGCTATAGCTCAAAGGCTTGGGGTTCTTCTCTGTCTGACAGCACCGTTTCCGAGATCAGGGAGGTACAGTAAAAAAGAAGTGATGGGACATGAAGACTTAGAAAGATGTAAATATTCACTGGAAGAGCCACTCTGTTGTAAACCTTGGGCCAACTCCTGCAGCCAGCTGACAAGGCCAGCATCCAGGAGAATTCCTGCAGGAGGGGGCCTTTCAACCCAGCGACTCAAGAGGAGGATAGTTATAGGAGCTCTCCTGCTCCTTGGCACCTCTGTACCTGGCTGATATGGGGCCCAATGAACCAGTGCAAAGGGAGTGTCACACGATGCCCAGTCAGAAGGGTAACACTTCACACGTCCTTTGCACAAGACATAGAGCAACCATGATTTAGGTCTGTGGCATTTGTGTGGAGGCTCCTGGGGTAGGCTGATCCTTCTCCAGAATGGATGGCCTCAGAACAGAAGGCCTGCCAAGGAGCTAGGATCCGATCTGTTGAGTCTACCAGAGGATGACTAGAATGGATGTAAACAGCTACGGAGCCCCCATGCCGGTGGCTGACCTCTGGGCATGTGCATAGTACTTATGACCATAGCTGGGAACACAGCAAAGTCACGAGCATGCAAGCTTCTCTATGTGGATGGACCATATCGGGGCAGGTGCAGGGGCCCCCGAGCCTGGAGAAATGTGTAGGAATGGGGCCCGTGGGGCAGCTGCCTATTCACATAGCCTGGGGAAGTTGTTGCAAACTCTTCTCAGCTAGAAACCACTTGTATATTTTACAAAAGCCTTCCAACCAGGACCTCCTCCGGACCTGGAAGCTGTTCTCTGCCACCAGGTCCGTGGCGGCCACCGAGGGGGCAGATCTCCTCGCGGAGCCCTTGCTACACAATCCCCAGCTTCGTGTGCAGGTGGCAGAGTCCCCCGCGGTGCGCCAGAGGTTGGTCCTGGCAGACGCTACCAGGGTCGGAGACCTCCTGGACTACGACCGGGAAGGCTGGCTGGATCCCCTGATGCTCGCTCAACGCATGGCACTCTCCAGACCTTGTACTCCCCAGCGCGTACTCCAGGAGGTGGAGGCCGCTTTGCCGCCCGCTGCTCGGGCCTACCTCGACCGGGTCCTGTGAGAGGGCACGCCTCGCCCACCCCTCACCCCAAGCCCTCCAGACCTTTTCATCGGGCCCCACCCCCGTAGACCCAACCGGCACCCCCCGCCTCTTCTCCGCAGGCCGGCTGCACGATCTGCAGCCGGTCCGTTTTCAAACCGCGCCAAGGAAACAACTCTACACACTTGTGCTCCACACCCTTCACTTCCTCACTCTCGTGTCCCGCCCCGATACAAAGTGGCGGGACCTCCTGCCACCTCTGGAGGGTGAGGAGCCCCGGTGGGCCAGCCTATACTCTACCCTGGTCCCGAGGCCCACCGGGGATATCAGTTGGCGGCTCCTTCATGGGGCCGTAAGCATGGGCATGTACTTGGCGCGGTTTACCCGTCTCGGACACCTGCCCTTTCTGCAGTGTGAGGGAGACCCTGGCGCACGTTTACTTAGAGTGCGCCAGGTTGCAGCCCCTACACCGGCTCCTCATTAACATCCTATTACGTTTCTGGCTGCACTTTTCCCCTCACCTCCTTCTCTACGCACTCCCTATCCGTGGCCCCACAAAGTCCCAGGACCTCCTGGTCAACCTCCTCCTCACCCTGGCTAAAAAGGCCATCTACACGACCAGGGAGAGGAGGTTGGCCGATGGAGACTCCGGTGACTGTGGGGCTTGTTTCCGCTCCATGGTCCGTTCACGAATCCGGGCGGAGTTCCTTTGGGCGGCGTCCGCTGGCTCCCTTTACGCCTTCGAGGAGCAGTGGGCGCTGTCCGGGGTTCTCTGCTCGGTGTCCCCGTCAGGTTCCCTTCTTATGACCCTTTGACCGCACTCCTGTCCCTGTTCTTTTATTAGTTGTCCCCCGTAATCAATGGGTTCTGTGGTCCTGTGGGTCCTCCCCTTAGGCTGGGGGAGGATCCTTTAGCAGTGGAAACCCAATAGATACAAAAGCCTTCCAGATCTTGCAGATCTGGGTAGATCATGAATGTTTTCAATGGGAACAAGCCCAAGAAGTGAAGAAAAAATGCAGGATTATAAAATAAATCACTTGACAGCATCCTGTATTCTCTGTTTAACGGAGACTACATTTGGACCCAAATCTGAATTTGGTAAACAAAAGCTATTGTAAACTCTGGAGCCAATAGGAAAGTTTCCACAATGTAAATTCATCCAATGAAAAGAGTTTTTAAACAAATAAACCATTCCCTTACCATGTTTGAAATCCAGCACTCACTGAAAGTAAAACTGACAATGAACAAAAGTGAAACCGGCTTCAAAGATCTGTCATGATCTAAGCTGAGTGAACTGCAACAAGCAAATAAAGACCATAAACAGAGCCAATTAAACTGGGCACTGGGCCCTGGAAGGTGGGCTGTGCGGGCAGGCTCTGTGAAGGCACGGGGGTTCACCTGCATGGAACGTTTACCGGACTGTGGCCTTGTATTGTAAAAATCCTTTCACTTGTGTTAAGATGTTACTAGTAAGAGAGGAAAAGGCCAAGTTTCGAGCCCAGATACATTTAAGGATCTGAGACAAAGAGATTTGCTTCACTACATAGTTAGGTCAACATAAGCCACCTTCTGTCAACCTAGTTGTACATGTGTCTACACTTCAATTTGTCTCCCAACAATGTAAGTGACCTGTTACCGCAGGGGTGGGTAAACTATGGCCCGTGGGCTAGATCTGGCCTGTCAGGGCTTTGGATCCGTCCGCGGGATTGCCAACCCCATGGTGCAGTGGGGCTAAGGCAGACTCCCTGCCTGCCCTGGCCCTGTGCCGCTCCCGGACGCGGCCAGCACCATGTCCCTGCGGCCCCTGGGAGGAGTGAGAGGGGGCAGAGGGCTCTGCGCGCTGCCCTCGCCTGCAGGCACCTCCCTCCGCAGCTCCCATTGGCTGGGAACAGGGAACTGCGGCCAATGGGAGCTTAGGGGGAGGTACCCACAGAAGAGGGCAGCGCGCAGAGCCGCCTGCCCCAGCCCACTCCCAGGGGCAGCAGGAACATGGTGCCGGCCGCTTCCGGGAGCCTGCCTTAGCCCCGCTGCCACCCCAGAGCCGCTCAAGGTAAGCGGCACCAGGCCGGAGCCCACACCCTGCAGCCCTCCTGCACTTCAAACCCCTGCCCTGAGCCCCCTCCCGCACTCTGCACCCTCTCTTGCACCCCAGCCCCCTGCCCTGAGTCCCTTCCTGCACACTGCACCCCGTCCCACACTCCGCACTCCTCCCGCACCGCAACCCTCTGCCCCAGCCCTACATTCATGGCCCTGCTTGCAATTTCCCCACCCAGATGTGGCCCTCGAGCCAAAAAGTTTGCCCACCCCTGTGTTACAGCGATGCAAACTCCTCAAGTGGCATTGAGCCATGGTCAATGTACTGAGGTCGACACAGTGCATACTTATGTGGACCATAACAGTCCTCCAGCAACTGTCCCACAATGCCTGACACTGACCATTCCGGTCACAATTATGAACTCCACTACCCAGGGGTCACAGAGATGGGAAGCCTCCCCGCCTCCTTAAAGTCCTGTGAATTTTTTAAATGCTTTTTCCTGATTGTCCAGCTTGGTGGTGAGCACTTAGCAGCTCTCCATTGTTGTGTACAGCTGCCAAGCTGACCATAACTACATAAGAACGGCCATACTGGGGCAGATTAAAGATCCATCTAGCCCAGTATCCTGTCTTCCGACAGCGTCATGCCAGCTACACACTGCATACGTATTCCAAATGAGAGCAGACGGGAGATATTGGATCTCCTGAGCCAATGGGGAGAAGCAGCAGTGCGGCACAGCTACAGAACAGCCACAGAAATGTGGACATCTACAAGCAGATTGCACAGGGCATGCAGGAGAGAGGGTACAACTGGGATCAGGAGCAGTGCCACATGAAAGCACAGGACCTGTGGCAGGCCTATCAGAAGGCCGGGGAGGTCAACAGTCAATTTGATGTTGAGCCTCAGACCCGCTGCTCTTACAAAAGCTGCACACGATACTTGGCGGCAGGGATGAGCTCCCCAAATCCTAATAACCAGTTCCCCACCGAATCCTCGGCGGCATTTTGGCGGGGGGGGGAGGGTCTTCACTCACTCTGGGTTTTCGGTGGCATTTTGGCGGCGGGTCCTTCACCTGGGGCGAGTGAAGACCCACCCCCCCCGCTGCCGAAGTGCCACCAAAGACCTGGTAGGGAACCACACAGTGAGTACAAGCCCCACAGGCCTGTCTGCCCCCACCCAACCATCTGCCCCCAACCGCCCCCCTCAGAACCCACAACCCATCAATCCGTCCACTCCTTGCCCCTGACTACCCCCTCCTGAGACCCCCCACCCTAACTGCCCTCTGGGATCCCACTCCCTACCAAACTCACCCCACTCTCTGTCCCAACTGCCCCGACCCCATCCACCACCACCCCAAAAGACCCCTGGAACTCCCACACCTACCCACCCCCCTGTTCCCCATCCCCTGACCACCACCCCCAGAACCTCTGCCCCCTCCAACCGCTCCCTGCCCCTTATCCAACCCCATCCCAGCCCCCTTACCATGCTGCGGTGGGGAGGAAGCAGGAGTGGGGCTGCGGGAGTCTCCCCAGCGGAGAGCTCAGGTGGGCTGGACAGGACAGTCCCGCAGGCCGGATGTGGCCCACGGACCGGAGTTTGCCCACCCGCTGGCCCCTTTAATAACCGGTTCTACACCGGCTTCTAAATTTAACAACCGGTTCTTGTGAACCAGCTCCAGCTCACCACTGCTTGGCCGTGGCCTCACCACCATCCCAGGCCCCACCCTGGATACCTGAGAGACAGACCATGCTGTGAGCATGAGGGGCTGAGAGCCATTGAACCAAACTGGAAACCCTATCAAACTGGAAACCCTGCAGCACCCCCAGCACCCCGGGGAGGAGGCCGGCGTACACGCCCGCGTAAGCGGCGCTATTCTGACCAGAGGGCTTCGCCCCTCGACTTAGCCGCTGCCTCTCGGGGAGGCGGAGAACCGGAGCGTCCTCACGAAGGTCCCAGCGGCGCTGCGGCCGCGGCGTAGCGTGGCCCTGCGGCTGTCAGCGCCTCGGGCCATACAGGCTGATAGTGACCGGCAGCAATAAATAGGGGGCCGCAGGCAGGCAGGGCTCGGCCCGGCTCTCAGCGCCCAGGTGGGTTTCGGGGGTGAAGCGGACCCCGCTTTCCCGCGGGCTCCTCCCCTGCCGGGGCCGGGACGCGTCTGCCTCGCGGGGCGGGCTCCGGCAGCTCCTCCCCGGCGGGCGGTGCCCGGCCCGTCCCCGCCCCGCTCGGCCTGGCGCCGGCTGCCTCCCGCCTGCAGCGATCGGGCAACGGCCCCGGCACGGCGCGGGCATCCGGAGCGAGCCGCCGGGCCGGGCATGGGAGCGGGGGCGGCGGCCGGGCGCGCAGGGCTCTGAAGCGGGTACGGGGCGCCGGGCCGGCCGGCTGCGGAGGGAGGCGGCGTCGGGGGAGCGGGCTCGGAGGGTGCATGGGGGAGGGGTGCACTGGGGTGCATTGAGGGGAGGGAGTGGGGTGAGGCGCACGGGGTGGGGGTGCATTGGGGAGAGGGAGCTGGCTGGGTGGGGGTGCATGGGGAGGGGTGGGGGTGCATTGGGGAGAGGGAGCTGGCTGGGTGGGGGTGCATGGGGAGGGGTGGGGGTGCATTGGGGAGAGGGATCTGGCTGGGTAGGGGTGAATGGGAGAGGGATGGAGTGTATTGAGGAGAGGGAGCTGGCTGGGTGGGGGTGCATGGGGAGGGGAGGGATGGGGGTGCATTGAGGGGAGGGAGTGGGGTGAGGCGCACGGGGTGGGGGTGCATTGGGGAGAGGGAGCTGGCTGGGTGGGGGTGCATGGGAAGGGGAGGGGTGGGGGTGCATTGGGGAGAGGGAGCTGGCTGGGTGGGGGTGCATGGGGAGGGGTGGGGGTGCATTGAGGAGAGGGAGCTGGCTGGGTGGGGGTGCATTGGGGAGAGGGAGCTGGCTGGGTGGGGGTGCATGGGGAGGGGTGGGGGTGCATTGGGGAGAGGGAGCTGGCTGGGTGGGGGTGCATGGGAAGGGGAGGGGTGGGGGTGCATTGGGGAGAAGGAGCTGGCTGGGTGGGGTGCATGGGAAGGGGAGGGGTCGGGGTGCATTGAGGGGGAGGGAGCTGGCTGGGTAGGGGTGAATGGGGGAGGGATGGGGTGCATTGAGGAGAGGGAGCTGGCTGGGTGGGGGTGCATGGGGAGGGGTGGGGGTGCATTGAGGGGAGGGAGTGGGGTGAGGCGCACGGGGTGGGGGTGCATTAGGGAGAGGGAGCTGGCTGGGTGGGGGTGCATTGAGGGGTGGGGTGCATTGGGGAGAGGGAGCTGGCTGGGTGGGGGTGCATGGGGAGGGGTGGGGGTGCATTGAGGGGGAGGGATCTGGCTGGGTAGGGGTGAATGGGGGAGGGATGGAGTGCATTGAGGAGAGGGAGCTGGCTGGGTGGGGGTGCATGGGGAGGGGTGGGGGTGCATTGAGGGGAGGGAGTGGGGTGAGGCGCACGGGGTGGGGGTGCATTGGGGAGAGGGAGCTGGCTGGGTGGGGGTGCATGGGGAGGGGTGGGGGTGCATTGGGGAGAGGGAGCTGGCTGGGTGGGGGTGCATGGGAAGGGGAGGGGTGGGGGTGCATTGAGGGGGAGGGAGCTGGCTGGGTAGGGGTGAATGAGGGAGGGATGGGGTGCATTGAGGAGAGGGAGCTGGCTGGGTGGGGGTGCATGGGGAGGGGAGAGGTGCATTGAGGGAAAGGGAGGTGGATGGGGTGCACTGGGATGCATTGAGGGGGAGGGAGCTGCCTGGGTGGGGGGTGCATGGGTGAGGGTTGGGGTACACTGAAGAGGAGAGATGGGGTGCATTGTGGGAAAGGGAGCTGGGTGAGGGTGCACAGGGGAGGGGTGAGGTGCACTGGGATGCATTGAGGGGGAGGGAGCTGGCGGGTGGGGTACACAGGGTGAATCTAGGAATGGGAGCAGTGGGGTGGATTGAGAGTGAGAGGGAGCTTGTGCGAGGGTGCGGTGAGGGATGCATTGAAGATGGGAAAGGGGCACTGAGGAGGGGGCAGCAGAGGAAGGGAGCGGGAGCTGGTAGGGAGTCTTGAGAGGGGAGCGAGGAGAAGGGAACATTGATGAAGGAAGCAGAGGAAGGGAGTGGGGGAGAAGTGAGCAGAGGGAAGGGAAGGGGCAGAGGAGGTGTGGGGAGGGGTGCACTGATGAGGGAAGCAGAGGAAGGGGGTGGGGGAGAAGTGAGCAGAGGGAGGGGAAGGGGCAGGGGAGCTGGTGGGGAGGGGTGCATTGATGAGGGAAGCAGAGGAAGGGGGCAGGGGAGAAGTGAGCAGAGGGAGTGGAAGGGGCAGAGGAGGTAGTGGGGAGGGGTGCATTGATGAGGGAAGCAGAGGAAGGGGGTGGGGGAGAAGTGAGCAGAGGGAGGTGCAGGGGCAGGGGAGCTGGTGGGGAGGGGTGCATTGATGAGGGAAGCAGAGGAAGGGGGCAGGGGAGAAGTGAGCAGAAGGAGGGGAAGGGGCAGAGGAGGTAGTGGGGAGGGGTGCATTGATGAAGGAAGCAGAGGAAGAGGGCTGGGGAGAAGTGAACAGAGGGAAGGGAAGGGGCAGGGGAGCTGGTGGGGAGGGGTGCATTGATGAGGGAAGCAGAGGAAGGGGGCAGGGGAGAAGTGAGCAGAGGGAGGTGCAGGGGCAGGGGAGCTGGTGGGGAGGGGTGCATTGATGAGGGAAGCAGAGGAAGGGGGCTGGGGAGAAGTGAACAGAGGGAGGGGAAGGGCCAGGGGAGCTGGTGGGGAGGGGTGCATTGATGAGGGAAGCAGAGGAAGGGGGCTGGGGAGAAGTGAGCAGAGGGAGGGGAAGGGGCAGGGGAGGTAGTGGGGAGGGGTGCATTCAACTGGCAGCAGCTTGCAGCTCCCTTTTGTAAAGCTGGCTCCTTAGAGATGTTAATGCTGCGTGTGCTGTCCCCGTGCAGGCTCCTGTGAAGGACGCTGGCTCAGAACAGCGGCAGGGGCTTGGGGTGCATTGTACCCTCCGGAAGCGCTAACAAAAGCCTTCCTCTTTGCTTTGCAGTGGCCCTTGGGGTGCAGGCGGTCGCTGTGTGAGAGCTTCATTCCCAGGAAGGTGAGTGAGGGCTGGGGGGGACACAGTTCAGAGGTCTGATCCTGGTCTGGGTGCTGGCCAGTTTTACACCAGTGTAACTCCATGAACTGCAACCGGATGGCTCGTGGCTCAGGCTAGCGTAGGTGAGAGCAGAGCTGGGACGTCCCCGTTGGCTGCCTGCAGTGGCTGTGTGAATTGAGGACATTGTCCGGGTTGCTAAGGATGGACAGTGATCCTTTGTTTGTACTGAAAGAGAGCAAAGCCCCCATGCAAGATTCACATAGTCATTTTTCTTTGCCATCAGATAACCCTTCTTGTCCCTGCATGGGATTCACTTGGGGTGAGGGGGAGAATAAGCAGCATCTCAGGGGTATTTGGCTGGAATATATCCCAAACCTTCCTTCCTAGTGCTGTTAATAACGCTGTCCATCAGGAAGGAACTGGCCGGCTTTTCACCACTAATGCTGGTGTCTCTGCATTTTACTGGGCTTGGACAATAGAAACCAGCTAGTCAGTTTCATTGTTGTTGCTTGCCCATTGCCTGCTCTGCCTGCCCTGCCCTTGCACAGTGGTTTGAGTTTGTTTGGAATCCACATGAGCTCTGTTTTTGATTGATAGCCTCAGGGTTTTGAGTCTGGTTCCATGGGAAGATGTGGGTTTTGTTTTGTTTTTTTAAAGTTTGTTTTTTAAAAAATATAAATGTTGAGCCCAAGTTACCTGACTCTACACTTAAAGAAACAGATGGTCACTGCTCTTTAGGTTTTAATAATATTGGTTGTCTAGTGATTGATCTGTCACTGAAAACAAAGCTACCTCTGTAAGTAAGTTTCCAGACAGCATCTGCTGTCTGGTGGTAAAACGTGAGCTCTTTAAGATTTTGGACAATCTCGAAAGGTGTTTGGCAGAAGGGAGGGCATGGAGCTGCAGCTGCAAACAAGGAGAAAATCCTGACACATCCTAATCCCTGATTCTGCAATTTGATCAGCCAGGGCACACCGCTGCCATTGCAGAGTTTCAGCTGCAGGATTTGGGCCTCAGAAATGGCATGCAAGCCCATGCATCCAGCCTAGCAGAATTGTAAAGTGAGAGGGAAAACCTGGGGTTTTACCTGCTGGGTGAATTAATTTTTTTTTCTTTAATCCTTTGAATCTTCTTGGATTTTCATTTGCCCAGCTGAGGGGAAAATGGAAATAAAAAGGTTACGGTGCTAAAGCCTGATTCCTGCTATTAAATAGATGCTCAATGTTATGGCAGTGAGTCAGCACTGATAGGCTAGGGAGAGACAAAAGACTTACCAGAGCAAGTACAGGGTTGAGAACTCCTTGCAAATTACGTAATTGCTTATTTCCAGACAAATGTGATGTTGTGGGATATAGCTGCCGCTTGCTTTGTTTACTTTGAAAATAATTAGCTCTGTGTATATACCTTGGGTTTTACCACACAGAGGGTTTCTAAAGTTCTCGCAATGTGCAAATTGCAGTAGTTTCTACAGTCAAAACAGATGGGCACATTGTTTTTTCTTATTGATGCAAAGGCTTTATTATTGAGGCTATTACAATGCTAATACTGAAGTGTTGTGAATATTCAAAACAGTACGCGTCTTTCTGAGCTATTGACATACATTTAGAGCACTTTATACACAATTTATCTTGTGCTCCCTGACAGACTAGCAAAACACGGCTAGCAGAATTCCCTTTCCCTGCCAACTTTAAAAGGCGTTAAGAGTTTTATTGGAAATACAGGCTGTGTTGAATAATTAGAGGGGGGAACATGGTGATAGATGAGTGTGAGGTTGGTGACTAGTATTGGGCTGCAAAAATTATTAGTACACTCAATGGGAAAGTGCAGATGCCAGCTGGAGAATTGACTTTGGTGGTGACCCTTCAAGAGAGTTCAATGTGTTGTAAAGTGACTTACTGATACTAAGGTGCCATATGCAAAATTGTCTTTTGGGGTTTTTTCCCCCCCTTTGGCTTCTTTGCCCCATTGCCTTTTTGCATTGTCTGCTCTCGTGAGATGAAATAAGGTTCTATAAGACTGAGAGTGACATGGCTTTATTTTAGAAATTATTCTGAAATGCATAAAAAGCAAAGAGCCTGAGTTTGCAGAATATATATATTGGAAGTAGGTGGTGAATCATGCCAATGTAGACATTGCTCAGATGGATGAGAGAGAGTTCATTAACTGGGAGAGATAATGACGTTAGATAAGACAACCCAATCGCAGACCTTTCAGTGAGCTCAAATATCAGTCATTTCAGTGGATGTTTTATTTATCTTGTGAAAAGGCCCTTTTTTTTTAAACACAACCACTTTTTTTCTCCTAGCCATATGCCTGTGTAATTCCTATTGTCAAATCAGTGGAGAGAGAAGAATAAGTTACAGTTTAACCTGTCAAACTATGATCTTGCTTTTCAGTGTGGGAGGAGTGCTGCAAAAATGGCTTTTTGTCTTCTGAAATTAATGTTCTTGTTTTGATGGTGGTTTATGATACAGTACTCTAATAAGACTGTCTAACTGGCAACCATTCAGATCTACAAAGCAGTGAAGACTAATGGCAAAACCATAGGTACCATATCACTGCTATTTCTTAAAAGGAATTACTTTTGTGATCCTTTGGATGATAGCTTATTCATGAATATAAAAAAATTAGGGTGCAGGGCAGTAGCTAAGAGAGACATTTTTGAAGGAACGTAACTTAAATGGACAGGATTGAATGTGGCCGTGAAAACGCAAAATGACATTCTTTTAAAGGAAAGTGGCCAATGCTTTGAGTGGTTTTCCTGCTATAACAGCATTGCTGTGGTCTTGATTACAGACTTAGAAATGCAGTGTTCATTTGTGCTGTGCTAATTGGAATATTCTTACCTGATCATGCTATTGGTTGATCAAGTAAATCTACCTCTTCATTAGTTTTATACGAAAGCTTGAAGCTTGATATTGATTCAAGCGTTTATCATTCTAAGTAGCAGTCATCTCTGGAGCCTGTATTATTAAATTTAGCTTGAAATTAAGTTGTATCAGGTCTCTGCAACATGTATTGTGAAGGTTTTCTGGTTCTCTTGAGAAGGTAGATTTAATCTAAGAGGTCTGGAAATTAGCAGGAAGGTTGAATTGTCTCCTCCACAGTTAAAATATTTTCCTTTCATCCTCCATACAACTGATTCTTACTGTGATGCTTCACAAAATGTATGTGTAGGGAAGGATACCTTCATTATAAATATTATAATATCCAACCTATTTTCCTAAGCTTATTTTCTGTTAAGAATCACCCATAAAACTTCCCTGATGCTAACTGGAAATTTGCTACACTATCAATTTCTGTTGGCGGATTTGTCCCTCCTAAAAGTTTAACCATCTTCCAGCTTTAGTGCTTTGCTAATACCTTTAAGGGCTGAAGCCACCGTGAGGCTCTGATGAACGAAGAGCCATCATTATGTTAAAGCAGATAAATCTTTGGTTTTCCATGCTGAACCATCTGTTGAAACTTTTTAACGTTGAGAGGGTAAATACAAGGACTTCAGTGCTGTAAAACACGTACAATGAAGGGTTGAATGTGAGGCTGAGCAAAACTACTTTACCAAAATAACTCCCTCAAGATAGATAGATATAAAACTTGGAGACTGCATCTCGCAGCTAGAGAGTGATCCCTGACGTGGGTGACTCCATCAGCTGTGCCTGAGCATTGCTCTTGCTGCAGCTTTTTTTATGCACTGGTCTGGGGAGCGACTGAGCAGTGAGGACAAGCCAGACATTCCATCTAGTATCAGCTGCTGGGCCATCTGGAGGGGAGATGAAAAGCCTGAGTTTAACTCTGGCTTTGTATTTTTGTTTTGTTCCCCCTCTTCTAGGCTTTCTTTCCCCTGCCAATCTGCCTGCTCTCACATCTCCCCTACCACCCCCAATGGCACATAAACCTCAGTGGTGACACAGTCAGTTTCTGCACTTGAAATTGCTGGAGGTCAGAGGCTCACTACAGTACAGTGTTCTGCTACTGCTGGCTTCGGTAACTGAGCCGCTTGGTGGTGGCTCCACACTTAGGGTGACCAGATGTTCCAATTTTATAGGGACAGTCCCAATATTTGGGGCTTTTTCTTATATAGGCTCCTATTCCCGCCCCCCCTCCCCCCGTCCTGATTTTTCACACTTGCTGACGGGGCACCCTGTCCACACTCCTTGGCTTTTCTGGTGCCAGTTGATGTCGTGAGCTCGTGAGACAAGAGCTCTCTAAGCGCTGCTGAATAAGGCAGAGAGCTGAGCAGGCATCTTGACTCACTTTACAGAGTGTCCTGTGTTCTGGAGCCTGGATTATAAACTGGAGGGTGTGTAGGGGAGGCTGCCCCAGCCTCTCTGGTTGGCTTCAGCTGAAGGTGATTATTAGATGGCCTACAGAAAGAAAGGTGAATTACCTTCCATACATCTCTCTTATCTATCTAACATGCAATCCTCTGCAATGCTTTCCTGCAGAGTGGGGGTACGGAACACATGCTCTCTGCAGCTGGGGAGGGACTGCCAAGATTCCTGAGTTTTGAACCTGAAGTATTCCGTGATCTTTCCCCTACCGTGGTCCGGAAATAGGCCTTGCAGTGTGTCTGAAAGATCACTAAACCCTCTCCTCACCGGCCAACAGAGGCAACGATTTAGGGTTTGCTTTGCCAACAATGCCAGCCTGCATTGCCCATTGATCTGACGTTCTCCTCGACACCTTTGCACTTTGCCCCATCCCTCATGCATAAGTGGAGCTCCCTGTAAAAATCCCCAATGTCCTCACGTTCTTTCACACCCCTCCTTAAAACTCTCCTCCACTGTAACGCGTACATGACACTGCACAATAGGTGAGCAGCTGGTGTGCTGTGACTGCTGATTATTGCAATAATCATATTGGTCTCGCTGTTCCCTTGGCCTCCAGAGAACCCCCCATTCCTCCCCCGCTCATGTCTGTCTATACCCATCTGTTATCTCATCTTATACTTGCATTATAAGCTTTTTGGTGGAGGGACCATCCTTCTGATAGATGCATGTGCAGCGCCTAGCACAATAGGTTCCTGACTGGGACCCCTAGATCGCACCACAGTAGAAATAATAAGAACCCATTATGAGAACTCTTTTGCCACCAGCCCCCTTCGTTTTTTTAAATCTGGGACCTTTCAGTGCTGCATCTGACTTCAGCTGACATGGTGCAACACGTGGGCAAAGCTGTCTTTAGGGGCTGGTTAACGCAATGAAGTTCTGTTGTGTCTGAGCACAGTTTACTCCTGGGGGAATTTTGTGCCAAAAATTTCTGCGCACAATATTTTAAAATTCTGCATATTTTAGTTGTCAAAATAACGCTATATAATCGGCCAGTTTCAATTATTTTTGGTCATACAGGCAACAACAAATATTCCCCTGGGAGTAGATTGTTAAAGAAACCCCTGTGACAACCCAGTTCCTGTTTCTCTGCCCCCTTCCCCTTAGAGCCCAGCCACAGGGCCCCTCACAGCCCTGAAACCCACACCTCCTACCCCCAGAGCCCAGCCGTGGGGCAACCGCTGCCCAAAAACCAGCACCACTTCCCCCCCAGAGCCCAGCTGCGGGGTACCCCCTAGCCCAGACAGCCACACCCTTATCCCTACCCCCGAACCCACTATGGAGCATCCTTCCAGCCTAGACACCCGCACCCCCTATCCTCCAGAGGCCACCTGCAGGGCCCCCAGCTCAGACACCTGTACCCCTCCCCCAAGCCCAGGCATCCAGAGGGAAAACAGCCTGATGCTGAGTGTTGGGTTTGTAGAGAATTTCCTGCACATCGCCCCCTTCCTTCAGGGCATGCTGGCAACTGCACCTGCTAGGAACTCTCCAGCTCCACCTCTTCTCCCTGCCCACACACCCCCGGCGATACCTTCTATTTGCAAGCTGGGCTCTGCTGGGTCAAGCAGCCCCTGATGGCAGCCAGCAGCTCTACAGCCCATTTCTGCGAGGGGAAAAAGGAAATTCTGCGCAGAACATTAATTCTGCATTGCTCAGTATCCCCCAGAAGTAACAGATGTCAGCAGTGGTGTTATCTGAACATGATTCATCCCAGGCTGTGCTGATTTCTAAGCAGAGGTCAGCATCACATCTGCTAGCACAAGGGTTCAGACACAGTGTAGGCCAGTCCTGAGATGGGAAGAACCCAAACCGTTTAGAGTCTGGTAGTTGAAACCCACAGCTGTGTAATGCACCAAACTTATCAACACTTGAAATGCTACAGTGGTACAGCAGCAGAATTGCAGCTGTGCCACTGGAGTGCTTCATGTAGATGCTCTCTATGCTGGCAGGAGGGTCAGAGGTAATCCACGTCGCGGAGAGGTTAGCACTGCCTACAAAAGGGGACTATCTCACCCACCCAATTCAGGGCACTTGAGCCAGGTTTTGCCGGACCATGTCTGCTACCCAGACAAGTTCTGCTGGTCGGGACTTCAGTCTCTATGATGCAGGAGCAGATCCCCTTCTTTTTTCCCACCAGAGCCCCAACATAGTGTTCTGGGAAACACCTTATGCTTTCATGTTTGTTCTGACTCTCTTGTCGTTTCTGCCTTTGGTGCTCCCTTCACCAGCCTCTTGTCTGAATGCCAAAGTGAGCTGTGAAGATGATGTGAAGGGCAGGGCATATAGGAGCCACGGTATCTGTAACAGAGAACAAAGGGGCCTGATTCTTCATTGTTCTACTCCTTGTGGAGTCATTTATACTAGTGCACAGTGGGTGTAAGTGATTACATAAGGACCAAGGCAATTCAGAATCCAGCCCATGTGTTGAGAGCATGGCCTGTAGGCTGGCCTGTCTTCTGCCCTGGGGATTTCTGAAAGCTAATTATCAAAGATCATTGACTTGAGGCAGCTTTATCGCTGATTAGCCCTCTGCCGCTGAATGCTTGTTAGGTCTGATTTTGCGGCTTGCTGTGCTCTTGAAGGGCGTTGGATTTCTTCAAGCTTGTTTTTTTTTTTGGGCAGAAATGTCAGTAGCCGTCAGAGTAACGTAGCGGTCCTGAATCCCTGCTGGTGTCGCTCATAAAAGCAAAAGTACCCTTTAACACGACTATTTCATGGTCCCTGTTCTGCAGGAGACCCGCGATAAGGAGGGGAGGAGAGATCCACGCTCATCATGATTAGCACTCTGGTCAGGGGTTCTCCCATTGTGATGTGAGTGCCAGCCTGAATGTGCAAGACAAAAACAGATACAAAACCTCCTAAACTTGAGAGGCCTTGGGATGTGATCTCAGCCTGCATGTTTGCAAAGTGTCTCTTCTGGCTTAGAATGTCTGCATGTTCCTGTCCCTCCAGGCTGCCCTCCAGCGAAACAATTCTCCTAGAACCCGAGACCTGTGCAGGAGGTCCTGGGTTGCATCCTTCTAATGATCATGTTGTCTGTCAGCATATGGTTCCATGCTCTGATATGTGTGTGACAAAAATGCAAATAAATGGCCATGTACATATGCAGAAAGGGTGGTTGGCCAGCTAATTCCACATAAGGCCTTGCGAGGTCATCGGCAGTCATGAATGTTGGCTTGTTCCAGAGATTTAAGAAGGGGAGCAAATGTACAATGGAAGGCGCGTCTACAGAAGCTGCTTTGTAGCCGTATCTGATCCCATTGCTCAGTGTCGTTAGCAAGGCTGGAAACACCAAAAACTGGTTTAATAAAATGGCGCGTTTATGCTGAGTTCTTGGCAGGGTTCTTCTTTTTTCATTTCTGGCAGGAAATTCTGCTTCTATCTCATGTATAGCTGGGATTGAGTCCTCTGATTATTAATTCATTTGCATAACCCCAGGCTGAGCTAACTTAATCCCCGACTTTAAGGAAGGTGGGAGGCAGCAGGGGCCAAAAACGCTCATGTGGGTGTGTGTAATCCAGTAACATTTCTGGGGGTGGTTTTTTAAAATGTGCAGGCTGGCGTTCTGTGGCTGGGTTATTTTCAGAGAGAGGAGTTTTGTTTAGCTCTCTTGCTCTTTCACTTAATGGCTCACTTTGCACATGTCGTGGCTTGCAGCTTTTCAGTGCTCCGCATTAATGAGCTACAAGTCAATAAGAGCCTTGCCATGGTTGTGCACTTTGCATGGACTTGAGACAGTGATAAGAATTTGACCCATATGTGCTGGTTTCCATGACATAGCAGCATATTCGGCTTTGCTTTGTGGAGCTCCTTTCATGAGTGCTGACCGAGTCCTGGAGCCATGCTTGACCTGGCCAAGGCTCCTTAGCCTATGTGCAATGTACCTTAGGTGGCATGTGATCAGGATCCATCACCAGATTTGGTCCACTGGTTGGATCATTAGCTTGCCCAGCTCAGGCCAGGTACTGACGGGGAGCACAACATGAATGCTGATCCATGCCCCCCACTGGGCCAAGTAGGTGTACTGAGATAGGCCTCGATATACTCAGCTCCCCAGAGCAGGAGAGTTTGTACAGTTTAATGAGCCACTATTTTGAACTGTAGAGAAAAAACTCAAGTGGTCTTGCATGCTACTGTCATGCCAATCTCCTCAGTTGCTGTGGACAGAAGCACTTGAGCTGCTTGTAGAGAAAAGGGGGCAACCCAGACTTTAGAGTGTGTGTGTGTGTGGGGTGGGGGTGGGGTACAAATCAGTCTTTTTTCATCCTAGAAAAGGGAGTACACAGCTACACTCGGTCTTTCCATCGGTGAAAGCGATTGCTGGTGCTATGTGATTTTTCCTGCTGGTAAACAACTCAAGAGACTGGCAACATGTAGGATGGAAAAGATGAAGCTAGCATGGTCAGAGTAGAAATGTGTGTTCTTGGGTAACAGTATATTGTGTAGCATTGTAGGAGTGTGTGGTGTGGCCCTGCCTACAGCCTAATAACAGACCAGGGTAAAAGGTGGAGGACAACAAAGATGTGGCACGAGACATTTCAGATGAAGGGCTCTAGAAATCTGTCCCTTAGTTTTGCTTCACACCGTTGACCTGCAATCAGCTCTGTTTCTACCGTGTGTGTTGTTTTTCTTATTGCTGTTGCAGACAAAGCATTATTAAACCACCTAGGGAATAAACGTAGCTCCTGGGAACACTCTTTTCTTACGCCACCTCATTTGCTGGCTCCAGTGAAGCTAAACAAGCTGTGTTTGATGAACTGCTGCAGAGCAGCTAGTACTATCATGTAAACAGGGAAGCTCTTTGCATCAGCCTGACTCATTCAGTCTTTTGTGGGTAGAGGGGGGAGAGGGGTCCCCTCTGTGTAGTGCAGAAATAATTATATACTGGGTCTCTGCTGAATAAAGCAGAGCTAATGAGTATTGCTAAGCAGGCCTTCGGTGCTACTCGGGGGCCACTCAGCCAAATGACAGTCCTGGCAATTCATGTTAGGGTTGAAGAAAATGTTTGGGGTAAGTTAACGTGGCTCTGGTACTGGCAGGTCAGGTGACCTAAGATGGAAGTAGATTCCACCTCCCTAATGTAATTGGTCCTAATTGATCTGAAAACTAAAAGGCTTGCGTGAGAATTGCCTTCTGCTATCCATTTAATTGCTGGGCTTCAGAACTTCCTGGGACTCTAATAGTGGCCAAGTAGGATTTTTTTTAGGGCTGTCAAGTGATTAAAACATTAATTGCGATTAATTGCACTGTTAAGCAATAATAGAATATCATTTATTTAAATTTTTGGATGTTTTCTACATTTTCAAATATTGATTTCAATTACAACACAGAATACAAGGTGTATGGTGCTCACTTTATATTTACTTTTGATTCCAAGTGTTTGCATTGTAAAAAGACAAAAGAAATAGTATTTTCCAATTCACCTAACAGAAGTACTGTAATGCAATTGTATCTTGCAATGCCGGCTACAAAAGTGCCATGAAAATGCCTGTTCTCAGCATTATCTCCTGTAAATGTAACCAACCTTGTTTGTCTTAGTGATTGGCTGAACAAGAAGTAGGACTGAGAGGACTTGTAGGCTCTGAAGTTTTACATTATTTTGTTTTAGAGAGCAGTTATATGACAAAACAAAAAAAATCTACATTTGTAAGTTGCACTTTCAGAACAAAGAGATTGCACTACGCTACTTGCATGAAGTGAATTGAAATATACTATTTCTTCTGTTTATCATTTTTCAGTGGAAATATTTGTAATCAAAATATACACTGATTTCAGTTACAACACAGAATACAAGATATATGTAAAAATGTAGAAAAACATCCTAAATTTAATAAATTTCAATTGGTAATCTCATGTTTCATAGTGCAATTAAAACTGTGATTAATTGCAATTAATTTGTTTGAGTTAATCACATGAGTTAACTGCAATTAATTGACAGCACTAATATTTTTCTTACTTTTTCACCCCTTTTCAATTATCTCTGAGAAAGAAGTAACTCATCACCACCTTGATGGATTCAGAATCCCAGAAGAAATCACCCGATCAAGAAATCCGAGGACCTGATTAGTTTTTCCTAAATCTTTGCTAGAATCAGGGAGCTCTCTCTGTTTTCACCCAGTTCAAAACAATAGGGAGAGTGGGTGGTAATAGCTGACTTTTGATTATCTAAAGGTCTTTGTGTTTTTCTTTCAGCATTCACCTCTATTGCTGCAGATTGAGTGTTGCTACAGGTAACATGCGTGGGTGAGAGAAAGCTCTTCTCTGTTGCTGGGCTGTGGAATTCAGTAAAGCCAAGATGTATTAGAGCTCCTGAAAAATCCTCAGCGCAGAGGCCCAGAGCCATCCAAGTAGCATATTCTTTTGCCCAGTAGAGGCAGTTGATTGTTTCTTCTCTCTGGCATTTTAGCCTGGTTTCAGGTCAGCGCTTGGATTGCTACACTTCTCACTCGGAACTGCTGGTGAAACTGTTTACTGTGCAGTTGCCTGCATCACTCAGCGTGCAAAAGCATGTCCGGTAAAGCCCATCATCAGTGTAACATCCAATGTCTCTCCTTCCGGCAGGTGAGCGTGGTGGGTGATGGGATGGATGAAGCCGAGCAGGACCAGTATGAAGCCCGTCTCAAGGAGCTCTTTGACAGCTTTGACAGCACGGGCACTGGATCCCTTGGGCAGGAGGAGCTGACCGATCTGTGTCACGTGTTACATCTGGAGGAAGTGGCTCCTGGAGCACTGCAACAGACACTTCTGCAAGGCAACCTTCTTGGCAGGGTAAGGCCAACTGACTATGGAGGGAGTAAGTGCCCCTGCTAAAGCCAACAAGCACATCATACCTCATGTAACTGTCTAGCAAAGGGGGATAATGAAAAGTGTGGCGTGCCCTGATTGTTACATCTCAGTGGAAGCACATGGGAACTTTTGGTTATTTAATTCAGAATCCCGGTCGTTACTGTAAATTAACGACTTCTGTGACTTCTTGCAAGGAAAGAGGCAAAAATAGTACTAGTCAAAGCTGCTTTTCCCTGCACACTGTATTTTGCAGGGCTTCCCTCAGTGCTCCCTGTTCTAGGCCAATGCCTGACCTAGGCCGTTTCTAGGCTAAGGAAACCCACAATAGGGTAACTAGTTTCACTGGCACCAAACCCTAACACAGATGTGGTGCACCAGGGCACAGCAGGGCTTGCGCTGTTGTGTTACCCAACCGAGAGGCACCACTGCAGCGTATGCACATGAGGGGTTTGTGAAGATGTAACCGTGCTGATGTTGCTAGGTGAAGGGAGGAGGCTGCTTATCTCCTCTGCTGTAAAAAGTAATGACTCTTATACAGTGACGCCTCTCCTCGCGGGTGCTTGGAAGCAGAAGTCAAGAGTGACTCAATTCTGGCATCTACTGTAAGAAAATAGCCTTCTTTTCCCTGTGGCTTTCACTTGAGCTGAAACAAATGCACAGAGCAGTTGCTGAAGGAGAAATTAGTGACAATGAGGAAGAAAACTATTTAAGAATGCATTTCTCAAGACTTTAAGGAAGTCAGTCACACTGAGTCTTTGGGCCAGAGTCACTTCCTTTCCAATGCAGAGCGGAGTGACTTCTGCTTCAACTATTGCATTCAGCTAATGGGGTTTGTTTACACACAAACTGCCTTTAACTCGGATGTTGCCCTGATTTAATTAAACTGGTGCAGCTTTGTCTGGTGCACTCTTACACTCATTTAAAACTGCTTTCATCCAATGTAAGATGGTGCATCGATTTAGCTTATGCCTGTTTAAATAACCAATATAAAACAGACTTAAACTGATGTAAGTGTGTCCACATGCATAAAGTTGCACCAGTAAAACTTAATTGAGGTGACATCAACATGTCTAGTTAAATGAGTGCAACATTTAGACCGGCCCTTATGACACTCTGTCCAAATATACTCCTGGCAGCAGGCTTGGAAACGGGCCATCGGTTCTACAGATGTTCATTAACTTTCCATGCAAGTGATCTGGCTTTGCTTCAGTTTTGATACTGTTTGTATTTCAAGTATTTTCCCTTTATTTCTTCCATGGGATGGTGGTAAGAAGAAATCTTGTGACTTTGTGCTCCAGTGGCCTTACAGATAGCGGGGAAGGGGTGTTCAGTCTTTTTCTAATGGCCTCAATTATTTTAGAATTCTTAAAACTGAGGCTAGTTTCAGACATGACTTTGATCTTTTACATTTACAGTCCACTCTATCCTCCCACTCTACAGAGAGCATGGGATTTCCTCAGGTGTAACCAGAACACACTGCTGTGACTCCTGAGCGGGTGGATTATGTGGAGCTGCAGCTGTGGTCTGTGAATTGTTCGCCACTGCTGAGCTTCCCTCTTGCTAGCTCACAGAATCTGTGTACGGTGATACTGTGTACCAGATCTGGTACCAGCTTGTCTGGATAACGGTGGTGCAAGTGAATGCACCTGTTTTTAAAGCAGCATTATGGTGTGATGTTTGCTTTATAGACTTCAAGATCAGCCTGTTGCTCAGTGTGAACCAGGTGCATCATGAGACTTTCAAACTTAAAACAAATGTCACATGTTGCTGGGCTGTATGTACAAGACGCCTGCCCCTGAAAATGAAGAGCTTTGGAGCTGAAAGCCTTCCTTTTGTAAAACTCCTTTAAAATCAGGAAAACAGAGGAAGCTCGGGCCAAGTTTCCTCTGCTTCAGACTAGGGCAAGCACAATAATTTGACCTGTGAATTTCTCACCAAACCTAATCTCCCCTCGGACAAAATAACTTTGTAAAAAAGAAACTTCCTTCCCCTTGGGCTGAGATTCTCTTGCTGATGGGACTTGCTGGCAGGGAAGCATTAACGGATACAAGAGGAGACTTCTGACCTTTCCAAATAGCAGCATGGCATTTGCTTGAGTACTAGTTACTTACTTTCCACCCCAGTTCCAACTTTTTCCGTTCAGACGCGATCATCCGGCTTCGCTGCGGAACATGAGAGCAGATGTGGGGAGGGCAGGGAATAAGGCATGCCTCACAAGCCTGGTTGCTTGAATTTTGCCAGGGAATTTGCGCAGCTGCGCCAGCTGTAAAGCTAGAACAAAGTCCCTTGTCAGATGCCCACTTGGAGAGGAACAGGGACAAGGTAAAAAGGAAACGCTCAGCCTAAAGAAAAGAGGCTGCTATTTAAGAACGTCATGAGGACTGAATCACTCTTGAATAGTTATCTCAACGTGCTTAATCTCCTAAAGATTTCCTGGGGCGATGAAGATGGTTTCGGGGATGGTTTTTGGCGTTGGGGAAAAGTTCTGTTATAGTCTCGTGTCTTAGTGAGAGTTCTTATAATCTGTCTTCAGCCTCTCCTCACGCCTCCCCGCTTACCCCACTTGCTAGTGGCATCAATGGTCCATGCCTGAGTATGAACCTGATTTAATGGTTATCAAATCCTAGGGAGGTTGTCAATAGAATGGCAGTAAACACGCTGCTCCCTAATGGAGGCCTGTTCTATCAGCACCAATCTGTTTCCTACAGATGGTTACTCTCCACACTGAGTGGCTTTTGTTTTGTGTATTTAAAAAGCAACCTTGTTTTAAAGGACACTTGTGTGGTGGGGGAAAAATGAACTGACATGTTTAAGGAGTTGCAACTCGGCAAGTCATGTGCAAGCTTTTGTATTTGCTGTTTGCCTATGAATAATGAATACATGAAGTCGCGGCATGTAGTATGGTATTTGCCCAGTGCCCCGGTGATGAAAGTTTTTTATATAGCAGTGCATACAACAAACACTGCTTCTGATGTACTTGGTGGTTATCTGGAGTCATGTCGGTTTGAATTAAGCTAACATACTACTTTCTGTGCATAAGACTCTAACGATTAACCAATCCACTCTACCTTCCCAGTATGTCTTGGTTATAGAAATCCGATAGTTTGTCTTGCAGTAGGACTAACCCAACTCTCACTATCCTTTCTTATCTCTATTGTGTACTAAGGCAGTGCTCAAAATAACCCTTCAGATTCCTCTGTGGGGTGCATTTCATTGTGCCTTTTGAAATACAGTAGCCAAGGTGCTTGTAGATTTACGTCTATTTTCTGGACTTTAACAGTTAACTATGGTTCCTGCATCATAAATGCACAGTAGGGCTCAGTAAGGAATAAAAAAAAATTAGTGTTAGTGTGACTTTTGTATCAGTTGTGCTTCTAGTTCAGCCACAGTGAAAGTGTGCTAGGTGCGTCCCAAAACAAGGAGACATGGTCCCTGCCTTAGAGTTGAAATGTGAGGCTACCCCATGTAGCCCTTGGAATGTATTTTACCTATTTCCTTTCAGATGGCAGAAGCCTTATGCTGAACTGTAATCGCTGAGTGTTTGCTGCTTGTGAAGGAGCCGTATAGTTTTTACAGCTATATAGGTTCATACAGCTCTCAACAGTGATTCCTTGCATCTAGTCTGCGTTTAATGCTGTCAGTAACTCTTTGATGGGAGGACTTTTGTATTGGGAGGACTGGGTTGGTTCCGTCGCAGGAGGTTAAAACTTCTTGCTGTCCCAGCCCGTTTCTGGAGAGTATTGAGGCTCAGGCAGTCCAAGTATCCAGCACATTACAGAGACACGTATGAAGCAGCACACAGCTTACACTGTGCCTATACCTAGTGGAGATGGGTGGGCGGCCTGGCCTGGTCTAAACTGGGTTTCGTAGCCACTGAGGTCGATACACCCATGCAACCCTTAATGCTGATGTGCTGTACCAGTGTAAACTATACCTGGATTTAATGCAGATTGACTCCTATAGTGATACCAGTGGCTAAAACTCTAGTGTAGACAAGGCTGAAGACTCCCTTGTGGCCTTCTTCAGGAGGGGCTGGCAGAGGTCAGGTTTCAGACAGATATGCCTAATGTAAAAAGCAAACATGCACAGAGAGCACCTGCTCCGTTTGTCTTCCTTTTGCAGCTCATCTTTAAAGGGCTGCCTGCTGCCTCCCTGAAATCTCTTAGCAAAGCCTGCCATAATGATATTCTGTATCTCTCTTCCATTCTCTCATTTTTTGTGTGTGCATATAAAATGGGCTGTTTAAGAATTCATCTATCCCCCCTTTATTCTCCACCTGAGGTCACTCTGGCTGTGACAGTATGGTCGGCTACTGTGGGAATGAATTCACAAACAGAGGATTGACTTCAAGTCGAGAATCTTCTGTGAAGATCAAGGAAAGGGAAATATAAGAAGCTGGTACCAGATTCTCTCATGGGAGAGGTAACTTGAAGAGTGTTGATTTGGATTGTATGGTGGCTGATAGTGAAAATGATGAGTAGTGTTTTTTACACACACACACACACACACACACACACACACACACACACACACACACCAGTGTAGGGTCCCTTCTAGGCTTATATTGCTACGATTCTGTTTTTTCTTTCCAGTGCTAATAAGAGGGCTAGTTTATAGGAAGCTTCCTTCTGAAAATGGACCTCAGGATTTCTAAACACTGTCAGGAAAATCCTGCAACCTGCAGTTTAATTAGCTTGATTACCATGGGGAAACAGCCGTCCTGTCTATGTACATATTGTCTTTTGATTTACTTGTACTTGGATAATTCTTCTCACTTGGGACAAGATACCTTATTCAGTGGGTGAATACAGTAAAATTTAGTCTTTGTCTTCCTCTTCCTTGTGAGGACATGGTGAGTAGGTTGTGTGCATGGGATGAGAAATCGCCAGGACCATTTTGCAAGGCTACCGTAAATAGTGCACCAAACCCAACTCCCCTCCGCCGCGCTGCATCTCCCAGTAGCCTAAATCTGCTTAATTAAATAGTGTCAATAATTGTAGAGCCTGGGGACTGGGACCTTTCCTCCGTACCTGTTTGTAGCAGCATCTAGCACAATAGGACCCTGATCCTCATTTGGACCTCTGGGTTGCTAATGCCATACAGAACTAATGCTGTGTCATTACACTCCATTTTATTTCCAGTTTGTTGTGCCTTAGGAACTTTGTAATAAATGCTGTACCAGCAGCACCTACAAACTTGAGAGCGCTGCCAATTGCTAGATTCTGAAATGTCATTTGGGCTCCCTTTAATTCAGTCATCAAGAGCATTAAACTTTACATCCACTGTAACTATTTCACCCCAGGGCTCTCTTCCTTCTGTTCTGAAGGGGCTAAGGAGTTTTTTTTGATGTTGAGTTTCTAAGACTGTTTTTCAGAAGTTGAGGTCAATGGAGCTGCAGTCGAACCTCAGAATTACAGAAACCTCAGGAATGGAGGTTGTTCGTAACTCTGAAATGTTTGTAACTCTGAACAAAACGTTCTGGTTGGTCTTTCAAAAGTTTACAACTGGACATTGACTTAATACAGCGTTGAAACTTTACTATGCAGGAGAAAAATGCTGCTTTCTCTTGATTTTTGTAGTAGTTTGTTTAATGCAGTACTCTACTGTTGGTTTTTTTTTCTGTTTCTTCTTCTGCCTGATTGTGTACTTCCATTTCCAAGTGAGCTGTGTGGTTGACTGGTCAGTTCATGACTCTGAGGTTCTCCTGTATGTTCAATAGCTGTGCTAGTGTATTTGTACAGGCTTTGCTGTATTGCAGATTGTCTGATAGAACAGTATCTCCACTTGCATATCTTGACAAGCCTTTTCAAATCTCTGTGTCCTGTACCTCCATTGGCCTTTAAAAAAGGCTGGGAAATAAACGTGTCACTAAAGAAATAGCATGGTGACAGTAGCCATTGCTTGAGGATCTGTGGTGTAATGGGCCAACTAGTTTTTACAACTGTAACTTTGAGTTTGAGGTGCTGTCTGTCTGGGGGTCCCCTGGTCAGTTCTTTGAGCGTGTTCCTGTTTTACTTTTAGCAATTGCATTTAGCAAACTTAAATGATATTTTTTGAGAGAGACTCATACAAACCTAAGATCTGTTTCATCATTTTCTTTGGACAGCCAAGATCAAATGTGCAATATAAACAGTAAAAGAATAATTCTTCCTCCCCTCCCCTCCAATCTTTGGTTTTAAAGATTTTTACTGTATGACAGAAGCAGGTTTAAAAAACGAACCAACCCTCACATGTTCACTCTTTCAGTTGACTGTGTCCCTCTAGCAATTAAATCTTCGTGCTCAGAGAACACAGGCCAAATTCTTTTCCTCATGGGAGGCCTCCTAGCCCTTTTCCAGTGTGATGATTTGACTTGTATTTTTGTTGTCATTTCCTTCAGAGTCTCAATTTTGGGCAGGGCACCTGTAAGTTCTCTCAAGTTCCCCGGGGTTCTTGTTTCACTGCTAAACTTGCAGTGATGTATATTGTAGGACTAATTATTTGCATTTTTAATCCCATTGCACAGCTGATTGCAATGTTAATTTTTTAAGACTACTATCAGCTTCTTCCCTGAAGACTAATCTCCTTTAGATTCAACTTGAAGCGGTCATGGTGAAATTGCTTCGTGTGATAAAAATGAGCCATCTGTTCCGTGTGCAGCTGTTTGGCTAGAGTTAAACACCAAGAGAAATGTGCTGGTTCTACTCTCCCCCCTCCCTGCACTCTCCTTCCCCTTCCTTAACACTGCCTGTAAAACTCATTCAATTGCATAGCAAGCTCTGACTTGGCAGGAAATATCTCTTCGAGCCTTTAGCATTGATATATGGTGCAGCAGCTTCCTTCAAAACAATGAGCACTCTGTTAGGTGAGAACAATATAGTAATACTCCCCCCCTACACGCACGTGCGCACACACACACAAAATACATATCTACTGTTGAGTACTTAAGGGGTTATTCTTTGCCTCGCTGCTAAGAGAGGTGTCTGAATAATTCCCACTAATTATTGGTTGTATCCCTCACACACTGATGGGAGAACAGACACCCCTCCCCTTTTTTTTTTACTTGTTGCTCATTGCACATAAATTGTCGCCAGCAATTTACAAGTAGCTGGAGTTTGTTCCGTATAGTACAGTAGGAATAATCCACTAACTAAATTAAGCAGCAAGCCCTTGCGAGTGATGCTTAGAAGTCATGTCTAATAGTATTTTAACACCTTTCTCAACCACTCATTAACTAAAATAGATTATATGTAATTTACACCCCTGAATTTGCCCAGTTGGCTTTAGTCAGCCCTTGGGTGCACTGATTGGTTGATAACTTTGGCAGTCAGCTGGCTACATCTTTTTGGGTGCTAAGGGTCTTAAGCACTGATGCTTCGGGCAAAGCGAGTTGGTAGCTCTGACTGCTAGGACTTGCCTCTCCATCGCACAGCGCTTCACATCATTCTCTGATTGGAGAGAAAATGACAAGGAATGTGGTGGGTGAGGGATGTGAAACAAGACCAAGTGATTCCTTCAACCCTGTTCACAGCCCCAGCTACACTGGGCCGTTGATTTAATGCTGCCAGCTGTCAGCAGTAGGGCCTCTGAACTGGTGCTGAAAATGGTTTAACTGCTAATACATTCAGCACTGAATTAGAGTACCTCGGCCAGTTTCCTAGTGCTGAATCTGAAGCCTCACCTCTTCTCCTGCCCCGCAAACACATCCTAGAGAAGATGATGCAGAGGGGAACTGTTAATC
Organism: Gopherus flavomarginatus; assembly: GCF_025201925.1. NCBI lineage: Eukaryota > Metazoa > Chordata > Testudines > Testudinidae > Gopherus > Gopherus flavomarginatus. The sequence goes on from NC_066621.1 coordinate 154,726,515, forward strand.
TAACTCCTTCATCTTTTATTCATGCTCATTTAGTTTAAATGTCAAGTTTTTTTTTAATCAGGCAAATTCTCCCATCCCTGTAAACTGCCCTTTGAAGTACACCAGCATTTTGAAATATACGTCGAATGCATGGCAGCAATTAGTATTCAGATGAAGTCCTCTGTAACAAGTTTCTTTACAGAACATGTATCTAACTCTGTTTAATTACTTCTTGTGCATATGTTTAAAAATCTAGTGGTGATTTGCATAGCTTGAATGGTTGAGTCCAGAATTCATTTATGCTAGCAGATGAGCGGCAGAGCAGCAGTGTGCACGTACAGCAATCTGCCTAGTGTTACTCTTGCATAGCTGTCTGGATGCTCTGTGATCTGCCCTGGGATAAGGAGAAATCTCTCTCTCTGGCCTTGTCATTCACTGCTAATAAAGGTGCAGGATTTTTTAACCTCCGTGTAACTAACGTGTGTCAGCTGTCCTGAGGTTAAAAACACAGTGTGAACAAGGCTCTGTAGGTTTTACTTCAGTGGCGCTAGATGTGGGGGGCGTAGTAGTGTTGACTTCAGCTAGTTTACCTCATGGTTTAAACTAAAGTGCTTCATCTTCACTATTTACCTCAGGATAGGTCACGTGCTTAGGTTAACCCAAGGTAAAAAATGCACCCCTTTGTCAGGAAAGATGGTTTGTCTGGTTAGGTAGGTGTGTTAACACTGTACGACTGTGTACAAAGCTATAATTCACTCTCTGAACTGCCACTGGTGGGACTGTCATCAGCTTGGTCCTCTATACTAGAGCTTTCACCACTGGTGCACTTGCACCACTAGTGTATTTATGGCCCTCAAATCTGCTAGTGTAGACAAGGCCTCGGCAGTTAGTGCCACTAGCACAGGATATTTTCAGGAAGTAATAAAAAATAAACCAAATCTTGTTCAACGCTGAGAATTCTGTTCCAATTCATCTGGCTGAAAGGGAAATCCCCGGGGTTAGCTCTGGCTTGCAACTGAGCGACGTTGAATAGCTTCGCCCCTTGTCCTGGCATTTTCTTTTTCTGACTCGCTGTGCAAGCTGGAGGCAGCTGTACGGCCTGGGTATCTGGAATTGTTGGTATTCAGAAATACGCTTCTACAAATGAGGCTGTGTCCCTGCCACATTGCTGTTAATGGCAATAAAGCAACAGTGCTTCTTACAGGCGCTGCAGAAAGGCCAGGGTGACAGAAATGCATGGATTCAAATCTCTTGTGGGGATCTGTCCTCCCTCGTCTTGTTTTACCATATTTAAAACCCAAGACTTCTAGTCCTGTAGATGACCTTGAAAGTATAAACTAGTGCACTGCTGTTTCAGTCTGTCAGGATGCAGGCTCAAGACACTAGTGCCAAAAGGTGTGAAATTCCCCTGTTCGTTTCAGTGGGTGTTCTGAAGCTTAATTACGGCTGTTTATAAACATTTCTATGTCACTTGTCACCATATGGCGACTATTTCACTGTGGACCATCAAACCAGAAATCTCCAGTTAATGAAATGTTCACTCACTCAAACGTTTCACAAAACAGCTTAGCAAGAAACTTAAAACTAATCTGGTCAGAGTACTCGAACACACCTTGGCCTGCACTGTCCAGGGGATTGGACAGGTCTCTTCTAGCTAACTCTTCGTAAGTCATCATTATGCATGTAGTTCAGTGTTCGAATTCTTTCCTTCACTGGGTAACTGAGCTGCTTTCTGGCATTCTCAGACTCCCCTTTCACATCGACTCCTGTCATTGCCACCAGCTAACCCGCATGGTGAGGGTGGTGAGTTTTCTGTGAATCGTGGGTGACTGGGAGCAGGTCTCCTTTTGGGGTAGTGCAGGAGCAGTGATAGTACTTCAGGCTTGGTTAAGCGGTGTGCTCTGAAAAAGCTCAGAACTGTTCCAAAATGCAGCAGTGGCTTGCTTAGCAACACCAGCCTCTGGGATCACATCAGCTCAATGTTCTGCTCCCTGCTCGAGCTCCTCAGTGAACACAGCATCCAATTGTACATCCCAGCCCGGTATCTGAGCCCTCCATGGGATTGGACCCGGGTACTTGAGATCCTCACCTTTCCCACTAGTACCTCTGTGTTTCACTGGAACTGTCACTCAGCTGGCAAGGGGAGGCCTCCTCCAGGAGGAGAGACGGTAAGTCTTGCCACTTTCAGAGCTCAGTGGAAAATGTTCAGCTAGTGCTTGGCGTTGGAGCTCAGTGACTAGCTGTAAAAGCAGCAAAGAGTCCTATAGCACCTTATAGACTAGCAGACGTTTTGGAGCATGAGCTTTCGTGGGTGAATACCCACTTCTTCAGATGCAAGTGACTAGCTGGTACTTTTTCGTTCAGTGACTGGCCCCAAAAGTTGGGGGGGGGGGGGGAGGAAATCAGTTTTGAAACAAAACTGACTTTTTTTTTTCTTGCCAAAATGGAACTTTTGTTTGGGTCAATTTGAAATGAAACGTTGATTTGAAACAGACCATTCTGATGTTTCCAATACCCTCAGTTTTTTGGCCAAAATATGCAATTTTTTCACTGATGTTACTAGTCACCTAAACAATTTTGCCAGTTCTGCTTCGCTTCACTTCCCCTCAGTGTGTTGACACTCAGAGAAACACCCTACAAATAACCCAGGCTGTCTGTCTTAGACTGGGAAGGAAGAGAAGAAGATTATAGCATTTTCTCAAACACTAAGGCTATGTCTACACTGGCAATTGAATAACAACAACCCCTCTGAAAGACAAAAGTTAACACCCCCCACCCAAAAGAAAGACACAAGTTTTCCTGTGACAAGTGCCACTGTTGACAGCATGTTGTCGGAAGCGGCGCTCTCCTGCTGACAATGCAAACACCACTCGTTGGGTGTGGAAGTTGTTTGTCGGCAGGAGCGCCAACAAACACCGGCTACGCTGAATGACTTCTAGCAGCATGGCTGAAGTGACACAGCCATGTTGCTAAAAGCTGTGTACTGTAGACACTACACTTCAAGAACAAAGAGAAATGAAGCTGCTGTACCAGCTACTGAGAAGTGACTGAGTTGGGCAAGGTGCTGAGGTAGAGGTTATATCTAAAGACTCTCTATGGGGCTAATCTAGCAGGCAGTGTTGGTGCTCTGACACTGCCCTATGCCTTATGTTGTGAAAGATCCTCTGGGGGCACTGATCTGCTAGCGGTTTGATAGGAAGCACCATTATGATCCCTGGTCCACAGAAGAATCCACCTGATGCATCAAAATGGTTTTCCTGTAACACAGCTGTACTCTAGGCATTGTTTGTCATTCACATAAGTAAGGGATGTCTCTTCATGTTCTCTACGTCACTCCTTTTTGTATCCCAGAGCCCAGTAATCAAAATTGAGACTCATTTGAGACCTTTGCAAAAGGTTTGGTTTTAAACAAATCTGTGCATTCAAAGACATGGCCTGGGAATGTATGGAGCGCCATCTGCTTAAACAGACTGCCTTGAGTGAGTCATGCAGTATCACTTCAGACTTTTACCCAGGATTTCCTTGCCTATGTTAATGGCTCTGTGTTGGCTGAATTATTTATGTCTTTCTCTCTTTCAAGGTCCACTTTGACCAGTTTAAAGAAGCGCTGATCCTTATCTTATCCCGAACCTTATCGAACGAGGACGACTTTCAAGAACCAGGTAACGTTTCTGTGAACGTGCTTGAAGAATCCTTTTCTGTGCTTGAGAAGAGAGGACCCCAGCAGCATTTATACAGGGACGTGGCTACAAGTGCTGGGGCTGACTGAAACAGAGGCTTTTCTCGTGTTCCTTTGGCAGAACTTTCCTTTTAAGAATCTCCTGGAAGTGGGGCAGGGGAGAATTCTGATCGATGGTAGAAAATGTTTGGTTTTATGCATGTTTTATTGGGCATTTATATCCCACTTCTCACCGTGGTCTAGATGCCTGGACAGGCATGAGAAATTCTGGAATCCCTGTGTCTCAGAACTCAGCAAGAAATGTTGGGCTGGAAGGGACTGTGAGGTCATCTAGTCCAGCCCAGTGTGCTGAGACAGGACCAAGTCTGCCTATACCATCCCTGACAGGTGTTTGTCTAACATCTTCTTAGAAACCTCCACTGATGGGGATACCACAACCTCCCTTAGTAACCTCTTGTGTTGTATATGCCCCAGTGTGTTAGGAGCCTCATACAAACAAGTTCAGGCAAACTGTAAAATTTAACCGTAGCTGTTAAATTAAGATGGGCCTTCCAAACTCCTGAACTTTGGAGAAATACTGACATTGGTTTTGGGTGATGGTGTGATAACTAGCAGACACTGGGTGAAAAGAGATCTGCACGGCTGTGTACTGCCGTCTTCTCCTTTTAGTGAAGCTGGGGTAGATGGCAAAGTTACTCCATTTAATAAGTTAGGGAGAAAGGATGGTCATATGGTGTAGGCTCTGGACTGGGACTTGGGAGATGTGGATCAAAGTCACTTAATGTCTCTCTGGTTTAGTTTCCCAGTTATGGAATGGGGATGATGCTTTTTTCCCCTCTCATTTCTGTCTCTTCTATTTAGATAGTGAGCTCTTCAGGGCAGGGACTGGGTCTTGTTACCTAGCAGAGTGGGGCTCTGATCTTAATTTCAGCCTCTACAGGCTACTGTAAATTTGAGATTTTTATAACGGAATATAACAACCTAGCTAATTTCACACTGCAAATAGAGGCACTTGAAGTCTTTGTCCCCTCCTGCCCACCACAAACGACAAGTCAGTTCCTTGCATCATTTGAGTGATCATAAAGATGGGTAGGGGAGGGAAAGAGGGATGGGTGGAGAATATAGCCAGCACTAATGCTTGTTGGAGGCGAGCATGAAGATGGTGCACTTACATGGGATGCCAGCATTTAATGACTCTCTATCCTGTCTATTCCCTGCAGACCTTCACCAGGCATTGTGTAACTTCAGTGTGATAAATGATGGGTTCGTTGTCTAGTTCTTCTCAGGAGCCTGAAAGGGAGTGACCAGGTGTGCCCAGAAAAGCTGAGTTGAATTTTTAAATGAACAAAAAAAATTGTCACGCTCTATAGTCTGAGCTGGTTGTGCTCCTGCCTTCTACACTTTATGTGAGAAATTTATATCATGAGGATTAGGCCCATGACCTTGGCTTGCTTGATGATTGTTCTGCATGGTCTGATTGCAGGGTCAAGTGTGCAAACCCAGATTGCAGCTCCATATGGTGGTTTGTAGCTGTGCACATCGCTGGTGCAGAGAAATGGATCACTGCTCCACACAGGAGTGTTGCTAGTTGTAGTGTCTGAGTAATTAATCTAGCGAACATAAGAAAGGAATCCCAGCAGTGCAGACTTGGCTTAATGCTTTCTGAAGAAAACCTGTTCTATGTAACAAGTTGTAATATGCTGTTTATTTCATAAATGACACTTTTTGAGTGACAGAAATATGACTAGCTTTCCGTTTGTGTCCTCTTAGTTTGAAGGAAGGCTTCTCTTATTGCTGCTAGCTCTGAGTATAACAATCAGCTTGCCAGGGCAGTGGTCATTGCTAGCTAGGTTCTGGTGGGAGCTGGGTATTTCCCATACGTTAAGGCAGTAGTTTTGAATCCCTTGCATTTTCCTTTTGAAAGATGTAAAAAAATGTGTGGGGAACCCTGTTAGTTTCCTAGCATTGCAGTGGCACAGTGACTTGTTCAATTGGACTTGCAAACCCACACCTCTTTGGGCAATTTCTTTCCCTGAGATTCAGTTGCTACAAGTTCGTTGTGGCACAGAAGATGTGGGACCAACAGACAGCTCCTGGGTGACTTGCTTCCAAGGCTGTGGTACAGGTGGCAGTTTCAGTCCTGGAATGGAATATGCGCTCTTAATTTTTCCTTAACTCCTTGTGGCTGGCTAAAGAGCAGCATCACAGGCCTGGTGAAGACTCATTCCTCCTTTCCCGTAAAGCTAGTGCCCCAGTCTAGTGGTGGGTGGGAGGGAGATGAGATGGAAGATGGTAACTGGCAATACAAGATGAGAAAATCCGGGATCCTACTCGGTGAGCTGGGAAGTTTGGAGCCTCTGGGGAAGAACCAGCAGACTGTGAGAGAAGACACCTACCCCTGTGTAAGGGGGTATTCGTTCCCTAGTGAACTTAAAAATCTGCCCATTTCGAGGGTAAGCTTGGGGCATTATCCCTTACAAAATCTCTGCAAACAACGTCAACAATGAGACAGGCCAGGATAGAGCTTCTAAAGGCTGAAAGACTGGGAGAAATGCAGAGCAGCCATCTTTGGGAGCTGTGCAGAGCCCTGCTGTGAGAGTGCTGGGGCCCAGCGACTCTCAAGGGAATTCTGTCTGAAACTGAAGCAAACATGAGGAGGTGTCCAGGCTGCTACTGCATCTCCAGTTACTAAGTTTGACAACTCAGGTCCCAGATGACCAATTTATTGACATCGAGGCCAAGTTAGTGGGACAGAGTGCTGACAGAACACTTGAGACGGGACTTGAGAGCAGAAGTCTTTCTGTTGCCTTCAGTCTGTTTAGCATGTTGTTTGCTTTTATGAAGATATTGGGGGCAGGGGGGTGGGAGTTGGACTTAAAGCCATCAGAATAATTGGTCTGCGTGAGGGAAAACAACTGGACTGCTTTTCCAGCAGCTGAGAGTTCCAAAAATATGACATTGAAACATAGCTGAAGGTCCAGTATGCCCTGAAATCTCGCATTGAGCAAAAGAAATGCTGAGCATGCTACAGGAAGAAAAATCCTATTTAATGCAGCAGCTGTCCAAGATACAAGTATGACAACAGCAGGAAATGCAAAGAATATATGCCAGTTTTTTAAAAAACAGAGAGCTCTGTTCTACCCAGTTCTAAGAGTGACTTGAGAGAATTCCTTTCTATAAGGAAAGTGTCTGTTTGAACCATCTGTTTTTCTCACCCAAGCTCCAGGTCAGTCATTTGGCACAAAGATTTCTGGACAAGCTAAGTAAAAGCCCTCAGAAATGAAGCTCTTTGGGGCTGACAAAACAGAGATGTAATGCGTCAAACTGCTCACTGCCTTTGGGTCTGTTAACCATTCCTCTCCTGTTTCTCCTTTCTTCGTTTCAGCCCATCATTTCAAGCTCTTGGCTAAGTAGGAAACGGATTGTGGACCAGTGCTAGGTTTGTGGTGGTCATCCTCCCCAGAAAGTTGCATGGCTGAGAGGATCTTACTATTGTCAATGTTCAGACCTTTCTAGGATCAGGCATGGGATCTGAGGAATGCTAAACATAATCTGGGGTGACCTCCTGGCTGTCTATCATAGAGTAAGATCTAAATGGTGACTTTATTTCCCCCCCCCCCCAGAGGCACTGAGCACCTGCAACTCCCCCTTGATTTCAACTGGAGTTCTGGTGCCGAACAACTGACAATTGGGCCTTTTAGAATCTGTGGTTAGCATCTTCCTTTGTTATGTCACATCTGTATGTAAATCATGTAATCCGTTCCCTTCTGTGCTTCTGAGCAGGGGACAGCATGAAATCCAGGAAATAAGAGATGGCTTAACAAGGGGATAACTTTAAGTCCAGTAAAAATGTTCGATTCTTCTCCTAGATTTTAAATTTCTGATAGATAGTGAAGTGAAATTTTATACATATGCAGAGAATTGTGTGGTTTTGTCAAACAAACAACCCATCCCTCCCCGTGCCGCACACCCCAAAAAACAAAACCTTCCAAAGAACTGAGTGGAAAGCTGTTCTTGGCAGATGTATTTGTACAGTGAATGTGGAGAATCCCATGCCTGATAGCAAGGCACCATGCAACAAAAATTGTAACTTTTCTCTTAAAACTGGTGGATTTTCATCTCAATTCTCTGAGCTCTTGAAATTGTTTAAAGGGATGCTGCTGCCAGAGATGGCAGATCTTGAAACTGCACCAACAAGCTGGATGGTTCACATCATTTCATGATGCAAATCAACCAGTCCCCTCTGAGCCGGGGAGGATAGCTGGTCTCTTGTAAGGGGATGAGGTTATTTGTTTAATTCCCTTCCAGCTCATCAGCATGGAGCTGGCATGTAGAGCACCGCAGGCCATGCCTGTGCATGCTGATGAACCAAGACTCATTAGAATATCAAGGTTGGAAGGAACCTCAGGAGGTCCTCTAGTCCAACCCCCTGCTCAAAGCAGGACCAATCCCCAGACAGATTTTTGTCCCACATCCCCCAAGTAGCTCCCTCAAGGATTGAGCTCACAACCCTGGGTTTAGCAGGTCAATACTCAAACCACTAAGCTATCCCTTCCTTCCCCAATTTGGTGCTCTGTGTTCAGTAGTTGATCATCCAGCTAAGATGCTGAGGAACTTATTTTTTCAAAATAATGGTTATAGGAAGGGCTGAATTTTGGGTTGTGCCAATGAAAACAGTAACCACCTGAAGCACTAGGAGCATGAACGCCCGGCCATGGTACTCCAATAGAAGAAGGTAACTGGGGCCTGGCAAGCCCACCCCACTTGTGAGCTCACCTGTGGGAGGGCAAAGGAAATCTTATAAAACATTCCAGTCGCTTCTAACAGATGTTGTTGGGGGAAAGGTACCTAAAGGAAACAAACCACTCGGTAAGTCCAAACAAAAAGGGCTACTGATGCAACTAAGGAACTGATGAGACCATGTCTGAACACCGATTTCCAGTCCCACACTTCTTGGACCAAAACTGGAGTGTTGCAAATCTGGCCTGACTGGTGAGCAGGATAGTGAGAGGATAGGCTATTCTGCCTATTGCCCCTTTTTAAGGGCCATGAAAAGGAGTGGAGGTGGAGAACAGACCGGGGAATTCCCAGACGGGTGGGGAGGGCTGGCCAGCCTTCACTTCACTCCAGGGACTCTGTTCTTTGTGATCCTCAAGGACCATCATGTCACTGAAACAACCAGACCTCTGGGCACCAGTGGGGATACCTGACCATCACAGCTGCTCCAGCGAGGACCCACCCTGATACATGCAAGAGCCTACTGTTTACTGCCGTCTTGTGTGTTGCTTTCCATTATCTTCCTCCTGTTCTACTTCTCTTGGCTTTTCACCGGATCCCAAAGCCAGCTGTACCACATGGCAAGAACAAAGATGAGAGAGTCTGTCCTGCTCTGCCCAGCATGAGAGAGACCCATAAAGGAGAGGCATCAGCCAGGTCATGTCTCAGACTAGGGAAGTGAGCCAGAATTCAGAGTAACAGCTGTCGCGGTCAACCTGCCAGTCCATAGCATCCATCTATGACCAACTAGCTGCCTTCTATGCTGCGAACACCGACAAAAGCTATATTCCCCCAAGCCCCTCATCCCACACTTGTACTATCCTGTCTCTTCTCCCTCTTGTGTTGCTCTTGTCAAAGGCGGGGAAACTGACTCCTTTATAACTCAGGGTTAATTCTGCAGCTCAGTTCTTTCTTCCCCAGCAGGAAGGAGTGCTTGAGAAAATGAGATGGACATCCTCCCCCTGAAAAAGGAATTCTGATTGTGAAAGTTATATATAAAACATTCACTTCCAATTCCAGAATATCTTTTTTCCTTGTGTAACATGATCCATAAATTCCCAAACTTCGGCATGAATTTTCTAATACATCTGTCATGGTACTAAGCAGGCCAAGGTCTCTGTACTGGAAACCCTGAACCACACTTACTTGTTGTATAATGACAGGGTCACATTAACACCTTTAACTCTCTGGGCCCGTGTATGCCATCGAAATTGACACAACATAATCAGTAATTTGTCATCTGGATTTTGAATGTCATGAAATTAAAAAGGCTTATGTGTCAGCTAGGGAGTCCTATTGGCCTGGAAGGAATGTATATTTAATGCATTTTGACAAGCTGACAAAATGTATAGGTGTTCACTTTTTCTTAAAATTTAGAGCAAAACTCCTGTCTCTAATATAGTGTATGCTGTTGGTATCAAATTTTCAGCAATTAGCGTAATTTTAGCACTGTCAGCCCCAAGCTTTCAAAAATCGCCAATCACGCCCCCTAGAAATAATGAGATAAAAAAAAAATCATAGGTTTTCAGGCTGTGATTCTTCCTTATGTATTCTGCCCTTGTTCTTTTGTGAGCCTGTGTCCCTGTGCCTGATAAGCTAACGCTGCTCTACATGGGGGCATAATTCAAATTGGGGGGCAGGATTGGTTCAGAAATGGGCTTCAGGGAACTTCATTCTCGAACTCGAAGCTGGTCTCTGCTCAGGAGGGAATGATTCACTGCAGTTGACGCATAAAGCATAGCTTATCACAACAGCTGTTGCGTGCAGAGGAGGAATCAAGCTCGTGGTTGTGGGAACGCTTGTGTGCTCATAGTGAGCTTTCAATTTGGCAGGCAGCAGAGGAGCCAGTCAGCCCGTCTCGGTATTTTACTTGAGAAACCTGCACGAGTCTGAAACAATGTTAGAAGTAGGGAGGCCAGAAGAATCCAGCCTGTTGCTGTCACCCATGTTGGCTTCCTGGTTATTGATTTCTGCTTCTGCTGGAAGATAACCAAGGGGGCGAGGAAGAGATGTTTGGGGAGCACTCCCAGCATTTGGGACAGGATTTTGTTCAGGTTTTTCTCTTGGAGAAAAGGGTGGGGTCAAGGAAGCTACACCAGTTGATCTTGAGTAACAGAGGGAGCACTTGGTCCGGACACTTGGGTTGAAGCTGTGAGTGAGTTTGTTGATTCGGAGACACGTTGGCGGTAGTGGAGGGGGTTGAGTTTCCCCAGGAAAGGCAGGTAGTAGGACGGCCTGTGTGCTCGCTGGCATAATGGAATTAGTGATGCTGCAGGGCTGTGTGTGTTTCACTGGAGAGGGGCAGATGGCAGTGGCAGCAGGTGGCTTCTGCCTTGAAGAGTGCCCTGCATGCACAAAGCAGAGGATGAGAAGGCTATTCTCTAATGGGCTCCTACCGCGCCAGCAAGCTCACTTTGATCCAGCAGGAATCTCACATAACGAAACTCCAAGGGCTTCGTTCTGATGTGTCTGAATGTCTCGTCAGTGGCTCTTGTTCAGATGCAGCCATTCTCCCTTCGGTGGGTTCTGCCTTACGGGGCACGGGGTGTCCTGGGTTCCTGCTGACTTCAGAGAAGCGACAGCGCTGGATCAGAGCTCTCTCCTGGGTAACGATGCGGCCAAAGGGGACGTGCCAGACTGCAATGTCGGAAGAGAAAGGAACAAGAATGGCCTCTTGCTGCATAAGCACTTCCTGCAGAGGGAGCTGGCTGGGGACTTGAATGGGTTGGTGGGCGTGGGGAAGATTGCAGATCTCTTATATCACAGCAGCAGCCAGTCTGGTGAAACGTGCACTTTGGGGGGTTTTCCTCTCGGACACGGCCGCGTTCCTGGGAAGGACATTGGATTGTGAATCACCTGGAAGCACATCTCTCAGGGAAGTGACCCACTCTGCTCCATTATTAAGCAGATGTAAAGCCTGGGGGTAGCCATAATCCAAGTAAGCAGCTCCCCCTGCTCTGTTGAAAGTAGAGGAGGGTTCCCTGTACTTCCCCTTCCTCCACGGCTGGTGCAGGGAGTGCTCCCTGTCCTGTTTGCAGTCTGTGTTTAACACATGGGGGTAGCGGCTGATGTGGCAAGGAAAGACTCAGCTGGCTTCTGAGCCGTAGCATCAGCATCTCAGACTAAAAGCACCAGTTGCCATCCAGAATTCCCACCTAGCTTGGAAGTGGCTGGTTGTCCAACCCTCTGGCCTGAAGTGCTGCATTAACTCCTGCCTAGAAAGCAAGAGGAGGATGTTGGCTGTGGAAAAGACAGAGGAAAAAGCGGAGAGTAGAGGGTTAAAGGATCCTAGGAGTCTGGCCTCCAGTGGCCACTCTGTCAGCCCACATTCTGCCATGGAGCAAGCGATTGTGGTTGAGAGATTTCAAAAGAGTGGTGTGTGTGAGAAAATAAATCTCTGGCAGAAAAATAGTAGCTGTACTTCATATACATTTCGACTCTTAAAACTGTCTTTGCCCTGGGTGTTGGGCTCCCATCCTGCACTGAGCCATTTGAGCACAGATCCATAGTAACTTCAGGGGTTGCCGGTTAACATGGAGTCACTTACTGTCTCATGTTTAACCAAGCGAAGGCACCTGTTTCTCTGTATAGAATTGGAGGGAAAATTGGTGAAATCAGTCACGTGTGTAAAATTAATCAGGCTTTTTTTCTGTAGCAGCAAATAAGAAGTGAGGTTTTGTGTGTTAAAATCCTGGTTAGGAGTGGATTATCAGGATGGTGTTAAAGATTAAAAGAATGCCCTAAACAAATTAAAGAACAGCTTACTGCAGTACTCGCATGCAGTTGGCTGCTGCGTTTACTCATGACACACAGATATTGGAGAAAACAGAACTGATCACCTAACGCTGCCTCCCAAAAGGCGTATTGGGAATAACTTACAAGCACTGTGAATGTTCCTAGCCATCGCGGGACACTCTCTGCTGGACATGTATAGTCTATTCCTGTTCCCTGGCTTTGCTTGTGCCCCAGTTCTGCAAGCTGATTCACATGGGAAACTTTCTGCAGTCGGGCGCCATCCATGTGGGCCTGAGAGTGCCCATGCAATCGGCTTTCACAACTGGGGCCTTCAAACAGGCAGTGATTCTTTTATAGGAGGGACCTCGCGTCTCCTAGAAAAGGGGTCTTGTGTCTTTAAAACTCCAGCAGCCTCTGCTCTGTCAGACAAAGGGCTCCAGCAGGCCTCAGTAGCTTGCTGTTTTGTGGCTGCACATTGCTAAGACTGAAGTGTGAAATAGGGCCTAAGAGGAGTTTAGATGATGCCTAGTATCTCTGGGGATTAGGATTTATTAGATTCTATCTCTCTAATGTGATTTGTACGGTGGTAGGCTGTCTGGCTTTGTTAGCAGTGACTAGGAGTATTTGGTCTCTTTTTAAGGAATCTTGAGCAGCAAAGAAATTAATTTCCTCTTGAAATGACTGGCTTTCAGGGTAGTGGCATCCCTCGTTTTAAACTCCTTTTGTATGGTATCTGGCTTTTGATGCTTGGGCTAGGAAAGCGAAGTCTGTCCTTGATAGGGGAAAATTTGCCTCAAGGGTTGGAAGGACTGATTCCATATCATCTCTTCTCCTTACTCCAAGAGTGTGAGACTAGAGCGTAGGTTGAAGTACTCTGGTTCCAGGAGGTAGAAAATAAAGATTGATGCTTGAACCATGGAGGCATTTACTCACCGAAACAGATAGCAGGAGATGTGGTAGATTCTCCATCACTTGTAGTTTTTACATCAACAGTGGATGTCTCGCTTCAAACTGTTATTTCAGTCTCAAGCTGTTGGGCTAAATGCTCAAGATTCCACACAGTGATGCCTGCCTGCGTTATACTGCAGGGCTGACTAGATGATTATAATGGCCCCTTCTGGACTTTAATCTGGACTTGTGCTACCATAAAGATCTGTCTGCCTGTCAAGTTTTATCCAAAAATTAAATGCAAGTTAGGAGTAGAAGGTTAGGCACTAGGTAAGGTTTTCCAAAGTGCGTTAGGCACCTAAATCTCATGGAAAGTCAGTGCATCCCCGACCAACCCTCATTTGGTCTTCATTCAGCTTCTTCTTGGCAAGATGATAGCCGGAGGTTCCGTGGAAAGCAATGACTTGACCTGTCTCGCTGTTCACACCCTGGAATACCAGAGGCCAGGAAGAGCTTTTAATACCATCAGTCTTTCCAAAAACGCCTAAGAGTATACATCATGCTAAAAAACTTCTTCTAATACCCTTTTAATACCCTGTACCTAAATACCATCTGCATCGAGCACAACGTCATGTACCTGCATTCGCATATCACATTGATTTGAAAAGTTTCTCTGCCATTTTATTGTGTGCTGCACACAACATGGACCCAAGAAATCTATCCTGGCTGTAGTAATGTTCATAACTTAAGCTGGAACTAAGGTACGTACGTCAACTCAATTAAAAAACGGCACCAAAACATGCTGTGCTTTGGATGTGCTGGTCACTTTCTTCAGCATTTTGCCAGCAAATATATATGCGAATTTTCCTGAATATGAATTTGAATTACATAAAAATATTGGTGTATTAAAAATAGCTCCCACTCCAGCTGCTGTAGTTTGAATGCTTATAATTCTGAAATGACGAACAGTTGGCTGTGGAGTAGGGCAACTGGATAGTTGTTGTTTGTAAAACTTCTTTGTATGCCCTCCTCTAAGAAGTAATGCCTGGGGGTTTGGGGTGAAACATGAGGACTTTCACAGTAGCTGGGGATGCTTCCTGTTTGCAGCATAACACTATTCTTGGCTAAATAACGGTACTAGAGCCACAGTGACTTTTAGTACTTCCTAACCCTGAAGCACCTTTATGTTGAGTCTGTTTTTGTTTTTTTTTATATTGGTGTTCTCACACCTTCATGCTAAGATGGGACTGCCCATCTGTCTGTGGATAGCCACAACAAACATGGCCACCTCTGCTTCTGATCCCACCCAGTTTAACCTTGGTCTCCTCCCACTTGCAGGTAGACTGTGCCCACACCACCACTAAAGATCCATACGTGGTGCTCAGAACAGCTGGGCAGATGTTGCGGCTCAGGCTGGAGTTTGAGCTCTGCAGCCTCAGGAGGGGGGTGGCCTTCAGAGGCCAAGCCGCAGTGTCTACACTGCTGTTTTTAGTTCTGTAGCACAAACCCTGGGCTCTGAGACTCGCTGCTGCAGGCTGCCACTTTGCTGTGTAGATGTACCCTAAGACGGACTCTTAACCGCATACCATATGGGGAGCAGTGTAGGGGACATGTTTGTAGGTACATAGATGTGGTGTTCAGAGGGTAGTAGACAGCCTGAATGCAGGGATTTCAAGGAGCACTCGAAGTGTGCTCCTATTTCTATGGTGTAGAAATAACAGTGCACCAGTGATCATGCAAATCAGAAGCCTAAGACAACTGGAGTGCCGGGAATCCTATAAATGAGAAATGTACAGTTATGGTCAGTACTTTTCCAGCATTCCCTCGGTTTTGATTGGCTGAGACAATTCCACTTCAGGATGAGTAAATGCAGGGAAGGAAGTGGGGGGATTACGAAATCGCGTCAACAATAAGGCTTTGTTCTAAGCAGTGTGCTGCACCAGCAGTGCAGTTAAGGTGCATAGATCATGGCATGTCATCTCTCACTCATCCTTACTGCTTAGGAATCAGAAATCGGACTAGAAAGAAGCATTGGTCTGTCCCTGTCCTTCAGTAAAGTTTGCAGAACATCATTTTCCCTCGCAGTCTGGAGATGGAAATGTCCAGACACCTTAGACTCATTGGCCAACTGGGCTTAGGCATAATATGTTAAAGTCAGACCTCTCTATTCCAAGCACAATCTCACCGTCCTTTTCACAAATAGTACAAGTGTCAAGTTCTGTTTTCAGAGGTGGTTCTCCTGTGTCTTCAAAAGCCTTGTTTGCTAACAGGAGTTGTGCAAAGCATTTAGAAAAAACAAAACAGACGCTGGATTCTGCTGGGATTTAAGGAGTCGGGGAGTACATCTAGCAATAGCTGCATTGTTCCCAAGCTGTTTCTCACCTTCTCTGAAACCTTTCTAGATACAGGCCTCCCTAAAGTTGTGTTTCTGCCTTTGAGAAATAAGACTGCACCGTGGCAAGAGCATTTTCGGTGGGGGCTGTGGAGGGGGGCAGGAGAAAAGAAATGGGCTAGTAAGCAGCCAGAAATGTTAACATCTCAGAGAAAGCTGTGGGTAGAGATTGCTCGGTGTTAGTCCAGCTTTAATAGCAGTGATAAGGTTCACTTTTGTTCTCCGAGCTCTTAATCAGTCTATCTGTGCCCTTCACTTTCATGTGCGAGCTCCCAGCTGCAGCAAATCTTGTTCAAACGTGTGCACAGATTTTGTTCCCCAGAGCTGCAATATATATGGATGGCGCGTAAAGCTGGAAAAATCAAAGCGTTCCCAGTCCTGTGTATTTTATAATTCATTGCATAGCTAAGTTGCAGAATATTTTTCACTCTAACAAGCTTGAAGATGGCATCCATATCTAAAGGAATAATATCCAAGATGACCCTGGAGGGGAAGGGGATTATAAAGCCCCTATAACTTCCTTAGAGCCCTGTGTGTCTTTTCAGTAATTGAATGGATTTTCTGGTCTTCATTGCTGTTGCAGTCTTGTTTGTTTTGTACCAGAGCTCTCTTCAAATAAAATTTAAAAAAGCTGCTACCTTCACCGCTGCCTCAGTGCATTACAAATGGCCAAAAAGCCTTGTGGGACTTTCAAATACAAAAGTTAACAAACAGTTCAAAACGAAGCATTCCCTTAATTGAATCCCTGGTTAATTTGATCCTCCATTTAATTTGACCAAATTCCAGACGCTGAATGACTTATGCTAAAAATAGCACAACTTCCCTCTTTTCAACTTTGATTGCTTTAAGTAAGCGGTGCTGGGAAATTCACTGCCCAGTGCAGAAGGTTCCCATAAGGGAAGCTTGAAATTTTGGTTGTGAGAGAGGCTGCGACTCACCTCCCCATAACTGAGACAACTAAAAGGGGTTGCAGTTGACATTGGCTCTATAATGCACCATGCAAGGTGTGATATGCACCCTGCTTGTCATATAGATAAGATTGATCGCTTATTCCAATCAAAACATGAGTGCCTTCTGGGGACGGCCCATTCCTCAAGTGCTCCTTTCCCCCCACTTGCGGGGTCACTGTCAGACTTGTAGATTAAAAGTACCGCATCCGTTGAAAGCAAAGGGAGGGTTGCACAGGTCTCTGAGGGTGGGACTCTGAAGAGCACGGAGCAGTGCGTGTGTAACGGAGTATGTAATTAAGCCTGCAGTAATCTTCATTACTGGTGATGGGCAAGAAGGAAACGACTCATTGTCACTTTCACATCCCAGGTTTCACCGTTAGCTGTCCAAAATCAGCCTATCTGTGCTTGCAAACTGGGCGAATTCGGTCTGGAAGTCAGTGAGGGACAGAAAACATTGAGCTCAAGATGATGCTGTTTTGTAGTATCACTTTTCAGAGTACAGACAGAGTACAGTCTGATGGTGTATGAAGACCATTACTGGTAACTAGCTGGTGATGTCTGATACAGTGGAGGAGTGGGAGCTGCTCGCAGGAGGTGGTACAAAACCCAACATTACATGGCTATCAAGTATGAAGGCTTTTAGATCTCCTGGCGGTTTTGTTCTGCAGGAGCGATTCTTGAAACTCAACTGGAGTATTAGTTGGTTGCTTCCTCACAGAGCCATGAGCATGGGCTTGTACTTGGAGCGGTTCACCGCCTCGCTCGACACCTGCTCTTTCTGCAGCAAGAGGGAAACCCTGGAGCACGTTTACATCGAGTGCACCAGGTTGCAGCCCCCTTTCCGGCTCCTCCAGAAACTCTCCCTTAAGTTCTGGCTGCACTTTTTGCTGCATCTCCTTATTTACTCACACCCCATCCATGACCTCACTAAGTCACGAGATCTCCATGTCAATCTCCTCCTGGTGCTGACCAAGGTGGCCATCAACCATACCAGGAGGAGGAAACTGGAGGGGAGCACGGCATGCTCTGTGACTGTGGGCCTATTTCTTATCCTCTTGAAATCACATCTCCAGGCAGCGTTCCGCTAGGCCATGTCTACTGGCTCCCTGGACGCCTTTGAGGAGAAGTGGGCACTGTCCGGGATATTCTGCTCAGTGTTCTCTGGATCCTAGATTTTTGACCTGTGACCCTCACTCCTGTCCCTGTTTGTTTCATTAGTTGCCCCCTGTAATCATTTAACTCCAGTGTCTGGTGGCTCCTCTCCTTAGGCTAAGGGGAGGGGCCTTTAGGTGTGGACGGGCCCATTCCCAGTGATTCAATAGGTGTAGCCTTGCAGCCTGGTTTTCAGACTGGGAGCAGTCAATGTAGATTGATAAATGGACTGTAATGTATGGCTTGGAACAAAAGCCACAGTCTTCAGTACCAACTGCATAGCTGACATATGTTGGTACCTCTTGGGCTCTCTAGTTTTTGCAATGCTTATTCAGGGTCTTATTCTAAATTACTGTTTAGCATTTGCATCTCTGGGGTGTTTTTGGTTTGGTTTTAGTTGCCTCTGCTCTCCAGGTGAGAGAACCCCCTATAAAAACAGCGTTCTCAAAACCACTCTCCAAAAGGTTGAGAGAAACTGCTTGCAGAATTAAGGCTGCAAAGCGAGGCATGCTTTGGAGGCCTTCTAGAGCATGTGCAAGTATTCATGGAAGCAGGCACCACCTAGAGATGTCCCAGACTCAGTACTATGGACAATATAATTACCAGAGGAGCTGCTCTTTGAATTGCCACAAGTATGAAGGAATCACTTGTTCTTTACAGTTGTA
Organism: Gopherus flavomarginatus; assembly: GCF_025201925.1. Lineage (NCBI taxonomy): Eukaryota > Metazoa > Chordata > Testudines > Testudinidae > Gopherus > Gopherus flavomarginatus. The sequence continues at coordinate 154,744,731 of NC_066621.1, forward strand.
TGATGATGCATCTTGCTGGGACTAAATGCTGACTGCTTCTTTGGGAATGATGCTGCCAATGCTCTTTCTTTTTCTTTTTGTTTTAATTCAATAGATTCTTCACCTGAAGCCCAGCCCAAATACATCAAAGGTGGGAAACGCTATGGCAGGCGGTCCCTGCCGGAGTTTCAGGAATCCGTGGAAGAGTTTGCCGAGGTGACTGTGATTGAGCCTCTCAGTGAAGCAGCCCGGAGTTCACACATCGCTTCCAATGACTGCGATGAGGTAAAGTGCCCCCATTTAAATCTATAGTCAGAAAGTGACTATCCATGGGACCTGCGTCGCATTGATGGGATGTGTGAGGGGGGGAAAGTGAGATTTTGGACATGACCCTGGCCTCCTTCTGACTCCCTTCCTTTTAAGCGTACATTGGCCCAAAATTAAATCTTGCAACAATGTGCTAAAGTAGACAATACAAGGCAGAGCAATGTGTGGCATTAGGGAAGAAAGGGGACATCACAAACAGTTAAATGCGCTTCTCATAGCTTGCTTTTTAAGGTTCCCTTCTGGGGAAAAAGACGTCTTCGCGGCATCTCTATGAGCATTTGGTTCTTATTTTAATGCTGAGTTAATATGTTGATTCACTGGTGAGCAAGATGAAAAGTCCAGTGATGCTGGAGAAATCCAACTGGATTAGCATCAGTGCCAGCAATGCAAATGTTTAACAATTTTAGCCCCATTGTGTACGTCTGTCCCTACAGCACTGTGTGGTCCCAGAGCAAGTTAGTGTTTTGCAAGAAGGCTTCTCCTTAAGTGTTGGTTTTTCCACAGTGCCCAAATTGTGGTCAGTTGTAATGAATGTTCCTTACCTTCCACCCACCTCTCTGCCGTAGTCAATCTTTCCTTTATATGAAGAACTTTTGAATATAACTGACCACTTGAAGGCCACACTGCAAGCTCTATAGGCGACTTGAGCTTGCTCGGTGTAGTAGGAAGGATGGCTTCCAGTCACACACACTCCAAAGAGTTGTATGGCCCTTTCTGCAGATTCGTGGAAGAGCCCAGCTCTTGCACGAGCTATGGAGCAGTCTGTCAGGATCCCAACAAGGGCGTTCAGAGCAGGGCCACACATGAGACTGGGAGGAGCAGAGGAGTTAATAGTTGGGTTCCAAGGTCGATACCAAGGTCCAGGGTCTGAGTCAGGTTTCAGGGTTTGAGTCAGGAAGCAAAGTCCAAATCCAGCTGAGTGCAAAGAGCAGGAACAGTCATGGCAGCTAGAGAAGATCCATGCTGTTGCCTGGGTTTATATAGGGCAGGCAGCCAATCAAGAGCCATTAGGCTGCTGTCTATCAAATCCCTAAGGCGGAACTTCCCATGGTCATTCTCCACAACAGGTCATGGGAAGTGGAGCATGAGCTGTTTACAGCTGCCGCTGGGTGGCAGCCTGGAGATGTCACCTGCCTGGTAGCTCTACAGACCCGGGTTCTAGACCCGAGGAGTGTTACACTATCAGTGTCGTGGTATAATTCCCCATTCTGAACCTTAGCGTTCAAAAGATGAGGTACCAGCATGAATTCCTCTAAGCTCAATTACCAGCTAAGTACTTGTAGCGCTGCCACCAAGCAGGAATTCCAGTGCCTGGTACACTCTGGTCCCTCCCAAAACCTTGCCCGGGGACCCCCCAGACCCTCTGGATCTTAACACAAGGAAAGTAAACCCTTTCCCCCCGTTGCCTCTCCCAGGCTTCCCCTCCCTGGGTTACCCTGGAAGATTACTGTGATTCAAACTCCTTGAATCTCAAAACAGAGAGGAAAATTCACCTTCCCCGCTCCTTATCTCTCCCCCTCCCAGATTTTCCCTCTGAGAGAGAAAGTAATCCTAACACAGAGAGAAAATTAACCTTTCTCTCCCCCTTCCCTTCTTTCTCCCCACCAGTTCCCTGGTGGATCCAGACCCAGTCCCCTGGGGTCTCACCAGAATAAAAAAACAATCAGGTTCTTAAACAAGAAAAACTTTTAATTAAAGAAAGGAAAAAAACAGTAAAAATTATCTTTGTAAATTTAAGATGGAATATATTACAGGGTCTTTCAGCTATATACACTGGGAATACCCTCCCAGTCTAAGTATACAAGTACAGATTAAAATCCTTTTAGCAAAATACAAATTTGAACTCCTTCCAGCCAAATACACATTTGCAAATAAAGAAAACAAACATAAGCCTAACTCGCCTTATCTACCTAGTACTCACTATTCTGGACATATAAGAGACTGTATCAAAGAGATTGGAGAGAAACCTGATTGCACATCTGGTCACTCTCAGAACCCAGAGAGAACAACAACCAAAAACTAACAGCACGCACACAAACTTCCCTCCCTCAAGATTTGAAAGTATCCTGTCCCCTTATTGGTCCTCTGGTCAGGTGACAGCCAGGCTCACTGAACTTAAGAGACATGAAGTACTCCTGTTCTATTAACCCTTAACTATCTGTTTATGACAATCAGATGCTAGGATAGGCCTGGGATTTCAGAAAACCATCCAGGCTCCGTGGGCCCAGGAGGTATGCTACCACATGGCTGGTGCTACCAGCTACACCCAGCTCTCCATGTGTGCACACAGACACAGCAATCCACTGTCAAAGAAAAGCACTGGTCTGGAGCCTCAGCCAAATAATATGGCTGTGACCTACCACCTGCCCAGTTCAAGCATTGTTCCTTTAGCCCCAACACTGCAGGATAAGATTGCAAACTTTATGCTGCTCAAGCAGCTGAAATATAAGGTCCATGCAGAAATATAATAGTAATAACTAGGTCTTATAAAAGTGCTTTTCATCCATCAATCTCAGTGCTTTACAAAGGAGGTCACAAATAGGTCCCTTTTCTATTTTTCGTGAAGAGAAATGGGTTCTCAAGTCTTCTCATTTGGGCTTCAGTTGAGTAAAGTCTAGGGGGAAACTGGAGTAGCTGGAATCAAAGCTTTGTTGAATCTATAGCTTCCCACAGCATAGTTCTTTCCAAATTTCCCTCCCTTGCTGTATCCTGCACATCAGCCAGGGAGAATGTGGTACAAGGCCAGATTGTGCATAATAGTTGATCAAAGTGGGCAGCAGGGCAGAGCTAATTTGAACTGAAATTAGCATCTCCAGAGTCCTTGTCATAATTATACATTGTTTGGAAATAGGCTATTGTGTGTGTAGCATAATTTAGGTTTAAAAGGATTAGATTTTTACTGGTAAATGTCAGTGAATGTTGATTTCACTGTACACCCAAAAACAGTCGGAAATATTTCCATAGATGATCAAAACTAACAGGCGAAGTAAGAAAAACGTGGCTTGAGAATTTAGCAAAATCTATTGATTTAGTCTTGAATTAGGCTTGTTACAAATGGACTAGAGAATGAATAGTAAACACGGGTCTGATTTATTGATTGAAGGAGATCTACTTTGTATATTTTGGCATGTGATGATAGTTTGTATTTAAACAGTTTTTTTAAAGGTTTAATTTTTTAAATCTCTGCCTCTACTGTCATTAAATAATTGTCTGAAACCACTATAATTTCCTGCAGCTGTGAAGAGTTAAATAGATAAAAAACTGAAAAAATGCTTAAAAATAAACATTGATGTTATCGGTCAGAATTATATTAAAAAAATATAATAATCTGCCAGCCCTAAACCGAATACAGAGCCTGGGGCTGAGGCTTACAATGCAAAACTGTCACTTCAGACTGGGGCCAAGCGTAAAAAACACGTCTTGACTGCAAACCACTCTCTTAATACGGAGCAATATTTTCTCCCAGAGTAAAAAGTGTTCTTTGTAAATAAGATGCAGCTTCGCTTAGTTTCCGGTCTGTACTTATACGTTTGGCATGCAGATAATAGTGTAACTCCTGAAATAAATTGGGGAGCTGTCCAGTCCTACCCAAGATCATATCTGACGGTGCCACCACTGGACGAGCCTTGTAAGGTGTCTACTCAAAACCCAGAAGAATACATGATTGTATCTGGTTGATGTAGCATGTTAATAACTGTTCTGCACATTAGATCGTGCTGACTAAATACCAGAATACCTCCCTCTGGCCTCTTTGTGCTTCTGAATAAAGTAAGGGCCAGTAATTAAGCTATGGCTATAACTCTGGCTTCATGTCTAACGAAGTGTATTGTGAGCAGAAGAGACATCTTCTGCCGTCAGTTCAGTTCATCCGTGAAAACTCAGTAGCAACTACAGTACTAGCTAATACAGAAGATGAATAACCGGGCTAGCTGTCTGATGCTAGAGTATTAATCCATGTATTGTGGTACAAACAGAGATTAAGGAAATCCTGGCCTTTTTACTCTGCTCCTTTGCAGTGGCAGTTTTACAGAACTGCCATAACTGGAGGGTGGCGAATCTTTGCTTGCAGAAAACTTTTGTTCCTTCGTTATATGCATTTGTTAGATAATACAACGGGTTTTCCTGGCATTCCCATCCCCGTATCTTCTCCGTTTGTGCTTGATGATTTTCCATTGCGCTGCCATAATCTGCAACACCAAAATGACATGCTTTGAGAAGAGAAACTTCATAAATATTCCTGAGGTTCTGAAAGCTGCTTTCTCCTCCCAGCCTGGGAATGTTCAGTTCCAGAGATGCATGGTTGTATCAAGCTTTATTTATAGTAAATCTAGTCATGTGATCACCTAAAGATCTCAACTCCTCTTTTGCTTGTGTTCTGTAAGATCAGGGCATAGAATCATAGAATATCAGGGTTGGAAGGGACCTCAGGAGGTCATCTAGTCCAGCCCCTTGCTCAAAGCAGGACCAATTCCCAACTATTTTTTTACCCCAGATCTCTGAATGACCCCCTCAAGGATTGAGCTCTCAACCCTGGGTTTGGCAGGCCAATGCTCAAGCCACCGATCTATCCCTCCCTCGCCATCTCAAACTTCACCATGGTACTGCTGGATGAAACTTATGCATCTCATCGTGTGAGCGCTGAGACTCTTCCTCCTTCCACCACTCCAAGCCACAGAATGTGCACAGGAGGAGAAATCGTGTAACCTTGGTAGGGTGTATTAGCATATAGCCACAACAGCACATTGCTGATGCTGGATCCCTGCCACTGTGCCGTGTGTTTGCCAAATACTGTCAATCCGATACTGAATGTTCAGTAGCACTCAGTGGAAATTGTCCAGTGAGGGAGAAGAAACATTCGTTTTTGATTCCCTTCCCCCGCATTTGCTTATTATGCCTCCTTGGATGGCTGTGATTGCTAAAGGGCACCAGCCACACTGCACTAAGTGGCGGATAATATCCGTGAGCTTTGGTACTGCACTGCAAGTGTTGCTAGCTGTCAGATCAGAGTGGATGCACAGACCTTGCCATAGAGGGGAAGCGGGATTCTTTCCCCAGTGTGCTCTAGCTGCCACACGCAAACACGCTGACAGAACATTGAAATACAGAATTGCAGGTAGGAGCAGGCAGCTGTTAGTAGAGAGAGTTCATGTAGCAATACTACGGGGCAGTGAAAACCTGGTTATCTGTAGGGGAGAATGAAATGTGTCGCTTTAAAATATACTTCACCACCCAGACTAGAACTTTTAAAAGACCAAGCTCCTGGCTAGTGTGCCTGCTTGCCAACGATTCCACGTGGCTCTACGATCCTTTGCTTTCCAATCTTGCCTTCCTCACAGTAATTCGACTGTGCACTTGGAAGAGAGCTGGCTTCTGCAGTGATATGTGCACTAATGTGTTTGCTTACCACCGTGGAGAAACTAATCCATCTCCTCTGGTGCAGGCCTCATGTACTGCACTGACCTCGAAATCAATGTTAATACACCTCCTCGGGATGTGCACCAGCTGGGAAAACTCAGCGTAATTGTATTCCTTTCTGTTAGCTGTAAAGTGGGTGTAAAAGGCTGGTAAATTAACAAGGTCAGTCAATTAACTAAGTAGCCATACTTGTTCTTCTGTCTGCATGAAACATCCTAATGTTCGTGCTGGTTTCTTTCAGGAGGGATACCAGGGACTTAATCCCTTGTGAGGTTTGCTCAACACTTGGATAAGTTTCTCAGTGCCTTCCTTCTACCTTTCTGTAATGCCCTCAGTAGGGTATCTGAAAACAAGAGGGACCAGCTGATATGCACTGAAGCCCTAAAACTTGTGTGTATCTTCAGCCTCCCAGACTGCAGTGGGAACTTCTGAACTCTGCAGGGGAGCAGAAGACACTACAGATTTGGTTAGGAATGACCCCCCTGAAGATGACATTCAGCATTTTTAAAGCCACTTGTCAGAAACATGGCTAGTGGGACTAAATCCTGGCAAGCCAGTCCTTCACCACTATTAGCCTCCTGCTAATGCAGCTTTTGAAACCCTGCTGTCGTCGATGCTGGGGGTCGGCCAATAGTCCCCACATTCAAAAAGTGCCATGAGCTCTGTTTTTTGTGCTTTGAATTATAATTGGTGATTTGCCCGAAAGCACGTTGACTAGAACGGACTCCATTCAGCAGCGGGGAACGAAGAGAGGACGGGTACATCTGTATTTACGGTGTTGTATAGTGGACAGACACTTCACGCCTGGAGAGCGCGGGTATAAAGAGCTGTGTAGACAGAGAGGCCTGGCTTCGGCAGGTAGAATAGAGAAGAGAGCCTTATACAGAGCTCACCCAAGCTGCCACCCCTGTGTCTACACTGCAGTGTAGCATCCTGCTGATGGAGCCCTTCACTGCGGCCTGTAGCTACATGTAGTTGCTTTGGCCTCAGTGATTCATGCATTTGTAACTTCCAGGCTGGCCTGCTGCAGTTCCCGGTTGCTAGCCCAGTGCTCTGAGGCTGCGCTGCTTACCAGGGACACATCACCCTGGTACACTCCTTCCCCTTCCCCAGCAGAGTCTAGCTCAAGGTCGCTGTATTGACACCCAAAGCCCTGCAGAGTGCCTGCCCTAGCTACCTGATGGCCTTTCCTTCCGTGAGGGCAGCCTCCCAGGACTGCCTGGTTCCACTGGAAAAAGCTGTTGACAAGCAGAGGAAGACTTGTATCTTAAGGAGATGGAGCTTTCTAAGGAGCTGGACCAAGCCTATGGAGCCTGCTGCCAAATAAACAACCCCCATGCTCACTGTGCTCAAAACCAGTGGCAAAACCCACTTCCTCTTCAACAGAGCTTCCCTGAAATTACCTCCCCAAACATGCCAGCAGCTTCACCCTTTACACTTGTCGGTAACTGTAATCTTGTCTCTTCGTGTTTACTACCCGTGGAAATTATTTAGATACCATAGTGATGGACAACCCATTTAACGCTCTAGCTCAGGGGTTCTCAAACTGGGGGTCAGGACCCCTCAGGGGGTTGTGAGGAGGGGTTGCAAGCTGTCAACCTGCACCCCAAAACCCACTTTGCCGCCAGCATTTATAATAGTGTTAAATATATAAACAGTGTGTTTAATGTATAAGGGGGGTCGGACTCAGAGGGTTGCTATGTGAAAGGGGTCACTACTACAAAAGTTTGAGAACCACTGCTCTAGCTAAAGGTCTTTCTGGCAATCCTCTACTACTGAGATGGCCAAAACCCAAACTTTTTGCCTCCTTCCTTACTGTGCTGTGGAGGGATGATTATGTCCTAGCCGGGTGCCTTATTCCTGAATTTGCATGCTTATCAGATAAAGAAGAGCTTAATCTGAGGAAAAGCCTGAGGAGTATGGATGTATACTTCCCTTTGCTTTTGAATGAAAAGGTTCTAATTGAAACTGGAAAATCTTCCATCTCTGATTTACATCACAGGATGGCCCACAAAGTTGGGCAGAGAAATGGTGTCGGTGACTTTTTTCAAAATGTAGGATCCTGAAGTCTTCAAAATACAAATCTGATCATCCAAAGCATGTTTATCTTTTTAAAACAGGAGCTGTGAGTGGCTATTGTTTGGACTCCCTGTTGGCTTTTAGTGGTGGTGCTTTATCATTGAAAGCAGCTGTAAATTGTGTTGCAGTTTAGAGGCTTGCTCAGTTTTGGGGATCTTTGTTCTGGCTGTTTGCATCAATGAGTCAACCCTTCAGCAAACACATGCCATCCCCTCATCACTCCCCTCCCTCTGCCCCCCTGCCCCCTCCACCCCCCCAAAATCTGATGTTAACATTGGTGCTAAGGATCACTTGAACATGTGCAGGATAGAATAAGTGCAGTGTGAGCTTCTGATCGTCATTTTTAATTAGCAATATATTCGGACCGAGAACAAAGGTCTGTCTCACTGAAGCAGATGGTAGGGTGGGAGAGGTTGCTACGTTATTATAGAGAGAGGCCGCAGCGAGCAAACTGCACGGGCTGCAGATGCTTACATGAGTTCTGAGCTGGAAGCTAGTGATCATTGAAAACCTGAGCCATCTGCTCTTCAGCCCAGCAAAGCATGTGTCTGTCAAAATAATACATTCCTAAAATCTCTGCCTTCTGCACACCGGCTCAGTAATGTGTGTGTGACCCACATCCAGCTGTAGAACAATCACGCCCACTACAACAATGCCTCGCGTGACATTGAGATGCACGGTCCACAGCACTGATGGAAGTCTCTCTTTGTCTTCCTGAAATAGGCTGGCTGCCTTCTGTGGCAGCCATTTTGGGTGTTGCTTGACCTCTGACCTCTGGTACCCCTGCCTCACAATGAAGCTCTTGTCAAGCATTCAGTCTGGTAACGAGTCTGTGTGCGTAGAGGGTCCTGCCAGCTGATGCAGCAGCAGCCCAGTACAATAGAGCCCCCGATGCTGGGCAGCAGAGGAAAGCGCCTGCAGATAAAGCGAATTATCGCAGCAGTCAGGCTAACAGGGCCATTCGGCCTTCAGTGTCTGCGACAATTGATTATCAGCATAGAGCAGGGATGACAGGTGTTCAGCTCACCATTCAGCCTCTCTGAACTGTCTGGATTTATGAAATTACCTGGTGCTTCTCCATCGAGTGCTTAAAAGTTTCAGTGGCTTCAGTTCAGCTCTTGCTTTAAAAAATAAAAAATAAAATGTTATGCTACGTGTATGTAAACCCTTCACAACCAGGCTCAGAGAGATTTCTCCTCCTCACCCCATCCCGCTTCAAAATCCAGTTCACATTAACAAATCACGCCTCCCACCAACAGGGAGTTCAGGGAGGATGCTGGGAAATACGCTTGAAGGCTGCGTCTATCTCTGGAGCCCTAGAGGCTATTCTTTGGCCATATATTGTCGACTGCAGGAGTATGCTCCGTTTTCCACTTCCACAAACACAAGTTGTGGCCATTTGCTCCCCTGGCTCCTGCTTTCTGTATATTTTTTTTTCTTAGAGGTCACTGGAGGTAAACTAGGAATCCAGCCAACCTAATTCTTTAATGCCATTGCTGAGCGGAGCAGGGGAATAGTATTCATTGAGGCTAAGCGGCATAAATTCAGGCCATTCGTCCTGTGTTTGAATCCTAGTCTGTCAGTATATTTGCCAGAAGTGTAAATTTCATACTGTGGGTTGTTTGCAAACTTTTCAATTTTTTGTGCTGGTGTGATTGTCACATGGTGTGTGTGTGCGTGTGTGTCAGTGTGTGCGTTCGGCAGCGGGCAGGAGGTGCTGGGAGGAGGGGGCGGAGCGGGGGCAAGAAGAGGCAGGGCAAGGGTGGGGCCTTTGGGGAAGGGGCAGAGTGGGGCAAGGCCTCGTGGCGGAGCACACACCTGGACTGAAGAAAGTTGGCACCTGTGTGAGCAGCTCTTGCTTGCTGCTCAGTGACGTCCCATTGAGGCTATAGAAGCTGCCTTGCTGCCGTTTGACTCTTTAAGCACATTGGAGGATATTCTGGCGGTTCATTCGCCACACCCATTTCTATTTTCCATGGGGGTCCTTGCTAGGGAAGCATGAATTTCCCCCACTCCAGACTGCTCTGCTGCTGGTGTTCGCTCCTGTACCAATCATGCAGAAAGGCAGTGGTGGGCATGCAAATTGTGTGCTGTTACGAGCTGGTATCGTGTGGTTTACCAGATGATGAAACAGAAGCAAGAAGCCATGCTAAAAAAGTGCAGTGACCTAATCCAGTTTCCATGGTAACATTGTAGATTAATGGCTTTTAGCTGTAATCTGAACGAGACGTATTAAACTTTTATATTGCGATTTAGAGCCTCTTTTTGTGTCCTTGGTGACTTTGACTCTAAATCCATCAGTCACATGCGTATACTTCCATGTGCTTCTTTTTAACTGCCGAAAAGTAACCTCTGCTAATACTGCCGTTAGAATGAGAGCTGATATAGCCGGCCTTTGTGTGTGCTGAGTACATAAGCAATGAAATGCCCTGTCAGTTGATTAGAGGCAACAGTATCTAGGGCTGGCTGTGCAGTGCTTGGTAAATCATTTAAATAATGAATGTGGAATATAGAACTGTGGAAGTAACTTGGCCATGGATACTTGGGTTCTGACTGCCATGTTCTAGGGAATCGTACCAGGATGGCTGCCTGGTGGAGGATATGCAAACAGCCCAGTGCTCAGACTGCCTCGCCAGCACTTCCTCCCTTTCTGAAGGAGATCGCAATGACGAGTTCCTAGTTTTGTTTTCCCCCCACGCACACACGTTGCACTCTGCTGACCCACGCTTACCCTAGCTGTGGGAAGGGCATTTCGTAGGGAGCTGGCTGCTGCCGTAGGCAGGGCAGAGAGTACATCGGTGACTTGCTTTGTCTTTCACATCTTCAGTAAATATTCTAGTTTAGGTAAGGAGGAGCTTGTTGTTTAGGTTTCCTGTCCTACAGCAGCTGTTTGGTGGTTTCCTTTCCCAATGTGGGGCAGGTTCAGTGAGCAGAGGCTGACCTGTCCCACCCATGTCACAATGGATAAGGTAAAGAACAGTTTAAGCCTCTTTGTTGCATGTTTTGTGAGCAGATGTCCTGATCATACGTGTATGAGGGTAGCAGTTCACAGCCCCAGGGATATTTGGGATATTTGCCTAGGATTTCAGCAAGATGCTCTACAAGAGGCTATCCATTCAGAAGCTAAAGCTAGTGTGTTGTACGACCACCTGTTTGCCATGTGGTTCGTTACAAAGTCCACTGCCTGCAAATATGTTTTTTCTAGGTTCCACCTCCCGTCAGTGCTCTGCTCTCTTTCCCCGAACAGTCTCTAACCTGTCACAGCTGGAAGCAGTGCCTAGAGTAGGATTTTAAAGGTGAGCTAGCACTTCTGAAAGGCTGTTGTGAACAAACCCACGCTGCCTTAATTCAATCAATTTAGCGCATTTTCAAGCCTGGGGGAGCCAGGATTTGAACTTGGTTTGGATAGAGGCGGTATAAAAGGGTGCAGAGCAGCTTTCTTGTACCTTATCTTGACACTGAAAATCTGCTGCTTGTGCTGTGTGGACTGGTAGCAGGACAGGGGGTTCCATACCTGGTACCTGGCGGTGTGCAAGATGTAGCTGTTTCAGGTACCTGCTGTTGATGAGATCATAGTGTGTAGTTTGCTAGTCGTTCTTGTCATCTTTGGGTTGTCATATAGGCAGAGCAGAAGAGAGATGGCTGGTGCTGTTCCAGAATTGCAAAGATGGTCCAAAACCTAGAAATCTAGGCACATACCCTTCCTTAAATCTTCCTTCACATCCACATGCTCCCATCACAAAGTCAGATCTGTTCTGCTTAATTGAGCCCCTTTCAAAATAAATCTTTTTTTTCCTTCCTCCTAACTGAACTGGTTTAACCAGACTCTGCTCTAGCCTGGTATCTTCAGATCTGATTTTTGCGATAACTACACTTACTGCAAAAGTGATTTTATTTTGAGATGCCCCTGGCAAACCCTCACCTAAATACCTTAGAATAGATGCACTGCTATCAGTGGACTTCATCAAAAAGGCTTGGATTGACAGCTTGGCCCTGGAGGCTGTGGAGATGAAAGTATCTCGGCATTCTTGGAATTCTGTAGCTCATCTGATGATGACCAGAGTCCTTTTTATACCTGTGCTGCCTTTGAAGAATAATAACTTGTGGAACCTATTTTTTTCTTAGCACTGGAAAACCCAGGACAGCGAGGAATATGAAGCAGAAGGTAAGAACAAGCAGAAGCACTTCCTTTTATTTTTGTAAAGTTAAGGAGGGGGAATGGAGGAGAATAAGAAAGTTAAACAATGGCAATTTCTTGGTAAGAATTTCTGATTCACATCTAATCTAGTTGTAAGCAGAACTCTCGGCATCTTGCCCTGGGGAATGTTCATGGGGCAGTGCTCAGCAAGGCAGAGCCCAGGAACCGGCTGCAAGTGTCTGAGGCTAAAAACCACATGGACCAGAGGAGGTTCCTGGCTCACTCTCACTGGGGATGTGAGATCCCTGTGTGCTGGAACCTGTTCCTCTGAAAGCTTGAAAATATTGGTTTTGTGCTTCCGGGAAGCCCGTGCCTGTTCCTAGGGCCTGTGCAGAAGTGATAGGTTCAGGCTGCTGGAGAAAGGTCTTTAGATGCTCTTGCAGTGGAACATGGCTGATGAGTCTCTACTTTTGTAATGGTGACCAGCTAACACAAACAGGTAGACTGCAGGGCTTCAGTTTTCTATTGTAGCACATTGAGGTGGAAACCTGCCTCAAGGCTGGGGTGAGACGAAAAGCTGGGCCCGGGAGAGGCGGCTGCCTGAGCCCCACCCTGGAGGCGAGTGGCCCTGGATCATCTTCAATCCTGCTTCTTCTCCCAAAGGATTCTTAGCTTCCTGCATTCCAGTTCCCAGGGGGTGCGGGGGTTCCCTCTCACTTGCTGCCTTCACCCATTCTCATTCTTCTGTCCCAAGCAGACCTCTCTCCAGTTCTTGTTCATCTCCCTCTTCTCCCGCTTTGTCTTTCCTACCCCATTCCCTTGTTTCTCCTCCTCCCCACTTAGCAGGTCCCCGTGTTTTGGGATGGCCGGCTGCTTGGGGCTCCTGTGCTGTGAGTTCTGGGGGAGGAACTATGTACCAACACACATCAAGCCTCTTGCTGCGTAGCGAGGTTCACTGGGCTACAGCAGTGCAGACCCACTGCCATAGATGCTGCTAGTACAGTCCCTTCTCCTGGCTTTCCCCCAACAGTGGGAATGCTGATAGCATTAGATGGAGTTGCACTCCTTGGCCACTAGATGTCAACGTGAGTCACAGAATTAAGTGACTTCCTTCTACCTTGGCTAGAGTGTGGGGTGACCAGATGTCCCGATTTTATAGGGACAGTCCCGATTTGTGGGTCTTTTTCTTAGGCTCCTATTACCCCCACCCTGTCCCGATTTTTCACACTTGCTGTCTGGTCACCCTACTAGACTTTAAACTGTTCCCTTAAGGTTTTGTTGTGTGTGTCTTATCACTTGTCCTAAACGCACCAACCAAAACATAGGGAGTGATGATCCCAGTCCAAAGAGTAGGAGGAGACATGGAAGTTCAATGCCCAAGGTTATACAGGAGGTCAGTGGGAGACCCAGGGATGAAACTGGTCTCCTGACACCCAGTACAGTACCCGGCCCACTAGAGCACACTGTCTTCACAGACTGTGGAGCACCGTTCGCGAGCAGTGATTGCAGGAGGCTGGTCAGTCACAGAAAGATCCTGAAGACTCTCTGCTTTGATTTGAGAGATGGCGAAACATTTCCCACTTACTTTGGAAATACCAGTTTCTTCCCCCAGAGAGTGTGTCTGTGTGTAAGAGGGAGAGTTCAGGCTGGCGTGGGGAATTGCAACAAAGAGTCTTCTAACCCTTTCAAGTAACCCTCTAAACGTTAACATTTTTCGGCTGTATAGTATTGCACTGAATTTATTTGCTTGGAGGAAGGGATTCAAGTGGAGGTTGCTGGTGACAGAGAATTGTTTGAATGTGTCTTGATCAAAACATTGGCTTAATGGCATATTTAAGCTTCAGATGGTTTTGGGATGGGGGGGTTCTGAACGTCTTGCCATAGGAGCATGGCCAGGGCTGTAGGACTCCCTAGCGATAACCAGGTCTGGCCCTAGTGGCCAACACACAACTGTTGAGAGTAGAACTCTGGCAGACATTACACGACTCTGCAAAAGTTCCAGCTTGTGTGGAATGCAGCTGACCCCTTCCTCCTCCGTCTAGGCTGCAGTGAGCATGTCCAGCCTGCGCTCTTGTCCCTCCGCGGGCCCCCAGCCTGCACTCACTGCCAGCTGAAGGCCTTGGTCCCAGTTTCCAAAGCTCCTCGTGGTTCAGGTCCCAGCTGAGTTACAGACTACAGGTCATTCTGGGAGCATGAGGGGAGTTGCCTTCCCCTTGGATTGTGCAGGTCCCAAAGCCCATGATGGAGCATAAGAGTTAAACATGCTGCAAGATCTTCCCTTTGGAGTCCCTCCTTCGGCCAGCTGACACAGCAACCTCCTCCCCCCCAATGAGAAACGCTGCCCCAGGCAGAGCCCCTGCAGCCAGGGATGAAGCACAGCAGAAGATCCCATGAAGTTCACCAAGGAAGAAGGAGGTGCCCAGATGCTGTGGTGATGGGCACCATTACAAGCCCCGAAGGTAGATAACTTGCTAGTGCTGGCAAACAACCAGCTGAAGGTGTTGGGTAACATAACTATGCTGGCACATAGTGTTAGCTTCAGATTTGTTCTCTATTATAAAATCCTCCAGAGTTTCTCGCAATGGTGTTTTGTATCCTTTTATTTCTCCTTTTAATAATGTCAAACTAACTGCACTTGTTTCAGGCCAGTTGAGATTTTGGAATCCAGATGACTTGAATGCATCACAGACTGCATCGTCCCCTCCCCAGGACTGGATAGAAGAGAAGCTACAGGAGGTTTGTGAGAATCTAGGGATCACCAGAGATGGCCACTTGAACAGGAAAAAGCTTATCTCCGTTTGTGAGCAGTATGGGCTGCAGACTGTCGATGGCAAGGTAATGATCTCAGAGGCAGAGCAGAGGTGTCTCCTTTCAGAGGAAAGCTGGGGTGGTACAAAGGACCGTCAAGGCTTTTCCATAAGAAATGTCTCCTCACTTTTACCAGGAAAATGACTCGCTTTTCTCTGAAAAATGCCTAGGATACATTTAATTGTCCATTTTAAAGAGATAGGTGGTGACTTGCAAAACAGGATCCAAACCCAGTTGATAGCTTCCTAATGAGCGTAACGGTTTTGAGTCAACAAGTGTTCGATCCTGTCTTTATAAAAAGATAGTAACAGCCCTAACTAATGATGGTTTCTCCAGTAAAATGGGATCTAAACTGTGATTACAAACCAGAAAGTAAACGGCAGGTCTGTATCCAGGGTATCCGTAGTGTGGTCCAGGGGTTAATGGAGTTTATCCGCTTCTTGGTTGGGGAATACGGAGTTAACTCGCTTCGGATCACTTTGTGTATAGCAGAGAGTGCCAAAAATGCTTTTTAATGGCACTTCTCACGTTCACCCTGATGTCATCCTAGCCTAAACACAATTCAAAATAAGGGACTCTCTGCACCCCCTTAATGCCTACTATGTCACTGCCCCATCTGGAGCACCAGAAAGGTTAGTTTGCCCACTTTTTTTTTTTTAACCACTACACCACTGCGTGGTATTAAACTGCCTCATCAGGCACTAGAGTGCTTGCCAAGAAGTCAACAGACACTTGCTCTGAGCTCCATTTGCAAATGCCCTGGGGCAATATTTCAAAACTAAATTTGACGTGAATTTTTTTGTGTTACTGGGACACTCTCATGTCAGTTTAGGATTCACAGGTTTGTAAACAGTAGCTTTTCTACACCCCCAAATAACAACTTAAATGATTTTTTTTCATGATGTTTGTATTTTAATGGGATAATATTCATTTGCAGTGTTTGCAACACAAACATTGCAGCGTCCTTCTGTCATTGGGGAGCTAGGAATTGAAAGGGACTAGAAACGGATGAGATTCTTTCATAGTCAAAGCAGAGTGTAGCGCAGAAAGTTAATGAACTGCACGTTTTAAACACTTTCCATATTAAAAATTAAGGGGTTTTGAAAACCAGGCTGCCTTGTGGTAGTAAATGGTATTTATTTTAATCTGGCACTATCCCTCGGTTCAGCTGCTACTCCGCAAGCTGGTGTTGTTTCAGCACATCATTTGCTCTAAAACTCTTGTGCCAGAAGGCTTTGGGAGCATAGAATTATATAATATGAGGGTTGGAAGGGACCTCAGGAGATCATCTAGTTCAGCCCCCTGCTCAGAGCAGGACCAACCCCGAGTAATGGAGAAAACATTTTCTAGAAGATAGTTCTTTGAATATACTACCCCTCGAGACACTGAAATTCTTTAAACCGTGTTTTGAGAGGGGAGAACAGCTTAAAATGTTGCAGGGGAAAAATGCGCTGGTACACAGGCTTCAGTGTAGTTGTATTTGGTATTTCTGTGACTCAGCCACTGTTCACAATACAGTAATTGCCATTTCATTTATTATTATTATTAATCTGGTATACTGAGTAATTTGTTTGGTTTGCTCCTTAAATGACATTTGCACAAAAGACTTAAAAAACAAAATTCTACCAGTTTATGCTGAGCTGTAAAAGTGTGTCTCATGTTGATGCAGCTGAGAGGTGCTCCATGTGTATAAAGGACGTTGACTGTATTTTATTGCTTTCAGGTGCTTGAAGAGGTGTTCCATAATCTTGAACAAGATGGCACAATGAGCATAGAGGACTTTTTCTATGGCTTATTTAAAAAAGGAAAATCTCTTACGCCATCAGCTTCTACCCCATACAGACAACTCAAACGGCACCTCTCCATGCAGGTGAGAAGCACTAGGACAGTATTTCTCTGGAAAATAGCATCATTCGACTAAAATGCTAGACAGTTTTTAATGGCAGCTAGTCCCGGATGGTGGGGAGACTAGATAATGTAGTAATAAGAGAAGTGTTCAGGTAGATGTCGCTGCCTGATTCTGCTGATAGGCCTTCTTGATCTCTAACCTGATTCTCTGACGCCACATTAGACTAGGACCCTGATCCAGAGTCCTTTAAAGTCAGCCGGAGCCCTTCAGTGGAGATTGAGTCATGCCCCACGTGCTTTTATTTCTCCATGCAGGCACCTGATTGCTGCTGGTGGACCCCCAGGTGTTACCAGACTAATATTGCATTGGTCTAAGAACTGGGGACCAAAGCGGTCACTGTTTCAAGTTCCATGTTATCTCTACACAAAAGAGAACACGTTATTTTGGGGAAAGGGTCTCCCTAGGCATTGGTTATCTGACTCCAGAAAGTCAGCAGGAATGTCACAGGCCAAGCTGGGGTTGGTTAAAACGACTGCTGCATCTGGCTTTGCTTGTGCCCATCGTGAATACAAAGGTCATCTTTGTGTACGCTGTAAAGAGGAGTAAACTGCTTTGGTGTGGGGGAACAGGATAAGCCACTGCCAGGTCACTTCTTATGGAAGTACTTGTATGCTCCTGATACCACGGTGTAAAGTTGGAAAAAAAATTTGTTGGTCCAGAGTGATCAGGTGAAAGCCTGCACCACCAGGCAACTGTTCCACTGAAACGTCATGTGGTCTGTGGGGAGGAAGGGCCAGCAAAGGCAAATGTGCGAGTGGATTCCTGAGGCACCCGTTCTGGGGGGAGCAACAAAACATTCAAAACCAAAATTGCCCATAGTTGTGTAATTACAACAGGGTAAAACTCTTATCAGCCTGAGAACCTATCTTGCTACAGTAGAATTTTTCCTCCTTTATTTTACACTAGAAACTTAACAGCAAGGGCCTGGTTAGACTGGGGTTTCAATGGGTTAAATGGAATTACTCTTGAGCTACATCAGTGCAGTTGAGAGAAGATTCATGTCCTTACGGCAATTCAGTTTATAAGCCGCCTTCTTTTGGCAGCAGTAGGAAATGTCCAGTGTTGCCCTTAGCTGGTCTTTGCAGAACCCCATCTCTCCTCTCTTCTAGTCCTTCGATGAAAGTGGGAGACGCACCACTGCCCTGTCCGCGATGACTAGTACGATTGGGTTCAGAGTCTTCTCCAGCCTCGATGACGGGCTGGGCTATGCCTCTGTGGAGCGAGTACTTGACACGTGGCACGAAGAGGGAATCGAGAATGGCCATGAAATCCTCACGGTAATTGGGTAGATCCTCAGTCACCTGGTTTTGATTTTGGACACTGCTGCTTCTGGATCTGCCCTTTTAATCTAAAATGATGCAGTGCTGGGAACAACAGGGATGTTGATATCCATGGTAACTTCCTAAGGCTTAGAGAAATGAGAAGTGACAAATCCCACGGAGTGAACGGGTTTTAAGGTGACACAAAGGGCAGCTTTCCATCCTTCCTGAAGCAGGCCACCTATACTTCCAGGGGTCGGTGTAATGATTTAGATGTCTAAATACCAGATTGCGCCAGCAAACCAAATACTCCAGCGTCAGAATGCTCTAAATTGTTGCACATAACAAAATGGAGAGCAACATTTGAGATCCTGGCTCATGTTGGGTGTTCCATATCCAGAGGATAAAAATGTTCATATCCATTGCAAAACAGATGTGCTCACCCTGCAGCAAACTGCTTCCCAGGCTACCTTTTCAAAAGCTGTGGACAAGCTAAAGGAGAATTTCCTGTACTTGTTCTTGGCACCTGATTCTATGACACGGGATACACTGTAAGAATTTTCGCCTGTCTGTCAGTCAATGTTACACTGAGTTTGAGCATTGCTGGCTGCTATAAACACTTGCACCAAAACTCTATCAGCCCTAGGCAAGGAAATTCAGTTTGGGCTCAAGCCAAGTCCTAGTCCTAAAACTTCAGTTGTTTTCTTTTTAGCCAGACTGGCATTTGAGAAATGTAGCTCCTTAATTTCTCTTTCATTTGCTGCTTGATTACTTTAGATTTTAGCTTTTTTCCTATCTGGTTTTATTAGCATTAACGTGTGATTTCTGTCACCTTTACACACAGTGTTTTTTATCATTTTAAGTATGGTAAAATACTTCAGTTAAAATAAAGTGTAACTGGAGGCCCATCAAAGGCTTCCACCATTGTAATTACTAGCAATGGGCTTTGTGATCTAATTAAGGTGAGGTTTTTATTATTAAATACACAAGTTAATTGAAGCTAAGGGGTCATGCACAAATTAACCTACCTCTCTAGTTACCTTTATTGCGAGACTTTTTTTAATGTTTGGGAAGATCATTTTCAATCATCCATCTTGCCGCATTTAAATTAAAAACAAATGCAGTTTAGCTGAGACCTACAGTAAACAGACAAATGCATCTGCCACTTCTCTCGTGTGTGCACTTGATTGACTGTGTGTCTAACTGGAAATTGTGCCTCTCTCCTTTCCCTTTGCCACAGCATGGATTTAATTTTGGGAGGGAGATGAGGCTACATTTCTGTATCCCTGCGGAGCTGCCATTCAGAACAGATTCACCACCAAGCGCAGGCCACTTCTAGGCTTCTCCAGCTTTCTGTTGTCACCTTCATTTTAAGCTTCTACAGGAGAAGGGAAGTTTGCCCCGTTTGTGCTGACTTGTTGCTTTTTTACAGGCCTTGGATTTTAGCCTGGATGGGAAGGTCAACCTGACGGAGCTGACTCTGGCCTTAGAAAATGAGCTCCTGATAACCAAGAATGGAACCCATCAGGCTGCCTTGGCCAGCTTCAAAATGGAGATCAGACATTTACTGTAAGTTGGCAGGGTTTCACTCTCCATCGGAGCTCCCTTGTGTCCTAGTTACGTGGCCGGGCAGGAGTTTAGATACTGTTTGCTTATTCCACAATTCAGAGAACATCTCCCTAAAACGGTGTGAAAACTTGTACCTCTTGACAAAATACCCTCTGGTGCTTCACATCACCTCCGAATTTCTCATTAGCCTGAGTATTTCGAGTCTGAGAAGCGACATACCTCAGTGGAAGCAAAGCTTCACAGGAAAGCACGCTCAGACGTCCGAAAAAACAAAACCACAAGAGAGGATTTTCTTGAGCATCTCTTGCTTGTTCCTAAAGGGCTGGAAACAGTAACAGCCAAGGAACATCAATAGTTATGGCCCTTGTGCCAGGGCCGACTCTAGGTTTTCTGCTGCCCCAAGCAGCAAAAAAAAAAAAAAAAAAAAAAACAGCCGCGGCAGCCTAATTGCACTGTTCCAATCTTTGGCGGCAATTCAGTGGCGCGTCCTTCGCGCCAAGAGGAACTGAGGGACCCATCGCCTAATTGCTGCAGAAGACCTGGACGTGCCGCCCCAATAGTGGCTGGAGGGCTGCCCCTTAGTATTGGCTGCCCCAAACGCCAGCTTCTTTAGCTGGTGCCTGGAGCCGGCCCTGCCTTGTGCTGCGGACGATGAGATTTGATGCCTGCTGCCTTGAATGCTTCTGACTAGCTATGGTTCTCCAGTGTTACGTGGGTTTGTCATGCAGTGCAAGCACACAGGATGTACAAAACTGACACTTTCTCAGGGTGCTCAGAACCATGAGACACCTTGTTACCCTTCTACCTCAGCGAAAGAGATTTGCTCGTGCTGAACTGGGGGCAGCTCCCTGTCACTCTGGTCTGTTAGCCGCCTCCGACAAACTTCTCTGGACTCTGCCAGCCTCTCCTTTGCCAGACAGGTAACACTTGCTGCACTCCAAATCCTGAGCCCCTGGAAGATTGTTTCCCTGGAGTCAGGGGTGCTGGAACAATTTGTATAATGAGGGTGCTGTGAGCCTCTGAACCAACTGTAAACCATGTTTATAATAGAATTCACTTCAAGCCAGGGGGTGCTGCAGCACCCCTAGTTCCAGCACCTATGCCTGGAATATCCAGCCCTGGTACTGGACACTCAAAGAAACTTACCATGCTCATTATCTCCAAAGAGGCAGGGTACAACCCAGCTTGTTTGATTCAGCTAAGAGTTCACACTTTGCTTAATATTACAGTGCTGAGGTATACTTATGATAAAACAAAGACAAGTTTATTAACAAACATGGAATTTTTTTAAGTGACACGGAGTAAAGGTAGGGGACGCAGGACTGGTTACATATAAAACAAAAATGTAATATGCTTCTAAGAGTCTAAACATAACTTTAGCAGACTACAATCCTTTGTCTCAAACGGTTTCTTTCTCAGAGTCCTTTGCAGAGCTTGCTGATTTTCAGTTAAATTAGGAGCCAGGTTTTTCATGTATCACTCCCTTCCACCAGGAGTGTTCCTCATGAAATGCATCAGAAAAATATCTTTTTGCTTCTCTTTCCCCAAACACAAGACAACTCCCTGTGGCTTTAGTCTCTGGTGCCTTCCCAGGCTGATTTCACATCCCCCAGTCAACCTGGCTCTTCCTGTTGACTTACCTGCAAATCTATCTCCCCTTGTTGTGCTTAATTTACCTCAGAGGCCTAGGCAGACGGATCACACATTTCTTTGTTGGGGAAAAACTTGTTTATCATCCCTGCCTGGTTACCTAGTTTAAACATATTTTTAGCACATAGACACAACTCCTTGCATGACACCCATACATCCATCTCTCAATGCTTGTGATGACCAGCATTCTACGAGCTTTTATTTGATACCTTTACAAGACATTCTTTATGGATAAATACCACGACAGCAATGTGGCAGGTATAGTGAGTTTGTCAGGCCTGATGGGAGCTGCGTTTACGTGATAGTCATCCCTTTGCCAGTGCTTGGAGGGTCACATCTTTTCACTACATTGCCATTCGGGTTTGTCTTGGAAGAGATTTTGAATATAAAAGACCCAGAGGAAAGAACGTTCTCCAGCAAAGCACTGAGGGGTAAGCTCTCGTCTGTACACTTCAACCGCTCTACTTTACCTCCACTCCGGGATGAGACTTGCCAGGAGAGATGGAACAAATTGAAAACTGAGCTCCCGTAAGGAGCTGTCCAATGTAGTCAATCCAACAGAGACCAAGTAATAAAAACAAATCCAGTTGACCGGTGGGTACAGCACAAGAGTGAGGTGACAGAGGTAATCAAAACAGTGAAAACTAAAGAATGGGACAGAAGGTGGCCTGGCCCAGTGGTACAGCTCCACCAGTGCAGGAAATTAAATTACTCCAAAGCAGTTCCTAGGCTCGTCTGTCTTGGCCAGGAAGAGTTGAGGCAACAATGCACTTGTGCCCACTCTGATGAAGAACTAGAACTGATGAGACAAGTGCATCTGATCTTTCACCAAGAGGAAGGTAGCTACGACTTGGAGGGATGTATAGCAGGGGAGAAAATGGGATATTCCTCAGGCCTCGAGATGTGTGAGTGACTTGTTTGGGTGCTGGGGAGCCAGGGAAGGGCGTATAATCCAGGATTCCTTCCTTTCGATAGGGAGCGAGTTGACCAAGTGGTGAGAGAAAAAGAGAAGCTGCGCTCAGATTTGGAAAAAGCTGAAAAACTGAAATCTCTCATGGCCTCGGAAGTTGACGACCACCATGCTACCATAGAGCGCCGGAATGAATACAACCTCAGGTATGGCAACCCACCTGCATTTCCGCCTTCGCTGCCGTGAAGGGGGCTGGAGTGATCGGAGAGCACAGGACTCTCCCTTTTGTTTGGTCGTTGCAAGTTTATACAGTATTGGTTGTACATAAAAATGAAATAATTGTTTTGCTGCATGTGTGGGGCTCTAAAGAAAACTTCAGGCTGAAGAATGCATGTTTGTGCGCATGCATGCCTTCTGAGGGGCTCAGGGGGCTTATCCAAATTGATCTTACCACCCATTTCTACAGTACCAAAGGTCTTCAAACTCTTTGCAACTCAGTTCCATCTGTACAGTTCCCTCTTTTTTGGGCATCAGGGTCCTCACACCTGATTTTCGTGCTCTCATTTTGCCTTCCTGATTAGGTGGCAGGAAGTGTTACATTTTGTTTTCCACAAATATAATTTGTTGAACTCTACCTTTAAGATTTGGATTGGCGAGACAGAAATCCAGTTTAATCCTAAAAACAGAGCGGCTTATGCAGAACATCACCTGGGATGTGCATGTCGCTCAGCATTGTACAGTACGGCCGGTGGGTGGGTGTGCTACTGATCTGTGCATCTCTGCTTTCTCTCCCTTGAGTCTTTTTTTCTCATGTAGGAGTTGTTGGTGTAAGACCCAACTGCTTCTGTGTGACTGTTCCTACCCGACTTGCTTTTAAACGGTGTTTGCTCATTCTTCTTACCATCCTCTCTTGTGGTAATAGGAAGCTGGATGAGGAGTACAAAGAACGCACTGTAACTTTAAAGAACGAACTCCGGAAGGAGCGAGAGCTGATCCTGCAGCAGGCTGGCAAACAGCGATTGGAGCTGGAGCGGGAGATTGAGAAGGTGAAAACGGAAGAGAACTATGTCCGCGATCGGCTCACCCTTTCCCTAAAGGTAACAAATATCTGGCTGAAATTGCAGAACTTTCTCCATTAATTCAGCCCTCCTTACGAGAATCAGTGACTGTGTATATTGGGCTGGATGAAATTACCTTTAGCAGCATGATTTGTATAGGTGTAGGCTCGCTTGGGTAGGCTGTTGCCTAGATGTCATAAGGGTCCCAGACTCTGCAGCTGTGATATGCAGCATGTACATGTCCTGTCAACCCAGACACCAGATGGGCTATTCTTACTCCTGAGGGCATTCGGGCCGAAAAATTAAAAATGGTGCGCCAGAAAATAAAAATTCTGCCAATTTTATTTGTCAAATGTAGCAGGATCCAAATGTGAAGGGGCTTAGCATGACGGGATCCAAGTGTGGGTTGAGAGGGTTCTCTGTGGGGCAAGCTGGATGCAGGTAGCTCAATGGGGGATCTGGGTATGGGGATCTGGATGCACAGGGGCTTGTTGGGTGGTGTTTCTGGGTGCAGTGGTAATGGGACTCTGCAAGGTGGTTGGGGCTCAGTGGGGGGGCCTGGGTGTGGGCGGGATAGAGCTTGGCGGAGGCTCTGGGTGTGGGGTGGGGATCCAGATGCGAGTGGCTCATCGAGTTGGTCCAGGTGCAGGGGGAGTGGGGCTCATTGGGGTAGGGGGCATTCTGAGTGCGGGAGTGTGAGGCTCAGTGGGAGGGTGTGGTTATGAGGGTTGGACAGATAAGGGAGCAGCTCCCTGTACAGCGATCCCCCCCCCCCTGCAGCTGAGGAGCGATGGGTGCAGGAAGTGGGGAGAGAAGTGGGCTGCAGAGCTTCCTGCAGCTGGGGAGAAATCTCCGGGTAGGTCTGACCCGGCCCCAGATGCCGTGCAGGGGAAGAGGAAGTCCTGTCCTCCCCAGCCCAGTTGGGATTAGCAACTGAGCCTGGCACAGGGTAGGAGCCACCAGCCTGGTCTTCCCCAGTCCTGTCCCCTGCCCACAGTGATTTACCTCTGTCTGCTGCCTTGGGCACCTGAAACACATGGCTGGGGAGGGTCGCATGACCGCTCTTGTGGGTTCCCTTTGCTTCCCCATCAGAAAATCATTTTTCTGCAGGGAAGCAAAGAAATCTGCAGGGGACATAAATTCTGTGCATGTGCAGTGGTGCAGAATTCCCCCAGGAGTAAATTCTGCTTGATTAGCTGTCTGTTTTGTCATCTGGCCATCAGCTAGCAGGGGAAACATCTTACTGCTAAGGTCTTGACATATTAAAATACAGCTTTGAAACCCCCATAAACCTATTCTCCAATTGGATCTGTATTCTCAAAACAGTCTGACTGCAGGGTTGTGTTTTTTGAGCTGGGGCCATTAGTATTTAGGCCCCAGATTCAGGTTCCTTTCCAAAATGTTTTTAGAAATAGCAAACTCATAAATGATCTAGTTTTAGTCTGAATGCAATTGGATCAGGCAACTCTTCACTCTCAAACTTCATGGTTAGTTTATTTCTGCCCAGTTGAAAAAACAAACTAAGGTGAGCAGGCTGTACGTAAACAAGCTCTGGGGGTGGGGAAGGAGGGCCTTTAAAGATATTGCTGATGTCAATCCCCTCATCTGCCTGGAAAGTTGTCATCTCCTCCTTAGGCAGCTGTTGGCCAGATGCATGCAGGGAATACTAGGGAGAAGAGCTTCAAGACAGAACTAGGGATTGCTCTTCACTTTATACGCTGCTTGCAGATTCAGGCCTTCCTGTTCGTGACTTTGGTGTGACAAGAGGAGTCTTCCATTTTTTACCAGCAGACAAATTCACACTTCATGTTCGTAACTGACATTTGTACCAGTATCTGTCAGAAGCCAGGCTTGGACCTACTTCTAGGCAAGACAAATGTACCTTCTGACCTGATTGACCGTGGACTTTCTTGGGTATCAGTGTTCAGAAAGTTTTTTTTAAAACAAACAAAAATAGGCCAGAACTTTACGATCACCTCTCCTTTAGGAAAGCAGCCGTTTAGAGAGCGAGCTGTTGGAGACTGGACAGAAGCTGACAGAGTATGAGAGCCTGACAAGCAAACTGCAAAGGAACTTGGAAAACGTCTTGGCCGAGAAGGTGAGCCTCCCTTCCTTCCATTGTGCCTTTCTAATAGAAAGCAAATTCCTAAAGGGTGGCTGGCTGGTGCTGATTTAACCGCTACCAGGAGACCTTCGCTGTGAACCTGACCACAGTGGACCTTGGTTACTCTGACAACTGTGTCTGAGTGTTTAATGCAGGTTATATTTTCCTAAATTATCAGTAAATGACTTACTATTTCATGTAGTACCCTAAAGTGGGTGAAGCATTTTCCAAATCCCAGAGGAGACTGTCTCTTTTCTGCAGAGCTGGTTTTCTTTGGTCCCAGTCACAGAAAGGGAGTCACATAGACACACCTACATGGATCCTTGTCTGAGATCCTGCCTTAAATAAAGACACGACATTAGGAGCCCTTGCACTCTTAAATCTGAGCTAAAAATTGGGGAGAACAAATTAGCTGGGTTATAATAACCTGCACTGTAATTTAGGATTGGATCCTCTTTTGGTCATTTAACATTTGTCAATGTTCTTAAAAGATGTAACAGTGTAGAATTTTCTGTGCCTCTAATCCAGTAAACGATTCCTACATTTAAACAGATTACCCTTTCAGGATGGTTACTTCTATAGTTGCATTATATATTATTGGCTAAAAATAAAAATACCCACTGGAACCGAAGTTAGTTAGTGAAATGAGAATGCGGGACTGTGAAATAACAGCTAGTCTGTTGCCTAGGAAATTGTTTTGCTCTCTTGCTGTCTGTCCCTTCTAACAGTATTTTCTATATAAATAAATAAAACACAGCCTGATTGGAATGCTTGGGAATTGGGGCCTGGCCTTGAATTCTGCACCAGGATTATTCACAGTGGAGGATTAACTAGATTGTTTTCATGTTGCGTTGTAGTTCGGCGACCTTGATCCCAGCAGTGCCGAGTTTTTCCTGCAGGAGGAGAGATTGGTACAAATGAAAAACGAGTATGAACAGCAGTGCAGGGTGAGTGAATCAAAGGGTTGGGAGACACCAACTTCAGTACTGGATCTCAGTTCTGTACTTAACGCATCATTCTTCTAGGAATCGAGAGCCATGTCTAAGATGCAGGTGAGTTTGCTATTCTATGAACGAAATACACCTCTACCCCGATATAACGCTGTCTTCGGGAACCAAAAAATCTTACCGCGTTAAGTGAAACTGCATGATATCGGACTTGCTCTGGCCTCAACCATTTCCATTATTAATAGTCAGCAAACATGCTTGGCCCCACCCCCTATCCGACCTCCACCTACTTCCCGCCCCCTGACTGACCCCTCAGAACCCCCGACCCATGCACCCCCCTGCTCCTTGTCCCCGGGCTGCGCCCTCCAGAGACCATCACCCCCAGGACTCCCACGCCCTATCCAATGCCCCTGTTCCCAGTGCCCTGACTGCCCCGCTCCCAGAATCTCTGAACCATCCAACCCCTCCTGCCCCCTAAGACACTCGGCCCCTTATCCAACTCCTCAGCCCCGGCCCGGCACCCTTAACACGCACTCAAAGCAGCGTGTTGGAGCCTGACATGCTGATCCGCCGGAGCACGCAGCCCTGCCCCCCAGGCCACTGCTTTATCACATTCTATCGGAATTCGTGTTATATCAGGTCGCATTATATTGGGGTAGAGGTATAATGCCCCCCCTTGTTAGACCAATGCAAGGCTTTTGACCTAAAAGCCCCTCGTTTAGCTGTTGCTTTTTAAGGAAAATAACCATGACAAAGCGGAGTACCTTGATTGATAATTAAGATTGGGATATGAAGCCTTTTGTGTTAGCCAGTCCTAATACAGTTCCAGGCAAAAGTTACCTTCTGGCTGTTGGCCTTTGGAACAAGTTGGGTCTCACATTGTGAAACTCGCTACCACCTTCGGCTGCCCAAGAGACAAGCCAAAGAACAGTTGCATGTAAAGAAAGCATTTTTTGCCTGAAATCTTATGCATTTAAACCAGGGTGGATGAAAATAGTTTTTTTTAAATAAAAAAAATCAGTTTTCTTAAAATTTAAATAAATGATGATTACAGAAAAAGAAATCTGAAATTAAATTTGAACTTGACAACTCACGCTAAGACCTAAACATATTCGAATCTACTGAAATCATTTAAATTAAACTGCACCAAAAAACAATACTAAGCCGTACACATGGGCTGCCAACCTGTAAAGAAAGTGAACTCACTGAACTGGTGGATGTCCCTGGCTAACACCTGGAACCAGAGTTTTTTGAAGTGCTAAGCTAGCTTTTGATGGCAGCAGCCTCTTCTGCAGGTGCAGAGAGAATATTTTCTTCATTTCAGTTAACTAGTTCAGTTCATTGAGAACCACTGAGCTAGTCAGACTATGGGCTGGGACCCCAAAGTGGGTCCAGACGCCATTTTAATGGGGCTGCCAGGGCTAGCATTAGACTTGCTGGGACCCAGGTCTGAAGCTGAAGCCCAAGCTCCATCCCTATCCGGGGTGGTGGGGCTCGGGCTGCAGCCCTCTCTCCCTGCACCCAGGGACATGTAATAACTTTTTTTGTCAGAAGTGGGTTGCGGTGCAATGAAGTTTGAGAACCCCTGAGCTCATTCCAAGTTGAGAAACCTATTGGGAGTTAAAGCAGGAAAGCTTGTTTTTTTGGGTTGTGTTTTTTTTGCTTCCAATATGTGAATAAGTAGGTGTGAGAGGATGAGATCTATTTGTTCTAAAATCTTGAAAGACATGGCCAGAAACAATCCATTCAATTCACTAACTACAGATAAAATTACTACTTTTGTTTAATAAATCAGTTAGTTTTAAATGCAAAACATGTTTTGATCAATTTTCCTTATGTATCCAACATATTTAATTTTTAAAATGCCATTTTTGTGCATTTTAATTGATTTTAAATCTGCATTCAAATAGAGCTGGAATACTAGATGACTGTTTTCCTGCAATCCACACATTGCAGGAAAAACAATCATCTAGTAAATAAGAGATGCATCATTGATCATTTTCTAACATAATAAAAAATATAAAATTTAAGAATGATTTAAAAGTAAGTTATGCTACACAACTGCTTAAATAAAAGTTTCTAGATCTGGTATATCCTCCTGGTTAGTGTGACAGACCCAGGCCAGTTGGGTATAGCAGAAGGCAGATATACTGGCCACCGGATTAATAGTTTTCTGTTCCCTGACTGACCAGAGCAGGGGCTCCTCCAGGCTAATGAGAACACCTGACTCTAAGACCCTGCTGATACTATAAAAAGGGCTCACTCCAGTCAGGCAGGGGACAGCCAGGGAGCCAGAGGAGAGGAAGTGCGGCTGAAGGGCTGGTTAATGAAGACACCCCCAAACCATGGTTAAAGGAGCCCTAAGGTAAGGGTGAAGAAGGGAGAAGCAGGAGAGCTGTGGGGAAGTGGCCCAGGGAAATGTAGCAACTCTGGCAGTGAAAGGTTGGCTGCCAACAACTGCTACCATTAGGGTCCCTGGGCCGGAACCCAGAGTAGAGGGCGGGCCCGGGTTCCCCCCAACCCACCACTACAGGAACATCTCCTCGGAGGGGAAGTCAGGCCCCTGTCAGGACAGGAGGCTAAACTGTTCTGAAATAAGCCCCCACGGACAACAGACTGTGGGAGTTCTCTCACCAACCTCTTTGCTGGCCTCAGTAGACTGTAACCCTGGCTCTAGAAAGAAAAGGGCTACGTGGAGGGTCACAGTGAGCCACTGAGGCTAGCATAAACCGCCTAGAAGCGCAGGACCCACAGGAGCAAAGTCAGAGCTCTGCCACATTATCAAAAGGAAGAGCCAAATGTAACAAAAAGGGTATGTTCAGTTGTTGTTTTACTGATTACCAACCAATCAGACTCAACGTTTCCTTAGGTAAATGAAGTACAAATGCAAAACACAATTAAAATTAAATCACGGTTTTCTGCTTGCTGATTTAAATCATGATTTACAACGCTGTGATTTAAATCAACCCACCCTGATTCAAAATTCTTGTAATTTGTGTCCCCAAAATATCTACTCTAATTTTATCCACTTTCTAAGGACTGCTGTGGCTGCAAATATTCAAAGCAGAATGGATGAGCTTTCTTGTTTCACACGGAATGCCCTGGTTTTAGGTGACATTTAATCCACAGCAGTACTGTCACTCTGCTGCCATTCTGGGATTCCACCAATTTGGGAGCTAAAGCCAAAAACCCTGTAGAACTAGGTACATTCATACCTGCTTTCTTTCAGATGGTGTCTGCAGGCCAAATATTTGCCTCTCCATGTTCTTATGGGAATATGCAGCCCGCTACTTTGAAGGACTGTCAGCTCTGAAGGTGTTGGGGAGGAGGTTGGGGGAGTGAAATGTCAGGGTTCATTTCATGGACATTTTCCAAATGCACAGGAATTAGTGTACATGCATACTAGCTCAGGTACTCATTTGCCCCAATAAACGCTAATGCCATGTGCTCAGTGTGTTTGTATGTGGCACAGAGCCAGGATATCCTGTTGGCCACTGGGCAAAAGTAATAGATGGTAAATGAATTAATGTGCAGTGAGGGCATCACCGCCTGTAACTTTCATATCCAGGTCACAGCAGAAGGGTGGTTCCCCTGTGAGTGATTGCAGATATTTCACGGTTACATTTGAAAGGTTCCTACATTGTATTCTGGGTAACAACCAATGAGAAACAGGCCAAAATGTAGGGTATGAAAGCTTCATATGTTTCCTACACAAAGTGTACATTCAGTATGAATGTGCTGATAACTTCGAGGTGTGTGTTTACTCACTGAGCTATCTGTGTGTGTTGGAACTTGGAAGAGGACAGCCATGGGTCTTGCAGATGGGAGGATAATTAGTGCTGTTCTTAGGCTACTCCAAGATTTTTGGCAAGTCAGAGTGGTTTATTTTACGAGATTGAATGTCCTGTCATGTTGCAATATATCTGTTTCCGTGACTTGCTCTATTTCATTCTGGTGTGTTTTTACTCAGGAGATGCAAGACCAGATCGATGAACTCCAGTCTGAGCTGGAAGAGTATCGTACTCAAGGCAGAATATTTAGGCCTTCTTTGGAAAGCTCGCTGCATGAGGAGTTTGACATGAAAAATGGGGGAAGTGGTGGTGTGGAGCCTGATCAAGGTAAAGGATATTTCCTCTAGGTTTGTTTTGGAGTAGGCTCTTCTGCTGTATTCTAGTGGAGGGATTATAGGGATCTCTCGGCTCTGGAACTTTTTGTGACAAGATGGATTAAATGGGAGTTATGCCAGAACTAGGCACAACTTGAAACTTACTAACATAAGGAAATCCCAGACAATCAAACACTTGGAGCAGTCCCCGCGCTAGAAATATCAGCAGTCGTAGTAGGGCAGGACATTCCCACAACACCAAGTCAACTGTTAATTCGTTTATGAAATCTAAAAGCCAGATAATGTTTATACACTTGCTCTAAGCACGTCTAAAAGCCGAAATAATAAGCTATTGCAACACACAGCATGAGCATTTGATCAGAATACTCACAGAAGGACTGAACCCAGAGGTACTCAAACCCGTGTGGGCGGGTCCAACCTGGTCAGGCAGGTACTAGTAAAGAACCCTTTAAGAGCTCAGTGTTTTATACAGACAAGTGATGTTTGCCAGTTGCTATCTTTAGTTAAGAACCAGTCTGGGGGAGTTTGAGGTTGACCCCTTTGCCGGCTTTGAGCAGACAAGATTTTATGGCTTGGCCTCCCTCTTTGGGATGACATTGGTGTGTTAGGGGTCACTCCTGGGGCAACACAGAACAATGTTTTCTTTATTATGCAAACTAGAGGATGCCATTCCTGGTGATCAGAGGCTTCTCTTTCTTATCAGTCACATTTTAAGTGCAGCATTTTTATAACTGATCTTGCCACTTACATTTTTCTCCCTGTATTTTCAAAGCCTTCCTATGGCTGCTAAAACCCATTTATTTTCCTTAATCTACAAAACACGTATATTTTCCTTCACTAAACTAAAGCAACTTTTTTGGTACCTATCTAATCCTGCACCATCACGACCACCATCCCAGCAAAGCAATATGAGAACAGGCAGATGATGATGGGCCATTTCTTTTAGCTCTGGTCTACACTAAGGGGGGATCAATCTAAGTTACACGACTTCAGCTACATGAATAATGTAGCTGAAGTTGATGTACTTAGATCGACTTACCATAGTGTCTTCACTGCAGTGAGTCGACTCTGCCACTCCCCCGTTGACTCTGCCTGCACCTCTTGCGGTGCTGGAGTACAGGAGTTGACGGGAA
The DNA here is from genome assembly GCF_025201925.1 of Gopherus flavomarginatus. NCBI lineage: Eukaryota > Metazoa > Chordata > Testudines > Testudinidae > Gopherus > Gopherus flavomarginatus. The sequence continues at coordinate 154,776,142 of NC_066621.1, forward strand.
AGCACTGAGGGATCGATTTATCGCATCTAGACTACATGCAATAAATCGATCCCTGCTGGATTGATCACTGCCCGCTGATCCGGCCGGTAGTGAAGACATATTCTTAGTGTGGTGCAGCTGCTCCACACCAAGCTGCCAGCCGAGCCAGGTCCCAGAGCTGACCTATCTGGTCCAGGGAAAATTGCCCCATTGCAAGGTGGAACCTCTGGTGACATGAAGCTGGCATAGAGATTTCAGCTGTACTGGTGGAGAGGGAATGGCTCCAGTACTCGTATGCAGCAATGATTCTTGGCTATGGCTTCAGCTGGCAGAAGTCAAAGATGTCTGAGGGCTGTTCAGATTGCCACTGGGTGATGACACGTGTGCCCAGTGACTCCAGGATAGGGAGACTGTAGAGGTGAGCTTAATGCAGGGTTTACAACACCTCCATCCTCCCCTTCCACCCAAATCTGCCCTGTGGGCAGTTCAGTGAGAGCCCGGGAGTGGGGCCGCCATTCTGATATTTAACCTCAGGGAAAGTGTTGCCACTGGAGAGCAGTCAGTCACTGTGTTAAGCATTAAGACTAAAATGAAAGCTTGACGTTGCTTTGCCCCAGGTGCCTTGGGATGGTTTGAGCCTGAGCTGGGCTGTTACAGAATCCTGCTGTTGTAACTGACATCCTTGAGTTTCAATAAATCCAGGAGAGTAGGTGGTGAGGTGCTTTGCTTGAACATCTGGTCACTTGGGGCTTCAAGAAAACACATGCGTTGTTTTTTTTGTTTTGTTGGGTTTTTTTAGGGCTTGGCTCTGAAGATTGCAATCCACTAAATATGAGCATAGAAGCAGAAATGGTCATTGAACGAATGAAGGAACAACACCACAAGGAGCTGCAGCATCTGAAACAGGAGCTCAAAGACACAGTAAGCTATCTTCATACTCAAATAAAGCCTCGGAAATTCCCTCATCCCTTTCATGGTTCCTTTGGAAGGGGCGTGGCTTTGGCTGTTCCTTTTCTTGCTGCCATTTGACCTGCAACCGCCAGTGGTTGGCCTCTTACCTCTCTCCTTCGTCCAGCACAAGTGCAGCGCTCACCCTCTGTGGTTGGGAGGGCAGGACACCTCATGAGGCTGTAGTGTAACAGCCATCTACCAGCAAGTAAAAAATAGTAACGCCTTCCTGCTGTACACTTGGACTCTTGGTCTGTAGAGCACAGGAAACTCAAATGGTGCCTCCAAATTAGTCACCTGAGTAGTTGGAGCAATTGGAACAATTGTTAATTTGAACAATTGTTAATTTGGATAGAAAGTTGATAAAAGTGAAGTTTAAGCAGCCTGGCGATGTTAAACTGTGGCCCAGGCTGCGGTAGTGTGGGGGCTTTCAGACTATCTCCTTATCCCACCTTCCCAGCTGAAAATAATCCTAATTTGCATCCATTCATGACTACAGTACAACTATAAAAGGGAGTCTCAGCGCTTGTCTACGTTACCTGCTGGATCGATGGGCAGCGATTGATCCAGTGGGGGTCGATTATCGCATCTAGCATACATGCGATAAATTGACCGCTGAGCACTCTCCCATCGACTCCGGTACTCCACCATGGTGAAAGGCGCGGGCGGAGTCAACGGGAGAGCATCAGCTATCGACTTATCACAGTGAAGACACCGTGGTAAGAAGATCTAAGTACGCTGACTTCAGCTACATTGTTTACATAGCTGAAGTTGCGTATCTTAGATCGATTCCCTTCCCTCCGAGTGTAGACCAGGCTTCAGACACGGTGGGTTTGTAATTTAAGAAAACTGACCCCCACAATTGGGGATAGGAAGCATGGAGGGGAGAGAGACAATAGTTTGCTGCTTCTGGAAATCAGTTTTTCCTTGAAGAGCAGATCTCTTTTCTTTTGCATGGCTTAATATATTTACTTTCTTGGTGACTCAACAATGAAAAGCTTAACTGAAGGATTTTGAAAGTGTGGCTGACTAAAGTTAAATCAGGACCACAAACTCTGGTCTAGACCTTCCCTTCCTGACTCATAAAAATCAGTTGAGACCCTGCACATGGTCTACGCTTTCTTTTGTTGGTTTCCCAGTAACATGTAACATGAATTTCATTTGTATATGTGTAAATATTATCCTTGCCACATTAAGAAATCGAGCTGACTGCTCTAGCATTCCTATTCTGTTTCTGTGGGGAAAGGCCGTTTAAGATACCAGTGTGCAAATGAGAATATTGCTCCTCTGTAAGCTGGAAAATAAAGCACTGCATTTTTCTTTTAACACAGATGAGCCATTATGAAAAACTAGTTGAGATGAAGGCCCACTGTGAAAAGGAGCAAGAAAACATGGCTAAGAAATACAATGAAGAGAGGCAAACCATGGAAAAGCAAATAAGTGCCCTTAAAACCCAAATTGAAGCACTCCAGGGAGAGACAGCGATGCTCAGAGAGGAACGAGAAAGGATTGAGTGTAAACGTAACGAGGAGAGAAATGACTTACAGATGAGCTTTGATAAGGAAAAGGCTAATCTCCAAGAACTGCTGAAGCTAGGACATGAGGAAGAGCTCCGGGTTAAGCTGGAGCAGGTACAAGAGAGCTTTAACCGAGAGCGGGAGGAGCTGGTTCAGAGCGGTATTTGGATGGAAGAAAAGATGAGAGCTCTGGTGCAGACCCTGCAAGAAGAAAAGGGGGAGGTAGAACGTGGTTTCCATGAGCAGCTGAAAAGCCTGACAGAAAAGCATGCTGTTGAGATGGAAGAGCTGCAACACAAATTGCTGGAAGAACACCAACAGGAACTCCAAGAAGAAAGGTGAGACAGCACTGCTTGGGCTATCTGCTAGGCAGCTTTGCTGAGTCTGAACTAGTTCAGAAGTTATTCCTGATCTTTAATCTGTTTTGACTCTTCTTTAAAGTTCTAATAGTATAAACTATACTAGAAGAACTGTTTTTATTGTTATATGTGAATCTGTTGGTACCCAAAAGCCTTTTCTTCTGTTTTTTACACTGGATGCTTAATATTAGTGGTTTCAGTTCGACTGCAGATAAATACAGATATAAAATCAAACTAGTTAATAAGATCTAAAGCACAGTTAATTGGTAAATCCCATTCAGTGTCCATGCCCTTTACATTCTTTGCGTCTTTATTGAAGAGTTTTTAAAATTACAGCTTGGGTTCTCGAACCCAAGAGCTAAATCTCTGGCCCAGAACCCGAAAGTTGATCAGTTCAAAGAGACCCCTTGCTCTCATGTGAAGCATTATTGAGAGGGTTTCACTCATGTGAATCAGCTGGTGCCTATTTTTGGTAAGACCTGCCTCTGAGAATACTGCATGAGTTATGTTCCTTGCCAGGCAAGTAGATTTTTTTTTAATCCCAGCAGGTTGTCTCTTAAATGTAACTCTGGGTCTCAAAAGAAAAATCCAACTATTGAATATATTGGTCTGAAATGTGATTAAATATGTAAATTTCAGTTGTTTCTTAAATAGTTTGAAAACAGACATATTTTCCGGAAATGGGAGAGGTTTTAGTAATGTGTTATGTTGACCATATTTAGGGGAAAATTGGAAACTGAGTATAACAGAAGAACATCTCAAACAGAAACTCAGTTTTCTGTCAACAGACAAACAATTGTGAACAAGTATGAAGAAGCACTACGAAATCTTGAAGAACGCTACCAACGAGAACTGCAAGAACTTGCCGAGCAACAGTGTGAGGAGAAATCTCAGTGGGAATTTGAAAAGGATGAAATCATCCAGGAATGCACTGAAGCCCAAGAGCAACTGAAGGAAACGCTGGAGAGCAAAAAGGCCATTTCTTTTGTCCTAACACAGGAAAGAGAACTCCTAGAGAAGAATTTCAAGGAGCATGTGAACAAGCTAATGTGTGAAAAGGAACAGCTCCAGAAAGAGCTGCAGGACCTGAGAAATGCTGCTGAAAAACAAGAGGATGAGTTGCATAATAAAATTTTGCAGCAGCAAAATGATCATGAAAGAGAGCTAAAAGACAGAGAACAACAAATGTCTGTGGTAGAGGAAAAAAGGAAGCTGGTTAGCCAAAGGCTTGAAGTGCTTGAGACTGCATATGAACAAGAGAGATACAAACTGAATTTCAAACTTCTTGCTTTAGAGGGTTTAAACAAAGAGACCCATGAAAGAGCAGAAAAAGAGAAGGCACAGATGAGTTTGGAAATCGTAAAGCTTCAAGAAAAAATAAAAAAATTGCAGCAGGAAACCTTTGATTTTTCCAAACTGCAGAATGATTACAATGCCTTGGCAAATGAATATGCAGAAGTGAAGAGCAAGGTTTCAGCACTGTCTGGCATGCAACAATTGGGAGAGGATGGAGAGGTGCATGAGCAGGCTGTGAAGGAAAATGTGAAAATGGCTTCTGAGATTGTCAGGTTACAGAGACTGGAGCAAGAGCCAAGGAAACTTTCCAGTTTTGACCAATCAAATTCTGAGATGGAAGAATCTCAGGTGCAAGACAGGATAGAGCAAATTGAGGGTAATATTCTCAAAAATCTGCAAGATGGTTGTAAAGAGACAGATCACGGAGCATACTTGCTTGTTCTTTCATTGTTGGAGGCTAAAACTAAGGAGCTTGAAGAAATGGTTGAGGCTTATTCCAGCCTAGAGCAGATGTATGAAGACACTAAGGTAGAGAACCATGCCCTGAAAATACAGATTGGTCAGCTTCTGGAAAATATAATGGTATTGGAAGCAGAATATAATGAAGCTAATGACAAGAAGCAAGATCAGGCTTCCAAAGTGTCTGTGCTGGAAATGAAACAGACAGAGCTTGAGAAAAGCTTTGAGGTGGTTCCCAAGTTGAAGATGTTCTATGGAGATGTTGAGAAAGAGAAGGGATGTTTTCAGGAAGATAGCAAGGTGGCAAAAATAACATCTGATCATGCTACAGACCATAAAGTTTCTAGGCTACAGGCTGAACTAAAGAAGGCTGAGGAAATAACTGAAGCTTCTGTTCAACTTGAGCAGATCTGTGGAGCAACTGAAGAGAATGGACAGCTGAACAATCTAGTACCTCAGCTTTGGAAAAAGATTGAAGAGCTAGAAGAAAGATCAAGGGCACAAGCTATACTTCTATCATTACAGGAAGAAATCCAGCTAGAAAACAAAGGCCTGAAATCTGAAATGATAAAGTTGTTTGAACAAAATAAAAAACTTGAAGAGGATGTACCACGACTTACAAGCCTGCAGCACAGGTTAGAAGAAAGTAATCAAGAAAGTGTCAAACTCAGGCAAGAAAAAACACAGCTCCTGGAAAAAGTTCAGGAACTGGAATATGCCTGTGACCAATCTGCACAAGAAAAGATAGAGATGCACAGTGAGAACTTAAGACTGCAGCGCAAACTTGGAAAACTGGAAGAATATACTTTAACATTTAAAGTCCTGCAAGACAAACATGGCCAATGTGAGACCACGATAGAAGACCTGGCAGCGGAGAAACGAGAGCTACAAGAGCTGAGCAGGAAGCTGAAAGAGAAAGTTACTTCTCTGGTTAAGCAAAAAGACATGCATTCTCAAGAAGAAAAAGAGTTGAATTCAACAATACATGATTTGCAAAGCACATGTAGTGAGCTGCAGCAAAAAGTTGAACTCCTGAGGTAATGTACACTTTAAAAAAAAATTGGAACATATTTGTGTTCCCCCAAAAATCTAACTTTGCTGCTTGCTGTGCTTAGAATACTAACCTGCTAGCATTCATTGACTGGCATGTAACTGCTACTGACTTCCTTATGATTGCATCACATTAACAAGTAGATTAACCTTGATTAGAAGACAATGCCTTGGATTCTAATGACTAGTAAGAAAACTACTTTAATGTGGATTATGAAAATTTGTAGGTTAATTTAATCTTCTGTGCAGTTATATAAGTGATGATCTTCTAAAAGCAGTGATGGTAAAGTAAGAGTAATTTTGTCAACTGTTCAGTTTGATTGTATGTATGTATTCTTGCAGAATGTATTTTAGTTGATAAGTCTCAATGAAACAAACATGTTAATGTGAAAGAACATTACTGTAACTTCTTTGGAGTGCTTTCAACTTTCATACTAATAATCTCTCCACTTCTCTTGCCTTAGTTCTTGGCCTGTAACTCAGGGTGCTAGCAGAGCTGCAATTTTCTAAAATGTTAAAGTTAATACTAAACAATCTTAGTAATTTTCTCAAAATAGGAGTACTTAAATCCTTCAGAATCCATTAAGTATGTGATATGGTAAATACCAACATAACTAAGAAACATGTAGCTCATAATAAATTACCTTCATTTTTGTTGAAATTTAGCAGTTAAAGAATTAATTCTCTTGAGATTACACAAAGTGGTTACAAATGGCTGTTAACTTTTTAGTAAATTCTTACGGGAAGCCTGGAATGACCCTTTCAAGTGTTGCAGCATGTCTAGATCCTGATATAAAAGCACCTACTCTAAAATCACAAACAAAAGAAAGGACAGGTCAAATTCTGCTACTTTTCATGCTGGTATTCCCATTGTATTGAACTGCTGTTCCTGAAACAGATGGTCTAATACATTACAATATGCAAAGTGCGGCAAAACAATTGCTTTCAAACTGTCTGAACTAATACATTGTCTTCAAATCATGTTGCAAACAAAAAGTTCTGTAAAATTATACACTGAGATTTTTTTACTGGATTACGGCGGCGTAATTTAAATTTGCAATCACATTTCAGTATAACAGACTTCTTTTATTCAATTTGTACATGAAATAAAAACAGCACTTATGCAATGCTCTGGGAGGTGCTCTTAGTAAGCATTACATAAAAGCCATTTAAATTAATCTGTATGATATTTATCAATGGGAAGTTCTGCTGTTTTAGTTGTCAGAAGTAATTTGCCTTTTATGATGAGAATGTTTTCTACTAGTGGAGCTGGAAGATGTACAAGAACATCGGTGTGTTTCAGCTGTCTTGTCTCTATACTGTAGATGTGAGGCTGAGAAGCTCAGAGAAGAAAATGCTATTCTGAAGAATGAAATAACCCTGTTAAATGAGGAAGGTAGTGTTTCTAACCTGAAACTAAGGGAGCTAAATGGATCTCGAGAAGAAATGTGGTAAGAATATGAAGTGGCATATGTTGCATGTGCTTCCTGGTTTTAACTGCAATGCAGACAAGAAAAACGGCACCCTTATTCCTGTTATGGGATGTAGAAAGTCCGTCTCAAGGTTCTTTAGCTTGTTAGAAATGTTGTATGCCTTTAAAATAACAGCGATTCTTTCCAGTGACAGCACTTATTCGCTGTAGAGTTTTGGCAGCATATGAGCTCATACCAGCCTCTGCTTGCTCAGTATATTGCCAGATGGGGAAAGGGAGTTCTCTCGCCAGAGAAGCACATCACCTACTAAATGATCTATGTACTAATGCTGTCCATCCCCTTGCTTAGTCGCGAAACAGGGGTCCTATGTAAACTTGAGAAGACAGGTGGAGGACCTGTCTGCCAATGTGGTCCACAGGCCAAGCACTGTGCAGCTGCTCACATTGCTTAGCAACCATATCTACCTGCTTACAGTGGCCTTGTTGCTTCTGTTGTGCAAAAATGATGTGCCCAAAGACCTTTACCATGAAAAAGGAGGGAGGGGGGAGGAGTATTTGCATGCCTTGACTTCCATTTCTCTCTCCTGAAGGACTGTCAAACATGTGGTCCTTGGATTGCCAGAGCCTTCCAGAAAAGAAGGGGAGGTATTTCTTGGACCACATGCATCAGTTCCTGAGGAAAGAGAGAGAAGGCGAGCACTGACTGTGCCTATGGGAAAACTGCACTTCCCTGTCTTAAGAACATAAGAATTGCCATACCAAAGGTCCATCTATCCCAGTATCCTGTCTTCCGACAGTGGCCCAGTGCCAGGTGCTTCAGAGGGAATGAACATAACAGGCAGCTGTTGAGTGCCTTTCTAGTACTAACCAGGAATTTTTCAACCATGACCATTTTGGATGGAAAGATGGTGCATTTTGAAACAGTTCTAGCACATCTGAAAAAACCAAGTGTTAACCATACTTTTGTTCAATGTCCATTATTTAGGCAAAAAATAGAGGCTATAAGAAAGGAGAAGGTAGCTGTGCAGAAGATGGCTGACAACTTGAGAAAACAGGTATGTAGACTGAGGTTTCCTCCTAAATCTCTTCTGTAAAGAGACATTGATGCGTAAGGTAATTTCTGCCCCACAGTTTAAATGTCATGAGGGCAAGAGGAGATGCACCTTGCATATATTACAAAATTCAAAGATATTCTTCTTCACTGGTTAGTGCTGATTAAAGGTTTCCTTGCCATATTGCATTACAGGTAATTTGCACACTTTTATTACCTAGGTACTTAGAGTAGTTTTCAGACTTTTTAAGGTGTGTGTTGCATTATTCAACATGGAAAGACTTCCTAATGAAAGTACATTCTTATATCAGTGTAACTCCTTTGCATAGGGGTGTCCCTGAGTGACATGTTCTACCCCCCCCAACTCTCTGTGTAGATAGCACTCTGTCGATGGGAGGGCTTCTCCCATTCACCCAACTATGCCTCTCAGGGAGATGGATAAGCTCGCCCGTCGGCATAGGTAACCTCTTCACTAAGTGCTTCTGCAGCACAGCAAGAGTAGACAAGTCCTTAATTTTAACAAATGTCTGTCTTTGTCTCCCTGGTGGGTCCTGCTCTGCAGCACCCAGTGGGAGATCTTAGTTGTATTTCCAGGGCTGGCCTCTCTTCCCAGATCAGTTGGGCATAGAAATCCTTCCAGTGCTGGATATTTCACCCTGAGAGACGCATTAGATTTACTTGCATCAATTACAGGCTCTAAAATTTTTAAGTGGAGTTCTGTACAGTCCTCACAGGTGAAGAGTAGTAGGTTTAAAAACAAACTCAACAGTTTTTTTGTTGTTTGTTTTTGTTTTTTTTTAAGTTGGTGCCCTTTTTTTAATGTTGCCTAGAAAATGCTGCTTGCTCACAGTAATTTATCTTGTGGATGAGAGTCCTACACCCTTCAAAACGTATGTCCTCATGGCAAAAGAGAGATTGATGAGTAGATTTGTCAGTCACGGCAAACTATCATGCGTTAGAACGTGGCGCTGTTTGGCTTGACGTAAAATTTCTTCATAGAATGATTGAACAAGACAGATTATAATGAGAGTAAATAAACGTGTATGTTACTGGAGTTCTGACTGGCTTAGGTAGAATGCTGCTCTTGGGAAAGCACAGCAGTGTAAGTAGGTCATGCCATCATATTACGAATTAGAATCTGGATAGGAACCATTCCCTTTGTATGAAAAAGATACTGTACTGTGTATCTGATTCCTAAACCTATTGTTCAGTGCAGGAGAGATTTATTTAGTCATTTCTGATACTTCCTGTTTTAATCAGGTATCAGATTTGAAAGACAGGAATCAGCAGCTTGACTTTGAAAATGTAGAACTTAGTCAAAAGAATTCAAAAAACCAAGCAGATGTGCAGGATCTTAATCAACGGCTGGCAAGAATCCTCAGGCAAAAAGAAAAGGAAGTGGGGAAATGTACACTTGAAGAATGGGAAAGGGAGAGATGGAAGCTGAAAGAGGAACTGGAAAACTGTCAAGTAAAGGTACAGCGTAATACAGACGCGCCCTGAGTTACAAAAACCCAACGTACGCAAATTCGAGCGGACGGAAGAAGTTCTGTAAGCTAGAAATAGGAGGGCTTGGGGAGGGGGGAGGGTGTGTGTTTGCGTCATGGTCGGAGATAAGTTTCCGACTTACGCAAAATTGGAGTTACGCAAGGCGTTCCAGAATGCACCGTTGCGTTAGTCGAGGCGCGTCTGGACCATTTCATGGCTAACGGTGTGATACTGCTGAATTTCAGGAATGAACACTATTGCATCCCCATGACACTAGCAGCCATGCTCTCTCTCTCTTAACAGTGCATAGTCTTTCAAAACTGTTCTTTAAATCCCATCTGCAAACATGGGTGTCTTTTATAGAAGTGGAGAGAGGGAGGGAAACTGAGCCAGAGGGTCTGCTCTTCGGCAGTGTTTAAAAGAGGGATTGGGAAAAACGAATCCTAGGGAATGCTAAGAGATGGTGATGCTCTTGTTTTCACAGAGTTCTAACATAGGTATTTTGCAAGAGCCACTATGGCCTAGAGCAGGGGTGGGCAAACTTTTTGGCCCAAGGGCCACATCTGAGTATGGAAATTGTATGGCAGGCCATGAATGCTCACGAAATTGGGGGTTGGGGTGTAGGAGAGTGTGAGGGCTCCGACTGGGGGTGTGGGCTCTGGGATGGGGCTGAGGATGAGGAGTTAGGGGTGCAGGAGGGTGCTTCAGGCTGGGACCAAGGGATCTGGAGGGTGGGAGGAGGATCAGGGGTAGGGGGTTGGGGCATGGGAGGGAGTCAGAGGTGCAGGCTCCGGGCAGCACTTACCTCAAGCAGCTCCCGGAAGCAGTGGCATGTTCCCCCTCCAGCTCCTACATGGAGGCGTGGCAGGACAGCTCTGCACACTGCCACGTCCACATTGGTTCCTGGCCAATGGGAGCTGCAGGGGCCGCGCTTGGGGTGGGGACAACGTGCGGAGCCCCGGCTGCCCCTACACATAAGAGCCAGAGGGGGGACATGCTGCTGCTTCGGGGAGCCATGTGGAGCCATGGCATGCATGGAATGGGGAAAAACCCCGACCCTACTCCCCAGCGGGAGCTCGAGGGCTGGATTAAAATGTCTCAAGGGTCAGATGAGGCCCCCGGGCCGTAGTTTGCCCATCCCTGGCCTAGAGTTTGCCCTGTGCCATTGCGCAGACTGTCTTCTGGATTGGTCTTTTGTGTGATCTTGAATTTTTCCATGAAGATGGTGTTCCAGTTCAGTTAGCGTTTTCATTTTTTTTAACATTCCCCAGTCTTCAACTCTGGTGTCTTCTTTGGAGACCGAGCTATCTAAAATCAAGGTTCAAATTCGTTTACTGGAGCAGGAAAACCACCTCCTCAGGCAGGAACTGGAGAAGACCAAACAGGTAAAGACAGTCCCTGTTCTTGTCCAGACTGTGCAGATGGTGAATTTATACAGCTGGCAGGATGGTTGCTCTTAACATTTATATTCTTCTCTCCTGACTGTGTTTGAAGTGATTAGCTTGTTTGTACAGTAAGGCAATGACAAAAGAGAAATGCAAGTATCCTTGCAACAATGTCCCAATGTGCACACGGCTGTTCATAAATTTGCTCTGAAGGCAGTAAAGACTGTTGTTCCCCTTAGTCTTCCACCAACAGATGTTCCAAAGCAATGGGCTTTGGGAGCCCTGTCTTGGCAATGAATAGGTAGAAAGTACTATTAAAAAATATGGCATTTTATCCAGTTGTGATTCTGTAGCAGATGGTCATATCCATGTGGTCTCCCACCTGAGCATTAGTCAGTTCCAGGATGCCCTCTACAGGAGACTTCTGATTGCTGCACCAATTGATGCCTTATCCCTAGAAGGCTTCAGTAGGTGTACATTTTACTGGAAGTGTTGGTATGATTTCATTTAAATGAACAGTCACGTTAGAGCCAGTGGAATCATGCTTAACGTATTGTGATCTCAAATCACTGGAACTAAAATTGCCATCGGGGTCGGATTATTAACCCTTTTGATCTGGACTCCATGAACTCAATTTCATTCTCTTGCATGACTACAAAACGCATCTTCTTTAAGACCGAGTGGCTCTTTACACACCCAGGCACTGTCTACACTGCTGTTTTTAGCGGTATCATGTCCTGCAGCGCTACTGGAGTCTTACTCTGCCGCAGGGAGCATTTTTAGCTTGTGTTTGTGGTTTTGTAAAGGCTGTTGTGCTTGGGTTTTTACTTTTTAGAAATATCAGGATCATAAGCCCCTGCTCAGCCATGGTTTTGCTGGAGAACCTCTGGCAACTCTCCAGAATGTTTCAGCTCCAACCCATTAGTTGCAGGTTGGAGGGTATTGAATCTTTAACAAAGACTTTCTTTATCCTAAGCCAGGGGTAGGCAACCTAAGGCACATGTGCAGAAGGTGGCACGTGAGCTGATTTTCAGTGGCACTCACACTGGCCAGGTCCTGGCCACCAGTCCGGGGGGCTCTGCATTTTAATTTAAATGAAGCATCTTAAACATTTTAAAAACCTTATTTACTTCACATACGACAATAGTTTAGTTATATACAATAGACTTATAGAAAGAGACCTTCTAAAAATGTAAAAATGTATTACTGGCACACACAACCTTACATTAGAGTGAATAAATGAAGATTCGGCGCACCACTTCTGAAAGGTTGCCAACCCCTGTCCTAAGCATTAGTCAAAGTTACATGAGCATTAACAAAAGCAAAACAGAGTTTTAAACAACCCGACTAAAAATGCTGTCCCCTCTCAATTGCTATACTTTCACTCTGTTTGCTGTTGTGATGTCTTGCTTTTAGCATACAGGCGAAGCAGTTTTCAGAAAGATGTGGAAAAACAGTTTGTTGAAATTAACTGTAGCTTTCCCTTAAACCGAGGCAGGGATTGTATTTTTAAATATATTTGTACTATGCCAAGGATGAAGAGGCCCTGATCCCTATAGAAATAGCTGTCTAAAATGTTAGTGAATAAAGTCATAAACAGCAGCAGAAATGCTACTTGATAAGATGACAAGATCTGAGGGATTTCTGTCTCCCACAGCTGCCCAGATGTCCTGATCTATCTGACTTCCAGAATGAAATTTCTAGTGTAATAACTAAAAATGAAAAGCTGCTTAAAGAAAGAGAGGCCCTCAGCGAGGAACTAAACAGATGTGTTGATAAGGTAATAAGAACTGCAAATGCTTACCCATATCCCAAACCACTTGCTGTATCCAGCCCTAATTTCTATACAGTACATTACTCTGTGAAATAATTTAGCTATTTCTTTTTCCTCTTACAGTTATGCCAGACAAATGTGTGTCTGGTACTATTTCAGTATTTCTAGCTGGGCCTTCATATGCTCTGCACTGTTTGGAATCTGCTGCAGAATCAAATTGTAGCAAATTTGTGCTCCAGAATCTAAATTTTCATTTTAAAAAATGTTGGTTTCTAGACCTTGGGGTTCGTCTACGTGCAAACTTTTTGCACTGATTTAATTTAAGGGTTAATTTAAAATCTTTTTCATTAAATCAGTGTAAAAGGCTATGTGGATGCTCTCGTTTTGGGTTATATCAGTCGTCTTGTGATTTAGTTTGAGCTTTTTGATACACAAACTGGAAAGGAAATAACTAATTCAGTTATAATTCACACTGTTATTTTGGTGCAAATCTGAGTGAACACTCTTACATTCTGGATTGAATGTCCTATTTCAGTTTAATTTCAACATTTTTTTTTTTTCCATACCAGAAACCCAGGGATCTTGATGCAGAGCTTAGGTCCAGTTCAGCCTGGAGTACACCCAATCTTGATTGTACCATGGACTTCAGTAGATGTAATAAAACCACCAGTCAAAATGGCAGCCAGCAACACTATTGTATTTTCACTGAAACCCGCACCTTTCTTTTCTAAACTGGTGGCTTAGAACTCAAGCAGTGTAACTAGCATGCACATTGAATATATTCTTTATCTGAAACCCCATGCAGCTCCACTCTCATCAAAGTCAACATGAGCTGGAGAGAGAAATCTCCAGCAATACTTTGCATACAGACTAGTGGTACATTGTCATTCTGTATATTCTTCCTTGCTCTCATTTCAGGTAGCTAAAGTGAACTTCTTAGAGAATGTTATTGCCAGCTTGAAGCAGGAGCAAAAGTCCTGGGAACAACAAAGTCAGACACTGAAAGTGCAGCTCACAGTCTCCCAAGAAAAGGTACAGTAATATGTTTTGTTTTGATCCTTCTGAAGCATAGACATTTTTGTTAGCCCCTTGGACCAGGCAGGAGTTCACACCAAATAGTCCTCTCATCCTTTGTACAAAGGTGATATGCAATTAATACCTGGGACATTTTGAGGAGCTCCTTTAGTGAATTTATCACGGGGCGAGTGAACGTAAATTTCTCCCGGGGGTGGGGGGAGAGGGGTAGCTGTGGTTTCATTTCTATTGTTAGATTCCCCTTTGCTTACGCCTGCTTCCCAGTTCCCTGGTATACCTGTAAAGAGAGATTCTGCACTAGCCAGTACTAAACAGCACAACATTTTCATCTCCTGCTGCTGCCTCTCTTCTCCCAGCTAGCCTGCCAGGGGAGGAAAGGAGAAAAGGCAGCTCACTTGGCTGACAGCAGTTGTGGTACCATAGTTGCCCTGGATTGCCAGTAGTAACCTCAATGAAATCCTTCACACTTCCTCCTTGAGCAGGAAAATATTACAGGAGGGGAAGGCAGATGCAAGACTGTCACATTCAGTGTGTTATGTGGCTGGTAACTTGAAATGGCAGCTCAAGTCATCTGGCATCTTTCTGGAATAGTTGATAGAATTATGATTTTTCTTCTTCACCTCTTCCTTGTCAGGCAGAGATCCTCTTCATCCCCCATTCATTAAGGATCCTCGATGATCCTCGCTATACTCCATTACAGGCACCTCCACAGATAAATCACTGTTGTACCAAATTTATATACTAAGTCTAAATTCACTGTAGCCGAAAAGACAGTTACTCACCTTTGTAACTGTTGTTCTTTGAGATGTGTTGCTCATATCCATTCCAATTAGGTGTGCGTGCACCGCATGCACGTTTGTTGGAGATTTTTACCCTAGCAGCACTTGGTGGGCCGGCTGGGTGCCCCCTGGAGTGGTGCCACTATGGCACCGGACATATACCCCTGCCGGCCCAACCGCCCCTCAGTCCCTTCTTGCCGGCTACTCCAACAGTGGGGAAGGAGGGCGGGTGTGGAATGGATATGAGCAACACATCTCGAAGAACAACAGTTACAAAGGTGAGTAACCGTCTTTTCTTCTTCGAGTGCTTGCTCATATCCATTCCAATTAGGTGATTCCCAAGCCTTACCTAGGCGGTGGGGTCGGAGTCAGACGTTGGGGAACGCAAAACTGCTGAGCCAAAGGCTGCATCGTCTCTGGACTGCTGAACCAGTGCATAGTGTGAGGCAAAGGTGTGAATGGAAGACCAGTAGCAGCGCGACATATTTCCTGGATGGGGACATGGGCCAGGAAGGCTGCAGATGAGGCTTGCGCCTGAGTAGAATGGGCGGTGAGATGGCTAGCCGGAATGTGAGCCAAGTCATAGCATGTTCGGATGCATGATGTCACCCAAGATGAAATCCTTTGGGAAGAGACCGGCATGCCTTTCATCCGGTCTGCCACGGCTACAAAGAGCTGGGGTCACCTTCGGAAGGGTTTGGTTCTCTCGATATAAAAGGTGAAAGCCCTGCAGACATCTAAGGTATGTAGTTGTTGTTGTTCCCGAGGCAATGAATGCGGCTTCAGGAAGAAAACTGGGAGGAAGATGTCTTGATTAACATGAAAGGCAGACACCACTTTAGGTAGGAATGCCGGGTGTGGTCGCAGCTGTACCTTTGTCCTTGTGGAATACTGTATACGGGGGATCCACAGTCAAAGCACGAAGCTCTGACACTTGTCTTGCCGAGGTGATAGCGACAAGGAAGGCTGTCTTCCAGGAGAGGTACAGCAGCGAGCAGGTGGCTAGAGGCTCGAAAGGGGAACCCATGAGCTTGGATAGCACCAGGTTGAGATCCCAGGTAGGAGTCGGGCATCTGACTTGAGGGTACAACTGTTCCAACCCTTAAGGAACCTGGAAACCATGGGGTGAGAAATCATTGAGGTGCCACTTTCCCCTTGATGGAAGGCTGAAATAGCTGGCAGATGCACCCTTACAGAAGAGACTGCCAGGTCCTGCTCCTTGAGGGACCATAGGTAATCCAGGAGAATGGGAACAGAAACCTGTCCGGGGATTAAGTTATTCTGAGCACAACAGTGAGAGAAACGCTTCCACTTGGCGAGATATGTTGCCCTCGTGGAAGGCTTCCTGCTGCCCAAGAGCATCTGTTGTACCGAAGCGGAACAATGCAGTTCCGACTGGCTCAACCACGTAGCAGCCATTCTGTCAGATGAAGGGATTGCAGGTCCGGATGGTGAAGCCTGCCAAAGTCTTGCGTTATGAGGTCCAACCAGAGTGGCAGGGGGATCAGGTCTGCCACTGAGAGGTCGAACAACAGGGTGTACCAATGCTGCCTCGACCATGCTGGAGCAATGAGGATCAAATGGGCTCCGTCCCTGCGGAGCTTGAGTAGGACTCTGTGGACGAGCGGAAACGGTGGGAAGGCATAAAGTAGGTGCCTGTTCCACAGGATCAGGAATGCGTCCGAAAGGGAGCCCGGGGAGCGTCCTTGGAAGGAGCGGAACACCTGGCACTTCCTGTTCTCTCGAGAGGCAAAGAGGTCTAAGTGGGGAAAACCCCACCTCCGGAAAACAGAATGGATAATGTCCGGGCGTATCGACCACTCATGAGACAGGAAGGACCTGCTGAGGTGATCTGCCAGAGTGTTCTGGACTCCTGGGAGAAAGGACGCTACCAGATCGATAGAGTGGGCTATGCAAAATTTCCAAAGGTGGATGGCTTTTTGACAGAGGAGAGAGGAACGTGCTCCGCCCTGCTTGTTTATGTAAAACATGGCCGTTGTGTTGTCCGTAAATACTGACACACAACGGCCCTGTAGATGGTCCAGAAACACCTGGCATGCTAGGCGGACTGCTCTCAGCTCCCTCACATTGATGTGTAGGGACAGCTCTTGGGGCAACCATAGGCCTTGCATGTGACGACTCCCGAGATGGGCACCCCAACCCAGAGATGATGTGTCTGTGGTTAGGGCTACCGAGGGTTGCGGTGGGTGGAATGGCATCCCTCCGCAGACCATAGAGGGGTCTAACCACCAAGTCAGGGAGTCGAGAACTTTCCTGGGGATAGTGAGCACTGAATCCAGACTGTTCCTGTGTGGATGGCATACTGAAGCCAGCCAGGTTTGGAAGGGGCAGAGACGCAGTCTCGCGTACTTGGTCACGAAGGTGCAGGAGGCCATGTGACCTACTAGGCCGAGGCAAGATCGGACTGACGTCGGAAAGGATTGAAGACTGTGAATTAATGAAGCCATTGTTTGAAAACGAGGCTGGGGGAGGCAGGCTCTGGCCAAAGTGGAGTCCAGAACAGCTCCGATGAAGTCTATTCTCTGTGTGGGCATGAGAGTGGACTTTTCTGCGTTGATCATGAGACCTAAGCTCTCGAAGAGGTCTCTGACGATGCACACGTGCTGCGATGCTTGTAACCGAGAAGTCCCTCGAATAAGCCAATCGTCGAGATACGGGAAGATTTGGACTCGACGCCTGAGGGAGGCGGCTACTACAGCCATGCATTTGGTGAAGACCCTTGGAGCTGTAGAAAGGCCAAAGGGAAGAACCGTGAACTGAAAATGGTGGTGGTTTACCACAAAACGGAGATACCGTCTGTGTGGTGGATAAATGGCGATGTGGAAATACACGTCCTTCATGTTGAGGGCGGCAAACCAGTCTCCCGGGTCCAGGGATGGGATGATGGTCCCCAGGGATACCATGCGGAACTTCAACTTTATCAGGAATTTGTTGAGTTCTCGCAAGTCTGGGATTGGTTGTAGACCTCCCTTTGCCTTGGGGATTAAAAAGTAATGGGAATAGAACCCCTTGCCCCTCATATCTTTCGGCACCTCCTCTATGGCTCCCAGCTTTAGGAGCGCCTGGACCTCTTGCCAGAGGAATTGCTCGTGAGAGGGGTCCCTGAAGAGGGACAGGTAGGGAGAGTGAGAGGGAGGGGTTGAAACAAACTGTAGATGGTATCCCAATTCCACCGTGTGAAGGACCCAACCATCGGAGGTTAGTTGGGACCAGGCAGGAGGAAATGGGAGAGGTGGTTGGAAAAGGAGGGAGAAGGATCCAGTAGGATAACTGGTGGGCCGTTCTCGGGCGTCCCATCAAAAGTTTTGCTTAGGCCCCATTGGCGGTTTAGGAGGCACTTGACTTTGGGATCCCTGAGGGCCAGATTGCCTGCGCCTATTTCCCCCTGCCGCGCCGTCTGGTATTATCCTGACGCGGCCTAGCCTGGTTGTACGGGCAGTATGGGTGGGCCCAGAAGGACCTTCGTTGGGTCACTGGCGTGTGCATGCCCAGTGTGCGCATTATGACCCGATTGTCCTTAAAGCTTTGTAACCTGGGGTCGGTTTTGTTGGAGAAGAGGTCCTGTCCCTCGAAGGGTAAATCCTGAATGGTCTGCTGCAATTCAGGAGGAAGAGCTGAAGCCTGGAGCCAGGAGATACGCCTCATCGTCACTCCGGTTGCCAGAGTTCTGGCCGCCGAGTTCACAGCATCCAGAGAGGCCTGGAGGGAGGTTCTTGCCACCTTTTGACCTTCTTCGAGCAGGGCCGTAAACTCTGGACCGGACTTCTGGGGAGGAAGCTCCGTAAACTTCCCCACTGATACCCAGGTGTTAAAATTGTACTGATTTAGGGTGGCGAATCAGCAAGCCCTCCTAAGTTGGAGGCCCCCAGCCGAGTGTATTTTGCGGCCTAGGAGGTCCATGCGTTTAGCCTCCTTCGCCTTAGGAGCTGATGCTTGCTGGCCATGATGCTTCCATTCGTTCACCGATTGGACAACCAGAGAGCAGGGAGGTGGATGGGTGTAGAGGTATTCGTATCCCTTTGAGGGGACCATATAGTTCCTCTCTACTCCCTTAGCTGCAGGTGAAATTGAAGCTGGGGACTGCCAAATGGTGTCCACATTGGCTTGTATAGTGCTGATAAATGGGAGCGCCATTCTGGTAGGTGCATCAGCTGATAAGATCTCCACTGCCGGGTCCTCTACCTCAGTGACCTCCTCCATCTGCAAATTCATGTTCTGGGCCACCCGCCTCAAGAGGTCTTGATGGGCCCTAAGATCAACTGGTGGAGGGCCTGAGGAGGATGTTCCTGCTACTGCCTCGTCAGGTGAGAAAGAGGAGGATAGGCCCAGGACCAACGGGTCCTGAGGTGGGTCATGAACAGGAGGAACATCAGCTGGATCAGGTGGAACCTCTGTGCCCACCGATGGAACTGGAGCTTCCTCCATGCCCGTAGGGGGAGGGCGGTTCACTGTCGCTTTCGGTACCCAGTGTTCTGAGGGGGCTGAGCGTGGAGCCACTGACGGGGCACCATGGGCCTGGTGGTATGCCCATGGTGTCCAAAAGGACTAGTGATGAGGCCCTTGTTCGTGGCTTTGTCCCTCCGGAAAGTGGCTGGGGACATCAGTCACCCTCGGGATGGTATGATACACTACTGGCCTGAGACGATATTGAAGTGTTTCGAAGGCCACGGTGGTGCCGAGAGGTCCTGTGAGGATGGCACCGTTCTGGACGCTCGATCCCGGGGCGGTACCGGGGAGCTGTAGCAGTACCGCGAGCGAGACTGGGACCTTCTACCATGGCGGTGCCAGGAGGTCGACCAGGATCTCGAGCCCTGTTGTCTGGAGCGACTGTGGGATACACGGTACCAAGATTGGTGCCAAGAGCTGGAGTGGTACAGGGAGTATCTGTCTGGTGAGTGTGATGTTGAGCGGCGCCGTGAGTGCGACTGGTACTGCGATAGAGAGCGGTGCCTGGACTGCGAGCGGTGCCGGGAGCGGGAGCGACGTGATCGAGAGCATCTGCGAGACCGCGATCTGGAACGACGTCTCTCTGAAGGGTCGGCAGATGGAGGCCTTATCAGAGCTGACTTGCCGATGGATTGAATAACCCGCACCGGCGGTGCTGGGGGTTGACGCATCGGCTCCGTCATCGAGATGAGCTCCCTTGGTGTAGAGAAGGTCTCCAGCGTAGAAGGGAGAACAAGCTCAACCACAGCTGGAGGCGGGGAGCTGTCAGGCACTGGACTCAATGGCCTTTGTGGGACTGGAATCGATGGTGCCGTCCCAGGAGGAGCAGCTATTGGCAGTGCCACTGTGGACGACGGTGCCGTAGCAGATGACTGTTCCCGGCAAACCGTCTTAGACGAGTGCTCCTTCTGGGAGGCTGAAGTTGTAGCAGCGTGCCGTTTCCCCGTTGGGGAAAGGGAGCGGTGCCGAGGAGTCGGTACCGGTACAGGTCGGTGCCGAGAGTCCTTCTTGGTACCGGGGCAATCCGGTGCCGAAGGCGCGCTCCGTACCGAGGCAGCCTGCTGGGCGCTGGGTACCACTGCTACGGGACTAAGTGCCGACTCCATGAGGAGCTGCTTCAAACGAAAGTCCCACTCCTTCTTCGTCCTTGGTTTAAAGGACTTGCAAATGCGGCACTTGTCCACAAGGTGGGATTTCCCTAGGCACTTGAGGCAGGAGTCGTGGGGATCCCCTATTGGCATCGGCTTCTGGCATGCCGAGCACAGTTTGAATCCCAGTGCCTTGGGCATGGGCCCGCACCGGGGCGGAGGAAAGGGGCTAATCCCCGATCCCCCTTTCAGCTATATACACTAACTATAAGACTAAGCACTTATACTAAGTATAACACAAAAACTCGAACTATAAACACAGTGATTAGAAGAGAACTACGAGTAAGCTAGGGATGTGGAGATCAGCAAAGCCACACTCCACAGTTCCAACGACTGACACGGGCGGTAAGAAGGAACTGAGGGACGGTTGGGCCGGCAGGGGTATATATCCGGCGCCATAGCGGCACCATTCCAGGGGGCGCCCAGCCGGCCCACAGAATGTTGCTAGGGTAAAAATCTCCGAACATGCACGTGGCGCGCGCACACCTAATTGGAATGGATATGAGCAAGCACTCGAAGAACTGTTTTTTATTTTGCTTTGACCAGCAGGCAAACGCTAAGAATTTCTGTTCCTTCATTGCAGCAAGGCTAAATCTCACCTTTCTTGTGCATTTCAGGTCCAGAGTCTAGATGAAGCTCTACAAAATATCAACCTTCAAATGTCACGGCTAAAATCAGACCTACGGGTGACCCAGCAGGAGAAGGAGGCTCTGAAACAGGAAGTGATGTCACTACACAAGCTACTGCAAAATGCCAATGATAAGGTAATTCTTGAATAGTACCTTTACCGTACTAGCATGACCGCAAAATAACCTTTACAGGTTTGTATACCCCAGCTTATTGGTTACCCACAAATTTCAATTAAAGGAATTGCAATTGCTGCTTTTTTTTTTTGAAGCCAGTCATATCATAAAATTCTAATAATGCATAAGCAGCAAAGAATCCTGTGGCACCTTATAGACTAACAGACGTTTTGGAGCATGAGCTTTCGTGGGTGAATACCCACTTCCTCAGATGCATGTAATGGAAATATTTCCATTCACCCACGAAAGCTCATGCTCCAAAACGTCTGTTAGTCTATAAGGTGCCACAGGATTCTTTGCTGCTTTTACAGATCCACACTAACACGGCTACCCTCTGATACTTAATAATGCATAAGCATTTAAGTATTTTTGTTGGCTAAGAACATAAATAATGGTAGAGTCTTGTGCAAGTAGCAATTACATATTTCATTGTGGACATCTTGGGAATAATGGAAATCTATTTCTGTTCCCCACTTTGTTTCTTAAATACAAGAGAGATACCTCGATAGAGGTGTAATAAGATAGGGATCACAGAAGGCTTTTATCTGGGTACCCTCCAGCTTTTGATTTCCATTATAAAGGCCTATAAAGAACAGCACCTTCCAGTCAGGTTTCTTTGCAGAAGTCTGAGTAGAAGAAGGTTTAGCCAACTCTCTTTACTTCATCAGTCTAGTCCTTGTATTCAAGTAATACAAGAGGACAAAAGAGCATAGTTAGTTATCATCCTTTTTGTGAAGATATTTGTTCATTATAAGTTTTAGCTGGTCCTCCATAAGTGTAACCCACACTCAGATCTGTGGTAACTTGCACTTAAAATAGACTTAAAATCTAGTTATATGGGTGTTCAGGCAGGTTAAGATCAATCCGAGCCTCCTGTTTTAAATGATCTTCCTCATTAAAAGGGATATTTTGACACTGCCTGAGAGTAAACTTTCAAAAAAAAAAATCTGTACAGTTATTTACACTTTTAACTAGGTATAACTACAGTCCTGTACCAGAGTGGGGCTTCAGAGACTTTCTAGACTGCCGTTGTCCTAACAAGTGGAACTAGAAATAGACTCAATTTTCAGTTACATTGTGTCCTTTCAGAAAAGAGTTCATTATAACAGCCTGTCACTTTACTTTGTTAATAGATAAGAAACACTAATACTTGGGGAAGGGTGTAGGGAGCAATCTTGTAATCACTATCATGATTTGCTTGCATGGTTTATATTAGAACTGTGAAATACTTTTGTGTCCATGTGGAAAAGAGGTATGACACTTTTTTTTTTTTCTGAGTTTTAGAACAAGGACCAAATTATATCTATAAAACTTCATGCTATTACTTGCCTGATGAGGCTTGGAAGTGGGCCAGTTTGCTTGATTTTTATAGTTGGCCTAAGTACATTCCTTTAGCCTATTAATTCTGACATTTAACTGGCAACTTGTCATCTGTGGTTTCAGCTAAGAGGAAAACCCTCTTGGGTTTTTTTGCCCTGTGATTAGCACCTTGGTTATTTGAAAGAAACTGGATGTGGAGAAGCAGGAAAACAGAAATTCATTTGTAAATATCAGAGTTTACAGAGTTCCTGGTAAATGCAAAATCTTTCTGAAGACAGAAAATATCTGCTTCTTTGTTTAAGGCCTAACCCTGCAATTCTGTCTGTCTTAAGAATCGGGTTCTAGAACTGGCTGTGCATTCCTCAGGGCTGCAGAACCAGCAGAAGAAGCTGCACTGGGATGAACTCGAGCAGCTGATTAAACAGGAGCAGCAGCTGCTGAGGCAAGAGAATGAGAGGCTCCAGAGAGAGGTCCAGAACACTAAAACAGATCTAACTCATTCCAGGGAAAAGGTAATTTGAGAGAGTGAACACTCTAATAGATAGTGACTGCATGCTAGGCAGAACCCCTGTGATGATACCCATTTTGCAACTTGTAATACACAAAAAAAAAAAAAAATGATGCTCACTGGTTTTTCACAGAAATATCGCAGTAGGATTGCATAACAGGGTTGCTACCATTTCCTCAAACAATGTTACCTCTGCTAGCAGAAGCACTCCTCTGTCAGCATAGCTGTGTCTATGCTGGGGATTTGTTGGCATAGTTAGGTGAGTAGGAGATGTGTGGTTTTGCACACCCCTTACCATCATAGCTGTTTTGGTATAAGTTTTTTAAGAGTAGACCAAGGCTTATGAACTTCTTTGTTTTAAAAACAGTGCTCCTGTTTTAGGGAGACTTGATGGTTCAGAATTCATTGTGTTTAATATAACCTTAATAGAAAACAGCTCTAGGCTGGCTTGTAAATTAACTGAAAACCATTAAACTTCATTTTTAAAGAAGACCTTTACTGCAGTGGCTCTCAATCTTTCCAGACTACTGTACCCCTTTCAGGAGTCTGATTTGTCCTGCATTCCCCCAATTACACCTCACTTAAACTACTTGCTTATAAAATCAGACATAAAAATACAAAAGTGTCACAGCACACTAGTACTGAACAATTGCTTACTTTCTCATTGTTACCATATAATTATGATATAAAATAAATGAATCAGAATATAAATTGTACTTACATTTCAGTGTATAGTATATAGAGCAGTATAAAGTCATTGTCTGTATGAAATTTTAGTTTGTACTGACTTTGCTAGTGCTTTTTATGTAGCCTGTTGTAAAACAAGGCAACTATCTAGATGAGTTGATGTATCCCCTGGAAGACCACTGCATACCCCAGGGGTACATGTATCCCTGGTTGAGAACCACTGCTTTACTGGAATTCAAAAAAGTTTTGGCTCCCAGTAATAGGGAGAAGGGCGGACCCTGTTCAGTTACTTTACTAAATGTATAAAAATAAGTAGAAAATATTGTGGCTAGGAAATAGGTTGGTAACTTACATTTTAATTCAGTTCATTGACATCTGATTTGCATTACATCGGGTCAGTTTGGATATGCTAGCCAGTGGAATCTTGACTAGAAAACAGATTCTTAATGCTCTATGATGCCTTTCTGTGTTCCTTGTTCAAACTGTGCTCTCATTAGATCCGGCAGTTGGAATCTGCGATCCTTTCCATGAAGCACCAAAAACATCAAAGCCAATCTGGTATTGTGAAAGCCATAGAGCAAGAGAAATTAAGCTTGAAGAGGGAGTGTGAACAGCTTCAGAAGGAATTGTCTTCTGCTCACAGGAGGGTTAGTTTCAGACTGTAAAACAAATAACACTTTTTCTGGCTTCAGAGCATCACTTAGTTTTGCTGCAATGGCATTTGATCAGATGAAACGCTATAATTTTATTCCGCTACATAGAAATCTTCTTTGTGAGTTGTGTGCTGCTCTTGTGAAATCTGATGGAACTTGGGCAGACACTCTTGGTTTTTCTGTGTATAGATAAATAGGTGACATGAATGGTGTAGGTGTGAAATATTTTACATATTTATGGTGTCTGTGTCCTGAGTGAGGTTCAGCAGCCTGTCCAGCATGATCAGGATGGGTCTCTGTAAGCCAGGGGTCAGCAACCTTTCAGAAGTGGTGTGCCAAGTCTTCATTTATTCACTCTCATTTAAGGTTTCGCGTGCCAGCAATACATTTTAACTCTTGTAGGAGGTCTCTTTCCATAAGTCTATAATATAGAACTAAACTATTGTTGTATTTAAAGTAAATAAGATTTCTAAAATGTGTAAAGAGCTTCATTTAAAATTAAATTAAAATACAGAGCCCCCTGGACCGGTGGCCAGGACCCAGGCAGTGCGAGTGCCACTAAAAATCAGCTTGTGTGCCGCCTTCGGCACTTGTGCCATAAGTTGCCTACCCCTGCTCTAAGCACTTGCTCATCTGCATGCATGAAGTACTGTCAGGCACAGGTCCTTAATTCATGTTGAAAGCCACATTTCTTGTTCCACTACTGAAATTTCAGAATACCAGGTTACACTCTGGGCCTTGTGTAAATATTTATTCTGTGTAGACTATAGAAAAATCTGAGAAAAACTGACCCTCAAAGCTCACCTGGCTATTGCTTGCACTCTCTGTTTCCTTCCCCTTGGTGGGCAAAGCCAGCCTGAAAATGGCAATTTTCCTATGAAGCAGACGCATTATTTTTGGCTTTTGGCGTGTCCCAAGCACCCGCCCATCCTACTCGCAAGAAGGATGCATGTATAAAATATTCAGTGTGTGGAAAGTAAAACAAAGCCAAGTCAGAAATGAAGAACATTAACTATTAAGTTTGGCTCTTATTGCTCTGGGAGGCTTGCAATTTACCAAAGCAAGACTGCAAGGCCGTTAAGTGGTCAACCTGTCCTGTTCCTAACAGTGAAAGCTAAACCTGAACCTGCTCAGAGTAAACTGTAGAATTGGAACTCTCAAACTCTAAACAATATGTATCCTTTTGCCTTTTTTTGAAGAGTCCTTGG
This sequence comes from Gopherus flavomarginatus, assembly GCF_025201925.1. NCBI lineage: Eukaryota > Metazoa > Chordata > Testudines > Testudinidae > Gopherus > Gopherus flavomarginatus. The sequence goes on from NC_066621.1 coordinate 154,801,488, forward strand.
AGATGCCGCTCTTGTATCCCAGCTTTAGTTCATGAGATTCAGAACCTCTGTTATTTCACACATTCTTCAATCTGCAGTTTAGGGGTTCTGCCTTTCTACATCAGTCTTCGAGGTCGTTTCCATTTATGTCAAATGTGTTTAGTATTAGTCTGCTATTGAATACTTCAGAGTCTCCTGGGACCAACATGGCTACAACATTGCAAACATTGAGTACTTGCTTACTTATTCCTTGTCTCCCTTACTAGTGGTTTTTCTTGAAGTACTGAGAGATATGGTTTAATGTAGATGTTGTTAAACAAAGTAGATAAAACCATAAGCCATAAACCATTTCTTTTTTCCTATTAACTTTTTACAAAATGTTGTACGTACGTACATGTACACACAACAAAAACAACCGACATAACAAACTATACATAAATTTCTCATAATGTGTTAACCATTTGCTACCTAACCGTAACTATGCTTGAAGTATTTCATTATAAAGAATATGAATGGTTAAAATATAAATTATTTGTATTACCCAGTTCACAAACAGTGTGTTTATAAAAGTCCAGTTAGTTTTAAATCTTCTTATGCCTTATTCTTACTTTATGTACAGAAAAACTGAAGGGGGGGAAAAAGGAAATCATTAGAATAAAATAAAAAAACAGAAGCAAACTTCAGAGGAGGGAAGGAAATGGGCAGAGAAGAGTGGAAAGCAGAGGACAGGCATTTAATAGGATTATTCAGATACTTCCAGGATAGCGTCTCATAGCTCTCGGAACGTGTTGTGGGTATTTCTGGTAGATATACAGTTCTTTCCAAGTGAAACAACATTCCTAAGAGAAGATCTTCTCTTTTTACAGATCAGTCAGATGAATTCACTTGAGCGTGAATTGGAAACCATCAATTTGGAAAATGAAGGGCTAAGAAAAAAGCAAGTCAAACTGGATGAACAACTAATGGAGGTACCTTTTCAATAAATGTTAACGGTATTGAATAAAGAAGAAATGGGACCAGAATCTATAGATGATGTATTTAAAGATATTTTCCTGGTCTCAGTAGGATAGGAATACGATACATTAATGTGCAAACTTAAACTGATAAGGCTGGCCAGGTAGAAGTCTCTTGCAAATGTCCAGTCACATTCTCATTAATCAAGGAATTATGCTGCATGACAAATGTGCTCCGACAAAAGGAGATGTTTGTCAGAAGTTCTGAGAAGAAACTACAGCTATTTCAAGGTCGTGATCAAATGGAAGACAGAGGGAGATTTTTTTTATCCAAAGATAAGAGTAAAGACTCTCAATGTTTCTATCCAAACCTTATTTGGCAACACTAGAGTGCAAATCATAATTTTAGGGAGCTATTGATTATAAGTGTATAAAACTACTGACTTGTAATCTCTTACAGCTTAATGACTATGCATGTTAATTTTGAAAACTTAATTTTTAACAACGAAACATCAGGCAAATTTACTAGTCCTGCTGGAAAACTGTAAATTTCTGAGTGTTTTATTCTAAATTCCTCCTGCTCCCTTCAAGAGCCAGTAACACAAGATGGGTCATGTGAACAAATAAAAGAAAAAAAATGTTCTGTCCTTCTAACTTATTAGTCTGCCTAATTTATTTATGTGCTTGAAACAAATTTATGAAAATAGAATTTAAAAGGTTTCTCTTATTTATGATGGGAATATTTTGCAGCTGAATGTGAACTTTGAACTCATAACCTTCTATCTGACCTTATCCCCTAAACTTGAAGGAGAGAATGGTGAAGCAAAATCAAGTCTTGTGCCAAAATAAAAATGAGAGTATCTCCCAGAGGATGCTTGCCTAGCAAGATATATTAGAAACGACTTTAAAAATTTGCCTAGATAATAGGCTAGAAATAGGCTCCAAGTAGACTATCAGAAAACACTAATTCAGTTGCGTAACTTAAAATATTACTATAACACCTTCATAAGAAGAGATAATTAATGGCTGACAGAATGTCCAAAATACTATTGTTTTTATATATGCTCAAAACAATTAAATTTTCCATTCTATGTAAGACAATTGAAATCATGGGAACCCAGATATACTGTTAGACTGGACTGTTAATGCTTTTGGCTATTTCTTTACCATACATGGAAATGTATCCTCTTGTAAAACTTTATCTAGTAACATGCAAGATTTTTCTGTCGTCTTTCCTAATCTTTTTTCAACAGGTATGTATAAAACTCACTTAGCACTTTGCACATCCTAACTACTCTGACTTTCTCTCTTGTGCTTGTTTTCCTTTTGTCTGTGGCTAACCTGTGCCTAGAACTCAGTGGTTGGAACTAGCAGAGAAGGGTGCAGTGCTCTGTCTGAGATAGTGTGTGAAGGTAGAGCAATAATTTTCAATGTACTACCATAGCACGGAGAAATCTCATTTTCGTTTCTTTATTATGCTACTAATTGTATTGTGTTTTGTAACCCTCCATATCTGTAAAGGAGTCACTATTCATTGTAATATAGCTATGACTATACTTAGTTCAAACACCGTATTGCTTACACTAAAGGATATGGATATATCACGAATGTTCCGTCCTGTAGGTCCAGAAATGTGGCATACCTTTCAAAATCTGTTCCCAAGATTATTTGAAAAGTCGTAACAGATAAACTTTTGACGTCACAAAATGAAAAGTGGCTCTGAAATTTCATTTTTCCTTTTTCATTTATTAAACGACCATTTACTTTCTTGAGAGGGTTGGAAATGTCTCTTCGTTAACATCAGATATGTTGCATGCCTTTCACTGAACTGCCGAGCACTCTTTTTTAAATGCAGTCAGACTACATGACATGCTTAAATCTTTTAAGGAGTGCAGCTCTTGGTACTCTTTCCCTAGCAGATTAGCATGGCAAAAGATTATACTTTGGGTTTTTTTCTGCCTAGACAAACAATGTTTCATTGCCTTTATTCTCTTGAGGTACTGCTAGCATCTGTGCTCATGTTCTAGAGTCCTCCATTAGTAATTACTGTTTCATTGTGTCCTATTAACTGAAATGCTTTTTTGATAAATCCCATCAGAGCCGCAGAGAATATAGATAGAATTCTTTCTTAGCCTGTATTTTGGAGAAAGGAGGAAATTAGCCTTTGAACACCGTCTATTTGATTCAGGAGAAAGTTCTGATTCTCCTGTAGAAAATAAACACACAGGGCTTGTCTACACTGAAAACATTGTATAACTTCCTTTTTTCCTGCACCAGGGCAGCCCAAGGAGAAAGCCGTAGTACAGACAGGGCACAGTTCATGCCACTATGGTTCCCAATATAGACACGTCCAAGGAGTAAAGCCGCAATAGTAGCTGATGCATCCTTCTTAATCACACCACTTGGGAGGGAAGAAGCAAAATCATGTTTGCAGAACTAAAAAAACCACAAACACCTTACTCAAGAGACTAGTGCAGGTGTTTTGAGGTGTCAGGTTAATTATACATCCTTTTAAAAAGCTATTGTATATCTAATAGTTTAACAGGAATAGAGCCATTCCAATCTTATTCAAATGCATGTTGGTATTTTTAAAATCTTAATATCTTGACTATGTGTTTTTTTTCTTTCAAATATCAGAAATGATTCTAGATATAAACTAGCTTTGCCTGGAATTTTGTTTTTAAATTCAATTGTTAATGTCTGGAAAAATGTTAACTTAAATAATCACATGTTGAATTGTGTGGGTATTTAAAAACAAAATAAATGACCTTCTAATTTGTAAACTTGTCAGACAATTCCCAGCTGAGATTTCCAGCAATCACATTGCAGTCTTGCCCTTGTCTGAGCAGTGTCATCCCATTGCTTGAAAGCAGCACTTTGTCAGAATGAAAGAGAGAAGTTAGACACTCTCAGGCCATGTCCTCATTAGGTGTTTGGGTAGTATGACATATTGGTTAAGTAAGTGATTCCTGTGGCCTCCCCACCCCACCCCCAACATATGTATATACAAAAAGGCCTAGTTTAGGCACTGTTATACTGGCATAAAAGTGCTTTGGATAGTATAGCTTAGTTCACTTGGAGAACTGGTATAAACTATAACTGGAAAAGCACTTTTTTGTGGGGATAAGCTGTGTCTACACAAGGAGGGTTTGCTGGAGGGATTATCCTCTTCTAGGATAGACAAGACATCAGGTTTTGATGGTAAAGAAACTTCTTCATATTGTTAAACACACCCATATCTGAAGGAACCCCTTCAAGACTCCATTTCTTTACATAGAAGTCGAATAGTTGTTTGGTTGTTAGCAGTCTCTGCTTGTAGCTGGAGGCATCACATGAGTAACTGGGAATATAAAGGCTTCCGTTTTCCAGCATTTAGGGGTAAATATAAAGAATGAGGCTTTAGTCTCACAAATCTGAATGGGATATAATGAGTAGCATTATATGACTTAAATCCTACATGCACTGAGCTGAAAACATCCTACTCTCTGTTCTCCTTTAGGAAAATGGCTTTTGGCATATTAATGAAATTCCATTAAACTAGAGATGGATCCCAAATCAAAACCACATATCTGAGCACTTCGGAATGTTGGGAAAGCTTTGGATCAGAATGGAGTGACCTGAGCCCATTTTACCAAGTGAATAATTGCACTGCCTCCTTTCGCCAAGCCCCTGCTTGGTTGCTTTTGCTGTGCCTTAATACTAAACTTACAGCTAGTGCTGTTAAGATCAAGTCTAAACAAAATGAACACTGAAGCTAAATTACCAATGGCTCATTTAGGTTTGACAGGCCTAAATTTTAAACTGGGCCCAGGAAAACGTGGATCAAAGGTCAGATTTCATTAGACTAAAACAACAAACGCATACATTTTCCCTTTCAGAAAATGCACAAAGGTTTGTTAACCTCATAACTTTTTATTGTGGGTAAAAAAACAGAGCTATTGCAGAATAGTTAATACAGTGCATGTAATCGCCATCAGATCAAGTTTGTTTGATTCAGTTATCCGGAAAAAGAGCTTGCTGAAGACTTGAAGCTGGTTTCCAGTAGGGTCCTGTAGCATGTGCTAGTAAATAGCTACGTATTAAATAGCTCTTTTGGTTGGTTTGAAGTGTAAACAACATTGCTCCTAACGGCTGGTTTGGTTTTATTACTCAGATGCTACACTCGAGCTCCAATGTGATGCGTAGCCAATCCCAGCATTCTCGGGAGCTGCAGCAGCTCCAGCAGCAAGCCTGTACTATGGTGCCCAAGGAGCAGTTCCTGCAACTCCAACATCAGCTACAGCAGGCAGAGAGGAGGAGTCAACGACTACAGGAGGAACTTGAAAATAGACCCTCTGAAACAAACATGCCTCAGGTACAACTCTCTTTACTGTGCAGCTTCAGAGTTAGAAAATGTATTGAATAACTGTCCCGTTTTTTCCATTCTGATGTGATCCTTTCTCTGTTTATGCCAGTTCAAAAATAATGGTATCTTCCTAATACAAATATCTGTATAACATGCCCTCAGTTTGCATGCCATTGACTGAGACCGTAGCTTAACTCTGCAGTCTTCCTAATTTTCCTGAGTATTAACCATTCCCAGCTAGATGTTACTAGCTTTTCTCCTTTTGATCTACATTTTTGATTTGACGGTACCGTTTTTATTTATATTTTTTAAAATGTGATCAAGTATGAAACTATACAGTTTTAAAGGTACAGCACAACTATAAACTGCACAAACACCTGTATCTAAAGCATGCAAAACTAGCAAAGTATATCACTGCCGCATGGAGTCCAGGTGTGTCAAATGTCGCCTGACATAATGCAGACACTTAACAAACCCCTTTCACTGCAGCTTCATTATTCTCAGGTCATAGGAGGAGACATTCTGGAAGGTAGCGTTATGATAAAATTTGTATAACATTGCCATTTCTGAAGGAAAATTCAGAATGTATTTTCAAGACTAAATTGTGGTCACCATTCACATGGGGTGGGATTTTCAATGCAGTTGTCATCCAGTTTCTTTACTATTTGAACAATAAAGTATAACCCAAATGTGCAAGAAGTGTGTTATAGGAGTTAATGCAGAACCACTGGTATGAAAGCTGGCATTTCCACTGTAAACTACAGTTTGGGGAGTTTCTCTCTGCCACTTTAAATTGCTTCAAAAGCAAAAGAGATACCCAAAAGACTGGTTTCTGCCTTATATGTAAACCAGAATGTTTGCCTGACTTCCTTTTATGGAGGGAGGTAGAGCTTCAGATAACATTGATTAAAAACAATATTGTAAACACTTCCCCATATCTCTTAAATACAAAAGCTTAAATTTAAACACAATCTTACACTCAAAGTAGACTAAACTCTAGCATTTTTCTTTAAAGCCTTGGGCTTTCAAAAATTGAATTTATTTTTTTTAAAGTTAGGAAGAGCCTTTGAACATGCTCAGTTTATTTTTGTTTTTATGTAGCAATAGTGTTTTAAGTTTCATGGGGTAAGAAACTTGACATCATGCTATCTTTTTGGAATGATTTGAGAAGGTGACGGGACCCTTCATGGTTGTTTACAAGAGTATAAAGTGTATCCTGGGAGAAGGAGTCACAACACAGTATACTTTTTCAGCATAAAAACAATGAAAATCAATTCATAATCGTATCTTTTGGGGACTTACTCATACATAGGCTCTATACAGACTGGGTTGGAGTGACAGGGATAGCTCTATCAAAAAATTCATACTCCTGCCAAGTGCCATGTACTTGAATGGACTTTTTCAACAAAAATGACAAACCTCTTCGGTGATGCCATTTTTTTTAAGAGTATTAAATATTTAAGCATGAGACACATCATCCAAAAGCAGGGAAACGAAAGGAAAGCACAGCAGGATGAATTAAATACAAATTATACTGCATGTAAGGTCTTCTGTCAGGCACTCTGACAACGAGAAGGCAATGTTACCATATGTCAGGGGTGAAAGTAACTTAGAGGACTTACCGGTACTGCGAGAGTCCTGAGGGGGGTGTGGCTTCATCCAGAAGAAGCGTGGCCTCTCAAGATTTAAAGGCCCTGGGGCACCAGCTGTGCCTGGGAGATGCAGGGCCTTTAAATCAACCAGGGGCTCCCAGCTGAAGAGGTGGCTGGGAGCCCCCCGGGCTCAGGGGCAAATTAAAGGGCCCGGGGGTCCAGCGGCCAGGGGGAACCCCAAGCTTTGCGGGGCTGGGGCAGGGATTTAAAGGGCCCAGAGCGCCTGCCACGGAGGGGAGCCCCGAGCCCTTTAAATCCTGGCCCCAGCCCAGCCGCCAGTCATGGCCGGGATTCAAAGGGCTCTGGGCTGCCTGCCCATATGTCAAGGTCTTTGGTGACAAAGAGCATGAAAGGTAGAGTGTAAGGTTTAGTCTGAAATTTTGTTGTTTAAAAGCAAACAAAAAAAGGCAGAAAAAAGGCAATCTTATAGCAGCTTCTGCAAATTAACGTACTGTGAACTGTCTTAAGAGTACGTAAGGTTGTTTAGTTTTTTTGGAAAACAAGAAAAAGTTTTTAAATTATTTGAGAGCTCATCAAGCATAAGCTAGCTATATGCTATAAATGGCAGTTCTGCAAGTGAATAATGTGTAAATCTTTCCTGTTGTGTATCTCTGCAAGGCCTTGTCTATAATGCATTGAATTAGATTTTAAAAATCAATCTAGTTAAACCTGAGCAAACAGATGTACTTAAAACCTGTTTATCCCTTTCTTACAGTGATACAGCTTAAGCAAACTAAATTGATTAAAAAAAAAAAGGTTACACCAGCTCTACTGCATCTACAATAAGGGTTCACATAGGTTTAACTAGATTGATTGATTTTTTTTTTGATTTTTTTTTTGTAATCAATTTTGTTATAGCAGAGCACTTTATCAGTATGGTCTGGGACTATATATCTTTGTCAGCAGCTTCTAGTTCAGCACAAAATAGAACATTCCTTTGTAAAAACACCTTGCTTTTTTTTCTTAGTTGATTCCTAGGGGAAACGTTTAGTTGAAAGCTTATTTACGTTTCAATGTCCCCTTTAGCATCTTGAAAACTTGTGTCATATCCCCTCTCCACCATCATTTCAGCAGTGAGTACAACTCCAGATTTTCCATGCTATCTGTATACATTTAACCTACCTAGTCCTGGTGTTACTCCTGCTGCTGCTGCGCTCCTACAGAGCTCTTCTAGCTCCAAGGCCTTTCTCTAATAAGGTGCTTAAAATTAGGTACAGCAAATATGCATACAAGTAGAGTGATGGTGATAAACTTTGTGCTTGAGTTGTACTGTGTGCTTCTTTTCTATCCCTGTTTTATTTGCTTTTTTGGTCATAGCCATGTTCTGTCCTTGTTCCCAAGCTGTTGCCCTTCAGGATCACTGTTTTTGTATTCAGGACTTCAAGTTCTGTAAATTGAAACTCTTGAGCCGTCTGTTACTCTCACTAACCTGTCTAGACCTTTCTGAACTTGAGATCCTTCATCTATATTAGCATATTTTTTGGTTTGTCTGGTGCAAACTTTGATACTTTTCTGTATCATTTATTTCCAATTCTGTCTGCAGTATATTAGCCCCAACACCAATCCCTGTACTTCTTTCACTTCCTCCTCCATATGCAATAACCTTACAACTACAAAGTGTCCCTGTCACCTAACCAATTTTTTCCATATGTTTAGAACCTGTGCTTGTTTAATGCCATGCTTTCTAACATGCACTAATCTGTCCAAAATACTTTAAAAAATTGATTGTCCCTCATTTTATCCCTGTGTGGACACCGTATAAACACCAAAAAACTTCCTGCAGATTGTTTTTTGAATTTGAAAATTTTAAAAAGCAACTTATTGTAGTGAAACCCCTTCCAGAATACAGTTTTAGCCTAGAGCCAATTTGTGTGTCCCAGATATAGTCTCTTTACAAACTAGGTTTATAATGGAAATGCTGAGAACGCTTTCTAATGTAGCTGAATTGGACTACACCCTTCAGGCAGATGCTGCTAGTCTCCCAACAATATTGAGACTATATACATATTGTGGCAGCTGTATTCCTCTAACCAGAAGTTTACAGCTTCACTTTTTCTAGTTAGCAACTGCATAAAGTTAATTGACATTCCCCACCCCATTTGTGTAGTGCTTGTACAAATATTTAGAAAAATGTAATTTGTGATTCTCTGCATGCTCTGTGATGACTGCTGCTTTTGTTTGTTTTGCTTTGCTTGCTTGGTGGTGGTTTACTTTAATAGCAGTGTATATATTTTTAAAAAAAAAAATCTTGATATCAGGGTGAAGTGTCCCACTTGCCTTCTTTCTCTAGGCCTTGCTACCGGAGCAGCGAGCAGTGCATGCAGATTCCTACAGGAGGATTGGGCACCTCTGAAAGCTTGGCTGCTAATGATCTCATTCCTTACAATGATAAACTTACTTACACTCAAACTGGCATAAGCTGAGAAATTTGAGGATCAAATTATTCTGTGCTTTATACAAAAAAAAAGCCTCTACAGTATTATGTTTTTCCTATTTATTTGTGTAGAACCTATTCTGTGAAGAAAATTCACAATCTGTCTTTTTCAATTTTGTTACAAATCCTTTTTATTTATGTTATTTAAATTGTTGACTTGTTCATTGTGGAAAGAAATACACTATTTTTTCTCAAATGGTTGTAACTATTTTTATCAAAAGGTACTAATTTTTATATGAGATTTGAAGAAAATCTGGGTTATTTATACTGAGTTTTGTACAAGATGTATAAACTTTTTAACAGGGAAAGATGACACTTTTTGATGTACCTGAGAAATAAAACATTTTAAATATAATGGTGTGTCTTCTGTCTTACTAATGTATCATACTGACTACAGAATTTCAGCTTTTCTAAACAAACTTTTGGCCAAAATATTTATTTCACTGTTCTCTGATATAGCGGATGGGAACTATTGCATAGTATATAATAACATGGACCCACATTCTGTCCTCAACTTGAGTGGGAGCTGCACATACATTTTTAGCAAGAGCTGCATGTGCACATTTGATGAAGGAATTTGGTCTGAAGCATCCACCTGCTATATAGTGTTGGATTTAAAAACTTGGACAAAAAAGTAGCATCTGTAATGACTAAAGTCCATCTTCAAATCACAGTTCTTAGTATTCCCATGTTTCCCAGCAGTTACTGTTTTTAAGCTAGACTTCTGCATTATTTTAACAGATGTGTATAAACATTTACAGCATTATAGCCTGGCTCTTGTATACTTGTAGTACAAGCTGTGTGAAACTTTTTTTAAACAAAACTCTGTCCTGACTTACTGAGGTTTACATCTTTTGAATGAACCTGACCTGCTTTGAGTCCATTACCTCACTTCCTGTAACTTCAGGAGAAGGCTTTATAGATTCATAGACTAATCAGGTAGAACTTAGTTTCAATTGGTGTTCTCAAATTCATTTGAACACACAACTCAAGATTATAAACCAGAACAAAACAGAACAAAAAATATCTGCGGAGACCTGTAAGTTTTATATAGTAATACTTGAGAGACAAGTTGGGTGAGATAATATCTTTTATTGGGCCAAGTTCTGCTGGTGAAAGAGAGAGGTTTTCAGGCTTCACAGAGCTAATTTTCAAAAGCTTGTCTCTTTTTCACCAATGGAAGTTGGTCCAGTAAGATGTTACCTCACCACCTTGTGTGTCTCACATCCTGAGACCAAGCAGCTACAACACAGTGTACAGTTATGCTTGTCTAATTATTCACTTCATGCACCAACAGCCAAACAAAAGTATTTATGGACCTATGTTTCAGAGTATTTCACTAAACTTAAAAAAAAGATAGATGAAAATATTTTGGCTAGGACTTGTTATGGTAAGTTCTACTTACTGCTAGATTTTATATTAAATCCCTCTGGAAAAGTCCCCAGTCCAACTACATTGCATACTGCTTCCTACATGATATGTAATTCTAAAATACTGTTTTTAACTACAGTATATATAAAACTCCTCCTTCTATTGAGATCCTTTTGGAGCTTCTTCAGGTAAAATGTAATTCTATTTGCAATTCCCTCCATAATGGAATCCATTCTATAGAATTTTAAATAAATAAGCAACTATTCTCTGGGAAAAAATACTCTCCTCCAGCCTCCAATTAATGCCCCACCCCATGTACCAAAGTGGCTTGTTTACGGGCCCTTTCAGGGTTCAGTATTTTATCAAAGTGACTCTTGGCTAACACCCGTTCAGATGCCTTTTTAAAATATAGGTAGAAACTGGCATTTAAACTAACACTGTATTTCCTTGCCTATGATTGCTAATTACCAAAATGTCTCCAAATACCTTTCTTCATGATCTGCTGCCTCCCCTTCCCAGCTGCTTCAGGGAAATTGCAATGCAGTGTCTGATTTTTGCAGGTATTCTGATTGCAGTAAATTATTGTTTCAGCTGGCTTGTGAGTTACATTGCTGAAGAAAACTGGCAAAAGGAGGCTGATTACTAACATTTCTGAATAGCCAGAAGCCTGTAATCTACAGCTATAATAAAGGAAGCAAACTTTTGGGGAAGTAGCAAGTCCCTCCATTTATTTTTAAAGACTGAAGGTTGTGGGGATTATTTGACCTTAAAGAAAGTCAGTCAAACTTCTTGCCTTAAAGTTTCAGTTCACTACAAATATTTTACAAAATAAAAATAGGTTTGTATGATTTTTGTTCCCCTGCAGTGGTGAACCCAAATGCAACAGAACTTTGTCTAGAGCGTGAGAACCAAAAGCGAAAACTGTCAGGTCTGATGTTCATTGCCCAGCCTGAGTGAAAAGCAGAAAGTACATATGAAAGTAAACTAGATTTGTTAAATTTAATAATCTAAGATATTGCTAATAAGGACTCTAAAAATTATTTTAATGTCGACAGCGTCCCTTTAGAGGAAGTGCATAAGTATTTGCCTACACAAACTGCAAAACAGATGTGAGCCCATCTTTTAAAGCAGACTTGTATTGGCTACCAAATCTGTCTCCCAGCCCAGTATCACCTGAGAGGAGACAAATAACAATTGATGTGTCTTTGTGACTTAACTCTCACAACTGTTCACCTTTTAGGGGGGCCATGCTCAGCTTCTAAAGATGATGGAAGAACGTATGATGGATGTTGAGCAGAAATTGAAGCTTGTGAAGAGGCTTCTCCAAGATAAAGTGAACCAACTGAAAGAACAAGTAAGCCTTACCATTCCTCTCCTGGGATCCCACATACCTTGTGTACACAACTTAAGTGAGCAAAGTATGCCAGATTCTACTTTTGTTCAAAGTAGATTGTAAAAGTCCTTTATGCTTTTGATCTAAAACACAGCACACTTGACTAAAGATTCTGAATTCAGCATCCACTATTTGTTATTAATTGACTGGGAACTATGATTGCTCAGTATCTTGCAAGACCTAAACCTGGGAAATAAACCTCTCCAATTTGGGAGAAGGATCTTAATTGAAGAGTGGTTGTACATGGGGTAAGAGGGAGAACAAGGTACTTTCCCAAAGATTACACTTTGGGGATGTTCCCTCCCAAGGATTTGTAGCACGTGGCAGGGGAAAAACTTACCCAGACATACAGCAGGGTCTTTGCTCCTGTTTTCCTTTATTAGGATACAAGCGTTTTCTGAATTACCTAAATATTCATCTCTTCTCTGTTGGAAAAAATAAAAATGCCCATGAATTCCAGTGAGCTTTTTAGTTGTCTCACTAAATAAATTACACTAACATTCAAGTTTATTTCAGTTCAGGGCTGAAAAGTATACATATAAGATCTCTTATTTGAGATAAAATAGATGAAAACAGGCAAATGCACTGCACGTAGATTGGTATATTGAGCACGGATGTATACTTAACTTTCCTCACCATGTCACAAATGTTGTGTTCCCTTTCAATGCATGTAGGAGTTCAAGGTGAGTGAAAATCCATTCCCAAAATCAGATTTTAAGTCTTGTATATGATTTACTTAACTTATATATATTCTACGTTCAGTCAAACAATTTACATTTTGGGGATGTATTAAATCAGATTACTTGAGGGGAAATGGAAAATACTTTCCTTAGTAAACAGTCAGCACATTTATTAAAAAATGCAATTTTTGTTGCAATATTAGATTTAAATAGTTGAGACAATTTGTTCCTACCTCATATTTCCCTCATGACAGAATCTATCCACCTAAAGCTGGAGACAACTAGTTTTAATTAAATTTAGTCCCCCAGAGGCAGCTTCACTTTACAGGTGAATGAACTGCATCTTAAACCCAACAAAGCTTCCGAAGATTCAAAACACAAGTCGCTAGAGAGGTCAAAAAACTAAGATATCCCTTTCCTCAGGAGATAGGATGGTCCCTGGGTTCACTTATTTTAATTTTTACTCATCTCTTTTGAGAAGAGCAGGGACTGGTAGACATCTCCAGGAGTGGCAGAGAGGACTTTCTGGAGCAGTGGAAGGAAGATAAGATGACGATTGGTGTCCTGAAAGAGCTGAGATCTGGTAGTAAATTTGCCAGGCAGATTAATATGGCCAAGCATATAGCTAACCATTACATTCAAGTACATAGAGTCTTTGGACAGAAGAGAATCCTGAGCAGACCAAGCCAGTTGTTCAGCTGAGCAACGGATTTGGGACAACAGTGGTGTGGAAGGCCCAGGCAGGAGGAATTATCATTGATGGCAGGGCCAGTCCAGGGTTTTTGCTGCCCCAAGCAGCGGGGGAAAAAATAAGTAGCCGCGACCACCGCTGTTTCATTCTTCGGCAGCAGGTCCTTCCCTCCGAGAGGACTAAGGGACCCGCTGCCGAAGAGCTGGACATGCCGCCCCTTTCCCGAGCCCACCCCAAGCACCAGCTTGCTACACTGGTGCCTGGAGCCGGCCCTGATTGGTGGGCTCATCCCTGGACTTCTGGAGTCACAGTTGCAGTTGGACTCTCCTGTAAAGCAGGAGGCCAACAGATTCACTGACTCATCAGGGAAATGCAGTATTGACAGACAGGGTCCAGGTGCTCTCACCATAATCTCAAATCACCCACAAAAGGGCTGTTCTCAAAGGAATAAAGGCAGAGTACTGATGCATTTCACCCACTTAAATAGGGAAAGCCTGTGTTCCAGAACTTTCCATCACAGCTGTATCTGTGGGACCCAGTGGATGTGTCTAATTGCAGTCGTCTCCCACTCTGGGCTTGATGGGTTCTGGTGAATGAGAATTTACCAAGCCTTAAAGAATTGGGGCATGATTCTACAAACTAAATGCACTAACTGCATAAGCAAGAGTTTGCAGATCTTGATTTGTGGACCCATAATATCTATCTCATATCTGACCTTCTGCACAACCTCTTTCCACCTTCAAGATACTAGTAGTGCCCATAAACATTAGGAAATGTTCCATTTATAACACATGAAAATATCCAGTTTGGTGTATCCTTTTACTGTGGATGATTTCATATAATCATGCACTACATGAATGCATGGATGAGGGTGCTTACAATAAATTGAACCAGCAGCTTGCCTGTCACAAACAGATAGCTAAGGGTTAATGTCTCTTTCACCTATAAAGGGTTAACAAACAGTGACCTGCAAACACCTGACCAGAGGACCAATCAGAAGACAAGCTACTTTCAAATCTCTCGGGGAGGGAAGCCTTTGTTTGTGGGTTTTGGTTTTGGCTTTGTTCTCTCTGAGTCCTGGACGGGGCTAGAGGTGTAACCAGGTTTCTGCCAATCTCCCTGCTACAGTCTCTTATCTGTTCAGAATTGTAAGTAGAAAAGGCGGTCATAGTCTTTTAATTTGTTTTCTTTTTCATTTGCATATGTGTACTTGCTGGAAGTAGCTTAAATTGTGTTTCTGCTGGAGAAAGTTTCTTTCTATTGTTTATAAGTTGAAAGACCCTGTAACTGTTTACCATCTAAAGTGCAGAGATAAACCTGTTACTTTTTTTTTCTTTTTTTATTAAAAGCTTTGCTTTAAGACCTGTTTAGTTTCCTTTTCCCCTTGTTGAGGTTCGAGGGAATTGAGTCTGTACTTAACAGGGAAGGAGAACTTGTTCACCTTAGCCTCCAATGATAGAACAAGAAGCAATGGGCTTAAACTGCAGCAAGAGAGATTTAGGTTGGACATTAGGAAAAAGTTCCTAACTGTCAGGGTAGTTAAACACTGGAATAGATTGCCTAGGGAAGTTGTGGAATCTCCATCTCTGGAGATATTTAAGAGTAGGTTAGATAAATGTCTATTAGGGATGGTCTAGACAGTATTTGGTCCTGCCATGAGGGCAGGGGACTGGACTTGATGACCTCTCGAGGTCCCTTCCAGTCCTAGAGTCTATTAATCTATAAGGAGGGGGAAGGGTGGAATCCCTTTGTTTAGATTCACGGAGCTTGAATCTGTATAATTCTCCAGGAGCCCAGGGAGGGTACACCTGGAGGGGAGGAGGGAGAAGGGAATGGTTTATTTCCCTTTGTAGTGAGACTCAAGGAATCTGGGTTTTGGGGTCCCCTGGGAAGGTTTTGGGGGGGGGACCAGAGGGTATCAGGCCCTAAAAGAATTCCTGATTGGTGGCAGCGCTACAGATCTAAGCTGGTAATTAAGCTTAGGGGAATTCATGCTAGTACCCATATTTTGGACGCTAAGGTCCAGATTTGGGAATTATATTATGACATGGTGTGCAGCGTATGGGAAAGATAAGAATCCAAAAGCCAGTAAGATTATAAATTTTCTTCTCTGCTAGATGCTTGTAAGCAGAGAGAGAGAGGGTTTTGTTTTAAACCTACAGCCAGAGATTTTTTTTTCTTTGCTCCGTCTAGCTGTGCATAGGGAGGGCTATTAGGTTTAATGATGGTAGTTTGTTAAACAAAGCAGCCTTAAGTGGTCAACAACGCACTCTAGCCAGAACACAGCCTAAACACAGCACTGCTTTCATGAGTATCTCTTCATACATAAAAAGCTGGTAGTAACTTTTATTTATATATATATATATTTAGCTCTCCAAGAATACTAAAGCAGATGCAATGGTTAAGGATCTCTATGTTGAAAACGCACAATTGCTGAAAGCTCTGGAGATGACAGAACAGCGACAGAAAACTGCTGAGAAGAAAAACTACTTCTTAGAAGAAAAGATTGTCAACCTCAGTACGATAGTAAAGAACCTGGCATCACCGTCTTCAAATTCTACTCCTCAGCTAAGGTCATAGCAAAGCCATAAGTATATTCAGAAGCTCTCTTGCACTTTACTGAAATGTTAAGATTTCAACTTCTCACTGTGCTGCCTTTTTGTATTCTAGATGTTAGTTAACAGAGATCCCAAAGTACATAGTTTAAAGTTAAAACCTAAACTGATAGCTGCCAACAAACTTCTGGTTGTGTTCCTAAACCACCTTCCTGCCCAGTTTTGTTAAAAACTACCCTATTCAGGATTGTAGAAAAGACTTGAATCTGTGATTCTATGTAACTTAACTTATTTTAACTGCTTTATTTTTAAATATATACTCTGGTTTTATTGTAGTGAATTAATTTGGTAACTCATGTCTACATTGAAACCTAGGTCTAAGGGGAACCTTTGCAACTTAGGTCTCAGTTAGGCTGCAAATAGATTCTGGAGTTTCCCTAAAGCAGTATGCTTCAACTGATGCACTAGGTTCTAGCCCGTTCATCAGTGGCTGTTTCTTTCCAGGGTTCAGCTTCCCAATGGTGGTTAAAACTTGGTAAATCGAATGCTGCCATTTAACTAAACATAGCAGTTTCTAATTCTGCAAAATGTCCCATGTGGTGAGTGTGATAATGACTTACACAGCTGCAATTAAACACTCCTTTAAAAATATGTTGGGGGCCTTCAATTAAAACAGAGGAACAATCTCCAAACAGAAAGTGATGTGGCTTCTACTTGAATATTTAACTAGGCAAAGCACTGAAATGTATTTATGGAATAAACCTGTATTGGCAGGAGAATGGAGAAGAGGACCTACATAAACTTTAGTCTGTAATATCTATGGCAATGATCCTGCAATGGGTTCTACTAACATAGATCTCTGATGACCATACAAACTTCTTTTGGTGTCAGTGGGACTGTACAGACAGGTCTTTGCTAATGGATCCTGCTACAGGATCTGAGTTTGTGATTGTAAGGTTATGTTTGAGGTCACCTCAGCAACTTGGAACGATAGCATAAACTAGCTTCCTGCACTACTATAAATATGGAACTTAATGTCTGTGTATGAAGATAACCACTTATTCAAGCTTTAAGAAACCTTGTCTATGAAAAGAATGATAAACCAAACTGTATTATCTAATACGACGAGATAAAAATAGACTTAAGACTATACGATTTTTAAAATGTGAATTTAATACTGGTGAGAGGGGCCAGGATAAGACTGGAAGATGTTGTGATTGGCACAATCTATATGAGGGCTTGAAGGATCAATTGATCAAGATGAGGGGGGCCAGTTTGGCAGCCATAGTGGAATTTGGAGGAAGGGTTAAAAATGTTCAAACTGTGTATTCAAACCCTTGTCTCTGAGACTGCCAACAAGGTGCCAGTTACGGTAGTATTTGTGACATGCAGCTGTCTACTAGGAACTGAAATGAGACTGTCAATTCACTTGCCACAAGCCACTAGCCAGCCTGCAGAGAATGACTTTCAGTTTATACTGATTTAGCCAGGTAAAGCACTGATTTAGAAAGCCAGTGAAGCACTGTCAAGACTGTTGTACCTAAAAAGTTACCTATTCATTGGCGGGTGTAGGGATTGGATAATAAATACCTGGTGTGACCCTTTCCTTGTACTGCCAGTCGGCTCAATTCCTTTATGCAGACAATATTGTGAATGTTACAAGAATCCAGAGAGATTTGTTTTCTTCCTGTGTACAGGAATGGAGCATAAGGACACGGCAGAGAAAATAATCGCCATGAATGCATGTCCTATGATAGAAAATTCTGCACCGTTTCCCTGTTGAAAGGGTGCAATGAATATACAGAGTTTTATTTAAAAACAAAAATCAGCTTGCAGTGTTTACATTTTAACTCTTAAAACTGTAAAAAGATTTGTTCAATATACCTTTAAAAGGTAGACCAATTACAATGATAGCACAAACATATCTAGCACTACACAAAGCAAGAAAACCTTAGTTCGAAATTATTTCATGACTGTACTGTGCTGTCTCTTTCCACTCTCCATCTTCTTTCTTGGTAGATGACAAGCTCTAACGCTTGCATACACCATGTTTACATTGACTGCAGAAGCGGTCTTTTATTATTGCAAATTACATTGAAGTAAATTGGTGTTCCCTTTTTAAATTCCGAAGAGTATAAGTATTTTGCTTATGCTAATATTCATAGACTCATAGACTCTAGGACTGGAAGGGACCTCGAGAGGTCATCGAGTCCAGTCCCCTGCCCTCATGGCAGGACCAAATACTGTCTAGACCATCCCTGATAGACATTTATCTAACCTACTCTTAAATATCTCCAGAGATGGAGTTTCCACAACCTCCCTAGGCAATCTATTCCAGTGTTTAACTACCCTGACAGTTAGGAACTTTTTCCTAATGTCCAACCTAAATCTCCCTTGCTGCAGTTGACCACTTAGCTTGGTAAGTCACATACATAATAAAGTTTTGATGCATGGGCAATTGGATTAAAATGTGTGGTGACAATAAGGAAATTGAGCACACGTCTCTAAGGTTATGTCAAGCTTAGGAAAATAGGCAGTATTTTTAAACTGGCAGAGTAGACAGAATTCAGCTGGATATGGTCATCGTAGGAAAAGGTGTTAGCTAGCATTTTTTTAATGCACTATATTTTCCTAGACTAGACATGACCTAGGGCATGTCTACACTTACTGGTAGATTGGCACTGCTGCAGTCGACGCAGCGAGTGTTGATGTAGCGGGTCTGGTGAAGAGACACTAAATCGATGGGAGAGCACCCTCTCATCATTTTGTGTACTCTACCTCCCCGAGAAGTGTAAGGGAAGTCAATGGGAGACGCTCTCCCATTGACACAGCACAGTATAGCCACCGTGGTAAGTGGATCTAACTACATCGACTTCAGTTATGTTATTCACGTAACTGAAATTGTGTAAATTAGATCGATTTACAGCGGTAGTGTAGACTAGCCTCTAATGTTAACATGTGGCAAATTGTCAGACATTATGGGGATACTGAAGTAGAGATTGTCCTTAAATTGCTGCGTAATTAAATAAAATCTCACATTGATGCTTTTTTAAAAGAATAGACTCCAAATTTTTACTTTCTGGCACTTATTTTCTCTTGGATTTAAAAAAAAAAAAAGCACTAATCAGAATCAATGTCAAAAAAGGGGAAACTAGGATAGGTAACTTTTGTTGGAGGGATAGTGCACAGAGGTTGATTTCTCCCCCTTCTCTCAATGTATCCTTCCTTTCATGTATTTAGCTTCAAATACTAATCCAACCACTGAGGACAGTTGGGAGTTGGGGGGCCATGAGGGAGTTCAACCTCCCTTGTTCAGGTAAAATTCAAGGTTACTTCTTTGGGATATTTGTGTGAATAACGCGTTCTCAAAAGTGCCGTTGGACGTTGCACCTTTCAGAGCTATTAAATGCTGCTTACAGCATCTGCCAGAAGGGTTGCTTGAGAAGCAGTTTAGGGCACTTCCTCCCCAGATGATATGCAGTGGTGAAACTGAGGACTCAAACTCTGATGCCCTGTCAGTGAAATGTATGTCTGACCACTGGGCTGGCACAATTACTTGCATATACTTTTTTTACCGTGCATTTGAGCCAATGGATATACACCTATGAAAAGTATGAAGTATTTATAGTCTCTGATGCCTGAATATCATGTTAGAAGCATGGGTATACCATATAGACATTTTTAAAATGCCAAAGTCTGTAATAGCAAACTCATGTATGCTCAACAAAACTTGAAGTACTAGGCCTCAATCAAAACAATGGGTCTTCCCAATTCAAAGATAATATAACAGTGTTTTTAAAAGTATGACCATTGTTTCTTACATCATGCTGTGTGAATCACTTTGAAGATAAGTGTTTTGGAATTGAGTTGTTGGGTTTTTTTGGTGGGGAATATATACAAATTCATTCCAAACAACTTGAGGGGTTGTTTTATATCTGCACAGTTAAGGAGCTGTGTGTCAATTTGCATTGGTAAAAAGTATATACAGTATTAGCACTTTTTTCCTCAGTCAGATGAGACTGAATTTAAATTCAAAGAAAGGGATTCTGTAACCCAACTGACATTTGCTATTTATGGCTGTTGCATAAAATGATTTAAGGGAACAGTGTACTTTAGCAAAGAACAGCAAAATCCTTTGGTAAATCTAAAGGAAATGATGTTGTTATAATTGCATTCTGTTGCTTTGCTGATGTTCAGCCCTCTCACCCATTAATAGCTTCCATTCCCACTAAATGTCAAATGTTGTAATTAGCGATAATTAACTTCTGTAGCGATGAAGACTAGTGGGTGTATTTTTTATCAAGTTTGCATTGTATTATATCTGTATAATATACTGTATTACAACAGTTGTCTTTATACCATCATGTAAAACAGAAAAAATGAACCATTTATACAGAAATTAAAAATATAAATTACTGTACTCACGACTTGCTCTTTTTTTCCTTGTATGAAAATATTTGAGTATTTTGCTGTGGAGACCAATAACTCTATTCAGTTGTAATTCGTATGCCTGTACTAATCAAAGCTACATTTTTAACTAAGTAAAATAGTAATAAAAATTGACAGGTTTGTAGTTAATGATAAAAACATGAATTTTCCATTATGAAAAAAAGGATAAACCAGTTTAGGGAGGAAAAAAAAACAATAATGAACCTACCCCTTAATTTATTTTTACTCTAGCCTGTTCTCATCCTCCAGTGTTTTCCTCCTTAATCGTTACCACTCTAAATATTTTTATTAAAAAGGTAATCTTTAATACACAATTATTTGATTGTAAAAATTATTAAAATATTCAGAATTTAGGATTAAATTTACCTCATGTTTTGTTTGTGTATGACTTCAAATAGGCTTTTCTATTGGTAACAGATTAATGAGTTTCCTCTAATTTGCACTGCTGGAGGGTTGGTTTCTTCTTTGAGTGCTTGCTCATGTCGATTCCATTCTACGTGTGTGCGCACTCATGTGCAGTCGGAGATTTTTGCCTTAGCAGTACTTTTCGGGTCGGCTGTAGCTCCCTCTCGAGTGCCGCACTCATGCACTGCCGACCCTACACCCTCTCAGTTCCTTCTTACCACACTTAGGGCTTGGCTACGCTCGAAACTCCAAAGCGCTGCCACGGGAGCGCTCCCTCGGCAGCGCTTTGAAGTGTGAGTGTGGTTGCGACGCCAGTGCTGGAATCCCAGCGCTGCAGGTACTCCACCTCCCCGAGGGGATTAGCTTACAGCGCTGGGGCACTGTTCACACTGGCACTTTACAGCGCTGTAACTTGCTGCACTTGGGGGAGGGGGTTATTTTTTCACATCCCTGAGCAAGAAAGTTGCAGCGCTGTAAAGCGCCAGTGTAACCAAGGCCTTGGTCGTAGTGCCTTGTCTTGGCTCACAAGAGCATTAGCAGTTCTTACAGTCCGTTGTTCTGCCTCCTTTGTTGTTAGTTGATAGGTATTTAGTTAGACCTTTAAGTTAAGTGTTAGAGTGGTTGTTTAGGAGTTAAGAGTCCCGGCTGGGACTCCACCTCAAAGCCGGGCATGCCCCGTTCCCCAAGCTTTGAGCGGGGGTGAAAGTAACTTACAGGACTTACCGGTACTGCCGGAGTCCTGAGGGGAGCGTGGCCTCATCCGGAAGAGGCGGTGCCTCTCAAGACTTAAAGGCCCCGGGGCCCCAGGACCTTTAAATCAACCCGGGGCTCCCAGCTGCAGAGGTGGTTGGGAGCCCCTGGGGCTCTGGCCACTGCGGAGCTCCAGGCCCTTTAAATCCCAGCCCCAGCCGGGCCGCCAGAGCCGTGGGCAGGATTTAAAGGGCTCTGGGTGTCCCACAGCCATGGGAGCTCTGAGCCCTTTAAATCCAGCCCCAGCCCAGCCGCCGGAGCTGCGGTCCGGCACGGTGTGGTCTGGCACGGTGTACTGGGTCTTGCCGGTATGCTGGACTGGACTAGCTTACTTTCACCTCTGGCTTCAAGCCATGTTCATCATGCAGCCTGCCCATTAGTGACCCCATGACAGCTGTTTAAAGTCTTTGGGGGAGTCCCACAGAAAGGATAAGTGCAGATCTGCAGAAACTTTTGCCCTCAAACTCATGCATTCCCTAGACGTCTGGAGGGCGCTAGCCTACATTGAAAGGATCAAGCCGTTCCGTAAGTCAATGCAATTGTTCATCGCAGTGGCCGACAGGATGAAAGGTCATCCAGTGTCCACTCAAAGAATTTCTTCTTGGATCACTGTCTGTTTTCGCTGCTGCTACAACCAGGTGAAGGTGCCATCTCTGGCGATTGTCACCACCCACTCAACCAGGGTGCAAGTCTCTTCAGCAGCTTTCCTAGCCCAAGTGTCTATCACAGGACATCTGTAGGGTAGCCACCTGGTCGTCTGTCCATGAGGTTCACATCCCATTACGCACTTACCCAGCAGGCCCAGGACAATGCTGGCTTCAATAGAGCAGTACTGCAAGCCACTGAACTGTGAACTCAGAGCCCACCTTCGAGGATACTGCTTGTGAGTCACCTAGAATGGAGTCAACATGAGCAAGCACTTGAGAAAGAAAAAACTTACCTACTTTTTCGTAACTGTTGTTCTTCAAAATGTGTTCTCATGTCCATTCCATACCTGCCCTCTTGCCCCTCTGTCTGAGTTGCTAGCAAGAAGGAACTAAGAGGGCATAGAGTTGGCAATATCTAATATACCAGCACATGAGCGAGGCCCTCTAGATGTTACAGCCAACCCTACAGCTACCGCTAAAGCAAAAATCTCAGACGACTGTGCACGTGGGTGCGCACCCACCTCGAATGGAATGGACATGAGCCATCATCTTCAAGAACAACAGTTACAAAAAGGTAGGTAACTGTTTTTCTATGCCCTTTTTGATGCTGGTGTGCTGTGACCATGGCCTGTTATATTGACCAAATATTCTCATTGTTCAATATGCTTCCCTGTCTGTATCCATTTGTTATCCCTTGTCTTACACTTAAAGATTGTAATCTCTTTAGGGGAGGGATTGTTTTTTTGTTAGGTGGTAGACATGCACACAACACAAAAGAGTCCTGGTTGCTGCAGTAATACCAATATGCAGCTTGCATACCTCAACTAGCTTTGCACCATGCCCATCCATTAGCCTAGTGGCTCTTGCTTTTCGCTGTCAGAGGGGAGTGTTCATGGGGGAAGGGATAGCTCAGTGGTTTGAGCACCGGGCTGCTACACCCAGTTCAATCCTTGAGGGGACCATTTAGGGAACTGGGGTAAAAAAATCTGTCTGGGGATTGGTTCTGCTTTGAGCAGGCGGTTGGACTAGATGCCTCCTGAGGTCCCTTCCAACCCTGATATTCTGTGTGTGACAGCTCTAGGGCGCTGGAGAATGAGAACAGGCCGTAGGGGAGAGCTCACGTCCTGAGGCAGTTTGTGGCAACCCTATTGTGGGTTTGTGGCTGGCAAGGTGACCAGCCCTACCCACGGCATCAAAGCATGGAGGCCCCAGGCCCAGCTCTCAGACCAGGTGCCCAGCCACCCCAATGCGACGGGGCTTGTGATCTGACATAAACTGTATGTCCTGTGCTCTCCCTTCCTGCCTCTTTCCTCCCAGGGCCTTGTCTGGGCCCTTTGTCTCTCCCAGCCTCCTTCCCTCTGCCTGGTGTGGGCCCATCTTGTGTCCTGGTCTCCTTTCCCGCCCCCCAGCAGCCTCCTTGGGCAGGGCCACCCCTGGCTGGGGCTGAGGGGGCTGCAGGCTCCGCCCCCTGAGTCTGGCCCCGCCCCTCCAGACCCAACGGCCACGGAACCCTCTGCCCCCGAACGCTCCACGCCGCGCGGCGGGGAAGAGGCGCCTCCTGTTGGCCGCAGCGGCCCTCCCCGCCGCAGGGGGGCGCTGTCCGGCGGCGGAGGCGGGCGCTGCTGGTGTCCCACAGGGCTGTGCGCGGAGGGGCGGCCCCGCACATGGCTCGGCCGCGGCCTGGCCCCGTTCCGTTCCCCTGGCCCTGAGCGCGCTGTCCGCTGGCGCCGCGAGCGGGTGAGCGCCCGGGGCCTGCGCGCCGCCCTGCGGGGATGATGCAGCCGGGAGCCGCGCAGCGCAGCGCCGGGGGCCGCGCGCAGTGAGGCGGCCGCGGGCCCGAGCCCCCCGGGCGGGGGGATGCTGTCCCGGAAGAAGACGCGCACGGAGCTCTCCAAGCCGGGCGAGGTGCAGGGCAAGTACGTGAAGAAGGAGACCAGCCCGCTGCTCCGCAGTGAGTGTCCGGGGCGGCGCGGCGCCGGGAGGAGCCCTGGCCCGCGGGTTTGGCGGGCAGGGGGCGAGGAAAAAGCGGCCCCCCCCGGGGGCATTGGGGAGTGTGCCCCGGAGCTGGGACAGTGCGGAACGTGCCCCGGGGCTGGAGTCATGGGACAGTGGGGAGCGGCCCCCCGGGGTCAGTGCGGAACATGCCCCGGGGCTGGAGTCATGGGACAGCGGGGAGCGGCCCCCCGGGGGTCAGTGCGAAACATGCCCCGGGGCTGGAGTCATGGGACAGCGGGGAGCGGCCCCCCGGGGGTCAGTGCGGAACATGCCCTGGGGCTGGAGTCATGGAGCATTGGGGAGCGGCCCCCGCAGGGGTCAGTGCGGAACGTGCTCCGGGGCTGGAGTCATGGGACAGCGGGGAGCGGCCCCCGCAGGGGTCAGTGCGGAACATGCCCCGGGGCTGGAGTCATGGAGCATTGGGGAGCGGCCCCCGCAGGGGTCAGTGCGGAACGTGCCCCGGGGCTGGAGTCATGGGACAGCGGGGAGCGGCCCCCGCAGGGGTCAGTGCGGAACATGCCCCGGGGCTGGAGTCATGGAGCATTGGGGAGCGGCCCCCCGGGGTCAGTGCGGAACATGCCCCGGGGCTGGAGTCATGGGACAGCGGGGAGCGGCCCCCTGGGGTCAGTGCGAAACATGCCCCGGGGCTGGAGTCATGGGACAGCGGGGAGCGGCCCCGCGGGGTCAGTGCGAAACATGGCCCGGGGCTGGAGTCATGGAGCATTGGGGAGCGGCCCCCGCAGGGGTCAGTGCGGAACATGGCCCGGGGCTGGAGTCATGGGACAGCGGGGAGCGGCCCCCGCAGGGGTCAGTGCGGAACATGCCCTGGGGCTGGAGTCATGGAGCATTGGGGAGCGGCCCCCGCAGGGGTCAGTGCGGAACGTGCCCCGGGGCTGGAGTCATGGGACAGCGGGGAGCGGCCCCCGCAGGGGTCAGTGCGGAACATGCCCCGGGGCTGGAGTCATGGAGCATTGGGGAGCGGCCCCCGCAGGGGTCAGTGCGGAACGTGCCCCGGGGCTGGAGTCATGGGACAGCGGGGAGCGGCCCCCGCAGGGGTCAGTGCGGAACATGCCCCGGGGCTGGAGTCATGGAGCATTGGGGAGCGGCCCCCCGGGGTCAGTGCGGAACATGCCCCGGGGCTGGAGTCATGGGACAGCGGGGAGCGGCCCCCTGGGGTCAGTGCGAAACATGCCCCGGGGCTGGAGTCATGGGACAGCGGGGAGCGGCCCCGCGGGGTCAGTGCGAAACATGGCCCGGGGCTGGAGTCATGGAGCATTAGGGACCGTGTCCCGGAGCTGGGACAGCGGGGAGCAGCCCCCCGGGGGTCAGTGCGAAACATGCCCCGGGGCTGGAGTCAGGGGGCAGTGGGGAGCGTGCCCTGGGCCTGGAGTCCTAAGTGGGGGGAAAAAGACCCCCCACCACCCACCCCAGGAGGTGAGCAGGGGCCTATAGTGACACCCTGCCCACCTGATGTGATAGTAAAACTTCTGTTCTTTGACTGTAATTGAAGGGAGTCCTTATCAGCTTGATATGTAGGATCTCAGGGGATAGCTCAGATGCATGTGAACGGTAAGAAGTATGTGCCAGTGTACATAAGTTGTACACATTTGAATTGTTGGTGTTTGCTTTTATTTTAAGGATACACTTCAGGAAGGGACTGTTTTTCTTCTGTGTTTTGTTTATACATTGCTGAGTGTAATGAGCACCAATCCCAATAAAGTCTAGTAAAACTTTTGAGGTACTACACCTGCCTCTAAATCCTCTAGCCAGCTGGGTTGGCATGGTATTTACCAGAGATGATTTTTGCAAGCTAAAATCATGGTTTTTACTGCCCTGGGAAAAACAGTTAGTTCCAGTTTAAGGTATTTTCGGTTTTAAGAACTGTTTTGTTAATGCACACCACATTACACTTAGTTTTAGTTACGTATTAAAATTGTGATTACATAAAACAGATTCAGAGATTAATTTTGGGTTGTATAAACAAAAAGTAAAACTCTGGGTGGATGTAATACTAATACGTGTAACTATAATAATGAGCAGCAGAATGTCTACATTTTTCTTTTAGTATTTTTTCAGGAAAGTTATGTTACTCCTCAATTTTCAATGTTTTATAAACAAACATCAAAAACGTTTTATTATGTGAAAATGACCGTAATGCAGAGTTGTGGGCTTGAAGCATTAAGCAGTCAGAGGTAGGCAGAATTTCAGACTACCAGTTTAGTTCCGCTTGGCCATGCAGAATTCTGTAGAAGCCCAACTTTGATGTAGTGGATAGACCAACCGTTCCTCAGTTTTCAGTGAATATAGCCAACATTTGAAAAGACTCGTTCTATGCTTGCAGAACTTGCTGGACACTGGTGCAATTATTTTCCCCTGTTTAACCCCAGTTTAAGCCAGTTTTTACTAACACGTGGTCCTCCTAAACTAGTTTTTCCCAGGAAATTGTCAGCCCTACTAGCCAGCTTTTTATGGTTTTAAAATATTCTCCCCTCCATTTAAAAAAAAAAAAGTTCTTTTCCTTGTTGCTGTATGGAAGACCTTTGTGAAAAGGGGAAACTGTCTATACACAAGTGTTGTCAAATGCACTTTGTAAACAAACTTCTCTAATCTCTCAGTTCCGGTTGTAGAAGACAGTATCTTCTTCACACAGAAGTGTGATTTTTATTTAAGTTCACAATGTTCCTTTAATAACTTGTTCATATGAATTGGAGCGGTTCGCAGCTCTCCTAAAGTCAATGTTCTTTTTTGCAAGCTAAGGCTATATCTTCATTTCCAAAATAGCGGGGGAGGGAGGTGTTATGGTAAGATGACTAATGTGTGATACTTATCTCACTGTAAAATCCTAGTAGAGACAAGGCATGTGTAGTTTTTTTACCAGGAGGTAGCTAGGCAAGGTCAGCACTGTACTCCCCACCTGTCGGTGGTCTCCTGACTCTCTAATAGGATTTTACAGCAGGCTAGCTAATCTAATTAGTTAACCTATGATAAAAGCACATCTTTTTTTAGCGTAAAGACAAAGCCTGAGTGTGACAGCAGTGCCTCATGTTGTTTGAACAGTTACCTTTGCAACTGCAAGAGCTGAAAACATACTTTTGGGAAATGAACTTTGAACTCTTTAGCTTGTGCTCTTTCTTTGGCATGTGTTTTAGTTTTAAAATTTAAAAACTGTTACTCAAATTCAGTATCATACTGTAAATTATGAACTAATTGTTTTAGCCTTCTTAGTAAAAAGGGTTTAAAAATTCTATTCTCGCTGTAACAATAATCTGATAACCAGTTTTGCATGTACAGCTCAGAAATGGCTGAAGATATAAGGTAATGGCGTGGTATTACTGTATTTCCCAGTGAGAAAGGAGACAGACTAGATTAAAAATACTATACCTTTTATTTTTTAAACTTGTAAAAGTTTAAACTTGTCTATACATTAGAAATGTTTTCAGTGTTTTGTTGTGAAATAACAAGCCATTGTGTGCTCTAGTGTCAGAGCACTTCTTATGGCAAATTATTTATTCATTACATCTACTGAGGTGTAATTTAAAAGACAAACTTTAGAAACAGTTATTGAATACATTGGCATATTTTTCTTTTTGAGTGAGGTCTACCACTCTGGGTTGGTGTTTAACTTGATAGAGGCAAAATGGTTTAGATTCTGAACCAGTATAGCAATTATGTTCATGTCTTATGGCGGTTTCCTTAAAGCTGAGCTATTAAATGCTATTATACATTAATGTAACATTAAAGTTGAGAAATTAAGCATTCAGAATTACAGCATTGCTAGCTAGGCCATGTTATACAGATACAGGAAAGTATAGGTTCTGTTCCTGGGTGTGCACCACAGGCTTCCTGTGAGACTGTGGGAAAGTCACTTACGCACTCAGGCCTTGGCTACACTGGCACTTTACAGCGCTGCAACTTTCGCGCTCAGGGGTGTGAAAAAACACACCCCTGAGCGCTGCAAGATACAGCGCTGTAAAGCCTCAGTGTAATCAGTGCCGCGGCTCCCAGCGCTGCAAGCTACACCCGTAGAGGATGTGGTTTACGTGCAGCACTGGGAGAGCTCTCTCCCAGCACTGGTGCTCCGACCACACTCACACTTGCGGCAGCGCTTTGAAATTTCAAGTGTAGCCATACCCTCAGTCATTGTAAGTACATAAATGCAAACCTCATGATAGGGCATTAGATTGGGAGTTGAAAGATTTGAGTTCTGTTCTGCCGCTGATTTGCTGTGTGACTTTGGAGAAGTCACATTAACTCTGTATTTTGATGGCAAGCTCTTCTGGGCAAGAACTGCCTCTTACTATATGTGTATATGGTGCTTCAGTCTCAGTTGGGGTCTTTAGAAGCTAGTAAAATGCAAATAATTTATGTATGTTGCATTTGTACCTAGAGACACTGTTGTGCTAGTCACTGTACAAGCAGAGTAAAAGCCTCTCTTCTAAAGAGCTTACAAACTCATTAACTTATCTTTGCCTCAATTTTTCAATCTGTAAAATGGGGCTAAGTTCCTTAGATGGATGTTTTGAGGCTTAATACTAGATGCTTTGAGATTCTTTTGTGGTATTTGAGATAGAGAAATAAAAAGCAAGGTGAACCAGTACTCTGAGGTGGTACTGAAATCTCCCTCAGGTGTTGGGCTGACTGGTTCTTACTCATGTGCTCCAGGGGTCTAACGGATCACCATGTGTGGGATGTGGAAATAATTTTGTCTCAAGTCAGGTTGGCAATGACCTTGAGGTTTTCTACCTTCCTCTGCAGTGTGGAGTGTACAGGTCATTTGCCAGGATCTCATTTAATCAATTTTCCTCCTACTGCTAAGGCCTTGGGCATTTGTACCTTCTGGTCCCTCATGTTCTGTCTTGGTGGCATACAGTAGTTTAGTCTCCTATGGGCTCTAATAATAATATAATAATAATAATTGGAGATATAACTATCTCCTAGAACTGGAAGGGACCTTAAAAGGTCATCAAGTCCAGTCCCCTGCCTTCACTAGCAGGACCATGTACTGATTTTTTGCTCCAGATCCCTAAGTGGCCGCCTCAAGGATTGAACTCACAACCCTGGGTTTAGCAGGCCAATACTGAAACCACTAAGCTATCCCTTTATACTTATACTTTGGTACAATTCCATTTGTTGGATTTAGTGTGCATGTGGCTGTAATGTGTTGGTGGCCTGTGATATATCCAAGGTCAGACTAGTTTATCTGATGGTCCCTTCTGGATTTGGAACTCTGACTGTGTATTTGTTTAAAATGGCTGAGTTAATGTTACTGTGAAAACCTTAGCTTTGAATTTCCTGATTTCTACACTCTAATTTAGCATTACAGTCAACCAATTAGCATACCTATTTTGCACCTAATTTGGACACTTGTTGTAGCAAAGTTTGTATTTAACTTACAATGTTTTACTCTTACAGATCTGATGCCTTCGTTTATCCGTCATGGTCCGACCATTCCAAGGCGAACTGATATCTGCCTTCCTGACTCGAGTTCTTCTGCCTACTCTGCTGGAGGGGATGGAATAGTTTCTAGAAACCAGAGTTTCCTTAGAACTCCAGTTCAGAGGCCACCTCATGAAATAATGAGGCGAGAAAGCAACAGACTATCTGCACCTTCCTATCTTGCAAGAAATTCGGCTGATGTCCCTCGGGAATATGGTTCTTCCTCCCAGTCCTTTTTAACAGAAGCTAACTCTGTTACAGAAAATGGAGATGCTGGTACCCGCTATTACTATGATTTTTATGATGGTCAAAGGAGGCATCAGCTAAGTGATCGTGTACATGAGAACTATAGATATTATGGACATAACAATGATCTTCTCCAAAGGATGTCACAGAATCAAGGGAGGCATACTGCAGGCAAGTGGTTATTTTAGATAATGCATGGGAAATATTTTTGGTATGGAAATATTTCTTAATGAAGCTTCTGGTCATGTTTTTATTAATATTGCTCTATATGCTCTAGTTCTCCTATTTTAATTACATTTCTGATACAGAGTTTGCTTGTTTATATTTATGGCAACCAGGAAAATAGAGTTGCATATAGGGTTCTTCTCTGTGGAGAAGGAAAGGAAATGTGCATGTTTTTTTAAAAAAAGACTATTTTTTTAAAGGTACTTTGTAGGATGGCTTTTTAATATTAAACTTATTTAACTCCTGATCGAATTGGAGATATCTCATATTCACCAGGCTTAAGCTTAATATTGTATTTTTTTAACAAATACATCTATTAAACAGATTATACCATTCTCCAGAAGCCACATAGCCTTTATTTCTTTAAATAAAGTGATACACTTCTGAATTTTTAAAATAATTTAAAGTACACCTCTATCCTGACACAACACGGTCCTCGAGAGCCAAAAAATCTCGCCACCTTATAGGTGAGACCGTGTTATATTGGGTATGGTCTGGTACGGCTTCCCTGGCGGTGATTTAAAGGTCTCGGTGCTCCAGCCACTGTAGGGAACCCCGGGCCCTTTAAACCACTGCCGGGGCTCAGGCGGGGATTTAAAGGGCCTGGGGCTCCCCACAGCAGCTGGAGCCTCTGTCCCTTTAAATCACCGCCCAAGCCCAGCTGCCGGAGGCCAGGCTCGGGCAGCGATTTAAGGGCCCAGGGCTCCACACAAATTCAGATACAATATGGTCTAGCAGTGGGGCTCAGGCGACACTTTAAAGGGCCTGGGGCTCCCTGTTGCATTACCACGTTATAGCCGAATTCGTGTAATGTCAGATCGCGTTATATTGGGGTAGAGGTGTATATAATGTGTACTATCTGCCTATAAGTGACCTACTTTTCCTTACACATTTCAAGAGTTAAAATGAGTACTGTATTTTAATTGAGTGCAAAATGGAAGCCAAGTGAGTGGTATTCTAAGCATGGATTATGAAGTACTCTTTCCCCTTAAATTATGACCAGCTCCACTCTCTCAAAATACTCATGAGGTAAAACTGTCACATAATTAATTTTGGCTCACTTGCACGTTTTAATCCCCTTCGTTAAAATGTTATGAGAATTGACGTGAATCATATCTGCACTCTTAAAATACAGCCCTGTGGTAACATTGTAGCCATTAGTTGGCTTGCTTTTGTCAACTTGCAGTAGACTTTTGCTGCATGAATTAAGTATGTATAGAATAACAGATGGCCATAAATTGTGGGTTGTAGTTCTGTTTATAAACAATCTGAAGTCAGATACCACAATAAAGAGGATAGAGTGCTTTGCCTAATCAAAACCTTGATGGCATTCCAGCACAGTATTTCTAGATTTCTCTGCTCTGTGTGCTATGGCACTCCTGAATATTTTTTGTGTGGTGTTTTGTTATGAATCTTCTCCTTACAATGGAAAGCTACTGAGAATCTGTGAAATTTGTACAGCATCTGTGGAACCACTCTATTGGTCATAGAAAAGTGACCTTAAAAAGACAGAACTTGTGAACTTATGTTCTAACATTTGATAAATATAAAACATCTTATATAAAGAATATTTTAAAGAAACTATTTTAATCTTTAAACATGAACTTAAGTGTTTTCACTGTGAAATACCTTCAGTTCATCTTTACGTGTACACTATAAGCAAAATAGTAAATCTGCTGTCTCTAAGAAAACAACTCTGTTATCAAGAATGTCAAGACTTTAAGGTTACTGACCTCGTGTGGAATTTTTAGCTTGACAGAGAAATGTTTTTGTTACAGAAAACTTCTTATTCAGTGAATAGTTAGGGGGAAAACTGAGTTCCAAAGAGTAATAATAGTAATACTGTTTAAAATCAGTAAATTATAAAGCTTTACTGTGAGGACTTTTATGCAGTTTCATTTTGGTTTTATTTACTAAATGCTAAATAATACATCTGATATGTTTGAACAAGTGTCATCCATATAAGTCATATATTCCTATTAAATTACAACCAACAGTTTTTAAAAACCCTATCGTAGGAAACAGTGAATCACGGCTGAAACCGTTTCCCCAAAGCAATATTGAAAATGATTTAAGTGCTAATATAGGTTGGTCTGAACAGTTTTGGAAAACATTATTGATGCTTGGTGGAAGAGCAAAAG
This sequence comes from Gopherus flavomarginatus, assembly GCF_025201925.1. Lineage (NCBI taxonomy): Eukaryota > Metazoa > Chordata > Testudines > Testudinidae > Gopherus > Gopherus flavomarginatus. The sequence continues at coordinate 154,833,835 of NC_066621.1, forward strand.
TCTTTGATACACTGGAAATGGAAATCTGGGTTTCTTTTTATGTGATTAAAAGGGACACTGGCGGTTGAAATCTAGTTAACTTCCAAATCAAGTTAAAGGTAGTTGTTGGTTCTGTCTCTGGGTCACCCTGCCAACTTCTTGTGATTTTTACAGTCACATTTTTCTGTTTGTTTAAATGTTCTCTCCCCTGTAGCTATTTGAGACCTACACAAACAACTGCTGACAGAGGACTTTCCTCTCTCTGACCTTTTCACCTCTCTGGTTGCTGGAAAACAGAAGGGAGCTTCTAAATTTGGTTCTGTATTGTCAGTCATTCCCATATCTTTATTGCCCCTAGCTTGACTGAGCATTAATAAAAGTGCCTTCTCAATTCTACAGGTCTCCTGTGGCAGTAGTAGAATTAAGGATTAAATCTGCTGCTGCTTAGTGTGAGGGGAGAGGCAAAAAAAGGACATTCTGTTCCTTTGCACAAAAGCACTATCTCTCCCCACCCCACCCTGAGCATGCAATTTTAAACTATTTATTTGATGTGTTTCATTGCTAATGAGAATGTGAACCCAATTTTTTTTCTTCAGTTCCCTCCCAGCTTCCTCTTCCTTTGCGTTTTTCTCAGCCTAGGTTGTGGTTGTTAGGGCTGTTGATTAATCGCAGTTAACTCACATGATTAACTCAAAAAATTAATCGTGATTACTTGCTGTTTTAATTGCACTGTTGAACAATAGAATACGAATTGAAATTTATTAAAATTTTGGATGTTTTTCTACATTTACATATATATTGTATACTGTGTTGTAATTGAAATCAAAGCATATATTATTTTTGTTTATAGATATTTCCACTGAAAAAATGATAAACAGAAGAAATAATATTTTTCAGTTCACCTCATAAGTACTATAGTGCAATCTCTTTATTATGAAAGTGAAATTTGCAAATGTAGATTTTTTGTTATATAGCTGCACTCAAAAACAAAACAATGTAAAACTTCAGAGCCTACAAGTCCAGTCAGTCCTACTTTTTGTTGAGCCAATCAAGTTTGTTTACATTTACAGGAAATAATGCTGCAGTCTTATTTACAATGTCACCTGAAAGCGAGAACAGGCGTTTGCATGTCACTTTTGTAGCCGGCATTGCATGTTATTTATGTCCCAATTATGCTAAACATTCGTATGCCCCTTCAGGTTTCGGCCACCATTCCAGAGGACATGTTTCCATGCTGCTGATGCTTGTTAAAAAAATGAGTTACTTAAATGTGTTACTGAACTCCTTGGGGGTTTTACCCCAACTCCACTATATATTTCATATTATAGCAGTCTTGGATGATGACCCAGTACATGTTGTTCATTTTAAGAACACTTTCACTGGAGATTTGACAAAACGCAAAGAAGATACCAATGTTGAGATTTCTATGATAGCTGCAGCACTCTACCCAAAGTTTAAGAATCTGAAGTGCCTTCCAAAATCTGAGAGGGACGAGGTGTGCAGCATGTTTTCAGAAGTCTTAAAAGAGCAACACTCTGATGTGGAAACCACAGAACTCGAACCACCAAAAAAGAAAATCAACCTTTTGCTTGTGGCATCTGGCTCAGATGATGAAAATAAACATGTATCAGTCTCCATGGCTTTGGATTGTTAGGGAACAGAACCCATCATCAGCATGGACATATGTCCCCTGGAATGGTGGTTGAAGCCTGAAGGGACATGTAAATCTTTAGCGCGTCTGGCACGTAAATACCTTGTGATGCCAGCTACAACCGTGCCATGCGAACACCTGTTTATAATGTCACCTGAAAGTGAGAACAAGAAGTAGGCAACATTATCTCCTGCAAATGTAAACAAATTTGTTTGTTTGAGCGATTGGCTGAACAAGAAGTAGGATTGAGTGGACTTGCAGACTCTAAAATTTTACGTTCTTTTATTTTTGAATGGAGTTTTTTTTGTACATAATTCTACATTTGTAAGTTTAATTTCATGATAGAGATTGCACTACAGTACTTAGGTGAATTGAAAAATACTGTTTCTTTTGTTTTTTACAGTGCTTGTAATCAAAAATAAATATAAAGTGAGCACTGTACACTTTGTGTGCTGTGTTATAATTGAAATCAATGTATTTGAAAATGTAGATAACATCCAGAACTATTTAAATAAATTTTTAATCATGCAATTAATCGTGATTAATTTTTTTAATCTCATGACAGCCTTGTACTTATCTTTTCAAAAACAAAATATTTGACAAGATTTTTTTTACTGAAACTTCCTCATCTATCTTCCACCTTAATTCACCCCAGTTCTACCTTCCTTCATTCTTATTTGACTGAGTTATCATCCACTGTCTTTAATCCTTTAACCTATTCCCTTGGCCCTTCCTTTATCATCCTTGGCTCCCTTAGATTCCCCCCTCCTCTTTCTTTAACTGCTTCCTTTCCTCTGGCTCACTCTCCCATCTTTAAAAAAACTTTTTCTTTATCCAGTATGGTCTGCTGTCCTATCTTTTGTCTTTCCTTTGTCTCCAGAATTTTGGAGCATGCTTTTTACTTGCTGACTTCATGTCCTTACCTCAGTCCCTTTCTTTATCCCCCTCCAGTCTAGCTTCCAACCTCTCTACTTAATCAAAACTGTCTTAATCAAAGTCACAATGACCAGGGCTTGAAAAAAACTACGTAATACCTACAAGTTGAAGGATTAAACCTACTCATCATCTGACTGAAACATGCATGTGTCTCAAGCAGAGCTTCTCTCTGCTGCTGTTGTACTTCGGTTATCTCCATCTGCTTATGCCTGAAGACCCAGTCTCTTGCTGACTGAACTTTGCTTCTCCAGTTAATGCTGCCCCCACACACAACACACACCAGGTCAGTCAGTCAGTGTTGGGCGACCCCTCATCTAGAACCATCTCATCCCACCAGGCTCCCCTTCTCTCACCCAAACAGGACTGTCAGCACTGGTCTGTCTTGGCCGACTCAGGAAGACACTGGTGCATCAGTTTATGCACCATTCGTGTTTGGAAGTCTATCTTTTCAATAGTAATTTAGTGTTCAAAACGGGCAGTTTTTAAAATGGATGGTTAGGTTCTGCAGAAGTTGATGGCACTAGCCTAGGAATAACTCCTGTTTGCACTGGGCAAATGGATTTTTTTCAAGTCCTATTGAAATGACTACTTTCTAGCTCAATTTACAAGTGCTTTCTTTTGTCCTTTTCCTTCATGAGGTGTTTTAGGTCTTCAGTAACGGTTAGTTTCTGCTCTTAATCCATTTCCTCGCTTCTTTTGGCTTCCATGATTCTGCTTTCCTGATTCTCCTACCAATCCTTCAGAATCTTAGTGTTGCCAGTTCTCATGTTTTTCCTTTTGGTGATCTCACAATACTGGTGTTTTTCTTAAAGCTTCAGCTCCTAGAGTTAAGTGATTACCTGAAGATTCTCACCCTCATGATTCCGGAGAGAGGCTTGAAAACATGACTCAAGTGAACCCTAAAGGTTCAGACCACAGGGCAAGTACAGAGAATTCCACAATTCCTGTAAAAAAAAAAAAAAAAAAAAAAAAAAAAAAAAAAAAACAAACTCTAAAAATCATATTTGTTATTTTTAAGCTAAACAGTTGGGGTTGGTATCTTCTTTAATGGTGCTTTTTACCTTAACCTTTCATCCCCCAGAGTTCCTTGTTTCCCTCCTATCTGATATTGAGGTTCTCTTCTCAGTCCCTGCCTTTTCTTGCTCTCAGTAACTTTGTTTTTGATTGACGCCTTAATGGTGGTGTTTCCCAAAATCTACCTCTCTACCTCAGACCCTTCCCTCTCCTAATTTTTTTATCTTTAGCTGCCTCTCTGATTTCTGAAACATAGGTACAATTGAGAGGTTATCTTTCCTCCTCTTCTCCATTCCTGCGTTAAAGCCTTTGATTGGTCCATAGTTAAAGCTCTGTCTGTGCTTCAGATTCAGGCTGGGTTATAACCATATCTCTTGAGTCATTTGTAATTGTAGATAAGCCATAAAACTGACTGACATGTACATGAAAATCAGTTAACTTCGAAGTCACTTGTATGGGGTACTTTCAGACGTGTATTTTCAGCCATTCAGGTATGTCCGAAGATGAAAATGATTAACATTACACACTGAATGATAATGAAAGCAAAAGATGCTGCTCATGTCAAATCATGACTCTTCATAATTGTAAACAAGGAATCATGGTTCATGTAATGTGGGAAAAAGGAAAAGGAACAAGCAGTGAGGTTAATGGTCAAGTGGAAGGTTTATTTGGGAACCAATAACAGAAAGCTGTTTTAACAAGCCTAGTGGTGTTTGGAGAAAAAGAAATTGGGAAAATGTTTGACTTCTACATTATTCTTATCGTTTTAAACTACTGCGCTGATTCTACAGTAATTTTATAGCAACATAGTTTTCACAGCTTGTTCTTGTTGATCTTTTTCCAGACTTTAAATTCCTTTTTTGTCTGGTTGTGGTGGGGAATGTTCCACCTGTGCTCTTATGCAAGGTACATGGTGGGAGTAAAGTCAGCAACTTTGGGATGGGTGGGAAGAGGATGGTATTTGAGTATTTAAGGGCTGCAAATCTAGTTAATGGTGATTGTTGGTTTGGTAGTTGAAAAACCTACTGCCTCCACCCCAAAACTAAACAGTTCTTGTGTCTCCCTGTCCTGTCCGCCACCTTCGCCCCCCAAAAAAATCTCAGGATGGGGGAGATTACCTCACATCAGGTTTCTAGACCAGCTTTGGGATGTGGGTACTCAAGATATTAGAACGAAACACAAGCAAGTCTGAGGGTCTTATTCAATAGGCTGTATTTGTCTTTCAGCCGTTTTCATGTTGGTCAAGGACAGTGGGATCTAAAACTGCTCCACCTTTCCAGCTCTGCATCAGATGAATGGTAGCAGCTGAGGTTTCCTGCTCAGTCCCTTCCTCACACACACCCTCCTTCTTTCTAGCCACTCTGAGGTCATCTGCTCTCTTCCAACACAATTCCATCAGGCCAATTGATTGGCCAAAGTGATGATCTTTGGCAGAAGTGAGACCTCCGCTCAGAATAGATTCCAGTGACCCGTTTTTTCCAAGCAGGGTATTTCCACAGAAAGATACCTTTGATTGGACTACAAAATCATTTGTGCAATACATCTGTTTTGGTCTCTCTGTGGTGTATGCACAAACAAAGGCTCGATTTTGAATTGAAAGAGATCATTGCATTGCAGGTCCATTTCTGAAAGAAATAGATATTGTGATCCAAAGGAGCTCCTTTGCATTGTCTCTGGATTCCATGATATATGGTAAAACACAGTGCTAAAAACTGATGCTTGGATCCTAGTGTTGAAGCATTGTGCTGCTGAAGGTTTTCAAAAAGAGACTTAGTGTAGAGACTGGCTTAAAACCTGGAAATACGTGAAGTGTTGTAAAATGTGGATAATAAAAATGGTCTATATCCATTTACATTTTCTTTTAGCAGACTAGTGAGATAATGCACAGTTGCATCCCTAAGGAGAGCAGACTAGATTCAACAGGATTCCTCTGCTTTGCAACACTATGTAAAAACTCAGAAGCTAGTTGCCAGTTAGTTCAGAGGATTGAACTGAAGGCAGCATGTTAAGGCACAGAGGAAAAGCCAAGCCAAAAATAACAAGGCAGCATTGAAATTCCTTAAGACCAATAGTTAAAGCGAACAGAAAACATCGGAGTCCGAGAGAAACAGAAATGGCAAATGAGAAAAGGCAGGTTCCAGACTACAGGGTTTAAGTGATGCAGTCCGGACAGAGATTGTAGTCCAGTAAATGAGAATACAGTTGTGACCACTCCTGAGATTTGGTAACTCTCATTAAGAAAGTCACTTTCATATGAGAGAACCCACCTTTAAGCAGAGAGTAAAAGAGTTATAACTTGGAAAGGACTGAGACCATGCTAACAGAAACCATTTTTCAGAAAGCTGTTCCGTCTCTGAGCAGGAAATGCAAAGCCTGTCTAGCAGCTAATACAGTGGCAGAGATCTAACCCAAGAAAAGAGACGTTTTAGCCAGGATACTAGAGGGCAGGTTTTAAAAGAAAAGTTGCAGTGAAGGAGTTAGACTGGGACCATGCCACCCACTAATAGGCATGCCAAAGTTCCATCATGTTTTAAATATCTGCCCCCACACTTCTACTGAAAGAACTCTCAGACTTAAAATTAACTTGTTCCTCAACCAGTCATTGTCAGAATACATACTTTATATTTTCTGAATGCTCTGAGTCATGGCCTTTGTGGTGTGTTTGTATAGTGCCTTAAAATGGGCACTAATACACATTTCGGGCCCTCAGGTGTTGTAGAAGTAGAATTAATAAGTATTCTTACAAAGCTCCTCAAGGCAGGGTTCTTGTAACCTTACATGACTGTAATGTACCAGCATATTTCTGTCAGGTGTAACTTTCTGCTTACTGTGTTTCAGGTTGTCTTGCAGTCTAGTAAAATATCCTGTTATAACACAGTATTTTCCTTGTTAATACTTTAAATGCCCCTCCTTTCTTTGACCAGCAATTGTGAAAAAGATTAAATGGTAATCTAACCTTTGAAGTGGTGCCCACTCTTACTATTGATACTTAACAGGAGTCTAAAAAAACAAAGTAGTTTTCTCCTCTCCTGTTGTTGTTCTAAGCTACAGTAGGAAATATTCCTGTTGTATGTTCTCATTTCAAGGAAGCATCTGCTGAGTACTTCCTTCATAGAATGTTATAAGCAAAAGCAGTGAGTATGGCTTATTCTGGTAGTCAATAACTCCAATTATACAAACAAATGTCTAAATTAAGCTAATTATAGTTGAATGCTACAACGATTCAAAGGGCACGAGAATCTGTACTTCCAAATAGAATCTGAATTCTTATAACTTTCAACAACCTCAAGAAAATACTGATGGTGTTTTTGTGACTTAAGGAAAAAGTATACATGAAACTGTGGGTATGTCTGCACTACGGGATTATTCCGATTTTACATAAACCAGTTTTATAAAACAGATTGTATAAAGTTGAGTGCACGCGGCCACACTAAGCACATTAATTCGGGGGGGTGCGTCCATGGTCCGAGGCTAGCGTCGATTTCCGGAGCGTTTTACTGTGGGTAGCTATTCCGTAGCTATCCCATAGTTCCCGCAGTCTCCCCCGCCCCTTAGAATTCTGGGTTGAGAGCCCAGTGGCTGATGGGGCAAAAATCATTGTCGCAGGTGGTTCTGGGTAAATGTCGTCAGTCATTCCTTCCTCCGGGAAAGCAACGGCAGACAATCATTTCATGCCCTTTTTCCCTGGATTGCCCTGGCAGACGCCATAGCACGGCAACCATGGAGCCCGTTCAGCTTTTTTTTTTTTTTACAGTCACCGTATGTGTACTGGATGCCGCTGACAGAGGTGATATTCCAGCGCTACACAGCAGCATTCATTTGCTTTTGCATGATAGCAGAGACGGTTACCAGTCGTTCTGTACCGTCTGCTGCCGGTGTAAATTGTCAATGAGATGACGGTTATCTGTCGTTCTGCTCTGTCTGCTGCTATCATGGGTGCCCCTGGCTGAGGTCGGCCGGGGGCGCAAAGGCAAAAATGGGAATGACTTCCCGAGTCAATCCCTCCTTTATGGTATCTAAAAATAGTCAGTCCTGCCTAGAATATAGGGCAAGTGTGCTAGACAACCAGTATATCAGAGAGCACAGCTGCTCCGTGTCAGATCCCGCAGAAAGGATGAGCTGCATGCCATTCACGGGGGGTGCCCCTGCAACAACCCCACCTGTTGCTTCGCTCCTCCCCCAACCTTCCTGGGCTACCGTGGCAGTGTCCTCCCCATTTGTGTCATGAAGTTATAAAGAATGCAGGAATAAGAAACAGTGACTTGTTAGTGAGATAAAATGAGGGGGAGGCAGGCTCCCGCTGCTATGACAGTCCAGGCAGGACATTAAGCAGTGCAGAGAGAGGAGCCCAGCATCCCGTTGCTATGATAGTCCAGGCAGGACAGAATCTTTTCTTTACACAGGAAAGGGAGGGGGCTGATGGAGCTCAGGCCCCAGTTGCTATGATGAGAACGGTTACCAGCCGTTCTGTACCATCTACGGGAATGACCGAGAATCATTCCTATTTTCACCCAGGCGCCCCCGGCCAGCCTTACCTGAAGCCAGCCAGGAGCACTCATGGGTTGATAACAAGGACGGCTACCAGTCCTACTGCACCGTCTGCCACCGGGCAGGGGAGAGGAGTGGATACTGCTCTTCACTGCTGCAGCATCGCGTCTACCAGCAGCATTCAGTAGACATAGGGTGACATTGAAAGAAGTCAAACGATTTCTTTCCCTTTTCTTTCACGTGGGGGTGTGTGTGTAAATTGACGAGCTATTCCCTGAACCACGCCAGACAATGTGTTTGAACCTACAGGCATTGGGAGCTCAGCCAAGAATGCAAATACTTTTCGGAGACTGCTGGGGACTGTGGGATAGCTGGAGTCCTCAGTACCCCCTCCTTCCCTCCATGAGTGTCCATTTGAGTCTCTGGCTTCCCGTTACACTTGTCACGCAGCACTGTGTAGCCTGTAGATTTTTTTTTCAAACGCTTTGGCATTTCGTCTTCTGTAACGGAGCTTTGATAGAACAGATTTGTTACCCCATACAGCGATCAGATCCAATATCTCCCGTACGGTCCATGCTGGAGCTCTTTTTGGATTTGGGACTGCATCGCCACCCGTGCTGATCAGAGCTCCACGCTGGGCAAACAGGAAATGAACATCAAAATTTCACCGGACTTTTCCTGTTTACGTGGCCACTGCATCTGAGCTCAGATTGCTGTCCAGAGCGGTCACAGTGGTGCACTGTGGGATACCGCCCGGAGGCCAATACCATCGATTTGCGGTCCCACTAACCCTAATCCGATATGGTAATACTGATTTTAGCGCTACTCCTCTCGTCGGGGAGGAGTACAGAAACCGATTTAAAGAGCCCTTTATATCGATATAAAGGGCCTTGTAGTGTGGACGGGTACAACATTAAATCGGTTTAACGCTGCTGAAATCGGTTTAAACGCGTAGTGTAGACCAAGCCTATGTGACCTTTTACAGCTCTCTGTGTACTTCTAGCCCCTTTGTTACCTGGAAATCAAGCCTTCTGTTTCATAACTGTTGATTGCTTCAGTTATATATTTTTATATATATAAAAAAAAAATTTATCCAGGGATCAAAAAATTACACTGGTTTGGTACTTGCTGTGTTAAGTCCAGAAACAGTGCCAAAATAAGATTGCGTTGTCTGAGGCAGTTATGACTGTTTTAAGGTCTGTGGCTATAACTTCTCATTTTCCTAGTTTCTATAGCGTTAAGTCTTGCCTTTCCAATGAAGTGTAGCAATTACTTTCTCGTCTTGGTGATTCACAAGGTAACGTTCTGATTACAATTTTCCCTTTCTCCTCTTAGCTCTTGTCTGTTTTTTTGTGGCAAGAAATGTACTTAAATAAGGCCTTGTCAATATTTCAGCCCCTGTAGTGCCGCAATGGTAGACCCTTCCTACATCAGCTAAAGGGGTTAATCCATCTCTCAAGAGGTGGCATCTACACTGCAGGGGTTAAGTCAGCCTAATTGTGGTGCACAGGGCACAATGTTTTTCCCTAGCAACATAGCTTGGTCGATCTAATTTTTAAGTAAAGACTAGACCTTTGTGTGTCCATGTAGGCTGTTATACTGGGATGAATATCATAGTTTAAATAATTTCCCACATGAACAAGTCCTAACCGTTAGAGCTAAAACCCATTCTATGTACTATCTGAAACCTTCTAATTCCAGCTTTAAAACTTTATTAAGCATTAACCTCTGTCCACAGGAGTATATATTGGCTGCTAAATTATGCTATAATTGAAGTGGGAGGTAAAAACACAACAAAACACTTGAGCATGTGCTCGTTTTAAATGTAAACTGAAAGGAAAGTTAACATTTATACCTATGTTGAGGTTCTTTCTTCTAGTGACGTCTGAGAGTATTTGAATCCCATGCTAGTGCTGACACCATAAGTAGTTCTTGTTTACACATCCAAGAAGAGTCATAATCATCACAATCCAGTTAATTGGAGAAAATATTGGACTTGTTTATCTGAAGTCCAGTATCTTTTCGAGTAGCTTAATTGGAAAATTGTATTTCCTCTTGGAAATAGAAACTGGAATACCTTTCTCTTCCCTGCCTTCAATGAGACTCCACAGGGAAATAAGGTCCAGGTTGCAGATTCCTTCTTGGAATAAGGACCTGCGAGAGGGAACCACAGCATTGGTACACATGATGACTTACGGAAATAGCAAAAATATTTTAACACAGGGAGGTACTCCAAGGTCAAATATTTCATAACCTGCCAGGGTTAGAAATATTTTTGTTGACAAATAGAAATGTTTTCAGGACCAGCACTCTCAGGGAAGAGAGGACTTCAGTCTCTCGTTTCCTGTGTTTCTTCACTTGGAATAATTTCCAGTTACCTTATTGCTGATGGCTAATATCACAGACTGAAAGTGCAGGCGAGGTGTTACTCCAGTACTTGTGCTGTACTAAATCCAAACTGGTAAGCAAAAGATCGAAAAGAATGTCCTTTATGTGCCAGTGTTGATCTGTGGGTGAACAGTCAGAAGGAAAGCATGTTCATAATTTCCCCTAATAGCAGAAGTGGAAGGGTCAGTACAAAGGAGAAGCTGCATGTGTGATATCTGTTTATAACAGATGGTTAGGCAGAGAAGGAGTAATGGTGAAGTTTCATCTGGCTTCAGTGCTGCTTTTTGGATGAGCTAGCATAGATCGTTTTCTTTTCATGGTATTCTTTGGATGATACCAGTAGTTCCATCTCTCTCTCTCATACACTCGCACACATTTTTATTTCTGAAGAGCCAAAACTGAGGAAGTATTTATTCCAACATCTGTGGAGACATTAGTACTGTGGTAGAATCAATTGTTTAACTGCTGAGAGAGGAAAAAATCTAGACTCCTCTATATGGTTCAGTGAGAAAATATAGCATTAATAGGACATTTATCAGCTAGTTGGGAATTCTGGAATCCAGTAATATGTATTTTATTATGGCATTTGAAAGTACAGTAAAAATTGTTTTAACGGGCATGTTGGAGGAAGGGGAGGTGCCAGTAAGTTTAAAAAAAAAAATGCTGGTTAAGTAAGAGAGAGTGGGTGTGGGACTGGGGGTTAGGGTGCAGGAGAGGGTGTGGAGCGTGAGCTCTGGGAGGGAGTTTGTGTGTGGGAGGGGGCTCAGGGCAGAAGGCTAGGATGCCCAGAAGGGAGTACAGCATGTTGGATCCAGGCAGGTGCTCACCTCTGGCAGCTCCCCGCAAATGGCAACATGTCCCGGGCTCCGGCTGCTCCTAGGTGGAGGCGCAGCAGGTGGCTCTGCATGCTGCCTGTGCCCACAGGTGCCACCCCTGCAGCTCCCATTGGCCACAGTTCCCAGGCACTGGGGCGGAGGTGGGGGAGCAGCACGCAGAGCTGTCTGCCATGCTTCTGCCTAGGAACAGGCAGAGCCGGGGACAGGTCGCCGCTTAAGGGGAGCCGGCCGAGGTGAGTGGCCTCCAGATCCAGCACTCCTCACCCCCTCCTGCACCTAAACACCCACTCAGAGCCCGCACCCCAACCCCCTGCTGTCTCCCCATCAACTCGACTATAAACCAGCATTTCAATGAAGATCAGAAATGCCACTTTACAGAGCTTTCTAAGCTTTTACTGTGTCAAATTAGGGATTTCTCTGCAGCTAGAGGAGTCTCTAACTGGGAATGTAAATGTAACTGCAGTTCAGGAAAATAAATTTATATTTCAAGGAATATATGAAGGAAGGAATTTATATTTCAAGGAATATATATATGAAGAAGAGTTTAAATTGTGCCAACATTATACTGGATATCAAGCATCTAAGGAATGAAACCTAGTGATCTGTGAACATTTTGGTTAGGTCACCATGTGTTTTACATTTTCAGTCATGTTTTTATCTCTGCTGGAAGTTTTCTCATTTCAACTGTATTTTGACTGACATGGAGTCCTCCCTAAAGTTCCACAATACATAATGAGAAGGAAAAGATAAAAAAATTGAAATGATATTTTTATTATGTTTATTAGTACTTGGTGCACTAATGTCTATAATGCATGTAAGTGTAATATTTGTATATTTTAAAAGTTACGATTTTTAAATTGTATTGAATTATCTTTTGTGGTTATGTAAGCATATGGTATAATGATCATTGTTCCATTGTCTTATTTTAACTTCTACATCTCTTCCCTCCCTTCTGTTTCTGTGACTGCCTGTGTAGGTAAATTAGGAAGGCTTGTCTACTGCTGAATGGGTTTTGAAGGTCCCATTTACACTAGAAAAATACTGTAGCTGTGTTTAGTAGGTATGTAGGGTGGATGTAACTGTAATGTATTACTAACATAAATTGTAGTTTAAATATGTTCAGGCATTTTAAAATCCCATGTCTGCCAGCCCTGTTCAGGAATTCAACGTTAGTAATACGATTGCAGCGTCATCCCTATTAAATACATTACCTACTTTTCTAAGGTAAACGGAGCCAATAAGTCTTAACTGAGTTTCGTGGAGGCAAGTCAGCTGGACATTTAGCTCCAAACATACTTTTAGTAAATATAGATAAAACTGCTGTGACATTCGTCCAAATCAAGAGTACCTGGTGGCAAAAGTTCAGGTTATGTTATGGAAACAAAACACTACTTTGCTTTTTCTTCTTTCAGGAAGTGAGACCTGACTTACAAAAGGATTATTGCTCTTGTTGTTGTTGGTCAATCCACACACGCAATGTTCTGATTGCCCAATAATTTAGTGATTCATTTGACAAGTTCTAATTTGAAATATGTAGAGAAAAACAATGTGTGAATACAGACTTTGTAAATCTGCTGCAGCCTTATTCTTGAGTTATAATTCATTCAGAACATGGCCATCTTTCACTGCTTTCCTGAGGAAAGTAATTACAACTTTTTTTTTTTCAAGTCAGTCATCCAATTTCAAGCATTGTTGTCAGCTTGGATGAATTCTCTTATGTTTTTTTCAGGCATTGGCAGGGTTCCTGCTACATCACTAGGAAATTTAACAAATCACAGTTCTGAAGATTTACCTCTTCTTCCTGGCTGGTCAGTGGACTGGACTATTAGAGGAAGGAAATACTACATTGATCATAACACTAATACAACTCATTGGAGCCATCCACTTGAGCGTGAGGGGCTGCCTCCTGGATGGGAAAGAGTTGAGTCAGCAGAATTTGGAGTGTATTATGTAGATCACATCAATAAAAGAGCTCAGTACAAACATCCCTGTGCTCCCAGGTAGGCTATCGATGTTAATTTTGTGGCAGACTATATTCTGATAGAATTTAGTGTAGGAAAATCGAGCTTTTCTGTTTTAGCACATCACTGATCGGTTATATATTATTTTTATACATGGAACTTTACTGGTTTCTGTCCAAGTTGCTTTAATTGTAAACGGAGGTAACCTCAGGGCTTCTGTTTCCTGAGCTGTGTTAATTTTAATGTAAGTTCAGAGCACAGAATATTGCTACCAACTAATCAAGAACAATGCATCATTGTACTTTACTATTAATGTTCATTAAGATTTACAGAATACTTCAGGAGGAGGAAAATGTTACAGGTTGAAAGGAAGCTGTTAAATCTTACCTTCCAGCAGGCTGTCCTCACAAATAACCTGTAATAATAATCCTGATGAAGAGGCACTTTGCCATTTTAAACATGGGCTAGTTCTGCTCTAAAATAAATGTCCCTGTTTCATCTGCACACAATATAAATGTTGATAACTTTTTGTTAGTATACTCCAACACACTTGTCCCTGCTGTACTATTTTTCTTATTGTTTCTTCATGTGAGAAGGAAAAATCTCGATATGGAACAATAGATAACATTGTGGAATAGCTTGTACCAAATGTAACTTGAACACATTTGTTCTAAATCCAGTGACTTTTGGGTTGATCACTTGCCTATTTTATCTGTTAAAATTGGTTTTTAATTTTTGGTCAGACCATGTTAGTAAAAATGCAATGGGGTAACAGGTGAAATGGTCCGATACGAGTTTGTACAATGTGATAAATGCAGCAGTGTTTACATTTGTGTTTAGCATAAAATAAAGACCATGGCACAATTATTATTAAAAATGACTGCAGAAAGTCTCCTTACTCCCACTAAAGAATATTTAAAATTAAGTACTGGAGCATTTAAAATTAAATGCAACCTACCTCCATGCTGTAATGCCATCAGTCTGCATACAGACTCCTATTGTTGTAAGTGGCTGGATTGATCAGTAGTTTTTATTAAGATTTTAACATTTTGGTCAAAATTAACATTTTAATTATACTAGTATGTTTAATTTGCTGCTTTTGGAGATTATTGAATTGATACATTTTAGATTTCTATCTCTGTTCTTTATACAGCGTTCCTCGTTATGATCAACCTCCACCAGTGACTTATCAGCCACAGCAAGCTGAGAGAAGCCAGCCCCTTCTAGTGCCTGCAAATCCATACCACACTGCAGAAATTCCTGATTGGCTACAGGTCTATGCCAGGGCTCCTGTAAAGTGAGTATCTTTTTCATTCCTCTCAAAATGACTTACTTTTTTTTTTTTAAAGACAGAAGTATTATAGTTGTATTTCAACAGCTAGAAAAGAAAAATACTTTTTTGCATTATGTAAATTCATTTGTTTAATTGCATAGGCACTATTATTTGCAGTAGAATTAAATGTAGAAAGTTATAGCAGATATTTTCAGTTATTCAGAACACGAGTGCAGCCATATGCAGAAGTTGTGGGGACCAGGTACAAGGATGCTTGAGACCTGTAACTGTATCATTGGGACATCAACGGTATATTAAAGAAGATGGGGTTAGAGGATGCCCCTTCATTCTTCTCCCACCCCCCTCCCCCCACCAGTGTCTGATAGAGGTTTAACATCAGGCTTTCTGCAGCAAAATCAGAATTGATGTCAAGATAACATATTTGGTCAGATGTAGAGAGACTTATTTCACAGTAAGCAGTTACTGATCTTTGGGTGTCACTAGTGGTATTAAATCTAGTCTTGGGAGGTTTGTTTTGCCTTAGGTAGAGGATAAGTGCTGTGACAGTAATAGCCTAGGAAGGAGGTACGGTTGTGGATTAGAACATGTACCCAAGCAACAAGCCCAATTTAGTCTTGCAGAATAGTATATTTTAAATACAAACATACAGCGCTGAAGTAACGTTGCAGGTCTGATGCATTCCACACTGTTATGGCTGCTCCTCTACCTTGTGCTGAGTGTGGGTAGTTTGTGCAGCTCTGGTGAACTTCAGAAATCTCCAATTGCTGATCCTTAGGAGCCTGAGGGGACGATTCTCTTTCCTCCAACCTCTGACAGACCAAATTTATCCATTAGGTCAGTCTGGACCCGTAATATGACCTTCTACCAACAGAGCAAGATGGGGAATTCAAAAAATATTGAGCATATCTTTTGGGAGAGGGTCAGTTGCAGCTTGAAGTATCCAGTTCATTCCTTTCCCCACCAAATAGAACTATTTTCTCTGTTCTGAGTTTGGGTTTTTAATTTTTATTTATTTGTAAATAAGCAGGAATTTCCTATACAGTTTTTCTCTAGGAAAAGTCTGTTCGTTTTTCCCTTTCCACTATAAGGAGCTGTCAGATGGAATTAAACCCCTGAAACTAAATACTAAGGGTTGGTCGAGACACCTATGGCTGGCCTGTGCTTGCTGACACAGGTTCACAGGGCTCAGGTTGCAGGACTGTTCAACTGCAGTGTAGACTCCTGGGCTTGGGCTGCAGCGTGGACTCTAGGACCTTGTGAGGCGGGACGATCTTAGAGCCCAGGCTCCAGCCCATGCCTGAAAGTCTACTGGAATTAAACAGCCCCACAGCTCAAGCCTTGCAAGTGTGGCTCAGCCGTGAGTGATTAATTGTAGTGTAGACATTCCCAAAGGTTTGTTCATAACCAACATGTGCAACTCACTCCATGGGAGTATGACTGTTGCCTCCTGGGTTTCCATGATCTCCAGAGGGCAAGGAAGCAATAATCCTGTAGTTGTTTAATCACACAGGTACGTGAAATGGCATATAAGAACACGGGGCTGATGAGTTTCACAATTTTTAAAGGAAGGTCCGTCTCTGGAGAAAAATGTTGCAAAGTGCTCCTTACTGTTCACGTCAACATGTCGAATAATACACTAGAGAGCCCAGAGTGTGTGACTTAGTCTTAATGTGTTTGATTCCAAGAACACTGCAGTTCCTTATGCTGGCTTTAGGAAATATAATCACATTCAATCTTTTCTAGCCTATTAACTATTTTTTAATTTCTTAAAGTAAACTTTGTACTGGAAACGAACGTACACAAATTTCACAACAAAATTACGAATTTTGCGTTTAGACTGTTGACAACTACATCCCTGCTCAAAAATCTTCGTTACTAAATAAAATTGAAAAAATGTATAACTATATTTTTAGAAGAAATTATGCTATTTTAGGAGCTAAGAGTCTGTCCCATAAGAATACATTTTTGACTCAATTCAGAGAAACAAATGAAATGTAGAGACCCGGCTCACCAGGGAGCAATAATACCACCAACAGGAAAAGCAACTAAGAACCTAGGGATTGTGGCTTTAATATTTTGCAATACGAAATCAATTTTTTGATAAATTAATAGAATTGTAGCAATGACTGCAGTTGCAGATTCATAGATTTTTGGATGACCTTCGGCAGCTTCCATATGCAGGTTTTTTTTAAAGAAGCTTCTGGTAATATAATTTAATGGGTTTTATAGCTACATGTGGCTACTGTAAAGATTTAAATTGGCATACATTCCAATGATAGTTTTATGCATCAAGGGTGTGTCCAGTTCCAGTAACCTGTTGGAAAGGATTGTTTCCTATGAGCACTCTTAGTTGCTGTCATTAACGGTGTTCTGTTCATTAGATGTTTGGAGTATCTAGTCAATGTCTGCTTTCAAACTATTTCAGTGTTAGGTGGGTTCTTGTCAGTGCACTCGTGGAAACCTGGGAATAGACAATCACAGATTCGTGGGAATGTCTGTAAATCCTGTGGGATGAGACAAATTTAGAGCAAGTTAAACTAGTCCAAAGAATTAAAATGTGATTCACATAGTTGAGAAGAAATAATGAATTTATATATAAACACAATACCAGTCAATTTTTCATTTTTCTATCTTAGAGTAGATCTGGTAGCAATATTAATAAGCACTTTATACATTCAGAGTATTTCACAATCATTGAATCCTCATCTTCCTCAGAGAGGTATTTATAATTGTGTATTATCCCCCAGGCTACAGATAGAGAAACTGAGGGCTTGGCCACACTTGAGAGTTACAGCGCTGCTGGTGGCTTTACAGCGCTGTAACTTACTCTCCGTCCACACTGGCAAGGCACATACAGCACTGTATCTCCCTGGATACAGCGCTACATGTACTCCACCTCGAGGAGAGGAATAAAGAGAACAGCACTGCTGTTGCAGTGCTGGGGTGCCAGTGTATACAGTGATTAATCATACTACCCTGTAACTGACCTTCAGAACCTTCCCATAATGCTTTTACATAAAGATAACACTCTTTGTTTTGTTGTGAACTGGGGGCTCCCGGAGCTGCTTATCTAAAAAACAAACACAGCTCCTGTTTGCTCAAGCAGAGGCAGGGGGATCCCTTTGGAATGTCCACAGCTAGTGTTTGCTTGAGGAGAGAAGCAGCACGGCGGGTGGGAGGGGGCGGGAGGTCCCTTTCGGAGAAGCTGCTTATCAGGTCTGTGAGGAAAAAAACAAAGAGGGCTATTTGCTTTCAGTTAATGAGGGAGGGGTGGGGGAAGAGATCAGAACTTTCAAGGCAGGGAGCTGACACAGTGTCAGCTCCAAAAATCCACTCTCTCTCCCCCACACTCCCTGTCACGTGCCACGCCACCCCCTTCCTTTGAAAAGCACGTTGCAGCCACTTGAACTCTGGGATAGCTGCCCATAATGCACCACTCCCAACACCGCTGCAAATGCTGCAAATGTGGCCACACTGCAGCGCTTTCCCTACGCAGTTATACGAAGACAACTTTAACTCCCAGCGCTGTACAGCTGCAAGTGTAGCCAAACCCTGAGAGAGAGAAAGTATAGACACAGCTGTATGTTTGTTCTGTCAAGCCCTAAACCAATAGAGGTATTTTTTGATAGTGAGGTAGAGTTTTAAAAATATAATGTAGAATCTCTAGAATATGATTTACTAGCTTTTAATTGGCAAACTACTTGACAGTTTTTCTTTAACAGGACTTTAAGTTTCAATGCCAGCTGCAATTCACAGTCCGAGACTTGTAGCAATTGCTTTCTCTTTCTCAGTTTCACAGTTTAACAGTAGCTTAATCATCTAGAATGATAAATCCAGTGTGAATGCAATAACAATGAGAAATTGGGGTCAAAACTTTCATTCCATATGCCACCCACAATATCATTTGTCTCCAGTGACAATATCATGTAACAAATTAAACATTGATAAAGCAGATATCAGATTTTTTTTTAATTTTGCCAAAATTAATATAGGTGAGGGATCACTGAGCAGGAAGTTAGCTCCTCTTGTTTAAAATTAAGTATTGCCAAGAAATTCAGGAAGTTTGCCTTGCTAAATGCATGAGAGGTGTGAACTAGAATCTGCCACATACTAAAGACCAGAAATATATTTCAATGTATTTGCTATATGTAGTAGGTATGGATCTTTTTCAGCATGTGGAATCTCACAAGGATCATCCTTGAAATGAAAAAGAATAGCCTAAATGGGTAGGAAGTGTCTTCCAAGCATCTGAACCAAATGACATTGGAATAACATTTTTCATCCACCTAAAGAGAAAAATCTTTTACGATATATGATTGTCTTCAGTTTATTTAAAGGCTATTAAAATGTTCAAGAGAAACAAATTACACACTGATGATGGTGGTTATGGGGAATGAAAAAGCCGAAGTTAAGAGGACAGAGCAGGAAATCCTTTGCATATAGTCACCTTTTGGCCTGGCCAACCATTTAGATTTTTTTCAGACAGTTCCATACATACTTTATTACATCAGCCAGTCTAGCTGCAGTGGAGCTGATGGTGTTAAATTACTGTTGTTCAGATTGCTTCTGTAGACGTTTGAAGTGTTGCCAGATGCGCTACGAGCCTCTTACCCATTGCTTAAAAAGCCAGAAATAGAAGGCATTGTTTGGATGCTCTTTATCTGGAAGACTGGGTGTACTTCAAGTAAACTCTCATTCCCATTCTTATTGGTGGCTCAATAACTCTTTAATCAGACACCTGATCTTCTACCCAACACTTCTGTTGGGAACTGACATTTGAAACTACAGCAACAAAAAACCGTGAGCAGCCCTACCTTGCTGATTCATTTCTGGCAGGCTGCCAGAAGATGCACAATTATAGCCACCCACGATCCCGCTTTAAAAAATAAAATAAAAGCTATGAAGTGACAGAACACCTCTGGACACAGCTTCGCTGTGTATGTTACATGCAGCTTTGTTCCCTACTCTTGCCAAGTAAATAGGAAGGAGTGTTCCCCCACTGAGAGCCGAATTTATCTGCCTGCTGCTAATCCTAAATGTTGTTCATTGATAAGTGTGTGACAACACTGAGTGAGGGAACATGAATCGGAGACCCTGCTCCACCTTCGCACAGTTCACCAGAGAGAGAAAAGGGGAGCGTTGCCTTGTCTGTAATTAGCACTGACTCGGGAGTAACCAGGCCTGTAAAAAATACAATAATAATAAATAAAAATGCTGACTTGTTTGGCATCAGCACATAAAGCTCTGGAACTGGATAACTTGCCTTGTTGTTGTTTGTTTACCTCCGTACTTAGGAGCCCTGTCATACCCCAGGGATCCCATAACTCTTTCCAAAAAATAAATGCCCCTGATCAGTGGTTAATAACTAGAGCTGGTTTTCTCATTGTGCTTTGCTTTGGAAAATAATGGGTTTGGCAATGGAAATGTGTCAAGTCATGGAATAAGATTAAACGTAATGAAAAGTCCGGATCTGAGCTTAAACCCTTTATATTTCAAACTAGTTTTCTTTGGATGCCAGCTGCACCCCTGAGTCCTCCCACTTTGCAGTGCACATGGAGCCTTTCTGGCCATCTGCCCTTTTTAATAATTATTAAATTATTAATGTTTTTATTTATAATTGCAGGTGGCAGTTTACTATGATATCCTTTCTTCTTCCTGGTCTCCTGGCTTGCAGCATCTTAAAGTAGACACTGTATTACTTCCACTCTATATATGCATCCATTTCCTCATCTAGTTTATTCAGACCTAGATGATGATCTTATTTTATTCGTTTTTGTTTTACTGATAGCTATAGCAAGTAGGTGCACATTTACACTTGAGAGAATACAAAATTAAATGAGTTGTATGTGGTTGCTGGACAAGGAAGATTAGACATTCTAATATCACCAGTAATTGTGCTAATAGGCTGTGTAAAATACAAGCCAGTATAATATAAAGTACTACACTGCAATTAGAAAACAAGACTCAAACCAGATTATACACAATTCTGGGAGTGGGAGTACAGAAAAATACTTTGTTTACAAAAAAAGTTGTGCAACCTGTCCCGGTTACAGGGCTAGCTTCACCCTTGACCTCTCTCCAGTGACAGGCTCTGCACCATCACTGCTCTAAGGATGAAAACCTTGTCTCTGGGCTACAACACCCATGTTTTCCAACCTTGTTTTCCCAGCACCTGCAAGAGACTCCCTTTTGGGAATAAAATACACTAGGTAAATACAGTGCCTCAGAACAGCTCCTTCAAAACAAAGTCATGTTTATTTATGCATAGGAGAGAAATAGGTTAAACCAATAAAACACCTATACACACATCCGACGAAGTGGGTATTCACCCAAGAATGCTCATGTTCCAAAACGTCTGTTAGTCTATAAGGTCCCACAGGATTCTTTGCTGCTTTTACAGATCCAGACTAACACAGCTACCCCTCTGACACTATACACACATTACTTACCTTAAGCTTAGCATTTCCCTCCAAGCACAAATCAGCACAGGCAGCCTTGCTTCTGGAGACCCAGGTTCCATGTGCTTCTCTATAGACACTGCCAATGTGTGTGTCTTTTTTTTTTTTTTGGTCTTTTTTTTTTTTTTTTAAATCCAGGCCGGCCTTTTTGTTCTGTGTCCACAGACTGGCGCCCCCTCCTCTTGCCAGACTTGTCTGACCCTGAGGGTTTGTTTACACTTGCACTTCATCAGCAAAACGTTTGTCATTCAGGGGTGTTAAAAAAAAAAAAAAAACAAAAAACAAAAACCTCAAACCCCGAATGCCGCAAATTTTACCAACGAACAGCGCCGGTGTGAAAAGCACTTTGTCAGCAGGAGCGCTCTCCTGCCAACACAGCCGCTGCCGCTCGTGAGGGATGGAAGTGTTTTGTTGGCAGGAGAGCTCTGTCCTGCCAACAAACAGCAGCTGCACTGCGCACTTTTTAGTGGCACAGCTTTAGCGGCACAGCCATGTTGCTAAAAGCCTCAGAGTGGAGATAGACCATCAAAGAGAATAGTCCAGTCCAGTCATTGTCTTGTAAGTATTGGTAGATGGCTGGTTATCTGAAGCCATTGTGCTCCTTTGTTGGGTCATGCGAATAACTCCTGCAAGAATTAACCGCCTTGTCACCCGTATGGCAGACTATGCCATGACAATCAAACAGATGTACATGTAATCTTCATAAAAATAATACAAATATCCCACATTCTTCGCACAGCCATTTCGCTGAGTTCTGTTAATTTCATGCTTTGGAGGAGGGACTTGAAACTTTGCTGGAGGTGGTTGGCCTTGTTGTCAGTGATGTGCCTTTTCCTGTTCCAGTGAAAACGTGCTTAAATCTGGCCACGTTATAAGCCTTTGAATAACTGAAATTTGCACATGCTCCATAGACACTTCCTAGAGTTTGGCAGCTGAATTCTCCATGGATTCCATCTGCACAGAGGATGCTGCAGGGTCTGAGCAGGATTCCCTGCACGTATAGCTTCAGGCTGCAGCAGGCCACCTCACTGCAAAGATAAAACAGCACAAGGTGCTGAGTCTCCGAGCCTGGGTCAATTGACTCGCACTTGTGGGGCTCGGGCTGCGGGGCTACAGATTGTAGTGTACATGTTCGGGCTGGAGCTCAGGCTCTCTGACCCTCCCTGGGTCTCAGCCCAAACCTGAACATCCACACTTCTATTTGTAGTCCCATAGCCCAAGTCCTATGAGCCCAAGTCAATTGACTCAGGTTCTGAGACTCTGCGCCACGGGTTTTTCTTGGCGCCAAACCCCAAACAGAGATCTGGGAGAATCTTTCTCATGAGTTCTCAATGCTTCCTCTGTTAGCACCCAGACAGTGCAGTGGTGGAAGCTACCTGAATCGAATGCAGATGGGACAAGAGCAAGACCTTTGCCAGGGGTGGAGGAACTATATTAGGATGAAGAATGTGGAAGGGAGGCTGGGACGAAGAGCCTTGGGGCCAAAAGTGGGTGGGAACAGGGACTGACTGGGCAGGAGTCTGTGGGGCCTGGATGGGGGACTGGGATAAGGAACCTCTGGAGGCGTTCTGAAACTGGGAGCCAAGGTTGTGGAGGTGGAGGAAGGCCTTTGAGAGTATGTCTATACGGCAATTGGAAACCCGCAGCTGGCCCACACTGGGTGATGTGGGCTTGGGCTAAAGGACTGTTTAATTGTGGAGTAACCATTCAGGATAATGCTGCACCTGATCTCTGGGACCTTCCCCTCCTCGCAGGATCCTGGAGCCTGGGCTCCAAGCTGAGCCCAGATGTCTGCACCACAATTAAACAGTCTCTTAACCCAAGTGCTGAAAGCCTGAGTCAGCTGCCGTGAGTCAGCTGCTGATTTTTAATTGCAGTGGGACATACCCTGAGCGGGGGAGTTGGATGAGGAGTCTGGGACAAGAAGCTATGAGTGAGTAAGGAGGCAGGAGGGAGGATTAGGACAGGGATAGGTTGGAGAGGACAAGGGCAGAAGAAGTCAGGCTTGGGATGGAACAGGCAGAAGGATCGGTGACACCTAGAATGCACTGCCCTCCAGAGCCTGGAATGGAAACCACGATTCCTGAGTCTCATCAGTCCTCTGCTGTCAGCAACTATCTGAAACCCCCCACTGGCAGAGTTGGCATGTGGGTGTCAATATGATGCCAATTGTTTTTTTAACCTATAAATTACATACAAAAAATGACACTGAAAACATTAGCATTGCAATTCAAGCACTGTAAAATCAGGAAATTCTAGATTAAGGTTGCCTGTGCAACCTAATTTACCCCTTTTGTGTGTATGCATTAGGGTAGTCTTTTATTACATGATCACGTACTTTTTTCCACAGGACCCTGTCTTATTCAATGCAGCGGATGGACCAATGTACTGTGGATGAATTAGTGTTGTGTAATGAAAGAGGTGGGTGTCTGTAGGACCCCAGCCTTATCTGTTTCAGAAGTTGAAAGGTGTGGAGTGAAAAAGGCAGGGGATTGCGGGAAGAGAAATATGGGCTCATGGTTAAGGCAGTTGGAGAATTTTGTCCCTGCGTTTGCTACAGAATTCCTCCATGATGCTGGTCAAGTCACTTAAACCAAACTTTTCATAGGTGGTCACTAATTGTGGGTTCCTCATTCTCTGGATGCCCAGCTCAAGAACCCAGGGTCTTGATTTGTAGGTGTGCTGAGCACTCAAAGCAGCAGCTGATGTCAGTGAGAGCTGTGCTTTGAACATACAAAGCTATGTATAATGCTGTGTGCTCAGGAAAATGGGGTCTTAGGCATTTCAAATCAGACACCCAAACTTAGTAGACACTTGACCTTGATCTCGCTCTTTGCCTCAGTTCCTCATCTGTAAAGTGAGGATCCCCCTCATTGCACAAGGGTGTTGTGAAAATAAATTCACCTCTGTGAAGCCTTCACATACGAAAGTGATGAGCCATAGAAGCACTGAGGAGGAAATGATTCATTCTGTATTGAGAGCAGGGTTTGAATAGTGTGTGGTGAATAGAGCCTAGGGCCACACATTGAACGAGGAAGTAAAACTGGACTCTGGACTAGTTTTCCAGTTCCCTTCCAGGACTAAACAATGCTAGTTCTGAGCCTGGAAAATGATTTGCAGGAGAACTGGTCTCGTCTTGATTCGTCACAAGACTAGATGGGCGGTATTTACATGAAATGAAACATTCAGGAGACTTCCATTAAATTCAGCTGGGTTAGTGAAAGGTGGGAGGAGTGAATGTTTGAATGTACCTAATGTCAGCAGCTTGGAATATACTAAAAAGCCTATGAGAGTCTGTGATGATCACAGGAAAGTTAGATGTTTATGTATTCCCAAAAAGCGATGAAAATCATGATGTTTAAACAGTAAAACAGAATTGCTTTATACAAAGGATAAACTTAGAAGCACTGTCTGTAACTGAGCCTTGACATCTTTATCTAGCGATTTGCTGCTTTGTAATGGAAGTGACTACCTATATGTGATAGCGAATGAGCTTTCTAAATGTAATCGGCTAAAAACCTACTAAATAGTGAACTTCAGGTATTCATTCTTAGTAGCCAGTGACATTCAAAAACCACTCCACTATATGCTTCTCTTTCCAGCCTCTCCACCTCGCGTGAGGGTTTTATCATAATATGCCTCACCCTCAGTCTTGCTGGGTGACAAATCTGACCTTTAACAAAGGCTGTTGAGCTCTAGTCTTTTGGGTGTTTTATTGCATCTTGTCATGGTATAATCCCCACTCTGAACCTTAGCGTCCAAGAGATGGGGTACCAGCATGAATTTCTCTAAGCTTGATTACCAGCTTAGTACCTGTAGCGCTGCCACCAATCAGGAATTCCAGTGCCTGGTACACTCAGGTCCCCCCCAAAACCTTGCCCGGGGACCCCCAAGACCCAGACCCTCTGGATCTTAACACAAGGAAAGTAAACCCTTTCCCTCACCGTTGCCTCTCCCAGGCTTCCCCTCCCTGGGTTACCCTGGAAGATCACTGTGATTCAAACGCCTTGAATCTTAAAACAGAGAGGAAAATGCACCTTCTCCCCTCCTTCTCTCTTCCCCTCCCAGACTCTCCCTGAGAGAGAAAGTAATCCTAACATAGAGAGAAAATAACCTCTCTCTCTCCCCCTTCCCTCCTTTCTCCCCACCAGTTCCCTGGTGGATCCAGACCCTGTCCCCTGGGGTCTCACACCAGAAAAAAAAAACAATCAGGTTCTTAAACAAGAAACTTTTAATTAAAGAAAGAAAAAACAGTAAAAATTATTTGTAATTTTAAGATGGAATAGGTACAGGGTCTTTCAGCTATAGACACTGGGAATACCCTTCCAGCCTAAGTATACAAGTACAAATTAAAATCCTTTCAGCAAAATACAAATTTGAACTCCTTCCAGCCAAATACACATTTGCAAATAAAGAAAACAAACATAAGCCTAACTTGCCTTAGCACCTAGTACTTACTATTTTGAATCTATAAGAACCTGTATCAGGGAGATTGGAGAGAAACCTGGTTGCACCTCTGGTCCCTCTGAGCCCCCAGAGTGAACAACCACCAAAAAACTAACAGCACACACAAAACTTCCCTCCCTCAAGATTTGAAAGTATCCTGTCCTCTGATTGGTCCTCTGGTCAGGTGACAGCCAGGCTCACTGTTCTTGTTAACCCTTTCCAGGCAAAGGGATATGAAGCAGTTTTGTTCTATTAACTTTTACTTATCTGTTTATGACACATCTGTCTGTAGTTTTACAGTCTTTCACCTTATGCATCTTGCTTTTATTCCTTATCTTGTTCCCACATCAAGGAAAACATTGCCAACACAACAACCCCTTCTTTGCGTCCTTTCATTTTGAGTCCCCTACTTCAGAGACACTCCGCTATGACTGGTAGTTGGGTTTTTTAGGACTGTGAAGCAATTAAAAAAAAAAATTAATCGTGTTTAATTGTGCTGTTAAACAATAAGAGTACCATTTGTTTATTTTTTGATGTTTTCTACATTTTCAAATATATTGATTTCAATTACATACAGAATACAAAGTGTACAGTGCTTAATTTATATTTATTTTTATTACAAATATTTGCACTGTAAAAAACAGAAGAAATAGTATTTTTCAGTTCACCTGATACAAGTACAGTAGTTGAACTTACAAATGTAGAATTACGTGCAAAGCATAACTGCATTCAGAAACAAAACACTGTAAAACTTTAGACCCTATAAATCCACTCAATCCTATTTCTTGTTCGGCCAAGCGCTCAGACAAACAAGTTTGTTTACATTTGCAGGAGAAGCTGCTACCCACTTCTTGTTCGCAATGGCACCTGAAAGTGAGACCAGGCGTTCGTATAGCACTGTTGTAGGCAGTGTCACAAGATATTTACATGCCAGATGTGCTAAAGATTCATATGTCCTTTCATGCTTCAGCCACCATTCCAGGGGACGTGCGTCCATGCTGATGATGGGTTCTACTCAATAACAATCCAAAGCAGTGCAAACTAACACATTTTCATTGTCTGAGTCAAATGCCAGCAGCAGAAGGTTGATTTTCTTTTTTGCTGGTTCAGGTTCTGTAGTTTCTGCATTGGAGTGTTGCTCTTTTAAGACCTGAAAGCATGCTCCACGTCTCATCCCTCTCAGATTTTGGAAGGCACTTCAGATTCTTAAACCTTGGGTCCAGTGCTGTAGCTATCCATAGAAATCTCACATTGAAAGCTGCTAAGAAAGTGTTCTTAAAACAAACATGCTGAATCAGCATCTGAGATCTAATATGTGGCAGAAATGCTGGTAAAAGAGAGCTGGAGACATACAATTCTCCCCCAAAGAGTTATTCACAAATTTATTTAGTGCCTTTTTATTTAATGAGCATCATCAGCATGGAAGCATGTCCTCTGGAATGGTGGCCGAGGCATGAAGTGGCATACCAATGACTGCTTACTTATACCCATGACTGCGTGTAACCCACTGTATGAGCGATGTACCCTCACTGCTTCCCTACTGCTTCTTGATCCCACTCACCATACACCCCGCATTGGGGGACCTTACAGACTGTATATGTTATGTGCTAACCAATTCCCACATACCAGCGTCCCCCTATACTCTGTATGTTGCCCCCAATGACCAACAACTGACGCTTTGAACTCTTTGTATCATTTTTATTTAAACATTCTCTAATAAACTTTTATATCTGACATGTAAATACCTTGCAATTCTGGCTACAAAAGTGCCATGGGAACACCTGTTCTCACTTTCTGGTGACATTGTAATGGAGAAGCGAGCAGTATTATCTTCCGTAAATGTGTAAACACTTGTTTGTCTTAGCGATTGACTGAACAAAAAGTAGGACTGAGTGGACTTGTAGGCTCTTAAGTTTCACATTGTTTTGTTTTTGAGTGCAGTTACATAACAAAAAAAATCTACATTTGTAAGTTGCACTAACATGATAAAGAGATTGCACTACAGTACTTGTATGAGGTGAACTGAAAAAATACTATTTCTTCTATCATTTTTACAATGCAAGTATTTGTAATAAAAGTTCATGTAAAGTAAGCACTGTACACTTTGTATTCTGTATTTTAATTTAAATTAATATATTTGAAAATGTAGACAAACATCCAAAATATTTAATACATTTCAATTGGTATTCTATTGTTTAACATGCAATTAAAACTGCGATTAATCGTGATTAATTTTTTAAATCATGATTAATTTTTTTCAAGTTAAATCGCATGAGTTAACTGATTAATCAACAGCCTTAGGGGGTTCCTCTCCCCCCTCCCCCACTTTCTTGTGTTTTGCATGCTTCCCTGTTTTTCTATAGATGACATTTTAGCTTTCCCAGCAGTTATTCCTAACCTGTTTGTCACTGGGCAATCTCCCACCCCCTACTGTACAATCATCTGTACATACTTTCATGATAAGGATATAAATGAAGGGAGGAAGATTTGACATATCAGAAGATCGTAGCATGAGGAGTAGTAACAGAAGGAAGGAAAACTAAATAGGGAAATATTCAACAATAATTGCAGCTAAGTAGTGAACTTGGACTGTACTGGTTGATATAATGCAGGTTAGCTCAGACAATAAAGGCATGTACTATGCAGTCCTGCAAAACCCAGAAGGTCTCATTAGTTTACCCATGCTGCCATATTTTGCCTTGTTCATTTATGCAATTGTAACCATTCTAATAAACGGACAATAAAACAGTTCAGTGATCAATAATGCTGACTTGCTTTAAGGATACATTTGGGCAACCTTCATTTTGCTTCATTTGCTTGATTATGTGGAAATGTGAAACTGAGCTATAGGTCGAACATTCCAACAGGAGAGCACTCTAAAGGCGTTCCATTACAAAACAGAGGGCTCACTTTTTGAACTTTGTTGTCTGTACTGTAAGTGTAGCAGGTACAGTAGAACTCTGGATTAGCCAAGAGCTGTACAATATCATACTTCACCAGCTGTAATAGTTAGGGCGAGGACGCTTTAGGAGCAGACCGATACTGTGAGTGGAGAAGGGACATTGCAAAGCCTGTGGAATTCAGCTATCTAGGAGGCAGGCATTTGGGAGGACTGGGTTAATCAGCTGACAGACTTGCTTATTCTTTCAAGTTACTCTGTTGACCTCCCAAGCTCCCTACAGTATGTACACAAAATTCAAACCACTCTTATTTAGGGGGATTTCTTGTGGGGTTTTATTAAATTTTTTTTAATGCCTCCAGAATGTATTTACTACCTTTGGTTAATAGCAGTTGCTTGCAAGTGTCTTAAATAATTTTATATTTGTTCTTACAAAATGATTTGGTATTTTTACATTAATATATATCGACAGTATGGTTGAGTGATTCCTCTGTGTAGCTTTGTGGGATACCTCTTCCCTTAAGAAACAAATTACTGTAGAGATTAACCAAACTAATTTTAATTGTGGAAGTATGCGGCTATCAGAAATAGGTTCATCAGTATCAACTACTAAAAATGTCATTAGTGGATTCACAATTACAAAATGATATGCATAATGTTTTATGTACGTGTTTTCTTATAATGGCATGTAAATACACATCTCATACATATATATCTCAAAACAGATATGATCACATTCTGAAGTGGGAACTCTTCCAACTAGCTGATCTAGATACATACCAGGGAATGTTGAAGCTGCTCTTCATGAAAGAACTGGAACGAATTGTTAAACTGTATGAAGCATACAGGCAAGCCCTTCTCACGGAGCTGGAGAATCGCAAGCTAAGGCAGAAGTGGTATGCACAACAACACGGCAAGAATTTTTAAGCTTAAGTTTTTTTTTAAATGGAATTTCATAAGGACACTAAGAGCTTTAAAAGATTTTTATTTTTTTTAAACCATGAACAAGTGCTTTGGTTTAAAAGGCAGCTTATTTGTGTTGATGTTGCACCTTTGTCATTAATTATCCTCTTGAATGTTTTTCTACATATATAAGGTATTGTTTATAGAATGAAAAACATGTTTGTTATTCTTTTTCTGTACAAAAAAGTTAGTTTATTATTCTGAGAACCAGTATGGAGGAAAAAACACTTGATTCTGGTATCTCCTTTTAGCAGACAGCTGTATTAAGAAGCTGTCTATATATTTTAACATGGTGATAAATGCAATTATAAGTAATGTCCTGGATGCAAAACAATCTTGTTAAAATCCAAATGAATAAGTTTATTTCCCTTCAGATGCCCGGTGTGTCTCTGGGGAGAGGCTGTTCTTTGTGCAACATCTAAGCTAAGATGTTTACTGCTTTAATGTACAGAAACACTGACACTGTTACTTTACAGTAACACTCAGTAATATTACTAAATAGTGCAGAAGCATAGATTATTTTTTCAATCAGAACAAAATGCTTCATTGATGAAGTATGAGGTGCCTTGTATTTTTTACTGTTATATGCATCGTCTCACTTTAGATTTGCCAGCAGTCTGCACAGAACTTTGTCATGGGGCAAGATACCTGCAGCCTCTTCAAGACTAAGGGCTGGTCAGCAGTTCAAATATAGGTCAACCTAGCCGCGTTGCCCAGGTTTGAAAAATTCATACCCCTGAGACACATAGTTAAGCTGACCTAACCCCCGGTGTAGACAGCGCTAGGTCAGCAAAAGCATTCCTCCCTCAATCTAGCTACTGCATCGCTGGGGGGTGGATTACCTACATCGATGAGAGAATCCCCTCCATTGCTGTAGAAGTGTCTGTGCTACAGCAGTGCCACGGCAGCTGTGTTGCTGGAGCATTTCCAGTGTGGACATACCCTAAGACCTGCAAGCTGCTCCACATGCATGTTGAGCTAACTGCAGTTGGAAAGCAATAGAATTATCTAACTGACTTATCAGCCATAAATCTCCATGATAAAATCAGGGATGCTTTTTTTGCAAAAGTGTTGTCTTGTAACGAGGTTTTCTTTACACATGAAGTTTTTAACCTGCACAGCTACCCCTTCCAGGATCATACTTTGGTTGATTTGTTGTTTATGGCGCCTTCTTTTAGTGCAATAAATATTGTTGCAAATAAGAAAATACATTTCCTGTAAATCCCATCAGTTCAATAAATTCAATTTTTTGCTTTAAATAAGAAAAGCGTGAATATCATTGTTTTACCGAGATTAAAATTTGAACAAAACGTAGCAAAAATATTTTTTGCCTTTTTAAAAGATCAGAGAAAATTGCTTCCAAGAAGATCCTCCTAATCATGAAAATCCTTTGATCAGAGGACAAAGACATCTAGAATAACTGGTTTTTGGGAAGATTTTATCTTTAACTCAGGAATTAAACTCAGTCTGTGGATTGGGAAAATCTACATTTTAATTATCCCTGAGGCTGGTCTATAAAAATAGATAGTACGCCATCCTTGATCCATAGCAGATCTCCCACTGCTAACAGGCGCCTTGTACAAAGGTCCTGGGCAGAATAAAGTTGTTATTGTGTTCAGCATTAATCAGTGGGAAGCAACACTCTCTGCTGTTTGAGTGTGCAGTACCCAACTTGTGCAAACCACGTGCAGTAATTGGGCTCATCCGGTGCGTATTTACACTTGAATTTTAAAATCTGCTGTTTAAAGCTTTTAAGCCTAATAGCAGCCTCCTGATGAGATGAAGTTGATGTGGTTTGTATCTCTGAGCGTGGCTGCAAACACAGGGAAAGAACACTCCAATGGCTTTGCATTAGTTCATGTGGAGAAGGTTTTCTTCACAGCCACAGGAGCAGGAAGCTTTCTTGAAAAGTAAAGCTTACATTCGGCCCAGTCTGAATATGTTGTGCAGGCCAGATAAATGCCTCCGTTGGCTGTGCCAGGCCTGCAGGCTGGATGCTTCACACCATTGCTGTAGCTGATTATGGCTGCAGGCTTGTCATGAATCCTGTGATTTCTCAGTCCCTCTGTGAGTTCCTGTGGAAAGGCTGTAGGTGGGTGCCTTGCCAGCCCAGTGAGGAGGGAAGCCTTGGGGGGATTGTTGAGAGGGAGCCTGTTCATCACTCACCTGGCAGCAGCAACTCCTATCCCATAGATCTCTCTCAACCTCCAGACCAAATGGTTTAGCACCCCCGCTCCCTCCACTCTGGCCCCACAGCCAAACCCCTTCCCCCCTGCAGTCTGGCCAGTCTAGGAGGAAGCGTCAGGAGAAACAGGGACCATTTCCTTCTGCCCTCGCCCTGGAGAGACCTGGACCGGCTGGGACCTCTCCCCTCCCAGTGGCAGCAGAACCAGGAGGTCAAGTGGCCCTGCTGTGGAAATATTTGGAGAGCTGATGTTTCCCCCATCCCCCCAATATCTCGTAGGACCTGGCTGTGTTTCCTCAGGGGTGACGGAGGCGAGAACAGAACCCGGAGCAGGGCTGGAGCAGTTGCCTGGGTGCATGAGATTGAACTGGCCATTGGGAAGCAGGTAGGAAACAGCTGGCGGAGACACCCGGGGAGGGGCAGGACTCTGAACACATAGTCAGTGGGGAGGGGGACAGGTCAATCAGTAGTCAGAAGGGATCAATATGATTAGGTATCGAAGGGTACATCTACACTACCCGCTGGATTGGCAGGTAGTGATCAATCTATCGGGGATCGATTTATCATGTCTAGTGTAGACGCAATAAATCGATTCCCGATCGCTCTGCTGTCGACTCCGGAACTCCACCCTGGCGAGAGGCGGAAGCAGAGTCGACGGGGGAGTGGCGGCCATGGATCTTGTGCTGCGAGGACATGAAGTAAGTGATTCTAAGTCGATATAAGATACGTCAACTTCAGCTATGCTATTCTGGTAGCTGAAGTTGCGTATCTTAGATCAATTTCCCACTCTCCACTCCGTGTAGACCAGGCCTAAGTAAGGAGGGCTGAAATCCAAGGCCTACAGGCTGAGGCCTGTAAGATCTTAGATTAATTTTAGATCACAAAATGCTCTAGAGGCACTTTTTTTTCCTAACGTATCCCTTAACCACAGGATGCAGGTTGTGTCCATGCTAATGAGAATAAAAGGAACTATACACAACTATGAAAAACAGGGTACACCAATATTCTTTGGGGACACAATACAACTAAGGAAAAGAGGGTTGATACTTTCACGGCACATGGGCAGGGTATGAGGTACAGTCAGAATCACATTATTAAAAAGAAGGTGCCCAGATTGGGAAAAGTGAGCTCGCTACAGGAAAACTCCAGCAGGAACCATCCCTCTACTGATGATCAAACCATGAGACCCATCAGCCCCTAAGACTACCTAGGAGGATGTACGTATGACTGTAACTATGGATATAGGTAGGATTTATCTATGCTTGGCTATTCAAAACTTTATTGGTGACTTCAATAAAATTGATAAAAGATATTAGACCTTGTTCTTGTGAATGTCTGTTACTTTCCTTGGTCTTCATGTGTTCCTAGAAGCTCTAGATTGGAAACAAGTGGCAGAGATAAAACTAATGAGCTGGAGAGTATAGACACCAGAGCCAAACCCACAGTGTTGTAATACAACAACACTAAATTCACTTTAAATGCAAATAAAAGGCTACACCACCCTAAGCCCCCAAGTCTGCACCAGTGATCAGTGGGATGTGATTTAAGTGAAACACTCTGTGTAGACCGGGGGTGGGGAACCTACTTAATTAAGCCAGATGCTTAATTGAATCTGGCTTGTGACAAGTCTCCAGAACACAGACCTAGGCTCCAGGGTGGGGCCAGAAATGAGGGGTTCAGGGTGCAGGAAAGGAAGCTGGGTTTGTCAGGCCATTAAAAGTCTGGTCGGATCTGTGCAGCTCCCCAAAGTGGCCGGCATGTCCCAGTGGCCGCAGGGGCAATCAGGAAATCTCCACATGCTTCCCCTGCCTCCAGCGCCAGCTCCGCAGCTGCCATTGGCCAGGAACCACAGCCAATGGGAGCTGTGAGGACTGCACACCGCGCAGAGCTGCCTGGCCACACCACCGTTGAGGGGCTGGACGTGCTGGCCGCTTCCAGGAGCAACGCAAAGCCAGGGCAGGCAGGGAGCCTCCCTTAGCCCCAGCCTAAGGTAAGTGCCACCCAGCCAGAGTCTGTACCCTAAACCACCTGCTCTAGGTTGGAACCCCCTCCTGCACCCTAACTCCCTCCCAGACACCATACCCCAACCACCTGAGCCCGCTCCTGCACTCCAAACCCCTTGGCCCCAGCCCGGAGCCCACTCCTGCACCCTGAACTCCTCATTTCTGGCCCCACCCTGGAGCCTAGGGCCTGGCCCTGAGCCTCTGCACCCACCCTGCAGGGCTGGTGTGGCCTGTGACTGATTTTTTTTCTGTGGGTCAGTGGCCCCTGATAGAAAAAATGTTCCCTGTCCCTGGTGTAGACCCTCTTGGCATGAACTGAAAGGTGCCTAGTTTGCTAGCTGTCTGCGTGTGACAGAGCGCAACACATTAGAGCACTCTATAGAGCAGAGGTTCTCAATCAGGGGCCCAGGGCCCCCTGGGGGGCTGTGAGCAGGTTTCAGGAGGTCCAGAGAGGGACTGGCCTTAGATTTGCGGGGGCCCAGGGCAGAAAGCCAAAGCCTGAGCCCCACCACCCAGGCCTGAAGCCGAAGCCTGAGAACTTAGCTTCATGGGATCCCCTGTGGCGTGGGGTCCTGGGCAATTGCATTGTGTGCTACTCCCGAATGCCAGTGGCTTTTAATCTATTGGATAGGCAGAAAAACAGTTGTGGCGGCCAAGGTGGGCCATGGTATTTTATAGCATGTTCGAGGGGGGTCTCAGAAAGAAAAAGGTTGAGGACCCCGGCTGTAGATCACTGACCATGGCTTGGGCAGTGAATCCTGCACCCCAAACCCCACAGGAAACCTCCATTGCTTTGCCTCCTCTCAGACCTTGACCATGCAGTCCATGCATGTACCACAGGTGGTGGAAAGGGATCTATATTTAAATGTGCTTGCCTGCTTTGCTGAGACGGTCACCGTACAAGAGCTGCTACAGGCAGGGGGTGCTGCCGCGGACGGTGCCCCTTCGGTGGGGCAAGAAGGAGGTTGCTGGCCTAATGGACCCCACTCTGTGAACTTGGATCCTGGGTCACATAAAAAAGACAACATGTAATTGGTGGGTTGCCTTATTGAAAAGTTTGGGACCCACAGTAATTGGGTGCATTCAATTTGACTGCTTAAAAAGGTATTTTTCATAGTTTTGTGACTTACGCAGCAAATTAATACGTTACATAATTTGTGCGACATTTAAACAAGCATTTACCTAATTTGTTTGACAGGTGGGCTGCTTTCCTTAGCTACAATGTAAGCACACTGCTCTATTATAAATGCAGAGGATTTAATCTACAGCTATGGGGGTTGACAAGGAGTAAAAATATCAGTAATAAGCACAAGGGAGTGAGCTGCACAATATCTTCCATGGAAGTGGAGGCTTATTATTTTGTTCAACATGCAGCATGCTGGTAGATTACAGTCATGAGGCAAGCTGTGATAAACGTGGAGACAGCATCCCGCAAACATAAGGCCTTGAAATCTGAAGAGGGCAGAGAACGCAAAGTGCAAAAAACCTG
Source organism: Gopherus flavomarginatus (assembly GCF_025201925.1). Classification (NCBI taxonomy): domain Eukaryota; kingdom Metazoa; phylum Chordata; order Testudines; family Testudinidae; genus Gopherus; species Gopherus flavomarginatus. The sequence goes on from NC_066621.1 coordinate 154,868,825, forward strand.
TCAGATGTTTGAAGGGAAAACAGGAACAACATCATAGATGGGCAGAGCTTTTCAAGCACAGCTGCCATTAAGAATTCTTAACAATGTAACCCTAAAGGAGTGTTTAGAATGCAACCTGAAAAATGTTGGAACTGCACCAAGGAATTTTATTTGCCAAGAGTATTTGAAAACAATGTAAACAAAATTAAAAGAAAAGCTGAAGATTTATGATGGGATCAGTATTGTCACCGAGACCACACAGATAGGAGAGAGAGAGTCTCAACAAATTGGCTGTTTTAAGCTAACCATAATGTGAACGTGGATTGATGGTAAACGTGCTTCTGTTGGACTGTGTGGTTTTGGACTTGGTGATCTTTAAGCCCATTAGCCAGGCAATACAGGAAACAGATAAATATGAGGTTTCCTTTGACCAGATCGGTGCTGTTGTGTCGCAAGGTATACAAAGACGAAGTGGGGAGCAGAGCATAAAGCCGTTGTTTCAGAGTGCTGTGCTCACGATGTGTTGCTCACCTGTTAAACTTGGTTGGTTGACATGTGGCGTAAAAACCTTGGAAAAAGTAAATGACCTGGCTGTGGTTGTGTAATGAGCCCGGCACATAAAGCTCGCTTCTATATGCTCTTGGGGAATAAAGGAAAGAGTCCACGTATTCCACCCATTCCCATTGTAACGCCCTGGAACAGCAGGTTTAACGTTGCTTTGTTTCGTTTAGCCCACGCAGGGGGGACTACATTCCATTTTTCAAAGAAGATAAGGGATCACTCTAGCAGTCTGTGCATTGTAGATGTAACCAGTTTGTGCCAGTCACCAGAAGTCCTTGAACAGCTGACCATCTTGCAGATGTGTGTACCTGCTGTCATGCACAGCTTGACAAAATGTGAAGGATCTGTGCTATGTTCACGTATCATGACCAGTGACACGCCTGAGCTCATCACGTGGGCAAAGAGCCGTGCTGATGAAAGGGAGTATGCAATGGGCACAGAAGCACTCCTTAACCCAGGCTGGAAAACGTGAAACATCCATGCAGTGCCACCCTACTCCCGGAGCAGTGGCACTGTTCAATGCCATTCGCGTATTTGACGCAACTCAAGCAAAACTCTCTCATGACAGCTGAGAGAGAAGCATTTGAGGCCATTCCACTTTCTGAAGATAAGTGTAGCACAGCGTGAATACCATGCTTACACTGAAACAGTCTTTGAAAAGGGACATGACAGTGTTTACTAGGTTTGGAGAAACGTGGAAACGAGATTCCCAATGCCTGCTGTAATTTTAGTGCCCAGTGCTTGACTGGGCCAGGAAAAAGTGGTGGTAAAGAAATTTGATAATTTTCTACATACAAAAATGTACCTCAGGACCAACACTCGATCAGAGCCTTTCTATGGACGATGGCTTGTGCCACTATAAACTTGAAAAAAATAAATAACTACCACACAGGAAGCCTGTCACTTTTTCTGGCTCTATATTTAAAAATGTGTCACTTCAGTTCACATAGTTAAGACAATTTTTTTTGTAAAAAATGCCTTTTTTCCTGTGTTTATAGATATCTTTCCTCAGTAGTCTAAGTATACTATATTTAAAGAGGTGTAGATAGTTGAATTTTCATACCTGCAACTTTACATACTATTTCTCTCTAAAGCAAGGACTTTTACTAAATGTACCGTGGTTGCTCTGTGGGTTTTTTATTTAAAAAAATTTCAATGCAAATCCGCCACCCTCTGAATGATCAGTATAATCCAAATTCCACTCTGCATTTCTGAAAACAGCAGCTAACATTTTTGAGGGATTGTGTCTAAAGAAAAGCACAATGTTCATCAAATAAATGATAGAAAAATAAACCTAGATGAACACTAAGATCTAAGAAAATGCCAGTTAGTGAATTAATTGCTCACGATATGATCAACTTCATAGGAACCGAAAGGAAACTTTAATTCTCTGACAGTAAAATAGAACTGTGAACACAATTTCTAAGCACTAAACGAAAATATATACAGAAACAGTGAAACTTTCTCAAATACATGTACAAAGTCATCTTTTTATGCATTAAATTTATCAAAGGAAAAAGCATACTTTCCTCACAATATCATTAAATATACCATAGCAGAAGAAGTGGCCTTACAATTTCTGACAAAGCAAGTTAGTACATATGTTTTTTTAAAAAGTGTTGTAATTGTGTAGTTCATGGCAGATATGAGGAAAAACGTTGATTAATCAAACCTTTGGTTACGTGATATTTACTTGAACAAGCATATCTGAGAATAATATAAGAGGTGGTTCTTTTGAATAATGCTAGGGTTTACATCTGGAAAACATATCTAATTACCACATCATGTTGTTAGTGATCTCATCATATTGCATACTAAATTTAAAGTGGAAAGCAAGATTTCTTAAATCAGTCCAAACCAGGCAAGAATTGCTTGATATTAAAAATTAAGAGTATTGTATATATTTGCAGCAAAATCAAGTATGTACATATAAACGAACTGAAAAACATGCCTACATCTTCCCATCAAACACCGTGTTGTCAAAATTAAAACACATACATGAAACCATCTTTACAAGTGAATTATTTTGTGTTCTCTCCTGTTCCACTTCAGGAGCTTCAGAAACATGTACATGAATACAACTAGGCGAGTGTTTAACCGATGAGGTGTATGTGCTTCATTCATGCACCTATGTGAAAACGTCTGTCTTACATGTTCTTCTTTTCGGACTCTTCAGTGGATTCTGATTTCTGTGCAGGGAACGCGTGGTGATACAAATGTCTGTGGGTTGCTGCTGCACTGTAAAGTTTGTACAACGCCTACAGAACAGAAGAGACAAACATTCTTAGATCGGTGAGTTTGTAGAGCAAGTGATCTATTTTGCATTCATGTTATAGTAGCTTGTTCAAAATCGTCACAATGTACGTACACCTGGACTTCTTATAATACTTTTCTTTCCATATGTGTTAAGTGTGACTTACATTTATTTTTCTAGACAGATTTCGTAACTACCTCACTCCTTCTTTCCATGCTCCAGTCACTAGAATGAAATAGGTTCAGGGGTCTGTTAGTACCGCTAAGCTAATGGACCTGGTCCACTAAAACTTCTGATGATGATGTGCTGGTTGGATCACCTGTGGTAATGGAACCAAGGACTTCGAGGTCTAAAAGCATAAGCCTCTACTGCAGATGTGGGCAAACTACTGCCTACGGGCCGCATCTGGCCCATAGGACTGTCCTGCCTGGCCCCTGAGCTCCTGGCCAGGGAGCCTAGTCCCCAATCCCCGGCTATTCCCCCTGCTCCTGCTACTGGTAAGGGGGTGGGGAGCAGGGGGCCTTGAGGGGCAGTCAGGGAGGAGGGGGCGGAGGTTCTCGGGGGAAGGTCAGGGGATGGGGAACAGGGAGGGTTGGGAGCGGGAGTCCCGGGGGGGGGCTATCAGGGGGCAGTCAGGGGGCGGGGGGGGTTGAATAAGAGGGTGGGATCCTGGGGGGGGGCAGTTAGGGGAGGAGGTCCCAGGAGGGGGTGGTCAGGGGACGAGGAGCAGAGGGCAGTTGGACAGGGGGTGGGACAGTCAGGGGACAGGGAGCAAGGGGGGGTTGGATAGGGGGTGGGGACCTGGGAGGGAGCAGTCAGGGGACAAGGAGCGGGGGGGGGTTGGATGGGTCGAGGGTTCTGAGGGGGGGCAGATGGGGGTGGGGGCCAAGCTGTTTGGGGAGGCACAGCCTTCCCTACCCAGCCCTCCATACAGTTGCACAACCCCGATCTGGCCCTTGGGCCAAAAAGTTTGCCCACCCCTGCTCTATCGGTTGAGCTAAAGAACCCGTTCAACTTGCACGAAGGGAGCAGCCAATCAATACACTCCTTTCCATGGTCCCTTTCTTTAGAGGGAGAGACGGACAACACCTGGCCCATATGTTACATAGACCTTACTTTGATTCTGCATAATGTTCAAGAATGAAAATCCTTCCCATTCATCAATGCTACAGCTTCATATATACACTGGCTCCATCGAATGGCCTGTTGCAACAGCTCAAGAGACTGATAAAAGCTGCTCACCTGCCACCTGTTTCTAATTGTATGGCAGAATGTAACTGACTTCAGGGATACTGTCATATGCTTCCTTGTCTAGTAAGGGTGGTCTCTTATATAGGGTTCATGTTTAAATGCAAGTGTTAACATTCAATATATTCATGCATTTTTTGTGAAGATCATTTAGATGATTGTAAAACATGCCATGCAATAGACCTTAATCATCAAATGTACATGCAGTTTTTCTAGAAATTGCTTCTTTAAACAAATGCTGGTTTTAGCCTTCGGCATCCTTTATCATACCCGTGGAGGGGTTTTGCTGTTGTCTTCAGAGGAGACAGCACAAATTGTTACAAACAAAACTACCTAATCTAGCAAATAAATCTTTCGCTGGCTTCTGCAGAACACTGATCATGAAGGAGAAGATACTGTCTTCAAAAATAGTCGTGATGAAAAGATGCTACCTGCCCAAAGGTCTACATTAATTTAATGCACCCTTGTAAGTTCAGTGTGAATCTGTGTTGGTTTTCTTTTTATCAATGTTACTGTCACCCTGTGCATAAGATCAGCAAATAGTTCTCGTCCTCTGTCCCCCGTTGTTTAAACATTTAAGAGGACCGCTTAATGCTTGTGGGGGCTTGGCGTTCCCTCCCAATAATCCTAAATTTTACACAGCAGAGACGAGTCATTGAACTCTGGAGAGCGCCTGGCATTACCAAGAGTATGTTCGGTCTTCGGGAAATAATGCCACTGATTTCTGAGCAGAACATGCATGTAGGAAAATAATTTCAATTTAGATGCTCAGAAATTCAGATGCTTAAAAGTATCTGAAACAAGATTTTCTGGTAGCTATGTGGAAACTGACTCTGATTTATAAAACCTCCTACTGTACATTTTTAAATGTTATTCTGCCAGGGGCTTGATGGCACGACAAGCTAATAACTTGGGGGCCTGTTGTGCCTCAGTTCTCAGCAGCACACCCTAGCCAACTCCATGAAAGTTCTGCTTCAAACTCAACAAGGTGTAACTGTCTGGTTCTTAGAGTTCCACTGTTAAAGGCATATCTGGGCTGAACGTGTAACAGACGTGTTCCAAAAATCAAAGGGCACATGATTTCTAGGAGTGGGAACACCAGAGAGGCTCCACCTCAGGCTTGATACTCCTGAGCAATAAAAAGATACTATATACCCTTGTTCATCCCTTTGAGTCTCTTACTCAAATGTGCTGCGTCTACACCTAATACCAGTTCCATTTAGAACAGCCTGGTAAAACGGATCAACAGTGTACCCATTTTACAGATAGGCAAACTGGCTTGTCTATACAAACAGTTGGCGAGCGGCAAGCTGAGGGGTAAATCTGTCTCATGCTAGCCTGTGGCATGCTAACTATCCCCACAGACCATGCCGCTGTGCACTAAAACCTCCCCAGTGCGCGCTGATGTAGTCCCATTTCAAAATGCAGCCAGTTTTGTCCCAAAGAGATGGGGGAATGGAACTATCTTTTTTAAATCTCTCTTTTAGCTTGTTTTAACAGAGGTTGGTGTCTCAGAAACTGGTGTAACGGGCACATGTTGAAAAGGTAAGATGCGATCCTGCGGTCATTACTCGGGTGAAACTCCACTTAGCTTCAGTGGGAGTTTTGCAAGATTAGAAAATAAACATTTCTTGAATAAGCACGTCAGCATAAGCAAAAACTTACACCAAAATTAACCCAGATTCCCTCCTCAGTTATCCTGGATTTCTTCTCCTATAGCACTAACTTCTTCCTCATGCTTTTGGCCCTGAGACTGGGACATGCACAGACTCATGTGTCTACGCAAGAGGCCCCATTGGTCGGTCTGGGTGACTCTGATTGCCGGCTCTAGGCCCTCTCTTTGTATGATTGGAGAGACACTGGTCATGCAGAATTGCTTTTCTTGCAATCTAATGCTTGTATGCTGTGTTCCAAAGAGACTTAGCTGGGGATCTCTCTAGCAGGGCCCAACACTGGATGAGAATTTCAAAGGTGCCTAAGGGAGTGAGACACCCAGCTCTGCTTGGGAACTGGATGCAAATCTGCTGGTCCTTTTGCAAATCCCAGCTGCGCTGAGGAACTCGATCAGTTCTAGGTGCTATACAAACCTCCTTAAAGAGCAGTGGTTACAAACTCAGGCTCCTGGCAGAATGCACGGTTGGGAATGTGAAGGCGCCAACCTCACTCTGCGTTACCGATGTTCGTTTTGCAGCTAGAGCAAGCAGCATGCGGGTAAAGGCATGTCTCTATAACGATAAAGCCACTTACCTCATTCGTGCTTCCCTGTGGGAAAGGCAGTTGGAAAAGGGGGAAAAAATAGCATCTCTGTATAATGCACTTCCTGGGTAATGTTACAGCATTCAGCCTCACAGTGGCTTACACAGTTTTCTTAAGGGTCAGCCCTCCCCCTCGCCCTTTTCCATTAACCCCAGCCTTCCCCACCGTCCCCACTCTGGATCATGTTCCCTTAGCTGCATGCTCCAAGGGCACAATACCTATTCCACAGGCGGTTAGGCTCCATCCATACAACAAATAGGAAAGCTGGTTACGCTGTGGTGGTTCCCTAAGTTGATTAAAGACATAGTTCCAATTTGGACCATAACCATGTATTGACTTGGACAAGTTTTGGATCCGCTCTGATTCCAAGCTCAGGAGCAATGTGCAGGGGGCTTGCTGGCCACACCTTCCTTTGGGACCTGATTCTGATCCTGTTTGCAGTTTACACTGGATTCACTTACCACTGATACAATGTAGTAACTCCTGAGTTACAGCGGCATAAGAGAGGAGTGTAGGGAAGAAGGTGATTTTTGGCGAATTGGGGTGGGAGAGGTGGCTCCACCCCTCAATCCCCCATAATGTCACTGCAGGGCCCAAATCAAGTGCCCACTTTCCTTATCAGAGCGGCTCAGTGTCAGAACAGCACCTCACCTTGACAGGGAGATACGAAGAGACAAACACCTCTGATGGGGCCATTCTACCGTCAGCTAATGGCTAGCACTTTTCACTGGCAAAACAGCTCTGAATGTGAGCAATCAGTTGGCATTAACACGCACCACATCAGGCTTTTAAAACAGGGCTGTTCATGTCCAATTTGGCCTAAAATTGAATGACCCGATCCTCCGCTGGTGGCAATCAGAGTAACTTCATTAGCCGGTCATTAACGGAGCTACGCTGATTTACACCAGGTGAGGATCAGCTTCTTAATGCTTTGCAAAAACAAATGTTTACAAAGCCTAAAACCAGGATCAATGTTTCCATGGTGGTTGGTTTTTTTAAATCCAATGAAAACGGTTAGTTCCAAAACCAATACACTTCCTTCTCCAAGTTCTGCAACCCAAACTTGGCAGCGCTGCATGAGACTGGAAGGTTTAGGGGACAGGGAAAGTCTGTGTTTGAACAATGCAGCTGACCCCAGAAGGGACAGAAACAGGAGCACAGCCAGAAAAGGATCCCATGCAAACAAAAGCCTGCTATCTAACCCCGTCTCTCTGCTTTTGCCTGTCCATGCTGCCTCTTGCCCCTCTACCCACAAAAGTAACATGATACAATAATGCCTTCTTGCTGTCCCACAATGGCCTGGCCCCTCTGGGTGCACAGACCTGGTGGCCTGGTTAACCCTCCCCCCCGCCATTTATCATTTCCTTTGCTCGATTCAAGGTGGGGGCAAGGTGGTTACAATTAATAGTGCTGCCCCGCTCATCCTAGTTAAGGCTCTATTAGCACGTCCCTTGGAAACCTCTGTTAGCGGCTTGAGGCAAGGGGGCTGCACCAGGCTGATTCTTGGTATATTGGCACTTGGGTAAGTTTGCTGTAAAAACTAAAAAAAAAAAAAAAAAAGGGGGGGGAGCAGAGTTGATGTGGGTTTTTTAGTTCCAGAGCAAGCAGCAGCCCCCCACCCCTCTATAAGAACCTTCAATGAGTCATGGATGGGGAGCTTTGCCTCTGAAGTACAAAAGCCAGCACACAGGGCTGGGCCCAGAGAATGACACAAGCTACTCAACACGCTTGCTGCGGGCTAGTTTAATACAGGGCAGAAGACAAGGTGGAGGGACAGGTTTTGTTTGTTTTTTTAAAGCTTTGAACAGAAAAATGTTTTGTGCCTCACTTCTGCATTAACATATCCTGGGTCAGGGCTGCAGGAACTGCAAAGCTGAGCAGCCACAGTTGTGGAGATGCAGCAGTTACAAGGATGCTGTTATTTCATTGAAAAAATACTTGGAGGTTTCTTTACCTAGCGCTGGGACCCGTGACACCTGCAGGGCTCGCGCTACCATTAAGGCAAACTAGGCGGTTGCCTGGGGTGCCAAGATTTGAGGGGTGCCAAAAAGCGGTGCCCCCAGTTTTTTGTATTTTTACAGTGTTCCTGGGCTGGGCTGCCAGAGGCGCGCTGACACATGCGGTTCAGACTCCCTCTCCCAGCGCAGCAACTGCTCCACTTCTCCTGCCTCCCAGGCTTGCAGCACCAATCAGCTGTTTGGCGCCACAAGCCTGGGAGGGGAGGAGAATTAGAGTGGGGGAGGCGTGCTCAGGGAGGAGGCGGAGCAGAGGTGAGCTGGGGTCGGGAGCTGCCGCATGGCTCCCGGGGGGGGGGTGCCTTAGGGACAAGCGGGGGCGGGGAGCTGCCACAGGGCTGGGGTGGGAGGGCGGAAGGAGGAAGTTTCCCCTAGGGCACAAAACTTCTTTGCACTAGCCCTGGACACCTGCAGTGACCATTGCTGCAAATGACAGCAAAAGAAGCGTTTTCCATTTGTTCAGGCTGTGCACTGGACAGCATTTTGTGTATCGTCAGTTGTCCCTGTTCCCATGATGTACAGTCAGTTCCTGCCCCTGCTGTGTGTGTGGGTCTTTCACAGAGCAACAGGGAAGAGAGCGTTTTTTTTTAAATAGGAAAACAGTTGTAAAATTACACAGGGGCAGGTGTCGCTATTTTTAACTCCTCCCACCCCACCCCACCCCAAACTGACTAGATTTCACATGGATGGTGTCCCTTGAATCATGTCAGTACAGCCTGTTGCTGTTTAAGTCAATGGTGAAACTCCTGCTGACATCAGTGGGTGTCTGGCCAACCATGGTGTTTAACGCACCATTTATTTGACCCACCACGCAAGTTTAAGCCACTTCTGAGGACTCTGATCCCATGAGTGCACAATGTAGGTGGAAACCTGCATGTGCCTGCAACCCTCTATCCATTGACTTCTGCTTCCATTTGCAATGGTGAACTGATATCATGGTATGCTCAAGGTCTCTACCCAAGGGCCTGCGTTGAGCATTTTATCCAAGCATTACTTCGGAAGCTTGAAAGTTTCATTTTCCAGCCAAAACTGCATATTTTAAGCTATTACACAACTTTAAGTCACTGGAAAGAATGGAAATTAAGTAAATTAAGTCATATTAATAACCCTGAATCTGTTGATTTCCATATAAAGCTCACCTATGAATCTGAAGCCTGATGACAAATGCCTTCTGTGTTTTGTTTGACTCCAAGCAGGGTGGAGTAAGATGTACATTGCAGTTGGTGGGTTACAAATGTGAAGTAAACAAGTGAGCTAATTCCAGCCCTGTCAACTGGAAGAGCAAAAGGCCGCCATGTTTTTTTAAAAGTTAGCATTGTTGGCTTACGCCCTCATTGAGCCAACATTTCTACAGACGCTTAACTCACATCAATAGTTCCGCTGAAGCCAACAGGATAAAGGACTGTTGAAAACCTGTGTGACCGCTATCCAACATGCTGACTTGTACTCCCCTGTCTCTCTGTTTCCAGGACCTTTAAGTCCACATTTCAAAATGAGGTCCCCAACCTCAATTTATGGCCCAGGATTTACATTGTGCAGGATACACAAAATCTGAATGGGAGGCATTGGTTTTGCACCTACTGGCTAGTGGTGTCATACATTAAACAAGCTCCGGTGTGCCTGTTTCCTCCATCTAACTTCACTCACATGACCAGGTGGGGGCGGTTCTGTTCAGGGCCCCCATACTGGGTGCCAGAATTCTCACCCTTATGATCATCTCAATAAACAAGTCACCTATCCTTGCCTTTCCCAGCATCTAGTGCAGGTGCATTCAGTGTGTGGCAGGGCTAAAGAAACTGTCTGGAATGGGTTAAAATGTGGTGTTTAAGTTGCTCTGAAAGGCTACAGGATAGGCCATTGTCTAGAGGATGAGTGTATAGCTGACAGTCCTACAGCTGGATGTGTGCAGGTCGTCCGATTGCAGGCCTGGGGCCCGACTGACGTATTTAAAAGCTATTTCAAAAGGTGCTGAGAATCCCAAAGCAAATCAAGGCCAAAGAATGTCTATTTTTATCACAAGCTCATGCTCTTACCTGGTCCCACAACGCTGCAGCCACTTGGTCTATTACTGCTCCCAGTTCTCTGTATTCCCCAGAGTATCTGATATATGCCCAGGTGCACAGAGTGATAAGGGTCAACCCCATGATCATGTTGCATAGACTGGCTATGATGTCCAAGCCAATGAAGCCGGTCACTCCAGCTATCACGTACGTGATGAAGATGACCACAAAGAGGGTTGCAGGGGTACGTGCCGCGTGGAATATGTTCTTGCTGTCATTGTGCTTAATGTACTGTACATAGAGCTCGTCTAGTTCGTTCTCCAGTTGCTGTAGGTAGCGGCGACTGAACTCCTCCCCACCCATCTTCTTAACACCTCGAAACAGCTTCACTGCTTCCTCCTTGAGCTCCAGGTGTTTGTTCTGAAGGTCACTGGGTGCGAGAAACGGACGGTCTCCCCCACAAACCTATTCAGAGAAAACAGTTCAGTTATTCACCAAATATTTAAGATAGATCACAGTGACTGTAGCCCCACAGACTCGTGCTACCACCATACAAATGATACATGATAACATAAGAATGGCCATACTGGCTCAGACCAAAGGTCCATCCACCCCAGTATCCTGTCTTCCGACAGTGGCCAATGCCAGGTGCCCCAGAGGGAACTAACAGAACTGGTAAAAATCAAGTGATCCATCCCCCTGTTGCCCATTCCCAGCTTCTGGCAAACGGAGGCTAGGGACACCATCCCTGCCCATCCGGGGTAATAGCCACTGATGAACCTATCCTCCATGAATTTATCTAGTTCTTTTTTGAACTCTGTTATAGTCTTGGCCTTCATAACATCCTTTGGCAAGAAGTTCCACAGGTTGACTGCATTGTGTGAAGAAATACTTCCTTTTGTTTGTTTTAAACTTGCTGCCTATTAATTTCATTGCATGATTCCTAGTTCTTGTGTTATGAGAAGGAGTAAATAACACTTCCTTATTTACTTTCTCCACACCAGTCATGACTTTATACACCTCTATCATATCCCCCCTTAGTTGTCTCTTTTCCAAGCTGAAAATTCCCCGTTCTTCTTCGAGTGCTTGCTCATTTCAATTCCAATTAGGTGTGTGTGCACCGCGTGCACGCTCGTTGGAAGATTTTTACCCTAGCAACACTCGGTAGGTCGGCTGGACTGGATATATACCCCTGCCGACCCAACGGCCCTTCAGTTCCTTCTTACCGCCCGTGTCGGCCGTTGGAACAGTGGAGCGCGGCTTAGCTGACCTCCACCTCCCTAGCTACTCATAGTTCTCTCGTTATTCTTGTATATATAGTTGAAATTTCTATATTTGCAGTTAGTTTTATTAGTTCTATAACATAGTCAGTGTATATAGTTAAGAGGGGTTCGGGGATTAGCCCCTTCCCTGCACTCTGTGCCGAGGCCCATGCCCGGTTCACCGGGTTTCAAACTGTGCTCGGCCTGTCACAAGCTGATGCCAACAGGAGATCCTCACGACTCCTGCCTTAAGTGCCTTGGGGAATCCCACCTAGCCGATAAGTGCCGGATCTGCAAGGCCGTCAAGCCGTGGACGAAAAAGGAGCGGGACTTTCATCTCAAACAGCTCCTGATGGAGGCAGCTCTTACTCCTCCGCCCTCAGCACTGAGCGCTGGTCAATCCACTGGAAGAAGTGCTTTTTCGGCACCGGATCGCACCGGTACCGCTAAGGCCTGTCGGCACCGACCATCTCCGGCACCGGTGTCTGCTTGGCACCGTTCTCTCTCCCTGAGGGTGAAGAGGCATAAGACGTCCGCTGCTTCTGTGCCATCTGCACTGCAGCCAGAGCACCTGGCTAGATCGGACCGCCCGGCACCTATACTGCCGCGGCACCAACATCGTTGGCACCGTCGACTCCAGTCCCGCAAGGGCTGTCGAGTCCGGTGCCTCAAAGCTCCCCGCCGAGAGCCGTGGTTGAGCTCACTATTCTCTCCAAGCCGGAGACATTTTCCACGGCGAGGGAACTGATCACAATGACAGAGTCTGCGCTGCCTCAATCCCCAGCACCGCCGGTGCGGGTCATACAATCTATGGGCAAGCCTGCCTTGATGAGACCACCCTCTCTCGGCACTGCAGAGCAGCACCGCTCACGATCACGATCCCGCCGGTGTTCTCAGTCCTGTCACCGATCCCGGTCCTAACGCCGCTCACAATCCCGGCACCGACCCCTTCTCGGTACCGGTCGCACTCGCGGCACCGATCAGCGTCCCGTTCATCGGCCCGGTACTCTCGCCACCGATCCAGCTCCCGGCACCGCTCCAGGCACTATGTCTCTTGCAGCCTCTCCAGACGCCGAGCTTCAAGATCCTGGTCGATCTCCCAGCACCGCTCCGGTCGTATGTCCCGATCTCGTTCCTAGTACCGGTATGGCTCCCGGTACCATTCCCCGGTGCCACGCAGAGCAAGATCAGAGAGGGAGACTCTTCCCAGGGTTTTTCAGCCCCTCCATGGCCATCCCGTCATGCATTGGTGTCGTCTCATGCGGACGGTTCCTATGCACAGGACCGTGACCCCGATGTGCCCGCCAGAATGTTCCAGGAGACCCAGGCCCAAGATCAAGGCCCCCATCAGTGGTCATTCTGGACGTCTTGGGCGTATCATCAGGCCCAAGGTGCACCTCCAGTCCCATCTCGCTCTGCCTCATCGGAGCACCGGGTGCCAGAGGCGACTATCAGCCGCCCCCCTCCTACCAATATGGAGGAAGTGCCAGTTCAGCCACCAGACTCCCAGATCCTATGGGAGCTGGAGGGCGTCCAAGAGCACGAGGCCACACGGGACCCGCTGATCCCAGGTCTTTCCTCTTCCTCCTCTCCCTATGAGGCGGTGGCGGGGACATCCTCCGCGGGCCCTCCTCCAACTGACCTGAGGGCCCATCGGGACCTCCCGAGACGTGTGGCACTCAATATGAATCTCCAGGTGGAGGAGGTCCCAGAGATAGAGGACCCGGTGGTGGACATTCTGTCGGCTGACGCCCCCACAAGAGTGGCCTTACCATTTATCCGGACGATTCAGGCCAATGCTGATACCATCTGGAAGTCCCCAGCCTCCATTCCACCCGCTGCCAGGGGAGTTGAGTGCAAGTACATGGTGCCATCCAAGGGGTATGAGTACCTGTACGTCCATCCTCCTCTCTGCTCCCTCATCGTACAGTCTGTCAATGAGAGGGAACGTCATGGCCAGCAAGCTCTGGCTCCAAAATCAAAGGAGGCTAGGCGCATGGACTTACTGGGCCGTAAGATATACTCTGCAGGGGCCCTCCAACTCTGGGCGGCAAACCAACGAGCCCTGCTTAGCCGCTACAACTACAACACCTGGGCGGTGGTGGGCAAGTTTACAGAGTTAGTCCCTCAGGACTCCTGTCAGGAGTTTGCGGCCCTCTTGGAGGAAGGGAAAAAAGTGGCGAGAACTTCCCTCCGGGCCTCGCTGGATGCAGCTGACTCCGCAGCCAGGACTCTGGCATCCGGAGTTGCCATGAGACGCATTTCATGGCTTCAAGTCTCAGGTCTCCCACCGCAACTGCAACATACGATACAGGACCTGCCCTTTGATGGTAGAGGCCTGTTTTCTGAAAAGACGGACCCTAGGCTACAAACCCTGAAGGACAACAGGGTCATTATGCGCTCTCTTGGCATGCAAACGCCGGTGACTCAGCGCCGGCCTTTCCGCCCCCAGCCTCATCGACCTTACCCTCCGCCTAGACAGAGGCAGGACTTTGGCAGAAGGCGTGGTAGAGCCGGTCATAGACGACAGTCAGGACCCCAAGGGGGCCAAAATCAAGGTCCCACCAAACCACCTACGGGGCCAAAGCCAAACTTTTGAAGGTGCACCCGAGGACGGCATACCAGTTACTTTCCAGGTTCCTTTCCCTCCTTTTTCCAACTGTTTCTCCTTTTTCCTCCTTGCGTGGTCCCAGCTAACTTCAGATTGTTGGGTCCTACGCACGGTGGAACTTGGGTACCACCTCCAGTTTATTTCGCCCCCCCTTCCACCCCACATCCTCGTCCCTCTTCAGGGACCCCTCTCACAAACAATTCCTCTTACAAGAGGTGCGGACACTCCTTGCCATGGGAGCCATAGAGGAGGTACCAAAGGACAAAAGGTGCAAGGGGTTCTACTCCCGCTATTTCCTAATCCCCAAGGCGAAGGGAGGTCTCAGACCTATCCTAGACCTGCGAGAACTCAACAAGTTCCTGATAAAGTTGAAGTTCCGCATGGTATCCCTGGAGACCATCATCCCGTCCTTGGATCCCGGAGACTGGTATGCCGCCATCGACATGAAGGACGCGTATTTTCACATTGCCATTTATCCTCCACACAGATGGTACCTCCGGTTCGTAGCCAACCATCAGCATTTCCAGTTTACGGTCCTACAGTTTGGCCTCTCTACAGCCCCAAGAGTATTCACAAGGTGCATGGCTGTAGTCGCCGCCTCCCTCCGCCGCAGTTGGATACACGTTTTTCCGTATCTGGACAATTGGCTCATCCAAGGGACCTCCAAGACACAAGTCACCCATCATGTGGGCATCGTCAAGGACCTATTCATACGTCTAGGCCTGATGATCAATACAGAGAAATCCACTCTGGTTCCCACACAGAGGATAGGCTTCACTGGGGCCATCCTGGACTACAGTCTCGCCAGAGCCTGCTTACCACAGCCTCGGTTTCAGGCGATGGTAACAATTATCCGAGGCCTACAGAACTTTCCAACGACTTCGACTCGCACTTGTCTTGGTCTCCTGGGTCACATGGCTGCCTACACATTCATGACCAAACACGCCAGATTACACCTCCGTCCCCTCCAATCTTGGCTCAACTCGGTATACCACCCGGGCAGAGATGCCTTAGACATGATAGTCACCATTCCCCCGAGCATCCTAAGCTCCCTCGACTGGTGGCTGACACCCTTCCTGGTGTGTGCAGGGATGCCGTTCCATCCGCCCCAGCCGTCTATGTCCCTGACGACAGACGCGTCCTCTCTCGGCTGGGATGCTCACCTTGGACATCTTCGCACTCAAGGCCTTTGGTCATCTCAAGAGCTGGCCTTGCATATCAATGTCCGAGAGCTGAGAGCAGTCCGCCTTGCGTGCCAGGCGTTTCAACAGCATTTGCAAGGCCATTGTGTCTCAGTGTTCACACACAACACAATGGCCATGTATTACATAAACAAGCAGGGAGGGACACGGTCCTACCCACTTTGTCAGGAAGCCATCCAACTCTGGGACTTTTGTATAGCCCATTCGATAGATCTGGTAGCGTCCTTTCTCCCAGGGGTTCGGAACACTCTGGCGGATCGACTCAGCAGATCCTTCCTGTCTCACGAGTGGTCGATTCATCCGGACGTTATTAATTCTGTTTTCCGGAAGTGGGGATTTCCCCACATAGACCTCTTCATTTCCCGCGAGAACAGGAAATGCCAGATGTTCTGCTCCTTCCAAGGTCTCGCCCCGGGTTCGATCTCGGACGCTTTCCTGATGCCATGGACGAGCCAACTGCTTTACGCCTTTCCACCGTCCCTGCTGGTTCACAGGGTCCTGCTAAAGCTCCGCAAGGACGGAGCTCGCTTAATCATGATCGCTCCAGCGTGGCCCAGGCAGCACTGGTACACCATGTTGCTCGACCTGTTGATAGTCAACCCAATTACCCTGCCTCTTCGCCCAGACCTCATAACTCAGGACCACGGCAGACTTCACCACCCAGACCTGCAGTCTCTTCACTTCACGGCATGGCTGCTGCGTGGTTAAGCCAGTCAGAGTTACGTTGCTCTGCCTCAGTAAAAGAAGTACTCCTGGGTAGCAGGAAACCTTCCACTCGGTCAACTTATCTAGCCAAGTGGAAGCATTTCTCCTGCTGGTGCGTATCGCAGAATGTTTTACTCCCACTGAGGTCTCGATCCCCACCATTTTGGACTACCTCTGGTCTCTTAAACAGCAGGGCCTAGCGGTATCATCGAGGGTACACTTAGCGGCCATCTCTACCTTCCACCCAGGGGAAAGTGGCCGCTCCGTGTTCTCGCACCCGATCGTTTCTAGGTTCCTCAAGGGCTTGGAGTGCCTATACCCTCAAGTACGCCGTCCCGCCCCGACCTGGGACCTCAACCTGGTTTTAACCAGACTTATGTCTGCCCTGCTCGCTATTATACCTGTCCTGGAAGACAGCTTTCCTCGTAGCCATTACATCGGCCAGACGAGTCTCCGAGCTTAGGGCTCTCACGGTGGACAAGGTGTCACCAGGACAAGGTGCAGTTGCGACTACACCCGGCGTTCCTCCCTAAGGTGGTATCGGTCTTTCATGTCAACCAGGATATCTTCCTTCCGGTCTTCTTCCCGAAGCCGCACTCATCACGACGGGAGCAGCAACTGCACTCCCTAGACGTCCGTAGAGCACTCGCATTTTATATCGAGCAGACGAAACCCTTTCGTAAAACGCCCCAACTCTTCGTCGCTGTAGCAGACCGAATGAAGGGCCTACCGGTCTCCTCCCAGAGGATCTCATCTTGGGTGACGGCGTGCATCCGTACTTGTTATGACTTGGCTCATGTTCCCTCAAGCCACCTCACCGCTCATTCTACCAGAGCTCAGGCTTCATCGGCCACCTTCCTGGCTCATGTGCCCATCCAGGAGATATGTCGCGCAGCTATCTGGTCCTCTGTCCACACTTTTGCCTCTCATTACGCTCTGGTTCAACAGTCCAGAGATGATGCAGCATTTGGCTCAGCAGTTTTGCTTTCTGCAACATCTCACTCCAACCCCACTGCCTAGGTAAGGCTTGGGAATCACCTAACTGGAATGGATATGAGCAAGCACTCGAAGAAGAAGAGACGGTTACTCACCTTTGTAACTGTTGTTCTTCGAGATGTGTTGCTCATATCCATTCCACACCCGCCCTCCTTCCCCTCTGTTGGAGTAGCTGGCAAGAAGGAACTGAAGGGTCATTGGGGCGGCAGGGGTATATATCTAGCGCCATAAGGAGGCGCCCAGCCGACCCACCAAGTGTTGCTAGGGTAAAAATCTTCTGACGAGCATGCACGCGGCGCGCACACACCTAATTGGAATGGATATGAGCAACACATCTCGAAGAACAACAGTTACAAAGGTGAGTAACCGTCTTTTTTATTAATCTCTTCTCATACGGAAGCTGTTCCATACCCCTAATCATTTTTGTTGTCCTTTTCTGAACATTTTCCAATTCCAGTATGTCTATTTTGAGATGGGCCAACTACATTTGTATGCAGTATTCAAGATGTGGGCGTACCATGGATTTATATAGAGGCAATACGATATTTTCTGTCTTATTATCTATCCCTTTCTTAATGAGCCCATCATTTTATATGAATAGTTGGGATTATGTTTTCCAATGTGCATTACTTTGCATTTAGCAACACTGAATTTCATCTGCCAGACATGCATCTGACGAAGTGGATATTCACCCACGAAAGCTCATGCTCCAAAACGTCTGTTAGTCTATAAGGTGCCACAAGATTGTTTGCTGCTTTTACAGATCCAGACTAACATGGCTACCCCTCTGATATCTGCCATTTTGTTGCCCAGTCACCCAGTTTTGTGAGATCCCTTTGGAGCTCTTTGCAGTCTGCCTGGGACTTCATTTGAGTAGTTTTGGATCATCAGCAAATTTTGTCACCTCACTATTTATCCCTTTATCCAGATCATTGATGAATATACTGAACAGGACTCTCCATGCTGAAAACTGACCATTTACTCCTACTCTTTGTTGATAAATAAACAGATCTAGAGCAGGCTTCACTGGAAATATTCTTTGGCAGTGATTACTACACCCCATAGTAAGAGTTTGCAGGATTCGGCACCAAAATCAAGTCCAGAACTCAGGATGCTGTTTCCCCAGCCAGAATTGCTGTGTGATGTCATTCATGCCTACAGCAATTCAGGGAATCCAGTTTCGTGCACTGCTCCTGGTGTTATCATTGTGATCGGCTGTTGCACGGGACTCTGAACCCACTGAACTGGCATCTTGACATTAACAGCATGGCAGCTAAAAGCTTTTCAGCTAACCTTTCATGAAGCTTTTAAAAGATGCAAATTAAGCCAGGCAGCTGACTGAAGGCAGAGAACCTGGATAGCAGTGAAGAGGAGATTTTGCAAGCATTTGGTCAGCAACTGGTAACTAAGTGGCAAAGTCCTGTGCGCTATGCAGCAAACTGGACCTAAACTGAGCAGCAAGGACCCTAGCTTCTTGGCACTCCAGCAAGCCGCTAGAAAATCTGCAGGAGCTTCTCTCAGATTCAGAACGTGGAAGCCTTTAGTGATCTAAACAAGGAATTGAACAGCACACCCAGTGCAGCAGCCCACCTGATGGTGGTGGTGGTGGTGGTGGTGGTGGTGTGCGGGGTGTCTTATTAACATCCACATTTTCAATGTGCTGCAATTTTGTGCACTGACAAATGTGTAACTGTATCCTAGAAGTTGGTGGGGACGCTGGAGGCTTTGGCAGCTGCTGGGGGTTGGGTTCTTGGCACCTGGGGAGGTGTGGGGGCTGAGTGAGGATTAAGAGATTAACAAGGGCCGGATTAAGGCACAGGCGTTATTGGCACCGGGCCCCGAGCTCCTAAAGTCACATGATGATATTGGATTCTAAACTGTCATCATTTAAGAAATATATGCTCCGAGCCCTCATAATTATACAGAAAATCTTGAAACTAGCCCTGAGTGTAACTGATACAGTGAAGACTGCCAGAGTCTGAAAACAGCCTGAAACAATGGCTCTGAGAAGTATGAACTGCTCCACTCATCTCAGTGGGTTAACTCTGAAACCCACTGTTCTGAGGTGGCCCCCGCCAACATCGACCCAGCAGAGGGCTCGGTGGGTGGGGGAGCAGGAAGGGTTCTTGCTGTTGCCATCCTTTCTTCGTGGTTTTGGTGGGGTGGGACTCCGACACACACAGCCCTCTGTTGTCACCGTGTGCCCGGCCTGCCATAATCCAGCACTAGGTTTAACAGGTTAGCCAGATTTTTCCATTAACATATTACGTTGTCTCCTTCAGAAAGCCCATCTCATTGAGATGAATGGTGAGGCAGCTTATGCCTTTCAGAACATTTGGTTCAGGCTCTCTGCAGACTCAAGAAAACATTCCAACAGTTGATGCTTGACTCAGCTCCCCTTCCAGTGCCAGCCATTCTAGTGCACCGATTTTTGCTCTTAAACCCCTTGCATTGGTAGACAGATACTTATTGAGAGTTTTATTTTTGGCCACATACATATGTGTATTTAACACCTTTCTCTGACAGCCTGTTACATTCCTGTGATCTCAACCTGCCCCTCCTCCATTTCACAGAGCGTCTTATCTCTACCCCAGAGCAAGTGCCTTAGAAAAAGGAAATTCCTCATTATTCACTAGTTTAAGGGGGTTATTTTTAATTCACTGCAAGCTGCTCAAGATTATTTTGGTGTTGTTATGGAATCTCAAATCCAGCCTCGCTTTTATTGGGACAGATGCTGCCTCACATAACTTGCTCAAACTTTGCACCCAGGGGTAGAAGAAGCGAGCCCTGAATGTCTGACTGGGACCCTTCACTGAGCATTTTAGCTGGCTGAGATACTTAAACTAAAATCCCTGCCAAGTTTATTGAGAAGTTTAGATCAATAAATCGTGGCCAGGCACAGAGGCTGCTTCGTAAACTGCCTTGTAAAGGGAGACCATGTGCAGCCTTAGTACTTTGGCGGAAACATCTGAAGTCCATGACAATCTGAGCTGTTCCCTTACCTCTTCCATTCTCTTAATGTAGGTGTCCTTGGCAGTGGCAACTGCAGCTAAATTGTTAGCCTCAGCTGTGGCCTGCAAGCGGGACGCAAAACACAATGCAAGTTTCAGATCGACCCGATGGTGCGGCAGACAGGAGAGAAGCAGGCTGGGTTAGTCACATATCCATATCCATTGACCTGCATGGGTGGGTGCATGCGCACTCCCCACACGTACAAAAATGAAAAATAATAAACAGCTCGACCCAACCCTCCCCCTAGTAACAACTTGACCCCAGCCCTCCATTCTGCAGTCACCTCTGCCTTTTCCTGCAAAACCTGAGTGAATAGATGCACCTTACACCAAACTCTTATGGACAACAGACGAGCTCGGAGAGCAAATTCCAGAGCCAACAGCCTTCTGCCAACAGCGCCCTGCTTCTAGACACCAACCTGTTAAAATCTGCTAGCAAAAGCAGCTGAGCTGATCTAATTGTCACTGGTGCACTGGGACAAAGGGCTGGCATCCCAAGAAGGCAGATCCCAACTCCTAGTGGGATTTATAGATGCACCTTGACTTGTAGTTAGTAGTAAATAGGAAGCCAATTCCTGCACGAATCCAAAGCCAGAGGCAATAAAAACCCCTCATGCTGCAGCTATGGGAAATGTTAAGAAAACATTGGCAATGACCAGGCATGTGTACACAGCTATTGCCTCTGCCTTGTGAAAAATATCTCAGAGTGCCTAACTCACATCTGAAAATGGGAATCAGGGTCCTAAGTCACTTCGGTGCTTTTGAAAATTTTACCCCAAGATTTCCAACAAGGTATTGCTTTGATTAGCATATTTGAGCATCAGAGAACAGACTCAAAGCCCTTCATTAGCCTAACATCTCAAATGCTTGCGTAACAGAAAATCACTGTAGACAAGCTCATGCCAGCCACCAGTATACAGCATAAATACCTGCAACATTGATTTGGGATGTGGCAATTCTTCTCCTTGATAAATCTTTATATATGCCTAGGAAACAATACAAACATAGCGTCACATTTAACAGCATGTTTATTCAAAACACACACACACCTTACACATGCGCCATTAAGGAGATTTTTAAAAGGGACGTAGACGTCCAGCTCCCTGCAGGGAATGGTCCCTTTTGTGATGAGCAGCACTGATAGGATGACCATATTTCCTAAAGTAAAAATGGGACAGCCCAGGGCTTGCCTGAGCCACTCCCCCGTCCGCAGGGCTCACTGGAGCCACCCCTCCGCCCCTAGCAAGCTCCATGCTCCCCAGGGCTGGGGCTAACCCCCAGATCCCTGCTGCATAGCACCTCGTGTCACTGCCCCCCCAAAAAAACATTTCTCCATGCCCCCTAGGGGGCCCACCAGGCTTTTTTTGTAAACTGGGCATTTGTTCACTTGCCAATTAATCAGTTGGGAAGAGCAAATGAGACAAATGCCCGTTTTTGTCAAAAAAAGTCGGGACGGCCAGGACAAAGCATAAAAAGGGGACTGTCCCGGCCGAAACAGGACAAATGGTCACCCTAAGCAGTGATTTAGACTTCGCCACAGACTTCCTGTGCTACCCTGGGCAAGTCACTTAGTCTCTGTGTGCCGCAGCGCCTCCATCTGTTCAATGGGGATAACAGCACCAGAGATTGGTGAGGCTACTCAGACACCAAGGTCATGGGGGCCAGACAAATACCTTCACTAGAAAGACGTGCACTTTCCCCCGTCTGTGTATCACAAACCTTCCTTTACTGCTCACTTAAAATCAGGAAAAAACGCAACCACTTCCCAGCTGAATAACCGTGATCTCGCGTGGTTTAGGACCCAATACCTTAAAGTATTCCACAAGGCCTCGACAGGTGATGTTATTTCCATTGATCTCCTTAACATCTAGGCTCTCGGGGCTAAGGAGCCAAGGAATCAACACCTTCAAGTTCTTGATGAACTCGGCATCTATTTCTGTAAGCAAAGCCCGTGTCAGATCCAGATCAGCACAACTCAGACTTGTGCTGCAGTACACACATGCGAAGCGTTAGCAGCTAACGCCAGCCATCCTGTGACTGACAGGCAGTCTGAATGAATGATGGCTGTACTCAGAAGTGATAATATTGCATTAGCGCTACTTGTCTGAAGCATAATACACACCGTTATGATACATTTTCAAAGCAGTCTCCTAAATGGCACCCAGAAAGTTTGCACCCACAGCCATCTGCATGCACAAAGCTGCTTTTGCATGATCAAGCATGATGCCTCCAGAATGGGTAACTGTGGCCTTGTTGCATGGAGTCAGGTCCTGCAGGTCTTGAACAAGGGGGTCGGGGAGAGTCATCACACACCAATCCTCTGCCTGGTAGCTCACAGACAGCAGCTGGGACCACAGTCCATGAAGCCC
Source organism: Gopherus flavomarginatus (assembly GCF_025201925.1). Taxonomy (NCBI): domain Eukaryota; kingdom Metazoa; phylum Chordata; order Testudines; family Testudinidae; genus Gopherus; species Gopherus flavomarginatus. Next base: position 154,891,294 of record NC_066621.1, read on the forward strand.
AACTTGGGCATAAACCCCGCCTCAGTGCTCTGATTGGGAGTGTTCCGAGGCGCCTGATTGGGTCACAGCCCCTATTTAAGCTACAGGAGGAAACAGGAAGTTGTTTGTAGTTCAGCTGGGCTTCACACAGCTATGGATAGCTAGTCTGGTGCTTACCTGTTCCTGACTCATCCTGATTTGGGTAACTGCCCCCTGGTTGCTGCCCTCCAATCTGTCTCTCCGTTCTGAACTGCTAGCATTCAACCCAGCCTGGTTCCTGATAACTGGCTTCTGGCCCTTGATTCCTCGGCTTGCGCCTGATTCTAACCCCTAAGCCAGGCCACCCAGGCCTCAGTCCTGAAACATGGCAAGTTACATGCTCTGCTCAACCAGTGCCTGTGTGCAAAAGCAACGTGAGTATGGAAATACTGTGCTCTTTTCTCTCTCCCTTCGCACTCGTTTTGAAAAAAAAATCACATTAGGACCTGAAAACTTTTGGTCTACAGGTTTAAAAGAGTAAGAATTGTTCTTCCCTGCTTTTTACTGCACTCCACTGAGACTTCTCACACTGAGATCGTAGTCCTTTCTGGGTACTGAAATATTCATATGCAATATTTGAAAACTATTGGGACCATTAGACTCCTAGAATCTGCAGATTGAGAGCCCTTGTATATGCATTAGAGTATCACAACTACTGCTGCCGGTTGGCTCCAGTTTGTCTTCCTCGCTATGGCTGTACATTTCTTTGCTGTACTGTGAAGCAGTGAGGTTTTCATGTAAGACATCTCTAGTAAGGCTTCTCTATGCTTAAATGGTTCAGTGGCGATTAATTTGCCCTTTAGATAATCTTTTATTATGAATCCTGCAGGCACTTCACTGCTGATTTTTATCGCTGACCTTTCTAAAGTATTGTCTTTGCCAGTCCAAATACAGAAACAGAGAATGCCTAGAACGTGTAGCTCCACCATAACACTGACTAACTAAACAGATGCTGCTGCAGCTCAGAAACACTGCTAGGGGAGGGCTGTGCTAGACCAACAAATCCGAAAGGCTGGTGACTTAAGAGGTGGCATCTAATATGTGCACCTATCAGGCCTGGAACACACAATACATTTCCGTGATTTCTTAGCTACGGGGACATACACTTGGAGGTGGTGGTGGTATTTTTACTGCAGTGTCTAGATCACTCAGTGTAAAACGGTCTTCCTTCGTTCTCCTCCAGGGATAGGTTCTATCACAGCACTTTCCAAACCAGAGAGACTATCTAGATTCATTGCCTCCTGCTAGTACCAAGGGCATCTTTCCCAGAGGTGCTAGCATCATCGCTGGAAGTTAATGGGCTCCACTGCCATCTTGACCGATTCAGATGAGGTCACCCAGAACTGCAGGACCAAGTCATTTTAACTTACAACATCTACAACATATTTTCTAGGAAACAGCAGGAAACTGGACAGTGCAAGCGAAAGGGACTGTCTGGGTATTCAACAGGTAACAACAGTGACATTTTCATCTGATTAGTGCTGAGCGAGCAGAGGAAGCAGTGGGCAGCTTTGAGGGAAAAGAGAAGTAGAATGATGAGGCTCCGTATACCAGTTCTTTCGAAAACAGTCATCGAGTTCTAGCTGGCTTCTGAACTCTTCCTTGGAACTAAGGAGTGAAATCTATAGAGGATAATTCCCATTCGAGACTGACTATCTTATATCCCTTTTAACTGGTTATGTAGACGGGCCGGACTCGCCCCATGGCACCTCCTGTTGGTGACTTCCAGGAATTAGCTCCATTTCCAGCTCGGAGCACCCTCTGCAGGCCAGTGATCCACCTGTCCTCTGGCCTCGATTCCCTCCTTGGACCCTGGTGCCTCTTTCAACTGGGTCTGCCCCTCCCAGGGGAACCCCCACCCCATTATCCCCACTTTGCCTCAGTATTGGCTACTGCCCAGTCCCCATCTAGCCCCCGTTCACTGGGGCAGACTGCAGTATCAGCCACTCATCATAGGCAAAGGGGTTTGGACCTGCTGCCTTTGCCTACCCCTGGGCTGCCCTCTGCAACCCCAGTACCTCTTGGACTAATGCTAGGCGGCAGCCTGGGGCTTTCCAAGCTGGAGCTCCCCAGCTCCTCTGCCTTTTCCCAGCCCTGCTCCACTCGAGGTACCTTGTCTAGCTCCTTGCAGCCAAGCCTTTCTCCCTCTGCAGGCAGAGAGAGACTGTCTGGGCTCCTGGCTCACTGCCTCTTATAGGGGCCAGCTGGGCCTGATTGGGACCTGGCCACGACTGAGCCTGCTTTCCCCAGTCAGCCCAGGCTTCTTGCCTCAGCCCCAGCCCTCTTCTGGGCTGTTTTAAGCCCTTCAGGGCAGGAGCAGGGGACCACCCTGCTACAGGTTCCAATTTCACACACACATTGTGTCAGACCAGTACGATGTATGGTCCCCTGAGCAGGCACTAGAGTGTACAACAGTCAATAAGCAAGTTCTTTTGTCTAATTGTTTAGTTTGATGCTAAAGGAACATTTTTCTTTCCTTCTAAGAGATTTCAGGAAGCACGTAACTATGGGTTAAATGACTGCAATGCAGAGCGAATGCTTTGCAACCACAAATAAAATTAACTTAAAAATCCACAACCCACAAATCCACTGGAACAGAAATGCAGCCCCAGGCTCCTGAGCTTCTAAGATTTCCCTCCAGGGAAACCATTAATCAGCTGACTCCAGAAGACTAAATATTGCTTTGGAAAGCTTTTTTTTTTTAAACTGGGCTTCCATTTTTCCACAAGCACAGGCTTGCTCCACAGTGAGCTGCTTCCACAACTTTGTGCCTGTACTGAATTACTGGCAAAAATATCAATTAATTATAGGTGCAAAATGATGCATCTAAAAATGCAAACCTCAGCTGCTGGCGTCACTTTGTTCTCAGCCATCTGCCTAGACCTTTTTTTCTTTTTATAATGTGTTAGCAGATCCTAGCACATCTCCTTGTAAGGCTAAAGTCACTGAAATGTACAGGTGTGAAATGTTGGTTGGATTCAGAAGGGGCTATCTATGTTCAGCGCTGCTTTCCACAGGTGTTTTACCAAAAATATTTGAAAGGGCTTCAGGAGAGAATAGGATAGCTGACAATGTGTATAAATAAAGCAATCATTCAATTGCAAAGGTAAATGATCAGATTCAATATCAAACTATAGCTTTTAGCTTTCCATCAAACCTTTTAGTTTTCCGTCAAAATTTGGGTTGGTGGCTACTTTCAAGCCAGGATGAGGTAACAGAAAGCAGGAGATGTTTGTGAAACAGGAATGGATGTGTTTTCTGACATTCTGCAATTCTTCATGTTGATTTCCCGAGACCTACAAGAGATCGTCTTGATGTCAGCATATTTATATTTTATGTGGACATCAGATACATTACATTAAAGTGTGGAGAACATATTGCAAGAGGACTGATTGTTTAAGGAAAGTGTATTCAGGAGGAGGCTTATGCATGCTTTAGGAGGCCAAAGACAGAGCTTTTCCAGCAACCAAATAACATTTATGTCTCACTCTGACCACATGCCCTGGAGCGTGTTATTACTCTGAAAAATGTGTATGCAAGAGTCTGACTAGAATACAAAACCATCTCAGGAGTTTATAGCTGGGGTTTTCTTGATCCCCCTTTAATTAGGTCTTTTCATTCATTTCCACTATCAAATCATCCATACGTTTCCTGACTACTTCTAACGGTGCCCTCGCCCCTACATTTTATTATACTATCAATGCAAAATTCTTCCTGATCATGTACTTATCCTTTATTTCCATCTGAAATGTATGTTGCCCAGAAATCTCTATGGTGGAACAGGCTAACTCTGTACACTTCTCCGTGTATTTTTATTATTGCTCCTAAGAGTGATGGAGGGGTTTTGTTTTCATTCTGCTCTTCTCACCTGTGGCATCCCCATCATTGGAGAGGTAGTGAGCTCACCCATCAATTTTCCACATGAACCACCCCCTCCTATCGCAGTACTTGTCTTTCAGCTTTAATTGTACACCATGCAGCCTGTGCTAAGTCATCTCCAAGGCTGTCATCTGGCAAGGAGTGCATGAGGGAACAGAGCTGTTTGTGTTTCAATGCAAGTGTGAGCAAAGGCTATGGTGGGTTATTCTTGGTCCTCCATAAGATGTGGTAGTAACAGGCAAGCCCAATCCTTTACTTTCAAGACCACTGGCCAAAACGGGTGTGTGTGGAAAACAGATGTATCTGAGGAGAGATGCTCTGGATTCTAAGTCTCAATGTGCACATCAGGTGTCTCCACATACTATCTGTCCTGCTTCCAAGCAGGAGTAACTTGGTAACCACTCAGCTGAGCTCTAATTAGTCCAATTGCTCTGTACTCTGTCTCCTGCTCATCATGTCCTCTGTGAGCTTACATGCACCTGCTCTGTGCAGAATCAGGGTCTCCAGCCCAGCCTACGTCCTATTCATACAGTGATACGGGGAGAGCAGCAGCTTCCATGGGTTAGGAGATGAAGGGCTTTCTGAGTCATTCTTGAATCCCTTTCTATCAAACGTATCTCATTTGGCCAGGTCAGCTCAGAACTAATTCATGCCAAGTTCATGCCAAACAGCATCCAGAAACGTAGGACAAACCTTAAGACGTTTTTCCAAAAATTTTGAACCACCATCAGCTCCATAGAAAAATTCATACGGGAAACTCCAGTCACGAACTAGGAATATGAGAGACTAAAAAACACAAGTAGGAAACAAAGAGAGGGCTCATTAGTACTGTGCTCTCCAGGATGGGCTTGAACCACTGAAGTCCAAACACTCTTTGACTACACTGGACTTCGGATCAGGCCCTTTGTTGTTTGGCTTTTGCCTTGTCTTCCACAAGAAAAACGACAACTGGAGCTGGGTGGATAATAAAACATAATTTTACAGGTTATCTTCACAGATGAATAAAACCGTAGCCATGTTCACACCCACTTTATGCTCACTTCCCACAAATATTCAAGCCTTCAAGTTTCACTGGCAAAAAAGACGAGAGAGACATGAATTTTAAAGTCTCATGCAAAATATTCATGGCCGAAGTGCTCACATGCTCATCCAGTCAAGGAACAGAAGAAAATACCATGCGACTTGTATCACCAATCACAACTGAGCACGACTGCATGAATGTTGAATATTCATCATCCTGCCATAGACACATCAAATACCATACATAAAATGCACGCACAATTTTATAAGTTACTGCTTCATCAAACTGGAAAACAATAGATACGTTTAAGGAAACTGAGGGATGAACAAAAGGAGATGACATTTATTTTATAATTATTCACTGTGAATTACTTATTCAGCTCCAATGGCAACTTCTTCGGGTTCTAAATTTGTGATTATTTTGGGTGAAACACTGCCCTGTGCAATGGGTGCTCTTGGAACCGAAGGGGAACCAACATGGTGCACAGACCATTGTGCCAGGACTCCGCACAGGGGAGACCCCCCCACTCTGTGATTAGCTGTTCCGCAGATGAAAACCCCCTGCCCAAAATTTGCATACAATATTATATATCTAATGGCCATTTGAGGCTCTAGATTGAAAAGCACTGCCAATTATTTGGGCACTTCCTGTTCTACCTAGAATGTGAGCATTTGGATAGAACAATAGGTTTGTGCATGTTCTGCAAAATTTAAAGGAAGTTTGCTAACCAGCACAAAGGGAATAAGATCCCTAACTTCTGCCACTGTTAGTTTTATCCTATGAGAAATTAACAGCTTTGAATTTTTTTTTTCCAGCCTTGACTGGGCATCTTTCCAAGCTGCTGCTTAATGAGAAACATATGTAGCATGAGAGGATAAATATGAAATCATTGAGTTTTGTAATCTTTATTGAGGCAGCCAAAGTTTCTGTTCAAAGAAATAAATAAATGTCAATGTGGTCAAGTTACAATCGTTTCAAAAAATAATTTTCAAGCCATGTCCTGCATTCGAGATCTGATTTACACAGCATGTACCTAAGCGACAGTGTATGTGCCTGGGGTTTGGAGAGGCAGACAGTTGCATACAGAAGCCAAAAACGGCCCTGCAGAAATGCCAGGGTTGCTCTCACACAGATGAACCAACAGGTCAATAGCTGGAAATACGTTTATTGGAAATGCAGAGAAAAAATGGCTGTTGCTTAAAATAAAAATTATACTGAGAGAGAGAGAGAGCAAGAGAGAGACCGCTTCCCCTCCTTATTCTCTCTCCATAAAGCACTGTCTTTAGAGAGAAAGTGAGGCATAAAATTGACAACTGCTACGAACATTACAATCTGTGAAAAATGTATGTATCTGTCTATTTCAGACTACACCCTGCTCCAAGGTTACGGTGACACAGCAAGGGAAGGTATGACCATAGCACGGGTAGGCATAGCCCCACTAGCTTTAATCTAGCTACTAGAGGTAACAGCAGCATAGCCATAGCAGCAGACGCTAGCAACCAGAGAACGTACAGAGGGTCCCCGATGGGCTTGTACTCCACTTGCTACTCTCATTACTATTGTTAATGGCACTAAATTGATGCTAGCACGGGTCTGCCTACCCATGCTACAGCCATCTTCACTTGTAGTTCAGATAATCCTGCGGCACGCCTCTGTAGCAAGACCCATTTTCACAAGTAGGTTACACACACTCTGACTCCAATTCAGAAGTCATTGTATGTTTGCAGCACGGTGGCCGAGGCGCCCCAGCTTCCCTTACTTTGTTGCACCTCAAGCCAGCCCAAGCTGTACACCAAGAGTGACACCTTTCCCAGGGGCAGCAAGGCAGTCAGGCATCTCCGAGTAAGCAGGGCCTCAAGGGTTTTCTCAGCTACCACTTCATTCTTGCCTGTATGTCCTTACATACGCTGATTCCCACAGCTTCACACACCGATTCCTACATTTTAAGGCCAGAAGGGGCCCCTGTAACCCAGTCTGACCATCTATGTACCCCAGGCCACAGAACCTCCCTCAGGGCCTTCAGAAAGACCAACAATTTCAAAATGATGGGGAATCTCCCACATCCCTAGGTTAAGCTGTTCCAATGGTTAATTTACCCTCAGGCCACGTCCAGACTAGGTATTAAAATCGATTTTAGATATGCAACTTCAGCTACGGGAATAATGTAGCTGAAGTCGAATTTCTAAAATCGAGGTACTCACCCGTCTGGACGGCGCGGCATCGATGTCCGCGGCTGTCCGTGTCGATTCCGGAACTCCGTTCGGGTTGATGGAGTTCCGGAATCGATGTAAGTGCGCTCGGGGATCGATACATCGCGTCCAGACTAGACGCGATATATCGATCCCCGAGCAATCGATTTTAACCCGCCGATGCCGCGGGTTAGTCTGGACGTGCGCTTAGTATTAAAAATAAATAAATTAAACTTTGCACCTTATTTTTAGTCATACTTTGTCTAGCATCAGCTTCCAGCCATTAGATCTAATTATGTTTTTTAATGCTAGATTGAAGAGCCATTTACTATCAGAAATCTCTCTCCATATAGGTACTTGTAAACCATGATCAACTCCCTTCTTAATTGTCTCTTGGAGGAACTAAACAGATGCAGCTTGTGAAGTCTCTCACTGCAAGGCAGGTTTTCCAGACTTTCAGTCATTTTTGTTGCTCCTTTCTGAACCCTTTCCAATATTTCAACATCCTTTTTGAAGTGTGGACACTGGAACTTACCGGACACTGTCTCCAGGAACACCCCCACTAATGCTGTATTCAGAGGTAACACCAGCTCCTTACTCCTGATTCATGTCCCCTGCTTACACACCCACGAAAGCTCATGCTCCAAAATGTCTGTTAGTCTATAAGGTGCCACAGGATTCTTTTCTGCTTCTTACATAAAGCATCACATGGGGAGTTTGTGTTCAGTTCATTATCTACCATTACTCTTAAATCCTTTTCAACATCACTACATTCCAGGATGCTGTGTCTCATCTGGGTTATCTACCTTAGCTGTTCCTAGCTGCATGTCCTGGAATTTGGCTACATTAAAATGCAGGTTGTTCAAACGAACCTATCTTACCAACTGACCCCCCATCCTTATTTATCTCTCCCCACCAATTTGTGTGTTGTCTGCAAATTTTACCAGTAGTCAATTTCTGTTTTCTTCCAGATCATTCATTGATGAAGATATTGAATAGCACTGGGCCAAGAATCCCTCCCTGCTGAGCCCACTAGAAACAACCCCATAGGATGATATTCCCTATTTACAATTACTTTTTGTGATCTGTCAGCGAACCAGTTTTAAGCCAGTTAATAGGCACTAGCCTTATTTTGTATAGCACTAATTTTTTTCAATGAGAATGGCTCGTGGGACTAAGTCAATGCCTTACAGAACTGAGCCTATTATGTCAAAACAGTGGTACCCTTTGCTGGGCTCCTAAATCCCACCCTCTGTCCTATGCCCCAGTCCACGTCATTCTGCGCCCACCTCTAATGCTACAAAAATCTGCTCCCACCTCCTGCACCGCTTTCCAACCACACAAGTGAGTCAACTGATGTGCTCACCCAGAGCAGGAACCAAAGGAGTACGGCAGTATGAATGACTTTGCTCAAAGACAAAGAGAGACTGGGTAGGCTGCAGATTTAAGGAACTGCTAAGCAACCGCCTCATTATTAGCATCTGCAGCAGCTGCTTGATGGATCAGCTTCTCCACCCCCGCCTCACCTGCTTTTGATTTATTCATTCACGTTTGCTTCCAGTTGGAGCGGGCCTGTGAAAGCAGGTAATCCTCTCACTGCGCCATTCACTCCTCTGGCATCTCTTGCCAGCTAAGGAGGCTAAAGACACATCCTCCGACGTGCTCCATTTGAAGTGCATGTTTTATTTCGAGTGGGCAATGGAAGTACAAATAAAACTGTTCTTACCTGTGAAAAGAATCGCCTTTAAATTGATCTTTTCCATAGATCTACCCTCTTGGTCATTGGGAGGAATGTTTATTAAATTTAAGGCCCCTTGTTCTGCATAGCAGCAGAAATTCCACTGGACCCAAGGGACAGCGCGGAAGTGGGTTACATTCTATACCTAGTGAGTGTTCTGATCCCACCCGTGTGCTATGCTGTGCTGTCAGTGACGTGCCGTCTGCCTGAGACCCAGCCTGCCTTGTCCAGAATGATGACAGTGCCCAGGGGCCTGCAGGTTGGGGAGACTTTAATGGGGAAAACAGAGAGATCTTGAACTTTGCTAGAGAGCAGGGGAACAAGACACCTTTCCTTTGTGCTCTGCTCAGCAAAGGTCTCACAGTGCCTTGATTTCTTCGGGTTTCCTCTCTCCCCATATCGCAAACAGCAGTGACACCTGCTGGCGAGGCCAAAAGGTTCCTATCAAAGCTAATCTGTGCTAGAGAATAACCTTAGCCGTGGAGGTCATGTTACTCACCTGGAAAGGTTTCAGGAAGGTTTCCTCCATGGCCAGCCTGCCGTATTCCGTAAAGAGCTAAAACGAGGAGCAAAACAAGGAGGGGAACTCTTAGTTTCAGAGTCTATCGTGCAGTACAGCTGGTCTTGTGCCATGCAAGGGCTAGCGTCACTATTTGGTTTCTAGGTTTGTGCCGTTTCCAGGGCTATAGCTAAGGTCTGCTTGGTTGTGCACGTTCAGCTCACAGTTTGCAGGTATATTAAGCTGCTGTTAATACACCGCTACCTCGCTATAACGCCACCCGATATAACACGAATTTGGATATAACGCGGTAAAGCAGCGCTCCGGGGGGCGGGGCTGTGCGCTTGGGTGGATCAAAGCAAGTTCAGTATAACACGGTTTCATCTATAACGCAGTAAGATTTTTTGGCTCCCCAGGACAGCGTTATATCGAGGTAGAGGTACATCAGCTGTTCTTAGTCTTGACATACACGATCTCCGTACAGAATTCTTGGTTGCCAAATAAGTGCGGGGGGGTTAATGTATAAATGGATTGAGTCTTCTGCTCGTTTGTGCACTGGCATCCCCCAGTGCTTCCCATGCGACACCAAACTGCCACCAGCCTGGAGCCTTTGACCATTTGAACACTGAAGGAAATGGGATTAAGAAACAGGTATTTGCCTTGAGAGGACTGAATGCTGCAGCCTGGGCTCCAAACGTCCACTGACAAAAGACAGTGGGGTAGCCCCTAACATCTCACTCAGGTTTCAGTTTGGATTTTTTTTTTTTTTTGGCATATCTGCTAGATTGGGAGGTTCTCCAACCTTTGGCCTATTTCTTTTCAACAGAGGCAAAATCTACTACATCCCAAGTCCCTAAAAATGGATCCACATGCTAAAAAACCCAACCCCAAATGTTATTTCAAAATGAGTGAGTGTTTTGGGAGGGGGTGTGTTTTTTTAAATATCAGCAGATATTTACCCTGTAACCTGGGCTGGCCAAAACAATGCAGAAACCATCCTGTGGGAAAAACGGAGTTGTTCTAGGCTGATTTTTGCTTTTCTTTCTCTGCCCCCTCACCTAGTTTTTCAATAAGAAAATCCAAGCACACCAAACTACCCAAAGACTTCATCAGAGGATGGATGGGGCAGCCGTTACCAAAACACTCCATTCATTACATGCCCCTAGACAACCAGGGCCACATGCCCAAAGTTTAATCAGCCCAGCAGCATTTGTGCCACCACTAGGGATCCCAGTTTCTGAAGTTATAACACCAGTATCCATCCTCCTCTTTGGGTTCTTTCAATGCCTAGAAGAATCTGCACCCAACGCTACGTAAACTGTACGACTGTTGTCAACGTTCCACTCATTATGGGCAAGACTGTGGAGGTGGTGCCCCATCATCTGCACTAGAGCTACTCAGAGGAGTAAGGGCGCTACAATTTGCTCCTATGAGACTTTCCTGGATTAATCTTTGTCTCGCTCTCAACACGTTGATCTCACCAGTGCTAACTGCTCTCAGGTGCAATGGTGAAGGGTGGCACTATAAAACCCTAAGGCAGATAGTTAACTGTTAAACATTGGATATCTGAACAACAGACGCCCTTAATTCCCTCAGACCAAGGGATTAATAACTAACACAGCTGGTTGCTAGAAGTTGCCAATAAGTAGCTGCAGGATGAGCAGAACAATCCAGTACAGACCACACGTAGCAAGGTCTAGGGGGCGGGGGCGCTCACGTGCCCCAGATAGCTTTGTGCCCTGTTTATTGAAAGCCAGCTGGAATTATCTCAGGCCCCATGTCAGAAGAAGACTGAGCTGAGGAAATTGGCCTCCACTTCCTTGGAACTGATTTTTACAGAGAAATCCAAAGCCACATGCCCTCCTGAGTTCAGCAGCAAAAGGCTGGAGGAACAGGTATTCACAGAGCTAGAGGGCGGGAAATGCGCCGCTTTGCCAATGCAGAAGCACATCGTGACCACAGGGCTGGATTCAAACAGCCCCCCTGGTCTTTTGTTGCCTTGTTTTATCTCCAGCCCTGAGTCTGTGCCCCGGTTTGCCCTCCACACACACCATCCGACAAGCTACAAAAGAGGCTGGGTCAGAAATCTAAGCCTCCTTGCTGACCCAGCCAGGGCCTGCTCCTGTTCCCACTGAGACAATGGGAGTTCGGCCATTGACTTCTATGCTAGATGGACCAGGTCCAAAGTAGATGGGCTTAAACAGCTTAGAGGAAACAGGTTCCACCCCCTTCGTGACTGTTCCTAACTGCCCATTCACTGCAGAACAATAACCTCTACACCAGATGAGAGCCCGTTGTTTATTTACTTAAATGCATGTTTCCAGTGCAGAAGGCAAGCAGGCCAAAAGGAGGAGTTTTAGGACAAGCACCACCAATGAAAGCATGACAGATTAACGCCCCTCTTCTGACTCCCCCGCTCCGCCAAGAGCACCAGGAAGTTACCTGTAAGTGCTGGAGATCATCTTCTTGAACGTTCTGGGATAAGTTGTATACCTGTATTTAAAAGGAAATGTTTAGGGGACTTAAAATGTCCTGCCCTTCGGATACAGCATTTTCAATGGCCTTTCAATTAGCCACATTCTGACTCAAAACCAATTTTACATTATTTATTTGTATTACAGAAGTGGCCAGAGTCGAGGCCCGTCAGGGTGGGGCCCCGTTGTGCAAGGCACTGTACAGACACAGTACAAGACTGTCCCTGTCCCAGCGAGTGACCCGTCCAGCAGGTGCTCCTAGAGCCAACACACAGGAGAACAGGTGCTAGCCTACTGTTTGTGTCTCACACACACACATCCCCTACCTCTCTGCTCTGGACAATGCACCAGCAGGCTGCCATAGGCTGGGGCCCCAGGACATGTGGGCCAGGCACTTCGGTGAGTCTTTTTTCCTATTACTTGGAGCAGGAGCAGCTGAAGCTCCCTAAAAGTGGGGGCCACCGGCACCTGAACCACGGCCCTGCCCCCGCGTGCCACCCCTTCCACCAATATCCTGCCCCTGAGCTCCCACTCCTTCTCCCCAAGCCCCCCGCCCTCATGCCGCCCCGTCCCCCAAGGCCCTCCCCTTGCATCTTCCCCCCAAAACTCCATCCCCCACTTGCTTCTCTCCTCCCCCACCACTGCTCACCGTTACGGCTGGTAAAAAGTGATGGGGCCATGGCCCCCTGCCCTCCCCTCCCAGTTCTGGCACCCCTGACCTGGGGTGTTAAACTTGGCATCATTTTGGCTAGCACTGTCCTCCCACCTCTGACTGGTCTCCTGCAGGACCCCCGGGGTAGTGCCCATCTGCACAGGCAGGCTGGCTGGGTGCTAGACCAGGGAGCCTCTGGCAGCCTATGCAGAGATGTGTCACGATATGATAAACACCATCAGCTCACGGGAGCCGACATATGGCTGCTTCCCTGAACCATCCCTGCTCAGCCCCTCCACATTAACGGGGGAGATTATGTGGCCACCCGCTGTTGTTCCTGCCAGTGGGCCTGGCCCTGTGGTGCCCTGAGTCAGATATGGAGCGCCCCAGGCACCTGACAGACTTCAGCCAGGTCCATCTGGGACTGGAGCACGTCTCGATCAGCCCATCCTTGGGGAAACGGACTCCTTCCCAGTGCCAAGGGCGGCCCTGTCTTCAGGGTCAAAATGGCGAGGAGCCTACTTGAATTCTGGCCCACAGTCTGCAAGGTGCACTGGGAGCTCCCAGGATGAGCAGGGCTATACACAGGGACGTGTGCAGGAATTTAAAATTGACCCCCTTTTGGAGGGGCGCGTTCTGTGCCCCTGCTGAGGCCCAGTGCCGGAGGAGCTCACTCTAACCGCATTATTCCTGTCGCTGTAGTCCCAGGGCGGGAGGAGCTGTCAGCTCCCGCCACAGCCTTGGGGCCGGAGAAGTTCTGTGCCCCCAATGATTATTGGGGGGGCCCAGGCCCCTGCTTGCCTGCCCTTGTGCACTCCCCTGGCTATCCAATACAAGAGACAGTTGTTCTTAATATCTAGAGGAGGGTTCCTATAGCTGCAGTACAGAACAGTTCCAGCAAAGAGACACCATCAAGAATTTCCTCACATCCTCCTCCAGTCATGTGCCCACAACTGCCCCATCAATGGGGCTGTCAGTGGGTCTCAGATCCCCTAGAAGTCAATGACTAGCGGTAGAGTTAAGCCAATAGCTGCAGTTTTTTCAAATCCCCACCCACCATCCTTCAGCAAATGACGCACAGATTCATCACCGTACTACCTGGATTGAGCTGATCATAGTGCTAAGGGCAAACACGGTGGCTGAATCCCGCAGAGTCGACTGGCTGTCAAACGTCCCCTGCGTGTCCATCAGTAGCACGGCAACCTGCAGAGCGGAGCGGTCAGAATTAGTGCTCTGCACCCAATGGAGCTTTTCAATCAAATCGCTCTCCAGTCCCAAACCGTGGTGGAGAAAACCAAAATATGACCACACCATCTTGCTGGCTGTCTCACTACACACACCTCGGGCTTGGAAGAAATGAAGCACACTGGAATGGAGAGGGAAACACAATCCCCAGCGACCTCTGATCTCCTGATGATTCCAGGTTATGAAGAGAACACAACTAACTAAGCTTCATTAATTCCAGCCCAGAGATGGATGGGCCTTCATTTTGGGAGGAACTTTTTTAAACCATTTCCTGTAGCCATGGATGTGTTGTCTTAATGATCTCATTCATTTCATATCTCAGGAGCCAAATATGGTAGCATATCCATACACAATTTAGGATCCAATCCAATGCCCACAGACGCTTCCCACTGTCTTCTCTGGGTGTTGGCTTGGGCCTCTAGTGAGTCAAAATGTGCCCTTCTCCAGCCAGTCCTACAAGAGAGCAGCAGTATTCTGCTAGGGACCTGGACCCAAGAATCATAAGAACAGCCATACTGGGTCAGACCGACAATGGCCAATGCCAGGTGCCACAGAGGGAATTAACAGAACAGGTAAAAATCAAGTGATTCATCCCATCGCCCATTCCCAGCTTCTGGCAAACAGAAGCTAGGGACACCATTCCTGCCCATCCTGGCTAATAGCTATTGATGGACCTGTCCTCCATGAACTTATCTAGTTCTTTTTTGAACATTGTTATAGTCTTGGCCTTCACAACATCCTCTGGCAAGGAGTTCCACAGGTTGACTGCATTGTGTGAAGAAATACCACCTTTTGTTTGTTTTAAACCTGCTGTGTATTAATTTCGTTGGTGACTCCCAGTTCTGGTGTTATGAGAAGAAGTAAATTACAATGCTTCCTTATACTTATACCCCCTGATACTTAACACTTCCTTATTTACTTTCTCCACACCAGTCCTGATTTCATAGACCTCTATCATATCCTCCCTTCGTTGTCTCTTTTCCAAGCTGAAAAGTCCCTGTTTAATTAATCTCTCCTCATACGGAAGCTGTTCCATACCCCTAATCATTTTTGTTGCCCTTTTCTGAATCTTTTCCAATGCCAATATATCTTTTCTGAGATGGGGCCACTACATCTGCATGCAGTATTCAAGATGTGGATGTATATAGAGGCAAGAGGATATTTTCTGTCTTATTATCTATCCCTTTCTTAATGATTCCCAACATTCTGTTCACTTTTTTGATCAGTCATGGGACTCCTGAAAGCAGTAGAGATATAGCGAGTAATAGAGATGGTTCTTGCTCTTTGGATAGAGACTTAGATATTATAGTAATGGTGCATTAGAATTTGCTGAAATCTAAGGCATATGGCATCAAAGACCATCTAAAGGGATGCTTATCTAGGAAAAAACGGAGTATCCATGTTAGAGCTCAGGGTAGGGGAACCCAAAGGCAGCCCCCGAACAAAGGGATGTGCTGCCACCGGACACCCTGCATACCTTTTTACCGTCTGGTTTGTCCACAAGAAAGAGTTCACTCCATATCTGAATGCCAGTCGTCTCCCGCTCAGACCCTCCTCGCCACGAGAAGCCCGTCAGCGGTTCATTGTAATCGCCGAGCCAGTCAATGGTTTCCTGGGAGTGGGGAGAAAATGGATCACCACAGCCCGCGCCCTTGGGTTCTTCTCTCACCTGTGCTGCCTCCATCCCACGGTTACTCACACCAGAGGTTTCCTAGCAGGAAGCAAAGACTTCACAGCCTCCCCATTCAGTTCTTTTGATCAGCTGGACATGAAGAGGCATCTGAAGGTTGGGCCCAAATCCAGGAGTCCCTCCCCAGTCACTGTGACAAAGCGGTGGCCATCAAGGATTGCATGCTTGCTGCTGATCCATGCCATGTCCAGTCGGAACCCAGACTGGGAAGAACTCAGATCCACCTGTTCCAAAATCACAGGCCCCTGACACCTGAGCTAACAAAGACTCTCCAACAGCAGTATGGTACGGACAGCATGCCCCTGAGCAGCACTGATTCTGTCTAGCAGAGGGCAGTGGTACACTAACACCATAGCAAGTATACAACAGGACTTGTGAAAACTAAGGGCCAGATTCTCCATGACGCCCCATTCGAGGTCAGGCACAATGGAGCTGCAGGGAGCCAGCTATGGATCCCTGCTCAAGGACCAGCCGACCCCGAAGGAATTTAGAACAGCTGAGGTGCTGCTCTAACTTACACCATTCCTCCTTGGGCTCATGGTGATGGCTGTGCCCTTCCCCTACTCGCAGTCCCCTCCCCCAGACCCATCTTCCAGGAGGTCCTCCTTGCTCTACTCTCCTGCCCAACAGGCTGTGTCCCCCTGCTCAGATCCCTAAAGGCTCGCACTACCAAGGCAAGAGTACGGAGAAAGTGGAAGTTGGCACAGGGCCGGGCAGCCTGAGATCCCTTGGCAGCCGCCAGCGGAGGGCAATGCCGCACAGCGTTCTCTGCTCACAGCAATACAGCAAAGCTTGAGGCCCTGCCGGCTGCATGAAAGGAACCTTCACTGCCCGTCAGGGAGCATGCACTGGGATTGCACCAGCCCTCTAGATAGGGAGGAGTACCAGCCTTCCAGAAAAATGCCTTATCGGCTGGGAGCCCAGACTACCATGAAGCTCAGATCTGGATAATGATCTGAATCCAGACTCCCGCACTGTCACAGGGAATTCAAATCCCAGTGGGAGCCCATTACAGAGGGCGGCCCAAGTGCCCCCAAAGTGAATCCAGGCCTCTGGCTCAGACCCCTCTCCAGTTTGCATGGGAGGGAGGTATCATATCAGAGCAATGAGAAACCCTGCACAGTGAGACACACCAAGACTCCAGGACAACACAAGGAGGCGTTACTTGTACCTTGTTGTACATGTATCTCAGCATGAAGTCCATCAGGAACGATTTTCCTTTCCTGAAAGCTCCAGCGACAGACACAGCAACTACCTCTTTATCTCTCACGGCCTCTGAGAGCAGGATGCGGTTCAGCGCGGCCTCATCCAGCTCAAAGGAATGGTCATCTTTAACAATGAGCACCTGGACTGGCCCCGGCTTCTTCACAGCCGCTTCCTCTTCAGAGCTCCACTCGTAATTCTTTTCTGAAAAGCCACCTTGTAAAAATAAATAAATAAATAAAACCCCAAGAGCTGGTAGTAACATGTTCAGAAATTAAACTGTGTTTCATTGGCTATAATTAGGGACCTACCAAATTCACGGTCCATTTTGTCAATTTCATGGTGATAGAATTTAAAAAATCATAAATTTCATGATTGCAGCTATTTAAATCTGAAATTTCACAGTGTTGTAATTGTAGGGGTCCTGACCCAAAAAGGAGTTGGGGGGTGGGGGAGGCGCATTGTTATAAGTAGGGTGACCAGTCAGCAAGTGTGAAAAATCGGGACAGAGGGTGGTGGGTAATAGGAGTCTATATAAGAAAAAGACCCAAAAATTGGGACTGTCCCTATAAAATCAGGATATCTGGTCATCCTAGCTGTAAGGGAGGTTGCAGAACTGCTACCCTTACTTCTGCGCTGCTGCTGGTGGTGGCACGGCCTTCAGAGCTGGGCAGCTGGAGAGCGGCAGTTGCTGGCTAGGAGCTCAGTTCTGAAGGCAGAGCTGCCGCCAGCAGCAGCACAGAAGTAAGGGTGGCATGGTGTGGTATTGCCAACCTTACTTATCCACTGCCGCTGGCAGGGTGCTGCCTTCAGAGCTGGGTGCCTGGCCGACAGCTGCCGCTCTCCAGTTGCCCAGCTCTGAAGGCTGTGCAGAAATAAGGGTGGCAATACTGCAACCCCCCTAAAATAACCTTGTGACCCCCCTGCAAGTCCCATTTGACCAGGACCCCCAATTTGAGAAACGCTGGTCTCCCCTATGAAATCTGTATAGTATTGGGTAAAAGCACCCAAAAGACCAGATTTCACGGGGGGGAGACCAGATTTCACAGTCCGTGACACGTTTTTCATGGCGGTGGATTTGGTAGGGCCCTAGCTATAAAAGATGCCAGGATGGGGCCAATACACTTTTGCCAGGCTTGCCAAACACCACTCCTGAAATCTCCTCCGGTACCGTTAGGAACACAGCTGCTCAGACATGATGTAAATACTGATCAAAGCCACCCAGTGCTGCTCTTCTGTAATGAAATTCAGCCCTGGGCAGAATGCCCTTGGCAAAGCACATGCATCACTTCAGTCCCTGTGGTGGGGGTGTATTACACCCTTAAGGGACAGACTGGGTTTAATCAAGGAGCATCCTGCCCTGCTCTGGGAGCTGGGCTATATACTGGAAAAGGAAGCTGAGAAAGGGAGAGGGAACCAGCAGCCACTAGCCTGACCTGGCTCCTAAAGACTTGGTTTCTTCTGACTATAAATTTGGCGGCTCTGGTTCAAGGCTCTGAGGTAAAAGCCTTATTATGACCTGGATTAGGTGGCTCCTTTCCCAACCTGATGATTATGGGAACAGGAGGAAGCCTAGAAATAGGAACTCTGCCAGCCGGGGTCGGTTTCGAGGTCTTCTTAAAGGGAACACGTTTTTTGTTAGTGTGGATTTTGGTCTCTCCCTTCTCAGATCCTGGACACTCTCACTTCGGCCTCTGAAAGAGCAGGACTTACGTGGTGCACGGGCCTTGTGTATAGAGGTGAATTTCATCTGTACTGCCGAGCTCTGAGCACCAGCCAGCCTTGCAACATTGCACCATCCTTCTCGGGTTAACAACCCACTGGAGAGATGGAGAATTGATAAGACCAGTAGTGCTGCAGCCGAGACGCTCAACAGCAGCCACGGGCACTCACCGTTTCTGGGCAGGCTTGATAAATGGCAGCACGCCAACTACACCATCCCCATGAGTCTCCAAAACAATGGCATTAAGATAATAAAAGCTTTTAACGTTCAGCTCGGGATGCTTTGCACATGCCCAGCGGTTATGGGGAAGACAGCACCATCAGGACAGCCATCCGCAGAGAACACGGCCATGGCGAGATGGAGCTTATTGGCCACTCCTCTTTCACCATCCACAGGCTGCTCTTCACAGAAAGAAATCTGGGGTGATTGCCACAGCCCTCCGCTCACCTCCAGCCATGTAAATTCTCCTGGATAGCAGGGAAGGACCCTGTGAGCCAAATGTCCTTCCAGACCTCTCTGAGAAGTTTGCAGTTAAGGTTGTATGGGCTGTTCTAATGCCCTTGCGTCAAGAATTTGAAACATGGTGGCCTAAAGTTAGGCTCCTTGTCCCCGCTTAGGCACCTATAAAAATGGCCTGATTTTGAAAAGTGCTCAGCTCCCATTGATTTCAAAGGAAAGGAACTACATTCTACACACGCTTAAAGATGGTCTGGAAAAGGCAAAAAAAAATCTTCTTGTGCTTTTTTATAAAGATGGCCTAAAAGGCTGTCTTGTTTCCACCCCCCCCACACTTCTTTTGTGCCTTCGGTATAAATAAAAAATAAATAAATGACTGCCTTGAAAGAAGTACTGCAGAACAGGATCTGGGGGTTGTAGGGGGTCACAAACTAAATATGAGTCAACAATGGAACACTGTTGCAAAAAAAGCAAACATCATTCTGGGCTGTATTAGCAGGAATGTTGTTAGCAAGACACAAGAAGTAATTCTTCCGCTCTACTCTGCGCTGAAATGGGCTCAGCTGGAGTATTGTGTCCAGTTCTGGACACAGGGCTTTGGGAAAGATGTGGACAAATTGGAGAAAGTCCAAAGAGGAGCAACAAAAATGATTAAAGATCTAGAAAACATGACCTCTGAGGGAAGATTGAAAAAATTGGGTTTGTTTAGTCTAGAGAAGAGAAGACTGAGGAGGGACATGATAACAGTCATCAAGTACATAAACAGGGCCGGCTTTAGGCCAATTCCCCCGATTCCCCAGAATCGGGCCCAGCGCCTAAGAGGGCCCCCCACGCCTTAGGCGCCTTTTTAATTTTTAAAATTTTTTTACTCACCCGGCGACGGTCTGGGTCTTTGGAGGCATTTCAGCGGTGAGGGGTCCATGGCAGGGGGAGTGCGGAGCGAGGGAAGGACCCCCCACCACTGAAGTGCCGCCAAAGACCCAGACCACCGCTGGGTATTCGAATCGGGCCCCGCAGTTCCTAAAGCCGGCCATGTACGTAAAAGGTTGTTATAAAGACGAGGGTGATAAATTGTTCTCCTTAACCACTCAGGACAAGACAAGGAGTAATGGGCTTATCTTGCAGCAAGGCAGATTCAGGTAAAACATTACGAAAAGCTTCCTAACTGTCAAAGTGGTTAAGCACTGGAATAAATTGCCTAGGGAGGTTATGGAAGCCTGTCACTGGAGGTTTTTAAGAGCAGGTTAGAGAAACACCTGTCAGGGATGGTCTAAACCATGTTTTGAGGATTTCAGTAACTCAGCCAGAGGCTAGGGGTCTATTTCAGGAGTGAGTGAGGTTCTGTGGTCTGCAATGTGCAGGTCAGACTAGATGATCATGATGGTCCCTTCTGACCTTAAAATCAGTTAGTCCAATTAAGTGCTGCCTGAGACCTTTAAAATTCCTCCTCTGGTGACACAGAGGAGTGAGAGACGAGCTGCCGCAAAGCTAGTGTTAGAGAGGAGATAGGCTTCTCCAGGGTGAGAGGCTGTTCTACTCCCTACAGAGGAAACAACCAAAACTGAGTGCCTGTTATGGGGAATGACTGACATTCCGGGACCAATAACAGGACAACACTCCCCAAAGAGGGGGCCAGAAACGGTTCCCCCTCTTTGGTTTGTGAATGTGTTTCTTTTGTTTGGTAGAGGAGCGCTCCTTGGGCCTGCGGCAGGCCTACCTTGATAAAGTTGATAAATAAACCCAGAGGGGGAGACAACCACTCTCCGGAGTGGGGCTAATTTACTCCAGGCCCTGTCACACCAGAGGGGGAAGTGCTAAGCCCAATGACAGAGGAGGTGCCTTGCCACGGAAGCTGCAGCTCAGACAACTGACTGACCTTGTCAGTAACTGGCCCAGAGTTACAGATTGTGAGACCCCAAGCTGACGAGGAATGAGCTGCCTCCCCTTCCAGTCCTGGGGGTACTGGGTGACATATTTCCCCTTGTCCTATCCTACCGCTGGAATAGGGATTGGGCCCAAAGTATTTCTTCCTACCTTGAGTACAACTGCTAGAAAGAGGGTGGTGAGTAGCTTTCCGCTGTTGAAATTCCCACAGATAATTGCAACTTGTTGCTATGGGTTTCATACGGCAGCTAGGGCCTGGAACAAGGAAACTGTGTATAACTGGGCTATGGTTCTTGGTTTCCAGTAGAAACCAGCAGAGTCCAGATGAAGCATTCTAAACAGGGATTTCCTCTAGGGTCCCCTGATCCAGGAGCTGTGAACGGGGAAGATCAGGCAGTCACTTGCCCCCAGGAAACACCTAGAGAAGTGTGCAGAGCTTTCCTTGGCATATCTTCTGAACAGCAGGGACACAGAAAAGTCTCTGCTAAGGTGCGAAGAGCTGCCTGGCTTGATTTTCCATTGTCCTGTAGATATGAGTATAGAAAGGAGATTATATCAGGTACTTCTCTGTGCAAATTTCAGCTGTAACACACTGTTCCTATCACCTAAAAGATAAAACTGTAAGTACTTCCTTGTTTATTGTGAACCCTAGAGAACTCCCATCACCTGTTCGCTGGAGGATACTGGTTATTTACCAGATCAGTGAGTCAAATGTTATTTTGTAGGCTGGTTTTTTTGTTGCTAGAAATCATGCTTTTTTAACTAATCTTTTTGGCATAGACCAGTTTCCAGGACCTCATAGATCAACCGACACAAAATTCATTTCTGGCAGTAACAGACACAGAAAGGAAAGAGAGTTGAATTTCCCTAATGGCACTTTTATTTTTGCTGCTGTTCAAGATAAACTCTTCTCTCTGTGCTACGGGTCAGCCTCTCGCTGGCCACCCTTGCAACTGCGTCACTTGTCAAGCTGTTCATTAATCAACTGCCAGGACTTACTTCCCCTTTCTTGTTAATATTCTAATTACCGTTGATGTGACTAAAACAAGCTCCTCCGAAGCAAGGTGGTAGTCAGGCCTAATTTCTCAAAGGGTCACTTAATGTGGGAAGATGAAGGAGATGAGACTTAAGCAGAGTCATATTTATGATGTCATCTGAGAGATGCAGCCTGCAAGCAAGATATCTGGTTCCCCTAATCAGCCCACAGAATTATTGTAAATCTAAGGGAAAAAATAAGATCCATTTTCAGTTGTGTTAGGAACTTCTACAAATTAAAATAAACTAAAATGCAATATGCTCCGTATTCCTCCGAAATGCTGATACACAGCTGCAAATGCAGTGTCTGCAGATGAGAGAACTAGATAAATTATATATCGCTGTGGCAAAAGCTTGGCATATGCATGCAGCTATGAGAGATCATACTATAGAAATGGGGCTTTGGAAAGCAGTCAAACATAATCAATTCAGCACTGTTTGTTTCTTTGGAAAGAGCCTCGCCCTGCAGTCCATACTGACAGGAACAGTCTCAATAGAGATCGGTCCCGTGAGTAAAGGTTCCAAGGTCAGGCTCTTAGAAAACCAATTTGTGCATGTCTGCTCTGCAAGCGCTACTCACAGGCGTGCTTGCCTGCATGACTAAGCCCTTCCTCACAGAAGTAAGAGTTTTCAGGACTGGGCCTTCTGCCTTTGGAACCTAATTAGCAAAATTTGAGGTCGGCCCATGGATTGAACCATGGAAATAAGCAAAAGTGGGGGAAAAACCTTTAGTGAACCACTTCATCAGTCTGTCTTTATTCCTCTGAACTCAACCATGTGCTTCCTGCTGCTCGTCATGCAGGGTCTATCACAGATGGGGACTAGTCTGAATCCTGCCCAGTTCAATAGCGATGATGGTTGGGAGTCCTCTTTGAAACTGTCTTTATCCAGACAGTCTACATTGCAAAACCACCACTGGGTTACTAAAAATGACCTCACCAGACAAGCCTAAAACTGAATGGTCACAGGGAACAAAATTAAACTCTTCCCCCTAGATGTGATCCCTCTAAGAGCCTTCTGGGAAGGACTTTGGGCTCTAGGACAGGGAGTCTGGCCTTTACAAATGACATTAACCAAGGGCTCTTACTCAAACATGGTATAGCCCCATTTTAACCGCACGTGTTGTTGTACTCAGCCCTGCTGCCGCTGCCCGTGTTCCACTCACTCTGCTCATGCTGAACGAACACAAAACAAGCCAACCAGTCAGCTACTGTGAGTCCTCAAGGGCTTGGAAGAGGCAGCTTCGTTCTGAGTATATGGCAGAGCTGAGTGGCAGCAGAAATCTCATGTCTTGTTCCTCGAAGGATGCTTGCCCAGACTCCTGCATTTTAGCAGCCTGGTTGGAAGTTTAAGCAAAATGGTGAAAATGAAGCATAATGTGGGGGGAGGAGGGAGAGAAGGGGATTTTCTAGCATAATGGAGTGTATTGATCCTGCTCCAAGTGTTGAGTAGATGAAAGACCACAGCAGCATCTCTTAAGTTCAGGAGTTGTCAAGGGTGTGTGATCTGGACAGCTGAGGTGCTCAGTTCCCTCAGGGAGGGGGATGCATTGAGGTGGTCATGAAGGTCGGAAAGGACTGGCTGGTAAACCTCTCTTTTTGACAGTCTCAAGCTTTGGTTGCACAAAGCCTTCCTGCTTGGTTTTCATTCCACGTCCTGGTTGAAGGAGGCCTTCGAAGTTTTGTTTAAACCCCTGAGGGTGGGTCTGACAGGGTGGCTTGCCCCCTGGGCTGGAGAGCATGGGATGAGGCCAACCCTGATTAAAGATGAGCCCCACCTTAGTAGGATCAGGAAATTCCCTATAAAGGGCAGCCGGTGGCTGTGGAAAGTGGAGGATTGCCACAAAAATGGGGGCCTACAGACCAGTTGCTCTTACATCCTGTCTGGGTAAAATCAGGGCAAGAATGGTGAGTGAATGATTGGCTGCCTGTTTGTAAACAATGGCATTCTAGGTGCAGAGTGATCCCAGAAGAGGAAGATGCACCATCGGCTGTACTGTAAAACTGGAAACTGAAATACAAGAAGTATGAGACACAAAGTTTTCTAGATACTGAAAAAACATATGACATGCCATGGAGGGAAGGCTTACTGTACAAAGTAGGTACAATATGGATAAGAGGGAAAATGTATGGATAGATTAGAGACTTTTTGAGTACAATGACCATACAAGATGGGAAAGTTATGCCAAATATGTATAGTATTAAAAATGGCACACTTCAGGGAAGTGTTATCAGCAGGGCCAGCTCTAGGTTTTTTGCCGCCCCAAGCAAAAAAAATGTTGGCTGCTCCCCACGGTCCCACCCCAGCCCTGCGTTCCCCCCGCACCTCCCTGCTGCCCCAGCCCTGGGCTCTCCCCCCACCCGCACCCCCTGCCGCCCCAACCCTGGGCTCTCCCCCTACCCCACCTGCACCCCCTGCCACCCCAGCCCTGGGCTCCCCTCGACCAGTGCTGACTCCACCCACTCCCCCCTCGCCTCCAGCCAGTCTGGCGCTGGCAGGGTCAGGGTAAGCAGCAAGGCTCCCACGCCGTGCCTCAGCCCAGGGTCCCTCCAGCCAGGGCTCCTACCTCCAGGACCAGCTGGGACCCGGGAGGGCAGAGCTGGGGGAACCACCCAGCAGAGGGCTGGGGAGCCAGGCAGGGCAGCCCCAGAGAGAGCGGAGCCCCAGAAAGCGGGACACAGGCCCTGCATGAGGGCACCCGGGAACCAGTCTCCTCTATAGCTCCACTGCTGATACTGCTCCTGGCCACCCTGCCACAGTCCCTGGATGGCTCGGGCCACTTTGCCCAGCCCCAGCTGCGGCCCTGGGGGGCAGCTGCCCTGCGGCACCTGCAAGCGGATCTATGAGCGGCCCCAGCCCTAGTGTCGCCACTCAGAGCCCGCCAGGCCATAAGGTGAGGGCACTGCTCCCCAGCGTGAACCGCAGCGGCCCCAGGGCACCCCCCGTGCAGGACATACTGCTGCTGCCAGGGCCAGCTCTAGGCTTTTGCTGCCCCAAGCGAAAAAAAAAAAAAAGGATGGCCGGAATGCTGTCCCTGAAAATGTGCCACCTCAAGCACGTGCTTGATTTGCTGGTGCCTGGAGCCGGCCCTGGTTATCATTCCAACCTTCCTTAACATTATGATAAATAATCTTCCAAAACAAATAAGTGCTGGGTAAGTGCCACTCTGTTGGCAGGTGATTGTGCTCTGTGGATTAGGAGCAGGAATACTGGCGTGGCAAAAAAGAGAATCAAGAAAGCATTACAAGTGACTTCAGATTGGGAGAATGCTGGGGGTTTCAAGTTCTCCATTACTAAAATCAAAAGAACAGACCTTTACAAAAGGGAAACTAGGCACTGACTTTGTGGGTGCTCTGGGGCTGGAGCTCCCACAGGGAAAAAATGGTGGGTGCTGAGCACCCACCAGCATCCCCCTTATCAGCACCTCCCCCACCCTCCCAGTGCCTCCCGCCCACCGGTGGCCCCATGGATCAGTGCCTCCCTCTCTCTCCCCGTGCCTCCAGCCCACCATAATCAGCTGTTTCACGGCATTCAGGAGGCTCTGCGGGAGAAGGGGAAGGAGCAAGGATGAGGCGCGCTCGGGAGAGGGGGCAGACCTAGGCAAGAAGAAGTGGGGATGGGGGTGGAGTCGGGGTGGGAAGAGGCAGGCCAGGGGTGGAGCGGGGGTGGGAAGAGGCAGGGCAGGGTGGGGCCTTGGAGGAAGGGGTGGAGTGGGGGGCGTGGCCTGGGGTAGAGCTAGGGGGGTCGAGTGCCCCCCTGGCACTTTGTAAAGTCAGAGCCTGTGAACAGGAAAGCTACAAAAGGATGTAAACTGCATCTGTATGGAGAACAAAGATGTAAGCGGAGCTCTACCCTAACATCTGGTGGTGAATTGTGATGAGTTGTGGACAAGAACTTCAGGGGCTGACCTTGTTTGCATAGGCACACCCACCCTGCCTAGCATGAGCCCAAATGGTCACTTTGGCTGCTGTTGGATCCTCAGTTTCTCTGTTATTGGGGCAGGAAGAATAAAGGGTTGTTACCCTGATTATGTGAATCAAGGACAATGAAACTGTTTTATGACAGAGGGACTCACCATCAACTAAGTAGCACTCTCTAGACAAGGGACATGGGTTCCAAAACCCAGTGAATTGAGAGAGAGGGGCTAGGAGTAGGTATTTGTACTTGATAGTATGGGAATTAATACATCTAAAAGGATATCTGGTTCTGTAGCTGTCATGAGAGCTAAGCTAGTAGCAATAATTAAACTGGACCTAGGCTGGATCACTAGTCATGGTGGTCAGTTTTTCAGGTTTAGTATCAGAACTTATAGCAATAAAAAAGGGTGTCTCTGTATGCTAAGGTGATTGAATCAATTAAATTAAATTTCAAATAACAGAGTTAGTACTGATGGGTATACATTAGGAAGGGTCCCTGGATCATTGGATTGGCCCAGGGGTGGGGGTGGGGAGCTGGAATTCATGGCATCATCCCCTGACCCATAGAAGCTCCTCCCCTTGTTCTCTGCATGATTTGGGGCAGGGGGGTGGGAGTGGCACATGGAAGCAGCTACGTTCTACTGTGTCATCCTCTGCTGAGCTCACAGACACCCCCCACTTCCCCTTTCGGGTGGAGAAGGTCCTGCTGCAAGGCCCTGCTCACTTGGACTTTTTTGTTACGGCATTGACTGCTTGGGCTATAGGGGCCACACCCCAAATGGAAGGAGCACACAGGTAAGAAATAGCCCAGAGCAGTGGACTTAAGACTCTCTGAAGGGAGGGCCCTGCTGGTGTTGCTTCCCACAGGGCCTTGGATGGGACCCAGTGGAGATGGAGGATCTGGGGGTTCCCCTACCATTTCCCCTTTAATGGCAAAGGCCCTGATGTGGGTGGAAGCCAAAACAGGCCTGGCCTAAGGCTGGGAACCAGGCATCTCTACTGCTCTGACAGAGAGACAAGGGCCTGGAGGTCAGGTGTGCTAGCTGCTAGACTGCCTGGTCCATCAAGAGCCCACTTGCAATATTTGGTGTTTTTCTTAAAGCTGCTGCTGCTGGAATCGAGAGACTGCCTGTGAATCTCAGCTTTCTTTCTGCAGGGGGGAGGGAGGAGTAGGTTTCTATCCATCGCTGTTGCAGGGAAATGCTTGAACATGTGTCCTGAATGCTCCCCTAAAGGGTCAGAAGGTGAAGAAAAAGAACTCAATATTTATTACTTTGGCTTAAAAGACCATAAAACTTTTTAATGGTGATTTTTGAAAGCTGGGGTCAGCATTTGAGACACCTTGAAGGGGACTAATTTTCAGTGGGCGGGTGCTCAACACTTTCTGAAAATCAAACCTTGTTAAGTATCAGAGGGGTAGCCGTGTTAGTCTGAATCTCTAAAAAGCAACAAAGAGTCCTGTGGTACCTTATAGACTAACAGACGTATTGGAGCACACGTCTGATTAAGTGGGTATTCACCCACAAAAGCTCATGCTCCAATATGTCTGTTAGTCTATAAGGTGCCACAGGACTCTTTGTTGCTTTTTACAGACCCTGTTAAGGGCTCTCAAAATCACAAGTCCGTGTCCATTTGGAAAATCTTGGCCATGAAGCCTGAACCTGCCTGCCCCTTTCATAGTTATAAACACTGAATTATTTCAATATGGGCCTTTCTTATTCCAGTGGACCACAATATAAAGCATGCAGGACTGAATCCTTTATATATGTTCCAATCTGGGTTGGTTTTTTTAAAATTTATTTGTTTAATGAGTGCATTATAAGCCTCTACCAGCAGTGATTTCTAATGACTTTACCCTAGTGGCAGGCAGCACTGCTGAACGTATGCAAATGAAAACTACAAAAGATTTCAAAAGAAGGATGTGTAACCTCTGTAACACTCAAATCAAGCTTGCTGAGTTTTACAGAACCAATTAGGGCTCAGACTAGCAGTCCTTATTTAGACACAACCAGGGATTGTATTCTGTTACTTAAAGAAAAAATCTGTATGTTATTTATATATACAGCACTTTCTTAAGGGTGAAATTCACCCTACAGCAGACAGTAATTGTGAGGTCTATCCACCACTTAACACTATATGCTCAAGTAACCCATAAGCTTTATCTTGGCCCTCTGCCCAGGGTAAATTTTACCCTTAGCAAAAGCATTATGTTGAGATGGTGTGGTCAGGGGTACACGTATGTTACAGGAAGCTAGCTTTGACAGCAAATGAGAGGCAATTCTTTTGGAGTCTGCACAATTGGTTTCCTAAAATTGTTCTTTAATCTCTTAAATGAAAAGATTTTTACCAAGAGACAAGAAGGGAAGGTTTATACCAAGCAGTTAGCTAGGGAATTATCAGTCATGACAAAGAGGAGCTAACTAGCACAAAGTTTATGCTATTTAAAAATCATGTGCTTTTTTTTTTTAGTACATCTAAGCACATTTTAAACACAGCCAGAAGCTTTCAGCAGAGCCCCAGTCTTCTGCATTACAGCTGGGCTAAAGAAACTAGCACTGGAGGAGCCATTACAAAGAGTGATATGACTACACAATATTGCAGCCACTCACACAGTCAAAGAATATCATGAGGGCAGGGGACAGGTCACAGTTTTTATTGCTTAAATGTATATTTTTATTTCAGGGACCTTCTTTTAATAAAAAGCACCAGCATTTAACAGTCTAAGTTATGCCAGCAATATCCGCAGCCAAGGCTGAGTGTGCACGAAATCATAGTGTAGGAATATACCAACTTCTGTGGGTCTCTTAGGCTGTGATTTTGATCTATCGCTGTAATGCAGCAAAAGATGACTGATCTAGGGTGACCAGATGTCCCAGTTTTATAGGGACAGTCCTGATATTTGGGGCTTTTTCTTACATAGGCTTATTATCCCCCACCTTCTGTCCTGATTTTTCACACTTGCTGGCTGGTCACCATAGGCTGATTCCATTTCTACAACAAAGATCCCTTTAGATTCATAATGGTCCTAGGTACTTTCCAACTTCTGAGACCCAGCCTAAGGCCTTGATTCCGCAAAATGCTTGAGCGTGAGCCTAAGTCACATTTACTTCAATGGAACTTATGAACATGTTCACAGTTCAGCACATATTTAATGGATTTTCTGGACTGAGGCTTTTCTTAAGAATCTGATATATTATTTAACTGTATTTAATTCTGTCCATTCCGTTTAATGTTCTTTTCACTCCATTGCCACCAGCAAAAAGAACATATGGAAATAATGTATCTTTTTGTGCAACCAAAACCCTCAGCCCCAGCCAGAGCCCTCACCCTGCCGGCACCCCAACCCTTTGCCCCAGCCCTGAGCCCCTCCCACCCTCCGAACCTCTCGGCCCCACCCTTGCCACACATCACTTCCGTATTGGTGCACATAACAAAATTCATTCCGCACATGGATGTAAAACATTAGAGGGAACATTGTCAGAGTGAGGGTCCTGATACCTTCCCTGAAACTAGAGTTAAACCAATGACTGAGTTCATGGACTTTGTCCATTTTTGTCCCCAAGCTGTCTGCAAACCAGATGACGAAATCCTCCACTTGTATACATTATTCAAATAGAAACCAGTTTCTTCAGCAAATAATTCCCGAGCTTGCAGTTCAATGGAATGAGAAATATTACAATCAGCTTTTTGAATGAAGGCACAATTTGTGTATCTAACCAGTACAGCACTTCTCACCCAGCTGTGCCTCACAGGAACATTGCCAAAGATCAGACGCCACTAGCACTGAGTAGCTTTCAGGTAGGTGAGAAGTTCTATTCTCCAGCAGCATTAAACAATGGCAAGAGAACGCCTCAGTGAAAATCCTCAAGACGTCACTCTCGAGGTGAACAAACAGGGCTTCGTCATGAATCCAGCTACCCAAGGAAGGAACAGGGTGTTAGGAAGAGTCTCCTTTACTCTCCTGTGCTGGGTCCTGAGTGGCCAACCCTTGCTTGAGGGGGAAAGCAGCAGCTACCAGCTATTCCTCCTCCAGGACAGGGGGGCTTGACTCGGCCCCACCAACGCACTCAGCCATCAGCTGAACCAGCATTGCGGGAGAGAGAGGGAAAGGAAGCTGCTCTCAGCAAAGGGTATTCTGCCCCCTTTGGACCCAGTCAGCAGCAGTCACTAAATGCTGACCCTCCCTGATCACAGTTCAGTCCCAGCCCCGTTCCCATGGCAGGGCAGCTAGACTGGACAGAGACAGCTGCATTCCCCAGCAGGGTGAAAACTCTACCTTGCCAAGTGCCCTGGAGCTGTAAAAATCTGCCCAGGAAGGATCTCTAAAATGCCATGAGAAAGCACAGGGAGAGAGCTCATTTAGCAGCAGGACAAGATGGAAGATGGGGATTCTTGTCCTACAGGATGTGAAGAAGGCAGGGGGAGATAAGCTGCCGTTCCCAGGCAGCAGAGGGATTGAGGGAAAGTGCTGGGTCTTATCACAACCCAGAAGGAGCTGGAAAGGGTTCCCTGAGCATGATCCTGTGACCCCCTGCCTAAAAAGAGAGAAGGGGGAGACTACCATGGAGAAGGCTGGACCAAGGGTGAGTCTCGGGAGAGTTAAATGAAGCTCACAGATTCTATCTAAACTGGCCTGATAACTGGTGTCCCATGCTGAGAACAAGCCTGTTGGTTAAGGCAGACTGGGAAGAGCAGAGCCCAGAGAACCAGCCCTTCTGCAAAACTGGCCAGAAAAGGAAGACAGAGGAGAAGCAATTCCTCAGCTTGTGCCTCTCTGTAAAGAGGGATGACAAGGCATTAAAATGGTGTGTGACATTAGTGCCCACTGAAAGGTGCAGGACTGCCAGCCTGGCCAGGGTGCTCCTATCCATCCACAGAACAGCTGGAGCATCAGGGCCGACCCTGACCCCTCACAGAGCCTTGTCTCTGGGCTACAAGGACCATGCCAAGAGATCAGGGAGCTCAGGATTCACATCTCATGATTTGCTTCTCGGCTGAGAGTGCCAGGCCATCCAAGGAGCTAGCTAGGACCAGGTGGGTGGCTCTGTGACCCAGCCTCCCAGAACTGTACTGAGATCACCGGAGTCTTTTCACAGAGGCCACTGAACACCTGTCAGTTGGGAACAGTTTCCACCACTGGCCACCAGACTGAAATAGGTGACCTAGATCCGAAAGGTGCCACTCGCCAACCTCCACGCACCACATACGGAGACTCCCCTCTGCACACAGATCTCCATACCCCACGGAAGGGAGAGTCAGCCCCCTCTACAGCACCATCCTACAACCCCCTGGGCACCCACCAGGAAGAGATGGAGGCTGGAAGGGAGTAAAAGAAACAGCCTCTGACCCCAGGGAGATTCCCCTAAAACTGTAGGCCCTGGAACCTATTCTGCAGCAGGGTGGGGCTTCCCTAGATCACAGGGATTCCTCCACCCCAGCCCCCTGGCACAGGATGAGAGGAGCTGGACCCTAGAGAGGGAAAACCCCATAGCAGCCTCCTTGCACCTAGCACTTTGCACCAGCCCCACACCTGAGGGATACATCAATCTGCAGTTTCCTTTGCAGGCAGCTGAGTTAGGGAGATCCCCATTGCAGAGGCTGGTGAAGCGTGGCAGGAAGATGAAGGGCCTGATTACGGGAGGGGCTGGGCACTAGCAGCGCCCGTTGATTTCAGCTGGAGGGGCGGGTGCCTGCTCAGCATTTCTGCAAGTCAGGCAGGAGGGTCAGAAATGCACCCCTGTGCGAAGGCCAGGGCACCAGGGACACCTGCCAACCAGAGCTGATGGGGGGATATGAGCAGGGCCAGCCCCCCGTGACCTGCCCCAGAGCTAGGGTGACAGCTCCAGGCTCCTCGCTGCCCAGGGCTCCGGCTGCCCCCTCAAACCATCTACCCCCCCTTCCCCGCCAGGCAGGAGCCTGGGAGCAGAGAAACCCCTCCCCAGCCCGCCGGTGGCAGCTCTTGGAACAGGCGGGGGGCACAGCAGAGAGGGTGGGGTCAGGCGTGTAAGGGGACCCCCCCCCCGAAAACCCCCTTCTGCCTACACCGCGCACGCAGCCCCCAGCCCGCGGCCGCCCCTCCCCGGAGCCCGGCCTGAGCGCCGGGGAACAAAGCCTCCCCCTGCCCGCCGCGCCTCCCCCGCGGCCGGCCCCGGCTCCCCGGCCAGGGCGCCTCCCGGGGGCGGATGGAGCCTCCGCCCGGCCGCGCCAGCCCGGGTGCTGTCCAAATGCTGGCGGGGCGGGGCGGGCCCGGCCGGGGATCGGGCTGAGCCGCCCCGCTGCACCCGCCGCCTACCCCAGCTGTTCCTCTCCGCGCGGCTCCTGGCCATGGCTCCGGCTGCTGCCCTCGGGAGGCTGCGGCGCCGCGTCTGAGCCAGCGGCAGGAGGCGGCGCCGGGCGGGAGCGCGGGGACTGAGCGCCGGTTCCGCGCAGCGCGCACACTCTGCACACGCCGGGCACACACACGCTGCAACATCCCCGGCATCTCACTGCACTCCCCGGGCACACACACGCTGCAACATCCCCGGCATCTCACTGCAACACTTGCCACACACCCACTGCACTCCCCGGGCACAGACACGCTGCAACATCCCCGGCATCTCACTGCACTCCCCGGGCACACACACGCTGCAACATCCCCGGCATCTCACTGCACTCCCCGGGCACACACACGCTGCAACATCCCCGGCATCTCACTGCACACCCCGGGCACACACACGCTGCAACATCCCCGGCATCTCACTGCACAGGCCGGGCACACACACGCTGCAACATCCCCGGCATCTCACTGCACACCCCGGGCACACACACGCTGCAACATCCCCGGCATCTCACTGCACTCCCCGGGCACACACGCGCTGCAACATCCCCGGCATCTCACTGCACTCCCCGGGCACAGACACGCTGCAACATCCCCGGCATCTCACTGCACTCCCCGGGCACACACACGCTGCAACATCCCCGGCACCTCACTGCACTCCCCGGGCACACACACGCTGCAACATCCCCGGCATCTCACTGCACTCCCCGGGCACACACACGCTGCAACATCCCCGGCATCTCACTGCACTCCCCGGGCACACACACGCTGCAACATCCCCGGCATCTCACTGCACTCCCCGGGCACACACACGCTGCAACATCCCCGGCATCTCACTGCACTCCCCGGGCACACACACGCTGCAACATCCCCGGCATCTCACTGCACTCCCCGGGCACACACACGCTGCAACATCCCCGGCATCTCACTGCACTCCCCGGGCACACACACGCTGCAACATCCCCGGCATCTCACTGCACACCCCGGGCACACACACGCTGCAACATCCCCGGCATCTCACTGCAACACTTGCCACACACCCACTGCATGCCCCGGGCACACACACGTTGCACCATGCACTGCACACCCACTACAACACTCGTGACACACCCTCTGCACGCCCCAGGTACACACATGTTGCAACATGCACTGCACATCCACTGCAACACCCGCGACACACCCATTGCACGCCCCGGGCATACACACATTGCAACATCCACTGCACACCCTGGGCACACACCTGCTGCAACACCCATTGCATGCCCCGGGCACACACCCTTTGCAACACCCCTTGCACCCTCACTGCACAACAGGGCTAGGCACATTCACTGCACACACACTGGAACACCCCCGACACACCCACTGCACACCCCAGGCACACATCCACTGGAACACCCCCTGCACGCCCACTGCACACCCCAGGCACACACGCACTGCAACATCCCCAGCACCCTCATTGCACATCTGGGCACATCCTCTGCACACACATTGCAACACCCCGACGCACCCATTGCAACACCCCTGCACCTTCCATGCAGACCCCGGCCACACACCCACTGCAACACCCCCTGCACCCTCGCTGCACATCTGGGCACATCCACTGCACACACACTGCAACACACCTGACACAACCACTGCAACACCACCTGCACCTTCACTGCACACCCATTGCAACACCCCCTGTGTGAACACATGCTGCAACAGCCCCTGCACCCTCACTGCACACCCAGGGCGCACACACTGCACACACACACTGCAACACCCCTGCACCCTTACTGCACACATTCTGACACTCCCTACACACACGCTGCAACACCTCCTATGCCTCACTGCACACCCTGGGCATGCACACGCGCACACACACACACACTGCACACACGGCAACACCTACTGCACACTCACTGCGACACTCCTTGCGCACGCACACACTACAACACCCCTTGCACCTCACTGCACACCCAGGGCACACGCATTGTGCACATTGCAGCACTCAGTGCACACATTGCACACCCTGGGCACAGTCACTGCACATTGCAACACCCCTGCACCCCCTCTGCACATCCTGGGCACACGCACTGCAATACCCCTTGCACCCTCACTGCAACACCCATTGCACACCCCAGGCACACCCAGTGCAAAACCCTCTACACACCCACTGACACACAGCCCCGCTTCATACCCCCTGCAAATCCGAGGCACACTCACTGCAACACCCTCTGTACCCCCAGGCACATCCCCTGCACACTCACTGCACACCCCAAGCATAGTCACTGCACTTCCACTTCACTCACCCAGGCACACATCCACTGCATCCCCAGGCACACCAACTGCAACACCGACTGCAACACAGCCTACTCACCCCGGGCACCCCCACTGCACACTCCTGCAACACCTCCTACACCCGTACTGAACACCCCAAGCTCTCCACAGCACACCTTGAGCACATACACTGCACATACGACACACACACGCACACACACTGCACACCCACTGCACATGCTGGGATGCACCCCACTAGCGTGCACACATGACACACACCCTGGAACACACACACTGCACACATCAACCCCCATTGCACCCACACCCTGCACACATCCTGCACATAGCAGGACACACCCAGCACCGCTCACACACTGCACAGCTTAGGACACACACACCAACACCTACTGCACACACACACTGCACACCCCAACATGCACACCTCCACTACATATGCCAGGAAACACCCACTGCTCACACCAACATTCACTGCATACTCCTCCAGTGCACATGGCTACTGCACAATCTAGCACACACACATTCACATCACGCCTCACAACATACTTAGCACCGCATATACCTCAACTCACCACAACACACTGTGCGCGCACACACTGTGCACACACCGCACATCCCAGACATGCTTGGCAATGCACACACCTACTCACACACCTCTTGTGCATACACCAACATACCCAAATTGCACACCCTGGGACACACATGCTGCACACACACTAGTACCCCCCCGTACATACTCACTGCACATCCCATGCGGAACACCCACTGCATCCACACACTGTACACCCCAACACACATGCATTCACTGCACACTCTGGGACGCACCCAGTGCTGTACACAACATACTGCACACAAACACCACACATGCTGAAACACATCCAGTTCCACACACAACACCACACTGCATACCCCTCCAGTGGACACACCCACTGCACCCATATACCATAACACACACTGTGCACCCCAGAACACAACTAGTGCACCCAGCACACACCTCTAGTGCACACATCACTGCACATCCCTCCAGTACACAAATCCACTGCACCTAGGGCCACACCTTTACTGTATACCCAGAGCCACACATAACACACACACACACACACACACTGCACACCCCATGACACACCCATTGTTGCATGCAAACTCCACTCACACACAGCACACACCAACACACACACATACTCTGCACACTCCCTGAGACACATCCAGCACTGTGTGTAAACACACACACACCCTGCATGCACTTAGACATACCCAGCAGAGAACACACCATGAACACTGCATACACCTGGAGACACACAACACATGCACATCACAGACACATGGAGACACACAACACACTGCACACACCCCAATACACATTGCATATATCCCAATACACACACAATACATTGGACACACCCCAGGACACACACACACTGTGCACATGCACATGCACACACTGCCCATACTCAGAGCCACACTCTCCAACACACACACATATACACACACACACAAAGTACATACCCAGTACTACACCCATACCACAACCACTCAAACCACACCACACACACCCCAACACATACAGCACACACCCAGCACTTCACACGCCCCTGCCACACATCCAGGGCCACACTCCCCTGCACACCCACACTAATACACACTGCATACATCAAGTATCAGACATCATACATCAAGTGCCACACAACGCACCAGGCACACCAAACACACACTGCACACACCCAGCACCACATACCCCAACGCATCCAGAGCCACACATGCCTACTGCACACCCCAACACGCACCCAGAGCCACACACCACAACACACACCCAAAGCCACATACCCCACACACACTCCGTACACATAGAACCACACAACACACATAGGGCACACACCAACACACACCAAGAGCCACATATACAAAACCAGACACCCCAACACACACCACACACGCGCGCGCGCGCACACACACACACACACACACACACACACACACACACACAAAGTCACAGATGCAGACCCATACACCCCTACCTGCACATATACACCCATGGTACACACACACACCAGCACACACACACTGTACATGCTCAGTGATGCACACCCCAAACTACAGAACACAGAACCACACACCGCAACACACACACTGTGCACAGTCACAGAGCCATACACCCCAAAACATACGCACAATGCCCACTCACCAGCAAACACAGAGCCATGTAACACAAAGCCAAACACCTCTACACACATGCACATCACACAGACTCTATGACACTCACCCAGAGCCACAAAACACACACACTAAGAATCACACAACACAAATCCCCACACCCCAATACATACACACGGCACACTCAGTGAACAAACACAGTCACTCAATACAGAGCCACAGATCCCAACAGACACATCCCATACTCAGTGACACACAGCATGCAAAAACACACACAGAGAGTGTACCCTCACTGGCACACCAGTACACACACACAGCTCTCAAGGGCACACTCACCGACGCATACATGGAGCCACAAGCCCCAACACATACAACACAGAGACACACTCACCACCCCACAACGCAAAGCCAGACATCCAGCACACTCATGCACACCCCACACAGAGACACACATCCCAACACACACACAACCACTCCCCCAACACACACAGCAGAGATACACACTTCAACACAAACTCACACACATACAGTACATAGAGACACACATCACATACACACAAGAGATAAGCACGCAGAACCACTCACCACAACACACACACACACACAGAGTGCACTCATCGACTTGTGCACATACACACACAGACATATACCACAACATAGAGTGCACATAACTGCACACCACAACACACAGATGGTGTGCACAGCTACACACCTCGCCACAGTGCACAGAGCCCGGCACACTAAGCACATACCCCAATATACACACTGCACTCAGAGCCCAGCTCAAAGATATACAGCCCAACACACACACAGCACAGCTCCACACCCTCTAACACATGTAGTCTCAGCACATAAAGCCAAAGACCACCAGGCGGAGACACCCCCCCTGCCCAAAAAAAACCAGATAGAAACACACACAACACAAATCCAGACCCACATGTGCCGAAAGAAGTGCCAACACACTGTCATATACATTTATATCAGACCACTTTTCAGTCCCTGCAATCAATACATTTAAATGGGGTAGCTAATTCCCCATCCTCCAGCTTCCCCAGTCCTGCCATCAGTGAGCTAGCCGAGTGGCCTCAGGGAAATACCCACTAGGGAAATGCAACCTAGATGGAGCTACTATACGGTCGGTGCAAAACTGGTTGGAAAACCATTCCCAGAGAGTAGTTATCAGTGGTTCACAGTCATACTGGAAGGGCATAACAAGTGGGGTCCCACAGAGATCGGTTCTGGGTCTGGTTCTGTTCAATATCTTCATCAATGATTTAGATAATGGCATGGAGAGTACACTTCTAAAGTTTGCAGATGATACCAAGCTGGGAGGGGGTGCAAGTCCTTTGGAAGATAGGATTAAAATTCAAAATGATCTGGACAAACTAGAGAAATGGTCTGAAGTAAACAGGATGAAATTTAATAAGGACAAATGCAAAGTGCTCCACTTAGGAAGGAACAATCAGTTGCACACATACAAAATGGGAAATGACTGCCTTGAAAGGAGTACTGCAGAAAGGGATCCAGGGGTCATAGTGGTCCACAAGCTAAATATGAGTCAACAGTGTAACGCTGCTGCAAAAAAAGAGAAATCATTCTGGGATGTATTAGCAGGAGTGTTGTAAGCAAGACACAAGTAGAAATCCTTCTGCTCTACTCTGCTCTGATTAGGCCTCAGCTGGAGTATTGTGTCCAGTTCTGGGTGCCACATTTCAAGAAAGATGTGGACTAATTGAACAGAGTCCAGGGAAAAGCAACAAAAATGATTGAAGGTCTAGAAAACGTGACCTATGAGGGAAGATTAAAAAAATTGGGTTTGTTTAGTCTGGAAAAGAGAAGACTAAGAGGGGACATGATAACTTTTCAAGTATGTAAAAGATTGCTACAAGGAGGAGGAAGAAAAAATGGTTTTTCTTAACCTCTGAGGATAGGACAGGAAGCAATGGGCTTAAATTGCAGCAAGGGAGGTTTAGGTGGGACATTAGGAAAAACTTCCGAACTGTCAGGGTGGTTAAGCACTGGAATAAATTGCCTAGAGAGGTTGCGGAATCTCCATCATTGGAGATTTTTAAGAGCAGGTTGGACAAACACCTGTCAGGGATGGTCTAGATAATTAGTCCTGCCATGAGTGCAGGGGACTGGACTAGAGGACCTCTCGAGGTCCCTGCCAGTCCTATGATTCTATGATCCCCAACATACACAGAGAGAAGATACATCAACACAACAACCACAAAGCTCCAGTTGATCAGGGCCCCAGCTACCTCAGAAACCACTGCCCCCTTGAGAACTACATGGTGAGGGACCACTTTTGCCAGCTCACAGGTGCCTATGGGAAAGGGTGCTTCTGGGCACGGAGCTCACTCACCCCTGGAATTTGATCCCACCAGAAAGACATCTGTCTGAACCTCAGGGAGACATGTAAGATGCATCTCTCCTGCCAGGTTTTCCGGTAACAGCAGGCGCATGATTCCCCTAATAGTTAGGACTCAATTCACCACCCTGTTACACCAGTTTTATGCTGGGCCGACTCAGATGAAGATAGTGCAGTCACCCTGATGTAAAATGTATGTAACCAAGTGGTGAATTGGGCCCTTAAACTTCCGGGCACTATCTGCTTTCCAAGGATTATTCCAGGAAATCCAGCGGCTGTGATGAAAGGTCATGGTTCACGTTGGGTTCTAAAGTGCTCTTACATATGTTGTGCTTCTGAGTGTATGCGTAGAGACTTGTACATATATTTGTCACAATGGCATTACATTCTGGAGCGTACACAGAGGAATATTCTCTGTCATGCACAAAACACTGATGGAAATGTAAACTGAGGCACAAAATACTAGAACCCAACGCACAGCCAATTGACAAGTTCATCTGCATTGCACGGGTGACATACGTGGGCACTAAGGATGGCAGGGCTACAGCACTAGTGACTTGTTTCATGAGTCTACATTTGCCATCTGCCCAGAAAAAAGGGGTAATGTCCTTTCTTGGTTTTGTTCTGTGCCTGCAATGCCGTCTTGCCAAATACAAGCTCCCTACCCACCCTACCTTTTTTAAAACAAAATAAACCTGAAGCTACAGCCTCCTTCGGCTTCTGCTCCTTGGAAGTAGCAGTGCCCATCACACTGGGGATGAGCTCCCTGCGAACATCCCCCAAGCCACTTCATTGTTCTTCAGAATCCTCCTTATAACTGTCCTTTGCCCTGATGCCTACAAAAAAAAACTCAACAGTGGTTAGGCTGCTGGCTTGCTGAGACCCGTGCCGATCATGCTGACCAATGTGGTCACACTGCTTCCTTGTATAGCCCCACGTGTCTGTTCCAATCTCTTGTCTTATACTTGGATTGTCAGCTCTTTGGGGCAGGGACTTTTTGGTCTGTATTTATACAGCATCTAGCACAATGGTGAGTGTAACTGATGGGACTCAAACCCTCAGTGAATTAGGGATATGCCTACCCTGCATGCAATGTCAGCTCCGGTGGACTGGGTGAAAGAGATCACTAAGATCCAACGGCCAAGAAGGTGATTCTACAACGCTTTGTGGACAGTGAAGGGCTTGACGAGGCACAAAAGACATCAAGGCCATCCACTGCAACCAAAGAAGTTACCAGTCATGACAATTTTTCGTACCATTGGTGTCTGGCTTCTAAGGTCGAGAGAGTGGGATTGCTCCCATGCAATGGTTCTACTACTTAAAAAGCTTTCACACACAGGTCCTGTGCAAATCATCAAACATCATCATCATAACAGCTTTCTTAATCTCACCTATAATGGGGGGAAAGTCAAGATCTGTCAGAGCAGGTTGTTGTGGAATGTCATTGAGGACATTATTATTCACAGTTCTCGCCATCTTTCATTGATGCCTTCTTTATCTTTAGTCAGTGTTGTGTTGTCTGACCCCATTGCTGTCAGACAACACAACACTGATTAAAGATAAAGAAGGCATCAATGAAAGATGGCGAGAACACTTTAGCAACCTTCTCAATAGACCATCAACCGTGAATAATAATGTCCTCAATGTAATTCCACAACAACCTGCTCTGACATATCTTGACTTTCCCCCCACTATAGGTGAGATTAAGAAAGCTGTTAGCCAGATGAGTTCAGGAAAAGCTCCTGAAAAAGATGGGATAGCAGCAGAGATATACAAAGCAGCAGGTCCAGCAGCATTAGCAGCGTTCCACAGTGTGATCATCAGCATCTGGGAGGATGAAAACATACCACAGGACCTCCGCGATGCTACTATTGTCTCTCTTTTCAAGAACAAAGGCAGCAAAGCAGAATGTGGAAACTATAGAGGCATATCCCTCCTCTCCGTTGGTGGGAAGATCATCGTCCACATCATCTTGAACTGCCTAATAGCCAGTATTTCCGAGGCAAATCTACCTGAAAGTCAATGTGGTTTCCGACCTGGCCGGAGCACAGTCGACATGGTGTTTGCTGTCAGACAAGTAAAAGACAAGTGCATTGAACAGAATATGCACCTGTATGCTGTCTTCATAGATCTGACAAAGGCGTTTGATACCATCAACAGGGAAGCCCTTTGGACCATTCTAACATAACTTGGCTGCTCAAGAAAATTTGTCCAGATTATACGCCTTTTTCATGACAGCATGATAGGCGAAGTATTGTCTGATGGAGCCACATCAGCCCTCTTCAACATCATCAATGGCGTGAAACAAGGATGTGTTCTCGCTCCTATCCTATTTAACCTATTCTTTGCATGCATCCTTAACCATGCAATGAAAGATCTGGACCGAGGTATATACTTGAAATACTGGCACAATGGTTCCCTTTTTGCCCTCCGTCGCCTGAATGCAAAGACTAAGTGCAGAAACTCCTTCTTGAGGCACTCTTTGCCGACGACTGTGCCCTCATGGCTCACACTGAAAATGATCTTCAGCACATTGTCAACAAGTTTGCTGAGGCCTCGTAACTCTTCAGACTAACTATCAGCCTTGGAAAGACAGAAGATCTTCATCAACCTGCACCTGGATCAAAATCTTCTGTCCCGAGTATCTCCATTGATGGCACTCATCTTAAAGTAGTGAAGAACTTTAAATACCTGGGTAGTGTCATATCCAGTGATGGATCACTGGATAATGAGATCAACGCACCAATATCCAAAGCAAGCCAGGCACTTGGCTGTCTCCGTGTCAAAGTTTTAAACCACCACAACATCCGGATGTCAACAAAACTGCTTGTGTACAGAGCTGTTGTTCTCTCATCTCTTTTGTACAGGTGCGAAACATGGACACTATATAGGTGTCACATCAAGCAGCCTGAAGCATTCCACATGCGCTGCCTCCGCAACATCATGAAGATCCGCTGGCAAGACAAAGTGCCCAATCTCAAGATCCTCAAGAGAGCCCAGATGACAAGCATTGAAATGATGATCATGAAGTCACAGCTACGTTGGACTGGTCATGTCAGCTGCATGGATGCCAACAGAATTCCCAGCCAGCTTCTGTATGGTGAGCTCTCCCAGGGCATCCGGCGTATAGGTCGTCCACGGAAACGTTACAAGGACACCATCAAAGCCAATCTGCAGTACAGCAGTATCAAACCTAGGGACCTTGAGGACGCCACCAGTGACAGAACACAGTGGCATGCAACAGTCAGAAATACCTGCATTGCCTTTGAGGAAGATCACTGCCAGCGTCTACAAGAGACACACGAACGACGTCACAGAGCATCAGCAGCGCACAATCCACTGACCGTGAACTTCCCATGCACCATCTGCAGCAAAATGTGCATCTCTATGATTGGCTTGTACAGTCATCAGAGGGCACACCATGAGACCAACAATAGATGACCTGCACAGATTTGTCATCATCCGATCAATGGACCACCAAGAAGCACAATGGTGGCCTGCTCCATGACTAGGGCTCCTGGATGCTATGTCAGCGCAAGCCATCAATAATAATGCCACTCTGGAGCACAAAGGGGCAAATTGACAATGTATCTGGACACCAAGGAAACGAGAAGATGAGAATGGGTGGAACCTGGAGGCAGGAGATGGGAATTCAGCTGCAGGCTGGTATCTTGCAAAATGTTTTGTGCCAGAGAGAGTGACTGTGTTCTGTGATACAACCTGTGACACTGAAGGGAAATTTACAACAGTTGTGCCATCTGTCACGCTGTATGTGGGTTGAGCTAGTGCGTCCAGCTTCGGTTTGAGGAAGAGAAAAAATCAAAAGTAAATTGGTGTTCTGCTCAGGCAGCCTGTGTGTGCCAAACCAGTGTTTTGTTGTGCTCCCATTCACATGCTGGTACTTCATTAGTAATATCTTACCCAGTGTTCTCCCTTCGGTGTTTATGGCATTCCAGTGAAATGTACATTCTTTCAGCTCTCCGAAGCATTGGCTCACATGTCAGGCAGCCAAATCCTTCTGCACCCTAGGACACCACACGTGGCTATCTCAAAGGAGCAGGACAGGGTGATAGTGTATAACATGCTTTGAGACTCTTCCAAAGTTTCCCTTTAGATTTTTACTGTTAGTGCCTGAAGTTGCGTCTACCTCTTGCTCCTCTGAAGTGGCTGAGAAACAGATGGCATTCAGGGATGCGTTTTGCCCTGGAGACTGTTGGAGGACTGCAGACACTGAAACAGAAAATGAAAGGAAATAACATTTGAAAATTGGAAAGAAAAAGGAGGAAGGGAAAGGAGATCCATTAACTGGAAAGTCTGATTAGATCAAATTGTGTGCAGGCCTTGCTTTCCCTCATTCCCCTTGTGAACTGCCCACTAGAGCAGGCCCATGCTGCTGCCTTTCAGAAGCTTTTCTAATTATTTTTCTTCCCATTCTGACCCTGGTTCAGGGAGAGAGGCAGGGAGTGAGGCAATGGGATGGGGGT
The DNA here is from genome assembly GCF_025201925.1 of Gopherus flavomarginatus. Taxonomy (NCBI): domain Eukaryota; kingdom Metazoa; phylum Chordata; order Testudines; family Testudinidae; genus Gopherus; species Gopherus flavomarginatus. Next base: position 154,934,516 of record NC_066621.1, read on the forward strand.
GAAGATCCAGCCAATCACACGCTAGAGGGGTTATTGAGAAACAGCAACACGGAGCTGAGGAACAAATGCAGTGCTGAGAGACGCCACCAAATGTGGGAGCCAAAAGAATATGATGGGGCACAAGAGACAGCAAGATCCATGGGGCTGAGAGACAACCGAGATTTACATTAAATAAATAATGTGTCGTTTACTGACTTTGCTGGGGCAGTTTCATAATTTTGCCTTGATTTGACTGACTCACTTGCTAATCAGTGATCCACAAAAACACCCTTTTGTTTATTCTCACTTGCATTATGGCAGCAGCTAGCACCCCCAGTCATGGACCAGGACCCCACTGTGCAAGGCACCGGACAGGCACAGAACAAAAAGACTGTACTCAACCAGGTGGCTTTACATCTTCATGCAGCTTTGCACGCATTAACCAAGTGCACTCTGCAGTACTTCCACAAGATGTCTGAAAGACCCAAGTGTGGAAAATTTTCTGTTTGGTCTGAAAATACACTAATTCCCAGCAACAGCACTGTACTCAGTATGTTCTGTTGCTGATGAAAATGTTGCTAGCATTAAAGTTTTCTTGACATTCACATTGAGAGAAAACTATGCAAGCCTCAGTTCTTACAGTGGTCATATAATAATCCCTGTTTTGACGACAAAGAATGATTGAATTAATTCCTTCCTTCCTCTCCATAGATATTATCACTTCTGCTTTGTCAACTTTTACTCTTTCATCACTTCTGTTTTGCTGCTTGAGACATTACAAAAGTGACCTTTTTGTATCTGGAGATAGATCTTGATGACTCTAGTTCAAAGAGCTTTTTGTGACAGCTTTCCCTGCCTAGTTCTGCTCTTATGTGATTGATATGGTAGTATAGGTGATGGATCCCTTGTCGGGACTGGCTTCATTTCTGCATTCTTACTCCTAGTGTTAAAGGGTCAGATTTACGGGAAACACTGAAAAATACTCCAGGCAGACACCACTTTTATATGTTTTTTGCATTTCTTGATCCCTGAGGCCTTCATAAGATTTCTCAGCCCCTGTTTTTTCTTACTAAAAATGTTTGCATGAAAAGTAGATCTTTGTTGCTTAGGTACTTATCTACTCGTGCTGATTGTTCTTCATATGAAGTCGCACTCTGGTTGTGACATCATAACCCTCTCCACAGCAACTCTGTATGACATCACAGACAGGATTAGGATTTAAAGTAACTTCACAGTATGGGCCACCAAACCCTGCTGTATTAAAGCCACTGGAGAGCGGCTGTCTCACAGGCTGATTTTCCCCCACTACAGCAGAGATCACAGGTGCTTCTCCTGGCCTAATCCTTCCTACCAGAACAGAGACCCGAGGTTGAAAAGGGAAAGTCTGTTGTACCTCGAGCTGAGACCTGAAAGGTAGTCCATTCTTTTGGCCTGATCCTTATGGTTTTAATTCCTTTTCTCTGTCCCATGACACTGCTCCCATCTGGTTCCGAGACACACACACACACACACACACACACACACACACACACACGTTAAAACATATCCCCTTCCTACAGTTTGATTATATTGTAAGTCAGTAACAACGGTCAACTATGCACCAAAGCCTTTTGTTCCCCAGGCTTGTTTGTTTCTAGGATTTTTCCTGCAGATCGCTCTCTGCTCATGGGAGAGCCTCCAACCCTCCTTTGTATCCTGGCAGAAACTAGCTGAATGCACTGGCTGGCATGACTCTGCAATAATTCCACAGCATGTTCCAGCAGGGCTCAAGCACCTGATAACAGGAAGCAAAGACCGATCCCTGTGCAGGATACTAGAGTCTGCCAGTATATTTCGGACTCCTAATGCTAGTTTTAACCAAACAAGCAAATTTCCCTGAGCAGTTTCCCTGAGCTCAGTTATTCTCCCTGAAATTGCCTGTTGTACTCCTCGTCACCTAATGCCCTGCCTTTCGCAGAGCTCCGATCTGTGGGAGATATTGTAATCTAGATGGTTTACTTGCATTTGAATGCAAATGCTGCACTCAGTGTCCTGAGACAGGTTTGCATAAATGATATGACACAAACATAAATTATGTTCACTGGTGTCTCAATTTTCCTTTAGAAAAAGGCAAAGCCTTACACCAGACATTTCACTGGAAAGTTCACTTGCCCGAGAATGGGACACAAAGTGCCTGATTGTGATCTCACTCAGGTTGTTTTACCCTGGTATAACTCCCCTGCCTTTAACCCTACAGAATATCTCTTGGGTTGCCAATCCTCCAGGACTGTCCTGGACTCTCCAGGAAGATTGCCATGTGATGAAACCTCCAGGAATGTGTCCAACCAACACTGGCAATCCTAAATACCTCTCTTCCTCTGCATCTGAGTAAACTGTTGAATCAGGCGTACCTAGGTCTGTACAGCCTGTTGCCCACAGCTGCTGTATGTGATATGTCCGATACGGACATGCAGACCATCTGCTTGCCTCAGTAACCAATGCCCGCTGCTGACCTTCCCCACTGGCTTCTGACAATGCCTCCAACTCCATTGCCCCTTGCTAGCTAGCTGGGTAGTTTAGCTCTTTCACCACACCAAAAACTCTACCTATCACTGGAGTAAACAAAAGTCACAAACTATCACCCAGGCTTTTCTCTGAGTCACAGCCCGCCCTGGGGGTCTGTCAATCTTCACCCCTCTCCAGGGCATAGATCCGGGGGTCATCAGTCAAAAAAGAGCTCACACCTTTCCTCTTCTCCAAGATCCAACTTTGGGGCCCTAGACAATGAAGCAGGTGCTAGGCCTGGCTGCCAGTTCTCCTTGCTTTTCCTCCTCGGAGGCTGCTTCCTCTCCTCTGCCACGGTCCCATAACTCTGCTCTCTCTGGCTTTCTAGTGAAAGCAAAACCCCTTCTTTGAGGTCCCTTTCCCAGGCATAAGGATGCTTTTTAGGTATCTTCTCAGCACCTTCTGTGTTGGGCAGTATGTGGCCCCCAACATTGCTGCAGCTGCCACAGCTCTAAGGGTTTCAGTGGCCAAGGATCATCAGGATGTAGACATGATCTGGCCTCACCACCTTTTCCCTGGGTATGCCCCCTGGGCAGCATAAGAACCTCTATGGTGGCTCTACACTCGAGGATTCACCTAGACAATGGGGTTCCTCAGCTGTCTAGTTAAGCCAGCTTTAATGCTGTCAGTGGCACAAAGCAGGCTTAACAGGTAGAGAATCTGGCCCACTGTGTGTCGAATGGGATTGAAAGGCTGGGTGCTTAGTGCAGAGAGCCTGACTATATCCTCTTCATCGGTCTCACTTTTCCCTTGCAGCATTCAGGTCCACAACTCATATCAACTGCCAGGAGCCCTGCGGGAATCAGCATGAAAACCGGTGGGGGAGGGGAAGGAAAAACCCACCTAAAAACAAACCAAAAAAATCTTTGGAAAAAGCCACACTGTGGAGAGTGGGGAAGATGCTGTGGCCCTTCTTGACAGCTAACTCTGCTCTCATCGATATTGAAATTGGATGCAGAGTCCACAACACAGACAATATTGTAGGAATCAATAAATGGGAAAGCTGCAAGCTTTGCTGTCAATTCATGAATCCTTAAGCTCTGCATTTGCCAGGCTTCCAATATATTTATTATCCAAATACACTACGGGAATAAAACGAGCTTTCCTAATGCTTTGAACAAGTTCAGTGGGAGAGTTGGTCAAAACATGCCAAACCAAAGAGTTCCTAGCATTCTGATTAAGGCTAGAAGTAGACCACTTTCTTTGCTTCTGATTGTAAAATAAAAGTGCATTCAAACCCTACACTGGCTTTTTAAAACACCCTTCGACTGTATTGCTCAGATAGAAATTTGCATAAATGTTCTTGTAACTACAGCTACTAAATAAATCTGAGTATCTGTTATAAAAATAACATCCAGTGTTCTTTCACAGGAGACTGCCATGCAAAGAGCTCATGTTATCCAATCCTAAATTATACCCTATGTAAAACTACGTAATACCCCATTGAATGCTGGGAGGCATCCAGATGAAAGGTGCAACATAAAATATAATTCCCTTCTTGCCAAAGAAGCGGTATCATTCAATGTTTGGAACATAGTAAGGGGAATCAGGGAATTCATGGGTCCTAATATTCCTAGCTCTTATATTCCACACTCAAATACTTTGGGCAAGTCACTTAAGTTTTTTATATCAGTTTCCCTGTAAAATGGGGATAATTATACAAACCTACCTGACTCAGATTGTTATTGATTTATTGCACTAGTACCTATGGACTCATTGTTGTGCTAGGCATTGTACAGCCAGGAAGCACAAAGGCTGTCCCTGCACAAGCTAGCTCACGAGTTTGGATTCTAGCAATGTGGAATGTTGGAATGAACATACAGATGTGGTGGGGAGAAGAATGATGTGGGGAGGACAAGGTAACAGTCAAGACAGTTTTCATAGATTCTAAGGCCAGAAAGGACCATTGTGATCATCTAGTCTGACCTCCTGTATAACACAGGCCAGAGAACTGTCCCAAAACAATTCTTAGACCAGATCTTTTAGAAAAACACCTAATCTTGATTTTAAAATTGTCAGTGATGGAGACTCTACCAGGACCCTTGGTAAATTGTTCCAATGGTTAATTACTCACTGCTAAAAATGTACACCTTATTGCCAGTCTAAATGTGTCTAGCTTTGATTTCCAGCCATTGGATCATGTTATACCTTTCCAGGGGTGAAAGTAACTTACAGAACTTACTGGTACTGCTGAAGTCCTGAGGGGGCATGGCCTCATCCAGAAGAGGCGTGGCCTCTCAAGATTTAAAAGCCCCGGGGAACCAGCTGTGGCTGGGAGACTCAGAGCCTTTAAATCAACCAGGAGCTCCCAGTCGCAGAGGTGGCTGGGAGCGCCCCGGGGCTCAGGGGCAAATTAAAGGGCCAAGGGCTCTGGCCGCCAGGGGGAACCCCGAGCTTTGCGGGGCTGCGGCAGAGATTTAAAGGGCCCAGAGTTCCTGCCGCTGAGGGAAGCCCGGAGCCCTTTAAATCCCGGACTCAGCCCTGCCGCCGGAGCTGCGGCCGGGATTCAAAGGGCTCTGGGCTGCCCGCAGCCACGGGAAGCTCTGAGCCCTTTAAATCCTGGACCCAGCCCTGCCACCGGAGCCACGGCCGGGATTTAAATAGCTCTGGGCTGCCTGCAGCTGTGGGTTGCTCTGAGCCCTTTAAATCTCAGCCGCGGGCAGCCCAGAGCCCTTTCAATCCCCGCCGTGGAAGTCGATGTGGTCCAGCACGGCTTACTGGCTCTTGCCGGTACACCATACTGGACTGTACTGGCTTACTTTCACCTCTGTACCTTTCTCTGCTAGATTGAAGAACCCATTATTAAATATCTGTTCCCCATGTAGACACTTATAGGCTGTGATCAAGCCACTCCTTAATCTTCTCTTTGTTAAGTCTATCAGTATAAGGGATGTTTTCTAAGCCTTTAATCATTCTCACGCCTCCTCTCTGAACCCTCTCCAATTTATCTTGAATTGCGGGAACCTGAATTTGCCTAAGTTTGTAGTCACAGTAGTGCCAGTAGTCACAGGTAGCCACCGGGCTACCCAAGAGGTTAATCCAAAGTCAACAGGACTCTTTCTGATGATCTCAGTGGGTTTGAAATCAGGCCTCACTGCAGTGACTTGTATTCATCACGGGGTTAAAAGAGGTGGTGATAGGACTTCGTGAATTTTGACAGGGAGTTTTTGAGAGGATTAATTTGAAAGTGTAAATGTAAAGCTCTATATGAGGCTACACATTAATGTAGTCTATTACTGGAAATTGAAATGTTCTGTTTCTCACGCCATAATTTAACTATCTTCTGTGAGCACTAAATTCAGAAAACTGAGACTGGTGTTTGTGACTCTCACCAAGGAGTCTAAGCAGAAGGGTGGTAAAAGGGGTACCATAACTAGGAGTGTAGGCAGCTGTTTTACTGGGACATATTTAATTGTTTAAAATTATTTCAGGAAATATAGTTCTTGAAAGGGTAAATTGTTTTTTTCTTTCTCTTATTTGGTGGATGTGCAGGAAGAGGCATGTATTTGTGTTGGAAAGAATACGCAGGATGCTGAAGGGTTTATAGAGCAAAGAGGAAATTAAAAGTGAATCCCTTCTAGTTAGTCCACATGATCTGTGTTGCATTGGAAGCAAAACACTTTTCATTTAAAGTGATCCACTAAATAGAAAACAATTAGGGCTGGGTGAGACCATAATGCCTTAGACTGCAGCTAGGACACCTATGAGTTTAACCCAAAATAGTCGGTCCCATGATCCTCACTCTCCTTAGGATGGCTGGTGCAAGCAGTGATACTATTCCAAGGGCTTAAGGGTGGGGTTTTCAAAAGCACCCAAGGAGATAGGAACATAAATCCTGTTTTCAGTCTGAAAATCAGGCCCTAAGTGTTTTGTTTAGCTAGTATAATATGATGGATATGTATGAGGGGTATGACTGTACCTAAAGCACATGCTTCTTAATTCAATCAATGCACTAGGCACATGCAGGGTTGATACATCAGGATTCATTTTATCTTATTCCACCTAATTTTTTTTAAAAGATATTTATTCCACCAAATGGAAGGAAAATTACATGCTGTTTTTGTCTGGATGCTTTTACTGTGTTGTGCACATTATTGCCAACTCTAATCTCTCTCTCGCCCACGCCCTGGGTTTTTTATATTGTGCTCTTGAAAGACTCTAAGCTATAAAGCCACACACAGGTTTTGATCAGAAGCTCAGTTGCCATGTTGAAACTGATTTTTCTTCAACTAGTGATATACAGATCTAGAAGACACACCTTCAGCCATTAACTTTACCCTGAAAACAGCTTGAAAACAGCTTTTCACTGGCTCAAGGGTTGATAAATCCTGACAAAATGTGTACCCATTTCTAATGTGACCATCATTGTATCTGGATGTCCCACAACATTTAGAGATACCTCATCATCCCCTCTGATGGGGAGAACTCCCCTTTGCTCTCTTAAAATGTTCAGACCCCAATGTTCTGCTTCCAAGGGAGCTTTGCCAGAGTAATTTATGACATGGTTAATTGGGAAACACCTGTGTAAATATGTCCAGGGTCATGCTCTGAGCATGGAAATATTTAAACTTAACCTGATCTCTAGTGCTAGCAAGTTCGACCGCTGAAGGACCTCTGCAATGAATGCATTGGCCTGTACATCTATAAGTTGAAACCTAAGCTCTGAAAGCCAAAGCATTCCCCATGAGCACAGATGATGTACTAGGTTGCTAAGAGATAGGTCATCTCCGAGACAGCTGTGCCAGTGCCTATTTAGGGCCTTACAGATAAAGACCAGGACCTTGAACTGGGTCCAGAACTGAGCTGGCAGCCAATGTAGAATGTGAAGTACTGGAGTGATATGGTCTTGTTGGTTTGTAGCAGTTAAGAAGTAGGCTACTGCATGCTGTACCAGCTATAGCTTCCAGGTGGCCCTCAGGGTCAATCCAAGGTATAGCGAGTTAAAGTAATCTAGCCTGGAGGTAACAAGACCATGGATCACCAGGGTTAGACCTGTATTTGGAAAGATGGACACAGATGACTATCTAGAAGAAGAGGAAACAAGGTATTTCTAGCCACAAGTTGCTATCTGGGCACCTGCGTGTTGAGTTCAATATAGTATTTTGTAAAGATATGCTGTAGCTCAAAAGGAATTATTTTGGGGAAGTTCTCTGGGTTGGGATATACAAGAGGTCACACTAGGTGATCGCAGTGGCCCTTCCAGCCTTAAAGGCTATGAATAGTACCTTGAGATTGTGCACTTCTTTGACCCACAGAAAGCAGAAACTCTCAATAATGGGTGAGATCACATGGCAGTCACAACCAATTCCACCTCCATCTATCCTAAATTGGGCTCAAGCCAGGTACTTTTTATTCAGATCTCCTGCTAATCCACAGAATCTGTCAGCAGGCAGACATATTGTCCACCTTTATTGAGAAGGAGATATATAGTTGGGTGTCAACAATGTATTGATAGCACTGCCATCCCTAACATCCCAGAGTTTCTCCTACCAATCTCACAAAAATGTTACATAAAGGAAGTGACAGGAAGGAATTCTGTGTGGGGGTGGTTTCTTGGGATGTCCAAGAGTTTGCTCATCTCAATGTCCTGGGATCTATGGAAGAGGAATGAGCAACGCTGGCTTAAAGTAATTTCATAACCTTCTACCAGGTCCTTTAGGTGAGTCAGAAGCATCTTGTGATTAATTTGTGCCAGCGTTGCCAACAAATCTGACGATATTAGCATGGACATTTGATCTTCAATCACTGCTGTTAGTTCCATAGCCATGCAAGAAGCAAAGTCTGTCAACAGACTGCAGGAGATCTAAAATGTTGGCTCTGGTTCTGCAGTTGGTATGCTACCTTCTTCACCATTGTCTTTTCCAAGAACCAGAGATGGGACACAAGGTGTAATTAACAAGATCATTAACACTGAGAGGTGTGTTCTTGAGCACGGACTGTTGCATTTAAAGACTGCCTTCTCTGAGGCCTTGTCTTCACAAGGAAAAACTGTGTATTTTTAACATGTGCTAATGAGCATGTTTTAAAATTCTAGTGTAGACAAGGCAATTAGTAGTTTTAACATGAGTTCGCTGGTTGAGGTAAATCACGTTCCCCACAATGGCTAATGTAATTAGTACTGTAGCTCAGGTGATGGTTGCTTGTGTGACAAAACTGAAGACATGATGGGGAGTTGCACATGATAGAATTTGGTTTTGTTTTAAAAAAAAAACACACTAAGAAATGCCATGCAAAAAAACTACATTAAAGGAACACTACAAAGGTTGTAAAGTCAAGTACTCAAAAAGTTAGGAAATGCCAGATACAGAGTTGCCTGTGCAAGTGTAATTTATCTCCCTCTGTGTATACATTATGATAGTCTTTAATTACAAGATCATATGCTATTTTTTTCCACAGTGCCCCTGCCTCATTCAGTGTGCAGGATGGCTGCACAGGGAGGCAGAATCAAGGTTGGACAGCCAGCCATAAACCTGGCATTTCCTAACTTTCAGGTGAATGATTTTACAATTTTACAATTTTACAAATTTACAAAGTCATGTTATTTTAACACAGGGGTAGGGTTTTCTTTGTCTGGATATTGTATTGGTTTGTTGGTTATAGATGCAGGGAATTGAGCTTGGATTGGAGTGATGACACTGACCATGAGACCCCGGGGATTCCTTTTATACAGTGGGAAGCCCCAAGCAGTCATTTAGGACAGCCTTGGCTGCTTTGAACTACATCTGGGTGGGAAATGGCAAGAGGGCATCTGGATCTGGGCTTCAGTTTCTGAAATTGTATTTTTTTTTCAATTAGTTGTCATTCAAATTAGTAATATGCAGAGATGGGCCCAAACTGAAACACTAGACCCCTGAACCCTCTGGACCTTAAATAAAGCTTGGATCTAGATCTGAACTTTGCAGCTTGGGTCCATTTCTAATTATGAGTACAGCCAAATGCATAGGCCAGTGAATTACAATCACAATTTGTATTAGGACTGTCGGCTATAGCCAAGAGAATGGGTTCAGTTATGAGCACTTGTACAAAACAGATAACTGAGTATTCCCCCAGTGTAAGGGAAATTGCCAGGTGGAATAAAGCCAGCCCTACACCACCGTCTTCCAGTCCCCAGCATAGGAGGCAAGTTTGAGGGTAAGGGACGAGACTGGTAGATGCCCCCTTGAAGCTGCTCTTAACTATGCTGGAGTCTGAATTGACCTACAGCTATCCCGGGAGTGGAAGCCACAACCATCTTCCTTGCACCCCACCCTCCATCCCCCACACCTCTGCTGAATCCAGGGGAGACTTACTTCATCTGTTTACAATAACCACCAAAAATTGCTGACACACATAGGTTTATGTATGAGCTGGCCTCACAGAAAAGAGCTACAAAAATGATTCAGGGGCTGGCAAAAAATGCTTTACAGTGAGACGTGAGGAGCTCAATCAGTTTACCAAAAAGACTGAGGTGTTCAGATTATAGTGAATCAATAACTTCAGGGAAAGAAAATACAAGGGCCTTAAAGGGCTCTTTAATCTAGCACAAAAAGGCAAAACAAGAACCAATTGCTGGAATTTAAACCCAAATTCAGCTTTAAAAAGGCACCATTGTTTAACCAGGAGGGTGATTAACCACTGCCAAGAGAAGTGGTGGATTCTCCATCCCTTGATGTCTCAAGGCAAGGCTGGAGGCTTTTCTGGAAGATAAGTGAGACAAGATGGGTGAAGGTGATATATTTCATTGGACAACTACTAATGGTGAAAGAGACACACTTTTGAGCTACAGGTCTGGGAAAAGTACCCAGTGTATCGAAGCTAAATACAAGGTGGAACAGATTGGTTAGCATAAAGGATTAACATGTTGTAAGAGACCATTCACAGTGAAGTGGGCAGTTAACACAAAGGTGAGTTAGTGGGTTATAGTTGTAATAAGTAGGGTGACGAGATGTCCCGATTTTACAGGGAGAGCCGATTTGGGGGGCTTTTTCTTATCTAGGCTCCTATTGCCCCCCCACTTCCATCTCGATTTTTTAGACTTGCTATCTGGTCACCCTAGTAATAAGCCATACATCCAGTGCCTTTATTAAGACCATGATTTTTAGCATCTAGCAATGCTGTGAATTTAAATTCCTTTGAAGAAGTTGGGCAGGTTTCCTTTGAGGAACTCAGACATGGCGATCCATTTGTGAAAAGTCGACACCCACAACTGTTTTGGGCTTTTATCATGTTCCTGCCTCAGTTCTTTGAGACCCTCCCGGCTGTCTGGTTTCTCCCACACAGCTGTGCCTGGGGCATTTAGTGGGGGGGGGGGTGAGGTACACCACATGTGACAGACACGCGTGGGAGCCGTGGATCCTGAAAGGCGCCTTGCGGGCGTTTTGCTCAGCCCAGCCCTGGCTGAAGCTGTGGCATCTGTCGTTGGGGCTGAGTCGCTGGGCCCGGGTGCCCGGGGCTAAGCTGGGCTGATTTCCGTGGCTGGAAGGTCCCTGGGCTCAGCTTTACCGCCCCGGCTGGGGGATCACAATGGGCCGGCAGGGCTGAGGTGAGGGAGGCGGGGACAATTGTTCGCGGCTCTGACAGCGCAGGCGGCGCGGCCGGGTTGGAGCCCGGCAGGGCCCGGAGGCAGCGCCCCGTCTCCCCGCGGCGCGGCGCTGTGGCGCTGCCGCCCGGCCCCTCGGCGCGTCCCGGCCCTGCGCGGCGCCGCCAGCAGCGGACACGGAGCGCGGCGGCGGCGGGCAGCTCCGGGACCGCGGGGGGTCGGGCGGCGCAGCGGGCTTGAGCCGAGCTCGAACAGGCCCGGGCCGGCGGCTCGCGTGACTGGGCGGCCCGGGCTGGGCCCGCCGCTCGCCGACTGGCAGAGCGGGACAAAGGGCCGCGCCGGAGCCCGGGCAGAGGTGAGCGGCGCGGGGGCTCGCTCCGGCCTGCCCGGGGGCCGTGGGGTGGCGGCCCGGCCGCTGTCAGTGACCGGCCGGCCGGGCGAGGGAGGCCCCGACCCCGGATCCGGCCGCCGCGGGACTCCCCGGGCTGCTGGGCCTGCCCGCCGGAGCCGCCCCGCCGCTGGGAGCTCCGGGGCGAGGGTCCCGGGGGGAGGGGCAGCGACCGGCCCCGTGCGGTGGGGAGGGTCTCGGGGTGGGGGTGGGGGCAGCGACCGGCCCCGTGCGGTGGGGAGGGTCTCGGGGTGGGGGTGGGGGCAGCGACCGGCCCCGTGCGGTGGGGAGGGTCTCGGGGGGGGCAGCGACCGGCCCCGTGCGGTGGGGAGGGTTCCGGGGTGGGGGGGCGCAGCGACCGGCCCCGTGCGGTGGGGAGCAGCGACCAGCCCCGTGGGGAGGGTCCGGGGAGGGGTGTAGCGACCGGACTGGGGGGGAAGGGTTCGGGGGGGCGCAGTCACCGGTCCAGAGGAAAGGTTGCGGGGAGTAGCGATTGGACCGGGGGAAGGTCCTGGGGGGGGGGGGGCGCAGCGACCGGCCCCCTGCGGTGGGGAGGGTGCCGGCGGGGGGCAGCGACCGGACTAGGGGGGAAGGGCTCGGGGGGGCACAGCGACCGGACGAGGGGGGGCACAGTCACCAGTCCGGAGGAAGGGTTTGTGGCGGGGGGGGGAGGGCAGCGTCCCTCCCTGTGTGGTGGGGAGGGTCTGGGCTGGCAGCGATGTGGGATAGTGATTTGTCCCATGTGGTGGGGCGCTAGTGATAGGTGGTAGTGACCAGAGCTGTGAGGTTGGGAGGGGGTTCTTGGGGTAAAGCGGAGGGCAGAACCCACCTTCATGTGATGGAGGGGGCTCTGGGATAACGATGGGGGGCATTGCCTGGGTCCATGCAGTGTGGAGGGATCTCTGAAGGTTAATGATAGGGGACAGGTGAGGTCAGGGATCCTGGCATCAGCAATGTGCCTCGGGTGGGATGGTCCCTCTGGGCTGAAGAAAGGGGTGGGGGAGGCTGTCACTGGCTCTTAAGACCAGCCCCTTGTTAAATCCAGCCCCCCAATCACATGTGAGTGGTGAGGGCAGACTCCCCTCCCTCTTGTGGAGTCACCCTTCTCCAGCATCACTGCCCGAGGTGCCTGACTCTGGGGCCCACAACAGTTCCCCTGAAGAACAAAGATTCTGCCTTTGGAATAGCCCCACAAGTGCTGGGTACCAAACAAGGCCTTGCTGGGGGAGAAGGGGCCATGATCTCCTTCCCCACCAGTCAAGGGCTCCATCCCCACCCTGCAGATGACACACTGAGCTCTGTGATGTTCTGTCAATAATCAGTTTATTTGCCCAGGACCAAAGTATAAATGCAGCAAGAGCACGTACATAAGTGTGCCTCCAGGTGCTGTTGCCTGTCTCCTTGGTTATGTTTATGAGAGAGCATTTTTTGTTTAAATGGAAGACCTGAATAGATGATCTATCACCCCAGCTCTTTCTCTGCTAGAACATCTATCTCTGGGCCTATGGCAGGCAAGTTAGCATTATTTTTGAGGGGGTCCTTAAAATATCAACAGCACGTAGCTGCCCTGTGCTGTGGAGAGCATCCAGACAGGGAACTGCCTGTCCTTTGCCTCTGCCTTTGGACCAGAGATGGGAAGAGTTTGGGAAGATAGCTGCTGTTTCCTAGCCCCAGCACAGTGTTCGCTGAGCTGCTATCATAGCAGTCCCGCCTCCACCACTGTTGTCAACCAAGCTGTAACAGAAGCTGAGACCCTTTCCTCTAATGCAGCATAGAAATACTTGTGGGTGGAGGCGTCTCTCTTTTGAGATCCGAGTCCCCTTCCCCAGTCTCCTGGGAGCCAGCAACACAAAGCCTAACTGAAACCAAAGCCTAATAAGTCGTTTTGTTTTGTGTCTTAGGCAAAAAGGTGGGAGCAGAAGCCATGTGTGCGAAGAACAGATCCCCTCGTTAGACACCTAGAGCATCTGTCCTCCTGGGAGAGTACTCCCAAGGGTGGTGAAGGGAGAAGCAATTGCATAGGGTTCCTGTTTGCCCCCTCCCTGGGGCTGTATTGACTGAGGATGGACCCTGTGGCTCGGCCGAGTGGGGATATCATGAGGCGGAATCCACAGCAGGACTATGAGCTCATCCAGAGGGTGGGGAGTGGCACATATGGAGATGTCTATAAGGTGAGAACAATACACTTACACCCTTGACTCTGTCTGCACCCCCACTCCCTGTTTTGTGACCCTGTAAATATTAATGCTAATCAACTTTTATTTTTAGAAATCACTTATTAGCCCTTTTCATTTTGTGCCCGAACTTCAGAGCACAAAGGGACCACTAGCGCTGGAAGTGGGAGATGGTGACTTCCTAAAAGTCCTGACCCGTTCAGATCCCTGGCACAGTGTTGGCAGGCTGAGATTCCCCTGCAGCCCTCATGCATGTACCTCCACATTCTCTTTTTAAATAAAAAAGTTCTTTGACTCTTGGGGTGGATGGGACAAAATATCATCTCTCTGGTCCTGATGCTGCAAAGGGTCTGAACTGATGGATACATCACCTGCTACCTTCAGTGTTTATTGATCCTTTTAACAGGAGGGGAGGGTTATTTGTTCACTGAATTACTTTTGAGAATGTGTCATTTATAGTACCTGATTAAAAAGGTGCAAATTTATCCCTGAGTTAATAATAGCTTTCAGAGGCAGAAGCAGATTAAGCCAGCTCTTCAGAAAGTCATACGGAGTTTCAGGCCACTATAGAGTTAGTTAGGCCCTGACCACGCTGATGCGGGAAACACTGTAAACACAACCATGTCAAATAAAAGCTATGCATATTACACTTCCATTCCTAGACCATTACCTGGTGAGGTACTGACCACTTTCTGCGAAGCCAGTGGGCATTGAGGATGCTCAACAACTTGCAGGGTTGGGCGTCTTGCAAATAGTGCTTAAGATTTTTAGCTTTGTTGGCAAACTGGGGCTCTTAACTCTTGGGAAAAGAGGCTGAAGTGTTTTACTTTGGAATGCTGTAGAGTACATTTAACTCAGAAGTGGAACTGGCACAATACAACATACAGTGAAACCTATCTTAAGCCATTATACGAGGGGCCAACAAAAATTGACCCCTACTAGAGATGTCTTTAACTGAGATCAAATAAAACTGTACAGGTTAATTTTGGTGGCACTCCTGAAGTGGTTGCTGAAAGTAGGAGGTTGGCTATAGGAAGGTGTTTCTAGTGCATTCTTCACTGTACTACACAGTCACTACCTCAGGAATATTTAACAATCATAAATACTAAAATCAGGTATTTCCCAGAGGGCTTTACAAGGGACCACTAAGTACATTTGCTAGTGAATTTTGCTCTAAGCATCTGAAAAGGCCAGTTCAGCTTAACAGATCTAAAATGAAATCCATCTTAAACAAGTGTTGATCTTTTAAATTTTTCAGGAAGTTGAAGAAAGTTTATCAGCTTCCCATGCAAAGATCCCAAACAGGAATAAAATCAAAACCTCTCCGTAATGTAACCTGACAAAATTAAACCCCCAATATGTGAAAGGGACACCCTCAACTTAATACATAGTTTGAAATCCATGAGTTAAAAATAGCTTCGGAGACTACATTTATTCCTGGGCCATTGGTTTTTACTCTGTTCCTTTACCAGGGTTGTGAGTTCAATCGCCATTTGGGGATTGGCCCTGCTTTGAGCAGGGGGTTGGACTAGATAATCTCCTGAGGTCCCTTCCAACACTAATAATCTATGATACTCTATGAAAGACCCCCTATAAACAGGGAGACGCTAATTGTAGGGAGATCTGCATTATGAACCTAGAAAAGAAGAAAATAAAATGATTTGTGGTTGAGCACAAATTTGGGCACTCAGCAGCTTCTAGCACAATTAGTCTTTTTTGGCAGATGATTGAGGGTTTAAGCAAATATTTGTGTTCACCATTAGATTGTAGCAGTACATTTAAGGGATTATTTTGCATCCTCCACCCTACCCACGTTACTGTTCAGAACTGTTACTTGGAAGCTTAAAATTGAAATCTGTTTTGTTAGTGATTTTTTTTCCCCCTCTCTCTTCACCACATAGTGCACAATGGTTTATTGTAGAGTTGCTCATGAGTGCTGAGTTTTGGCACTGATTTGATGTTTTTCTATTCCAGAATGCATTTCAGGGTGGAGGAGAAATGCCTATAAATAAGTGATTTTCATATCTGTTTGCAGTGTGTATACACAGATCCAAATTTGGGCCTGCCAACCTTGGAAGTGCCCTTTTCAGTAAAATATCAATGCATCAATTGCCTAATCTGTATTAGGGATGTATCTGCTTGTTCATTAATGCTTGCATAAAACATAGCACTGTTTATTGAATGTTAATGACATTTTAAACTTCCCTTAATACAGTTCTTTATAAAGGATATCCTACATGCTAACTTTGAAAAGAGGTAATGAGGCTGGGATATTCAGTGGCATTGAAAAGTATGGTGGTGTCTTATCCTTGGTGCCTCCATCCTCCATTGTTGTTGTCAAATCATTTGCATGCTGCCATCCTGTTAAAGTTCCCATAATGCTGTTCAGAAAAGTAGGGATGGATGTTAGTTCTGCTTTCCTGGCAAAATTCCAACTTACTCACCTTGCAGTGCTTCCATAGATCTTCCATATGAGGATCTCAAAGCATTGTATAAACATGAATCAAGCCTCCCAGTACCCTGTGGAGTAGATCGGGAATACAAAGGCTGCATTTATCTCTGGTGAACACAGAAGCTCTTGGGCCGCAGTGCTGCGTGCTATCCAACATTTTAAGACAAGAGACTGGAAAAAAAAATCCAGTGGAAACTGCAGATAGAATTTAGGTACAGAAAGTAATAACCCCAGTATCCTGGCCAAATTCCAGCACAGGTAAACACCTATATCACTATAGTGCTTTGGAAATCTCTACTAATTAATACAGAATAAAAATGATAGTAAAGAAGGTATAAAGGAGGTTATACATTTTATTCTTTAATTGAAATCAGATAAAACATTAATATGGATTTTAATGGTGGCCATAGGAATGGGAACAGATGTCTTGGGGGTGTGCATATAGCTATGACATTTTAACATGAAGATATCTGTTGAGATGTTCTGCTGATGTTTGAGGTGCATAGTGGAATAACAGAGTGTCTGTGTGCCTTGTGTTCAATGCAGTGTTTTAGAGAGTGAAGTAATTTCAAGTTTAAATATATATTCTGTTACAAATTTGAGATCTTTAACTTTTTCTAACTTTTTTTTTCGAACTGAAAGATTTGCAAGGAGCATGTCTCAGTAATGTAGCAATAACACAATATGATGCTGTATAAAAGATCTGAATTCAAATTCCTCCCCGTGCTGGCATGAATTGTGTGACGCTTGTAACTCTTGAGGGGAGAGGGTTTTCTTATGCTGCACTGATTGCTCTTACTAATTGCATTGACATAAGCAAAATAAATGTCTCTGCATGCGGATTAGGAGAAACCTGGGTTTGTACCTGGGCGGTATCTGATTGTTCTGTAGGAGGGTAAATGAGACAGGTCTGCTTCAAATCTTAAAAGCCCCTGCTTTAAGTTCTGCTTCTCAGCTTGATGTTTGTGAAGGGACACTGATAATTTCAAAAAATATCACATTGGGTTGTCAGTTAACGTGGTACTTTAAAAACCTCACCAAGGCAGAGTTCCTGGCCTACAGACCTTGCAATTTAAATGAGACCAAGAACAACAGATCAGGAGCGTCAGAGTTTTTGGGAATTACTGAGAGTGGGGAGGGATTGCTTGAAGATGAGGGTTTAATGCCTGGCATTGGTTTAATTTGTAATCACTTGTGACTGCTGAGGCCACTCTTAGGATTAATTTATACATATGCACCTTCCTCTAGTAGCTGTCCTCCCATTTTCTCCCCTTTCCTTCAGATTTGTGTGTGTTCAACTGTTGAGTTTTGTCTGAATCCCAGCTTGTGAGCAATCTGGGACAGGGACCGTCTTGGTTGTTTGCTTGCCATTTAGGACAATGGGGTTGTGATTTCTGATTGGGGGTGGGATTTGAAAGAGGAAAGGGGATGTTTGGAATAGGAGTATGGAGCTTGATAAAAGGCACAGAGTCGTGACTGAAGAAAGGAGATAAAGGGAACAGTCTCAGTAAGCAATCATGATGCATCTTTACATCATGAGATGGGGTACTTCAGTCATAAAGCCTGCAGCAAGTATGTATTTGTACATTCTAACAACTCAAATATGCGGCTGTTAGAGTCCCAGCAGCTGGAGATTCCTGCCTGAACTATGTTTACCAAAAACTCAAAGTACGGAATAAACCGCATCTGAGGTATTGGGCACTCCGTTTCCTCTCCTGCATTGTCTTTTCCTGTGACTCTTGGACTTACTGGCTACTTGGGGTACATCTTGACTTTAAAAACACATTAGTTTCTCTTGTATGCTGCATTTATTCAATCTCGTATGTTTTTTATTTTTCTTTTTTTAAAGGTTGAAATGGAGTTTTTACAAATACCCCATACAATTGTCATTTAATTACATACTGCAGTGCTTAAGCATCCTTGTGCAGAGATGGGTAATATTGATTTGTAAAGCATCCTTCTGCATACAGAACAGGCTTGAAAAATGTGTAGTGTCTTCAGGATATTTTGCAACAAATGATAATGTTGATTGCTTTACCTCAGTCACACATGACAATAATTTCATTGTTTAAAAAAGGCTGTGGCTCTAATCTCTTCTTGGTTTATGGAACTTATTTTTTCTTCATTCTTTGGTTTTTGGCTACTGTTGCAGATAAAACACAGGTCTCCAATATTTTACTTTGTGTGAAAGGATTTTGTGGTCTCAGTTACTTTCCCACTAGGCAGGCTTTCAAATCACAACATCTCCATTGCAGTGGCGCCCTTCACAGGAAAAAGCCTAAGGACTGCATAGGCATGGAAACTGCATCAGTTCTTAGATATGATAGCTGCAAGTCAGGGATGAGGTATGCAGCAGTGGTGGAGAAACATTAATTGTTCTTTGGACCTAGAGGACCTCAGCACATGGCCATCTCTATGGCGTCTTCCACAGTAGAAGGAACTTCCAAACAATGGTGGGTCATCTTCAGCCTGTCAGCGCTGATCAATCATTCAGAACAGAGGAGGGCAGAGGAAAAAAAAAACTACAACTAAATCTGGGATGCAGACAGGCTTAACCAAGTCCCTCAGACTAGTTTTCATTACTTCTTCCAACATTCCCATCCACATTCCTTAGTGGTATCTGATTCAAGGCTGGCCTATGGAAAATCTACACATCCGCTTGAGAAAAACCCGAAGATCATAGATTAGGGTTGGAGGAGACCTCAGGAGGTCATCTAGTCCAACCCCCTGCTCAAAGCAGGACCAACCGCAACTAAATCGTCTCAGCCAGGGCTTTGTCAATCTGGGCCTTAAAAACTTCTAAGGATGGAGATTCCACCACCTCCCTAGGTAACCCATTCTAGTGCTTCACCAGCCTCCTAGTGTAATAGTTTTTTCCTAATATCCAGCATAGACCTTCCCCACTGCAACTTGAGACCATTACACCTGCCACCACTGAGAGCAGCCTAGCTCCATCCTCTTTGGAACCCCCCTCCAGGTAGTTGAAGGCTGTTACCAAATCCCCCCTCACTCTTCTCTTCTGCAGACTAAATAAGCACAGTTCCCTCAGTCTCTCCTCATAAGTCATGTGCCCCATCCCCCTAATAATTTTTGTTGCCCTCTGATGTAGTGGGGGGCCCAAAACTGAACGCAGTACTCCAGATGCAGCCTCACCAATGCCGAATAGAGGGGAATAATCACTTCCCTCAATCTGCTGGCAGTGCTCCTACTAATGCAGCCCAATATGCCATTAGCCTTCTTGGCAACAAGGGCACACTGTTGACTCATATCCAGCTTCTTGTCCACTGTAACCCCCCAGATCTTTTTCTGCAGAACTGCCTCTTAGCCAGTCGGTCCCCAGCCTGTAGCAGTGCATAGGATTCTTCCATCCTTAGTGCAGGAGTCTGCACTTGTCCTTGTTGAACCTCATCAGATTTATTTTAGCCCAATCCTCCAATTAGTCTAGGTCACTCTGGACCTTATCCCTCCCCTCCATCGTATCTACCTCTCCCCCCAGCTTAGTGTCATCTGCAAACTTGCTGATGGTGAAGTCCATCCCATCATCCAGATCATTAATGAAGATGTTGAACAAAACCACCAGCCCCAGGACCGACCCTTGGGGCACTCTGCTTGATACCGGCTGTCAACTAGACATCGAGCCATTGATCGCGAACCATTGAGGCCGATGATCTAGCTAGCTTTCCATCTGTCTTATAATCCATTCATCCAATCCATACTTTTTTAACTTGCCAGCAAGAATCCTGTGGGAGACGGTATCGAAAGCTTTGCTAAAGTCAAGATATATCACATCCACTGCTTTCCCCGTATCCACAGAGCCGGTTATCTCATCATAGAAGGCAGTCAGGTTGGTCAGGCATGATTTGCCCTTGGGGAATCCATGTTGACTGTTTCTAATCACCTTCCTCTCCTCCAAGTGCTTCAAAATGGTTTCCTTGAGGACCTGCTCCATGATTTTTCCAGGGACTGAGTTGAGGCTGACTGGTCTGTAATTCCCCAGATTCTCCTTCTTCCCTTTTTTAAATATGGTCACTATATTTGCCTTTTTCCAATTGTCCGGGACCTCCCCCAATCACCATGAGTTTTCAGAAATAATGGGAAATGGCTCTGCAATCATGTCAGCAAACTCCCTCAGCACCCTCGGATACATTAGATCCAGCCACATGGCCTTGTGCATGTCCAGCTTTTCTAAATAGTCCTTAACCTGTTCTTTCACCACTGAGGGCTGCTCACCACCTCCTCATATTGTGCTGCCCAGTGCAGCAGTCTGGGAGCTAATCGTTTCTGTGAAGACTGAGGCAAAAAAATCATTGAGTACTTCAGCTTTTTCCACATCATCTGTCACTAGGTTGCTTCCCCCATTCAGTAAGGGTCCCACACTTTCCCTGGCCACCTTCTTGTTGCTAACATACTTGTAGAAACCCCTCTTGTTACCCTTCAAATCCCTTGCTAGCTGCAATTCCAGTTGTCTTTTGACCTTCCTGATCATACCCTTGCATGTTCGATCAATATTTTTATACTTCTCCCTAGTCATCTGTCCAAATTTCCACTTCTTATAAGCTTCTTTTTTGTGTTTAAGCTCACCAAAGATTTCACTGTTAAGCCAAGCTGATCGCCTGCCATATTTGCTATTCTTTCTGCACATTGAGTTTGTTCCTGCACCCTCAATAAGGCTTCTTTACAATACAGTCAGCGCTCTGGGACTCCTTTTCCCCTCTTATTAGCCTCCCGGGGATCCTGCTCATCAGTTCCCTGAGGGAGTCAGTCTGCTTTTCTGAAGTCCAGCATCCGGATTCTGCTGCTCTCCTTTCTTCCTTTTGTCTGGATCCTGAACTTGACCATCTCATGGTCACTGCTGCCCAGGTTGTCACCCACTTATACTTACTCTACCAATTCTTCCCTGTTTGTGAGCAGCAGTCCGAGAGGAGCCTGGCCCCTAGTTAGTTCCTCCAGCACTTGCACCAGGAAGTTGTCCCCAATACTCTCCAAAAACTTCCTGGATTGTCTGTGCGGTACTGTATTGCTCTCCAGCAGATATCAGGGTGATTGAAGTCCCCCACAAGAACCAGAGCCAGGTGAAAACCAGATGCCGTTTATTGGGACAGAAGTTGTAGTCATCTGCAAATAGCAAATCATCAAGCCCTAATAGCCTGACACCACTTCTTGTGGGACAAAATCCTCCACTTCCTGAATCCGCTTCCAGAGGCTGCCAAGTGGGAAGTAAGGGGAATTATGAAAGTGTAGAAACAAAGCTTGGTTTTCGAGTGGTTATGACCTTGCAGGAATATCTCTACTTGAAGATGTTGAAACACATGGGTCCCAAGTAGCTCAGAATAACTCAAACGTTGCTGTTGCTGAGAGCTGTAAAGCTACCACTTGGAGCACAGTTGATCTGTTTATGCAAGATTACTACTTCATCTTGGCTTCCAGAGCTGATCCCAGTTTGCAAGAGTAGACCTGCCTTCTTCATTTTAATATTGTAACTCTCCTTTTTTGACTTTGTTACTGTTAATTTATCTCCCAAGGTCTGGGGATATGTGTCGATGATTCTTGAAGAAAAAGGTGTTACTTATAAGGTAACAGCTGTTCTTAGAGTTGGTCATCAGCATAAATCTATATTTGATTAAAACACTAGAACAATATAAAATAACGTCGCACACATTAAATGGATTAAAACCTGGCTAACTGATAGGTCTCAGTGTAATCGTAAACAGGACGTTGTCATCAAACAGGTGTGTTGCCAGTGTGGTCCTGCAGGAATTATTTCTTGGCCCTATGCTATTTAACGTTTTTATCAATGACCTGGAAGAAAACATAAAATCATCACTGATCAGGTTTACACGTGACACAAAAATTGGGAAAGTGGTAAATAATGGAGAGGCCAGGTCACTGATTCAGAGTGATCTGGTAAACTTAGCAAACTGGTGCAAGCAAACAATATTAGTTTTAATGCAGCTAAATGTAAATGTTTACATCTAGGAACAAAGACTGGAGGCCATATTTACAGGCTGGGGGGCTCTATTCTGGGAAACGGTGACTGAAAAAGGTTTAAGGATGTGGGTGGACGGGCAACTGAACGTGAGCGCCCAGTGTGATGCGGTGGCAAAACGAGCTGAAGAGCTAATGTGATCCTGGGATGCATAAGCGGGAGTCTTTAGTGGAAGTAGAGAGGTTGTTACCTCTGTATTTGGCACTGATGCGACCACTGCCAGAATACTGTGTCCAGTTCTGGTGCCAACAATTCAAGAAGGATGTTGATAAACTGGAGAGGGGTCAGAGAAGAGCCACACGAATGATTAAGGATTAGAAAAGATGCCTTATAGTGATAGACTGAAGGAGCTCAATCTATTTAGCTTAACAAAGAGAAGATTAAGCTGATTTTATTACAGTCTGAACGTGTCTACATGAGGAACAAATATTTAATAATGGCAGAGAAAGATATAACATGAACCAATGGCTGGAAGTTGAAGCTAGACAAATTTAGACTAGAAATAAGGCGAACATTTTTGCCAGTGAGGGTAATTAGCCATAGAACAATTTATCAAGGTGTGTGGTGGATTCTCTATCACTTACAAATTTCAAGTCAAGATTGGCTGTTTTTCTAAAAGATCAGCTCTAGGAATTATTTTGGGAAGTTCTCTGACCTGTGTTATTCAGGAGGGCAGGCCCGATGATCATAATGGTCCTTCCTGGCCTTGGAATCTATGAATTGTCAGCCCTGCTACTTCAGAGTCTCTCTGAGATTGTGATAAGGAAACTTGGGGTCATAGGTCCTTATCAGTGAGCCTGGGAATCTGGTACCTCAAGGGAGTAAGTGTGTAGCCTCAAGGGTCAAGATTTTTCTCAAAAGTTCCGTCTTGGGAGCCAAGTGTGCGTGCATACCAAGCGTGGATCTGTACTGACAGCACAAAGAACTGCAGTTATAGGGTAATAACTTCTATTTAAAAAAACAACGCAGTACTTAATTATATAAATGGGTTCATGTGAGCCAGAGTAAAACATCTGTTGTAAGTACCGGTATGTGTTTGGGTTAGGAAGGCACATAGAACCTGTAAGAGAATTTAAATGAATGGAATCCATGCAGCGGTGGCTCCAGACGCCAGCACTCCAAGCGCGTGCCTGGTGCGGCAAGCCACGGGGGGCACCCTGCCGGTCCCTGCGAGGGCAGCAGTCAGGCAGCTTTCGGTGGCATGCCTGCGGGAGGTCCCTGGTCTCGTGGATTCGGTGGCAATTTGGCGGTGGATACGCCGAATCTGGGACCGGGGACCTCCCGCAGACATACCGCCAAATCCGTGGGACTGGGGACCTCCTGCAGGCATGCGGCCAAAGTCAGCCTGCCTGCAGTGCTTGGGGTGGTGCAAAAGCTAGAGCTGCCCCTAAATCCATGTGTCTTGTGTAAAAAACACAGGACCAGTTCTTTGGTTTTAATTGGTAAAGGGGCACTTAGATCAAAGTTAATCCAATTTTTTTACATTGTGAGTAAATGAACTTTCACAAAACAAGATGAATAGAAACTTTTCCATAATGTGTTTATTCTGGGGTAGGAATGAGTGGTTTGGGGGAGGGGAAGGCATAGGAAGAAGTTTTTTGTTTGCAATCAAAGCCTTGCAAGGGAATCAGAAAGCAAAACCAACTAGCCTATTTTCAATGTCCCAAACTCTGGTAAATTCAAAAAAGTAAACCAATAGCATCAATAGTGAAAAGGAAATGGATTAGTAAATTTCTCTAACAGAATCTAAAGAGGCTTAATACAAGTAGGAAATTTTGGGGGTGTTTTTTTTTTTATTTGTTTAAAACATGATTTTTTTAATAGCAGTGTTTTGTCTTGTGGGTGGATGGAAAGGGTACTTTTTCTCCCTCAATTCATACCCAGATTTTCACACTAGGAAATGTACTTTTGCACTTGAACTGGCTGCTTGTACATTTAAGTATTATTTATTTGCACTAGAGTAGTGCCTGGAGGCCCCGGTTGGGGGATTGGACCTCCTTGGGTATGTCTACATAGCTCACAGCAGTGAGCCTCGCAGCCTGGCTCAACAGACTTGGACCTCTGAGGCTCCAGCTAGCACTCTAAAAATAGTTGCATAGACAGTGCTTTGAAGTTGCCGGGCTGGAGCTTGGGCTCTGAAACCCGCCCCCCTCCCCTTTGGCTTTAGAGCCCAAGCTGAAATGTCTGCGCTGCTGTTTTTAGTGTGGTAGCGCGAACCCCAGTCTGTCAGCCTGGGCTGGGAGGCTTCCTGCTATGAGCTGTGTAGATCTAGCTATTGTGTTAAGTACAGACCTGTACGAAGATGACAGACCCTGCCTCACAGAGTTTACAGTTTAGATTCAGGTTCTTCTATTTGGTGCTTATAGCCTTTTACGCTGAATATGAATCTTTTTTAAGTGATAGAAGTTTAGATCCTCACTAGCTGTAAGTATTTAGGGCCTTATCTCACCCCCCCCCCCCCCCGTCCCCCACCAGACAAAAAGCAGGTGGAGTGAGCATGTCAGTTGTGAAACAGAACTTCTGTTTTGTATTTGCAGATCTTAATGTTTAATGAGCAGAGGTGGGCAGGGGGGTCATGCAGGGTCACATGCAGCCACAGATTTCTGCCAGGGTTTATACGTCCTTCCCTGAGCCCCGCTGCATACCACTAGAACTTTTAAATTGTCCCCTCACCCCATCAACAGTTACGCATCGTCTCTAGTTTAGAGGAAAGAGTATTTAGGTATGAAGTTTTTGGGCAGGGGCTGTCATTATCTGTTTGTAACACCTTGCAGTATGGTGCCCCAGTCTGATTGGTGCCTAAATACTAGGATAATACAGAGTGAAAAAGGAGGTAGAAGTATATTTATTCCCCTCCTATGACTCTACTGTCAGTTAGGCTTATTATTTTTGAAAAGAAGTAATAACTACAGTTGTAAGAGACCAACCTCTTTAGTGTGTTGAATCTGACACGTCTCTGTTTAGGGAAAGTTTTCTGAAAGGCTCTGTGCTCTTCACTATAAAAGAGCCTGGTACTGCTCTCTGTCTTAGAAATCCAGCTGGAAAATTACAGAGCGAACAATTGCGTCTGGGTATTTCTGTCTGTGAAAAGGAAAGAACCCTGAAGACTAGAAATTGCTGTTAGGTGTCTCTCTTAGTCGCTGGGATTAGTTTCAAGTGTGCCTCACCTATGCCCATGTGATCTGACCCGACTCATGAATGCAATGTTGTAAGGATTCAGAATGGGAAGTGCAGTTTCTTCTGTCTGCCAGAGCTCTATTCTGATAGGTGCACCCATCCAGCAGGATTTGCGTTAATCTTTTCCAGGATCATAGGATCATTTTCATAGCCATCCACGTCTGTTTCCACTTCTCATGTTAATCCATTCTTAGATCTTCCCCATGTGGCAGACAAAAATGGCTGTTCAGCATCTGTTCTAGACATGCTCAGTTTGCACATCCGTCCCCATTCTCTGCTGATAAAGAGGCTCCATGGGAGTGGAACCCATATCATTTTGTTGCTCAGGGATAGGGAGTTGCGATACAGGGACTCCTTGCACAGACACGTGGTACATGCACCTCCTTTGCAGTATGCTGCACACTTCTGAGGATTCCTGAATGGCAATAGGATTGCGGGTAGGGTGGGACCAGAATACAGGGTCTGCCTTCAGAGGCTACTTCAGGTACCGATGTTGAATAACCTGTGCAGAGGAGCTGTGAAGCCACTCTGTGGTCTATAGTCGTGTGTGTCCCCTCCCACCTCCCCGTGTGTCTGGCTTAGAACTGGCCTCTGGATTTGTTCCTTGGTGAGAAGAGAGGTTGTATATTTTCTTTGAAGAGTCTTGCTTGGGTGAGCAGCTGGGGAGGTCAGAAAGCAGCTCCAAGCCTGGCTACAGGGTGTAAATTACATTTTAACCTTTGGCTGCAAATCCTTTAACAAAGACGAACAACTCCTTTGGAGAACCTGATTTCTCTAAAGAACGTACTTTCCTCGTGTGGTACAAAACCATGTAAAATAAAGCAGCCTCCATTTTTCCAGTGCACAGCACTTCTGCAAGCTCACTCAGGGAGAATAAATTCTCCCCACTTACAAACTGAATTTTGTGAAGAGGTTCTAGTTACAAGTTGCATTCTCACAACGACTACCCACCAACCTGTGGTTTGACTTTTGGGTTAGGTTCACCCACTAAGGAGGCAACGTTGCTGGTGTTCTGGCACCTTCTCGGCGGATATTAATAGTAGCATGTCCTGTGCTCCTGCTTCACAGTTTAACTGTTAGTTTTCCAGCTCCCTACCCCTCCTCACAGAAGAGAAGTTTCTAAAACGGACAGATGGATTTGTCTGGATATCAAGAATATCTAGAGTTGTTGTGCGTCCAAAAAAATTGGAAGAGCTATTAAAGTGCATGTTCCAGGGTTTCAGGCAATCCATAACTATTAGAGATCAGGATGAGGCCTAATGTGAGGGGCAGATTATCACATCCACTACTGCGGAGTTCTTACACCTTCCTCAGAAGCAGGGCCGTCCAGAGGATTCAGGGATCCTGGGGTCTTCGTCGGGGGGTCCCCTGCTTCAGTGGTAATTCGGTGGCGGGGGGTCCTTCTGCTCTGGGACCCGCCATCGAAGTGCCCCGAAGACCCGCAGCAGGGTTCCCCTGCTGCCGAATTACATCCGAAGTGGGACCCAGTACTTCAGCGTCAGGTCCTGCTTCGGCGGTAATTCGGCAGCGGAGGTCATTCCGCCCCGGGGCGGAAGGACCCCCTGCCGCCGAAGACCCGGAGTGGAAAAAGTTCCTGGGCCCCGTGAGAGTTTTCCGGAGCCCTCGGAGCGAGTGAAGGACCCTGCTCAAGAGGCCCCAAAAAACTCGTGGGGGCCCCTGTGGGGCCCGTGGCCTGGGGCAAATTGCCCCACTTGCCCCTCCCCTTCCCCCCCCCCCCCGGCGGCCCTGCTCAGAAGGGTCTGATACTGGCCACTGTTGGAGAGACGATATTGGACTTGGTGGCCCTTGAATCTGTTCCTGTCTGGCGATTCCAACAATCCTGGGGCACTTCTCTTGCATTTGAGATCTATGGTTCTTTTGGAAACTCATTTCCCACCTTCATTTCTCACAGGCCTGCTATAGAGTCAGGCAAGCAAGGAACCACTCGTCTTCATGACAGATTCTCTCTTTTTACTTCTCCCGCAGGCCAGAGGAGGGTACTATGTTTCTCCTCTGAATTTGCTCTTGAGGATTTTGCCTAACCGGAAAGTATCAGAGGGGTAGCTGTGTTAGTCTGGATTTGTAAAAGCAGCAAAGAGTCCTGTGGCACCTTATAGACTAACAGACGTTTTGGAGCATGAGCTTTCGTGGGCGAATACCCATTTCGTCGGATGCATGTAGTGGAAATTTCCAGGGGCAGGTGTAGATATATGCAAGAAAGAAGCAGGCTAGAGATAACAAGGTTAGTTCAATCAAGGAGGATGAGGCCCTCTTCTAGCAGTTAATCCTGAGCTAATATGTGGGCACACCACATTATAGTAAGTCTAACTCAGGAACCAATCCATGCAACAAGCCTCGATGCCAACTCTGCCCACATATCTACACCAGCGACACCATCACAGGACCTAACCAGATTAGCCACACCATTGCCAGTTCATTCACCTGCACGTCCACCAATGTAATATACGCCATCATATGCCAGCAATGCCCCTCTGCTATGTGCATCGGCCAAACTGGACAGTCTCTACGGAAAAGGATAAGTGGACACAAATCAGATATTAGGAATGGCGATATACAAAAACCTGTAGGAGAACACTTCAACCTCCCTGGCCACACAATAGCAGATCTTAAGGTAGCCATCCTGCAGCAAAAAAACTTCAGGACCAGACTTCAAAGAGAAACTGCTGAGCTTCAGTGCATCTGCAAATTTGACACCATCAGCTCAGGATTAAACAAAGACTGTGAATGGCTAGCCAACTACAAAAGCAGTTTCTCCTCCCTTGGTTTTCATACCTCCCTGATTGAACTAACCTCGTTATCTCTAGCCTGCTTCTTGCTTGCATATATATACACCTGCCCCTGGAAATTTCCACTACGTGCATCTGACGAAGTGGGTATTCACCCACGAAAGCTCATGCTCCAAAACGTTTGTTAGTCTATAAGGTGCCACAGGACTCTTTGCTGCCTAACATGAAAATAATTCAGTAAGAAACCAACTGTCTGGTTTCCCAGAACAGTGCATTTAACTTGCCTGTACAGTAACAAAGATTGTGCATACAAGTGACCATATGCATTTAACTTGCCTGTGCAGTAACAAAAATTGTGCATACAAGTGACTAGATGCTTAGCTAGCCATATGTGAATGCACAGATTAGTCGTGGAGCTTTGCCATTGCCACTCAGTTCTGAAAATCAAGATGTGGGTATGAGAGCCAGTGGCACACTGCAGAGAGCACTCATGTCCTATGGATGAAGGTATGCTCCAGGAAGCAAGTCCTCTGTCAAAGAGAAGGCAGGCAGTGTGTGGTCCCACAGAAGGCCATGGGGATGGTGCCAGCTTGCAACAATTGCTTATTACAACTTCCCTGGAAGCAGAGCAGCTTTACTTCAGAGATATGAGCTGTGGGTAAGGAATGGTGTCCTTAGCCTCTGTATGTCAGAGGGTGGAGATGGGGTGAGGGATAGCTCAGTGGTTTGAGCATTGGCCTGCTAAACCCAGGGTTGTGAGTTCAATCCTTGAGGTGGCCATTTGCGGAACTGGGGTGAAAATCTGTCTGGGGATTGGTCCTGCTTTGAGCAGAGGGTTGGACTAGATGACCTCCTGAGGTCCCTTCCAACCCTAATCTTCAAGTGATTTCTCTCCTGCCATCATAGAATCATAGATCATTACCTGTTAGGTTCACTCCCTCTGGGGCACCTGGCATTGGCCACTGTCGGCAGACAGGATACTGGGTTGGATGGACCTTTGGTCTGACCCAGTATGTCCATTCTTATGACTCTACATTTTCAAGATCCCACCCCTCCCCCAGGGCCTCCATGCTGAGTCCCATTAACACTCTCCCAGTATGTACCTGTCCTCTTCATAAGAAAATATCCAGAGCCACAGATTTGTCTCTGCATTCTGCTTTTTTTTCCTCAATGCCTTGCAATATTTTTACAATTCTTGTTTTAACCTGATCACAGCTAGAGTACTGAATGTATCCTGGTTTGGCACAAGTACGTGTACTTCCTGCATACACGGAGGGAAGTTGTTTTCATGGATGTAGAGTGACCTAGATGTCTTTTCAACATGTCAAGTTGACATTGCAGAGATGTGCGACAACAGGCTGTATTGTGGGAATAGATAGAGGAAGACGGCTGGAGTGGAAAGATAGATTTGTGAGTCTTTGGTATGGAGTGGTAGGTAAGGCTATTGGAGGGCTGTGAATATCTAGAGACGAGTAAGGGCCTGAGGGTGGATCCCTGATGAACCCCTATAGAATTTGAAAGGAGAGGACAGCTACCTATAAAAAGAGAGGCCCTGGAGGGGTAGACAGAGGTAAGAGGAAAACCAGCGAGGGTAGAGTAATGGAAGCCAAGGGACAGGAGGATGTTAAGAAGGTGGGTGCTGTCAAGAGTGTCAAAAGCAGCAGAGTAGAGGCTGATGAGGATGGAATAAAGGGGTTGGTCTTTGATCAAGAAGAAATTGTTTAAAAGCTCTGAGAGCAGTTTCATTGGAGTGGTGAGGCTCCAGGATGGAGCTGGTGAAAGGTGCTCAAGACAGTAGTTGTAGGTGGCATATTTTGTGAGTTCGGCAGTGAAGAGTAAAAGATGGGGAGGGAAATGATGTTGAGGGGCTGCTTTATGAGGGCTAGGAGAGATGAGGGCATGCCTGTATTGTCAGGGCAATGAGTCCAAAGAGTGTGAGGGGTTTGAAATGGTGAAAGTGGGAGCCAGCGGGACGAGGAGGTGGGGAGATTAGAAGTGGCGAGGAGATGAGAAACCTCCATGTTGGTGACATAGGAAGGAGATCAAAGATGCATCTTGGAGAGACTCGAGGGGTAGTCTGCAAGAAAGGAGAAACTAGGGTGGAGACTTGGAGTGTGGAAGAAAAGGTCATGAGTATTAACAGATTAAAGGTTGTGAAAGAGGCAAAGGGGATGAATAGTAGAGGTCAGAGAGAAGGAACTTGGACACTGAGATATCTATCATGGAAGATGCAATATTTAGTGAAGAACAGATCAAGCAAGCAGCCATTCTGATGAGTGGGGCAGTTGATCCAAAGTTGGAGATCAAACAAGGATGTGATGGTGAGTTGCTTGGAGGCAAGGGTTTTTCAGATGGGCTCTCCACATGGAAGTTGTTGCCACAGCAGAGGATGGGAGATTGACACATGGGTCTCCCTCATTTCCTCTCCTTTCAGTGTCAGAGTGGGAGATGGTGGAACAGAAAAACTAGGAACATAAAGACTAGAGCAGCTGTAGCTGTGATGTTCAGCAAGTGAATTACTTCCCCCATTTTCCTCCTGACTCTGTCAACTCCCACAGCTCAGTAATTTAGATTGTAAATTCATCTGTGCTGGGATTGTCTCACTTTATTTGTAAGGCACTATATACACCTGTCGTGCTATATACGTAACTGGTTCTGAAACAACCTTTTCCTTGTCGGATGGTCAGAGAGCCCCAACCATAATATATTTTTCCATGTGTCAGGCTTGAGAGGAGTGGCCAGAGAATGTCCTACCCGGAATTATCATGTCTGTGATTTCCAGTATTCTTGGACAGCTTTTTAATGCCAGTCCGAGCAATGCTTTTCAAGCCACAGTGAAAATCTTGTAATTTGGGTGGGCAATATGGAACGTCACAAAATAAAACCACAACCAACCTATGTGGAACAGTGCTTTGAGAATCATATTGGGTTGATAGGTACAGTTGCAGTGATAAATGGGAAAGTATGTCCTTTCCATGGGTTTCTGTCCTAATCCTGGCTGTGGTCACTTTTGGTCTACATTACAAAAGTTATCACACAGTTTACTGCAGGGGCGGGCAAACTTTTTGGCTTGAGGGCTGCATCAGGTTTCCAAAATTGTATGGAGGGCCAGGTAGCAGAGGCTGTGCCTCCCTATACAGCCAGGTGTGGCCCGCCCTGCTCCCTAGCTGACCCTTCCTGCTTCTCACCCCGTGACAGCCCTCCTGGGACTCCTGCCCCTTTCAACTCCCATTCTCTGCCCTCTGACCGCCCCAACCTCTATCCACACCCCTGCCCCCTGACCATCACCCCAAACTCCCCTGCCCTCTATCCAGCTTCCCTGTCCCCTTACTACACTGCCTGGAGCACTGGTGGCTGATGGAACTATAGCCGCACCGCCTGGCTAGAGCCAGCCATGCCACCATGCAGCACAGAGACCGAGTCAGGCCGGACTCTGCAGCTGCGCTGCCCCAGGAGATCGCAGCCCCGCCGCCCAGAGGATTGCGCTGGCGACGCAGTGAGCTGAGACTGCACGGGAGGGGGAACAGCAGGGCAGGGGCTGGGGGCTAGCCTCCTGGGACAGGATCTCAGGAGCCAGGCAGGAGGGTCCCGCAGGCTGGATGTGGCCCGTGGGCCGTAGTTTGCCCACCTCTGCTTTACTGTGATTCTCAGTTTCTTCTCAAATATTAGAAAAACTGCGTAAATGAGTTTCTGTACCTGGTAGCTTATTGTCCCACTGCTAGGTCACCAGGACAACTCTGAAATCACTAGGAGATAGAACAATACAAAGTCAATATGGAACATATTAAATAGTTCAAAAACTGAGTAAGAGCTGATAGGTCTCAAGATGCAATTGTAAACACCCACATCTAGTGGGTTTCTGCAGAGTTTGGTTCTTGGCCCTATGCTTTTTAATATTTTTATCAATGATCTGGAAGAATTTAAAATTATTACTGAAAGTTTGCAGATGGCACAAAGATTGGGGGAGTGGTAAATAATGAAGAGGACAGGTCACTGATGTAGAGCAATCTAGATTGCTTGGTAAGCAGGGCATGAGCAAATAATAGACAGTTCAATATGGCCACATGCCAGATTATATGTCTAGGAACAAAGATGCAGGCCTTACTTGCAGGTTAGGAGACTCTCCCTGGGAAGCAGAGACTCTGAAAACGACCGGGGTGGGGCATGGTAGATAATTGGCTGAACGTGAGCTCCCAGTGCGATGCTGCTGGGATGTATACGTGGAATATTGTGTCCTGGTCTGGTGTCTGCAATTCAAGAATGAGAGTGAAAAATTCGAGAAGATTTGAAGAAGTGCCGCAACCGTGACTGGAAAACTTGCCTTATAATGAGAGATTCAAGGCTCTTAATCGATGTAATTTAACAGAAATCTGAGCCCACTATTATTAATCTAGCACACAAAGGTATAACAAAGTCCAGTGACTGGAAGTTGAAGCTGGACAAATTCAGACCAGAAATAAAGTGTGAATTTTGAACAGTGAGGATAATTAACCATTTGGAACAACTTACTCCAAGGGTTGTAGTGGATTCTCTATCACTGAATTTTTTTTAAATCCATATTGGATGGTTTTCTAAAAGATCTGCTCTGGTTCAACCACAGCTATTGGATTTGAAGCAGGGATTAATTCAGGGAAGTTCTGTGGTCTGTGTTATGCTGGAGGTCAGACTAAATTATCACAATGATCCTTTTGGCTTTAAAAGCTGTGAATCAGTGCCAGGCACTTTCAGAATGCCAAAGAAGGTTGGCAGACTGCATCCCATGTAATTGGCATTTGCATAACATCCCTGTAGCAATGACAGCTATTGTTTACATGGAAAAGTAGTATCAGGAAGGGATATAGTGTGTTGTATGTTTCAACTTCTAAGAAATGCAGTTGAACAGCTGGAAGCAAAGAGGGGAAAAGCCAACACTTTGTGATCAGCCATTTCTCTGGGGACACCAGTAAGCGTTTCATGGGTCACAGTGTGAGCAAATCTGTCCTTGGTCTCTTATGGGAATCTCCATATTTCCTAATGGTATTGTCAGGCCTGCAATGTCAGGAAGACCCTTATCCTGTATTCTGACCAAGTCACCCTACGTCCGGCTTGGACACAAGATGCAGACTACTTCTGCGCTGATTCACTCAGTAGAAGTACAAAGGGATTCTCCCGCACTCTAGAAAGCCAGTTATGTGAAAGGTTATTCTCAGAAGCGGAGATAGTTTCCTCTGTGGGCAGTGGATAGCAATCTATGTTCTGCCTCCGTATCTTCTCTTCTGGGCTATTTGCTCAGCCTCTTGTCTTCAGTCGAGCTGCACTTGTTTACCATCTCTGCATGTCACTTGCAGTGGATGGTTCTGCGACCTTCAGTTGCTTGGATTTTGAAGGGCTGGTGATTGTCTTCTGTAGGTTCGAGGATCTGTCCTGACATGGAACCTTGGCTTAGTGTTGACCAAGATGAGGGATTCACCTTTAGATTCCTTGGGCTAGTGCTCCTTATTCTCCTCTCCCCCCCTCCCCCCCGTGTTAAAATCAGCATTGCTAATCTGGGGGAGGAGTGCGTTGTATGCTTCAAGGGTTGATCCTCTCTTCTCCTCATTCCAGGGGGATGAACTTGCTCTGTATCCTCATCCTAAATTCTTGCTCATCCATCTCAGGTTATCTATCTCCCAAATTCCTCCTGTAACCTCACTTCATATCCACGGTGCCCAGGGAAATGTGTGTTTCTCTTTTGGATGGGGATAAAACAACTAAGAATAGATTTCTTGTAACCTTTGGATGATCGGTGGAAAGGAAATGCCAATTCCATTCAGCACCTGCCTAAGTGAATTAAGCTGTACATCAAAAATAATATACCTTAGGGAGGGTGACAGCACCTGAGTGACTTAGTGCTCACTTTACTAGAGCTGAGATGGAAACATTTCACGGGGATTTCATTAATGCAGTCATAGAAATCTGCAGGGCTAATACCTGGGGTTCTAATCACATCTTTGTGCAGCACTACTCTCTTGTACTTTGAGAGAGCAGTTCTGTGATCCGTAATTAATTCAGCCTCCCTTCCCTGAGGGCTGAACTGCTCACTAGACTCACACAAGCAGGACAACGCAGAGGCTGCCACGGAGTGAAGATTAAGGTTGCTTATAAGAAACAGTGGCTATTTTAAGAGTGTTGCCTCTGCATAGTCTCACAGCTCACCTAATTTCCCCTCTGCATGAGAGTTCTACTTGCATAATGCTCTGGGTGTTAGTGGTAGGAAATGAGAGAGTGAGGACTGCACAGTCCTTTATAACCTCACCTCTGAGCGATTGGTGCTGTCCAGACAGGCTCCCTAAGGTTCTCACCTCAGCAGCCCTAAGGAGTACATCCCACAAGCATGAATGTATAGAGGCAGCAGTTGCAGGTAACTAATTGTATTTTTCTGAGTTTGATTAGGGTAAGTGTTAGCACGTTGGTGGCACCCCAAGACCCCAGCCAGGATTAGAGCCTATTGTGCTTGGAGCTGTACAATCATAGAAATAGACAATCTCTGCCCCAGAGGGCTTGCAATTAATTGCATTGTGCTGTTCTATTATACAAGGCTTCACTACGTAAAAGGCCATTGTTTATAAGGCTATGTCAGATGCCCTTGCATTATGATTAAATATGTCTTAACTTTCTTATTTTAGGCCAGAAATCTTCATACAGGAGAGTTGGCTGCTGTAAAAATTATCAAGTTAGAGCCAGGTAAGTTTTGCATTCTTTCCAAGTACTTTTGGGAGGCATATGATCTGTCATTAAACACTGCCAGTTCCCCTGTGTATTTGTTTTCACACAGCAGTAATAGGGCATTTGCATTTTATTACTATTCGCTGAAGAAGTAAGTGGTGATTGCAGTAGTTTCAGTGGTTAGGTTTCAGGAAATGCTACAGAATTATTTAAAGCATACACAATTACCTTTGGTTATTTCCTTTTTGTTGTTTCTCCTTCTTTCTTATCTATTTTATCTATCAGCTGTTAATTTATAACAGTAAGGTTTGTTTTATTAGTTTAAAAGCAAGCTTGAGGGCAGGGGGTGTTTTCCCTCCTATAGTGTCAGAGGGGTAGCCGTGTTAGTCTGAATCTGCTGCTTTCCCTCCTATAAACTGTTACAGAATAGCCTGTACATTAATGTTTTAATTCCTGTTTACAGAGCTAGTGTTCAAACCTCTCCTGCAGGCACGCCCCCCCCCCCCAAAGTATTCTGTGAGAGAGGCAGAGACAGAGAGGAACAGGCCGTGTAGCTGCCTTCCATCTCTCCTGTCCTTCCCTCCTGTCCCTCACCTCCACCAAGCTTCCTGCTTGGGATGCTTTCCTGGGCAGCCATGACTTCCTGTCCCAGTTCCTTTGATTGCAGCCTCCTCAGTTCCCATGGTCCGCATGAGTCATTGTGTGAGAGCAGAGAGGTAAGGGGCAGTGCAAGTTCAGATTGGGGGAATTGGCTAATACCCATTTAGCTGGGTTAGAAAAGCCAGTGTCTCACACCCCTGCACGTTAATGTACTGCCATTTTTCTGTCCTGGACTGATGAGAGCGCTGTAGATTTGATCCTCCCACCACCCTATCCCAGCGCAAAAAATAAGTCACTGCCCAGGATAGCTGTTGATCTGAAATCTGATCTTGGAGTCCTGCATGGAGAGATGAAATCAGGAAGAGTGTCCAGAATGGAAATTGGGATGGAACAATTAACCTATTCCTGAAGTGTGAGAGAATTCCAACTCCTCTCCCAAAATATAATCTGTACCACCCTTGAGCGTGCAGTGTTAATATCCCACTTCTTGCTCCCCTCTTCACTTTCAAATCCCTCCTTATACACCCCTACCTCGCTATAACGCCACCCGATATAACACGAATTCGGATATAACGCAGTAAAGCAGTGCTCCGGGGGGGGGGGGGGGGGGGGGGCTGCCCGCTCGAGTGGATCAAAGCAAGTTCAATATAACACAGTTTCACCTATAATGTGGTAAGATTTTTTGGCTACCAAGGACAGCGTTATATCAAGGTAGGGGTGTAATTATCTTCCACGTATCCTTTCTCTGTTTGTCACCCCACAACTTGCTCAGCCTGGCCTCTTGCACCATGATTTGTGTGGGATGCAGGACCTTCTTTGTTGAAGGTGCAGCTCTGCAGTGTGCTCTTTCCATACATCAGTTTGTTTTTGTGGCCTTCAGGGAAGGAGTACAAACTTTTGGGGGCGGGGCACAAGGAGGGGAGTACATATGTGGAGGGATGAGAGAGAGAGAGAGAGAGAGCACGTGCTCTCACTAGTGAGTGAGATTTTGTTTGCTGTTTCCTGGATTTTTATTTTTTAACTGTAAGGCACCCACAAGTTGTGAGCAATGGATTCCTAGAAATTAAAATGTATTTGTTGTCTATAGAACCCAGCTTAAAAATTAGTTAAGGCCTTGAAGGTCAGGCTAGATGGTCATGGTGGCATTTCTTCACACAATGCACAGTCAACCTGTGGAACACCTTGCCAGAGGTGGTTGTGAAGGCCAAGACTATAACAGCGTTTAAAAAAGAACTAGATAAATTCAGTGGCTATTAGCCAGGATGGGCAGGGATGGTGTCCCTAGCCGATTTCCAGAAGCTGGGAATGGGGCAACAGGGGATGGATCACTTGATGATTACCTGTTCTGTTTATTCCCTCTGGAGCACCTGGCATTGGCAACTGTCGGAAGACAGGTTACTGGGCTAGATGGACTTTTGGTCTGATCCAGTATGGCCGTTCTTATGTCCCTTCTGACCTTAAAATCTGAGTCTTCTGCAAAACCAGCCCAGCACATGTCTGACTAGGTTTGGATGGTTAGAACTCCCTATTCCAATGGCAGTGGCTCTGACAGCCCCTGCATCATGTTACAGAAACACCTTAATTCTAGTAGTCACACTCTCAGGGCCTATTTATCCCAAACTAGAGCTAATTACCTGCTTAGATATTGGAGAGGTAGAGAACTGGGACATGGGTCCTTTTCCCAGTTTTGTTTCTGTCTTGCTGTGTCACTTGGGAGAAGTCACTTCACCTTTCTGTGCCTCTTGTCCTCTCAACTCTTTCTGATTTCTCTGTTCAGACTGTAAGCTCTTTGGCATAGGGCCGGTCTCATACTTCGTGTCTATATAGAGTCCAGCACAGTGGAGGCTTGATCTCAGTTGGGGCCTCTAGTTATGTGCTGCTGCTACTAGCAATTGTTCATTGGCAAAATAGGAGGTTCTTGTTTACACATGTAAAATGCAGCTAGGGCTCTTTCTAATTATGTGATGTTAAAGAAGAGGAAAACAGAGTCAACATTAGTTTATACATAGATTCTGGTCAGCTTTATCCATCCACGTTTTCTTTTAGATAATATATCGAGCGGCACTAAATCTTTCTTCCCACACCCTCAGCTGATGTACCCAAAATCGTAACCTCAACTGGGGTTGTCAGCACTTACTGCAGAGAGCAGATGAGCCCCAACAGGTCCTGCCAGCCTGTAGTGGGAGAGTTAAAGGCCAAAGTGCTTGGCCCAAAGACGGGGGCAGGGCAATGTTTTTTTTTATGGAGAAGAGTAGGGTGGATTCAGCCTACTATGAATGCAGTAAAACTGGCCCCGTTGAGCCCGTAGGTTTCTGCTCCTGATCCAGATGAAATAGAGCAGATGCTTATATGTTTTTATGTGCTGCTTGGAAAGTTGTGAGCAGAGGCAGGGACTAAATCCTCTGCTGTTAGAGGGTGGTGTGGGGAGGGAAAGAACTTTCAGAAGCTAGAGATTGTCCTTGCCTGTGCTCTTCACTTTGAGTAGCAGAGTGAAACATACAACCATGTGAGGACCCATTTCACTACTGGGAATAACACTACTGTAATTAGCAATGGTGATTATAGCTTTGTAAATTTCACTGTACTGCTAGCCTGACGTGCCTCATGAAGTGACTACTTTTCAAGTGTTTTAGATAACTACAAACCATTGCTAGCATGAGTTCCTTCTTAGGCGGTGCTTGCACAGACTGCTGGTGAAGACCTTGTGGGGGTGTTATTTTTAAGGCTGGATTACAGTATTTCTTTATTCTCTGGAGTGTTTGCTCACATGGCCTCAGTGATGCAGTCTGTTTAGAATGCAGCAGCTCACATCTTGCAGGTAGACGTGGCTGTCTCAACATATCACTCTCATCTTATAAAAAATCTCTGCTTTGGCTCTGGGGGAGATTTTGTATTTATATAAAGTTTTTACTTATTCTGAATGTTTTAAATGGATGTTGTCCAATATATTGAGATGTTTCAGATTAAACAGTCAGGCTGTAGTACTGTCAGCCCTGGCATCAGGTCAATGCGAGAAACACTACCAATTAATCTTGGAGCTCTTGCAGAGAATACAACTCCTTTTAACCTAAACCCAGAGTGTAGCAAATATGCTATCTTCAGTACAGCATTGAAGACATTTGAGTATCTAAGCAGACGGAATGGAACATTTGGTGGTTGAGGTAGGGAGCTAAGTCTTTGCATTTAGGCCAGAGGACACAGCTAGAGATGAGATTGATAATATGCTGTTAAAAATTCTGAATGTTGCTGTCACTAGAGAAATGAAGGCGCTTGACTAACTTTGAGTTCTGTACAGTCCTTTTCAACTGAGAGGGATGGTCGCCGTAATAGGGGACCTCAGAGGAGAGGAAGGAAGCAACTGAGGAAAACAAAGAATGATAAGGCAAGTGGTTCATATATTTATAGAATCCAAGGCCTTAAGGGACCACTGTGATCATCTAATCTGACCTCATATATCACACAGGACAGAGAACTTCCCAAGCAGATCTTTTAGAAGAACGTCAAATTTTGTTTGAAAAATTGTTAGCAATGGAGAATCCACCACGACTCTGGGTAAATTACTCTCACAGTTAAATGTATACCTTATTACCAGTCTGAATTTGTCTAGCTTTAACTTCAAGCCATGTGTACTGAATCAGAGGTGAAAAGAGGCTGCCCAAAATCAGGTGATAGCTGAGAAATTCTCACTGTTGTATGGGACCGATGGAGAAGACAACCCAGAGAAAGAAGCTGCTTTAATTTTAGGATGGGAATGGTTTTGTGTTTTGTTCCCATAACCAGTCTAATGATAATAATTGGATTAGTAGGCAAAAGAAACGTGGAACTAAAACCAAGGTTGCAAAATTATTAAATTTCTTCTTCTACCTGCTTGTCCCCTTCCTCTAAACAAAAGAAACTACCTCCACCCCCCATTTAGAAGGCTTCAGTCCGAATTTGTTTGAACTTCTGTGCAGTGTGCTAGCTCAGCTGCCCTTGTTACTTAGACAGTGCTAATAAAATCGGACTAGACAGTGTTTTTCACTTCTTTTGGCACAGACTTTGGAGAGTGTTTAGCCAAAAATATTCTGGCCCAGTAGTGACATTTCCCAACATTCACTGAGTTCAAATGCTTCACATAACTTGAGAGCCAGCTCGATTTCAGAAACTAATTCTAACTGTACTCAATATTTTCAAGAGACCTGCGCAGAAGCCAAAATTATGTGAAACACAAAAGCCACTTCCTTGTATGGATTTAGCAGATGAACTAATGAAATAGTAGATGTAGGAGGACAATTATTTGTCAGTATGATTCTTCTCTGCAGAGCCTTCTCTTTAGGAAAATACAGTAAACATTACTTTTGAAATTAATGAGAATCTACATTGCAAATACTGCTGTACCTTTAAATAAAGACACTGGGAATATTTGACATATGTTTGTAATGCTCTAAATAAACCCTTTTACAAATTTACTGAAGTATCTAGTTGCTAGTGTTTTCATTTGGTTTAGGGAGAATTGGTCTGATGTCTTTATTTTTCTTGTAGAAATATTCTGTTTACGGCAAAGCAAGCTAGTTATTGTATTAGAAGTTGGACTATTGATGTATCTTGTAATATGTTAATTGAAGTTGGAAGTTCAGAGATTTTAATGCCATAGCAAATAACTGTCCACATGTGTGGTGTTTTGGTTTTCATAAGTTCAGAACAGGGTGTTTTATTCACAATATTAGTTTCTGCACTTTGTGATTCACATTCTGAAGTCACTTTCATTTTAATATTTGATCACATCTGTTGAACTATTACAGCCAGATCCTCAACCACTGTTCTGGCCTCTTTGGGCCATTCTGCAGTACACAGGAGCTGGAAAGCTGCCTTAATAAGGAATATGTTGGGGATTGAAAGAGGGTGAGGAGATATTGTTGGGACGACCATTGTATACTCTGGCAATCCCTGGCTGTGTAGTGGCTCCCAGGGGGCCGTTACCAGCTGGTGTAAGTAGGAGCAACCCTGAGACTGCTTTAACATATGGCTGAACTGGCCCTAGCAGCCCCCAAGATTGGAGGCGTATGAAAATGGCTTTAAGTTACCTTTGACTCTCCACCACCACCTTGTGCTGAGCGTAACCTTGCTGGACTTAAGAATTTGGTCCTTAGTGTGTGACCTTGTTAGCTTTTTTGTTTGTTTTTTTTTAAAAGGCTTCATGAGCTATGAAGTGGTATAGTGTTGGCCCTGTTGCCTTTCACTTCTGACACCTGGATTCAATGCCGACTTAGTCTGGTCCCATTCTGACCCTGGTCGATATCATTTCACTAGATGAGACCACTGTGCAATTTGACATGATAGATCATTCTTCGCTTACAACATACCCAGAACTGGAATGGGATGTTTCAGGGCAGTTTTAGGGGCACACTGGCGTTGTTTGAGAGAGACTGCACCTTAGCGTAAGGTGTAGTATAAGCAAGTTGATCAATATCGTTGGAGGTGGTTCATTGTCAGGGTGGGCCAGGACTCTGAACTGGCACTGAGCATTCTCTCTCTCGAGGGCTTGGCTGGCTCATTCTTTCTTTCACAGGCAGGGGTCTAATTGATCGCGATAGACGGGGTCGGGAAGGAATTCTCCCCCAGGTCAGACTAGCAGTGGTCTTGTGGGTTTTTTCATCTTCCCTGCAGCATGTGGGTGTGGGTCACTTTCCAGGATTATCTGGGTATAACCATTTCCCTGCCCTGTGGAGGCCTCAAGCATTGATGCTCCTCAGTTCCGCCTTGTCAATAACCTAGTCCCAGATTTGGACCTTAGCGTCCAAAATATGGGGGTTAGCATGAAAAACCTCCAGGCTTAGTTACCAGCTTGGACCTGGTACTGCTGCCACCACCCAAAAAATTAGAGTGTTTTGGGGCACTCTGGTCCCCACAAAAACCTTCCCTGGGGATCCCAAGACCCAAATCCCTTGAGTCTCACAACAAAGGGAAATAACTCTTTTCCCTTCCCCCCTCCAGGTGCTCCTGGAGAGATACACAGAAGCAACCTCCGTGAATCTAAGCAGAGGGAGTCCACCCTCTCTAATTCCAGTCCTGGAAACAAAAGCACTTCCCTCTTCACCCAGAGGGAATGCAAAGTCAGGCTAGTAAATCTAACACACACAGATTTCCCCCTGACTTCTTCCTCCCACCAATTCCCTGGTGAGTACAGACTCAATTCCCTGAAGTTCCTCACTAAAGAAAAACTCCAACAGATCTTAAAAGAAAGCTTTATATAAAAAAGAAAGAAAAATACATACAAATGGTCTCTCTGTATTAAGGTGACAAATACAGGGTCAATTGCTTAAAAGAATATTGAATAAACAGCCTTATTCAAAAAGAATACAAATCAAAGCACTCCAGCAACTATAGACATGTGAATACAAAACAACAAACCATTTTGTACTCACAACTTGGAAACAGAAGATTAGAAAGCAGGAAATAGAAAAATCCTTCTCTAGCTGAGAGAGATTCAGGCAGAAGACAAAGAACCCAGACACAAACTTCCCTCCACCCAGAGTTGAAAAAAATCCTGTTTCCTGATTGGTCATCTGGTCAGGTGCTTCAGGTTACTTTTTTTTCAGGTGAAAGAGACATTAACCCTTAGCTATCTGTTTATGACACGCCTATTCTCTGCCTCTGGCCCATAGTGGTCTATTCTCCTGTGGGCTGTACTACTTGGGTCTCATTTATGTAGTTGGGTTAGTTTAGGGGTTGTTGGGGTGTGATATACAGGAGGTCAGACAAGGTGGTCTGGTGCTCCCTTCTGGCCTTAATCTCTGTGACAGTAACCTTCAGCTTCATGAGCACCCAATTCAAACAGCTTTTGAACAGACCAACCTGTCTTCAGGATATACAGAAGGCAGAGCAGAAGCAACAGAGTGTTCTTAATTGCTGTTGATGATGCAGAAGGCATGCGGTAATGCTCTGTTTTATTTAAATTAATGCAATAAAAATACCAAGTGCCCTGAAACGTATTTCTTGAAATCTGGTGTCATTTTATTAGTTTGATTATTACATATTGTGCATCTTTCTACAGTGTTCTCACAATTCACTATTCTTATGTCAGATAGCTACATGTCTAGGTTATATTTTCCATTCTCAGCTTAACCTTTTACTGACTATGTAAAGGGGCACTCACCTCTTGAGTGCCTCATTGTGGCTGGGAGTGGTATTGCAGTCCTCCTCTCACCCCGATGCCTTCCGCAAGCTGCTGACTGACTATGGTGGGTCCTGAGCGGCATGGCCCTCCAGCCAAGTCACAAAGTCTGAATGACACCCTTCCAGCATGTTAAAGAGTCAGTTAACAGTCTGTCTGCTCTCACTAGGGTCTTCAGCTCTGGCTCTGGGCCACTTAAATTCAGCCTTTTGTTCAGGCTCCCAAATAAGCTCCATCCCCTTCTTGGGGTTTATGCCACTTTGTGTGTGGCCAGGAGTGGAGTCCAGACCCACCACTAATATCAGCTCCAGCCCAACGATCCTATAAACAGCAACCATGTAGTGCTTGAATCAGTTTGTTGCTGCTTCTTCCCTGAGCATCTTCCTACCCGGAACCTGTAGGTTCACCGATATTTCAGTGCTAAGGTTCTTAGGTTCTCTCCCTGCAATCTCAGCTATGAAAAACGCAGCCAGAAAACAAACTCTGGCTGTCCCTCAGGTCCCTTTGCCCAGAGAGGAGTGTCCTTTCTCACTTCTCTTGTTCCAGGTGGGAACTGACCTCCTAAGGCGAGGCAGCTCCTTTTATCAGGACTTACAGGGCCTGACTGGCTGTTGCTAGTTTCTCTAGCCCTTGGAGGATTTGGTCTATGGTTTCCAAAATGGTTATCTCTTTAGATAAGATTTGAGAACCCACTTTTGCTGCTCTCTTCCTCTCAGCTTGCCACTTCTTGGAGCGGGGGGGGGGGGGGCGGGGGACAATAGGACCCCGGGGCCCAGCAAGGAGTCGCAGAGGCCGAACACACCCCATCACAGACTGGTACAGAATTAATGAAATCAAGAAGGCAGCCAGCATGGGAAGTGGTTGAGGACAAAATGAAACTGGGAGGAAAGTTGGGCATGAGACCGTTCAGAAAACAGAATGGAAAGCGTGAGACTTGGGAAGAAGGCAGACTCGGGGACATGTCCACTGTTCCATGGATGTGTGAGTTTCAGGAGCCTGAATGCATGTGGAGGAGGGAGGGAGGGAAGTAATGGGATCCAGTGGTTTGAGGTGAGACTAATTGTATTACATTCCCAGAGCCTCACACCCACTGATGCTTCCGTAGGCAGAGTCCCTGAAGCCACTCAAACTGACTGCCTGATGCAGTTCCTTCTAGTAATCCCACTGAGTGGAGGTGGCAGGCAGCTCCCTAGCTGACTAACAGCCCTGGGGAAGGAGTGACCAGGATCAGCATATCTCAAAGGGATCATGTGTCTGACTGCTCTGAAGGAACTCTAAGATGGAGGCCATTAGGCCAAAGACAACCTCCTCCCCCATCAACAACAACCACATCTTGACTTTATTCCTTGGGAAGAGTCTCATTCTGCTCCACCCATCCTCTAGCCAGGACCAGAGTCCAGCTGCCTTACATGAGAGTGAGAGGCACAAGGTGATCCCGCAAATCTCCTAGATGCTAGAGGGCCCGTGAAGGGAACCTTAGGCACAGCACTGGGGTTCTGGAAAACTAGACCGTCCAAGTAGGTGATATATGCCGCACTGTTATGGCTGTGTCAGCCCCTGGATATTAGAGAGACAAGATGGATGAGGTGATATCTTCTACTGGACCATCTTCTGATGGTGGGAGAGACAAGCTTTCGAGTTACACAGAGCTGCTGTAATGATCGGTTCTGAATAGATTTTATGTCAGCTTAGATGACAAGCAACATGGTTACAGTCAGAAGCCAGATACCTGCACATATCTCTGGAAGGGGAGATCAAAGCACTAAATTCCACTTTAAAAATAAAAATCTGCGCATTGTGAAACCTACATCAGTCATCGGCACAGATCGGACCCCTGATTGGATTCACACATTGGGTTTGGAATGATTTTTTTTTCCTAATATTGAATGGGATGGGGAGATCTCTGTAAATTTCTCTAGGGGTTTAGTGAGGTCTGAATATTGTACCTTGGGCAGCTTTGCTGTGGAGTTTGCACACTGAGAGGAATTGTTGTAATAAC
Source organism: Gopherus flavomarginatus (assembly GCF_025201925.1). Taxonomy (NCBI): domain Eukaryota; kingdom Metazoa; phylum Chordata; order Testudines; family Testudinidae; genus Gopherus; species Gopherus flavomarginatus. The sequence continues at coordinate 154,978,917 of NC_066621.1, forward strand.
TTATCCCAAGACACTTTTCTTGCTTTTTCTGGGACATCTAATTGTTCAAATACAAACACTTGAAAAATGGCACAGTTCAAGTCATTAGTCACTTCCTGAGCTGGAATTTAGCCAAGGGACCCCACCACTGATAAAACACAAGAGAGATCTTTAATGGGGGCAAATGTTGCAAACTGCTCACTTGCATTTCACTGCCTTGAGTTTGATGCTGGCACAACGGTTCTGCAAATGCCACTTCTTCTAGCACCTTTGGAGCCCCATCTACAATGATGGCTTGTGGCAAAATAGATAAAATTATTTGCCTTATGGGTGTTATTCAGCAAGCTTGTGTGTAGCTGCTTCTGATCTGAAGGCATGCTTTGTATCATTCATTATCCCTCTGCCAGCAAGTCTAATATGGCTTCCTAACTCGTGTAGCTTGCAGTGCTAGCATAGATCAGGAGTGCTGGCAAACTAGCTGGCGGGGTGCATTTTTCTCCCAGTGCTCCTGGCCAACTCTGGAGTGTTGGCAACCCTGGCAAACCCCTTTCCTCTCAATTGCAGGGCTGGCTTTAGGAGATGTGGGGCCCAATTCGAATAGTTTTGATGGGGCTCCGGCAGGGATGACTAAAAAAAAAAACCCACACGTGAAAAAACATGTGAGGCTTGTACTCACTGGGAGGTGCTCCGAGTCTTCGGCAGCACTTCGGCAGTGGGTCCTTCACTTGCTCCAGGTCTTCGGCAGCACTGAAGGACCTGTCGCCGAAGACCCAGAGCAAGCGAAGGACCCGTCGCCAAAGTGCTGCCAAAGGCCCGAAGTGCTGCCAGGTGAGTAAAAATTGAAAAGGCGCCTCTAGTCAGGGAAGGGATTCTCACTGGGCGCGGGGCCCTCCTAGGCGCGGGGCCCGATTCGAGGGAATTGGTGGAATAGGCCTAAAGCCGGCCCTGCTCAACTGCATGTGGGCCCAAGAGCTGCTGTGGCTCTTCTCAGCTCTGTCCATTCCACACACACACACTCTCTCTCTCTCTCCCTCCCCCCCCCCCCCCCCCCACACACTGAGATCGTGCAGATCCCATTTTATTAAAACAATAACTATCTATTTGTCCAAAGGGAATCACTGAAAATGTGACCCAGAGTCAGTCCAGGAGGGCTGCAAGGGAGTGGATGTATCCCTGGCTTCCCGGGGTGCATGTGTGGCTCCTTACACAGGATGGTACCCTTCATAGCAGGGCAGTGGAACAAATGAAAATGTGATCAAGAGTGAATATACCTTGTAAACCATAGACATTATGCCCCTGCTCTGAAGAAGTGTGTGCTCTGTGTATGTGGATCCAGGATGGACCAACACCGGATCTAGGATGGCTGGTCAGAACTAATGCTGGATAGTTAGGCTAATTCTAAAACTTCAATTGCAACTGGTTTCTAGTGCAGATGGGGAGGGAGGCAGTGATTCTTGTTCTTTTTGCAGATACAGATTAACACAGCTGCTACTCTGAAACCATTCAAACACTGTGTGACTTAAATTACCAGGCTCTAACTTGCCTAGCTTATGAGTTCTGGATGGGATCGCGGCACAAGGTGGTATGGTTACAGATTTAAATAGTCTATTCTGTAGCACAGTTGGTAGGGAGAAGAGCAGATTGTTGAGCCAAATGGAGCAGGTTCAACCACCAGTTTTGATCTGGGGAAAGTACTTTATATTGTGACTGCTCTTCTGTATGCTCTGCGTTTAACTATACAGATACAATTACATAGTGTTAGCAAGTTGCAGTGAGTCACCATGCTGCTTGCATGATTTACAACAACTCCCCAAACCGGCTTTTTGCTCAGTGTGCTGCATAACCTATAATTGCAAACATATGAGTAGACGAAAGTACATTTTTCCAATAACATGTTGTTTAGCACGAAGTGATCTCCTGATGACTAAACCAGAAGTAAATTGTTTTGCAAGGATATATTGTCATCAGCTATGTTGCTTAAAATCAAGGTCTTATTTTCACTTTCTGTCTTCCTCCAAATGAAATGTTAAGAGCAAAGTATTGTTGTCATGTCATATTGCTAATTTCCTTCACTTCATTCTGGTACGAGCTTAAGGAATAGTTCATCTTGGCCTCCCCATCTTTTCCTTTTCATAGTCTGTCCAAGATACTGCCACCTAGAGCCTCTTGCTCTCCCACTATTCTAGCAGCTTTTCCGCTTTCCTCCTGTATGCACTAATTCCCTTATTCTTTTGAAATTCCACCTCCTCCTCCCTTTAAAGTTCTGCATAACTCCTCGCCTATCTACATATCTGACCTCTCTTTAGTCTCCATGTACTCCATCTGGTTCTTTCCCTACTGCTCTGTTCTTCACACTTCCTTTCTCATTGTCCACTACAGTCTCTCTCAACATCCAGCAAGCACCTCCTACCTCCTCCTTTGGACCCCTTCTAACACCCTCTTTGCTAGGCAAGGTCTCTGTAAGGCTGCTACCTATGATTGTGAGGTGTTTAGGGTTGGGACCTTGTTTGATCATCTCTTTGAAATACAAGTGCAATGTATATTCAAGTCTCTGTTCATGAATAGACAATTGATGTGAAGACATTTCTGTTAACAAGGGATTTGGCATCATTTGATGTGATGCAAACAGCTGGAGAACTGATATTGTTATCTGGAGAGACACTGTGGGTGAGGTAATGTCTTTTATTGGACCAGCTTCTGTCTGTGACAGAGAAACTTTCGAGCCCCACAATCTGAGGAAAAGTTCTGTGGATGTGAAAGCTCACCTCTTTCACCAACAGAAGTTGGCCCAGTAAAATATACTATCTCAGCACTTTGTGTCTCTCATATCCTGGAACCAATAGGGCTACAACTACACTGCAAACATTGTTATCTAGCGAAAGATAATGCCTTCCTGGTGCTGATTTCTTCCTTCAAACGTACTCTTTTGGATTTGATGTTGACCTTCTTTAAAAGTGACATTAATTTTGAAATGCTCCAGTCTGTTATACATAAGTGTTTTAACAGTTTCTTGTAGGAAATTTGTCAGAGACTGGAGTGAATTAATCCACTTGACTCAAACCCAAAATTCCTCTGTTCACAGTAATAGTTTTAGGCAGGTGCATGAATTCATGCCGAAATTCAGTATGATCATAGGGTAACGCCCCGTACAGTACAAAGTGTGTGCAGAACTTGATCATCTGGTTTATAGAAATTGCTTTATTATATTTATTTAGCTTGCAATGTATAAACAAAAAAGAAAGGCTATCTCAGGTGCTTGGCTTCGGGCACCTCGAAGACTCTCCTCTAATGTGATGTTTTGAATTTCACCTTTCCAGGAGACCATTATGCTGATAATGTTTTTTCCATGCCTGCTTGTCCACCCCAGTGAGGCCCTTCTTCATATACTAAATATTCAAAAGTTCTTGTGGTTTTACTTGAAGCACGCTAAGGTTCTTAGACAGCTTTCTCCACCTCTTGTTTTACCTCACACCCCTTCCTTGCGCAATGCTGTTAACAGTAGGACTATGTCTAAATAGCTGGCTGGCTACATTTCAGATTGCTATGACCTGACTGGCTATATCAATGCTCATTTGATCGGTAGCCATGTGGGCCTCACTCAATACGTTTGCTGAGTATTATTGCTTAGGTTCAGCGTATAGGATAGTTGAGAGGGGAGTCCAAACACTCTGGTCTTCTAGAGCTCTTCTTTTGGGATAGCTCTTATTTGAACTGGCCAGTTGTATTTGAAGGTTTCCCATTTGCTTGCGTTCTTCAGAGGATACCTGTCTCCTGTCTCAGTCATTAGGAAATACCCCTGATGGTGTCTTAAAATCCCCTCAAAGAACCTTCCTCTTCAGAGTTGGTATTTTTGCTGTTGCTCTTGGTTGTAGCCTTAACTCTGCATGTAGTGGCACCATGAAAGAGCAAAGAAAAAATATCCTGTCTTTTTTTTTTTTTTTAATTCACTTCATCTAAACTCTGGGTACAGATACCTTAATCATCATCATTTTTGTTACATGATGTCACTACAAGGCCGAGTTAAGGTTGTTTGGGTACCTTAACTATGCAGTTCTTGTTTTTCCACTCCATGCATCTGATGAAGTGAGTTTTAGCCCACAAAAGCTTATGCCCAAATAAATTTTAGTCTCTAAGGTGCCAAAAGGACTCCTTGTAGTTCTTGTAAGTGTAACTCTTCATTTTCTGGGTTTGTACTGCAAGGCTATGGGATAACTGCAATAAACCTGTAATGCTTTTTACCCTTGTTATGGATATATGCTCTCAATCCTGACTCCATCTTAATGTGGTTTTGTCTTGGAATTTAAATTCCATCTGTTGCCAAAGCAGCATCTGGCTGCAGAACATGCATTTAAAATGTACATTCCAAAATTAGGCCCCCAATCACACTCTTCCTTAAGCACCATCACCAATCCCCTTTGTGCCCTCTTTTCCTGGTTTCCATTGCAAGAAAGTGGCCATAGTAATGTTGGTGCCCCATCATTTAGGGTCTGATCCAATCCCTGTTGAAGTAAGTGGAAAGATTCTCATTGACTTAATTGGAGCTGGACCAGGTCCTTCCTGCAGATATCATGATATGCTATTGTTGAATAAAATCTGTGAGCAGAGCAACCTAGAGATGGACTGTAGGGTTTGTTTTGTTTGGGAGAGGGGAGGGGAGCGGAGACAAATTGATATTATTAATTTCTAGTGCCAACATTTTAGATTGCAGTAAGGCACAAAAAGTTTACATAATATACCTGGGGAAACACTATTGATACTCATTTAGAAACAATATTTTCTTAAATGTAATTACATGCCTGTAACTTGTCTACTGTTTCACTCAGCTTTTCCATTTTGAACCTGTTTGCAGAGGGTTATAATTTCTTTAGAGTGAAAGTTAGCATTAATGATCTAAACCTGTGAAGATTTATTACTAAAAATTCTCACATAGGGAAGAATTGATGTTTTGAATGTCTTGTCTTCATGCCTCTTGTCTAAAAAGAATATCTTAAGTGAATCCATGATGTAGATCAGTATTTCTGGCTTATTTTAAAGGAGTGTTGTGAAATCATATGCTGTAAATCAGCTGCTTCTTTACCCCCTCACCCCTATCTTGCTAATAACACCTTGGATTTTTGAGATTCTTGCTTCTAATTTTAGTTTTTAAGTTTCTGAGCTTGGATGCTGAAAATCAAACCCACCTGTCTAATGTTTGCTTGTTTACACTCAGTTACAAGTTCTTGGGCCCAGACCTTCAAAGGGATTTAAGTGTTTAACTCCTGTTGATTGAGGATCTGAGCCTTAGCACTGTAATGTTTGGGTTCTAAATACTACTGGGGAATGTTTGTTTTAAAATTATTATCCATCGGAATGACCTAGTATTAAGCAAACAGTTCTAGTGTTTCCTTCTTCTTCTTGTTGTTTGTTTATTAAACCTTTTTATACAATTAAAATTATGGGACAAATTTCTTTTAACATCCCTTTATATTTATATGGTGGATATATCAAGGGCAGAGAACAGCCTCATTAAGTGTTTTCTAATTACAATGCATTCAAGACAGACATTGCTTAAGATGCATAATTTTGCTTGTATAACCACTATGCTCCATCATTTTAAAATGCATCTGTAGCGAGGAGATCAGAGTTTGGGACTCTGACTCTGGCCTGCTCTCTTGGTCATCAGTGACTGAGGCTACGTCTACACTACAGGATAAATTCGAATTAGCTTAAACCGATTTTATAAAACATGCCTCTTGTCTAAAAAGAATATCTTAAGTGAATCCATGATGTAGATCAGTATTTCTGGCTTATTTTAAAGGAGTGTTGTGAAATCATATGCTGTAAATGTATTATCTATAATAAACAGATATTATAAAGTCGATTGTGCGCGTCCACACTAAGCACATTAATTCGGTGGTGTGCGTCCAGGGTCCGAGGCTAGCTTCGATTTCTGGAGCGGTGCACTGTGGGTAGCTACTGTAAAATAATGAGGCCCATAACATCGATTTGCGTCCACACTAACCCTTAATCTGATATAGTAATATCGATTTTAGCGTTACTCCTCGTTTTGTAGGAGTACAGAAATCGATTTAAAGAGCCCTTTAAATTGATATAAAGAGCAGTGTAGTGTGGACGGGTGCAGCGTTAAATCGATTTAATGCTGTTAAAATCGGTTTAACAGCGTAGTGTAGACCAGGCCTGAGAGTGCTGGGCTGGTGATACGCTGTCCCCCAGAATTAATTGGAAGTGGAATACTTTAAAAAATAGTTTTTGTGGTGTCTGCTCTCAGGGGGGACCATTTCCTTCCACCTTCAGGGCTTTTGAATTACTGGTACTATACACCCACCCTCCCCCATCCCTGCAAATGAAGAGTTAGAATAACCCCCTGCAGAACCAGTTAGTTCCCTTCCTAAAGTAGCCAGAGGAGCTGCTGGAAAGCATTTTATGATGTTCCCATAAAACTCTGAGTACTGTCTTTCCAGAGTACTCCCAGTGCTTGCTGCCTAGTGTCTGAACTGATCTAGTGTCTTAACTGATCATATTGCAGGCTACCTCTAGACTGCCAGGCCAGCTGTTCTCCACTGGTCTTCCAGAAACATTTTGGTGTCATGCAAACCATGTAAAAAAGATTGGAAAGTGAAAAGGAGGACATGTATGGATCACTGATATTGAATAGAATGATGTTGGAAACTCTCAAAAAGAATCAGCAGCTGTCAAAATACAGTGGGTTGGGGTTTCATAATTATGTGCATGTTTTCAGACCTTTTCAAGCTCTTGATCACTTCCCTGGTTTATGTATAGGTCTGTGTTTTATGTATGTTGTTGCCGTGACTGTGCCATCTCTTGTTTTTCAGGAGATGATTTTTCATTGATACAGCAAGAAATCTATATGGTTAAAGAATGTAAACACTGCAACATTGTAGCCTACTTTGGAAGCTATCTCAAGTAAGTCCTGTTTAATTGTGTGCATTTCTACAACTCTTCCTCTCCGGGGAGTACCACCTTTATCCTCCCCCAGTCCCACTCTCATCTGGGCCCTTGATTCCTAGTTGCCTTTTTAAATAGTCACTATATTGCGCCATCTCTGCTAGCCAGAAACCTTCTCCCTGGAGACTGTTGCAATGCATCCAGCCTCATAGCCTGATGTTTTGGGAGTTTTGGTTTTACCAAGTTGGTGGAGAGATTTGAAATTCTAGTGACTTTTAAAATAAAAAAGGCTATTTACTTACCCAAAGAATTATGCTTCTTGGTATTTTATTTAAAGGTATTGTTGTTATAGAAGTATAGCTGGGTATCTGTGATTTGTAAATGTTCTAAATCTGAATTGTTGATAACAATTAGATTTCATGGCTGTGGTGTGACAGCTGTGAAATATTGGAGAGAGAAGGGGTGAGGCCAGCTGGCTGTGTTTTCAGGTATACACATTAAATATTGTACAAAAAGTTGGAGAATATTTTCCATTTCTCTGCAGTTCTGCAGTTTATCAGTGGGCTCTGTGGGCATATATATCATCACTTTCCACGTTTGGGCTCTGATCCTAGCTACACAGTTCTAGGAGATCTTGTCTCCAAATTGCTTGGGGAGTTACATTTTCAAAGTGAAAGATGCCACTCAAATTGACTTTAATTGGACTTACGGCTAAGCCAACACTTCTTTGAAAAACTGAGGTGTGGAATCTGTGAGGAGCACACTTTTGAGCATTGACACTAGCATAGCATGGCTGCGCATGTCCAGATAATTTTATCTCAGTTAATAGAATGTATGCCTCCATTGTATTTTTACATTAACTTTATTTTGGAGAAAAGGTCATGGTTATGGCAGTTATATTACAGTTCTGATCAACAGAGTAATTTGTCAGTGAATCTGACATGTAAGGAGTTTCACACTAAGTGAGAATTGATATTTACTAGACTTCTCTGTATGTATTAAAACACATGCAAAATGTATATCTGGTTTTGTGATACATCAGCACTTCAGATTTCCTCAGGGTATAAGAAAATGGAAAACACGACAATCAAATAACTAGCAGTTAAATAATAAAATCATGATAATTATTGACTGCATGTGCTGTATATGGGTCAGTCAACTGCTAACAGTTATGTTTAACTTTTTAAAAATAGCCGTGAAAAGCTGTGGATCTGCATGGAATACTGTGGAGGTGGATCACTTCAAGACATTTACCATGGTATTATGAAACTTATTTTGGTATTTATTTGCATCTTTTCGAAGTTGAAAGCAAAGAAAATATGACAGAACAATAGAGTCAATTTTAATGGCAACTTTTCATAAACATAGTGACTAGTGTGTTCATAACCTGTTGTTTTATACTGAACATTACAAAATAAGTAAGTACCTCTATGGTATATAGACCCTAAATAGGAATAAATGGAGCACTTTTTGGCAAGTAGGTATTTGGAGGAATACTTCCAATGTGATGAATAGCAGATGAGTTAAAAATAATGGAAATATGTACCTACATCTCTCCATATTGTATTGAACAAATAACCCTTACACTGCTAGTTAATGTAGAGCTTATTTTCCCATCTTCACATAATCACAGCTTTGAGAAGTTCTTCTTTAGGGAACTCAAATTTTTCATGCGTGGTTTGAGCGTAGAGATGAGGAGCTTGTGGATTTATTTGTTTTCTAAGTTAAAATATATTTTAGCTATTTTTAGTTATTGGAGAAGTGAACAAAATACACTTTTTTCAGCATTAAGGCTTTGAGATATTTTTGCTCTTTAACTCTAAAAAAGAAAAGAATGAAGAAAACCTTCAATCATGCATGTAAACAGTCCTTATTGAGAAGTCAGTCCTAGGAGAGAGAAGTTACTTACGGGTGACTGGAAAATGATCATGTTTAGTTGATATTTGCTAAGAAATTAACATTTCCTAATGAAATCACGCCCCTTTTGTGACATCACAGTGCCTATTATCCTTGATAGGCTTGGAGACGGTTTCTGAGACACCTTGCAGAAGTTCATCTCAATGAAATGTGACTTTCAAAGCCTTCTTTAAATGTTAACATGGATGGGTAGTTTATTCCCTTTCTTTGAAAAAGTGGAAAAAATAAAAACCCCAAGCTACTTAAATTCAAAAAGTTACATTAATAACTGAAGTAATTAAATAATAAATACTGTATTTATTGAAACACACAAGTCATGGAATGTAAAAATCCAAGTTCTTAAAGTAACGTCCTCATATTGCAGATATACTATTTGATTACAAGTTAGGCCTGTAAAAGTAGGCTAAACATATAGTGAACAATCTGGGAAAACTAATTTTGCTAGGAGAACCTCGAATGTGATCTTAAAAGGACAAAAAGGGATTGTGTCATTTTGTTCTCCTTTATGATGATTAAAGAGTAAAAAGATATTTTCTATACAGTTGTGCTTGTTTTTTACTTCATGTATGTTAGCTTTGGTCTTCACTGGTTTTGCTGGAAGGTCTTGGAAAGCAGATTGTGGGCTTTCTCAGACCTTAACTAAAGGGATGGGGTTCTTGAATTTTAAGCAAAGATCCTTTCATCTATGTATGTTTCAGTCATTTAGTGTAATATAAATAGCTGTCGATGAAAGCAAGTTTTTAAACAATCTTCAGATGCCACACTCTTCCAGGTTAAAAAGATCTAAATTTCTAATTTTAAAAGGCAAACAGAAATTATCTCTGCTGCTTTTTACCTCCATGAAGAGGTAAATAAACAATATTATTACCCTGTTGTCATCAACTTAAAAATCACATTTGTCTGAAAAATGTTTTAGTTCTCTGTTCTCTGACAAATGTTTACCTCTTGTTGCAAATATTACACAGGATTACTATATCGGAGAGATGTGAGAGATGTTCCTTCTCTTTTTTAGCTTCTTTACTTGTGCATTTGTGCATTTCACTGTTTCCCCTGTATTATCAGTTTCCCTCCATTGTTCATATTGGAGAAGTTGGGTAGTAGCCCTCTTTTTTGTTTTAATAATGAAAAACGTGGCTGGAAAACTACAGAAAGACACTGGCTTTCAACTTTCTTTTTTTTAAATAAACTATATTTTAAGTTGAAAGTGTCCCTTGGACTTTTGCAGGTTGGATACTACCCTATTCTGTTGACTGTTTTACAATGGTGTATGTATAGTGTGCATTACAACTCATAGGCTTGTTTCTATCTTTCTGTTTTCAGTAACCGGACCATTGTCAGAGTTACAAATTGCGTATGTATGCAGAGAAACTTTACAGGTACTGTACATCTGTAGATACAGAATAAAGCCTCTTTTTGATACACATGAGGAAGATGTGGAAGATAAACTATTTCAGAAGGAGGTGCTGTGCTGTCACTTAAATCTATAAACCTGGGAATACAGCTTCAATGAGACCAGTTTGCTAGGGTTAACAAATTTGTTTTTCATATTTCCAGTACACCTCTACCCCGATATAACGCGACCTGATATAACACTAATTCGGCTATAATGCGGTAAAGCAGCGGGGATCCCTGGGCCCTTTAAAGCGCCGCCCGAGCCCCACTGCTTTACCGCGTTATATCCAAATTCATGTGGGGCCCTTTAAATCCCCCCTCGAGCCTGGCTGCCGGAGCTCCAGTGGTGATTTAAAGGGCCCGGGGCTCCCCGCAGCAGTTGGAGCACTGGGCCCTTTAAATCTCCAGCAGCTGGACTCAGGTGGTGCTTTAAAGGGCCAGAGGCTCCAGCCACTGTGGGGAGCTCTGGGTCCTTTAAATCCCCACCTGAGCCCTGCTGCCGGAGCTCCGGTGGTGGTTTAAAAGGCCTGGGGCTCCCAGCAGCGGCTGGAGCACCAGGCCCTTTAAATCACCGCCGGGGAATCCGGTCCTGTCTGGCACAGCGTACCGTACCCGATATAACGCGGTCTCATCACCTATAAGGCAGTGAGATTTTTTTGGCTCCCAAGGACCACGTTATATTGGGGTAGTAGTGTATTGATATAAATTAGTAGGGTATTACAATAATGTGGTGCAACAAATACTTTTTTAGTTCAGCATTTCACGTCAGTTCCCATACGCCCTGATCCTGCAAACGGATTTATACAGCTATAAGAGTCTGCCTGTGTAGCAGGATCAGAATCTTAAGCCCCAGTCCTGGTCATGTTTAACTTTAACCCCAGGAGTAGTCCCATTGATTTCAATGCAATTATTTTAATCCTGTGTAAGTCTCTGGAGATTTGAAGCTTTAGATTGACCTGGCTATTCTGATACACTGTACAACTGACATGGTGGTTCAGTGCAGCCATTGTTTAGGATAAATTTTCTGAATCTCATTGCAGAAGACAGCTAATTCCTAGTAAGATAGGGTAAGTAATAAAACTGAGCAATAAAAAGAAATGTTTTGCCACGTATAATCAATCTATGGCAGTGAATTCTAATGTTTTGTAGAGGGGAAAATTCTGTGGCTGGGCTGCTAAAATTCTGGTTCATTTTATTATAATTACAGAAATGTAAGCCAATACAACATAGGTAGTGAAATGTCATGCTTCATTGTGCTCTATACCTCTATATATAATTGTGTAAGGGAACTAGGAGACACTTCCACCTTTATATGAAACGCTGGTGAACTGGTCATTGCCAGAGGCAGACTGTAGATTAAATGGGCAAGCGAACTGATCTGATATGGCAGTTCTGTTCCTAACCTCTTAGCTGATATTTTGCTAGCAGTAAGAATGGGTGCTGCAGAACTTGTTTGGACTTTCAGTGAGAGATTCCAGCATTAAGCACCTCTGAAAACAAGTCCACTTTTATTTATGAGCTAAATGTGGATTTAGGCACGCAGACTTGCAAACTGGCTGAAAGTAAATAAACTTTATTGGCTTCGGTCATAAATCTTATGCCTCTTGAGGTGCATTTTGAAGCTGAAAATATATCTAACAAAAATGCTACCTATATAACTTGTTGAAAAAAGTCTGCACATGTGTTGCTGTTGGAATCAGGAGTGGTGAGGAGCAGAAGCCATGGATGCATTTTCTCAAAATCTCAGTGTTCATTTTTTCAGTTTTTAGTTAAAACTACAAATTGAGCTTAAACTGTTAAAAATCCAATTTGAAATGTCATGTTTTGTAGTATGTTAACATGGCAAACTTGAGTTATAGATTTACTTTTGACTTGTAGGGTCTTGCTTATTTGCACATGAAGGGCAAAATGCACAGAGATATTAAGGTAAGGTCACTTCAAACTTCAGGGACTGTTTTAATACTTTGTAATGCAGAATAATGTTCCAAATATTCTTTTAGCATATTAATTTTTGCATGTTTTGTTTTAGGGTGCAAATATTCTGCTAACAGACCATGGAGACATAAAATTAGGTACGTTCAGTTGAATTTACTAGTAAATAGAAACTGAATGAAGGTTTTTTTAATGGAACCTGACAGAAGGTGGTAAGTTAAGGTACCAATTCAGATGCTTTGTTTCAGTGAGACACCTTTTGCACTTACATCATAGCTACACAACAGTTTGCTCTGGCGAGAACTATTAGCAGAGTATGAGATATGAATACTCCTTTCTTCTATCTCGTATTTAACTAAACAGGATATGTAAAGCAAGCATATAGAAATGTATGTGGCCACATGGTTAACTGCACTTCTCCATTGTGGATGTGCAGAAGCAATGTATTAGGAGGACACAATATATTTGTTTTTTAATTGAAAGGCTAGAAACCTCATAGTTGAGTTTCCATTAACAACTTTAACTCTGATCACACATGGATACCCATTTTCTATCAACTGGCCAGGCATCCTTTGCCTACAATGTGGACTACAGTTCTTCAGGTGCTATCGTGTTAATACAGTAAAACAAAACTAGACGGGCATGATTTCTGGCTCTGGGTACATAGGATGATTATCTGCAATAACATGCATTCGATGTAGCTCTGCTATCAGAGTCCCTACTGCTTCTCTTGTCCTAACAGTACGAACAAAACATCTCCCCTGTTATTTCCTCATTGACATAGCACTCTCATAACTACAATGCCAATCTATCTCCTCCCCAGTATATGTTAATTAGAATACATAACATTATATCCTGATATGATTCAGTTATGGTGTGATAAGACAGGTGGAGGTAAGCAGCGAAACAGGGTCCGTTTTAAGGCAGTTTGGAGAAACCTAACTTTCAATTTCCAGACATTCAAAAAAAAAATTTTCCAGCTAGAATGTTCTGCTCTTCTTTACCTGAGAGATTAACATTGTAAACAATTATCTTAATTTTATTACCTAGGAATGTGTGTGTTTTGTTGATTTATAATAACTTCCTAGAGTGTTATTGGTTTTTCATTGTACATGTAATGATGATGTAATATATGTTTTTACAGCTGACTTTGGTGTAGCAGCAAAAATAACAGCCACCATTGCGAAGAGAAAATCTTTTATTGGTACCCCTTACTGGTAATAAATTGCTTTGATTCATTGCATGACTACATGCAAAGTGAAGTCAGTATTTACAAATTATACTAAAGCTTCTAAAATACAGATATGTTTTAACTACAGACATAATATAGTTATTTAAACTTTCTTATTTTAGTAATGTGCTTGGGCAAAATATGGCATTTGTTATTTTGTTGCTTTGTAATATGACTGTAACATCAACCATGTGATGCTAATGGCATGGCTGACACCTCTGCCAATTTAACACAGTGCTGAACGTTATTTGTACGCATGGTAGGAGTTTGATCTGGTGCTGTAACTCCTCTCCCTCTCACCAATATAAAAATATAATATTTATACCTTAAAGGTGGACCAAAAAACTTTTTAAGAGCAAAGAAAAAGCATTTGAAAGTGCTGTCTAAGATCACAATTTGTGACACACATATATGTAGGCATGTGTTAAAAATTAATGCTTATATCCCAGTATTATAAGTAAAATTCTGCTGACAAAACCTAAATGTAGGCATCTGGGTTTCCCCCAGGAAGGGGACAGTATAGAGAAAAGAAGCACATTTCAGCTATTTTTGTTTCAAAACAGTCTTAGCTATTTAAGGCTTTGAAATGCTAGACATTTTCAAGTTTGTAATTTTTGAGTTGTATAAAAATGCAAATTTAACTGCACTGAGTTGAGGCACTGCCTTAATACAGAGATCCCTCATTAGCGTAATAGCCATAATGAGAACTGAATATAGACAAAACACTTAAATTACAGATTTTTTTCAATTGCATACTATATTAGAAATTGCAAAAATTGCATGCTGTATTCATATTAGAGAAAACAGATTGAGGGAAGAAAGTTTGTGTTGGGGTTAGAGGATTAGACTGGGTATCACAAGATTTGGATTCTATTCCTGGCTCTGCTACAGAATTCATGACTTTGGACAAGACACTTACCCCTTGTGTCTTTGTTCTGTTAATGGAAGAAATACATCCCAGTGCAGAGAATCACATGAGGCCCCATTTACACTCTTTGTATAGGCCCTTTGCCTTGGAATGAATTCCACAGTGATCATGTAAAAAGATTTGAGATCCTCAGGTCGAAGGAGGTGCCTGTGGAAGTGATGGTGTATAATGTGTAATCAAATGATGATTTTACATTTAAAGGATGGCCCCAGAAGTTGCAGCAGTGGAAAAGAATGGCGGTTACAACCAACTCTGTGATATCTGGGCAGTTGGCATAACAGCAATCGAACTTGGAGAACTTCAGCCTCCTATGTTTGACCTTCATCCAATGAGGTCTGCTGATCACAAAACTCGCTCATTTCAAGCATTTTCTTAACTCATAGCCCATAAGGGATCATTACAATCATCTAGTCCAGGGGTCGGCAACCATTAAAAATCCTGCCCAGCCCGGCCCGCTCTCCTCTGCCCTCCGCTCCCCACGCAGGAGCAGGGAGCAGAAGCATAGCCATGCGCAGGGGGTGGGCAAGTGGCCCCACTCTCCCAGCGCGGCAAGCCGCAGAGTCCGCGCTCCCAGGCCGGAGCGCTGGGCTCAGCGCAGCAAGCTGCTGGCCCCTCCCCCGCCTTCTCCCCTCCCCTGGAGCCCTGCCGCCGCGCACGCAGCGCTCTGGGGGTCGGGGCTGCGCACTCCCGTCGGGCAGTGTTTGGCTCTGCGGGGAGGCAGACACGCTCCCCGCTCAACCGGAGCTCTGCCGCCACGCGTGCAGCGCTCTGAGGGGAGGGGCTGTGTGCTCCCACGGGGCAGCATGTCTGGCTCTGCGTAGAGCCTCATGGTAAGGGGTCCAGGGCTGGGGGTGGTTGAATAAGGGGTGGGAGCAGTCAGGGGACAGGGAGCAGGGTGGGTTGGATGGGTGGGGTGGGATCCCGGGGTGGAGTTTAGGGGCAGGAGTCTCTGGAGGGGGCAGTCAGGGAGCAGAGGGGTTTGGATGGGGCCTGGGAGTCCCGGGGTCTGTCAGGGGGCGGGCGGTGAATAGGCATCAGGGCAGTCGGGACAGGGAGCAAGGAGGGTCCTGGGGGGGGGCAGTTAGGGTGGGGGGTCTCTGGAGGGGGTGGTCAGGGGACAAGGAGCTGGGGGGATTGTATGAGTCGGGAGTTCTAGGGGTCCTGTCAGGGGGCAGGGAGTGGCTGGATAGGCATGGGAATCCCGGGGTTCTGGCTGGGGGCGGGGCAGTCAGGGGACAGGTAGGGGATAAGGTCCAGTCAGGGGACAAGGAACAGGGAGGCTTAGATAGGGGGTAGTGTCGTGGGGGGCAGTTGAGGGAAGGGGTCCCAGGAGGGTGTAGTCAGGGGACAAGAAGCAGGGGGATTGGGAGTTCTTAGGGGGGCAGTCACCCAGCCCTCTCCCCTGAGCCCTGACCACTCCCCTCCCCCCACATACACACAGCCCTTTGCCCTGAGCGCTGCACCCCCGCACACCTCCCAGGGCCCTGCCCTGAGCCCTGTACCTCCCTCTGCTTGACTCCTTCATCCCCCCGCATGACCCCAGCCCTGACTCTGGCACCTCCACACATACCCAGCCCCCCCCTGCCCTGACATCTGCACCACCCTCATGTGCCCCCAGCCCTCTGCCCTGACTCTTGTACTCCCCATGTCCCCAGCCTCCCCACATCCCATGCACCCCGCACATCCACACCCCCACCCTGAGCACCAAACGGGAGCTCCTGCACGCGCGCATGCACACACACATTCCCACTTGCACCCCTCACACCAAATGGGAGCTGCCCAGGTAAGTGTCCCCACACGCAAACCTCCTGCCCCAACCGTGAGCCCCCTCCTTCATTCTAGCTCCTGGCCAGACCCTTCACCCCCAGCCCTGTGCTCAGTACACTCCCACCCTCAGCTCAGTGCAGAGAGAGGAGGAGAATGGGCCAGAACCAGGGAGAAGGTAGGTAGCCACTGTATGTGTGCAGGGCCGGGACCCCAGACCGGCAGCGGGCTGAGCAGGTCCGGCAGCCGGGATCCAGGCTGGCAGGAGCCAGCGAATGGAACCCCTGAGCGGCAGGGGGGCTGAGCCACTCAGTCCACTGCCGGTCTGGGGTCCCAGCCGCCGGCCCCGCACAGCCCCGCCGCTGGTCTGGGATTCTGGCTGCCGGACCCTTCCCAGCTGGGATCCCGGCCGCAAGCCTCGCTCAGCCCACTGCCGGCCTAGGTGAACAGAACCCCAGACCAGCAGCGGGCTGAGCGGGCCAGCGGCGTAAGATCAGCATTTTAATTTAATTTTAAATGAAGGTTCTTAAACATTTTGAAAACCTTGTTTCTTTTATAATACAACACTAGTTTAGTTATATAGTATATAGAATTGTAGAGAGAGACCTTCTAAAAAACATTAAAATGTATGACCGGCACGCGAAACCTTAAATTAGAGTGAATAAATGAAGACTCGGCACACTGCTTCTGAAAGGTTGCCAACCCCTGGTCTAGTCTGTTCTGCATAACCCAGGCCTTGTAACCTCTCCCAGGGATTCCTACATCAAGCCCATAATTTCTGTTTTAGTGCACCACACCTTTTGTAAAAGTCATCCAGTCTTGATTTAAAGATGTAAATTCAGATTCCAGACTCAGATTCTTAAGCACACAACATTTTGTAAGTGCTTTAGTTCCTGCAGTCTATGGTAGCCCTCCAGTTAGCAGGGTTGCGCATGAAAATAAACAGATTTTGTTTCAGAAACACTGTCTATAATTAAAAAAATCAAAACTTTATTTTATCTCTTACAAGATCTTTTATATTACATACTACAGAACCCATTTGGATTTTCATCAGCTCATACTGTCTCTCGTAGGGTAATAGAACTGCTATGTACAGTATTTATTCAATCTCAAGATACTAGAATAAGATGAATTATTTTCATATTGTCTAATATTATTATGCTTTCTTTATCTTAGGGCTTTGTTTTTAATGTCTAAAAGTAACTTTCAACCTCCAAAGCTCAAGGAAAAAGCAAAATGGTAAGTCAAATAAATTTTTTCTCCCTTTGTTCAGTGCATATTTTAAAGATCATGTGAATGATTATTTATGTCAACAGTTCATAAGCATATGCCCTCAACCTGCAAACACATATGCACATTTGGGACTTTTATACATGAGTTGTCCCTTCAAATTCAGTTTTTACTGCTAAACAAAATACTTAATTACAGCAAAAGACACTGATCCTGGAATGAGGACCGTGCGAATGGGACTCCCTGTTCATGCAGTGCCCCATTAAATCTGAACTGTGAAGCTCTCAGTGCGGAATCAGGACTAAATTTAGTACAGGTCATGAATTTTTAAATTGCTCTGACTTCAGTAGTGACCAAAAAATCATCTTTGTTTGCTCAACTCAGAAAACTCAGAAGTTTTTCTTGGAACATAATTCATCCCTGGTAAATCATGCTTTAAAACAATCTATCTCTAAAAATGGGACATTAATTTCATATTGCTCTGTGGAAGAAGAAAACCGTTGATAAAAGTGTGCTGCATTAGTTTTCATTCCAGTGATCTGAAAGATGATTTCCCTGAGGATGAAGTGTTTTAGGCTGAGACGTCTGCAGTCCGTACCAGCAAGCAGGATAGATTTATTTATTTTTTTTTTTGGTAATTGATTTGATGTTACGGGAACCTAGAAACAAATGCAACAGAAAGGACCAAGGTCCAGCAGTGCCCACACTTCTGCAATGGCAGGAAACTGACTGTGTGGGACAGGCCCACATAATGCTAACTGCTTCTCCTCTGCTGGTCCAGAGGAAAAGGAAAACTCCCTCTGGGCTGCTACCTGGAGAGAAAAAAATCTCCTTCCAGAACACACATTTGGCAATTTAGTTTAACATTGTGCATATGATCAAGACTCGCTGTAGCGAAGCAGTTAATCCCATTTATGTACTTAGAATGCTGCTGGTGGCCAAGTAACTGTCCTTTTTTCCTTAAGTCTTTGAGAGGGGGATTCTGCCAGTATTGCTGTGGGCAGATACTTAAAATTGTTTATCACTTGGAAAAACATCCTTCTTTGAACTGCATTCTGCACTTAACTTTGCACTCTGCATCTCTCCCCCAGATTTATGCACATGCTAAGAGTACCTATCCATATACTCTAGGCATTCTTGCCATAACTTAAAAGCACATCACAAGTAAAACTCGATGTGCAGTAGTACAGTTCAGTACAACCCACCTCCAAGAAGCAGATCATCAGCCCCCTCGCCCTTCACCAGTCCAATTCCTTCTTGTTTCCAAATGCCTGAGGGATAAGTTTTGCAACGTGCCCTGAAAGTCCTCAAATTCAGGCAATATATCCGTTGAAAGATATATTAAAATAAAAGTGCAAGAAAGACAAGTAAAAATTGTAGGATGAGACTTTCAAAGGGATTTAGCCTCACATCTTGCATTAATTTAAAAGAAAGGTGTAGTTAAATCATCTGTACTGCTTTAAAAATCTCAACCATATGTTTGAAAGAGGAGGTTGTTGCTTTCTCCTGTATACCTAATTCAATAGATTTTTATTTCTGTTATATAGTGTCATAAGACTACAAATGGAATCTGATCTTTTGACTGCTTTTTCCAAAGGGACAGTAGTAGTAATCTCCCACTAGTTAACTCAGCAGCAGAATGGTATAAATCTGAAATGCCATGGGATATTTGAGCAGGATTCTAATTCAGCCGATGTTTTGCCATTTATATAGCAGTTACATTGAAAGTGACCATTATTTTTTCCTTTTCAGAAAAACTTAACTTGATTTTAAGTTTTCAATTTTTTCTTTTTCTTTTCATGTAAAGGTCATCAACATTCCATAATTTTGTCAAAATAGCACTTACCAAAAATCCAAAGAAGAGACCAACCGCAGAAAGACTCCTTACTGTAAGTGTCTAAAAAGCAAAGTCAGAACTTGTAATGTCACCACTAAATCTATTGTTTCACAGAGAAAGAAGTCATTAGTGCACCAAATGGGCTATGTTTCACACTCCTATTGTACAAGTGTGCTTAATGGTGCAAATGCAGCAAAAGTGAAATTGGAATCTCTTGGTGGCCAGATTTTATAAAGATACCTGTCTATACTGCAAGATAAGTCCAGTTTTAATTGTCCAAAGACTGGCATTTTGTAACAGTATGCCTCTGTTTGGTTATTAATCACCCTATAGGGCAAAGTTAGGCCTTGATTCAGAGAACACGTACTCGAATGCTTTATTCTACTCACCTAAAGAATCCCATTGAACTCCGTGGAGCTACTTACATACATAAAGTTAAAGCAAATGCATCAATGTTTGCACAACTAGGGTCTTAATTTCTAATTGCAACTGACGCACAATGCGATCAGGCTAAAATAGATGCGTGCTTTTGAGGTCTGCTTGCTCGGGAGACGTTAAAAAGATTTACTGAAGAGTGTCGGTTATAAAGTTCTGCAGAACAAGAGGGCTAATCTTTTGAAGCCAAGATGTACAGGTTTAAATATCTGCCTCCTATTAAACCTACTGTAACATGTTGTTTTTTTTGTGATTTTTAGCATAGTTTTGTAGGACAACCTGGTCTCTCGAGATCTCTAGCAGTTGAGCTGTTGGACAAAGTAAATAATCCTGACAACCATACGCATTACGGTGAAGCTGATGACGATGATTTTGAGGTGAGAACATACTTGTATTTTTCCTGTTTTGAAAAGCTAATGTTTAAAAATCTTCTCCTGTTTTCACTCTGTAAACCTAGATTCTCACTTCAGAGAGGGGTTGAAAAATTATTCTGCTCTGCTGCACAGAGCCGTAGAAACCTCGCCACAGAGTTGAGATTAAGCTTGCTGTCAAGTACAGGGGGCTTGTGTGCAGGCAATGAAAGTATCATTGGTAGGAAACAGAGTGTGTCCTCCATTGTAATAGCTTTTCTTTCCCTTTAATTATGGTATGAGATCTAAGGTGAAGGCAATAACTGAATTGTAATGTTCCTATTTCTAACAGCCTCACTCTGTTATTCGTCACACCATTCGCTCTACAAACAGAAATGCTAGAGCAGAAAGAACAGCATCAGAGATAAATTGTAAGTCCCAAATGTGCTTTTTCCCATTTTGTGGTGCTGGTTTATTTTTCCTGATGGAGGGTGTCTGTGTCACTCTTTTATAGCAAATTTCAGAGAGCCACTTTTACCATTGTTATCCACGAAAGCTTATGCTCCAATACTTCTGTTAGTGTAAGGTGCCACAGGACTCTGTCACTTTTTACAGATCCAGACTAACACAGCTACCACTCTGATACTTGACTTTTACTATTGGCACACTTAAAGAAAAAATGCAAACAAAAAAATCTCTACAGTATTAATAATAATAAGTAATATATGGAGATATACCTATCTCATAGAACTGGAAGGGACCCTGAAAGGTCACTGAGTCCAGCCCCCTGCCTTCACTAGCAGGACCAAGTACTGATTTTGCCCAAGATCCCTAAGCAGCCCCCTGAAGGATTGAACTCACAACCCTGGGTTTAGTAGGCCAATGCTCAAACCACTGAGCTATCCCTCCCCCCTCACTGAGCTATCCCTCCCCCACAGTATTTTTCCAAAACCAAAATTAAAACTTGCAAACTTCTGTTAGTTCATTTCATGTCATTTCAGGATGCAAACATTTCTATTAAACCAGGGTATTGTTTCTTCTTTGGTCAGCCTTTGTCTGCCATGGCATGGTGCCAGACTTTGAATGCCTACTGGCGTCATAAAAAATAATAATTTAATAGACGCATTAAACAGGAAGACCAAGTTGATTATTATAGTGGGGTGAGCGTGTTCTTACACATAGATGTCCCTCACTGGCTAGGGGAAATATAGAAAAATAGATGGCAATTTGATTCCACTCTGACTTGGTGCTGGTTTTCACATTGATGGTCAGCTAAACCTCATCCTAACCGCTTGAGGGTGCTCCACTTGTTATGGTCACATCTGCTATACAGACTATATGACGTATGTTAAACTCAAAAGGAGTGCAAGTCCTTACACTCCATGCAGCATTCATACGCTACTGGGTCACTTTCAAATGGGTGGGGGGAAAATACTGAAATTTTGGTTCCTGTTGAAGCAGAAACTGGCTTGCTCTGTGTTTGAAAAAGTGTTCTTGCAAACTAAATAATTAGTAGGTATTATTAGGTATGTGACCATAAAAAAAACCTCTACACCCATCATGTTAACTGCGTCCGTGAAGGGGAAGTTAGTGGGGAAGCAACTGACCCAAGCCGATTACATAAGATTCCATAGATATGGAAACTAAATTATTGTTAGATATGTGACCATAAATATTATGGTCACGTACTGTACTGACTATGGTATATGTTAAATAGTGACACGCTATTCAGTCACTTTCAGCTGGAGCGGGGGAAAAGTGCTGAAATTTTGGAGCCCTTTGAAGTAGGAACCAGCTTTCTCTGTGTTTGAAAAAGTGCCCACACAAACTAAATAATTAGCATTTAGACTACTTTAAATGGGGATTCTTACTGCTGTTCTCTGAGTTTTCTTTTCTGCGGGTTGTTTCATAACAAATGCATTGCAAGTGCAAACATTTAGACATTGAAGACTTCCATAAAAACAAATGTTCGTGATTCAAAGAGTTTAGAATTTTATAGGCAAGTTAAAATGAAGCGTTATGTAACACTGCAGTGTGCACTTTGATTTTTTATATGCTACAGCATGCTGCTTGCTTTAATAGACTGTCCATAAGAGGGTGTCAGTAGAATGTTACATGTTTTAAAGTTGAAAATGTGATGTTTTGCAGTTGACAAGCTGCAATTTGAGCCTCCCTTACGGAAAGAAACAGAAGCTCGGGATGAAATGGTAGGACTTGGTTTTCCGTTGTTTATTATAATCACAATGTCCTCATTGTTTTATGCTTTAACTCTGTTAAGTAATATGTATTCAGAGTATAAAAAGAGTCACAAGAAGGCAACTATCAGTTTTCAGACAGTCACCACATTCGGAAGAAAATGAATTGCTCTCTGTGGTTCATGTGAAGGGTATTCCTCATGTGCAAACTGAAATGCACAAATTAATGTAGGAATGTGAAAAGAGATTCTGAATTTGATTCCTTTAGATCTCTCTACCAGCCAATATTATTTTTTCTACTCTTTGTTACTCAGAGCCCAGCCATGTTGCTCCATTGTGTGCCTCTTGCTGTTGTTTTAACTCTCAGCAGTGATCTCTTTACTTCAGATTAATTGAATGCCACTAGCCAACACACGTTCGTCTGGAGTAGAGTACCGCTGTGGATGCAATGGGCCTGATTTTTCATAAGTGCTGAGTCCCAGTAGCTCCCACTGACTTCAGTTGGAAACACAGGTGCTCAGCATTACGAAAATCAGGATCCGGATGTTTAAAGCTATGTTCCTGTTGGCCAGATAGGCCTTTTTCATGGCAAAAATTTGCACCATTTCCCAGTTTGGTCTCTTTGGGGCTTAATCACTGAACAAAAAAACCTCTACTCCCATCACATTAGCTGCGTCTATGAAGGGGAAGTTAGTGGGGAAGCAACTGACCCAAGCCGATTACATAAAGCAGCAACAGCTCGCAATAGTTTTTTAAAGAACAGCAGAATTGGAGGCGGATTGATTTGATTCCCGAGGAAAATTTTAATTTTTTAACAAGTCTAAAGTCACTGTAATGAGTGCTGCAGTAACAGCATTCACCAGGAGCTCCTTCACCAGTCACTGGTGAAAAGGCATTGATGTGACTGGGAGTTCAGCAAGAGTGCAGTGTAATGCCGGCTGTCTGGGGTCAAGGGTGACCGCCCTCAAAGAGCTGTAGTTCTGAGAGTCACAGTGTGATCTCATTCTGGGATCACGGTCCCCAAGAGTAGCAGTGGTCTGTTATACCAGTACCCACGGAGAAAAGCTTTCTCCTTGTCAAGACCAGAACACTTTAATTAAGTCATTTGTCATCTGTTGAACCTGGGCTCTTCGCCATTTCCAGGTATTGCTTTCAAGCCCAAATTAAAGGAAGGTTGGAAATTAAGCCCTCCACCCCCTAATAATCAGACTGTAAAAAACATTTGGACTTTGGAACTGAAGTTCCACTGTTTATGGGTGATTATTTTCTGCAATTCTCTACCTCCCAAGCCCCCCATGATGTTATGGAAATATGCTTAGAGAATATTTTCTTTCAATGAAATACAAACTGTTGAACTGAAATTTCTGCATCTTCAGATTGTGGCAGCAGGCACAGACTTTGCTTCACACTGGAATCCTTTCGTTGATGGTGGAAGCAGCAGCAAGTACGTACATCGTTTAATAGCATTTTCAGAATTTTGATTCTGAAAAAAAAACAGAATTGTGCTTTAAAAAACCTCAAAACCATGAACTGATTAATTCTAATTTTTATGTCCTTTGATAAAGTAAGACAGGCCAAAGTATAGGTAAAAATGATTTGGACTTCACATTATATACAGTATTGCAGTGCAGTTCCTGTGATCCAGTTGGTCAGCTGATCTGGGCCAGGATAATCACTTCCGTACAGTTTTGATCCCTGTGAAAGATGAACAGTGATTTTTGGGGGGCTCGGTTATGGGAACATCTCATGTATGTATTAAAACAAAATAACTAAAATCAGGTTTTGTTTTACTTGCCTGTCAAAGGGTTCAGTTCAGTATTCTGCATTGGCCTTGCAACACTCCTGTACTGGTGAGTGGTTGTTATGTCACCATGTGCAAGGCACACACAGAATGCTGACGAGTGGTCTTTGCAAGTAAGTAAAGGAGGAACTGACTTCCAAAAATGTGGCTTTTAAAAATTGCAAATATGTTTACTTAAGTGTTTTTGGTATGTGTCCATTATAGGTGCAGTGTATTGTACAGGACAGTCAGTTAACAATTTAGCTTTTACCTCCCCAACATTTTAAATCCCAACTTACTGTAGGTCAACGATAACCCTGAAATTAGTGAGCACAACTCTGTTGAAGCTAGGGCTGAATTTGACCCCACAGTTGCACAGGGCTTCCTTTTACTGCACACTGCTAAACTGCTTTAAAGCTGATCTTTGAAGTTACAAGAAAAAGCAGGCTTGGTATTACCAGCTGAATGATCCAGCTAAACAGGAAAGAGAGTATTTTAGAAATGGTCTCTTCTGCAAGTTTAAATTACTGCTGGGCTGAAAAATCCCTCACTCCTTTCTTTATTTGGAGGCAGTCAGTGCACAATATGCTTTTGTTTTTAACTTTTGCAGATAACCTTTAGCATATAGCTCATTTCCAGCATTGCAGTTCCACAATCCAACTGGTCATGTCATGCAAAGTATAATAAAACCATTGTTTTTAAATGTACAACAGTTTATCCTTCCATTTATTTTCTGTTTTCTTCTCATCTTTGCTCCTTCAATAGTGAAAATTCATGGTGGTTTTGTAGGCCTGGCCAGTCGTCCTCTCCCCAGAAACAGGAACAACTCCTTTTCCTCCCCCTTTTTCTTGTTTTGCTTATGTGACACTGGCTAGCTAGAGCTGGAAAGCCTTACGTGTTACTGACGAGGCTGTTCTGTGGGCAGCTGGAATCTCCAGGATTGGGGGGGTGGGACTACACTCCAGAAAGCTCGGAATTCTGTGTCCTCTTCAAAACTACCCGTGGATATAAATTTGATTCCTTAATGCTGCGGCTTTTTGTATAATGTAGGCTGTATATATAAAACTGCATCAAAAGCAACTATGAACAGCTGTAACAGAGGCTATAAATCAGTGTACATGTTTTTGAAGTGATGCTTCTGACTGGAAGGGGGACAGTCATAAAGTTCCAGGACAGTGAGTTTCTCTGGCATTCTCTTGGAATTCAGTTCCTTCTCAGAAGGGTAAACAGGAAATGCTTAGCCCTTCTGAGCCAGGGAGTTCTGGATAGTGCCATAATGGTAAAGAAAAGGCTGGCTTAAGAGCGGGGGTGGGCTGCTTTTCTGTGGTTTGGCCCATGCCAGAGATAACACTGATTTATACGCTGACTCAGGTTAGTTTTATGTAAACAAGACAAATGCCATTTGTGCTTATGGAAGATTGAACTGGTTTGATACTTTCTCAATCTATAATTTATTTAAAAATCAGTATTTTGTGCACTGTTTTCTGCATTATGCATGAGTAACCTTTTTAGTGCACACATCTGGTAATGACTTGGGGGTAATTGATTCCCTCCTGCCCCACTCCCCCGGTAATGTCTGGGGCAGCAGGCATAGTTTCTTTAGCAGCTGTTCTGAGACCCCTCAGAAGAAGCAGCTCAAAGGTAAATTGATTAGTATACAGAGCGCTATGTTTTTATTAATATGCTTTTGTTCTTCAGTAGTTATGTAAATGAATCCTGTAATCTTCTTTTCCTGTTGACATTGCATTTCATGGAACCTTCCAGAACGTACTCATTAGTGGGGACATGAGAGAGCTAGGCACACGGAAAGCTGGATCCTGTGGTATTGGAGTCTGTCCACTATTATTCGGAATTTTAGATGCCACCATGTTTATCAAAAACAAACAAACAAACCTGTAGCGTTTCCCAGTGCTAGCTGTATCTTTCCAATGGATTCTGATTGCCAGCCTGTTTCCCTAGCCTTGCACAAATCTGCATCTGATTATTAAAAAAATAAAATTGTGACAGGCAAGTTGCGACTCTCACCTCCACCTCCAGGAAAAAGGCCTGTCCTTCCCTGAGCTCACTGGCATAATTGAGATTAATCATAACAGACGATCACCAAAATAGTTCTCTCTCTGTGTGCATGAGCAGCATCAGTGTTGATGGATTTTGAGGAACTGAATGTTTACAGTGTACTGTTATTTAGAACCATATCTGTGAAATAAACTGAAGTTACTACTCTATAAAATTAGCTAGAAAGTTAGTGATTTTCAGAAATCTAAAAGTTTGGTTAAAAAATCTGACTTTTCTGTTGATCCTATAGTAGGTTTGACAGAGAAAATTATTTAATGGTGTAACAAGAAAACAGTCTGAGAATCTTTACTATATTCCTTCATTTTTCACTAACTTTCTCCATTTTGTGTTGTTTTAGTGCACATAATTAAACATTGCAACAGCACCTTAATCGCCTTAGTAGGTGGAGATGTGAGACTAGTTTATGATACCCAAGCATAAGAGAACATAAATAACTATTCCTTAGTTTAGGGGGGAAAGGAAGTGCAAAACCGGAAGGAAAAAAAAAACTCAACACAATAAGAGCAAGGTACTTTTGTGTTTGTGATGGGCTGATAGATACTATAATGTCAAAGTGAAGTGCATCAGTAATCAGATTTTGACTGCATTGATCTTCATACAACTTAAAGAGTGGGCTTCTTATTTTTATGAACATTTTACCTAGGGGACCGTTCACAAAATTTGGCGATGGCAGTGAAGATGTTGAAGAGTGAGTGAACCTCCTTCATTTTCAGTTGTATTCTCTCTAGCTCTTTCTTTAAGTGGTTAAGGTTCTTCCAAAATCCCTTTTCTGAAAATGTTATATTTATCCCACATGACAGTGAGGGACTAGTGGCACTCATAACTGTAATGCACCCTTCACTGTGTATACAAGCATGAAGAGAACATATGAAAGTCCTGTATAAATAGAACTATCCCCTCTTCTCTTCCCTCCTTCAATAAAATATTATGCGGTGTGCAAGGATGCTTCAGATTTTTTTTTTAAAGGGGATTTTGTGTGTTGAGAATGAGAGGATAATATTACTATGATGAGCTGGACCTACTACAGACAGTTGATGTACAAGACCTCTGCCAGTGCACCTCCCCCTGCCCTACGACACTTCTGCTATTCCAGTTCTTAATCATTCTTGAACAAAAACTGCAAGCCATGTCCGATAGCTATGGGTTTTTAGTGGTTTGAACCAAACATTCAGTAGGTGTTAGGATGATTATTAGAAGACAACTGCCAGTTTCTTTTGTCACTTCAAGGAATTTGGGAGGACTCTGCTCTGTGTCCTAACCTACTGGCTGATCCAGCACTGTAACATTTTCATTGTCAAGAGGGATTTTCTTGAGTAACCAAGAGAGTAAGAATTAAGGGAGTGGGGATAATCACCCCAAAGGAATAGCTACCTTAACATCTGTTTAATCCCGCTAATTTCAAGTCATCTTCACTGCACAATTGTCTCTAACATTGCTTTATGAAAGAACATAATTTAAGTAAAAAAACCCACTAACAAATATTAACCTGTTTTTCTGATCCTCCTTTTATTGTCCGTCTGCTTTAACCCGTTTGTGTCAAGCTATGAAAAGAGAATCTATTCTATGCACATAGCTCATCTTATTTCCACAGATTTCATATTTTCAGCCAAACCTATCTGTGTGTTTTGTGCTTGTATAAATAACCAAGATGCTACTGCACCTTTCTGTTTTAGGTCAACCCTAAAGCGAGCAGGGCCACCACCACTACCTCCTAAGGTAAGTTTCTGCTGTATTTTAAAGAAGGGTTTACTGATAAAGGACACTCTATGCAATACTTCAATCTGATGCTTTCTAATTGCTTGTAAATTCAGAAGCTAATTTACTATCAGTTGGGGGGAAACATAGCTACTGGACTTCACATGATGGGCCATATTTTGCAGTGACTTACACCCTGTGCTGTCCTGTTAAACTTTGTGATTATACTGGGTGTCGCTGGGCCCTATATATGTTTGTAAAAGTGGTTTTTAGGTAGTTTCCCTTTTGAAAGGATGTGGTATATGTGTGATATGTCCTGTTGACCATTATTCTTTCTGCCACTATCATTATTTTTCAAAATCTATCAAGAAAAGAATAATTCTGATAATAGATTATCTTGCTGTCAGTGTTTGTTAGAATGGTGATACATTTTCTACGTAAAAGCTAGCATGTAATAATTTTATGCCTCCAAAAAATCATCATAAGTCTTTAAACCATGACTTGAGGACTTCAGTAACTCAGCCAGAAGTTAGGAGTTGATTACAGGAGTGGGTGGGTGAGGGTCTGTGGCCTGCAGTGTGCAGGAGGTCAGTTATGATTATCAGAATGTTCCCTTCTGGCATTAAAGTCTGAATCTGTGAACCTTATTTTATAAAGCCCCACCTATTTTATTTATTACAGCCAAGGATAAACAATTACCCTGAGGAAAGCCTTGCGGATGATGAGAAGTCTCAGACAATAAAACACTTTCCAGATTCACAGAGTAGAGCGCTGCCAGCTCATAGGAGACAGAGTATTCCAACGTGTGGTTCTCAAGCTGAGCCGTCCCCCATTGGTATGACTAGCAGTCTCAGCAGCCCTGGACTGCTTACAGCTAGATACAGTGACTTGGGTAAATAACCTAATTTATATTGTCTTCAGTATTGTTGTAACTGTGTCGGTCCCAGGACATGAGAGAGACATGGTGAGTGAGGTAATATCTTTTACTGGACCAACTTCTGTTGATGTAAGATACAAACTTTTGAGTTACTTTTCAGGTGCCTGTAGCTTGAAGCTTATACCTTCTGCCAAGAGAAGTTGATCCAATAAAAGATATTACTTCATGCACCTTGTCTCGCTAAATTACATTTTCAGAAAGTGACTTGTTTCCCATAAAAAGAAATATGTTTTGGAGCCAACTTGATTTTAAGCAAAACATTATTGTAATAGAAGTAGTTCCTGAAGTGTGACTTTCCTTCTCGTGTGCTGGGCTTTCTCTATGCCCTGGAGGTTCATATCCTAAAGGCCTAGGTCAGGGAACTTCCTGCTGGCACAGGGATGCTGAATTGAATCTCTCTTGCAGCCAATCAGTACCATCCCTACGTTGGCCCGCTGGTCTGAGCGGGTTGCAATGACAACAAACACGGGCTTCTCTTGATAGTAAAGAGCCCTAGCCACTGGGCAGCTGGACTGACTCCTTTTCCGCAACTCCCTTTGAAAAGGTTCAGCTGACTGAGATCAATGTATGATAACTTCAGAACTGTGCCTCCCTCTTCTTTTGGGTTAATTATATATGTTGCAGAGAAGAGAACGAGGCATGTAGGCAGCAAAATTATTTGTACTTAATTTGGAAAAGAGAAGACCGAGAGGGGACATGATAGCAGTTTTCAGGTATCTAAAAGGGTGTCATCAGGAGGATGGAGAAAACTTGTTCACCTTAGCCTCCAATGATAGAACAAGAAGCAATGTGCTTAAACTGCAGCAAGGGAGATTTAGGTTGGACATTAGGAAAAAGTTCCTAACTGTCAGGGTAGTTAAACACTGGAACAGATTGCCTAGGGAGGTTGTGGAATCTCCATCTCTGGAGATATTTAAGAGTAGGTTAGATAAATGTCTATTAGGGATGGTCTAGACAGTATTTGGTCCTGCCATGAGGGCAGGGGACTGGACTCGATGACCTTTCGAGGTCCCTTCCAGTCCTAGAGTCTATGAGTCTATGGTTATCAGATATGCATTAAAATGCATGTGGGGTTTGTTTTAGGAAATGGGGATAGTATGCTGAAACTCATTGAGGAAAATGCAGAAGGTTCTGGACAGGTCCCCCAGCTGCCACGTAAAAAAGACAAAAGAGACTTTCCAGTAAGTATTTGGTACTGTGGCTGTTAAATATTGGTCAATGACATGACTTCATTTGTATAGATTACACGCACCTGAATGTCTGGTGTAGAATTTTAAGCTAGTGTGAATCATTTGACAATTCATCTTTTTCCCCACAGAAGCCAGCCATCAATGGTCTACCACCAACGCCGAAGGTGCTGGTAAGAAATCTCATTTAAAATAGGAGTAACTGGGAGCACAGTTTTATTCATCCGTGTGCTTACTTTGCCTTTATACTGTTAGCAATTAGTTTATTACCAAAAGAATTTAGTACTGCTGTCAGCCTAACTGCCACTAAAAAGCTTTCATGTTATTCCAGATTTGTATCTATGGTGTTCTGTAGAAATTCAGCCAAACAGAGATGTTTCATAGGATGTATTGTTGTGTTCTTGGGGAAGATGAAGGGTTTTTTTGCATCAGGAGATATTAAAATAGGTTTGTGTGATTGAAGAAAGGAACACTAATGTGTTTGTGTGTCTGACATTTAATTAAATAGATGACTAATAATAAACTGTTTACATTGAAAACTTGTTTCCGGTTTAAATTTGGGTTGCTTTTAGATGGGAGCATGTTTTTCAAAAGTTTTTGATGGTTGCCCTTTGAAGATTAACTGTGCAACGTCATGGATACATCCTGATACTAAAGGTAGGCTAGCTTTCCCCTTTGTATTTTAAATCCTGCTACAAAATCTGTATTGTACTTCTGGATTAAGCCAATTTCTCTCCTTTTTTAGATCAGTATATTATCTTTGGAACTGAAGATGGTATTTATACTTTGAATCTAAATGAACTTCATGAAGCAACAATGGAACAGGTAATTATCAATGTCTTGTTCAGGCAGAATATAATTGACAGATACTACGAAACACCAAAATTGTGTAATTTTTAGTGGGGGTGGATAGAGATGCTCTGCTTTGTTCTATAAGCAGGGCCACATCAAGTCAAATCCCATTAGTCCTAACAGTAGAAAGCCCTGACTTTCAGGGCAATATTTTTGACACTGTTGATGAGATGCTCAAATCAAAGAATAGCGTGGAGCTCTCTCAGAACTGGCTCTGCATCCTCCTGCTCTGGCCTGCCTCCTCTCCTTTGCTACCCAGCCTGCCTCTTCCTTCTCCATCTTGATTCCACTAGATGGCAAACCTCTCCTCCACTGTGCATGACCCGTAGGCAGTTGCAGCCCCGCTGCTGGTTAGTCCAGCTGGCACAAATGCAGCTGATAAATATTTATGGGCTGGCCAGCTGCTTCTCCTCTAGTCTCCTTGTTGCTTCTCCCCTGCTTGCCTGCCTCTCTCCTTGCAAACCCCATCTCCTTTTGTGCTTTGGCCCACTGCTTACTGTCACTAAGCACCCCATTGCTCACACAGGTGTCCCTAGTTCACTCGTCACCTCTGACTTAACATCTTCCTTCCTGGTTGTTTTTAATAGTCCTTTTTATTTCTTTGATTTGCTGTACCCTCAGCCTGGGCCTCATGGAGTTATAGGTTCAGGCCCCCTATGAGGCCTATCTGAAGTTATCTAGTGGGGAATAGCCTTCAGGCCTTAAGAGGGAGACAGTTTTTGCCAGACTTACTGTAAGGTATTTTTATGCTTTGCTACTGTTACTGCCCAAAGAGGGAGGAAAAGGTAAGAAGCCTCTGGCTGGAATAGAGTTGGTCTAGATGGTGCTAGTGCTGTTGTCATACGTAGCTGTACGTTTGTACAGCACTTTCCAAACCTATCAAGGACCCCGTCTCTGCCTCAGAGACACAAAACACAGCACAGGCTGATATTAGAGGAAAAGGAGAACGTGGGGCTTTGAGAGGAGAGTATGGGCAGGATCCTAGCACTGAGTGGGTCAGAAGGAGGTACAGTAGAGAGAGTATTCAGCAGACCGGAAAAGAGAGGCTGTTCTGTGGGCGCAGCATGATAGAAGACACAAAGCGAAGTGTGAGTGAAAGACAAAGTGGCAACCTGGCCCGATGATCTGAGGGCGCTGGGCAAGCAGAAGAATGGGATAGCTCAGTGGTTTGAGTGTTGGCTTGCTAAACCCAGGGTTGTGAGCTCAATCTGTGAGGGGGCCACTTAGGGATCTGGGGCAAAATCAGTACTTGGTCCTGCTTCTGAAGGCAGGGGGCTGGACTTGATAACCCTTCAGGGTCCCTTCCAGTTCTATGAGATAGGATAGATCTCATGGTAAGAATGAGGAACTTGAAGTTGATACAGTCACAAGAGAGAAGGCTTTCTTGGGTTAGTGGCTTCCAGAACATGCTTGAAAGCACAGGGGAAGGTAAGACCAAGTAGGTATTGGAGAAGAAACTGAGAATGAACAGAAACATGGAAGGGTGGAGGTGAGCTACAAGAATAGAGGCAGGTAGTGGAAGTGGGATCTCTGAATCCGCCACGTTAAAGGTGGAGAATTAAAGATGGAAGCGCCTCATTGGGTGCTGGTGGTGTAACGGTGGGGGAAGCTGTTTTAGAAAGAAAGGGGAGGGAGTACAGCTGGGATATAGAAGAATGAACCTGACATGGAGAATGTCAGCGTCATCGTAAGACTTCATCAAGAGGCAATTAGCAGGGCATGAACAGGGCCTGAGGAAATGGATCAGGGGACCTTGCATTATTAACCCGTATATATTTCTTTTTTAATTCAGTTTCTCTCTGTTACATGGAAATATCTTCTGCTTCTTCCTTTAGTTATTTCCCCGAAAGTGTACCTGGCTGTATGTTATCAATAATACTTTAATGTCGTTGTCAGGTATGTATCTGTTAAGAAAAAAGCCACTATAAATAATGGAAAAGTAGACAAAGCATTCACTTGTTAAAGGATATTTTCCTGTGTGCGCCATGTAGATCAGCAACATTATACTGAATAAGAGAATCGTGCTGTTTCCTGTATTTCTGTTTTCCTTTTCTATATAGGAAGTTTTACTTTGAACGTGCTTTACACAAGAAATTTTCATAGATCGTAAGGCTGGAAGCTTATAAAATCAAATTTGTGAACACTAGATTAAATGCATCTGAGGCCTCCCACTGTTTCTTCCCTGAAAGGTTAGGAGTTTGATGATTAGACCACACGATACAAGTCTTGTTCTGAGTAATGCCAAGGGCCCAGTTTGAGCCGGAGAAGGATATTGAATATTTTCTGCTTTTGGCCTCTGACATTGCAGTTCCAAGTTCAGGACAGTGTTCCGCTGTTAAAATAACTATCGAGCCAACAGTCAGCTCTATTGGGGAGGGGTGGAAAGGGATTTTAAGAATTGAGCTGCAATGTCTAATCATTCCCCTGGTGCATTGCAGTTTGGTGCCATCTTTAATGGCTCTGAACTTGCCAGTCATCTTCAGCATACATCCCACTGACTCAGAAAATAGGTATGATTGAGGACAAGAAAAGTCCTTAGTTTAGGAGGAATGACGTATGTTAATGTGCGCATGTAAATAATAATGAATTTGTCATTCTTATCTATTATATTTGTCCTGACTGTAGATGATTTGAAACAAGGGGTTTTCCCTCCTGTCCTGACAAAAGAGAATTCTGCATCCAAAACAGCAGCCCAAGGTGGATCTTAATTTTGAGTGCAGACGGATTGCAGGATCAGGCCTTTAGACATAGGATTCTGTGTGTAATTCAAGTCACATGATAATATGAAGATAGTCCAGGATGAGTTTCCTGAAGGCTGGTGGCACATAGGTTCCAAGGGCCAGAGATGACCACTCTGATCATCTAGTCTGACCTCCTTTGTGACAGAGTTCATAGCACTTCCCCAAAAGAATTCCTAGAGCAGATCTTTTAGGAAAACATCCCATCTTGATTTTAAAATTGATTTTAAATTGTCAGTGACACAGAATCCACCATGACCCTTAGTAAATTGTTCCAGTGGTTAATTACCTTCACTGTTAAAAATGTGCGCCTTATTTCCAGTCTAAATTTGTCTAGCTTCAACTTCCAGCCATTGGATCATGTTATACCTTTCTCTGCTAGATTGAAGAGCCAATTATTAAATATTTGTTCCCCATATGAATTAATGCTTCCACTGCCAGGCAAGGAGGGGTGGTTATATAGGCCATAAAAGCTTTTTCAAGATTGTTTAGCTATATGCATTGTGTTTGAGTGATTGCAGGTATCTGTACATAGTTCGATATCAATTTTCTATTTCAGTATTAATAATTTATATTTAAATATATTTATATCAATTTAATGAAGGTGTAGTGGCCTGATAGTCACATCAGTACCTTGATGTGGTATCAAAGAACAACCTAGAATTTAGTGTGTGCATTTGTTTTACGCATTTTCTTAAATGTTCTTATTAAACCTTAACTATAATAGTGGAATTATGTCCCCACTCGATGTGCTGTCATTTTAATCATGATTTGTTTCTTTACATTTTGGCTTGGCTTCTATTTTTGACATGCTTTTGGATCACCTTTTTAGAAGGTAATTACCACTATGTATTTTTACCATGAATTGCATCTGTCCGATGTGCGTATGTACGATACAAATCAATTTTCTGTCTTACAGGAAAAACGTTCCAGCTATACTCCCATAACCTAATAGCTTTGTTTGAACAAGCCAAAAAAACAGGATTTGCTGCTCATATGCAGACTCATAGGTTCCCTGACAAAATATTACCAAGGTACAAAAATATCTTTATTTTCTAGACAATTCTGAAAAGTCAACACAAATTCTAAACTACTTTATCCTTTATGCTTCTGATGTATGTCTGTATGAATCAGTAACATAAAAGGCTTTCAGTATTGGTCACTGATGTGCGTTGTTAAACTTACTCTGTTATTCCAGGAAGTTTGCCTTAACAACAAAGATTCCTGATACAAAAGGATGCCACAAATGCTGCATAGGTGAGTGATTACTGTTTACTGATTTTTTGTCCTTGTTTTTTATTGCTGGAACAGAGTGGTTTCCACTCAGATTTATTTTTAATCATCATAAACATAATAAAAATGTGGGTCCTGGATAGCTCAGGAGATTGGTAATGAATTACTGAGCTTTACCTTCTTACGTGACCTCTCATGACTGGAAGTTTGCAACCTGGTGGTCCATTCGGTACAATCCTCTGCTAATCTCTTTGAGGATGAATAGTTCTTTTGATCCACCCAGAATACAACAACATCCATCCAAGATCTTCTTTTTCTTCCTGCTGTTCTTCTACCATCAGCTTTCTCGTCCAGTGCCTGTAAGCATGCATCACCCTCTGAACCCCTTAAAATGTACCTTGAAAATCTAGCTTTACCTTACCACATGCGAAATACTGTCCCGAGTTCAGTCAAGAGAAGTTTTGCTGTTGATTTCAGTGGGGCCAGTATTTCACCTCAAATCACCAGTCAGTATGGCCCAGATCAGTGGTCCCACGGTCACTACTACCTGTGGGTTGGGCAGAGGCCTATATCAAAAAACGTGGTGGTTGGTCTCAGTCCAGTTCCAAGTGGACAAGTGTCCTTGTCAGTAAGCACTGTCACTGACTGACACTTCTTGTTATGCCTCACTAAAGAGGCCAAAGACTGGTCATGAAATTTAAATATCCTCTGACCCTAGGAGGTTGGCACATTCAGGGTAAGGTTGTGGTGTAGAGGGCACCATAGGTTGAAGATGGAAAACTAAAGGACCAGTTATTATTTGTAGGTGTATGCGGTAGGGGGAGGTGTAGTTCAGCAGATTAAAAATCACTTTGAGCTGTATCTGACATGCAAGCTTACAACCCTGGTGTGTGCTGTGTAAACACACACACATATTTTTTAATCTTGGAGTAAATTTTTCCAAAGGGTCTTGTGCACTTATGAGCTTGTGTCATGGAAAATCAGTGGAACTTAAGAATTGTAAAAATGTTGTTGTCTTAAAATGTCGCCTCCCTCATGCAGACATGTGGAGTTCAAACTATGGGTCTGATCTTCCTCAGATTGATACTGCCTGCTAGGGATTGATTTCACCTACTGATTGGCACCCTCTTCCCTTTCTGGGGAAGCAGTGTTTTAAAATGTATTTGGGGGGAACTTAGCTTTACAATGTGGCTAAAGCCAAGGTGACAAGCCAAACTCACCTGTACATGTCCAGGCGGACTGGGGCAATCCGGTGTTTACAGGCAGCCTGATCTCACAGTAACTGGCTGACTCAAGGTGACATGTTGTGGCCATTGAACCCAAATATGACTGAGTTTGAGTGCCACTCTCAGCAGCTATCTGAGAATGTGTGTTGTGAACATTCATTGCTCTCTCCCTGCTTCTCCAGGGCTCCTGCGGGATTAAATTTTTACCCTGAGAGCAAAGTTTCTGGTTTAAGAGCCATTATTTGAAAGTGCTTTAAAACCCACATGCATACTCTGATTGTACTTGAAGGCTATTTCCTTGAACAATCACTTAGCAGCAGGAAGAGGAGAGTCATCTAGAAAACAAATATTAATATAGCGGGACCCCATTTATCTGACCCTCCTGTATCCTGCTCTCCACATTAACCTAACGAGTCCAGGGCCAGAAGCGAGTGATCTCTCCTGTGGACGCTAGATGGCGCTGCCACCTTGCATGTTCCCATTCTCTGGAATATCTGGATTTTTGATTATCCGATCTGACCCCGATCCCATTTAGATCAGATAAACAGGGTTCTGCTGTAATACCTAGTGTAACGCCAGCAGACCCCTGTTGTCGGCGGGCAGGATCGAACTGGGGATCTCTGGAGCTTAGTGCATGAGCCTCTATTGCATGAGCGAAAAGCCAATTGGCCATTTGCTAATGCTGTAGATCAGACTCATTTTCTCTCTCTCTCTCAGTGGTCTCGGTGCCACTAGATGAGACAGAACACCACACCCAGAAGGTGTGTGGGTTACACACGTCCCCTAGCTGAGGAAGTGCATCCCGGGCTTCAGATGCTTCCCAGTTGAAATCGCGGATGAGCCTCCACTTGTAACACCGACAGACCCTGGTCATCAGCGGGTGGGATCGAACCTGGGATCTCAGTGCATGAGCCTTACAACAGGGATCGGCAATCTTTGGCACCCGCCCGTCAGGGTAAGCCCCTGGTGGGCCGGGCCGGTTTGTTTACCTGCTGCATCTGCAGGTTTGGCCGATTGCAGCTCCCACTGGTCGCCGTTCACCGTCACAGGCCAATGGGGGCCAT
Source organism: Gopherus flavomarginatus (assembly GCF_025201925.1). Classification (NCBI taxonomy): domain Eukaryota; kingdom Metazoa; phylum Chordata; order Testudines; family Testudinidae; genus Gopherus; species Gopherus flavomarginatus. Next base: position 155,015,801 of record NC_066621.1, read on the forward strand.
CCTTTCCGCAGCCCCCACTGGCCTGGGATGGCAACCTGCTGCCAGTGGGAGCTGCAATCGGCCGAACCTGCGGACGCAGCAGATAAACAGACCGGCCCGGCCCACCAGGGGCTTACCCTGATGGGCGGGTGCTAAAGATTGCTGATCCCTGCTCTACAGCGTGAGCTAAAAGCCAGCTGGCTGTTAGCGAAGGCTGCAGAGCAGACTCATTTTATCTCTCTCTCTAAGTGGTCTTGGTGCCGCTAGATGGGACAAAACACCACACCCAGGAGGTGTGTGGGTTACACTATCTCAGGGGTTCTCAAACTGGGGGTCGGGACCCCTCAGGGTATCGCGAGGTTATTACATGGGGGTTCACGAGCTGTCAGTCTCCACCTCAAACCATGCTTTGCCGCCAGCATTTATAATGGTGTTAAGTATATTAAAAAGTGTTTTTAATTTATAAGGGGGGATCAGACTCAGAGACTTGCTGTGTGAAAGGGGTCACCAGTCAAAAGACATTTGAGAGCCACTGCACTAGCTCTTGTGTAGCATTTTTCATGAGGAGCTCTCAGAGCATTTCAGTCTCTAATGTGTTTATCCTCACAGCACCCTGTGAGGTGGGGAAGGGCTGTTATTTCCATTGTACGGATGGGGATCTGAGGCACAGACTAGCTAAGGTCATCAGTCCCCGGTTCCTAAACAGTGGGACTGTGTGATCAAAGAAAAGAAAGGAGCTATGGCCGTTGCTGATGTCAGTATGATGAAGGGGGTTGCTAAGCACCAGGAAAAGCATCTGTAATAGAGAATGCTATTGTGAGGATGACATTGACTAACAGCACCAGGATTACAGCACTGACTAATGTGGTGAGGGTTCTCTGTCATTGTGTATGTACAGTGCATAACACAATGGGCCCTGGTCTTTGGTGGGGCCTCTAAGGTGCTGCAATAACACAAACAAAGAATAATGCTGGGGCAATGAGGAATTTTGCAAGAGGAAGAAGTGATTTGGTTGAGTTTGTTGGCTCTTTTGTAATTTGCTGTTCCCATCTTCCTTCTATTTCAACAGGCCCCTGACACTCTTGCTCCTCTAGAAACAAATCTTTGTCTGGCACAGGTGTGCTGTTCGCTTCGGTAACATTTCATGAGTTAGTCCGCAGGTCAGGTTATGTTCATATGTAGCAAAATAGATAATTTTGTGTCTAGTTCATTTGGAAGTTAACACAATAATAAATGGAACAAACATTTTAATACAGCACCAAGTAATAAACCTAAGGTCAAAAAGGTTAGTTTTTTAAATTTTGAATCCTCTGTAAAAATAGCTGTAATTTTCAGTTTTACTTGAAACGTGATTGCTTGTTAAATCCAACCCTATTTGATGTGTGGATTGTTCTGGGGTTTTTTTGTTTAATAGTAAGAAATCCATACACAGGACATAAATACCTTTGTGGAGCATTGCAGTCTGGAATTGTTTTACTTCAGTGGTATGAACCAATGCAGAAATTCATGTTAATAAAGGTAAGCTTTACCCAGTTACAAGATATGTCTTTTTCCTGTTGCACAATGTTAATCATTCAACTATTATTAGAAATAAACAAGGCTCTCTGAAAGTGTGTGAACCATTCCATATTGTTATGATGGAAAGTGCATCCCTTTCTAGTCCTGTTTGTGGATGCTAAGCACTTGAAAATCTGTCCCTGCAAGCTTTTACTAGCTCTAGGGCTGATCCAGTGCCGGAGGAGATGAATGAAAGTCTTTGCATTGATTCACAAGATGTTGGATCAAACCCACTGCTAGCAGTAGCAGACCTCCAAAAACTAAGAGCATGAATTATGTGAAATGTTTCATTCTTTTGGGCATGTACTCTCCTTGATTGTGAGTAGTAGTTTTGAATTACATAGGCAATTGAAAGGAGAATAACTCTCACTAAAAGGACTGAGACTTAGAATCATAGAATTGGCAGGGACCTCGAGAGGTCATCTAGTCCAGTCCCCTGCACTGAGGCAGCACTAAGTATTATCTAGCCCGTCCCTGACAGGTGTTTGTCCAACCTGCTCTTAAAAGTCTCCAATGATAGAGATTCCACAACCTCCCTGGGCAATTTATTCCAGTGCTTAACCACTCTGACAGTTAGGAAGTTTTTCCTAATGTCCAACCTAAACCTCCCTTGCTGCAATTTAAGCCCTTTGTTGTTTCTTCTATCCTCAGCAGTTAAGAAGAACAATTTTTCTCCCTCTTCCTTGTAACAACCTTTTATGTACTTTTCAGCTTGGAAAAGAGACGACTAAAGGGGGTTATGATAGAGGTCAATAAAATCGTGACAGTGTGGAGAAAGGGAATAAGGAAGTGTTATTTGCTCCTTCTCATAACACAAGAATTGGGGGTCACCAAATGAAATTAATAGGCAGCAGGTTTAAAACAAAAGGAAGTATTTCTTCACACAACGCACAGTCAACCTGTGGAACTCCTTGCCAGAGGATGTTGTGAAGGCCAAGACTATAACAATGTTCAAAAAAGAACCAGATAAATTCATGGAGAATAGGTCTGTCAGTGGCTATTGTCAAGGATGGTGTCCCTAGCCTCTGTTTGCCAGAACCTGGGAACGGGCAATGGGATGGATCACGTGATGATTACCTGTTCTGTTAATTCCCTCTGAAGAACCTGGAATTGGCCACTATTGAAAGATAGGATACTGTGCTAGATGGACCTTTGATGTGACCCAGTATGGCCCTTCTTATGTTCTGATGTTCATTAGTATCTCTCATTATCTGTGCATGTCAGTTTTTAGGCTGCCTGTCTACATGCTAGATAAAAGTAACCTCTAAACTTGATTTATCTTAATATTTTTCAGCACTTTGATTTTCCTTTGCCAACCCCTCTGAATGTGTTTGAAATGCTAGTGATACCAGAGCAGGAATACCCCATGGTTTGTGTGGCTGTTAGTAAGGGCACAGAACCAAATCAGGTAGTTCAGTTTGAGACAATCAACTTGAACTCTGCTTCTTCATGGTTTACAGAAATTGGTGCAGGTAAGGTTTTGGAACTTGCATTCTAAGTAATGTAGAAACACTTTCTCTACCAGCTTGATTCCTTCATCATAGTTAATTTTTGAGGCACGCATACATATCTGGATATAGGCCTTGCAGTGGCATGCCAGCCTGGATTGCATCTTCCTCTCTGTGCTCTGGCCTTCTGAGCATAACTGTTTTGTAGTAAGATGTAAAATCACTTCCTGAGAAAAGTTGGGGGAACTACTTCAAATACTTCAAAAATTACTTCATTCCCTCTACTTAATCATCACATAGGAGGCTGATCCTGCAGACCTTTCCAAGTCCATTTTCTGCCCAACTCCAATTTAATTTACCTTTTAAAAGGCTTCATTTTAAAAGCACCATGTATTGAAGTGCATGTTTGAAAAACAGAACATGACCCACTCAGCTAAGAGCTCTGTGTGTGGTTACTTGCTCCATGTCCCTCCATGGGACTAGTCTCGAGTCTGTTCCCCATTTTCCTCTCTGGACACTCTCAGCGAAGTGCATGCCTCTCTCTTGTGGCCCCACATAAACCGTTTTTATATTTCATTGCCCATTTATGCCATAGAAAAAGTACTCCTTTCTCTTCAAAAGCTATTTGCTACCTTGATTACTTTTTTTCTCTGCTAAGCTGATTCAGACACATCCTTCCACATTTAAAGGTATCTTTTTAACGGCACTAGTGGGCAAGCTCATTTTATGAATTAAAGCTATATAAACTGTTAGTATTTAACTTATCAGTCATGCTGGTCTTCCTAGATTGTCATCTCCAAACATGAATTCTCCATAGGGGAAGTATCCTGTGCTGATCCCCACTACTCACTATTGTACCTTGTTGCGAACACCCTCTGCAGCAGATTTGATATGTTCTTGGCAGGCTGTCACAAGCAGACAGTAGTCCCTTCAGAGTTATGGTTTCTCTTTTAAAAGCCCAATTTTTTGAGAGGCAGGACTCAATCCTGCGCTTGTCTCCTGTAACACAGAAGGGTCAGAAAGCAGCTGACTCACTTCAGCTGGAGAGTATCAGAAGGGTAGCCGTGTTAGTCTGGATCTGTAAAAGCAGCAAAGAGTCCTGTGGCACCTTATAGACTAACAGACTTTTTGGAGCATGAGCTTTCATGGGTGAATACCCACTTTGTCAGATGCAACTGCAACTTGCATCTGACGAAGTGGGTATTCACCCCACGAAAGCTCATGCTCCAAAAAGTCTGTTAGTCTATAAGGTGCCACAGGACTCTGTGCTGCTTTTTCAGCTGGAGAATTGGTTTCTTTAACATTTCCACCACTAAAAGAAATAAAAATTACTCTACAAGAATAGAAATCCCTAACTGTAAAGGTTGTACGCAGCGCGGTAAATGCGCAAAGTAGAATATAGGGTTTGGGGAGCTAAGATGGGGTTTTAAAGGTGTAATGTAAACTGGTTTTGTTTTCCTTTAACAAGGCAATCAGCAGTTAGATGCCATTCATGTAACGCAGCTGGAAAGAGACACCGTTCTAGTCTGCTTGGACAGTAAGTATTGGCTGGATGGCTGGAGCTGTGTGATAGAAACCTTTGCTTTGGCACAAATGCTACTTTGTTAGATGTCAGCTCTTTGGTTCTCTTTTATACTTGCATTTCAATATCAGGGCTTCAGTTAAGGTTTAGATACATGCAGCTGTCAGGTTTGCAGCCCTCTAAAAAAAATACATATGTCCTTTATTTTGTCTTTTGTTTTCATCGTTTAAACTTAATGCAGTGTTATGATTGAGAATAGAATACTCAAAAATCAGAAATGTTTAGAGCTTCATTTCTTACCACAAATTTAACTTGTACAACACACCTGGCAATACAAGAATCTGTATGCACAGAAGCGTGGCTGAAAAGTTAATGGTTTCAGTAGCAACCCAGTCATGACTTTTGTGTATTTAAATATACAAACCTTCATGTTAGGGTGGTTGGTTGTTTTTTTTTCTTTGAATAATCATATATTTTGTATTTTTTTAGGAAGACATTTAGCAATGTCTCAAACATACAGATATGCATACGGTCTTATCTACTTGTGCATTAATAGAAACATGCTCTTTGATTCGTTCTGTACAGACTATAAAAGCCAGACATGGGAATAAAATATTCTTAAGCCTGAAGGTTGTAGTTAGCATTTTATACGTAAAGCTGTTGTAATCCTTTTCAGCAACGGGTTTTGAGCTTGATTTTGTATTTCTTTTCCCTTGAGAATTTGTGAAAATTGTGAATTTACAAGGGAAGCTGAAATCGAGCAAGAAGCTGGCCTCTGAGCTAAGTTTTGATTTCTGCATTGAATCTGTAGGTAAGTAAAAATCTCCCGACTGGTTCTCAAGTACTGAGCCTTGAGCAGAGAAGATTTTATCTTCAAATTGCATGGCTCTTCCTAGCCAAGGTTGGTTTATTTCCTACCACTGCAAAAGCTTACTCCTTGGTGTAGTGCTTATTGCAGTGAATTGTCTCCTTGACTGCATTGACTACCTAGGGGGATAGGCCATATGCCAGGTTGTGTTTGCGAGCTGAGCCTGATGTTTGGAAATTCCGTTCTAGTGTCATTCCTGCTGTTTTTCAATAAGATGTATCCTGTCTTGATTAAAAACAAAGGAATTGTTCTCATCTGTTCCTCCTCATTTCTAGAGCAGTAAGAAACATTTTTATCAAAGAGTTCTTATTGTAGTAATAAATTAGGTTGGAGCAATTTTTAACAAAGGTGAGATTTTACTTAAGGAAACCCTGCGGATAGCAGTTTAGCTCATCCATACCTTCATGATAATACATAGCTCTTACCCGGTGTATAGCGGTCTTGTTTTTGAAAGGTGTGCCGTAACCTCTAAAGCTTTGCGCACTGTTACGCTGAGTGTTCCTGCCATGATCAATTGTCCCAAATTGTGGGTATTTAGTATACGTTAATTGTTGCAGAACTGGAATTCTTTAAACTTGTTCTGGAACCAGAGTCAGTGGTGAAAAGCCTTTAATAAAAATCCCAGTTTCAAGATCAGCTCACTCTTACCCAGCCGTTCCTTGCAGTTTGGAGCACTGGGTTCCTTAGGCATCTTCCCTTTGGCAACTGATTTTTGAGGTAGCTTTTTAAAGAATAAATGTCACATGGTCATCTGTCCAGGCAGTGCAGGGTCTTGTGTAACAGAATCTCAGAACTGGTCAGGCTATGAAAGGTCACTGCAGTATTTTTTTTTTTATTTGACACGTGGTCCTTTCCTAAATCATGAAATATTATAATTACCCAGTTGAATTCTCAGTGAGAAAACTTTCCCTCCATTCCCAGCAACTGACATACACTGTCATTTATACTATAATGCGACTACACTGCGTGGACAACTTTCCTTTGACACTCTGAAGGGATGAAGAGATGGAAAGATGTATTGAGGACTCTTGCGCTAATTGTCTAGCTCACTTTGCATATGGCTGTTCAGTGAATGGTTTCTGGAATTTATTGCACTCGGCTCTGGGGAGCCTCGGTTTTGTAATGTAGGGATTGGAATAGGAATAAGTAGTACTTCCTGGTTTATGACAGGAGAAAGGGACCAGCAAGTGCACAGGAATCTAAGGGCATGTCTGTATTGCAGTCGGAGGTGAGATTGCTGTTTGGGTAGACATACTCATGCCAACTTTAATCCAGCTAGCACGACTCAAATAGCAGTGAAAACACAGCTGCATGGATCCTGGCATGGGCTAGGAGTGTGAATACATACCCAGGATTCCAAGTGGGCTTGTGCAGCTGATGCTGAAACACATGCAGCCATGTGCTCGCTGCTGTTGCTAGCTGCACTAGCCAAGTGATAGCTAGCACAGGCATGCCTTCACAAGCTACAGTCACCCCACCAGTTGCAGTGCAGACATAGCTTTTTATGTAGAAAAAGGTACAATTTGTTGATGTTTGAAAAGCCCAATCACTAGTTTATAAGTTTCAAGTGACTTAATTGAATGCCAGGTGCATCAGCTACTGAACAGCATGCCCCATTAGTCTCTGAGAGATCACATGGGAAACAAGCAGGCAGGGCCAGCTTTAGGCCGATTCCCCCAATTCCCCAGAACTGGTCCCTGCACCTAGAAGGGCCCCACACCTTAGGCACATCTTAAAATGTTTAAAAAAAAATTATTTTACTCATCTGGTCCGCTCCGGCTCTTTGGCGGCATTTTGGCAGTAGAGGGGGGTCCTTCGGTGCCGTGGAAGACTTGGACCAGACCCCCTGCCACCGAAGTGCCACCAAAGCCCCGGACTGCCGCCGGATATTCAAATCAGGCCCCGCAGTTCATAAAGCCAGCGCTGCAAGCAAGACCTGGAAAAATAGCATGGCTATAAAATGTGTAATATTCATTTGGTGCCACACTTCCTGCACTGGACCCACCAATGCTGTCTTTGATCAGAGACAATAGAACTCCTTTCAACCCATTTGTCTAATTTTATTTTTCTTCTTGTAGTGTGCCTTCAAGACAGTGTACTGGCTTTCTGGAAGCATGGCATGCAGGGCAAAAGCTTTAAGTCAGATGAAGTAAGTACTCACCTGGTCTTTCCATATTTAATTTAATTTAATTTAATTTTAACTCATCTTCCCTTCGCACCTGCTTCCAGGTTGCTGATTCAGACTGGGGCCCTAAATTGCTACCATAACACAGTAACTCCTCACTTGACATTGTAGTTCTGTTCCTGAAAAAATGCGACTTTAAGCGAAACAATGTTAAGCGAATCCAATTTCCCCGTAAGAATTAATGTAAATAGGGGAGGTTAGGTTCCAGGGAAATTTTTTTCACCAGACAAAAGACTATATATATATATGTATGTGTGTGTGTGTGTGTGTGTGTATATATAACACACATATACACTGTATAAGTTTTAAACAATGTAATACTGTACACAGCAATGATGATAGTGAAGCTTGGTTGACGTGGTGGAGTCAGAGGGTGGAACCGGGTGGGCTATTTCCCAGGGAATGCCTTACTGCTAAATGATGAGCTAGCACTCGGCTGAGCCCTCAAGGGTTAACCCACTGTTGTTAAGGTAGCCTCACACTCTACAAGGCAGCACAGATGGTGGGAGGGGAGGCAGCAAGGCAGAGAGAGACAGAGACACACCCCATGTGTGTGAGAGATGTGCATTGCCCCTTTAAGTACGCTGACCCCACCCCCTCTAAGTACATTGCCTTTTTAAGTAGATCAGCAAGCTGAGACAGCAGCTGCTGCCAGCGAGCTCCCTCTGTCCTGAGCCCTGTCGTATCATCCTCCGCTCTGTGGAGGTGGGGTAAGCAGGGGGGAGGGAGACACCCTGACATTAACACCCCTCTTGTCTCCCCCAGCTTTGCACAGCAAGCAGGAGGCTCCCAGGAGCAGCTCCAAGGCAGAGGGCAGGAGCAGCTCAGGGGTGTTGAGGTGTGCGGGGAGGGACAGCTGAACTGCTGGTAATTGATAGCCTGCTGGGTGGCTGCTGTGCAGGGAACTTAGGGGAGCGGGGAGCTCATGGGGGGCTGCTGGCCCACCCTGGTTCCAAGCCGCCACCAACTAGCTCCCACAGGCTGCTCTTCCTGCAAGCAGTGGACAGAGCAGGTGGCTGCCAAACAACATTATAAGGGAGCATTGGGCAACTTTAAACGAGCATGTTCTCTAATAGATCAGCAACAAAACAACATGAAGCGGGATGACCTTAAGTGAGGAGTTACTGTAATAGTGTGTGGCTAGTCAGTGTCACTGGTTTGGATGGTCAGATGCGTGTTCTGACATTGCTGTCCTGTGCTGCTCTGGGGGAAATGACAGGCAGGCTTTTTCCCAGCCCGCACAAGAGGCATCTACTGGTAGCACAGCACCAAACTGAAACTAAAGAGGCATCAGGCAAGTGTGTCCAGAGAACGGAGAGGGATGGGCCCAAACATGTTGCTGTTCATAGATTCCGAGGCCAGAAGAGACCATTGTGATCAGCTAGTCTGACCTCCTGTGTAACACAGGCCAGAGCCTCCTCCAGAACAATTCCTAGAGCAGATCTTCTGCAAAAACATCCAGTCTTGATTTTAAAACTGTCAGCAGTGGCAAATCCACCATGACCCTTGGTAAATTGTTCCAGTGGTTAATTACTGTCACCGTTAAGTTTGCACTTTTATTTCCAGCCTAAATTTGTCTAGCTTCAGCTTCCAGCCACTGGACTGTTATATCTTTCTCTGCTAGACTGAAGAGCCTGTTATCAAATATTTGTTCCCCATATAGGTACTTACAGACTGCGATGAAGTCACTACTGAACGTTCCCTTTAAGCTGAATAGTTTGAGCTCTTTGGGTTTGTTGTTATAAGGCATGTTATATGAGGCATGTTGCTCTTGGGCCCACCCTAAACATCATCAACGGTTCCAAAAAAACTTTATACATTTCTGCCTTTAAACCTTTTATACAAATTCAGGACGGACAATTTGAAAGGCTGGCTCAGAAAATTTAATTCTAATGAAAATTCATCTTGTTGACAGTGTCCCTTTAACTCTGCGCAGTGATAGATGAAATTCAGTCTCTCTGCTGAGATTTAAGCAAAGTGCCCTCAAGTCCACCATCTTATCCTGCAGTGTGCTAATCATCACTATTACAAGCTATTTAAGATTAATCTTGTGAGGTCTAATCACTAAGCTGTACTTAGTGCCTGTATAAGGTTTTATATTTTGCACTAAATCTTATTTAAAATTGTAATTTGAAGAAGTTGGCTGGATATTTTCTCTTCTAAATCAGATTAATGTATTTTACTTTACCAGTACAAAGGAACTTTCTACTAATCCTTTTCTTTTGCAGGTTACCCAAGAGATTTCGGATGAAACCAGGGTTTTCCGCTTATTGGGTTCAGACAGGTAGTTATATTTAAGAAACTTAAATCTTGTATTAATTTAAATGTTAGCTGAAAACGAGTTGAAATTCAGCTACAGTCCAGAATGGTTCTCTCAGACCAGGGGTCGGCAACCTATGGCACGCGAGCCAATTTTTAATGGCACGCGGCTGCCTGCTGGGACTCCGCGTGTCATTAAAAATCCTGCCCACGCGGCAAGCCACGGGGTCTGGAGTCCCGGGCTGGAGTGCCGCCCGAGCGCAGCAAGCTGCTGCCCCCTCCCCCGCCTTTCCCTAGAGCCGTGCTGCCGCGCTTGCAGTGCTCTGGGGGCGGGGGCTTGGTGCTCCCGCGGGGCAGCGTTTGGCTCCGTGGGGAGGGAAAGACGCTCCCCGCTCATCCGGAGCCCTGCTGCTGCGCGCACAGCGCTCTCAGGGGCGGGGTGAAGCAGGGCTGCGCGCGTGGGGGTGGCGGCGGCGACAGGGCTCCGGATGAGCAAGGAGCCTCATGGTAAGGGGGCGGGGGCTGGGGCTGGAAGGGAGGGGGTTGGGTAAGGGGTGGGGGCAGTCAAGGGACAGGGAGCAGGGTGGGTTGGATGGGGGTGTGGTATACTGGGCGGTGGTTGGGGCGAGGGTCTCTGGAGGGGGCAGTCAGGGAGCAGGGGGTTTGGATGGGGCATGGGAGTCCTGGGGTCTGTTTGGGGGGTGGATAGGGGGTCAGGGCAGTCAGGGGACAGGGAGCAAAGAGGGTCCTGGGGGAGCAGTTAGGGTGGGGAGGGGTCTCTGGAGGGGGTGGTCAGGGGACAAGGAGCTGCGGGGGTTGGATGAGTTGGGAGTTCTGGGGGGACTGTCAGGAGGTAGGGGTGTGGAGAAGGGTTGGGGCAGGCAGGTAGGTAGCAGTTGGGAGGTTTGTTATGGGTCCAGAGTTCTGGGGATCCTGTCAGGGGGCGGGGAGCAGTTAGATAGGCATGGGAGTCCAGGGGGTTCTGTCTGGGGGCGGGGGTGTGGATAAGGGTTGGAGCAGTCAGGGGACAGGTAGGGGGTAGGGTCCTAGGGAGGCAGTCGGGATAAGGGACAGGGAAGCTTAGATAGGGGGTGGGGTCCCAGGAGAGGGTAGTTGGGACAAGGAGCGGGGGGGTTGGGGGTTCTGGAGGAGCAGTCACCCAGCCCTCTGCCCTGACCCCCCCCCACACACACACACACACACCCAGCTCTGCCCTGAGCCCTGCACCCCCACACACTCCCAGGCCCCTGCCCTGAGCGCTGTACAACCCAGCCCTCTGTTGACTCTTTTTTACCCCCCCCCATGACCCCAGCCCTGACTGGCTCCCCCACACATACCCAGCCCCCCTACCCTGACACATGCACCCCCTTCACATGCGCCCAGCCCTCTGTCCTGTCTCTTGCACCTCCCGCATCCCCAACCCCCCCCCCCACATCCCATGCACCATGCACATCCCCACCCCGAGCACCAAATGGGAGCCCTTGCACCCCCACTCACATTCCCACCTGCACCCCTCACATCACATGGGAGCTGCCCAGGTAAGTGCCCCACACCCAAACCTCCTGAGCCCCCTCCTTCATTCTAGCACCTGACCAGAACCTTCACCCCCAGTCCTGTGCTCGGTCCACTCCAACTCTCAGCTCAGTGCACAGAGAGGAAGAGAATGGACCAGAACCAGGGAGAAGGTAGGTACCCACTGTATGTGGGCAGGGCCGGGACCCCAGACCGTCGCTTGGCCAAGTAGGTCCGGCAGCCGGGATCCCGGCTGGCAGGAGCCGGAGGATGGAACCCCTGAGCGGCAGTGAGCTGAGCCGCTCAGCCTACTGCTGGTCTGGGGTCCCGGCCACCAGCACCACACAGCCTGCTGCCAGACCCTTCCCAGCTGGGGTCCTGGCCGCAGGCTCCACTCAGCCCATCAGCCTAGGTGAACAGAACCCCAGACCAGCAGTGGGCTGAGTGGGTCAGTGGCGTAAGATCAACATTTTAATTTAATTTTAAATGAAGCTTCTTAAACGTTTTGAAAACCTTGTTTATTTTACGATACAACACTAGTTTAGTTATATAATATATAGACTTATAGAGAGAGACCTTCTAAAAAACATTAAAATGTATGACCAGCATGCGAAACCTTAAATTAGAGTGAATAAATGAAGACTCAGCACACCGCCTCTGAATGGTTGCCGACCCCTGTCTCAGACCGTTGTGTGGGGGGAAAAAGATGGATGGCAATGCAGCTTGTTGCTCAACACTGCCACCTTTGGTTGATTTTAAGAAGTGATTGTGATTAGAACCAAAGTGAGTTTGGCGCCATCTTCCAGTCCAAGCGCCAGGCGTACTTTGACATTGCTTTTAGTAATATGAACACAGTGTACCTAGAATATATAAATCCCCATGCAATAGACCTGTGGGGAGAGAACGAACCACATGTAACAGATGGTAGTCATGTTGCTCCATGCCCTTCAGGAAAGTCCTGGTTCTAGCAATCATGGTTTGGATTTTGAGGGAAGGATTATATTCACACAGACAACCAGCTTGTAAATGTTCTTTCCTTCTGTGGGACTTGAGGTCTGGAATAAGATAGCAACAAACCTAAGTGACTTGTTTTGTTTAACACACGAAGCTTCGTTATAATCTCAGTCCCTGAAACATCCAGCTGAGTCTCTTCAGCAAAAGCAAGCAGGGAACAGGTACAGTCTGATTGGAGCCACTAGCTCAAGGAAGATGCTCTTTGAATCCAGAATTGTCACATTAGCCGAGGCTGCTTCAGCCTTCTAGGCTTTGTGCAGCGTAACCATGTGGTTCTTACGAGTCAAGAGATTGTGTTCTAGGCCTGCCGACATGGCTTATGCCGCTCACGGAGGTGGGTTTTATTATGCCGACGGGAAAGCTCATCTTCACCACACGTGTTGCAGAGGCACAACTATACATCTAGATGTACAGACCTGAAGAAGAGCTCAAAAGCTTCTCTCTCTCCCCAACAGAAGTTGGTCCAATAACAGATGTTATCTCACCCACCTTGTGTGTCTCATATCCTGGGACCAACATGGCTACAACAATGCTGTTTGCATAAGTTAAATGGGCATTAAAGGAATATCAACATACCTCTGTCACCTTATGAGCCTATGAACAATGGGTGGTGTTCCTCTTTGATGTTAGTATTTAAACCGTGGGATCTCTGTTTTCCAGCTAACCCTATTCTATTTTGTGCTTGTGTTCACTTGCAGGGTTGTAGTGTTAGAAAGTAGGCCGACAGAAAACCCGACTGCACACAGCAATCTCTACATCTTGGCTGGACATGAAAATAGTTACTAAGGAACAGTAACCCAATGCAAATAACAAGAGACTGAATCCATCACATAAGGAAAAAAGAACCATTAAGGAAACTCAAATACAAGCTGGACTGTAACTTACTTCTTCTCTTCTTGAGATCTTAATTATCTGGTCCGTAGGGTAGAAATCAATATTGTACTTTTCGCAGCTGGAAACAGCTAGTTCTGTCTCTTGCCACTGTGTGGCTGGTTATATCAAGTTTGCTTAATAAAAGCTTTGAGATAAATAGTCCTTTATTTGTTAATCCTAGGGAAACACAGCCTTTAAAAAAAAAATGCAATAAAGGTGTCATAAAAAGTTAGGTGTTTACTTCCTCTGGGTTGTCCTTGTATCCTGTAGATATAAATATAGTGCTGGCCAGTCCTTTATACTGAGTCTTATCCTTAATAAAGATGATTTGCGCAGGAAGTGAAAGGATCAGCAATGCTTTTCATTTTTAAATCTGCCATTCTGTATGGCTTTGTAAAATAGACTATTTAATCGTTATTTATTAATCTGCTGCTGGAATGGTGTAATGTATCTAACTTTTAGCAAAAGAAGGTTGCAGAGCAGCTTAGCCTTTTTTACAGTTGTATAAAGATTTGATGATTCTTGGTCCTTGTAGAGATGTAGCGCATTGTTGAAGGGGGTTATAGTACAACATTGGTTGTGCCTGTATAAATGCAATTTTGTACAACAAAGTATTTTGTATTCATTTTGCCTACAGAGTTGCCATAAAAGGGAGTTTCATATTTACTGAAATAGGTGTAGAGTATATACAAAATGTAATATTGACACCTGAAACGTTATTCGTGGGTGGGTGTGTACAGTATATGTGTGAGTGTGTGTGTGTGTGTCATTGACAGGCAGTGTATATGTAATATATACATGCTTTATTTTCATAAATTAGGGATAACCTGTGTGAAATTAAACGGACACGTAAGTGGATTGTGCCTGGTCACCCTTAAGGAATGAGAATAACGTATCCAACTGCCCACAACATGTATTTTATTTATACTATTCCAGAGGGGAGTCTGTAGGGCAACTATGCTTCTAAGCTTTTGGTATGTATAGTTGCTCACATTGTTTGTCAGACTGTCATTTAGTGATGGTTGTTTCCGAGCTCTAGAGTATAAATATCTGTGATAAGAAGCCGTATTCTATAATAAAGCTTTGGGTCATGTCTCCTGTTACCCCTTCCCCCCTTTTTAGTTTGTCATCCATACTTTATCACCTTATTCCTCCATTAAAGAGTCACATTGCTTCCTATTGTCTGTGCTCATTAATGAACGTTCTGATGGTACCCTGGACACTTAAATGCTACCAGATAGACTGCTGTTCATACCCTGTATATGGGGTGTTATTACCCCACAATAACACTCTAGCCGTGATATAAGCAGCATCAGGCCAGAGGCTGATGCAGTAGCAGTTATTTAAAGTTCGGGTTTATTTTAACACTTAATTCTAGTGTATACTGGGGTGTCCCATTCAATCTCAATATCTGCTAAATTAATAGGGGGAAAATATGTTAGAACCTTCACAATTCATTTCAATAACAGAACAGAGTAAATTTAACAATACCAACAAGCTTTGTTGCTAAGCTATGTTGACAGATTCTGAGGCAAACATGAGTGGTTTGATGTCCTCTGATCTGCTGAGAGAATGAAGAGCCTCATTGTCCTTTTGGAAATCAAATGGCTTGATTCATAATTAATATTGCTGAAATTAACAATGGGTAGTTGGTGCATGTGAGGAATCAGGAGAGTCATGTCTTGTTTGGTGCATCTAGAATCATATCATAGAATATCAGGGTTGGAAGGGAGGTCATCTAGTCCAACCCCCTGCTCAAAGCAGGACCAATCCCTGGACAGATTTTTGCCCCAGATCCCTAAATGGCCCCCTCAAGGATTGAACTTACAACCTTGGGTTTAGTAGGCCAATGCTCAAACCACCGAGCTATTCCCCTTCATATTGTTCTGATCTCTTGGTGGGAAGATTGAACTGCAGAAATGTAAACGCTTTGTCCACTTAAGTTGTCATTCAAACCTAGTTTTGTAGTATTGATTTGACAGTTAAATCAAGTTAGTGTTTTTAGTTCAGAAACTGTATTGACGTTTATAAAGACCTTACAAATATTCCCAAACAGTACACTGTAGATAGGATAATGTTGAAATAATGTGGCTAATTAATTATAAATTGTATCAGAAATTTTACAAGAGTAGCACACAAGTTTTGTATTTTTGAAGAATTGGAAAGGAGTTTGTGTCATTATAAAAGTCCCATTATTTTGCTTTCTAAAGCAGTGTTTTGGATAGTAGGGCCCAACTGATTTCTTCCTAAACTGTGTCAGGGAAATCGCAAGGACTGGTGCCAGTCCATGGACTGGTTGTTGAGAAACACTGTTCTAAAGTATTCTCTGGGAGTGGGAGGTTCTCCACTCATCCAATAACTGAATGTACAAAAAGTCTGTGGCTGTTGAGATTTTTACAGAATCTCAAATGGCAAAGCAAACTAGATAAAAATATTTTGTTTCTGCAAATATTTTTTCAGCTGTGTATGTATTTGAGCGAGAGAGGATTCATTTAAGATACTTTCAAGCTGACGTTTCAAATGAAAAGTTTTAACAGAGGGTGGTATCAGAATGTCCTTGTATTATCACTTGGCTTGTTGCGGTAAAATAAGTCACAAACTTTCAGTGGTAGTTAGCTATATTTTCTAGTATAGAAATGACTTTTGCCATATTTAAAGGTGATTTATTACTAAGGCTTGGGCTACACTTAAAAATGAGATCTACCAAGCTACACCACTCAGAACTGTGCAAAATTTCATATTCTGAGTGCTGTAATTAGGTGAACCTAACCCCTAATGTCAACCTGGCTAGGTTGTCAGAAGAATTCTGTAGTAGCACAGCTGCAGTGGCTTTACTGTAGTCTTATTCTAATCATATTAGAAGTAGGATACATCTGTTAGTATGGCATGCTTTAAAACAGCAGAAGAAAAGGTACAGCTATAAAACTGCCCTACAGCAAACATCAGTTTGACATAAATGGTCTCTTCCCACATGACTTGTAGCTGCTATCGACATTTGAAGTTTGTCTAATATTGTTTATACCTTGTCTGTTCTGTAACATTTCAACCAGGATAAAATACCCCAGAGTGCAATTATTAGCACTAAATACAAGGTTAGCTCAGGACCTGTGAAAGGTGCCAAAGTATTAATTATTCTGTGAACAAGTTTTGTATTCAACTTAAGACTAAAACAGGCTCCTTGAGTTCTTTGAAATGCAAACAGCAGATTAGGAAAGCAAATGGGGTTAATGAATGTGATCAGATCTATTGTAAACTGAGAAACACCTGTAGTGGTGGTAGTGACATCTAAGTTAGCTGAGGAGGAAAGGTGCAACATGGCAGTGAAGCCCAACAGTGATTCCAACCAGACACATGAGCCCTGGGAGGATCGCAGCTTGCTGCTGAGAGGAAACTTTCTGAGGTGGATGTTGGTTTTTAAACTCTTGCATTTCCACTAGGTTGTAGCTGAGGCTGGACGTGCAGACTGTTTAGCTAGACTTTCCTGCTTGTTCAGTTGTTAGAGAACGGTGGGCGAGGTAATATCTTTATTGGACCAGCTTCTGCTGGGGAGAGACCGACGAGCTTTCCAGCTTATGCAGAGCTGCTCTGAGCTCTGAAGAAGAGCTCTGTGTACGTTTGAAAGCTTGTCTCTCTCACCCACCTTGTGTCTCTAACATCCTGAGACCAAGAGAGCTACACCACCACTCCATTTATATTCACTTTGTTTTCAGCCTTCCTGCCACATGCACTTTATTTGATATCTAGAAGCCCTGTTCTAGGTTGGTTGGGAACAGCGGGAGGTAAATTGATACCTACCTGTAGGGAAGGCACGAGTAGGGGCTTGCTTTCTTGGCTAATGGTGTGGGACTGGAGGCCTCTCAGCAAAGGATTCTTACAGAGAAATGTAGGCTGATGCAGCTGCAAGGAGAGCAGGACCACCCTGTGCCTTTCCTCTTCATGTACCTGGAGCCACTTGTCAGGCTCATGTACTGCTGCCACTGCCCCACACCTCAGCATGCAGGAGCTGCTGCTTTTCGAACATGAGTCTCTAATGGTACCTCTCACCTGCCTTTCAGAGCCAGCCTCAGGCCTCTAGAAATAGCTGGGTGGGCAGCATTTTCAGGTTGAAGCTCCCCCTCCCTATGCTTTAGAGTCCCAGCTGCACCTTCAAAGCCCTGTCTACACTGCTATTTTAGAGTATTAACCCATCTGTCAACTGGGGTGGGGGCCTTGCTCCAAAATGCTGCACAAAGGTAGGCAAACTGCAGCCTGCAGGCCTGTCATGGTATAATTCCCCAATCTGAACCTTAGAGTCCAAAAAATGGGGTACCAGCATGAATTCCTTTAAGCTTAATTACCAGCTTTGATCTGATAAGCTGCTACCACCCAAAAATATATAGTGTTTTGGGGCACTCTGGTCCCCCCAAAAACCTTCCCTGGGGACCCCAAGACCCAAATTCCTTGAGTCTTACAACAAAGGGGAATAAACCATTTCCCCCCCTTCTCTTTTCTTCCTCCCAGATCTTTCCTGCCCTGGGTACACTAGGTGATCACTGTGATTCAAACTCCTTGAATCACAAAACAGAGAAATCAGGTTTGTTTCCCTCCCTTCTCTCCCCCTCCCAGGCATTCCCTCCCTGGGCTATCCTGGAGAGAGAGACAGATTCAAGCTTCAGTGAATCTAAACAAAGGGATTTCCCCTTTCCCCCCTCCCTTCTCTTTCCCTGTCTACCACCAATTCCCTGGTAAGTACAAACTCAATTCCCTTGAGCCTCAACAAGGGGAAAAAATCAAACAGGTCTTAAAAAGCAAAACTTTTAATAAAAAGAAAGAAAAAAAGTAAAAGTTGTCTCTAATTTAGATGGTAAAAGTTACAGGGTTTTTCAGCTTATAGACACTAGAGAGAAGCCTCCCCCCAGCAAAATACAATTTAAAATACTCCCAGCAAACTACACATTTGCAAATACAGAAAACAATCAAAAGACTAAACTCGCCTTTTCCTGGTACTTACTAAAATTAGAACTGAAGAGATTTTTTTCAGAAAGATTGGAGGAATCTGCTTACATGTCTGGTCCCTCTCAGAATCCAGAGAACAAAGCCAAACCCAAAAAACACAAACAAAGGCTTCCCTCCATGGAGATTTGAAAGTATGTTGTTTCCTGACTGGTCCTTTGGTCAGGTGTTTTTGGTTCACTGTTTGTTAACCCTTTACAGGTAAAAGAGACATTAACCCTTAACTATCTGTTTATGACAGGGCCACATATGGTCCGTGGGACCCTCCTGCCTGATCCCTGAGCTCCTGGCCCAGGAGCCTAGCCAGCCCCTCCCTCCTGCCCTGCTGTCCCCCCTCCTCTGCAGCCTCAGCTCACTGTGCCGCTGGCACAATCCTCTGGGCAGTGGGGCTGCAGAGCCGGGCCTGACCCAGTCTCTGTGCTGCGCGGTGGTGTGGCTGGCTCCAGCTGGGCAGTGTGGCTGCCTGTCCTGGTGCTCTGGGCCAAGCGGCTGTAGCGTTGCCAGCCACCAGTGCTCCAGGCAGTGCAGTAAGGGGGCAGGGGAGTTCTGGGGAGTCACCAGGGGGCAGGGGTGTGGATAGGGGTTGGGGTGGTCAGAGTGTGGGGAGCAGGGGTGTTGAATGGGGGGACAGTCAGGAAGGAGAGGAGGGGTTGGATGAGGTGGCAGGGGGTGGTTGGATGGGGTAGGGGTCCTGGGTGGTTAGATGGGGCAGGGATCCCAGGGGGGTCGGTCAGGGGATCAGATGGGGGTGGGGGCCAGGCCATGCCTGGCTGTTTAGGGAGGCATAACCTCCCCTAACCGACCCTCCATACAATTTCAGAAACCTGATGCAGTCCTCAGGCCAAAACGTTTGCTCTCCCCTGGGGCCCTGATAGTGCCAGGGGCTGGACCTTGGCTTTGCAGAGCAATGACACCGGCGGGGCAGGGGGCTGTTGGCATTAGCACCCCAGGGCGAGCGTGGGCAGGGCAGGGCTGGGCTGGCTGCTCTCTCTCCAACACCACAACAAGTGGAGGTTTCATGACAATAAAAGGTGGCGAGGTTTCAAGCACGCAAGGGAATGCGGGACTTCCCTCCCCCGCCCTGCCCCTTCCGCCTGTGGAACTTCTGGCTACAAGATGTCACGGCAGCCCCGGGCCCCGACCTGAGCCCCACCCGCCTTGCCACGTTGGGGCAGCGGGGAGCGAAAGGCGCCTGCCCCGGGCCCGGATCTCGCTGCGGGGCAGGGGCAGGACCGGGAGCCGCCACCCGCGGGCTGGAGACCCGCGGCGGCTCCAGTGTCGGCTCCTCCCCGCGCAGCCGCGCCTCCCCCGGCAGAGGCGGGTCCCGGTCCCCTGGCGACCCGCGCGGAATTAAAGTTTAATTCCCGGGCGCCCGGCGCAGGACGCGAACCGGGCGAGCTCTGCACCGAGCCGGGCCGGGGCGAGTGGCTGCTTCCCTAGCCCGGCGTGGGGCCGCTCTCCAGCCCCGGGGCGCTCGGGGGACTCCGGCTATCGGCTCTGGTGCCTGGACAGGTGCCCGAGCTCGCAGCCGGCCCCGGAGAACCTGCTCCCCGGGCCATGGAGAAGTATGAGAAAATTGGCAAGCTCGGCGAAGGCTCCTACGGGGTGGTGTTCAAATGCCGGAGCCGGGACACCGGCCAGATCGTGGCTATTAAGAAGTTCCTAGAATCGGACGATGATCCGGTGATAAAGAAAATCGCCCTTCGAGAGATCCGGATGCTCAAGGTAGCTGCCTGGCCGCTGTTCGCCCGCAGGACTTGCCGCTGGGCCCGCGGGTAGCTTGGCTGGGGCTTAAACTCGCCGAGGTTTTATTATTCTGATTCCAGTAACACGTCGCGGCGGTAACTTCCCCAAAGCTGCTAGCCCGGATACAGATCTCAGCTGGCTCTGTCTTTAGCCTGGTATTTCCCAGAGCATCCCAAGGAGTCCCAGTGGCTTTCAGCGGGATTTGAGGCCAATTCCCCTCTGCTCTTTGATAATGCCAGCAGCCTGCGGGATTTTGAGAATCTAGCAGCTATTTCCACATCTGTGCACAGAAGGACTGGGACACGAAACGATTCTCCCCGTGGCTTTCCAGTGATGGAATAAATCTTCCCTGCTTACAAACTACTTGTGTCCTGAGCAGCAACCCTCTTTATCATGCTAGTTGTTGTGCAGAGTGGTGACAGCATCTGTAATCACAGCTATCTGGAATCTCTAGCATGTTTGGGGGGTTATAACTGTTATGCATAAATATCCCAACAGAACTGATTTTAATTCTGGGAAGAAAAGAGCAACAACAATCTTTTCCTTTATCAGTTGGTTTTAGAGGGAGGAAATGTATATAATTCTTAAAAAGAACAGGAGTACTTGTGGCACCTTAGAGACTAACAAATTTATTTGAGCATAAGCTTTTGTGGGCTACAGTCCACTTCTTCTCACACGTCTTATCAAACTGTCTATACTGGGCTATCTTGATTATCACTTCAAAAGTCTTTTCTCTTACTTAATTGGCCTCTCAGAGTTGGTAAGACAACTCCCACCTTTTCATGCTCTCTGTATGTGTGTATATATCTCCTCACTATATGTTCCATTCTATGCATCCAAAGAAGTGGGCTGTAGCCCAGGAAAGCTTATACTACAAGTGCTCCTGTTCTTTTTGCGGATACAGACTAACACGGCTGCTGCTCTGAAACCTGTATCATTCTTGTGGCTTTAGGTGATGGTTGCATTGCTCTTGAATATAAAATGGCTTAATGTTCCAGACATTCATTTTTCCTAAGCCGTCTTTACTGTGGGTAAATCAACTGGGGTAGTCAACAAAGCCCCTGCTGACAGAGCTGAGATAGTTACCTGGAGGTTGTGTGGTCGATTTCAGTGAGTACCTTTGGTAGTAAGATTTGCTAAACAGCTATTTGGTTGATGCGGCGATAGTGGTGCCATGCTGCTGGGTCATCCTTACAGGCGACCGTGTGTAGTAGGGAAAGGCACTGTCTTGCTGATGTTAAGAGAGGTCTGAGAGTTAAGGCTTGGAGCACTTGGAGGAACTTAAAATTCATATGTGATGGGGAGAATGTGTAGTCTCAATCCGACGCGAATACATGTGTCTCGCTTAAAATGTAAATTGAAGTTGTTCTAACAACCAGTGTGGCCCAAAAAGGAATCGAGCAGTGACTTCATTGCACTGGCGCTGTATGAACATCGCTGTGTTCTCAAATCTAGCTATGAGGTCAGAGGCTGCTATGCTTACTCGTGGGGAGTAGGACCTTATTCTGCGAGTGACCTTGTTGGTAGGGAAGCCAGACTTTTGGCCCCAAGTGTGTTTGTACAAGATACTTCCCTATGAGCCCACCAGAATGCATAGATTGGCCAGCAGCAGCCCAAGGAGCAGCCTTCTCTTCCCGTCCAGGTTGTCTCTTCCTAGAGTAGCAATGATCGTGGTAGGTGGCAAAGCTGGGTTGTGGAGCATGTGCAGAGCACCACCACTTCAGTTGTGGAAGTACCAAGTCTTGGGCCTTGATCCTGCAGACCTGCCCATGTGAGTAACGTTCAGCTTCAGCTCGTGTTTGAAATTGCTTGTTTGCATAAGGGCTTGTGGCCTGGGGCCCTTAGTTGGGAGACACCAGTGACTCCTGTTCGCTACTTAACTAGGGAGTGAGAGGAGGCCTCGGAGCTTCTGCTCCTCAGGTCTCTTGGGGAGAAACTCGTTGCTCTGTCGATCCTGCTCTCGGCTGCCCATGCGCAGTGTTAAATTCATGTTTGTAAATTAATCCGGTTTATTTATCTCTGTATGTTTCACAGTAAAATACAATAAATACCTTAAAGCAGTGTAAGGAACCATCAGAAACGGTGCTTGTTAGTGACCCATATTAACCAAAAAAACCCTAGGGAAACTCCCAGACAACCAAACCTGTTCCTGTTCAGACATCTAAGGCTGGAAATAGACATTATGGAACATTGTCATTTATATAAGCTGTAAGTCAAGAATTTAGGATGCTTTAGCCCAAAAAGCCTGACAGAAAACATGGAAATATTCAGTGAAGGGTCTTTTTAAAAATGAACTTTATTTAAAGATCAATGTTTAGAGGTTTCTTTCCCAGTATTAGCATTTCCCCCGTCTCTGGTTTCTACCTGGCATTTTTCCCAGACTCCACTTTCTGCGTGGCATTTATGGAGCAGTAGGAGACCATTATCTGCTATCAATGTTCTTTTCCATTATCTTAATTTGCTTGTTGGGAACCAAGTAACGTTTCTGTTGCTGTAAGTATGAAATTTCAATGTGTCCCAATAGTTCTGAAAATCTCCCCAAAGCTGCCCTTGTTATAAGCTATGGTCCCATTTGGTATTTTATTACATGTGTTTATATAAGTCTGTGGGGTCCTGATGCGAGAGAGGTTGTGATAAGACTGCTGAGGCTTTCTCCTGCTTCCATCACAGTCGGTGGCAGAAGACCCATTTGTTTCAGCTGAAGCGGGATTGGATCCCTGTGTCTAGTCATGGTAGTGACTCCAGAACCATTTTAGGAAAAAAGCACCATCGGTGCAGGGTCAGGCTTGATAGGGAATATAGGTTTGTTGCCCTGCCAGGAACGAACTGGGAAACTGCAGTTCTGTCTGTTTAGATGCGTAATTCTTCCTAACAAACTGCATTAAGGTTTATGTCAATATTAAAGATTTGCAAACAAACGTAATAGTTACTGAAGCTACTTGTCAGAAGCATGGATGATAAATGCGTCTTCCCCACACCCATAATAATAAAGAACCCAACAAACTGCAGGTCATCACCAAAAGATCTGTGTTTGGAGTGATGTTGATTTAACAAGTGGAGACCTGCTCCACTATCTTTTAAACATTTTCTTTGTAAATAGTAACTGATTGTTTGTTTATTAATTACGATATTTCTTGGCTTAGGCAATACGCTGTTTGTCCAAGATCAAATGAGATTGTTTCCTCAGTGAAAAATGTAGCCCCCTTATAAATAGTTGTTCTGCAGAGTAAATATTTTGTGGACAAAGGCTTGTGTAAGGAACAAGCTATGGTAGCTGGCTCAGAAGGATAGCCAGAGTATGCAGAGAGTGTAAAGGAATACCATTGTGTGTGATGGCTTTGAAATATACAAAAGGTACTGCTGTGAAAACAGGGTCAGTCTTTGTATAAACCGTATCCCCGACAATAGAAACCCGATACTTACTGTTTCTAGAAGGATGAATTTTAAATGTTGCCAGCAGATAGAGTGCTGTGCACAGGGCCTCCGTTCACAAAAAGCTCACGTTGGAACGGGGGCGGGGGAGGCTGCTCAGACTCACTGAGGCAGCAGTAAGGTAAAGAGGGAAAAGTTGGGGCCGCCAACCTTGAGCTCACCGTCTCCCCACTGCATCGGAAGAATTGTCTGAGAGTTTAAAGGGGTGAAGAACTTCCCCAAAGAGAAGGTGTCTTGGGTGAACTAAGCTTTGGCAAGGGGCTGATGGTCTTTCCTGGAGCAGCAAGTGTAGCTAACATAAGAACGGCCATACAGGGTCAGACCAAAGGTCCATCTAGTCCAGTATCCAGTCTTCCAACAGTGACCAATGCCAGGTGCCCCATAGGGAATGAACAGAACAGATAATCATCAAGTGATCCATCCCCTTACGCTCATTCCCAGCTTCTGGCAAACAGAAGCTCAGGACACCATTCCTGCCCATCCTGGCTAATAGCCACTGATGGGCCTGTCCTCTATGAACTTATCTAGTTCTTTTTTGAACCTTTTATGGTCTTGGCCTTCACAACATCCTCTGGCAAGGAGTTCCACAGGTTGACTGTGCAATGTGTGAAGAAATACTTCCTTTTGTTTGTTTTAAACCTACTGCCTATCAGTTTCATTGGGTGACCCCTAGTTCATGATCTATTTGTGTGGAATTGCTGAATAATTGTCCTGAACAAAGCTTTTGCATTTTGTTTTATGGCTCATCTCTTGTTTTAGTTTCTTCCCTGTGAGCCGCTGACACAGCCCATAGCCTTTTCTGTTAGAGTTAAGAACAAGTGTACTCTGTTTCTCCACTCCTGGGCTGTGTTTGTTTGGTACGCTAAGGAGCAACGAGGTATGTACGTGGGGGAGAGGTCTAACATGACACCCTTTTGAATGCGCTGTTATCAGATCAGAGAAAGCAGCAGAGCAACCAGCCCTCTGAGAAATTGAATACACAAAGTAGAGGTGAATTCGGTGCTAGCGTGTCTCCTGTTCACTCTTCCCTTGGAAAGTAAAACACCAAATTCCCTGCTAAGGGCTGACCAGGGCATGCAGGAACTGGCTTTGACGCATCCCCTTCACTGAATGAACTCAGTTGCCCAAGGACAGTTCCACCAGGGGCCACGCACCAGCCCCCTAGTGCCACTCGGCTCCCAAGAACTGCTCACAACTCTAAATCATTAGTACGAACCAAGTTCCTCATGTGATTCACACTGGTCAGGTCACTAGCTGGTCTGAATTCCCCGAGAAAGATGCCAGAGTTTCAGGAAGGATTAATTCTGCAGCCTGTCTCCTTCTCAGCAAGGGAACTGTGGAGCCTAGGCCGAAGGGTAAAGCGTGAACTCTCCCCGTCCCCTCCCCCACACCTGTAAATGCAGGCTAGGACCCTGGATGCCAGGAGACGATCCCTGACATTGTCTGTCAGCGGCGAACCGAGCCCTTTCCCACGGCCCAGAGACAGTCCTAGGGCTGCAAAACTGGAGAGGGAGTGACCAAAACAGGCCCAACTTGGGTGGTGGTGAGACCCCATGCACCAGGTTGTGACGCCGCTCACTCAGATTTGGCCCAGCCCCATCTCCATCAGGATGTTCCTGCTGCCCTGTCACATCACCATGACCTGACGCACAGGGTGGTGGCACCGCTTGGATTTGGCCGGCTGCCCCTCCAGCTGTTAGGCCACCCAGCTCCAGAGCAGGGGTGGGGGGAGGGGCCCCCTCTCATTGCTCCCTTGCCAAGTTCAGGTTCTCAAAAGTGGGAGGCAGTGGCCCTTCGGCACCCCCATCTCCGGCACTGCATAGATAGTCTGGGCTGCCTAGTTGCAGCCTGTTAGGAGCTCCGACAGAGGGCCTGGCACCCAGCCTGGCACCTCGTTTCCTGCTCTGACATCGATACGGAGGTGAAAGCCGACCTGCTTCTAATCTGTTGATCTGGCCAAGTGGCAAGGGAAAACCATGACCGCAAGCAGCTGCCAGGTTTGTCCCCGCTGGCAGGAAAGCTGGATTTCCCCCATTGCCAATGATCTGGGGAGACTGATGTCCTGATGTAGGGTCCGACCTGCAGCGTAAGGTGAAGAATGCAGTTGCATTAACATTACTCCTTTCCCTAGAGAACAATTACTGAAGCCGCCAGGTACCTCAGCTCTGGCATTGCAAAGGGAGTGAGGAAAAAAAATTCAGTGCAACTATTCCTCAGAAACAGAAGGAAAAATAAGATCTTTTCCCTGTCAGATTAGCAGAGGACTGTGTAGCTAGAACTGAAAGCTGTCATCCATGCCACCGACTGACTGACTATAGTGTATGTAGCTGTAACAGGTGACTGTGAACAGTACGGAATGGGTTGGGATTAGGAGGGGGAAGTCTTCTCTGCTGCTGCCTGACAACAGCCAGTGGTGGCACTAAAAATCTGAACGCAGCTTTCTTTAGCTAGACCCCATCTACTGCAACTCACAAAGGCACTGTGAGAGGTAATGGCAGATTTATGGGGCCTTTGAGTGCACAATTATGGCTGCGGACTGACTGATGCATTAAAGATCTGAACGTTCTTTGCCCAGAGTCGTATTGTTCAACTAGAAATTAATGATCTTAGCTGCAGCCTGCTAAAATTCTGCACATAAGCTGTAATTTACTAGCCAAGTTTGACCGCTCAGCCCTCTCCTCAGTCTCCTGCTGGAGTCTGTAGAGCTTAGGGGAGTAATCAAATATCTGCAGCACCGGGTTTCAGAGCATTGCTCTTGTAGTGCTTTCAACGGGAAAAGTAAATCCGGATACATGATATTAAAAGTATCCCAACTTTTATTTCAAACACCAGTTCTCTCACACACGGTGACTGTTCCGCATTAAGGACAGTGTATGGATAAGCGCCTTTGAAACTTTAAACAGGTTTGAGTTTCAGTCTCACTTTCTAAACAGTGGTGACCACGACCTGTTTGTTCTCTCCTGTGTGTATTGTGTTGCCACCATTGTCACTTATAAACAAAAAAACAATCTCTGGGAGAGTCTCACTTTGAGTCTGTGTTTTACTGTGACGTTGGATGTGTGGGCATAGGCTAGTCTGACGCATGCAAGCTGCTTGGGTTTTTAAAGCCTGCTGCATTTCAATGATCTGACCCTACGATGGGGAGAAATACTGACCAGTTAGTCTTATGGGAAGACTTCTAATCGCTGGGCAAGACCTGGACTTATTCCAGCAATCGTGCTGGTTGTTATCGGTCTATGCAACCCTAGCATCCAGAGGCTGGGTTATTGAATTTAAACCTTCCAGCTATTTTGAGGGTGTTTCCTGTTGGTAGTAATGAACTCCTGAAATATGAGCCCAGGCTAATGTTCACATGACTGGGAAGCAAAATTCCTGAAAGGTAAATGCACATTTTTCAACATTGGGCCATTCTGTGCTCCCTCCAGTCACCCTGCCTGCCCCTTTCATTCCCGTTCCCACCCACTGGTCAGCAAGGATCTTGCTGTTGGAAGGGCTGTGATATGGTTTTGTTTAAACTGGGTTTCAGAACCAAGCTGGGCCAAGGATCTGCAGTTCTTGCTATCTAGGCTATGCTCAGGGCTCTCTGGCTCCCTGTGGTGGCTGAGCAGCAGCCCCAGAAAACTCCACCCGCCCACAGAGCTCCAGCAATAAAGGTCTATGCTCTTAGATCCCAGGGTAATGAGTTCAGTGCTCACTGCTGACAACCCACCCAGCAGCCTCATGGTCGTAGGGAAGTTATTTTAGGGACAAGAATAGGGATGCTGGTGGAGTGGGGAAGCTGTGAGGTGAGAGGAGGGAGAATGGATGGATTTCCCTTGGGATATACATGTGTGTTCTTCCTGTGGTTTGACAGCCGCACTGTGATACTTCCCCTCTCCCTCCCTTTTTCTTTCCTGTACATTTTGGTGGTGGTACTTCAGCTGGAGGGACTAATAATCTGAGAGTGGCCAGAACGTGTGTTACAGGCGCCCCAGTCACAGCAGAGGGACCAGTGAGAGAGACTTGCAGCTTCACAGGGTAATCATTAGGCAAATTGGCTCCCCACAGCCATTCAGAGTGCAGCAGTTTTGCATAACTGGAATCAGCTGGGTCCATTAATAAGTGCCCCACAACCCTGCGCTCTGATCAGCAGAACCAGCTGCATTTCAGCATCGTGTGCTGCCATCTGCATCGTGCAGGGCAGCGACCCCGTTTGTGGCTCTTGCAGGGTAGCTATCTGTATGGCATTGTAAGCGAAGCTGTTTCAAGGCCCGAAAGATGAATGGTACCTTCCACTGCACACAGAAGTAATGATTCGAATAGGCTGGAGCTCACCTCTGCTCTTCTCCTTAAGAACTCGCAGCCTGCCAGGCGTGGGTGTGTGCGTGTGTTTCAGTTCTCTTGATTTCAGCCAGCCAGATTTCCATCTTCTGCCCCAGGGACAGAAATATAACTAAATATGGGGGGAGGGGGGTGCAGTAGGTGTGTGCCTCGGTTTTGATAAAGGACGTGTATTCATTTGTGGGGGTGATTGTAAATGGGAGCTCTCATCCAAGCTCCTGAGTTTCATCTGTCACCTCTGTAATTCATTTGGGTGGCCCCTGGCTTGTGTATTATGCTGTAGGTCAGAGGTTCTCAAACTGTGGGTTGGGACCCCGAAGTGGGTCGCCAGGGCTGGTGTTAGACTTACTGGGGCCCAGGGCCCAAGCCCCACTGCCTGGGGCTGAAACCGAAGCCCAAGGGCGGTGGGGCTCAGGTCCCAGGCCCTCTGCCTGGGCTTTGACTTCAGCCCCCCGCCCCACCAGGGGTGGTTTGGCTCAGACTTTGGCTTTGATCCCCTGACCCGGGGCAGCAGTGCTCGGGCGGGCTCAGGCTTCGGTCCCCCATCCTGGACTCGTGTAGTAATTTTGGGTGTCAGAAGAGGGTCACAGTGCAATGAAAATTGAGAACCCCTGATGTAGGTGAATAGGAGCTTTGCTACATCACTTGTTATCTCTGATACTTCTATCTCGTCTCCCTCTGCCCCCACCTGTAACCTAAACAGCTCCGATCTTCCCAACCTCTCCTCACACATGCGTCTTTTCAGGCCTTTCATCGCTTTTCCTGCCCTTTGGCTGCAGCCCTTTTCTTACAAGGCTACATCCTTTGTGAGAGGAGATGAGCAAACTCACCACAGTATTCAAGGGGAGGGCAAGTCACTGACGTAGCTAATGGTGTTATAATTTCAGTATCATTCTGTGTCCTTTCTGAGCATAATCTAGCATCTCTTCTAGCTGCGGTTGTGCTCTGAGTAGACGTTTTTACTGAGCTGTCTGCAGTGTGGCTTTTAACCAGTGTGGTTATATCAAATCCACCATATTGGAACGAACTATTCACACTCGTATTTACCTTGCACTTCTCTACGTAATCCACGATTGATTTGCCAACCAGCGTAGACCCTCCTTACAGTCTTCTCCAGTGCTGGCTAATTTAAGTCATTTTTCTCTGTTATTTTGCTGCTCATTCCCTTTTCCAAATCGTTAGTTCACATCTTAAAAGATGGCCCAGTACAGAACCTTGGAGATGCCTTGTTGTCAGTTTCCTATGTTGAAAATGCATTGTTTATTCTAAAACTCAATCCAGGGCAAATTTTAGGATGTCTGTCTTTGTAAGCATGTGAGTAATTCCCTTGGAGTCAATGGGACTACTCATCTGATTAAAATTACCCATGTGCATAAGTGCTCTGCTGGACTGGGATCCAGCTCTGTTTTCTATTCCTTTACCAGTTATTCATCCATGCACCTTGTTTAAAAAAACCAAAACCCACGTTAACAATACCAGGAAGTGGAGTAACAATTTCATAGTGCAACAGACAACCTAAAAGATCTAGACATGCTAGATCTTCATACACACATTAAGAATCTTGGTCTGAAGTTCTTTGGTAAGGAAGCCCCTGATACCAAGCACAACTAAAACAAAAAATCACTTCCGAACCCCTCAAAAGTTGAGTCAGTGAATTAGCAAAGCAAGGAGTGGGAGTTTTCACTGTGTCATTGGGGGAGATTCTCAATGGCTTAGTCCCAAAAAGGTTTCTAACATTTATATAAAAGCTTTTTTCAGCAGCTATAAGGTCTTATTGTGTGTGTTTCCAAGCCATTGTCTAAGAAGACTCTCTTCTTCCACTGATACAGTCAGAGGCTAGATACTATGTGATGGATGATACAGAAATACCTGTGTTGGATAGAAATTATTTTTTGCCTGACAGCATCTTCTCTAGTCAGTGGCTGTTTAAGCCAAGTTTATCTGTGGCCCCAGATGTCTCCGAAAATAACTAACCACTAGCCTCTTCCGGCCCTGGTTGTGGTAGGTTGGTCCCCCTATTGCACAGGCTGGCTCATTCAAGGTGTTTTGTGTAAGAAGTGTTCTCTCCTCCCCCCATCCCCTGCCCCACTTTTCAGCTCCAAGCTGCAGGACGGGGTGGTGAGCCATCCCGTCTGCGTTACTAAGCAGACCGCTCCATTGTGTGTTCACAGCAACTGAAGCACCCCAACCTGGTCAACTTGCTGGAAGTCTTCAGGAGGAAACGGAAGCTCCACTTGGTCTTTGAATACTGTGACCACACGGTTCTCCATGAGCTGGACAAGTACCCACGGGGGTGAGTAGCCGGCTCCTGGGCTGCAATGGGGTTTGGGGGAGAGCGAGGGAGAGTTTGTGGGAATCGCTTACAGCCCCAGAGCGCTCTTGGGTGAGTCTCATTAATAACCGTCGGGGCGACCCGGCACAGTGCACTTGACCCTCTCGGTTACTGTGGTTTAGCGATGCTGTCCGAAAGAATTGCCCAAAGAGCCTGGGAGTGCTGCTCCACAGAGCTGCTCACCAAGGAGATAATGTCGCTCAGCCTGAGCATTCAGAGTAATAGCTCGCCTGCTTGACAGGAGCAAACTGGAGCTGAGAGAAGGGCTTGAGAGACCTCTGAAATCCTAACGCTGCAAACAGCCCCCAGGCCCGGAGAGCAGCAGGCAGCCCGAGAGCCCGCAGCAGTAGTCGCAGTCCTCGTCCATCTCCATGATTGCTTGTGAAGGGCAATGGCTGCTGGCTTCCTACCAGACAGGTGTCCATCAGCCACCCTGCAAAGCCCACCGTTCCAGCTGCCTGTCGGCATTATTTCTTGTGTGTCCCGCTATGGGGAGAAGAGTTTGGCCTGCAGCCACATCGTTTAGATGAGAAGAAACAATAGCCCAGGCTGGCCTGGATTGCCAGCCAGTCTGATGCTGAGTGAGCATCGGCCTGAAATGCTCTCTCCCATCCCTCACCAAGGTGGATGCTCTGGGTCTGGGTTTGAGCTCAGAGGGAGGGAAGCCTGGACTGCTGCCTGTTTGTGGTTGACTAGAGAGTCTAGGGGGCTTTGCTGTCCGGGGCTATATTCACTCCAGCTCCTGTGATAAACCCAGCATCCATTTCCTGTTTAGAGATTAAAATAATCTCTGGCCCAGGTGATTGCGCTCAACTTTACTTTCGCTGGGTCCCATAAAATCTCCCTCTAGCTTGTCCCTGCTGGGCTTTTGATTGCTTGGACTGGACTGTGAGAACTTGCAGCAGTTTCGCTATTGTCTCGTCTCCTGACTTCCTGGTTCTACTGAGCAGGACACGTTGACTCGGCTCAATCTGTAGCCTGTGAGGCCAGTTACCCAACCCATGCACGGTCATTAATAATGTGATGGGCATGGTCGGTCAGGTGGAACTCATGGCTGTCTGCGGTCTGGCTCGCTCTCCGGACAAACAGAATCAGGCACGGCTTTGGCAGAGAGTTACCCTGGCATGTACCATGCATGTGCCACTGTGTTTATGTTCATGCCCCCAGAGCTCTCAGCACTTCCCTTCAAGCAGCGATTTGTGCAAAACAAGAGCGGTGTGTACAGAGGGAAGAAAACATTCTCCGTTCTGGTGTCTGTCTGGTTTGTGACGTGATATAAATGATGCTCTACCAAAATGTATGACCGTGAGTTACTCCTGGCGATCTGGTGCTATGGAAATGCTCAGCGTAAGTTTAGAAATCACTTGGCAGGCCTTACGTTAGATGACTGGTCGGTGGGAAGCTAATTGATTGAGGGGTTGGTGGAACATGAGCCGTTGTTCTCCTGGGTGAGTAGCTTCATCAGAAGAATTGGACGTGCTGATGGGAGATAAGGTTTGTAAGCTAGGCAGCAGCTTCCCTAGCACGCTGGCTAGAGTCTGGGAACTTGGAGTCAGGAAATGGGATTCGCAGCCCCCGTCAGGGAACACACCTGACATTCACTGTCTCTTCATTTCAAACAACTCCAGTTTGAACTAATAAGTTTACTGTAGGCTAAATAGATCAGATGCTCTAATTAGAATAAGCTTGGTCTCCGTTATTCTGAACGGACAGTTCTCCTGAGAACGGGGGCTGGGTTTGTACAGAACGCAGGTATGTGTTCGGACCACGCTTAGCACAATGGAGCCTGGATCCTGACTGGAGCTAATTGAAACTGTTCTCTGTGTGTTCAGGGCCTCGCACAGTGGAGCCCTGCTCTCTGATTGGGACTCATGCCGCAATACAAATCAACACTAATACACATATCCTCGTTAGTAAAGGATTCAAGGATGGGAATATAATTAATGCCAGTCAACATGGTTTTATTGAAAATCGGTCTTGTTGAACCTGATTTGCTTCTTTGAGGAGATTACAGGTTTGATAGATAAAAGTAAATACATCCATGTAATAGACTCGACTTAGGACCATGCACTGTTCTGATTAAAAAATTAGCACTATCCACTATCAATAAAGCACAGGTTAAATGGCTTAACATGTGCTTCGATATTGGATAGTGCTAACATTTTCAATAAATTATGGGGCATGGATCAGCCCTCACGTCACACTGCCCGTCAGTACCCGAGTCAGGCCGGGAAAGCTAATGATCCAACGAGCCTACAGCATGGGGTACTGTCGTGGGAAGCAGTGATTCTGGAAAGGATTTTGGAGTCATAGCAGATGGGCAGCTCCTGGTGAGCTCCCTGTGTGGTGATGTGTCAAAAAGGGCTAATGTGATCCTGCGGTGTACGAAGGGGCGGGGGAGGTGACGTTACCTCTGCACGTGGCATCGGTGAGACCAACACTAAGAAAACAGTGTCCTCGGTTTTGAAAGGATATTGAAAAATTGGAGAAGGCACCGAGAAGAGCCACAGACACTACTTGAAAGCAGGAGAAAACGCTTCTCAGTGACGGATTGAGAGTCCAGTCTGTCTAGTTTACCAAAAGGAGGTTGGGAAGTGACTTGATTAGAATGTATCCATACCTTCACAGGGGGAAAATACCTCAGACTAACAGGCTCTTTATTCTAGCGGAGCATGGCAGCACAGGAACCGTGGCTGGACATTAAATCCAGACAAATTCAAGTTAGAAATAAGGCACAATTTTTTAACCATGAGGGCGATTAACCCCTGGAACACGCTACCAAGGGAGGTGGTGGATTCTCCATCCCTTGGTGTCTTGAAGTCAAGACTTGATGCCTTCTGGATGACCTGCATTAGCCAAACACAAGTGAGTGGGCTCAATTCACAGGGTAACAGGGTGACATTTAAGGGCTGTGTGGTATCCAGGAGGTGAGACTAGATGATTTATTGGTCCCTTCTGCCCTTAAACTCTCTAAGGCCATGAATCATCCAGAACAATGTAACGCTTTTCAAAATAGCCAGCACTGAAAATAATGAGATGATTTGTCACTGCTGAGTTCCTTAGTGTTTGTTCACTAGAAAATACTTTTTACGGATGTTTCCAGGAATCTGAGCTGAAGCTTCAGTTGACCTGGAGCAGGGGTATAAAGGGAACAGTTATTTCTAATAGCGAAGGGTTTATGCAGAAAGAAACAAGAATTAAAATACGACATCTCACACTTGCATGTCCCATTGCAGTTGCAGGCAGGGCTGGTGGCACTGCCTCTCACTGAAGCTGCCTGGCATTACCTGTTAAGACCTTGTTTTTTGTTAATTATAACTCTGCCAAATGTTAACTTGATGTCAGCTCATACTGCAGTCGGAGGGCAGCACTCTATGTAATGTCATTCAGAGACCGTTTCCTGAGCACGACTCTAGCCCTGATACAGCAGCATTGGCAGGAGAGCCGGAAAGGTGACATGCAAAGGATTTGTGCAAAATTGGGCATGTTCTCCCTCTTTTTTTGGCTTCTTTAGGATGGATGAAAAAAGCCTTAAAAGGCATAAAACGCTTGTGTTGGGCCTTTGAAACCTCAGGACTGTCAGCTCCGCCCTGCCTGGTGTGGCTGGGGGACCTCGTGAATGTCTGAGGATGCGTGTTACGAACTGTCGCACCCCATAACTGTGGGGAGGCGGGAGCTGAATCTTTAACAAAGATGTCCCCTTTCTAAAATGTTGGTTAGCCATTGAAGTTAAACAGATGGGAGGGAACAGAGAAAATCCTTCCTCTCTCATTTGCTCAACTTTCACTCTCTTGGCATTGGTGACCTAGTGAGCTGAGGTATCACAAGTCAGAGGTGGCCTCAGTGTTGTGATATGTCTCGCTGTCTCCGGCACTGGCAGGGGAGAGCCGGTGTAGACCGGCCTTTGGCATTGTTCATAGGATGTCAGAAGAGTTAATGGTGCAGGACATGTGAATGATGAGACTAGCCACAGGACAGGAGGCGCCAGTAGTCAGCCCGCATCAGTGTTTGGTTGCCAGGGGGCAGACGCAATGTCGGCTAGATGTGAATGGCACCAAAAACCTTGGATCGGGCTCAGCTAGTGTAAATCTTTGTGTCTTGTCATTGTAAACTGAAATCGCTAGGCCTCTCAGCGCTTGTCCGAATCTGTTCGGCGCTTGGAATAGCGCTGGAAAGTACATAGTGCCCTGAGGACAGACCTCAAAGCTGCTGCAGACTTAACACCTGTATTTGAAATATCACCTTAGAAAAGAGGTTTACATGCTAGAAAGGGTCTCATATAGAGTTTCTGGCTGCAGCATAAAAATGTGGGGAGAACAGACAGGCAACAGATAGAAAAAGCCTCCGTTGTCAGTAAGGTGGGTGGACGTTTCTCCGGGGTTCCTGTAATTATAGGGTGGGTAGGCTGAGGATTAAATCTGTATTTCTTGTAACTTGTCTCTATTAAGTGAAGTCTGTAGTGTAAATGGTCCCAAAGTGTTGCGTTGGGGGATCTGTTCTTCCTGATCGCTTTGGCTGTAGATGGCATTCAATTTCCTGGCATTTAAGTTTAACTCCTTTGTCCTAGTTTCATTTAAAAATAAAGTTACTCCTTGTGCTTTTTTAAAACAGGGTCCCAGAGCATCTCCTGAAGAGCATAACTTGGCAGACACTCCAAGCTGTAAACTTTTGCCATAAACACAATGTAAGTCCCATAAACACTGGCGTCGTATATCAGAGTGTTGGCTTTGAAGCGGGTGCAGATTCTGTTACAGTCTCCCAGGTCTGGTGTACTCTGTGCTGGGGAATCAACAAGATTGTTGTCATCTTTTTCTAGAAAACACCCACCTTTAGTGTTGCTACAAGCTCCTGAATATTTTGTTCATTATTTAGATTCCAGAGGTTCGTTCTCAGAGTGATTTTATACTAAAGCTTCAGGTGAGCTTCCCACCTAAACAGTCGCTTGTAGCAGCGTGTCCTTCTGTGAGAACTGTCACCAATCGCAGCCATGTGCCGAGAACAGACCTGACAGCTAGTAATTCAAGGCCTGATTCAGCACCGACTGGATTCAGTGAAAGTCTTTCTATGGCCTCCCTAGTGAAAAGTTACAAAAGTGACATGTGCTGAGGGACCAGCTAACCTCTGCTTTCGGGAGGTGGATCGTAGTGTTAGGCTGAATAAAAATTGTACGGGAAACCTAAGCCATGCTTTAACCAGGCTACGTATGAGGATGTAAAGTGGGAGAGTTGCTTATCAGAGGTGCTTCTTACTGTGAGCTTAGCTGGTATCTTCTCTTTTATTTATCTGCCCAGGGCTGATTTAAGAAGTGGGAGAGAAACCTCTTTGGAACAAGCATTTTGTTTCCACTAGTGCAGCTGCATAAGATTGAGCCACAGGAACCTGGCAGCCTGCCCAGCCGGCTTGCAAAATTTGTTGTTTTGTCTCTTTCTCTCTCTTGCTTTCATCCCTCCACCATTAAATTGATGGGTTGTATTTGATGCTAGTCGGCACAGTAAACCCTGCACATGTAAAGAGCTCTGTGAATGTCCATCATGCTGCTCCATTATTTCACACTGGGCCACTTGAGTGGAATGGGGGTTGTCGGAGCGATGCAGGACTATGCAGCTGAAATTGTGGACATGCATCGTGTCTTATCCCAAGTGTGACATGAAAGACCAGGTTACTGTGGGATCCAGCAGGGTGCTGCTTTAACAGTTAAGGAGTCTCTTCGTCTTCTGTTAATGATACGTGTCAGGTTAAAGCCTTTGGATGCTCAGCAATGGGAATGTGGCAGAATTAACCTATTCCAGATTTAGATACTTGTTCCTAATTCACTTGTTTGTGTTTCCAGTGCATACATCGGGATGTGAAGCCAGAAAACATCCTAATAACTAAGCATGCGGTCATTAAACTTTGTGACTTTGGATTTGCTCGCATACTAAGTAAGTGCAGGTAACTTCTTCCGTGTACTAGGTGTGTTAAAACACAAAGTGTTTGACCTTCTATTTACATTCTAGTAAGGACTCTGTCTGAGGGCAGTCCTGCCTGGAATGCCCCCCTGTGGCAGGCTGTGGCACAATAGTGCACTTGCCTCTGTTTCCCCTCGAGACAACCCATGCAAAGGAATATTCTCTCATGCAGGTTTCAGAGTGGCAGCTGTGTTAGTCTGTATCCGTAAAAAGAACAGGAGTACTTGTGGCACCTTAGAGACTAACAAATTTATCTGAGCATAAGCTTTCGTGGGCTACAGCTCACTTCATCAGATGCATGCAGTGGAAAATGGAAAAAATGTCAAAAACAGACTCCAATGAGAGACTGCTGAATTGAAATTAATTTGCAAAATGGACACCATTAAATTAGGTTTGAATAAAGACTGGGAGTGGATGGGTGATTGCACAAATTAAAACTATTTCCCCATGTTTATCTCCCACACTCGTTCCTCACATCTTTGTGTCAATTGCTAGAAATGGACCATTTTCATTACCACTACAAAAAGTTTTTCTCTCCTGCTGGTAATAGCTCACCTTAACTGATCACTCTAATTAGAGTGTGTATGGTAACACCCATTGTTTCATGTTCTCTGTGTGTGTGTATATATATCTTCCTACTGTATTTTCCACTGCATGCATCTGATGAAGTGGGCTGTAAGCTTATGCGCAAATAAATTTGTTAGTCTCTAAGGTGCCACAAATACTCCTGTTCTTTTCTCTCTCATGCAGCAAATTCAAGCCGTTTCATTCATATAAAGTTCCAAGGTCCACAGATCCCTCATAGTAAAAGCAATTCCTCTCAAACCTCCCCCAGCAAAACAAGGCTACATTCACCCAGGCCTCTCTGCCCTGGCTCCCGATATCCACTCTCCAGCACCGGCCCTGTTGTTTTCGGCTCAGCTTTTCCTAGTCAGGCTGGTTCTTCCCTTTCTTCCCACAGGCCTTTGCACGAGCTGTCCTGTAACACGGCAGGGGATCCCCAGCTCTGGCCAGGCCCCACCACCAACTTCTGGCTCTTCCCAATGGCTGTCGGGAGCAGCAGTGAAGAGCCGGTACAGTTTCTCCCTGGGTCTCCTGTCCTCCTCAGGCAGTGCTCACCTGCCCCTCCTGATTTCCTTCCGGGACCTCTTACCTGGGGCCAGTGTCCTCTTTGGAGCCCAGTTGGGATCAGCTGTTGAGTCGCAAGGGAACTAGCCTTTTCGTGCTGCCTTATGACAGACACATTTTGTCTTCGGGATACCCACACACACACATGAAACCCTCTTGCGGTGTTGTTTGTTTCCACAGAGAACCTCCACTTAAGGCAGAGTCTTGTTATCGCAGGAGGGGCCTGGTTTGCAAAAGGGTCTCGCCCTGGGAACAGTGGCTTTGGTTGTCCCATAATATTAATAATTTAAAAAATCTTGTGACCCTTTGGTTTGCCCGTTTCTCCAGGCAAGCGACCTGGGGTTTGAGAGCTGAGAACTGGCAGCGCCCTCTCGGAGGAGTGGTGCATAGCCTGATTTCAGGACACTATTGTTTTGATTGTACCAGCTCATGAGTGTTGCAAAGTTGGGTTCTGAATAAGTGCAGTAACCCATGTTGGTTTCTACCTCGCTGTGCTGCAAGGATGACTTTCAGGACCATTACTGTAACAATGTCTGAGAGAGATGATAAGCAACATGCTTGTTACCCTTCCTTTAATAATTCTGATCCCAGATTTCTATTTATTTCTATCCTTCCTGACCACAATCTAGCTGGACCTAGTGATTATTACACAGACTATGTGGCTACCAGATGGTACCGTTCTCCTGAGTTACTTGTAGGAGATACTCAATATGGCCCTCCTGTGGATGTCTGGGCAATAGGCTGCGTCTTTGCAGAGTTGTTGTCAGGTGTCCCCTTGTGGCCTGGAAAATCAGATGTGGACCAGCTGTACCTAATCAGGAGAACCTTGGGTAAGTTGTCCCCTTGCAGTGAGGTTTCAGCCATGTTCCTCTCTAATCATCCTGTTTAACCAATAATGGAAACAGTGCAGGTATCGGACATACCTGATTATTATGCAGATCAGAATCTGGCCAACACTTGTATATTAGGAAAGCTTCCGATTATCAGTTCAGAGCCCAGATCAGACTCTTTCTCCCGTTGTGCTGCTTTGTTTCACATTAATGCAATGGTTACTGGTTTGTTTTGAGTCACAGCAGGAAATGTTGTATCGCAGTACAGCACAATAATCACTGTGCAAACACACTTAGAAGTCCCAAGCTTTGGCAGTAAATTGCACTTTAGAGTCCCAACCAAACAGCAGTAATGCGTATGCAAATAAAGAGAATGTTAGTAACTTTTCAGCTGTCTAGCTCTGCCTTGATCACGATGGGCCTGATCCCCACAACTCCGACTGGAGTGACTGGGAGCACGGGTGACCCTCAGAAGAAGAAGAATGTTACTAGGGTCCTTTGTATTCCTGTTGAGTTCAGTGGCAGTGAGGTTTACCCAGCATTCCTTGGGAATGGGCCCTGTCCCCATGCGTGTGTTTGCAGGAACATACACTCAGGGTAGCAGGTGTTGCCCAGGGGTTCCTGCAGTCTCTCTCCAAGATTTAAGTTGGTCACCCAATTGCTAAGTCATTCTAGGACACTTCCATGGGCTGGAGATACAGAGGTGGTGATGGTTTTTAATGAGTTAAGTGGCTAGTGGAAAAACCGGAAGAAAGCCAATTCTAACTCAAAAAGAACAGGAGGACTTGTGGCACCTTAGAGACTAACACGTTTATTTGAGCATAGGCTTTCGTGGGCTCCAGCCCACTTCATTGGATGCACAGAATGGAACATACAGTAAGAAGATATTTATACATACAGAGAACATGAAACAGTCAAAGTTTCCCTACCAACTCTAAGAGGCTAATTAATTAAGATGAGCTATTATCAGCAGGAGAGAAAAAACTTTTGTAGTGATAATCAAGATGGCCTATTTCAGACAGTTTGACAAGAAGGTGTGAGAGGTTGAAGTGTTTGCCTACTGGTTTTTTAATGTTATGATTCATGATGTCTGATTTGTGTCCATTTATTCTTGTGCGTAGAGACTGTCCAGTGTGGCCAATGTACATGGCAGAGGGGCATTGCTGGCACATGATGGCATATGTCACATGTGCTGGTGAACGAGCCCCTGATGGCGTGGCTGATGTGATTAGGTCCTATGATGGTGTCACTTGAACAGATATTGTGATAAAGTTCCTCCTCTACCTTGGTGGGTCCTGCTCTTATTGGCGGATTTTGCTAGCCTCAGAGATCTTCCTGTGTTGGATCAGGAGTTGGGAGGTTTGGGGGGGAACCCGGGCCCACCCTCTGTCCCAGGTTCCAGCCCAGGGTCCTGTGGACTGCAGCTGTCTAGAGTGTCTTCTGGACAGCTACACAACAGCTACAACTCCCTAGGCTACTTCCCCATGGCCTCCTCCCAACACCTTCTTTTTCCTCACCACAGAACCTTTCTCCTGATGTCTGCTAACGCTTGTACTTCTCAGTCCTCCAGCAGCATACCCTCTCACTCCCAGCTCCTTACGCACACCTCACTAACTATAGTGAGAGCCTTTTTATACCAGGTGTCCTGATTAGCCTTAATTAAGTTTAGGTGTCCCGATTAGCCTTAATTAATTCTAGAAAGTTCCTGAGTATTCTGGAATTGTCCCTGTTATCTTACCCAGGGGAAAGGGACCTGCTTAACCTGGAGCTAATGTATCTACCTTCGACCACTCTCTTGTAGCCATCTGGCCTGACCCTGTCACAATATGTGGACAGAGTGGGCATCAGGCTTTGCTGCAAGGATAGGTTCCTGGGTCAGTGTTTTTGTTGTGTGGTGTGTGGTTGCTGGTGCATATTTGCTTCAGGTTGGGGGCTGTATGTGAGTGAGGACTGGTCTGTCACCCAAGATCTGTGAGAGGAGAGATCATCTTTCAGGATAGGTTGTAGATCTTTGATGAGCTAGAGAGGTTTTAGTCGGAGGCTGAAGGTGATGGCTAGTGGCATTCTGTTATTTTCTTTGTTGGGCCTGTCCGATAGTAGGTGGCTTCTGGGTACTCTTCTGGCTCTGTCAATCTGTTTTTTCACTTCAGATGGTGGGTATTGTAGTTTTAAGAACACTTGACAGAGATCTTGTAGGCGTTTGTCTATGTCTGAGGGATTGGAGCAAATGCGGGTGTATCTTAGAGCTTGGCTGTAGACAATGGAATGTGTGTTGTGTCCTGGATGGAAGTTGGAGGCATGTAGGTAAGTATAGCGGTCAGTAGATTTCTTGTATACGGTGGTATTTATGTGATCATAGCTTGTTACACAGTAGTGTCAAGGAAATGGACCGCTTGTGTGGACTGGTCCAGGCTGATGGTGGGATGGAAATTGTTGAAATCATGGTGGAATTCCTCAAGGGCTTATTTTCCGTGGGTTTAGATGATGATGATGTCATCAATGTAGCACAAGTAGAGTAGGGGCGTTGGGGGACGAGAGCTAAGGAAGCGTTGTTCTAAGTCAGCCATAAAAATGTTGGCATACTGTGGGGCCATGCGGTTACCCATAGCAGTGCCGCTGACTTGAAGGCATATATTGTCCCCAAATGTGAAATAGTTGTGGGTGAGGACAAAGTCACAAAGTTCAGCCTCCAGGTTTGCCGTGAGGTTATCGGGGATACTGTTCCCGATAGCTCGTAGTCCATCTTTGTGTGGAATGTTGGTGTAGAGGGCTTCAACATCCTGTGCGGAGCCTGCTGCAGGATCTGCCCCTTAGAG
This sequence comes from Gopherus flavomarginatus, assembly GCF_025201925.1. Lineage (NCBI taxonomy): Eukaryota > Metazoa > Chordata > Testudines > Testudinidae > Gopherus > Gopherus flavomarginatus. Next base: position 155,056,562 of record NC_066621.1, read on the forward strand.
TGCGACGTTCAGTTAGCTCCGTGGTCCCGTTTTGGGGACAGGAACAGTACTGTGCGATTTATGTAAATGACTAGTGCTGCAGCCTGCAGGGGGCACTTCACTAGCCATCGGCAGAACCGTATTTTCAGGTGAAACTTGGGCCTGACTTGGAACGAGTCGAGCTGAGAATTTCGCCATCTGTTCCCAGACAGGAATAAAAAGGTGAAATGAGGCAGATTATTTGTTGTGAATTAATTGCTTAAGGCCTTATGTCCCTCTCTCCTCTCTAGTCTCTTGGACTTCCAAGGACCCCTCACACTGCCATTCCCCCAAGTTTAGAACAGGCCTCAAGCCACTGTGTCTTGTCTCGTCCAGCGCCCTGGGAGGACTCCCTTTGTTCTAGTCCATGTAGATTTGTAAGCGTGCCTATCACCATGGTATCTGAGCACCGTGGACCTGATTGAGAGTCCATGGGGAGGATTTCCTTTGATGGGGGGGCAGAGCAGGGGTGAAACCCCTTGACTGCCCTGCTAAAATGCTGGCTAAGCCCTGCTTTCAGGCAGAGAGGCCAGGGGCAGAGGTGCCAAGCAGCCAGCAGGGAGCCCAGCTGCGGGCCCTAACGAGGCTGGCTCCCTGCAATAGACTGGGCTAAGCAGCGACAGCTGGGCTGAAGGCTGGGAGGGCTATAAATGCCTTGAACAAAGCTCAGTCAGGAGGCTAGCCTGGGAGGGGACGGGAGGCTATGGCTCTATCTCCTCACCACAGGAAGGACACCTCAAGGGCCAAGAGACCCTGGAAAGGGGATAACTGTTGGGGGATAAAGGGGACTGTACAGTAAAATAAAGCACAAGGGTGAAACATCAGAAAAAGGTGTGGGAACTCTTATTTTACCAGCCTCAGCACAGGGCCAAGGCTGAAACCTGTGCAGCCCCTGTGACAAGTGGTTGTTGCTGCAGTTTGATGTAAGCCATAGTTATTTTGGGTGTCTGTTCCCTGGACCCCATCCTGCTCTCCCCTTGAGCTGCATCTGCAGTAGCCCCAACCTTTGCCATCCTTCTGATTCTTTATTTTTATCCAGGGAAAGCCTTTTTTTATAGAAGCCTTTTAAAATTTATATTTAAAAAAAAATAACGTATTCCTTCTGCACTACAAATTTTCTGGAAAATGTGAATCTCTCCCTTGTTTTCATCATCCCGTCCGGACTGCATGAAGATCTGAAACAGCTACAGTATTTCCCAGCAGCCGTGGCAAGCTCTGTGCCTCTGTGTAAGGACTAATTGGACTTAGCTAATTACAGTCAGGGAGAAGTCTCAGTAAAATGTATTTTTTAGAGGGGTCAGAATATCCAGAGGAAGACACTGCAAGCAGTGGATGATTGAGATTCTCCCAGCTGTCGATTGCTTAGCAACAAAGGCATCATTAATCTGGTTTGGATTTAGAATTGGGGATTTTACCAGATCAGAGTGTGTCATGGGAGGAACCTGAAACTTTTAGGTGGGAATTAACCAGCTCTTACTGCTTTTGTTTCACATTGGTGTGTAATCGATAGAGCGGATTCTCAGCTCTGGGCAAAAACAAATCTGCTTTATTATATGTGATTCTTGGATAGCTCAAGATTCATATTTTCTTACTGAGTAACTTAGAAAATCATGTAAAAGTCCATTCATTCCTTTTATAGATAAAATATGTGTTATCCAATATAGGTGAAACCAATCATAGTCATGGTTTGATTGCTACAGTCTCTGGAATGCTCCCCCTTAAGCTTTAGGAAAGTTATAATGTATTGTAAGAATGGGCTTTCGGCTCGGAAAGATTTTCCTTTTGATCCGGGCTATGGAAAGAAGACAGGGTAAGGAATTATTAGTCTGCAGTGAGAGCTACTTGATCAAAGCTATGTTCTCACGGTGGTTTCACTACTACGTTAACCCTGGGTTAGTGATTTGATTTGAACGTCATCAATCCCAGCTGCTCTTTCATAAGCACAAGGGCTGCAGACAGGGCTTATGAAACCCCCTTGGGGAGAGTGTGGCCTTAACATATGCCTGTTACTGCATTTCAGCCCATTCTTGCCCAATGACTGTCTGCTCAGGGCTAGTCAAGAGGAAGGTTATAAATATAAAATCAAATTTGAATAAGAGAGTGACCCTCTTCCCTAGCCTGTCCCCCTTCCAATGTTCACAAAGGAAGGGCCTATTGTCAGGAACAGCATGAGCAAAGCCCCTGTCTTTGAAAGTGTTGAAACACAGCATTAATCTGAGCACTGGGCTGGCATAACCTTTCTAGCCCCTGTTGTGAACAAAGCATGTCCTACGCCAACTCTGCAGTAAAGCCCAAAACAAACAGTAGCTCTTGCCAGTCATTCATTACAGCAGTGGACTGTTCCATCTGCTTAGATTTGAGCAGGGGAGCTACTTGTTGATTTGTTGTCTTAATAAATGTATATGCAGCACCTTCAGTGTCCCCTTGTGTTAGGGTGCCCCATACACTGTAATCACATCGGGATAGCTTGGCTTGGATCTCACAGCTGTTCATGCAGCACCCTCTAGCTCTCACACTTGGACACACATCTATATTTACATTCAACCAACCAAAGAATTGTCCAATACTACCAGGCCAGTGATACCAGTATTGGTGCAGAGTTGGAACAGTTTTATTACTGTGAAAAGTGGACATGCCTTTGCTCTTACACGGTATGCTCCTTGCTGCTGTAGTGAGGTGTCTTTTAGGCTGTCGTGGGACTCACAATTTGCCAACATGATGTAAATTGCCAAACAGTGAAGGAAAACTAAACGGGCATTAATATTGAGGAATAAATATTAGAAATATAACCATTGCATGATTGTTGCTATGCACAAAGCATGGAAATTCAGACCATGGTGGTAAGCAGTGGAGATTGAAGTTGGATCTCCTGCTCCAAAAGCACAGGCTCCTATTACTTATGCTACAAGAGAATCTCCATTAGCTATTAGCAGTATAGGGCCAAGGACACACAGTTGAACAGTTCTGATTCTATCTAGTAGAGTAGCATGAACTAGCCAATTTATTGCAACACAGTGATCGTTTTAAAATGATCAGGACTTTTAATCAGTGAAGTCAAGATGATTAGTTTTTGTAAGTGAATATTGTATTAGTTCTCTTGATGCCAGAATATCTATTTAAAAATCTCTAGTGTAGTTTCAGCCTTGCTACAGGATAAGCTTGTAAGACATGGGCTAGTAAAACATCTAATTCACCTGACTTGGCTTTTTATTTTTGATTAAAGGGGATCTTATTCCCAGGCATCAGCAATTATTCAGCACTAATCAGTTCTTCAGTGGGGTGCAAATTCCAGATCCAGAGAACAAGGTAAGAGTGCCCTACAAACTTACTTGAGTCTAACGCTAATCAGCAATTTGTATGCTATGCAAATGAGATGGTTGTGTTCGGGATAGAGAAGTGTTCTTGCTTTTACGCCCCAGGAGAGTCTAGTTAGATTGTTGTTCACAGAGCTGCATGCAGGGCTACAATTAAGCGATAACTGATTGAGATTCAGGGCATTTCCTTGGGATTAATGACCTGATGGAAGGAACCGCTGGCCTGTGGCACAGCTAGAAGCCATTCATCCTGGCCAGTCGGTATTCCGCATGAAAAGCGCTACACCGTGGTGGTCATTGCTGTTGGACACAGCAAAGGCCAAACGCAGACATATCATAGGCCCTGATCCTGCAGAAACTGAGGCACTTGCCTCTCTTTAAGCATGCAAGTAGTGCCATTCAACTCCTGAGCATGACTCTTTGTAGGAGAGGTCGGCGTGGGCTTAATTTTTAAATCTGAAATTTCAGACCGGACCCAAGCCCACCCAACGTGGGCCCAAGAGGGCCAAGTCATTGTCTGACCCAGCTCTGGCTCTTCCCCCAAACTTGAGTCAGTGTTGTTGCCACATCCTGCCCATGGGGTTGGCAGCACCCCTAGCTGTGTGCCCCGCTCCTGCCAGCCACTGCGCTGAGCATTGCCAAGCAAGAGGTGCCCCAACTCCTGTCGGGTGCGCAGTATGGTGAGGTGGCCGCGGCTGGTGGGAGCAGGGTACGCAGCCGCTACTCTGCCGACCCCACGGGCAGGAGGAGGGAAGCCGACCTGGCCCAAGCCTAAGAGGGTCAGGTCGTTTTCTGACACAACCCGAACCCAACCTGGTGCTTGCAGTCGGGTCCATCAGGGTTGGGTTGGGTTGCAGAACTCTACTTTGTAGGGTCAGGCCAACCAGAAACCAGAGATGGAAAAGCCCCTGTTACCAGCTCTGCTTGTCCCTTTCTCTGCTTGTTTGGGATCATTCCCTGTGGTATGTACTTGAAAGTCTGTCCAGTCCAGTTTTAAATGACCCAAAGAAGCCTCTTGCCGTATCCACTGGGAGACTTTACCTCAGTCATGGCTTGTTTGGTTTAATCTGATCAATTAAAACTTTCCTTTGATCATTTTTATCCTCTCACCCCTAATCTGACTCACTCAGAGCTCTAAACAATTCCTCTTCTTGGTGTTTACTTGCAACCCAATGCAAGTATCAGATATCTTATTCCATCTTAGTTATTGTTGTATGATCAATATGTGTGTAATGACTTTAATATTTCCTCATGGCTTAACCCTCACAGACCTTTGTTATTTTGTTGTTCCTTGTCTTTAATCCTCTACAAAATTCCTTTCGGTTTATCTAACACTGGATATACTGGAGTCAGATCACCATGAGCCATGACTGCAGAAAAATGCAGGTGCCGGGAGCAAAGAGAACAATAAGCAAATCATGATTCAATCACTGTATGTTCATTCAGTAACTGTGTGCTCAAGTAGCTTTAAAATGCTGTTGATTGTGAAATAGGCTGAGTTGGAAGTGAAAAGAGATGATGAATTAATCATGTGTAGGGCCCTACCAAATTCATGGCCATAAAAAATGCATTACAGGCCGTGAAATCTGGTCTCCCTTCAGAGCTGGGTGACCGGAGAGGGGCAGCTGCTGACGAAGGGCCCGCCTCCGCAGGCAGCAATGCAAAAGTAAGGGTAACAATACCACACTATGCCATCCTTACTTCTGCGCTGCTGCTGGTGGCGGCTCTGCCTTCAGAGCTGGGCTCCCGGGGCCAGCTGCTGCCTCTCCAGATATCCAGCTCTGACGGCAGTGCCATCACCACTAGCAGCGTAGAAGTAAGGTTAGCAGTGATGACCCCCCCCCCAACTCCTTTTTGGGTCAGGACCCCTACAGTTACAACACTGTGAAATTTCAGATTTAAATAGCTGAAATCATACATTTATGATTTTTTAAATCCTATGACCATGAAATTGACTGAAATGGACCATGGATTGGGTAAGGCCCTAATCATGTGGTGTGGAAAGCATGTTCGTGGTAACACCCTGATAATTGAAACAGTTACTAATATAAATATACTTTTTTTTCCCCCCAGGAGCCACTAGAATTGAAATTCCCTAACACTTCATATACTGCGCTAGGACTAATGAAGGTAAGCGAAGCACTGTGTGTGGCGAAGTACAGAGTTCACACTTAAACTCTATGTAGGTTATCCAAGAGAAGGATAATTCACTATTAGTCACCTGCGTGTGTGACATGGCTTGGAGAATTCTGTGTTGACTCTTAACCCTGGAAAACTCAGACTCCAAGGATCCATTTAAAAAAACCCAAAGCCCACAGATGTTCATTAAAACCAGCTGCTTTTAACATCTGTAATGTTTTGATGTGACAGTACACAAAAAAAAGACTACCTGTGTCATCCTTAGCTGTATGACATTTTCCTAGGGCTGCCTTCATATGGACCCCGCTGAGAGGCTCACATGTGAACAGTTACTGCAACATCCATACTTTGACAGCATGAGAGAAGCAGACTTGGGAAGGGAGCATGAAAAAGTCGCTCGGAAACCAAGCCGGACAACTCGAAAGCACGTGCCAGGGGTAAGACTTATTTCATAGTGTTCAATGTCCTATAGCCTCGTGTAGGAACCTGTTTCCCTTTTGTAGCTTCCCGCAGGTGGAGTTAGGGTGACCAGACAGCAAATGTGAAAAATCGGGACAGGGGGTGGGGGGTAATAGGAGCATATATAAGAAAAATACCCAAAGATCAGGACTGTCCCTATAAAATCGAGACATCTGGTCACTCTAGGTGGAGTTGGAATTCTTACACCTGCAGTTTTCGGGGAGATAAGGATCCCCAGATCAGACCAGCAGTGGGCTGCAGAAATGGGTGGCTGACTTGTAACCCAAGAAGACAATTAACTGCCTTGCTAACAAGCCAGCCCAATGCAATCTAAACTTTAGGCCAAATCTTCATTGAGACACTGGGGGTGAACAGGAGACAAGTGTAATTAGCCAGAGCCAGTTAGAAATGAAGATGCCTGACAGAATGCTGTCATGATTAGTTATTAGATTCGGACTAGCTCATGCTCTCTTGCTTCTGTAGGCTACACTCTTTGCACAAGCCAGGAGCTCCTTGCATCCCTCCCCCACAAGCTCCTGTGTGCCACCATCCCACCCCCCTCTATTTCAGGGACTCCCTGAAACTATTCCCGCCTCTTGAACAGAGTCTCTGTGCCCTCCCAACCATCATACTCATTTCTTTTCTTTCTGCCTGGGAGATAAGTCATTCACGGTGTCAGCATTTTAAACTGTACTGGGAGGACAGGCAGAGCTGAGATGGGGATGGTGGTAATGCTGGTAGGTGTAAGAGCTGCCATCAGCTGGGCTCGTCACTCTATAGACAATTGCAGAGACTATTGAAACTGCTGGCTCTACTAACCAGGTGCCGAGCTCTGTGTCCACCCGTCCTTCCCTTTCCTTTTTCCCGTTTCTGATTTTTACCAAAATAACTAGTGTTCTGCCCCTTGGTGCCTAGACCATTCATTGACATTTTGGAATTTGTCAGATGTGGCATTCGAAAGGTCTTGCAATAGATACACACAAAGAGAGAAATGCCGTCACGCCAAATGTCGGGATCTTTGCTTCCCTTGGTCAATAAAACTGCACACCCTGAGTAAGCTTTGATGTACCAAGTTCAGCCACCTCTCTGCTTGGCAAGACAGGGTGCCATGAACACATCACCCAGGGGTTCTGATCTCGACACTGACTTCCTGTTGAAACACAGTCCAGCCCAAAGTCTCTAAAATTGATGCTTTCAGTCCTCCAAGGGATTTGCACTAACCGCCTCTGAGTTCATCTTTCCTTCTGACCTTCCACAACAGCTGCATTCCACTGCAACTGCCATACTGGGTCATGCCAATGGTCCACCTGGCCCAGTAGCCTGTCTTCTAACAGTGGCCAATGCCAGATGATCCAGAAGGAATGAACAGAACAGGGTAATCATAGAATAATTCCCTGTCATCCACTTCCAGCTTCTGGCAGTCAGAGGCGAGGGACACTTGGAGCATGGGGTTGCATCCCTGACTATTTTGGCTAATAGCCATTGTTAGACCAATCCTTCATTTATGTATCTAATTCTCTTTTGAACTCCATTATTGTTTTGGCCTTCACAACCTCCCCTGGCAACTAGTTTCACAGGTTGACTGTGAATTGTGGGAAGAAGTACCTGCTTTCGTTTGTTTTTAACTATTCATTTCATTAGGTGACACCTGATTCTTGTGTTAAGGAAGTTTATTTACTCCTTCACATATTTACTTTTACTACACTAGTCATGATTTTATAGACCTCTGTCATATGCCCCCCTTAGTCACCTCTTTTCCAAGCTGAAAAGTCCCAGTCTTTTTAATCTCTCCTCACCTTTAAATATTTTTGTTGCCCTTCTCTGTATCTCTTTCATTTGTACTGTATCTTTTTTGAGATGGGGCAACCAGATCTGCATGTGATATTCAAGGTGTGGATGTACCATGGATTTATACCATGACATTATGATATTTTCTGTTTTGTTACCTATTCCTTTCCATATGGTGCCTAACATTCTAGTCGCTTTTTTGACTGCCGCTGCACAATAAGCAGATGTTTTCAGAGAACAATTCACAATGACTTCACGATCTTTCTTGAGTGGTTACGGCTAACTTAGATCACATCATTTTGTATGTATAGTTGGAATTATTTTTTCTAATGTGCATTATTTTGCATTTATCAACAATTTGTTGCCCAGTCACCCAGTTTTGTGAGATCCCGTTGTAACTATTCAGTCTTCTTTGGAATTAATCATCTTGATTATTTTTGTATAGTCTGGAAATTTTTCTTCCTCACTGTTTACCACTTTTCAGATCATTTGTGAATACGTTGAACAGCATTGGTCTCAGTACAGATCCCTGGGGGATACCCCTATTTACCTCTCTCTATTCTGAGAGCTGACCATTTATTCCAACCCTTTATTTCCTATCTTTTAACCAGTTACGGATCCATAATAGGACTTTAATTCTTATCCCATGACTTGCTTACTTTGTTTAAATCTATACCCCACATTAAGAAACACAGTAAAAGAATGACTTAGATGTTGGCATAGAAAGTACGCTTATTAAGTTTGCAGACGATACCAAACTGGGAGGGATTGCAACTGCTTTGGAGGACAGGGTCAAAATGATCTGGACAAATTGGAGAAATGGTCTGAGGTAAACCAGATGAAGTTCAATAAAGACAAATGCAAAGTGCTCCACTTAGGAAGGAACAATCAGTTTCACACATACAGAATGGGAAGAGACTGTCTAGGAAGGAGTATGGCAGAAAGAGATCTAGGGGTCATAGTGGACCACAAGCTAAACATGAGTCAACAGTGTGATACTGTTGCGCAAAAAAAAGCAAACGTGATTCTGGGATGCATTAACAGGTGTGTTGTAAACAAGATACGAGAAGTCATTCTTCCACTCTACTCTGCGCTGGTTAGGCCTCAACTGGAGTATTGTGTCCACTTCTGGGCACCGCATTTCAAGAAAGATGTGGAGAAATTGGAGAGGGTCCAGAGAAGAGCAACAAGAATGATTAAAGGTCTTGAGAACAAGACCTACGAAGGAAGGCTGAAAGAATTGGGTTTGTTTAGTTTGGAAAAGAGAAGACTGAGAGGGGACATGATAGCAGTTTTCAGGTATCTAAAAGGGTGTCACCAGGAGGAGGGAGAAAACTTGTTCACCTTAGCCTCTAATGATAGAACAAGAAGCAATGGGCTTAAACTGCAGCAAGGGAGATTTAGGTTGGACATTAGGAAAAAGTTCCTAACTGTCAGGGTAGTTAAACACTGGAATAAATTGCCTAGGGAGGTTGTGGAATCTCCATTTCTGGAGATATTTAAGAGTAGGTTAGATAAATGTCTATCAGGGATGGTCTAGACAGTATTTGGTCCTGCCATGAGGGCAGGGGACTGGACTCGATGACCTCTCGAGGTCTCTTCCAGTCCTAGAGTCTATGAATCTATGAACTAAAAAAGAGCCACCGTGGCTTAACAACCATGTAAAAGAAGCAGTGAGAGATAAAAAGACTTCCTTTAAAAAGTGGAAGTCAAATCCTAGTGAGGCAAATAGAAAGGAGAATGAACAGTGCCAAACTAAGTGCAAGAGTAATAAGAAAAGCCAAAGAGGAGTTTGAAGAATGGCTAGCCAAACACTCCAAAGGTAATAACAAAATGTTTTTTAAGTACATCAGAAGCAGGAAGCCTGCTAAACAATCAGTGGGGCCCCTTGACGATCGAAATACAAAAGAAGCGCTTAAAGGTACGGGCCTGTAATTGGCAGGATCACCTCTGGAGCATTTTTTAAAAATTGGTGTCATATTCGCTATCCTCCAGTCCTCTGGTACAGAATCTGATTTAAGTGATAGGTTATATACCACTCTTAGTGGTTCTTCAGTTTCATATTTGAGTCGTTCAGAATTCTTGGGTGAATACCATCTAGTCCTGGTGACTTATTGCTAGGGCTGCCAATTAATCACAGTTAACTCGTGATTAACTAAAACATTTTTTATCGCAATTCATCGCAGTTTTAATTGCACTGTTAAACAGAATACCCATTGAAATGTATTACATATTTTGGATGTTTGTCTATATTTTCATATATAGTGTATTCTGTGTTGTAATTGAAATCAAAGTGTATATTTTTATTACAAATATTTGCACAGTATAAATGCTAAAATAGTATTTTTCAATTCACCTCATACAAGTACTGTAGTGCAGTCTTTGTTGTGAAAGTGCAACTTACAAATGTAGATTTTTCTGTTTCATAACTGCACTCAGTAACAAAACAACAAACTTTAGAGCCTACAAGTCCACTCAGTCCTACTTCTTGTTAAGTCAATCACTAAGAAAAACAACTTTGTTTACATTTACAGGAGATAATGCTGCCCTCTCCTTATTTACAATGTCACCAGAAAGTGAGAATAGGCATTTGCATGGCACTTTTGTAGCCAGCATTACAAGTTATTTACATGCCAGATATACTAAACATTCGTATGCCCTTCATGCTTTGGCCACCATTCCAGAGGACATGCTTCCATGGTGATGACGCTCGTTTAAAAAAATAATGCATTAATTAAATTTGTGACTGAACTCCAAGGGGGGAGAATAGCATGTCTCCTCCTCTGTTTTACTCGCATTCTGCCATGTATCTTATGCTATAGCAGTCTTGGATGATGACCCAGCACACGTTCATTTTAAGAACACTTTCAGTGCAGATTTGACAAGATGCAAAGAAGGTACCAATATAATATTTCTAACTATAGCTACAGCACTCGACCCAAAGTTTAAGAATCTGAAGTGCCTTCCAAACGCTGAGAGGGACAAGGTGTGGAGCGTGCATTCAGAAGTCTTAAAAGAGCAACACTCTGATGTGGAAACTACAGAACCCAAACCACCAAAAAAGAAAATCAACCTTCTGCTGGTGGCATCTGACTCAGATCATGAAAATGAACGTGCCTTGATCCATACTGCTTTGGATTGTTATCGAGCAGAACCTGTAATCAGCATGGATGCATGTCTCCTGGAATGGGGTTGAAGCATGAAGGGACATATGAATCTTCAGCACATCTGGCACAAAAATATCTTTAGATGGCAGTATCGCAGTGCACAACTCACCCCATCAGCGCCTCCTGCTGGTCGTCTCGGGAATTAGCTCTTCCAGCCTCTGGAGCACCCTCTGCAGGCCAGTGTCCCGCTGCCACTGGCCCCCACGTCCCTCCCAGGACCCAGTGCCATTTGTCTTTGAGGTGCTGCCCCCTGGCAATACCCCTGCAGTCTCAGGGTCTCCCCACCCAGGGGAACCCCCAACCCTCTATCCCCACCTTGCCTCAGTCATGGGCTACTTGCAGTCACCATCTAGCCCCTGCTCGCTGGGGCAGACTGCAGTGTAAAAGCCACTTCTTGTAGGCAAGGGGGTGTTGGACCTGTTGCCTCTGCCGACCTATTTTGGGCTTCCCTCTGCAACCCCAGTACCCAGCTGGCCTTACCCTAGGCCAGCAGCCTTGGAGGTTTCCAAGCCAGAGCTCCCCAGCACCTCTTGCTTTCCCCCAGCCTTGCTCCACCTTAGGTACACTTCCCAGCAGCCAGGCCCTTCTCCCTCTAAAGGCAGAGAGAGAGTCTCTGTGCCAGCTCCTGGTTCACTGGCCTTTGATAGGGCCAGCTGTGGCCTGATTGGGGCATGGCCCAGCTGCAGCTGCTTCCCCAATCAGCCTAGTAGCTGCTTTCTCCCAACTACAGCCCTCCCCAGGGCTGCTTTTAACCCCAGTTCCTCAGGAGTGGGGCAGCCACTCCACTACAGTCAGCTACAATGGTGCCACGAGAACACCTGTTCTCACTTTCAGGTGACAGAGTAAATAAGAAGCGGGCAGCATTATCTCCTGCAAATGTAAACAAATTTGTTTGAGCGATTGGCTGAACAAGGAGTAGGACTGAGTGGACTTGAAGGCTTTAAAATTTTACATTGTTTTATTTTTGAATGCAGGTTTTTTGAACATAATTCTACATTTGTAAGTTCAACTTTCATGATAAAGAGCCCTACCGTACTTGTATTAGGTGACTTGAAAAATACTATTTTTGTTTTTTCACTGTGCAAATACTTGTAATCGAAAATAAAGTGAGCACTGTACACTTTGTATTCCATGTTGTAAATGAAATCAATATATTTGAAAACATAGAAAACATCCAAAAATATTTACATAAATGGTATTCTATTAACAGTGTGATTAATTGCAATTAATTTTTTTAATCGTATGATTAATCGCAATTAATTTTTTTAATCTCTTGACAGCCCTACTTATTACTGTTTATCTGTTTGTTCCAAAACCTCTTCTACTGACACTTCAATCTGGGACCGTTCCTCAGATTTGTCACCTCAAAAAGAATGGCTCAGATGTGGGAATTTCCCACAGATCTGCTTAAGTTAAGACCAATGGAAACAAATTCATGGATCAAATCAACTCCTCTGCCTTTTGTCATGTGATTGACTGATAACACTAGTCTTTTACCTGCCTGTCAAATAAATTATTTGCCCAAGATAAATGGGTTGAGTAAAATTTTGAAGAGCTGTTCCAAGGAAAGTTGTATAATCACATGAACAAATGCATATCTTCTCTGGGTCGCTAAATGTGAGAAGTGCATAGCTGTTTTATGTAGCACAAATGTTTTCAAATGGCTTACAGTATCGTTTAGAAAATGAAATGCATAAAATTACTTCCAATTCCTATGAAAGTATAAACTGTGATTTCTGCTTTAGTTACAGCACCTGCCTCAGTTAACCAGCAGTAACATTTTACCAGCTTTGGATACCAAGAAGTACTACGGCAACACAAGAAAATTAAACTACCATTTCCCCAACATCTAACAAGATGGCAAGTCACTACTACGAGAGCTATTTATTGTTCAAAGGGCAAGCCTTCAACAATTTCTAAAAGGAAGACTTAAGGTGAAAAACTAAATCAATGTAAATTTTACAATAGACACATAAGTGATCTGTGAAGTTAGTTTGTGATGGGTCACCAAGGGAAGGAAACCTCTGCAGAGAGAGCTCAGAGCTGCATGCTAATCAGTATTCTATATATAAAGGAAAATACAAGTGTTTTGTTTTTCTTTTGTGATTATATTGTGGTTCAGTGTTACCAAGAGCCACTGCTTACAGTATGTGACTTTAATAAACCATGTTGAGTGCCTGTATTCAAGACTTTGCTGTGAAGTCACAAAGCATGCCAAATAAATTTGTTTCAGAAAGTCCCATTGTGTCAAAGCATTAAAAATAATGAAAAAATATACTATACATTACACAACACTAGATAGTTGAAACACCTCTGCATATGCATAATTTTATTCACATGAGCAGGCCCAACAGTGGGACTTTCTATCTGAGTAAAGTTACTTGTGTGAGTTTGTAAGAATAGGGCTGGAGACCGTTCAGCTAATTGCAGCATTCACTCAATTGGCTGAACATGGTAAAATATATTTTTAAAGTGCAAATAAGGTGTTAGGAACATTAGAAAAGTCTAAGGTAAATGGAATGCCCAACAGACTACAGCATGGTGGGGCATGATGGTGGGGACAATAAAATAGATACATACTCTTTTAGTAAAACATTGTTGTTGCTTTAGAATATGTTTTTAGGTCTCCACTGCCTCTCTCTTTCTGGCATTACCAAGAGATTTCACTTGTTATTTGGTCAATACCAGAAACTGCTCACCAGTAGTTTATAATACTAGAAAGGAATGAGCAGGAAGGCCTCCTAAATATCTATACTAGGATAAATCTAATATCTTTGTATAATCTCAGGATGAAATACTTTATTGGTTTTGAATAAAAATTAATGTAGCTCACCTTTCTATTTGTGTATCAATGTTTGATTATGGTGTATGTCATTAATATCGGCAGTACAATCGCAGAAGTATTTTTAACAGCTGTTTGAATCCAGAGAAAGTAGTAGTCTCTTGACTACTATCAGAGGTATAATGCAGTTCAAAAGCTTGACATTGTTTTAGTGGGGCAGATAGCCAGACATATAGTCTTGTGAGGACAGATTAATGTATTTGTTTTATACTTTAATGTTCATAGAATCATAGAATATCAGGGTTGGAGGGGACCTCAGGAGGTCATCTAATCCAACACCCTGCTCAAAGCAGGACCAATTCCCAAGTAAATCATCACAGCCAGGGCTTTGTCAAGCCTGACCTTAAAAACCTCCAAGGAAGGAGATTCCACCACCTCCCTAGGTAACCCATTCCAGTGCTTAACCACTCTCTGAGTGAAAATTTTTTTCCTAATATCCAACCTAAACCTCCCCGACTGCAAGTTGAGACCATTACTCCTTGTTCTGTCCACTGAGAACAGTCTAGATCCATTCTCTTTCGAACCGCCTTTCAGGTAGTTGAAAGCAGCTATCAAATCCCCCCTCATTCTTCTCTTCTGCAGACTAAACAATCCCAGTTCCCTCAGCCTCTCTTCATAAGTCATGTGCTCCAGACCCCTAATCATTTTTGTTGCCCTTTGCTGGACTCTTTCCAATTTTTCTACATCCTTCTTGTAGTGTGGGCCGAAAACTGGACACAGTACTCCAGATGAGGCCTCACCAATGTTGAATAGAGGGGAATGATCACATTTCTTGATCTGCTGGCAATGCCCCTACTTACACAGCCCAAAATGCCATTAGCCTTCTTGGCAACAAGGGCACACTGTTGACTCATATCCAGCTTCTCGTCCACTGTAACCCCTAGGTCCTTTTCTGCAGAACTGCTTCCTAGCCATTCGGTCCCTAGTCTGTAACAGGGAATGGGATTCTTCCGTCCTAAGTGCAGGACTCTGCACTTGTCCTTGTTGAACCTCATCAGGTTTCTTTTGGCCCAATCCTCTAATTTGTCTAAGTCCCTTTGTATCATATCCCTACCCTCCAGCGTATCTACCACTCCTCCAAGTTTAGTGTCATCTGCAAACTTGCTGAGAGTGCAGCCCACGCCATCCTCCAGATCATTAATGAAGATATTGAACAAAACCAGCCCCAGGACCGATCCTTGGGGCACTCCACTTGAAACCGGCTGCCAACTAGACATGGAGCCATTGATCACTGCAATGTTCATATAAGTGGACTAGTACATTTTATATCATTTAATCTCAAGCATTGTCTCCTATGTATTGCTTGGTTATGTCCTTTTCGAGGGAAAAAATTAAATTTCAGTGTTTTTATGTAGGAATAAGTCATCCAGCCTTGCATTTTTGTGATAGAACAGAGCAATTATGCTGTATAGTTAAGTAGCATGTAGGCTGAGTGTCAGATCATGGACCTGATCTTGTGAGCTGTGGACTGAGCTAGAGTTCCATATTCCAAGCACAATTCCTGCCATGGCCACCCTCTAAACAGTAGGAATATAGGTATTGCCACAGGATCAGCCCTGAGGTCTATCTAGTCCAGAATCTTGCTTCAGAGGAAGATGTGAGCACTCCATGGAAGGCAGATGTGAGATAATCTGCCCCCCACTTAATCCTGCTCTCTAATAGTCAGAGATTGGCCTAAGCCCAATAAGTACAGTTCTGCCTGTTTGTGGTATCTGGACCCCAAGGGAACTCACAGAGCCTGATTCTGCTCTCCTTTGCACTGATGAAGTGTGAGTAATTCTGTGAAACTCAATAGTTACATCTATGTATGTAAGATCAGAAACTAGATCCACTGCTGAAACCAACTAGCTGATGCTAGATGAGTCCTAAGTCTCCCTCACCAGTGCTCTTGTAAGTAGGTGGAATTGCTGGTACGTGTCACGTCACAGTAGATTAGTGGGACACCTCCACTTGTATCTTCCTGTAAAGGTGTTAGGCTGTTGCTTTCCATAACACAGTCTCTCTAATTTTCCCTAATCACTATACATCACTTAATGAAACCCCAAGGCCAGTTCCAGTAGAAAAGCCCACTCACCAGTAAGGAAAAGGCTGAAGTGCAGAGACTAAAATGATCTCCTGCCAGCGGTGGATGGTGGGAGAGGAGCAGCTGTAGGGGGGATACATGATAACATGTTTAAAAAAATTACACTGATTATATTTTTTCCTCAAAGATTCCCCTTCCCACTCAGCGCTCCTCTGTGGCCATATTTCTACCCGAAGAGCCTTCCAGTTGAGTAGCAGAGTTCACTAATAGAGACCTCAGTGTTAGAATTATTATTATTTATGCCAGACCACTAATTTAACCATTCATTCCTTTATTAAATCCAAAGGCCAAATGGTATTTATACAATTGCTCTAAACATGCCTGAAGCCTAAATAGTAAGCAATGTACTATATCCAGACAGTAACACAACACTTAGCATTTGATCGGGATACTTACAAATGGGCTAAAACCCAGGGTGCTTAGACCCAGCCTGGTCAGCCAATGAACCTTTTCAGAGTTTACTTTTTATGCTCTTTAACAAACAAGTGATGTCAGGGCCAAGTAGTGACTAGCCAAAAACCAGTTTGAGAGAATTCATCCTTAATTCCAGCCCTAACGCAGATCAGACTATATTTCTCCCCAAGGCCTTTCCTCCCTCTCTCTGCCCCTTCTCCTTGCTGACCAACAGTATTTCTTTTGCATCTGGGTTCACACAGGCCCTAATTTTTGAGATGACATTCATATGAGCGGTGGGAAGGGTCATGCTGGCTCATTTTAAGAGACACTCTGTCTCATTTAAAACCATCCCCAGTCATCCCTGTTGGTCAGAGGCCTTTTTAGAAATCTTTCCTTATATTTTAGTTATTCATTGAACCAGACATCCTCCCTACTTCATTCCTTCTAGCCTTATAATTCATTATTTCCAAGGCATTCCTTCTACTTACTAGTCAGGGCTGTTCTTTAAGCTAACTTTAATTCTTTCATTTCATATTTAGCCTACAAAAAATACCAGCTCAGCTTTACTGTCCCCAAATTGCTGAGCATATACCCTCTAAGATACAGGTCAGTGAGTCTTTCAGAATGGACAAAAAGAACAGGCGTACTTGTGGCACCTTAGAGACTAACAAACACATTTATTTGAGCATAAGCTATCGTGGGCTACAGCCCACTTCTTCAGACGCTTAGAATGGAACATATAGTGAGGAGATATATATATACACATACAGAGAGCATGAAAAGGTGGGAGTTGTCTTACCAACTCTGAGAGGCCAATTAAGTAGGAGAAAAAACTTTTGAAGTGATAATCAAGATAGCCCAGTACAGACAGTTTGATAAGATGTGTGAGAAGAAGTGGGCTGTAGCCCATGAAAGCTTATGCTCAAATAAATTTGTTAGTCTCTAAGGTGCCACAAGTACTCCTGTTCTTTTTGCAGATACAGACTAACACGGCTGCTACTCTGAAACCTGTCAGAATGGACAGGTTGTTCAAATGGGACAACTAAGGGATGTTCTCCATTCTGCTCTGCATTACATTTGGGGGAGAAACGATTTAAAGGAGCAAGAAAGAGCAACAGGTACAATCCAGAATAGATTCCCAGAGTGGGAGAGAGAAAAAGAAACATTCAGGGCTGTCATGAAGGAGACTGAATAGAGGTTTTCACTCTCCCCTTCTGGGAACTCTGAACACACAATGGCAGAGTTAGCAAGAACCTTGCTTCCTTGTCCTGGCAATTCCCTGCAAGCCCTTTTTTACCCTACCACAGAAGCCTGGAAGGGGTTCATAAAAACACTATAACCCTGTTGAAGATGGACCACCTCTCTCAACTTGGCAGAAGTATAAAATATTTGTTACTAATTAAGTTATTTTATGAAGTGCATCCAAACCTGTTTTGGGGTAGGTACCAGGCCTAATTCAGCCAAAGTGGTTTAAAGCAACAGTTTGTGCACGGCATCCACCAGAAAACCAGCTTCTTCACAGGAGAAAAATGCTCGGCCTACCAGCTGCAGTCCTTTGGAAAAGTTATAGAGCCTGTCTTTGAAAAAACTACCCCTAATTTCTTTCCATTTGGATTTGATTTAAATTGGTTTTCAAGAGTGTTTACTAAAACTTCATCATACGCATTTGGTAACATTCTCAAATGGACTGTGCACGGCTCTCATTTAGGCAGCAAGTGAAACTTGACAAATATTCAGTACAGTTGTACACAGTCTAGTTCTTCAGCAATACTCAATCTCTTTTCCATACACAGTTGGTAGACAGAGCACATTTAAAAACAGCCATTTTAATTCTATACATTGGAGCAAGGGAGCATATTTGGATTTTACTTATTTCTCCTGCTAGTAGACAGAATTATTTATCTTCTTACAACCACTCCAAAACTTACAAGTGTTTACAGAATTGCATTCACTGTAGTTAGGTGAAAGCACAAATTAAGTTCAACGACATTTCATTGAGATTGATTTTTTTTAAATACTTTCAAAGCTATGGATGAGATATCTTCTTCCATGAGGAAATGTAAGTAGTGACAACTGTATAACCCATATAGTTTAAGGATAATGCAGATTTTGAAATAAGACACCTCAGAATGACATAAAGATGCCTTTATTCTAAATCTAATTCCAGCTCCAGTGATGGCATTGATTTCTTAAGGATCTGAACAGTAGTTTCTTTCTCTCTTATCCCAGGAAGATCACTCAGAAATAAATATTCAAGGTTCCTATAAATATATAAAAATGCAATCAGTGGCTACTTTACAAGACAGTGTGATTAATTTCAAAAGCACAGATACTTTCACCCTTAAATTAATTATACATATGAAGAGACTCTGGGGGCTGTAGATGTTTCAAAGAATTTTTAATAGGCAGCCAATATTTTCAAAATTGGTTGCCTAAAGTTTTCAGAGGTGCTTAGTAAGCTACAAGCTTCCATTGATTAATTTCTTAAAGCGTGCAAGGTGCTTTGCTGACAAAAATGAAGACACGATCCCTTCCCCACATACCATCCTGCTCTTTTTACATTACTTTTTATTACTAATCAGAAGTCCTCCTAGTAAGTTACTAAGGCCATGAAAGCCAAACTAGTTCCTCTTCACCATTAGCAAGGAGTTTGTCAATGCTTATACTCCTGAGTATAGTGCTGCTTGAAGTGCTCTGTTGAATAGGGGCTTCAGTGGCAGGGATTAAAAAGCAAACAAGGCCTCTATCCCAAAGACCTTAGGAGCTACATCAGACACAGCTAAAGGAAGGTGGTTAAAGTAAACAAAGATAATTGGCGGTGCGGTGTACTGTAAATGCCAGGAGAAAGGGATGGGGTGCTCACTGGCAGAAAGCATGGTGAAAGTGGGTTGCTAGTCCCTAAGCAAGACTCCCAGGTATGTCTACACTGCAGTTAAAGACCCATGGCTGACTCGGGTCAGCTGACTCAGGCTCATGGAGCTCTGGCTGCAGGGCTATAGAATTACAGTGTAGACACTGGTGCCGGAGCCCTGGCTCTGGGACCCTCCCCACTCACAGGGTCTCGCAGTCCGAGCTACAGCCCAAGCATCTATGTTGCAATTTGCAGCGTAGCATAGACATATCCTAACATAGTAGTCCAAAGGTGGCAGGTACATGTACTAATCCACTGCACTTGCAGAGACAATACTTCAGCACAGGGACAACTTGATCTGCTGTAATCTGTTGAGTAACCAACATTTCTGAATCTCACCTACAAATGGGGACTTGAAAAAAGATTAACTACGAGGACATGATTCAGCTGTGAATTCACATACTCTTAGACTTCCTAATTTCAGCCCTGTAGCCTACAGTTCTACTTACTGAATTGTTGTTAGATTAATGGGTTTGTTAGATTTTTGTGTGTTAATTCAGGCTGCTAAAACTGATTTCTTAGAACAGCCCACACCATTTTTGCTTTCATTGTATGTCAAAGACTATTGAAATCTAATGTAAACAAAAAATGAATTTCAGTGACCCAATACTATTCTAAACGTGCAACTATGGCAACAGGTAGAAAAGTCATGTTCTACAAGACATTCCCTCAATGGCTCACGTTAGTTTGTGGAGTGCTATGATGCCTTTATCTGTGACATTCCCACAGGAAATTATCATCAGTCGCAGGAGGCTTTTCCGTAAACTCTCAGTCTCACTGATCCTCTGCAGACATTCATCCTGGATATAAATACAGTTGCTCAGCTTAATTTCTTCAACGTGTTTGAGACCATCTGGAAAAGAGAAAAATCATAATACAAGGAGCAAACTGTATGAGGTGCTGCCAACGGGTTTGCAGTTCTTATCTCATGCTTCCATAAACTGGTGGCAATAGATGCCTGCATATGGAAGAGCCATAATGCATCATGAATTATGGTACTGTACTCTGCAGCAATCCCATTGTTGGCTTCACAATCGCAAAAGCATGACTAAGGTTCTAAGGGCTTTTATGCGGAAGTAGGCAAATGACAGAAAATCAGCAGGCCCAGCATGACTGATAAGTGCTGCACTAACAATGCAAGAAATTTAAGACGTGTTCCCCATTTTTGTTCTTTGTTGTGTAAAGCAGTGGTTCTCTAACCAGAGCCACCGCTTGTTCAGGGAAAGCCCCTGGCAGGCCTGGCCAGCGTGTTTACCTGCCACATCCACAGGTTCAGCCAATCGCGGCTCCCACTGGCCGTGGTTCACCACTCCAGGCCAATGGGGGCTGCAGGAAGGGCGGCCAGCACATCCCTCAGCCTACGCCGCTTCCCGCAGCCCCCACTGGCCTGGAGCGGTGAACCACGGCCAGTGGGAGCCGCTATCGGCCGAACCTGCAGATGCGGCAGGTAAACAAACCGGCCCAACCCACCAGGGGCTTTCCCTGAACAAGTGGCAGCCCTAGTTTTAGAACCACTGGTGCAAAGGACAGCTGAAAGGCAACAGCTTCTTAAAAATTCCATTTCTTTTAAATTAGAAATTCAGATCTTGCTTATCGGGCTTTTCTTGGAAAAGACTATGGCTTCACAAATACCAAAAATTGGCACATGATTTAGAGTAAGTCTTTTTTTATTCAGAACATGTAAAACCCTGTTTGCATTAACCCATATTGAACTATGAACTTATTTAACTAATAAATCTTTGTTCCAATTGTTTAATGCTCTTCCCTCTTCAAGTAATGGCTGACAAAACTCCTAATCCATCTGTATCCTAAAAGGAGACCTCCAGCAAAAACAGAGGTACAAATCTGATATTTCTCAATTAAACCAAAGGTTTTTCTTTTAAAAATCAAGCCTTCTCTATGAGTCACAAAGAAACAAAGAAAGACACAACTGCTCAGTCTTTGATGCAAATGGATGAATTTTAAGGACAATATATAATTTGCAAAGCTGCGTCTTGGTTACCCAAATAATCAAATCCTCGGTACATGATGCAGGACTCTGTGGCATCGATTGCTTGTATCTTGTATTTTCCTAAAGGCCCTGTTGGGAGACCATTGTAGTCATGCTGCCATTTATCATAGCCTTGGAAGCGAACCAGCGCCCCACACCGCAGAAGCCATTCAGAAGCTGCTCTATCAGGGCCAACAGCCTGTATACGTTCATAGTCTACCCTGTCAACATAGAACAAACATTTAGATCTTCCTAGACCAACATACAGCTTTATCACATTTGCACAATAAATATTTTTAAGTGTATAATGACAGGAAAAGAGAAAGATAGGATTGAGTCCCAGGGCAGTGCTTTACACCAAGTCTGCACTATTTTAAAAAAATAATCTGGTAACCTATGTTAATTTATATTTTAAATTAAAATTAAATTTTGGTAATGTAATAAAGAAAAATATTGCTAGCTGATTTGTCACTTGTATTTCTAACTAATCCTCTCCTTCTGTCTGTGCTCAGCATTCTACCTCTGCCAAACCCATGCACTCATTAAACTCACATTGCCCTACCTTATTAATTCAAAACTACTTGATAGGCATGAAAATGCTACACAAGTACTGCAAAAGCATGAAACAGGCAGAGAAGTCTGTATGGAGCAGATATCCAGCATCTGCCCAGGATGAAGCTTTACAACAGTATTTGGGATTTTGCCTCCCGAATCAGTTTTGATTCCATCATAGATTGCTACATATATGTCATCTCTGACATCTCTTTCGTCATGGTTTAATAGTACTACAAAGGGACACAACCCAGGAATTAGTTAAAATCCTGGGATCATTATTCTATGAGGGTGCTTCTTAGGACATGGTGGAGAATGCTGAAGAAGACTGAATGCAAACTATGACTGCCTGACATTTGTTATTGGTAGAGAAATAATTACATTTTAACTTTTTTAAAAACAAAAAACCTGTTAGTGCAACTAAATTATATTAGGAAGGATAATTCCTTAGACTGTCTTCTGAATACATAAAAGAAATTTAGAACGCTACAGCCAGAATTTAAATGCTAATGGAATCAAGGCTAAAGGAAGATGGGGATTTAGGAAGCTAAAATTTAAATTCTAACTAATCTCAACCAAGGTAAATAAAATTACCCCACTGCATACTGATTAAAGGACACACTTTCCTTTGTAAAGCAGTGATTTGGTTACTGGAAAACGTAAGAAACAATCACTGTCTAACAACAGAATACTGTTTGAAAGGAAAAAACACTTTTAATAGAAAAAGCTCTCTTGTTCTTCTGTGACTTGTAACTGGCTACTGTTGCTTATGCATTAACTGAATAACCACGCTACATAGTGATGTGCATCAGAGCTTTTAACTAGCACGTGAACTATTAAATACATCTGTTTTTCTTACTTGTTAAAAACTGCATTCAGCCATCCCCAGAAGTGCCTGCGTGCACCTGGGGGTGATAGTTTCTTTAAGCTGAGCACTGGTTGTATGAACTTTCCCAACAGCATCATAGAACTGAGAGATTTAGTGAAATGTCAGTTTGGTGCCTCTATCCTCTTGCCACTAGTCACATACAAAGAAAACATATATTACAGGTATTTTGTTTTGTTTAAATAACACTATGTCACTTAACTGAAGGATATTTTTAACTTTTAGCCATCACAGATACGAATATATGTCATCAGATGCATCCCATTGACTGGCAGCCTGAAAAATGCTGAGGCACTAAGAAAGAAATGCCATAGTTAAATCTACAACTTGGATCAAAGATCAGTTTTGTTTTCAAATTTTAAACAGATGGCACTGGCATTCAAACGTAAATAAATGCTAAGTCATTTATATTCACAGTGACACTGCCTGCTGTTGATCTGATTTTAGTCAGGCCACACCACTAGGACGGACTGGTGCAGGTTGGAGAAGTCTCCTAAATGGGAGCTGGAGCCGAATCATATCCTTCGGGGATCCCAGGGGATAGAGCAGGGGTGGCCAGCCTGGGGCTCCGGAGCCAGAAGTAAATATGCAGCTCCTAGTACAGGCACTGACTCTGGGGCTGGAGCTACAGGCACCAACTTTCCAGAGTGCTGAGGGACGCTCACTGCTCACTCCCCAGCTCTGCCCCCACTCAATCCCTTCCCACCCCCTCCGCTGAGCCTGCCATGCCCTCACTCCTCCCCAGAGCCTCCTGCACACCAGGGAACAGCTGGTCGGGAGATGTAGGGAGGGGGCAGCACTGACTCCTGGGGCTGCCCCGGGGTGGGAGACGCTGGGCATGGGGAGAGCTGCTGATGTATTACTGTGGCTCTTCGGCACTGCACATTGGTAAATTCTGGCTCCTTCTCAGCTTGGCCACCCCTGGGCCTAGAGACTTAAAGGTCAGACGGGACCAGCCTACTCGCCTAGTCTGGCCACAGAGCCCCGGCCACCCGCCCCCGTAACAGCCCCAGAGCCCCTGCCATCTTCACAGCTTGGTGTAAGGCCTCTGCCAGCGGACAGGCTGGCCCCCCAGCCCGGCGGGGCCCTGGCTAGGGTCCGCCCGGCGGAGCCATGGCCATGACGCGGGCCCGGCCAGGCTAGGGGCTGCGCTGAGCTCCCCCGGCAGCGCACGCGCTTCCCGCCCCCGTGAGGCGGCGCAGGCCCGGCCCGGCCCGGGGGCAGGAGGAGACGCCTCCGTGCGACCCACCCCCCATGGCTACCGGGGAGCGGCGGCCGCAGCCCCTCGGGCCCGCCCCCGGCCCGCTCTGACACCCGGGGAGCGGCGGCCGCGGCCAGCCCGACTCCTCCTCCTCCCGAGGCTGTGGGAGGAGCGGGGCGGGCTCGGGCTCGGGCTCGGGCTCCGGGAGCCGCCGCGGGGACGAACTCAGGATGCCGCCGCTGCTGCGAGCGGGCCGCGCCTGGGGCCGGGTGGGCCTGCCCGGGCTGGGCCGGGCCTCGGGGCACCAGCGCCGCCGCAGTAGGTGAGGCCGGTGGGGGTGGACCCTGGTTCAGCCCCACTGCCCGGCCCGGCGCTAATCTGGCGGGAGGGAATTCGAACCGGGCCGCGTGTGGACGCGCTGACTTCGGAGTAGACGGAGCCGAAGTGGATTCGGTCACGGTTGGCCGGAACCAGGCGAGCCTGCTGGGGGCGGCGCCCGCTGGCCGTGTGGGGGCTGGCGGGACGGGGACGGGGGAAGTCCGGGCTGGGGCCTGCCTGCCTGTGCCGCTCCCCTTCGCCCCTGGTGCAGAGGTCGCCGGGCGCCGCGGTTTGCTTTATTCTAGTGATCGTGCTCCCGCAGCGGCTCCTAACGCTTCTCTTGGGCCAGTGAAATGGGTTGAGACTTAAGTTTTCTTCTCCTTGAAAGATCTGCTGCTGGTGTGTTTTAGCCGCTGTATTTCTTGTGCAATGCTAACAACACGCTGTGCCCCCTCAGTTCCTTTTAGGAGGATTGGCAGAGTGCAGCTCACCTGAGAGCCTGCTCACCTAGGACCCAATTTTTCCAAAAAACTAAGCATATGCTTAACTGTATCCAGTGTGAGTAGTCCTGCTGATTTAATAGGATTATTACAGGCAGGGCATAAATAGGCACGTGCCTGAATTTTTGCAGAATTGGAACCTTACACTTGTTGGCCTAACACTAGTGAAATAAACCAAAACACTTCGATTCCTGTGAAAGAATTAATGGGTCAGGAATGTTGAGTGCACAACACTATGGGAATCTCAAATACTGAAACTATTGTCTCTTTAAAAATGTGTCACCGAGTTGGTGTCATAGTTTGACCCAGTCCCCTTCTCTGGACAGACTTGAGTTTGTGAGTTGACCCACTGGCTGGATCCTATGTGCAGCTGCAGACATCGTATCTGCACCTCTTCCTTGGGACAAGGGGCTCTGCAGCCTAGCTGCTTTAGACCTCTGAATCAGTATCACAACCCCCTGAACCCCAAGTTGCTTACATACGTCTCATGAGTTCCACCTTGCTCTGGGTGCACTGAGCTTCTTCATTAACTGGAACAATGTGGCAGGCAACCAATGAATGCAAGTTTAGCAAAGTAATGTATTAAGTATAGGCACTTTACTCTAAACAGCATAGAGTTACAGATCTTTGAAGAAACCACAAACAGTCCTGAGATGATTCCTTTCCCTTCCTTTAGTCTGATCTTTCCCCTTCTGTGAGCCTGAGGCCTGGTCAGCATCCTTAGGCTAGGTAGACTGTGCCTTGCTTTTCGTCTCTCTCTGGACACGTTTCTTGGCATATGGTAGTGGACACAGACAGCCTCCTTGCTCAGAGTCACCCCTTCTTAACTTTAGTCGCTGGCTCCTTTGGTCATGTAGCTAGCAAAAGAAACTGTAGATCTCCCAGCCATTTGCTATAGGCTGAGTAACTCCAGTCCCTACTCCCAGCCAGGCTACTGCATAGAAAGTTCATCGTTGTGGCAGGGGATCAGGAATACCTGGAGCTGATGGCTCTAGATTACTCTGTTATAGCTAGAGCACTGCAAATCCACGGATATCGGCTTTATATCCACATCTGCAGATATCCGTGGGCCAGTTGCAGATCGCAGATGGATGCGGATACAAATTTTGTTTCCACACAGGGCTCTAGTCATAGCTTCTCAGACATGGTCATTCCATTAGGTATCAAGCCTATAATACAAAATGGATGCTTTGTTATGTTCACAGCATGCAGCCAGAAGTGAGATAGGACACAAATACTCTTGCTAGAAGGTCACAATGTAATTTATTTTGTAGAATTCAGAACGAATAACACACAAGAACCCCCAAACACAGAGAGAAAACAGTCTGCTCTCCAGTCAGTGAGACATAGCTCACTCTACCTGGCTCTTTCCAGATTGTCTGCTGTGCTCATACTTTGCTACAGAGCCATCCAGGCTCTAGGCTGCAAGTTGGATTCAGAAACCCTCCCCACTCTTAAATTGATAGCTTGCAATTCGAACGCAGTCCTCGGTACACCACGTTCTAATCCATAATGTGGATTGCAATGTAATATGAAGGTTACAATACGAAGTGGTAACTCTGCATCAAAATTATGTTCTCAAAATAAATGGGGTCACAATTTTGATTATGTTCACATAATAGGATTTTACTGTAGAATAATACCAACTGTTGGTCCATGGACATGCAGTACAGAAACATGAAAAATTTTTACGTCCCAATGTCCATATCTTGAGGTTAGATCTGAATTTAGACTAATTCTTGTTTAATGTGAGGCATTTTTCAGTTTGTATATATTTCAGTATCAGGGGCCACGAGCCCAGAGGCAGCAGGAGATGCCCTTCCATTTAATCCAATAATGCATTTACGTTAGCTGTTGAAAGGACTGTGTCCATAGTCTTCTCCCCAAAATTTGTAAGATAAATGTGCTCATGTTCCACTGTGCAAATATCCAGACACCTTCTCAGTTTTTAAGTTTCTTTTCAAATAGTCTTCCTCAGAACTCCCTGGTGCCTACATGTGAACACATGAAGTGTCTTTGCCTAGGTAGGAAATGGATTCTGTGGTGATGAGCAGCAGTGAGCTCCATAGCATCACAGGAGACAGTATTTTTAAATAAAATAAAAATACATTGAACAAAATTATTTTCATCTTGGCTAACCTCAAAGACTATTTGTCTTTCTGTTTCTAATGTGGTAGATTCCAACAGGACATTAATTGGCTTTTTCAGTGTCAGCAGGTATGTTTGTAGTTGTGGGAATGGTGTTTATTATTCAATTGATGCTGCCAAGTAGGTACAGAAGCACAAAACCTGTTCGTATGGGTGCTACACAAATAGTAGCTTTGTTTGGGATTTTTTTTACAAGTTTTTGACAACTGAGTGGATTTTGAAAAAGGAAAGTAGGTATTTTAGAATGAGGTCTATTCCCACCAGAGTATCCCTTTTACAGTACATCATTTTTTTGCTTAAATCACATTATCCTGTGTGCTCCACTTAAGTGCTGTTTCATAGATTTCAAGCCAGAAGAGACCATCTTGGTTATCTAGTCTGACCACTTGTATAACACAGGTCACCCAGTAATTCCTGCATCAAGACCATACCTTTTGGTTTAGCTACAGCATATCTTGAAAGAAAGCCAATCTTGATTTAAAGAGTGCAGTGTCAGTAAGGGTTTACACTGTAAACTAAAATGGCTCTAAGAACATAAGAACATCCACACTGGATCAGACCAAAGCTCCATCTAGCCCAGTATCCTGTCTACTGACAGTGGCCAATGTCAGGTGCCGCAGAGGGTATGAACAGAACAGGTAATCATCAAGTGATCTATCCCGTCGCCCATTCCCAGATTCTGACAAACAGAGGCTAGGGACACTATCGATGCCCAGCCTGGCTAATAGCCATTGATGGGCCCATCCTCCCTGAACGTATCTAGTTCTTTTTTTGAACCTCGTTACAGTCTTGGCCTTCACAACATCCTCTGGCAAAGAGTTCCACAGGCTTACTGTGTGTTGTGTGAAAAAATACTTCCTTTTGTTTGTGTTAAACCTGCTGCCTATTAATTTCACTTGGTGACCCCTAGTTCTTGTGTTATGAGAA
The DNA here is from genome assembly GCF_025201925.1 of Gopherus flavomarginatus. Taxonomy (NCBI): domain Eukaryota; kingdom Metazoa; phylum Chordata; order Testudines; family Testudinidae; genus Gopherus; species Gopherus flavomarginatus. Next base: position 155,084,201 of record NC_066621.1, read on the forward strand.
GGAGTAAATAACACGTCCTTATTTACTTTCTCTACTCCCGTCATGATTTTATAGACCTCTATCATATCCCCCCTTTGTTGTCTCTTTTCCCAGCTGAAAAGTCCCCGTTTTATTAATCTCTCCTCATACGGAAGCTGTTCCATACCCATAATCATTTTTGTTGCCCTTTTCTGAACCTTTTCCAATGCCAATATATCTTTTTTGAGATGGAGCCACCACATCTGCATGCAATATTCAAGGTGTGGATTTATATAGAGGCAATAAGAAGACAGAAAATGTAATATCTATCCCTTTCTTAATGATGCCCAACATTCTGTTTGCTTTTTTAACTGCTGCTGCATATTGAGTGGATGTTTGCAGAGAACTATCCACAATGACTCCAAGATCTTTTTCTTGAGTGGCACCAGCTAACTTAGACCCCATTGTTTTATATGTATAGTTGTGATTATGTTTTCCAATGTGTATCACTTTGCATTTATTAACATTGAAAACTCTAAAAAAAAATTTGATCAGGACATTTCTTTCCTCTGAAGAATTTACTACTTGTAGTGCATATACTGTGTATGTAATTTAAGAAATGGTTATACTGTATTCTGCTGTCTGAGAGAATTATGAAAGAGTCCAGGAGAGTCGTGAGTCAGAGTAGAGTAACTCTGTTAATTGAGTTCATAATGAACATTCTTAACATGGGGAAACAGTCCTAAAATTATTATTATTTATTATGTGTATTATCGTAGTACCTTGGCGTCCTAGTACAATGTTTAGGGATCCTGTGAGCGAGGCACTATACAAACACTGAACAAAAAGACAGTCCCTGTCCTGAAGGTCTTACAATCTTAGTATAAGATGAGACCACAGGTGGGTACACACAGACGGGGGGTACAAAGAAACAATGAGACAATATGATCTCAGATTGGAGTAAGATCTGTGGTTGTGGCGTCTTCCGTGAGTCTGCTCTAAAGTTCCTGCCTGGCTAAATGGTAGCTATTTTATGGACTTGCACAGAGAATCTGGATGTCATAAATGCTCATGAAGAATGACTTGAGGCTGTCAAGTTGGAACCTTGGCCGTGCTGATTCCAGGTCATCAAAGGGAAAATTGCACCTATCAAAATAGGGAGGAGCAAACAGTTTGACAATCTACTGTATTCTTAGCATTATTAGTTATTGTGCTAGCACTCAAAATGTGCTAGGTGCTTTTCCAACTCCAGGCCCTGCCCTGGAGAACATAAAATCTAAAACAGAAAGACAGATGAAGCTTGGGCAAAATGAGACACAAGTATTGTGATCAGGGTGAATATAGACATATACCTTGTTAGTTACAGATTTTAATCTTTTTTTTCCCACTGAACTGTACATTTTCTCTGCATATTCTGTCTCCCTTCAACTGCCTAGTCTTCCTCACACAGCAATTTCCAGCTTCACTTCCAGGTGTGCTTTTTTTTTTAAAACACACCCCTCTTTGCTCCCAACCTTCCGCACCTTTCCTCAGCATAAACGAGCGGGTCATTCAAAGGTAAATCAGCGGATGACATAGTCAGCTGGCTTCCTGTATGCATTTCAGAAGAAGTGGGTCTTCAACAAGACGTTTGTAAAGGGGTCCAACTTTCATTTGCTAAAATGAAGCTTCTTTCCATGTAAATGTGAAGCATGTTGCTAGTGAGCTCTGATATAACCCTTCTTTTTTTTTTTTTTCTAAATAGCACTTTTGATGTGGTGGTGGTTGGTGGTGGAATTGTGGGGCTTGCATCTGCCAGAGAGCTCATTCTGCGACACCCATCGCTCACGTTCAGTGTGCTGGAAAAGGAGAAGGAGTTAGGTATGATATCCATGATATCCACTGTATCAGAGAGTGACAAAGATGTTTGCGTTTTCTTCCCTTGCGTATTTCTGGTTTCCTGGTGTCAGTCTGTAAGATATTTTAATTAAAAACACATACACACTAAAATAGCAATTTTAAGGGCATTGAATTGAGAAGAAAAAAACATGGGAGGCTCCTTTAATGAGGAGGAAACCGTCTCTATCTGCCCATCTATCTGAAATGAATGAAGGGTTCCCCTCTGGAATAATTTTGCGGTGCAGTCCTGTCAAGGGACTATGCAAACATAGGGAGGAAGAGCATAATAGCTCCCTTGGATGAGTGGCCTTGTCTTGGCTGGGGATTTGCCCCCAACTAGTCAGGAGAACATAAGAATGACCATGCTGGGTCAGACAGATTGTCCATCTATCCCAGTATCCTGTCTGCTGACAGCGGCCAGCACCAGATGATTCAGAGGGAAGGAACAAAACGGCAATTCTGAGTGATCCAGCCCCTGTCATCCAGTCTCCGCTTCCAGCAGTTAGAGATTTAGGGACACTTGAGCATATGGTTGCATCCCTGACCATCTTTGCTTGTAGCCATTGATGAACCTGTTCTCCATGAACTTAGCTAATTCTTCTTTTAACCCAGTTATGCTTTTGGCCTTCATGATGTACTCTGGCAACAAGTTCTATAGGTTGTGGGTTGTGTCAAGAAGTACGTCCTTTTGTTTGTTTTAAACCTGCTACCTAATTCTTGTGTTATATGAAGGAGTAAATGACATCAGTGCAGCTGAATTGATGCAAAAGGCAAAGTTTGTATTTGTGGAGCTGACCTGTGTGATGTCCCACTACATCTATCACAGTGACTGGAAAATCATCAGTCTAGGAAGGCCTATGGCTAGGTCTGCAGGTTTGTCACGGTGGGAAAAATGTAATGGATTCCGTGAGTTTCCCATTTGTCCGTGACTTGTGTTTGTGTCTGTGATTTTAATAAACTCACCCTGCAGTGGCAGCTTCTTTGACCCCTATCCTACAAGGTTGGGCCCAGGAATTTTGACCTGGCGCATTGGATCGCAACACCGCTCATGTTTGGCCCAGCTGCCCTGCCATCACAATGGGGGGCCAGGCGGGCCAAATTTGAGTGAGTGGCATTGCAACCTGGCATCCTGTGTTGTTGTACCACTCAGGCCCCTCTGTCCCACAGGTGAATGCAGGACAGGCTCACTCTCAACCACCTTCCCACTCCCGGGACTCCTCTCTTCATGGCATTTTTAATAAAAAATCATGGGAAATGATTTTTTTAGTTTAAAAAATGCCATGACAATTGTGCAGCCCTGCCTATGGCACCTCGTCAAACAGCTGGGACTGATAACGCTCTAGTAATTTTCACGTTTCCTGGTTCTTAACGTAAGTCGTCTCTCTTTGAAGATCAGAGTTAAAATAATTATTCCAGTGATTATCTGCAGGGTTTGGTTAGTGATGCCAATGGGACTTGTGCCTATTTACACGACAGCTGGTAAATAGGAACACTTGGAATCTTGCGACACACCAAGGCCTGTTTTCTATCCAGACTTTGAAACAAGAAGGACTAAGCACCCTTGTTTTGCTGTTTGTTCTTCAGCTAAGTAACAAGAACTTGCAAATACAACTGCATTGCTAATGATCAATCTCCTGCCACTAAGTGCTTATGCAGAATCTCCAAACATGGAGCATAGGGCCTGAGGAATCCCAAGAGGGTAAATCAAACTGCTGACTTAGAATAGTGTGACCTAATGTGTGTGGATAGTGCTTAAACAGCTGAATGCATTAAATAGACACCTCAGCTGATAGGCCATGTATATATTAAAGTATTTAATGCCCTTGTCTTACCATGAATCTGAAGAGAGGAGGCTATCAGTTGTGTGGGTAAGTGAATGGGCATAAGATTCAGGCACCAACATTTTAAGGGGGAGATTGTGTAACCTTTTTTGAATAAAAAAATAAATTTGGTCAATAAAAGTACTCTTGGAACGCGCCTCTCTCTCCTCCATTTCACTTCCCAAGAGAGAAGAAGTAATAGTCAGGCCTGGTTCACAAATGCTTGAAAGCCTTTTGCAGAGACAAGCAGGGCTGCTGGTATGCGAGATATTCAGGTTCGTACTGGCAGTGGAGTACAATGAGGCTTTTTAGGATCATTTCATTTTAAGAGTTAGTGTTAACATTTAGAAAGTCTGGTCTGATGTTTACACAATTGTGGCGTGTAAGGGGTGGCACCCACCTCTCGTGAGTGCCCCTGGTTGAGTGTGTGGGTGCCTGCAGTTTTCTCAATTTCTTGGCTCACAGTGCCCCCTATCCACCACTGCGCTTGTCAGGAGGGTCTTTGGTGATTCAGCCCTTCAGCCAAGTCAGCCACAATCTATGCAAACAAACAAAACAAACCCCTTCTGCAGTACCCTGTCCAAACAGGCGTATCTCAAAGCCCTCAGTAATGTCCTGTAGGATCGTTAATTTGGGCAATTGATCTTGAATTACCACCAGACAGGTCTCCTCAATGGTCTGCGGGGAGATGTTGGATGGGATGGGTACCGAGTTGCTGCAGAGAATTCCTTCTTGGGTGCTGGCTGGTGACTCTTGCCCACATGCTCAGGGTTTAGCTGATCGCCATATTTGGGGTCGGGAAGGAATTTTCCTCCAGGGCGGATTGGCAGGTGCCCTGGAGGTTTTTCGCCTTCCCCTGCAGCGTGGGGCACGGGTCGCTTGCTGGTGGTTTCTCTGCAGCTTGAGGTCTTCAAACCATTTTTGAGGATTTCAATAACTCGGTCCTGGGATAGGGGTTGTTATAAAATTGGATGGGTGGGGTTCTGTGGCCTGCCTTGTTCAGGAGGTCAGACTAGATGATCAGATTGGTCCCTTCTGACCTATGAGTCTATGAGTCTATGAGCCCTCCCTGGGCTCAGTCCTTTCACAGTCCAACAGAGCCTATCATGGTAACCCTCCATTGGCAATGTCTCTGTAGCCCTCTCCGGGCTCCAGTCTTCAGTCTGACCAACAGGGCCTATCTCAGTGCCCTAGTTGGTCAGCTGACGTGTGACGATTCCTGCTCTGGGATGGGATGGCACAGCACCCCTGGGGCTTCCTTGCTGGAGGCTCTTTGCCTGCTCTTTAGTCCTCTGAGCCCAACTGTCCAGCTGGCTGAGGCTCAGTTCAGCCCCCTTCTGGGAGAGTAACAGTTCCATGTACAGTCCCTTCCCTGGGCCTGCCTACACTCCCTTCTCTCAAGGCACAACCACTTCTTCACTAGCTGTTGGGGGATGCGGGCACCCAAGCCCACCCACTATTCCAGGTCCCAGCCCAGGGACCCTTTAAGTAACAGCTACATGCCACGTCTCTAACTAACTGCAATTCCCTGGGCCATTTCTCCGTAGCCTATCTTAATTGAGTCTTGATAGCCAGCCAGAAGCTATTCCCTTGCTTCCCCGGTTTCCTGCCAGCAACTACCTGCCTTAGCCCTTGCAGCCCCTGCAGCCAACCAGGAGCACCTCTTGCTCCTCTGGACCCTGCAAACAGACTCATCTATCCAGCCCTTTCAGCTCCTTGTGTATGAGCCCACTGGGCCCTGATTGACTGCTCCCTGCAGCCCCTCTCAGTGACTGTGTCCCACACAGCCACTCTAAGCAGCTTGGAGGAGAATGAAAGGAGGAATCTCCTGGAGTGGAATGTTATTGCATCTTATTACTGTAGAATCTAACTAGGGCACAGCCTTAAATTGATCATTTTTCTGATGACTGAAAGAATTAAGGTAGTGTATGAATGTAAGATATGTGGAACATGTATTTTAATAGTGTAACTTCTCTCTTTATTTAGCATGCCATCAGAGTGGACATAACAGTGGTGTTATTCATAGTGGAATTTACTACACACCTGGATCTCTGAAAGCTAAATTGTGCGTGCAGGGTGCAGCCCTCTGCTATGAATACTGTGACCGAAAGGGAATTCCATACAAACAGTGTGGCAAGGTACAGTAGCTCCCACATCTTCTCTCTCTCTGACTTTGGAAACTGTGACTGTATGATGTATACAATGTAACACTACCACACACTCTGTTGTGGTAATTTCACCAAGGGAATATTTTGGTGTGAACATAAGTGTACACGGACACGGTTAAATCCTGCAAAGTGAGTGTGCTCTTGCCATCTTTTTGCAGGAACTCACATTAATTCCTCCCTTGGGCCCATACATTGCAAGGCCATGGTCTGCTGAGGTGAGGTGACGACGTCTGCAGTTTAGACTCCATATTAGCACACCCCACTGTGTGTCTTTCTTCCTTTCCCTTCATATACGTCTCAAACTCTCTTGCTGCTGGCATGCATCTGACGAAGTGGGTATTCACCCACGAAAGCTCATGCTCCAAAACGTCTGTTAGTCTATAAAGTGCCACAGGATTCTTTGCTGCTCTTGCTGCTGGGTTAAGTTAAATGTTATTTTTAAAAGCGTCCCAGCAGGATTTAAAACCATATCCCCCTGCCTCCTTCATACTCTAAGCTTTGGCGTTATGGCACTAGTTGCAAATGTCTTCCATAGAGGGTCAGTTAAATTGTTTCTAAAGACCTCTTTTTCACACTTCCTTTAAGTGCGGCAGTGCTCTCTGAGGCTATGTCTACACGACAGACCTTACAGCGGCACAGTGTGATCACTCTATGCCAAAGGGAGAGAGCTCTCCAACTGGCGTAATATAAACACACACCCTCCCCCGCAATGAGTGGCAGTAGCTATATCGTCGGGAGAGCGTCTCCCACTGACAGAGCACTGTCCACACCAGCACTTATGTCAGTGAAACTTATGTCAGGCAGGGATCCTTTCTTCACACCCCTGATGGACAAAAGTTTTACTGACAAAAGTGCTAGTGCTGACGAAGCCTGAGTATTGGTATGTGTTGTGTTCATTAATGCGCTCAACGGTAGCTTTTCCTTTGCATTTTCATGCACTGTGTCATGGAGTGTGGGGGAGTCGGGGCCCTGCGCCCTCGTCTTCCTGCGATTCACCATGACTCTCAGCCAGCCAGTAAAACAGAAGGTTTATTTAGACAACAGGAACACAGTCCAAAACAGGTTTTGCAGGCACAGACAACAGGATCCTCCCCAGTTAGGTCCATCTTGGGGTCCCAGGAGCATCAAAAGCCCCCTTAAGGGGTCTGTGCTTCCCTCCATTCCCCAGCCACCTCCTGAAACTCCTCTCACTCTCCAGCCTTTGTTCAGCTTCCCTGGGCAGAGGTGTCACCTGGCCTCTAACCCCTTCCTGGGTTCTCATGTTATATGCTTAGGTATCCTCCCTCAGGCCAGTCTCTCCTCCCCCAATGCAGATCGTCCTCCCTCAGCATTCACAGACCACAGTAAGAACAGTCCCAGTTCGTCACACACTGCAAATGCCTTCATTACCATGTTGATATCTCTCATGAACTCTGTCACCCTTTCTGAAGCTAATAGTAGCTGTTGAACAAGAAGAAATTCCAAGACTCAAAGCACTGTATGAGAGAGGGCTGCTGAACAATGTCAGAGATCTGAAACTGATAAGCGCAAAAGAAATACAAGCAAAGGAGCCCTTTTGCAGGGTAAGTTGCTAATTATTTTTAACTGGAATGAAAAGCATTAGTTTATCTAAGTGATCTGTTACATTCTTTTTAACATAAACCCTAGATGACGCTGCCCCCCATGGCAGTCTCAGTGGGTGATGTGTTCAAAGGAATGCCTGAAATCCCAGTGATATAAAAACTGCCAGCAAAAAGGAATTCATTTATAGTACAGAAATATTTAGCACAAAACCAACCCTGCGTATATATACCTCTTTAAAGAAATGATACTACCCTTGTTTTTAGGCAATGTTCTCCTAGCCCAATTTTAGGAGACGCTGCAAAACCTTCCTCCTTGAAACCTCCACCATTGACACCTTCTTGCCCCCAAAAAACTCCTACAAACTCCTGCCCCCCCAAAATCCCTCCCTAAGTAGAGTTTTTGCCCCCAAAAGGGAAAAGTGCCAGAAATTCCATGAAGTCTTCCTGGGACTTTGCTATGGCTATTGATTTTCTGCGAAGGCTCTCAGATATTGTGGTGATGGGTGGTAGTATAAACCCCTAAGATAGATGGATTTGACTGGAGTGGAGAAGGGGACCTGACTTCTCCCACCACCTTCTATACCAGTTCCTGTGATCCCTATTCTTATCCTGACTCATAATATTTCCTTCTTCCTTGGGTAAAAGAATCAAAACCTTTCCCCAGGAGCCTTCTTCAGTCCAGAGATCAAATGTCACCTAAAGAAAGACACAAAATTGAAGGGGCTAGATCCCTGTTGAGAAAGTTATTTCCGGGGTTCTAGTTTGAACAATCTGTTTCCACACAGCCTATCACTGATATAAACACATCTCTCTATTTGTCCTGCCAATGTGGTGCCTCCCAGCTGCTCCAAACTGATGGTCCATATTGTTCCTGTGGGGAAACCTGGACTTTCTTATCTACCTTTGGTGACTCCAAACACATCTGCCAAGCAAGGAGGAGAGAGGGCAATAAAAACCAAAACCACTAGCGAGAGATGAAAAAAGTTAGGGTGCTTACCTAATAGGCTGCTTTCTTTCCCAACTATATTTTGAGGGATGATATGGACTTGCTGCTGTTTTAATTGCAAGTGATAGACCTGTTCTGTCACACCAGACAATATCTTTACATTACAGAAAGCAAGTAGTATTTCACCTCGTGATGCTTCTTGGGGGTACCCAGGATTGTGAGGCACCTCACTACCACTTGTCCTTAGCAGGAGGATGCCTTGTCTGTGCCTGCTGTGGATCAGCTCAAGGCTCCACCGGCCATGGGGAATACAAGCACTCCCCTCTAGGCATCCACAGGCCCTGCTTTCCAGGTTAGCGATGGGCACACTATAACCTCCGAGCATGCCTCGGTAGTCTCCAGCCCCTTCTCCACTGGACAGTCCTAATATTCACTGCTCCCAAGGAGGCAATATACCCCAGCTTACCAGTTTTACCTTAGATCATAGCTCCAATTAATACAGAGCATTTAGATATGGCTGTAGTGAAAATAAGAAAAGGTTTATTTTAACAAAGGGTAGAGGTTCAAATGATAGCAAGTATAATTGTTGGAAACAAATGATTACATATAAAATAAAATCATAATCTGCATTCTAGAGTTTACACTTATTTAACAAGGTGCTCTCATGTCTAAGTCTTGTTCACCCAAAGATCCCTGCAGCATTTTACAGCCAGGTTGCCTGTGACCCTCCATTCAGAAGGCAAACACACTGTCAGCTTGCTTCCTAGGTGAAGAATCCTGGGTGTCTCTTTGCAACCCCAGCTATGTCAACACAGTGCCTTGATCTTTATTCATAAACTGAACACCTTCCTGTAGATTTTGCAGTCTCTTTTTTTTCACTATCTTAATTACCTTGTGGCTCAGTATGCAAATAAGCCTCTGTTGTGAAGCAGACAATACATATAGGGTCAAACACGGTGTCAGTTACCCCCTACATGAAAGGAATCTGCCCAAAGCATGTTGCCTGCCTCAGCTCCTGGGGGAATTCTGTGCCAAAAAATTAAAAATTCTGCATGCGATATTTTAAATTTCTGCATATTTTATTTGTCAGAATAACAATATAATCACACTGGTTTCAATTGTTTTGGTCATTTATTTCAAAATACCTGTCAGTAAGTATGTCTGTAACAATACAGACAACAACAAAGATTCAGGAATTTTTTTTCAACAAATAGATTCCTTACTAGACATATTAATACAGAACCTTGAGTAATAATTCTTTTAACCTACAATACAGAACCATGTTTCCCACACCCCTCAGAAGCAATGCAAAGGCTTGGGGGAGTTAGGGGTAACAGGGGAGCTGAGCGAGAGGGAAGTAATTGCTGGGAAGGAGCCTGGGAGTGAACTTGAAGGGATGTTGGGTGTGGGTTGGAGAAGTTCGGAACAGGTTTTTTGGGGGGAAGGGATTGTTAAGGAGTTGGAGACCCTCATCCATGCAGACCCTGGCAGATCCCTAGCCTCTTCCATTCAGTCAGGCACATCTGCCCCTGTCCCCGGGAGTTCCTGCTCCCCGACTCCCCATTCAGCCAGAAATATCTGCATATGTCCCCCTATACCCCCACTCTTCCTCTCCCCGTGTGGCCCTGCATCATTGTGGTCCCCATTCAGCCAGGCATAGCTGCCCGTCCATGTGTATTCCTGCACACACCCCATCCCCATGTGGCCCTGCACCCCCTCCTTCAATGTTTTCACCCCAATAGCTCCTGTGCCCTGGCCCCAGTCTATTCCCCTTGCCAGCCCTTCTGAACTCCAGTTTGTGTGACCCCCCCCAGCAGCCCCGTGTGTCCCATTCTCTCTGTCCCCCTCATATCCTTTGCCTCCTCACCTGGCCCCTTAGGCAGGGTGCTCTGAGGAAGGCAGCCTCTCCTCCTCCCTCTCTGAGGCTGGTGGCTCAGGCCTGTAAGCCAGCTGTCCTTTAGTGCCACAGCAGCCCCTGGTGGATGAAAGATATAATTGATGCATGACCCCTCCCGCAGCTTTCTTTCGTCTCCCCATCAGAATCAGTTATTCTGTGGGGTGGGGAATGTAATTTCCAGTATAGTTACCTAACACCTTAAATATTATCCATACCATACATTTCAAAATGATTATAATGGCCAGTGAGTTACTGGCTCTCATTAGATACCTTACATGCCACCCTTTGGAGAACTAATATGCATGTATCTGGCTATGGGGATCCTGGTACCTCCCTGTGCATCCCCTGTACCCTCTGCCAGTTGACACCAAGCAATCCCTGCGTCACACACCTACAGCCTAAAACAGTGAGTCTCAAATAGTGACTTGAGCCAAAATAGACTCTTCTGTAATATTGATGTACCCAGGGTTGGATAGTTGGCCATTAGAAAGCTTTCCCCGTGGAGTGGGAATGGTTACCAATCAGTAGTTAGGCTTTCCTCTCCCCAGTTCAGAGCTCCTGTGTGTGAATTTTTGTTGAGAGGATCTTTTCTCTGTATAATAGTCCTGTTTAAAGCCCTACTTAATTTGCGATGTTGCAGATCCCGCACTATTTAGCTTCCATCGTAATTTTGACAGCGGGAGTGCCAGCCGCCCCAGGACTGACAACAGAGGCTCCCACTGTCAGCCCCGGACTCCTGCTGTCAGCTTTTCCAAATCACCACAAATAATAAGGGTCCATTATTACTTTTCCGTGATTTTCCATGTCTTGTCCAGAACTCAGCTGCAGTTATTTGACAGTCATCCCACAATTCAAGTAGGGCCTTAATCATGTGCAGTATTAGTGAAGCTGTGTAGCAAGTGCCAATCTCTATTCAGCTGGACGCACACAGTTCTGATTCAGACCAGTTTGAATGTAGTCAGGTTTTGTGCTAGAATTGTTACGTAACACTTTGCTCTCGCATGTATTTCTTTACTGTAGGAGGAGATCAGAAATGTGGTCAGCCTGTTAGTTTCAAGACTTTTTATTACTGTTTCTTTTGTTGAAAGAAAAATTGGGAGGGAAACATCTCTGTATCATTTCATCTGACAGTTTTCTGCTGTTGAAGTGGTTTGTGTGGGTGATTGCTTAGAAGTTACTGTCATCGTCTAGATTTATGTGGTAAAAAGACACAGACAAAAGCCTGTCCAAAAGGGGCTCTTAGTATTACCTAAATTTAGCTTTTGTGGCTATTGTGTAAAATATATAGAAATATATGTGTGCATTAATAATCTGGCTAAGCATTTAACTCTGCAAATGACTAAAATCAAGTGGGTCTGATTCAGTGCACGCTGGTATCCTGTGTTGATTCCCATTATCCTGAGTTGATTCCCAACATCCTGAACAGAAGAGAACTGGCAGAATATATTAATTATAAAGAGTGCATTGCTCTGTGTATCTGTGTATAATGAACAAAATTAATCAAAAGGAAACTTAAAACTGCGTTATGGGTTTGAATCTTATTCTGTTTATCTATCTAAGGTTTCTGAGCACTTCACAGTCTTTAATATATGTATCCCAACAGCTCTGTGAGGTAGGGAAGTGCTATTATCCCCATTTTACAGATGGAGAGCTAAGGCATGGCTGTGTTCCTTACCAGTGCACTGAAAGAAATCAGTCATACAGGAAACTGAGTCCCTTTGATGCAAAGATAACCATGTGCCAGTGTGTGACATGAGAATTTCACCCACCTTTCTTGGGCTCATGATAGTTATTCTAGGTGCTAGTTATTATCTGGCATAGGAAAGTCCAGTTTTGGGAACAGACTAGTATTTCTGACATCCAGTTCAGGGAGTAACTTACAGCAGAGGTGATGTAATTGGCTTTTAGTGACAGGAAGCACTAGAAACAACTACACTTTAGGGAAAATGCCCAGTGTGGCCATATGCACATTATGTTGCACTGTCTGTGGTACAGGATTATACCACTCTGGAAGCAAGGGTTATATAACTTGATTTATAACTGAGAGCTATTCAGAGGCACACATCTTAATTACCCACCAAACTATTTTTTTCCTGTAATTCATCCAATACCATTTTAGGGTGTGATGGCCCTTGATTCCCCACACACTGGCATTGTGAATTATAGACAAGTGGCCCTGTCCTATGCAGAAGATTTCCAGGAAGTGGGTGGTGCAATCTTGACTGATTTTGAAGTAACAAACCTGGAGATGGCTAAAGAAAGTCCTTCAGAAAGTGAAGACGGTAAGCACTGCCTCTTCTCTCTTTCTTGTAACACTGCGATCTGTGTTCATAACAAATTTTGCCCTAAGGCCTTTATTGCAACTAAAAGTACTTGAAAGTGCTGTAGCTACTTTTTTTGCACATATTTTTGAAGCTCTCTTTTCAGTAGTAGTTTTGTCTTTGGGCTAAATATATCATGTCAGCTGAGATATTTCATCAAATTGAACAAGCCCACTTTTTTTCCAGGGCAGATTACTTTTAAGAAGAGAAGTTATAATTTTCAACAAAAACAACGAGGAGTCTTTGTGGCACCTTAGAGACTAACAAATAAATTTGTTAGTCTTTGTGGCACCTTAGAGACTAACAAATAAATTTGTTAGTCTCTAAGGTGCCACAAAGACTCCTCGTTGTTTTTTCTGGTAGAGACTAACACGGCTACTTCTCTGAAACTTATAATTTTCAAGTGCATATAGAAAAAATATCCACTAAAATAGGACTCTCTCTTAGGTGAAACAAGTTATTCTCTTAGGATAGTTTCTGGCAGCTGAATATTGGGTGCACACGCTTATAACAGTGCTCTTTGCTTCTGTCTTGAAGAGCAAACTGGGTCTACTTCAGATACAGATCTCAGAATGTGGAAAAGGGGTAATACAATATATGCAGGAAACAGAAAACGGTTAGGTTTATATATATGAATCCCATCAGAACAATGCTTGCTGCATAGTCTGAGGTTCCCCAGTTGGACTCCAATCCTGAAAAGTTGGCTGTACTATCGGTTTTCTTTTTCTAGCATGGATTCGATTAACCTTTTTATATCTAATTCTCTTGCAGGAATGAAATATCCAGTTGTTCTTAGAAACTCTAAGGTAAGAATTAAGCCTAATATTGAATTGATTAATAGGAAAAAAATCTGCTGCATTTCTTCTTGGGAGTTACAGGCATGCTGTGAAAAACTAATCATATAATTCAAAAAACACTAAAACGTTGATAACATTGGACATGCTGTGCTAGATAATACAATACCTGTTATGAAGGCAAACTGACATGGTACACATCTGGCTAGGATCATGTTAAGATTTTACAGTAGATAGTAATGATATTAAAATGTGTTGCATACTCTTCGTTTCATTCAGTTGATTGGTCTGTATTTCATCATTTAGGCCTTTTGTCTTGCTTGTTTGTGCTTTCCAACCACTATCTTACCCACTTGTCTTTAGCTGTTGAAACTGCTTCTGAATTATTTTACCTGGAAGCTCACTGGGTTTCCATCTGTGTTCGATTCCTTAGTTCTCTGGATGTTTGTTTCATCCAGTTTGTTCTCTGATATTTTTAAATGTCTTATACTTTAGTTTAATGCATCGTGCTTAGTTTCTAGTAGGCACCCTATCAATGCGTTTCTCGATAGTAATAATCATGAGATTTTAATTCTAGCTGATAACCAATTTTAGACTTAACGTTTATTGTATGTAAATGCCTGGGGGCTAAAATTTGGAGTGCTAATCTTCAATTATCTCATTATAGATTTTTGCCTGAGATGATATTTTAGTGCAGTTTGATTATGAGGCTTGATTGTTCAGAAATTTCTTTTTCAGGTTTGTCCTTCAGCTCCTGCCTCCACTATAATCAATTAAAATTACCAGGAACTATTTTTTATAACTTGAAAGCTATAAAGTAGAATATAAAATGGTGTGGATTGTAATTATTATTGCCGCTCCGTTCATGCTGCTTCTAATTGTGCCTCTTCCATTTTCATGAGTTAAAAAACAAACAAAAAAACCTTTCACGTTATAGTAACCCTTCCACCCCGACCCCCAAAAGAGTTTCCTCCGCAATAACTTTAAAGGTGACAGTTAGAAGTTTTAATGTAAATAAGAATAAGAAACCCAGCACTTGAAAACAGAGTAATGTCAAATTACTTTTCCTCTACACAGTGTTGAATATGCAATCACATAGAGCTCTTGAATATGCAAACTATGAATTGACACTGCCTTTAGAATTGTAGGTTTCAGAACTGTAGCTTCTCACAGTTCGTGGAGCGAAGTTGATTTCTGAGCGTAAAGAGATCCTTAAAAAAAACAGCCTTATTTAATCAAACACACGGTGGCTGGTTAAATATACCACCGCTATAACAGAAACCAGCAACAGAAACCTGTCAGGGAGCTGCATGCTGGAATGGCACCAGTATTCCTGATGTTTGAGTGAAATAAGGAAATTCCAAGGGAAAAGTTCATTTACCTGGAGGATCTAAATCTCTGATTTATGCATGATCGGTCTTATGTATTTGTGTATTATACACAGGCACATTTATTTGAGAGGGCAAACAGCTATGTTCCAGGCATTGCACTTGAGGAAGGCAATCCAACAACTGATATATTAGTTATTTTTTTTCCTATAAGGATTCTTCCAACTTTTTATAAACTACTTGCTGTGTTACCATTTTAGGAAGCCAGATGTAGAGGCACTGCCCTCTCTTTCAGGGCGGGGAAGGAAGGAAGAATATTTTCAAGAATTAAATAAAAATAAACTACAAAAATGTTATCCACTTCCAGCATGCAAAATACCTGATCTTTCAAAAGTGTGATTGTTGTTCTTTCTGATCCTGGCTTGTTATTTTTGGGGGGTTTGTAGGTTAATTTTTCTTCATCTTCTTCATCTGTTGAATTTGTAGTTGTGCGGTTTGTTTTTTGGCAGGGAGAGGAAGTCCGCTGTCAACATATCGTGACCTGTGCAGGTCTTTACTCAGACCGCCTGTCCGAAATTAGTGGATGCAGCCGTGAGCCTCGCATTGTGCCCTTTCGTGGCGACTACTTGGTGTTAAAGCCAGAAAAATGCTATATGGTTAAAGGACACATTTATCCAGTACGTACTATTCTGTGCATTTCACAATGTGAACTGAGTGCTGTTGACACAACTTCATGGTTTTGGGTAGTCTTTTTTAAAAAAATTAAGTATTGAATTGTTTAAATTAGAATTATGGCAGTCGACTTTCAGTAGAGATGCCCAGATACATAATATACTCACTTGACTTTTACCAGAATAGCTGAAGACAAAAGAACAAATGATAGTTATTATCACCCATCAGAGTGATTACTTGCCCAGTGTGAGAATAGTAATTACTTGGCAAGTGTGAGGATAATCTTGAAAGGCTGTAATAAACATTTTGTTCTCTTCTATTATTATCTTTTGACTAACTTCTAAGTCCACAGTAAATCATAAATGTTTTTTCTGTGTCTCCTGGAAAGTGACTGACTTTCACATTCCTGAGAATGTTATCGGATCAAACAATTATGTTGTTGTCTCTAAATCTTCTTTTGAATGGAGTTACAGTTCTCGTTTTCCGCTGCAGGTTCCTGATCCTCAGTTTCCCTTTCTGGGAGTTCATTTCACACCAAGGATGGACGGCAGTGTTTGGCTTGGTCCTAATGCAGTGCTAGCCTTTAAGCGAGAGGGTTATAAATTGTATGACTTCAGTGCCAGAGACTTTATAGATGCAGTTGTATATAGGTAATATCTTCATTTCAGTATTTTTTTGTTTGGTTGGTTTTTTGCTGAATGGAGGGGTCCACTGCTTAGTATGCACTTAGTATGCAGGAGGCCTTTCTGTTATCTACAAATGTTGTTTTGTGTCTCTCTCTAGTGGTTTATGGAAACTGGTGTTCAGAAACGTCTCTTACGGAATGAGTGAAATGTACAGAGCATGTTTCCTTAGTGCACAGGTGAAGCAACTTCAGAAGTTTATCCCTGAAGTTACCATCAGTGATATACTCAGGTAAAAATTTTCAGTTAGTAGAGTCTACGATCTCAAGTAGCGGGAGTGCTGCGGACACTGCACAGCAGAGACCTTGTTTGGGATCGCTGCTCTGGTTTTTAACAACCTGTTCTCTTGGGAGCAACATTGATGGGGGTCTGGGAACAACAGCCTGCCCTCCGTATGGGGGAGAATGTTGCGGTAATGTGGGGCTTTTGCGGGAAGATGAAAATGGGGGATGGTTGGAAAATTTGAGGGGTCAGAGGATCCTAGAGGAAGAACCCTGAGGTGCAAGATGGAAGAGGAAATCTCCTCTTTGTGGCTTATGCTCTTTTCCACCTAGTAAAGCAGCTTTAGTGGTTATTGTCTCTGACACAAAACCAGTAACAATCTTCTGATTTTCTGGTAGGCAGGGGAAGAATGTTAGGGTAAGCTACACTGCAACATAAGCCTAGGATTCAGACTCAGGCTCAAGCCTAGCCCCCTCCTGTCTACACACAAATCATGCTAACCCAGGGCTCAGACCCAGGACCCCACAGAGGTGCAGGGTCCAAGCCTGAGTCAAGGATTCAAGCCCTAATGCTTTCCAATGTAGCCGCCGCCCCGCTGGACTTGTGCTCTCGAAGTCTGCCAAAAGTATTCCACAGTTCTATGGGCCAACTTTCTTTGTCCTTTGGACAGTCAAATTTTCCCACATTGCACCACGAACAAAGAGCGAGAGCAAACATGTTTTGGGAGGGCACTAGGAAGTCTGGGACATAGGTTCCTGGCCTTGGACCAGCGTAATGCAATGTAGATGCCAGAGCCCTGAGTTTCAGTAATTCCTGGGGGTTACAAATGAGTGTAGACACTCAAGCCCTAGGTTAACAAACCCACGGTCTTTTAACTTGAGTTCCCCTAAGCCTGGGATTACACTGCAGTGTAGACATACCCTAGTGCAGTGTTTCTCAAATGCGGCCACCAAAGGCTTTTTTTGCAGCCTCATCCTCCTGGGCTGTGATTGGGGGCAAGGGCAGTGGCCCCTCTCCCAGGGCCATCAGTGGGGGTTTGGCCCTGCCCCCCCCCCATGGAGACACAAATGCTGGAGGTGCAGGCAGCTGATGAATTCCCCACTTTCCTGAGGGCGGGTAGGCAGTCTTTAGCCACGGGGCTTTGGGTTCCATCCAGGCTCTGGTCCCAGGCTCACCACCCTCTTTGTCATCATCACTCTGAGGCCACCAAAAAATTTGTTGTGAGAACCCCTGCTGTGGCTGGCCTGTGTCAGCCGACTTGAGCTCCGGTTACAGGGCTGTTTAATTGCAATGCGGGTGCTCTGGCTGGAGTCAGGGCTCTGGGACCCTGCAGGGGGAGCAGGTTCCACAGGCCAGGCTCCAGCCCAAACCCAAACAGCAACAGGTTGTGATGAAAGGCAAAAGATCAGACTGGAGGGAGGTTACAATTGAAGTTTCTTAGTGATCAGTTTTAGGACCAGTCTTATTCAATATTTGTATTAATGACCTTGACACAAAACGTAGGAGTGTGCTAATGAGATTTGCTGATAATACTAAGTTGGGAGGCACCATCAATACCAAGGAGGATCGGAACATTTCTCAGGAAGATCTGGGTGACCTTGAAGACTGGAGTGATAGAAATGGGATAAAATTCAAGAATACAAAGTGGAAGGTCATGTACTTGGAGTCTAATAATAAGGATTTCTGCTACAAACTGGGGGCTCGTTGGTCGGAAGCAACAGAGGATGAGAGAGACCTGGGTGTGTGTGTCGATCACACAATGACAATGAACCACCAGTACTGATGTGGCTGTGAAAAAGGCAAATGTAAGCCTAGTGTGTATTAGGTGAAGCATTTCCAGTAGAGACAGAAGAGACTGGGTGCCTGGGCAACAAAATGGCAGATGAAATTCAGTGTTGTTAAATGCAAAGTATTGCACATTGGAAAGCATCATCCCAACTATCCATATAAAATGATAGAGTCTAAATTAGCTGTTACCACTCAAGAAAGAGATCTTGGAGTCATTGTGGATACTTCTCTGGAAGCATCCACTCAATGTGCAGCGGCAGTCAAAAAAGCGAACAGAATGTTGGGAACCATTAGGAAAGTGATAGATAATAAGACAGAAAATATCATATTGCCTCTGTATAAATACATGGTACACCCACATCTTGAATATTATGTGCAGATCTGGTTGCCCAGTCTCAAAAAAGATATATTGGCATTGGAAAAGGTACAGAAAAGGGCAACAAAAATGATTAGGGGTATGGAACAGCTTCCGTATGAGGAGAGATTAATAAGACTGGAACTTTTCAGCTTGGCTAAGAGACAACTAAGAGGAGATATGATAGAGATATGATAGAGGTCTATAAAATCATTACTGGTATGCAGAAAGCCAATTACAAAACCAGTTTCTCCTCCCTTGGTTTTCACACCTCAACTGCTAGAACAGGGCCTCATCCTCCCTGATTGAACTACCTCATTATCTCTAGCTTGCCTGCATATATATACCTGCCCCTGGAAATTTCCACCACATGCATCTGACGAAGTGGGTATTCACCCACGAAAGCTCATGCTCCAAAACATCTGTTAGTCTATAAGGTGCCACAGGATTCTTTGCTGCTAAATAAGGAAGTGTTATTTAATCCTCATAACACAAGGGGTCACCAAATGAAATTAATAGGCAGCAGGTTTAAAACAAACAAAAGGAAGTATTTTTTCACAGAATGCACAGTCAACCTGTGGAACTTCTTGCCAGAGGTGGTTGTGAAGGCCAAGACTATAACAGGATTCAAAAAAGAGCTAGATAAATTCATGGAGGATAGGTTCATCAATGGCTATTAGCCAGGATTGCAGAATTGTTGTTCACTTCCATTCCAATACCTACCCTCCTACCCCTCTGTCGGAGTTGCCATCAAGAAGGTACTGAGGGGGTGGCAGGTTGGCAGGGTCATATATTGAGCGCCACGAAGGCACTACTGCAGGGGGCTCCCCGTCTGACCTGACGGGAGCTGCTAAGGGAAAAGGTTTCCAACAACTGTGCACGTGGTGCGATTGTAATGGACGTGAACAGCACATTTAGAAGAACAACAGTTACAAGAAGGTGAGTAACTGTTTTTTTCACCTGTTGGGTTAGTGTGCGGGTGCTGGGAGGTGCTGGTGGCCTGCGTTCTACAGGAGGACATAATCTGGGGGTCCCTTCTGGCTTTAAACTCTATGATTCTATATTAAACCACTCGCTGTCAAAGTGCTGTTTGCATTACTGCTTTTGAGACCTTTTAAATGTTATCCACTGCTCAGATGTCTGCATCACTGGGATAAGTTGTGTGAACCGCAAATATTCAGATATCCCCAGTACTTTTAAATGTCTTAAACAATTGACATTCCTAATCATCTTGCAATCCTTTTCATCATCATTTCTAAAATTAGCATCAATACAAGATTAATGCTTGTAGAAGTCTAGAAAGGCCATATGCAAATCACTCACATTTAAATTTGTCTATTACTATATGTGACATCCCACCCTGCTGGATTCGGCCTGTTGGTATGCCACGTTAATGGCTGCTACAGAAAAGCTTGGTCCACTCTCAGTCTAAGGGCTGTCTAAGCAAATTATTCTGGAATAGTTTTGCTGATTATAACAGTGGATTAAGCTAATTTGGAATAAGAGACTCTTCTTCAGGAGTTTGAGCATCCACAGATGGAGTTAATCAGGAATAGCTAATCTTTAAATTTGCACCCTACCTTATTCCAGATGAACTGTCATATGTAGACAAGGAATCCTTAAATGGTGAATATTACTGGCATGCGGAGAATCATCAGGGTAAACTCAAGATGAAAGCCTTCCATGTAGCCTTCTCCCTGCTCAAAGGGTTTTTAGACAAACATGGCTGGCTTACAGTCATTCTTCCACATAAGCATCCAGTGCGCAAACTGCAGGGCAAGCCTGAGGGTGGTGCAATGATTAGGATGCTACCCTGGGACTTGGGAGACCCGGTTCAGTTCCCTGCTCGGACTGTGTGACTAGGGCAAGTCACTTCGGGCTTGTTCTACATGGGGAAACTTACTGGCATAACCATCCTTGTAGAATTATACTGTTGTATTCAGACCAGAATGACACCCAGTGTAGACATTCTTATCAGGGCCGCTTCCAGGAACCAGCATTCCAAGCTAGTGCTTGAGGCGGCATTCTGCAGGGGGCGGAAGCCTCTGTTGTTTTGCCCCCAAGCAGTGCGCCGAATTGCCGCCGCGGATGGTGGGGGCAGTCGTGTGCCCTTAGGGCAGCGCACACATTTCCGCGGTGGTGGCAATTCGGCGGCAGCTTCTATGTTTAGCTGTCCGCGGTGAATTCAGCTAAACACAGAAGCTGCCGCCGAATTGCCGTCACCGCGGAAACGCACTTGCCGCCCTAACGGCACACGGAGTGCCCCCGCTGTCTGCGGCGGCAATTCAGCGCGCTGCTTGGGGCAGCGAAAACTGTAGAGCCAGCCCTGACTCTTATTATGGACTAAGGGTCCCATTTAGTAACATAAACCAAACTGGGAAAAGGCACTTTTATTCTAGAATAACGGTGCACTCATGGAGAGTTATAGCAATATAATTATACCAGTAAACGTCTTTGTGTTCACAAGCCCTTAGTTTTTCCAGGCCTCAGTTCCCCATCTGTAAAATAAAGAAGCTCCACAGAGTGCTGTGAGGGTGAACACATGAAAAGATTGTGAGACATTGGATATGGTGGTAAAGGAGGCCATACAAATACCGATAATAGATGTGATCAATCCAGTAAGCAGGTATTCCGCTGCATTCGGCACTGCCTGCAAACAGCCCTACAGGAAGCTCCACTAAGAGGGAAATACAGTAACTGAGCCTCGTAGTCATATTTCACTGCTGGGATGTCAGCATGGAATAGATGTCTATGACTGCAGCCGACACAAATTGCACAGCTGCAGAATATTTTTTCCATGTCACATGTGATTTACAGCTTTCCATAGGAAGGGCATGGTGCCCCAAATGGTACAAATATTCTTGAGTAACAAAATCTCTGTACAACAGTATGTATGTAGGGTAAGTAAAATGTGGCTGTGAGCTAATATCCGTCTCCCTTATTGACAAGAGAAAATTGGAGAAAATTTGGATATTTATGGCCGAAGTATTTTAGTGATGTTTATGCTAACTGACTTGCCCAGATCACAGGGGGCGAGTAAGTGTCAGGGCTTGGATGAGATATAGTGTAGTTGTATTTTTAGACCACATCTCTCTCAGGTTTAGAATGAAATAGACTAGTGCTGGTCTGCTTCCTTGTTTCTGTGACCTGCTAGCAATCCCCATCTCACCTCAAGGGGATTCAGAAGTCACACCATGTTATAAACCGACATGTTTTGTAACTGATCGTTGTTAATGTCTAGGTCCTGGTTCACTTTTAAATGCTCTAAAGGGAATTGACAGTATTGTGTTTAGCATTTCTCACAACTTGGTGTGGTTTATTAGATAATATTAGCCCATGCTGTTTTCTTTCTAATTACCAAGTCTTCCTTTGTTTTTGCAGGGGTCCATCTGGAGTAAGAGCCCAGGCCTTGGACCAGGATGGAAATTTGGTAGATGACTTTGTATTTGATGGAGGCACTGGCGATATTGGAAGCAGAGTTCTTCATGTCAGAAATGCCCCATCTCCTGCCGCTACCTCCTCCCTTGCCATTGCAAAAATGATTGCAGATGAAGTGGAGCGAAGATTTGGCTTGTGAAATGAACCGGCACCGCACTGGTTGTATCTACTCTTGGTTAGCTGTGTGACTGCACTAAATGAAGTCTGCAGTTTGTCAGAGTGAAGATAAATTGGAAGTCGTCTTGCTCGGCAGATGAACGCTGTCGTTTAGGCTGTACTATACAAAACTGACATTTCAGTTGTTTGCCTCCATAAGCCTTTACTTCTCTACTTACTAAATATAGGAGATGTGAGATCAGATATGTCCTGGGGGAATGGAGAGCACCCCCAAAATACTGTTTTAATGGGGGGACAGGAATCAGTGAGTGCCCAGCTGGAAGAGAGAAAAGAGCCACCTTCAACTGCAGAGGCAATGACATCTCCTTCCCCACCAAAGAGCTGCCTCTCTGCACAGGGTGCTAGCACTAACTGCTGCTCTATGGTCACTAGAGGGCTGTAGGAGGAACAGAAAGAGTCATTGCCAAATGGGCTGCCCGCACTCCGATTTCCCATGTTCTCTGGTTTAAACAGGACCTCCCAGCATCTCCACTGCAGCAAGGTGGCCCTTGAGGCATCATGGCCAGGGAGAGGCTGTGATGGTCCCTCCCTCTTTCAAGAGATTAGAGAATTCACCTCCCCACTAATGAACAAAATGAGAAAAACTGATGAACGCCCTTTAAGGAATGTGGAATATGGAAGTACCATAAACAATCCTTTGTCATTGCATCATTGGGGAGCTGCTGAAAGTGTTATTTGACATTCAGAGCTTTCTCCCATAATGCAGAGTACCTGAGATAGGCACAAGCCCAACAATTGGTTTTATATTTCCTTTGGATGTCTTGCCTGGTTTACATATGCACACAGTCATTCATAGTCCAGATGAGCTAGACAAGCACTGTCTGCCTACAGAGATCAGAGATAGATAAATAAAAGCCATTTTTATAAAAACAAAACATGGCGGTCAGTGAAGAGCAACTAATTATTACGGACAGATAATGCAAAATGAGCTTGCTTTTGTGCAGCATATTGAGCATTCGGATGAAAATCTACTTCGTAAAAACAATGTGAAAGGGAGGAAGTTACAGAAACCTGTCTTTAGTTGAGTCATTTTGTACATTACTTTCACTGCGAGTCCAAATAGCAGTGAGTCATGAAAGTTTCCCACTTCCAGTCATCTGTTGGTAGGAGGGGACCTTCAAGAGCACACTGATTGGTATCAATGAAAGACACACTTGTGAGCTTTGTATTTCCTCTCACACTTGCTGCTTCAAACACTATGAAATGTTTTCAGAAGTGTGCCTGGAAGTGAAACTGTTCCCTGGAATGTGGAGAATGTTCATTAAAATCTGGTGACTTAAAACAACCTCTTTCCTAACTGAACTATGAGTGTCTTAGTATGTACAACATAATTACTACAAAAAAGATAATTGTATGGCCCCAGGGACATAATGCTGCAAAGTACTCTTTAAAAGCATGTGTGCCTGAGATGTTGGGAAATGGAGATAATTAAGGGTGGTTAGCTACCAGACAATTTGGCCCTTTTTTTTTTTTTTTTTTTTTTTTTTAAAGATTACCTTCTAAATTTCTGTTGTATACGTACATTGCATTGTGTTAGCACAGGAATTCAGGTACATAAACAGATTCTATGTCTCTGGTGTACTTGAGAACTCCCAGTAAACTTAATATGTCAATTTATAAACCCAAATAATTAGCCTCTTGAAGAGAAATCTTTATGCACATTATTTTTAACCAAAATAAACTAGAATGGGATTCTGCATGCTTCAAATACTAACGCAGTATGGTTGAGCAAGAGTCTTAGCTGCACAGCTAAAATAGGTCCTGTCACCAAGTGTTACCTATCAACAGTAAATACAAGAAGATTGCGAAGTAACTTCCTCCTACGTGAGGTGCGGCTCTAACATGTATTAACAGAATAAAGAATGTTAAAAAGTAAACCAGTCGTGCACTTTGACTCTTCAATCAGGGAGTTTAACTGTACAGCCTGATCGTTTTATAAGGAATTCTCTTTTAATTAAATTTCAGTGAAATAACTGTTTGGCTAAAGCTTATTAGATGCTTTTTTAGTTCTGAATCTTTTATCAAATTATGTAAAATAGTCTTTATTTCTGCTGAGAGTTGTAAACAATTTTTTTTAAAGGAAACATTTTAAAATTCTGTAAATTGCTACAGTAGTGGTGTTAGCATATAAGTGAAGCTTTGTCCAAGAAGTGTGAATAAAATGTCCAGTTCGCTTGTATTGGTCCAATATCATGTCCTTTTGTATTTTGTGGTTAAAAATATTACATTAGCACTCCCCATTCACCCCCCTGAATCTAAGGCATATATATTGTTCTTAATTTGCAGGAAAGTTCCCGTTGGTGGTCTATAGAGTTAAACACCAATCTCAGGCAGTCTGTGGCTCTGTGTATAGAAATACCTAGATTTGCTTAAAGAGAGAGTTCTTTCTTTCCCACATAGGAATCTGTGTGATCAGTAGGATTACCTAGAACCATCTATAAGAATTAGCTGAGCGTCTCTTCTGAGGAGGTTCTGATTAAATGCACTCACTTTCCTCTCAGGATCACTCAGAAACTTGAAGCCCAGGAACATACTGCACAGCAAGGACAACAAATGGGAAACTGCTTGTCCTTCCAAGCATATAAATAGGCCATCTTACGAACTCTGGTTTTAAAGGGATTTTGTATCAGCTGGACTATACACAAACCAAATATAAATCACTTTTAATAGGGTTTGAAAAATGTCATAATTTACCTGGAATTGGCAAGTGTCCTGGAAACATGAGGTCCTGGCTATCTCCTGCTATGAATTTGTGGGTAGGGTTCAGAGATTCAGAAGGGACCATTGTGATCAGCTCGTCTGACCTCCTGTGTAACAGGTCAGAACTTTCCCCAGAATAATTCCTAGAGCAGATCTTCTAGAACAACATCCAATCTTGATTTTAAAATGTTCAGTGATGGAGAATCCAACAGGACCCTTGGTAAGTTGTTCTAATGGTTAATTACTCTTGCCATTAAAAATTGCGCTTTAGTTCTACTCTGAATTTGTCTCGCTTCAGCTTCCAGCCATTGGATCATGTTATGTCTTTCTCTGCTAGATTGATGAGCCCATTATTAGATATTTGTTCCTCATGTAGATACTCTTAGACTGTAATCAGATCTCTCTTTAATCGTGTCTTTGTTAAGCTAAATAGATAGACTCAAGGAGCAAAATCTTTATAAGGCCAGTTTTTTAATCCTTTCATCATTCCCATGCTCTTCTCTTAACTCTCTCCAATTTATTAACATCCTTCTTGAATTGTGGGCATCAGAACTGCTCGCACTATTCCAGCAGCGGCTGCACCAGTACTAAATACAAAGGTAAATGAATCTCTCTGCTTCTACTGGAGATTCCCCTGTTTATGCACGTAAGAACTGCATTAGCCCTTTTGGCCACAGAGTCACTCTGGGGTGGGGGTGGGGGTGGGAGGATCTCATGTTCAGCTGATTAGCTACTATGACCCACTTTTTCTGTCACTGCTTCCCAGGATAAAGTATCCCAGCCTATAAATATGGCCTACATTCTTTGCTCCTAGATGCATACATTTACATTGAGCTGCATTAAAATGCTGCTTGCTTGCTTGCACCCATTTTACCAAGCAATCAAGCTTGCTCTGAATCAGTGCCCTGCCCTTTCATTATTTACCACTCTCCCAATTTTTGCATCATCTGCAAACTTCATCAGTGATGATTTAATGTTTTCTACCAGGTCATTGATAAAAATGTTAAATAACATAGGGCCAAGAACTGATGTCCACTGGAAATACACCTGCTTGATGATAATTCCCTGATTACAATTACATTTCAAGACCTATCGTTTAGCCAGTTTTTAACCCATTTAATGTGTACCATGTTAATTTTATATTATTGTCATTTTTTATCAGAACGTCATGCAGCACCAAGTCAGACGCCATACAGAGGTCAGTATATCAAATCAACACTACTACCTTTATCAACCAAATTTGTAATCGCATCGAAAAGAGATATCACGTTAGTTTGACAGGGTCTATTTTGAATAAACCCCTGTTGATTGGCATGTATTACATTATTCTCCTTAACTTGTGTATTAATCAATTCCTGTATCAGCTGCTCCGTTATCTTGCCTGGGATCGATGTCAGGCTGACAGGCCTATAATTATGCCCATCATACTGTTTACCCTTTTAAAAATTGGTACGTTAGCTTTCTTCCAGTCTCCTGGAATTTCCCCGGTGCTCCAAGACTTATTGAAAATCAACAGTAACAGTCCAGCAAATGCCTCAGCTCTTTTAAAACTCTTGGATGTTATCTGGACCTGCTGATTTTAAAATGTTTAACTTTGGTAGCTTCTGTTTAACACCCTCTAGAGCTACGAGTGGGGAAGCATGAGTGTTCTCACCATGTGATGAGACTCTATCGTCTGCTGCTGTGCCCATCGCCCAGGATAAAGTATCCAGACTGCAGTGGTCAGCAGCTCCCAGTGTAGACTACTGACACTTTGCCACAGTTCTGGCAGCAGTGAAAGGGAGGTAGTAATTGCCAAGGGTGCCCTCCTAAAGTTACATGGGTTCCAAAGGAGCAGAAGAAACTGTACAGTAACTCCTCACTGAAAGTCATCCCAGTTAACATTGTTTCATTGACGACTCTCTTGTTTATTCAATTCCTTTTTGAAATCTTTCTTGTTTATCCAATTCCTTTTCGAAGTCGTCATCTTCTGAAGAATTGATGCTTGAATTATCTCCATTTCCCCATGAAGATTGAAGATGTCTCCAGGATGGACGCTCAAACAAGCTCAGAGTGGAGATGGAAGTTTGAGAACAGCCTGCTATTTCTGAAGGATGTGAACTTTCCAAAACCTCAAATTTGATTGTTGATGACTCCTTTTGTTGTGTTTCATTTTCTTCAACCTCTTTCGCCGAGTTCAAATGTAGCAATAGTTTTTGTTTTTTGAGTTGGCTAGCAATATCAAGGAGCCCTTCCTTTGCCTTTGGTATTTCCCTTGAGGTAAGAAGAATCCGATATTGTGGGTCAACATAAACTCCAGCAAGGAAATGAATGTTGTCAAAAAGCTTCTCTTTGAGTTTCTGCATGGAGGATAGAATTCTTTCTGCAATTTGTCCATCATTTTCTTGCAAGAATTTTGACAGTTTTCGCCATTCCTTCATTAAAACTCCCAAGGTTACATAGACAGCTTGAAGATTCACGGTTGTTTGGTTTGGCTTTGTCAAGAGGTCTCACAGGTTCTTCACTTTGCCCCATTCTGGTTTTGTTAACTTGAGTTCTCTTATTCCAGCAGCAGCCAGTTGTTCACAGTAAGATTGAAAAACGAGAAGCCAATCAATCATCGCAAATGTTGAACCCCAGTTAGTCACAGTATCCAATGATTGAGTTACCTCATGTAAATCAAGCAGAACACTTCAAATACTTGGGGTTCGTGGTTTGACAATTACTTGTCAAATTTTTGCCAGAAATTTCTTTGCATGTTCCTTGTTCAGTCCATCCCAGATTGCCAACTGAAGAGTGTGAATAGTCTTTTGGACTTTTGAGTCATCCTCATGAAGCCAGATGTTGGAAGTATGAGACTAAGGTCATTAACCCATTGTGCAGCAGCATCCATTTTGAGTTTGATTTCATCCATTCCTTTAGTTCCTTCATCAGGCAAAATAGCTTCATTTCTGTTCACATCCCTGTTCTCAGAGGTAGAAATGATTTCATTGTCCTCGCTGAAATTTTTAACAGCACACATCATGTTTGCTGCATTGTCAACGCAGATGCTCAGCACTTGCATTTCACTGATCCCAAATTTTTCTAAAATAGCTTTTACTTGATTTTTCACGTACAAAGAGTTGTGATGCCCTTCACCGTTGATTATGTCCAAGGTTTTTACCACAGCTTTATCTTTTCCTCCTCCGTAGTACTGAGTATTGATTGCAAGGAAATTTCTGTTTCCATGGGTTGCCACATGCATTTTCAGGTAGCACACTTTTTGCTCCAAAGCTTTCTTGAGCTCTTTGCAACCAGACTCAGCTGTGCTGACAACTATATGACACACTGCATCGTGCCCTGTTAAAATGCCAAGCTGCCGATCCATTTCACCTGCAATTTTTTTGAATCCTTTGTTCTTTAGCCTGAAGGTAGTGAGCAGTGTTGAACTCAAGCAAACCATTTCCCATCAGCCCTTCACGGAAAGTATTGGCATCCATGGTGACTGTAACCTTTGAGGACTTCAAATATGAATCAAGTTTTGTTTGCTCAATTTTGGGTTTCTTTTCAGATAAAGCTCTACAAAAAATCTTTTCTCCAGGAGTTTTCAAAGAGACAGATGAACGTTGTTTAGCCACATCAGCTTTCGGTTTTGCCTCATCTTCCTGGTCCTTTTTTGTAACCAGAGCCGCATAGTTTTCAGGATGGTTATGTTTTACATGCCACCAAAGGTTGAAACTTTTCACAGCACGTGCTTCTCTTGTCTTGAAGCTACATGGTTTGAGCTCACCATTCACTTCCTTTTCCACCTTGCACATTGCCGATTTCTTTGCTTTTCCCAAAAGCCCATATTAGGGCTTTTCAAATTCAAAAATAAAGACGTCGTTGAGATCCTTTTCCATAAATTGGCTATCGATCATGGGGGCAAATTTGATTTTTTGGTTGAAGCCATGGCCAAATCTTCTTGTGCTGCTACTGCATCCAAATGTTTCTTGTTATGATCTTCGAAAAGCAATGAACAAAAGCATTACATTTTTTTATAATGTACCTGCATGTGATATCTTAACCACTTAAGGTACTTTGAATTTATTTTGGATTTTCTGGACAAAAATGATCACATTTTCTTTTTACACAAAATTATTATTAAAGTATATTTTAATATTTTAACATTTCTTGCAGTTTTTATGAAATAAGAGGTATTTCAATATACATAATTAATATAAATTTTTTTGATAAATAGCCAGTTACTTTTTCTTATGAAATGTTGTGGTAAAATATTCAAAATATTTTCCAAGTTCTTAATTAATATCTCAAAAATGCTTTAATATAGATATATCAATGAAATTTGGTATGTGCCATAGCCTTAGTACGTGCTATCGCTGTTCTACAACATTAATTGTTGGGAAGTAACGAGGCTACACGTTTCCAGCCTGATGAAAGAAAAACATATTTCCAAAAATTTGCTGTCTTTACTAAAGCCTGTGCTTGCAACTTGAATCTGCTTTCCCACTGAAGTTTATTTCCAACATTCTATCATGCCACATCATTCAAATAAAATTATTTAAACTACAGGCATCGTGAGCTGGGGGGACTTGGCCAATTTTATTTAATATTTTTAAAATCTTTGACTATTTAAGAGATACAACCCTGGATATGATTTAATGCTAAAACGTTGCATTAAAATGATCTTAATTTATTTTGTTTAATTAACCGTTTCCGAGAAAACTGTTTAAAAATTTTAATCTGCTTAGATGCTTAGAATGATACAAACATTTTTACATATTACTTATTTTTCAACTTTGGAACCATACATTTTAAATGTAATAATAAATAAAAACCTAAAATTATTAACTTATTATGGAACATAATATTACCTGTCATAGCCAGGGGCAATCGACAATAAGCCTTTCTTGACAAATGAAATAAAAGTGACCAATCGTCATTTTGGGATGCTTATGGTTTAAATAATTTTGGATAATGTAATATGGTAGCACATACTAACGCTGAGAGACACACATAATTTCATTACTTTATATTAAAGCATTTTTGAGATATTAATCAGAAATTAAATTTTCATCACCTCCTTGAAAGGACTGTAGCTCCCTTAGGAAGAATTTTAGGACATGGGTTCACAGAAACGTTTTTTCTTTGGGATTCACCCCCAAAGTTGTGTTGGACATTTTCCAATCACTCAGGATATATCACAAAAATCACTCCTAATTTATGCAAAAATGTTTACTGTATATTTATATGCCTGCTGCACGTGACTTTTTCAGTAAATTTAAAATTACAAGCAACACTACCAAAACAACACTACCATTGAACAGATAACATATAAAATTACAAACAACACTACCATTGAACAGATAACATATAAAATAAGTCCGCCAGAGTGATATGGGAGCATGTACAAACGAACAAATGTACCAGTAACGGGAGCCTGTGTGAGAAAGGAGCTTAAGTGGTTAATATCTCTTGCAATATCTTAATATATCAATAAACAAAAACATTTTTTGCAATATACCTGTTTGTGTATCTTAAATATTGTGTCTTGCATCACACTTTTCTGTAATCGCAGCACTTAGCGTGTCTCGTTGATCAACCCTTACAGAAGAAGTATCAACACATACTAATCTAACTAATCTACGCGAGTATGTACTCACCTAACCTTGGCACAAGGGTGGGAGCTGTCTGCAGTGTTGCCGGATGTCTGATAATTATCTGAATCTTTAATAAAACATCTCCAGAAAACGTTGTAATTTTGTATCTGTACATTAAATCTTGATTTCGACTGAAGTGAGAATAACTGTGACATATTACGTAAAGTGGTAAAGTAGATGTTAATATAAATTGTTATACAATCTAAAACTTTTTGGCACCTTTAGGACTTTCTTGCTAAATATCATTCATTTTGGACTGAAAATGAAAAAAAACCAAAACAAAACTGGAGCAGTCAAGATTTTCTCTGCTCCGGTTCTGCTCCAGCTCCGGGCAAAAACCTGCAGCTCCACTGCTCCGCGCTCCAGCTCCGCTCCAAAGCCCTGTTTGCGGGAATATGCAATCAGTCAACCCTACGCTCCACTGATGCAGCAACTCATGCTGTTGGACGCCATCAGGGGTCGAGGGACATCTACCTAGAACACATCACCAGACATCAGCCATACCAGGAGAGAGGAGCTGGAGTGCGGATGAGAAGCACAGTCAGGAAAGTAACTGAAATACTTCCCCTATAGATTGTATATTCTAATGACTCTAAATCAGTGGTTCCCAAACTAGGGTTCATGAAATGTTACAAGGGGTTCTCAGAAAATATTCCCTAATGGCAGACAAAGCTGTCTCTAGGGATCCCAGGCAGCATGGGGCCAGCAGCCCAGACTTCCAAGAGCAAAGCAGATCAAAGCAAGCATATCTATCACACTGAGACAAGGAGTCGTCCAGTGGCACTTTAAAGGCTAACAGATTTATTTGGGCATAAGCTTTCATGGATAAAAAAACCTCACTTCTTCTGCTCAAATAAATCTGTTAATCTTTAAGGTGCCACCAGACTCCTTGTTGTTTTTGTGGATACAGACTAACACGGCTACCCCCTGATACTTATCTCACTGAGGAGATTTAAACTTCAAGACTCCTTATAAGAAATGGAAAGGGAGGTGGATATCTTCTGCTGTTTGTAAAATTAAATAGGCAGCTAATATTGTTTTTAAAATGATTATGAAGAACAAGTTTAAGCTTTGTTGTAACGTGCGTTGTTTGCCCGGACTGCTTAAGTCCTGAATGCTTGTGTAGGAGGAACTCTTTGAGTTGGCTTCTTAAATACCTTCGTGGTGTTTCACATCTGATATTTCTTGATGAAACATAGGAGCCTTGTCTTATAACAGGCTTATTCAAAGTGATACAGGCTACAAAAGTGAGATCTTGGAAGAATGTTGTTGTTTTCATAATGTAATAAAAATACTATAATGATAAATAACAATAATAAATAGTAATAAGCATGTCATAAAAAACAAATTTTATATTTCCAAGATCACTGCTTTTATAGTTTATTCTCAGGTAAAGGAGAAAATCCCTGCCAATATTCATTTTTAGGAGGGGGCTCATGAGACTTGACAGTTTAGTGAAAGGGGTTCAGAAGTTGTTAAAAGTTTGGGAACCACTGCCCTAAATTCTCCCTTACTGAGGGACCATCTACACTCAGTGCAATATTTGCTTTCTACCACCAAACTCTTCATGAGTGATGTACCCCTGTGTTCGGATTCTAATATCTAAACTATCATTAAATGTATCTAACTGTGGGTTATTGCTGCTGGTGTACTAATGTATCTGATGACTTTTAAAGCAAAGGTTGTATTTGTGAAGAATCAGAGGGTTAGGCGTGTTAGTCAGGCTCTGTAATCTGTAGTCTGGAGCTTGCCTCTCCGAAGTGGGTATTCACCCATGAAAATTTCTGCCCAATACTTCCTTTGTACTTGTGGAGAACCTAAGCACCCTGCCCCGTGTCCAGACACACTTTCCTTAACCTGAGCATTACATAAGTATTTAGCATTAGCTTTAATAACACGTTTAACTAGAGGAGGACGAGCCTGGGCTGGATGTGACGGACACTGGGGGCTGCTCGGGAGAGATGTTCTGACTAGACAGGCCGGGCCGGGCGCTCTCTGCACACACAGGCAGCTGCTCCGGCGCGGCCCCTAGGGGGCGCAGCTGTCACTCTGAGGGGGGGAGCCGCGCGCCTGCGCAGTGCCGCGCCGGAGGGAGGTGCGGCGTGAGACGGCCGCGGCCCAGGCAGGCAGAGGCAGGTCGGGCAAGTGGCCGGCAGCCCCTCCCCCCCGCACCCGGCCGGGAGCCCAGCCCCGGCCCCTCCGGATGTGATCGCTGGCCCGGCGGGGGGAGAGCGCCGCCCCCTGCCTGCGCAGCGCCCAGCGCGGCCTGCGGAGCCCGGCCCGCATGAGGAGCGGCCAGCGCCGGCCGGGCCGAGCCGAGGGCAAGCGGGGGCCGCCTCCTGGCGCAGGCCGGCCTGTCCCTGCCGCGCGGCGCCGCCCCATGCCCCGGGCGCTGTAGCCGGGGCTGCGCGCTGCGTTCCGGGGGCGGGAGGCCGGGCGGGCCCGGCGCGGAGCGGCGAGCCGGGCCCCACAGCCCCCGATGCGGGGGAGCCGCCGCCGGGGCCATGCAGCCGCCGCCGCAGCCCTACGAGTTCTTCAGCGAGGAGAACGGCCCCAAATGGCGGGGGCTCTTCGTGCCCGCGCTGCGCAAGGTCAGTCCGGCCGCCGGCTCCGGAGGGGTGAGGGGGTGTGACGGGCCTGGCGGGGCTCGGCTCGGGCCTCCGCTGCCCCCGCGCGCCTCCATCCTCCCCTACCTCTGCGCGCCAACCTGGGTACACCCCTGTGCGCCCCCTTCACCTCCTCCCCTACCCCCCCGCGCGCCCCCTTCACCTCATCCCTAATCTCATCACCTGTGCGCCTCCATCCTCCCCGGTCCCCGCGCACCCAGCCTATGTTCACCCCTGTGCGCCCCCTTCGCCTCCTCCCCTGTGCGCCTCCATCCTCCCCGGCCCCCGCGCGCCCCCTTCACCTCATCCCTAATCTCATCCCCTGTGCGCCTCCATCCTCCCCTACCTCTGCGCACCCACCCCATGTACACCCCCGTGCGCCCCCTTCACCTCATCCCCCGTGCGCCCCCTTCACCTCATCCGTCATCTCATCCCCTGTGCGCCTCCATCCTCCCCTACCTCTGCGCACCCACCCCATGTACACCCCTGTGCGCCCCCTTCACCTCATCCTCTACCCCCGCGCGCCCACCCTGTGTACACCCCTGTGCGCCCCCTTCACCTCCTCCCCTACCCCCCCGCGCGCCCCTTCACCTCATCCGTCATCTCATCCCTGTGCGCCTCCATCCTCCCCGGCCCCCGCGCGCCCACCCTGTGTACACCCCCGTGCGCCCCCTTCGCCTCCTCCCCTGTGCGCCTCCATCCTCCCCGGGCCCCGCGCACCCACCCTGTTTACACCCCTGTGCGCCCCCTTCACCTCCTCCCCTACCCCCCCGCGCGCCCCCTTCACCTCATCCGTCATCTCATCCCCTGCGCGCCTCCATCCTCCCCTACCTCTGCGCGCCCCCTTCACCTCATCCGTCATCTCATCCCCTGTGCGCCTCCATCCTCCCCGGCCCCCGCACGCCCACCCTGTGTACACCCCTGTGCGCCCCCTTCGCCTCATCCCCTACCCCCGCGCGCCCACCCTGTGTACACCCTTGTGCGCCCCCTTCACCTCCTCCCCTGCGCGCCTCCATCCTCCCCTACCTCTGCGCACCCCCTTCACCTCATCCGTCATCTCATCCCCTGTGCGCCTCCATCCTCCCCGGCCCCCGCGCGCCCACCCTGTGTACACCCCCGTGCGCCCCCTTCACCTCCTCCCCTACCCCCCCGCGCGCCCCCTTCACCTCATCCGTCATCTCATCCCCTGTGCGCCTCCATCCTCCCCTACCTCTGCGCACCCACCCCATGTACACCCCTGTGCGCCCCCTTCACCTCATCCTCTACCCCCGCGCGCCCACCCTGTGTACACCCCTGTGCGCCCCCTTCACCTCCTCCCCTACCCCCCCGCGCGCCCCCTTCACCTCATCCGTCATCTCATCCCCTGTGCGCCTCCATCCTCCCCGGCCCCCGCGCGCCCACCCTGTGTACACCCCCGTGCGCCCCCTTCGCCTCCTCCCCTGTGCGCCTCCATCCTCCCCGGGCCCCGCGCACCCACCCTGTTTACACCCCTGTGCGCCCCCTTCACCTCCTCCCCTACCCCCCCGCGCGCCCCCTTCACCTCATCCCTAATCTCATCACCTGTGCGCCTCCATCCTCCCCGGTCCCCGCGCACCCAGCCTATGTTCACCCCTGTGCGCCCCCTTCGCCTCCTCCCCTGTGCGCCTCCATCCTCCCCGGCCCCCGCGCGCCCCCTTCACCTCATCCCTAATCTCATCACCTGTGCGCCTCCATCCTCCCCGGTCCCCGCGCGCCCACCCTGTGTACACCCCCGTGCGCCCCCTTCACCTCCTCCCCTGTGCGCCTCCATTCTCCCCTACCTCTGCGCACCCCCTTCACCTCATCCCTCATCTCATCCCCTGTGCGCCTCCATCCTCCCCTACCTCTGCGCACCCCCTTCACCTCATCTCATCCCCTGTGCGCCTCCATCCTCCCCTACCTCTGCGCACCCACCCCATGTACACCCCTGTGCGCCCCCTTCACCTCATCCCCCGTGCGCCCCCTTCACCTCATCCGTCATCTCATCCCCTGTGCGCCTCCATCCTCCCCGGCCCCCGCGCGCCCACCCTGTGTACACCCCCGTGCGCCCCCTTCACCTCCTCCCCTGTGCGCCTCCATCCTCCCCTACCTCTGCGCACCCCCTTCACCTCATCCCTCATCTCATCCCCTGTGCGCCTCCATCCTCCCCTACCTCTGCGCACCCACCCCATGTACACCCCTGTGCGCCCCCTTCACCTCATCCCCTACCCCCGCGCGCCCACCCTGTGTACACCCCCTGTGCGCCCCCTTCACCTCATCCTCTACCCCCGCGCGCCCACCCTGTGTACACCCCTGTGCGCCCCCTTCACCTCATCCCCTACCCCCGCGCGCCCACCCTGTGTACACCCCCTGTGCGCCCCCTTCACCTCATCCTCTACCCCCGCGCGCCCACCCTGTGTACACCCTTGTGCGCCCCCTTCACCTCCTCCCCTGCGCGCCTCCATCCTCCCCTACCTCTGCGCGCCCCCTTCACCTCATCCGTCATCTCATCCCCTGTGCGCCTCCATCCTCCCCGGCCCCCGCGCGCCCACCCTGTGTACACCCTTGTGCGCCCCCTTCACCTCCTCCCCTGTGCGCCTCCATCCTCCCCTACCTCTGCGCACCCCCTTCACCTGATCCCTCACCTCATCCCCTGTGCGCCTCCATCCTCCTCTACCTCTGCGCACCCACCCCATGTACACCCCTGTGCGCCCCCTTCACCTCATCCCCTACCCCCGCGCGCCCACCCTGTGTACACCCCCTGTGCGCCCCCTTCACCTCATCCCCTACCCCCGCGCGCCCACCCTGTGTACACCCCCTGTGCGCCCCCTTCACCTCATCCCCTACCCCCGCGCGCCCACCCTGTGTACACCCCTGTGCGCCCCCTTCACCTCATCCTCTACCCCCGCGCGCCCACCCTGTGTACACCCTTGTGCACCCCCTTCACCTCCTCCCCTGCGCGCCTCCATCCTCCCCTACCTCTGCGCGCCCCCTTCACCTCATCCCTCATCTCATCCCCTGTGCGCCTCCATCCTCCCCGGCCCCCTGCGCACCCACCCTATGTACACCCCTGTGCGCCCCCTTCGCCTCATCCCCTGTGCGCCTCCATCCTCCCCTACCACCACGCGCACTTACCCCCCGCACCTCCACCCTGTGTACACCCCCTGTGCTCCCCCATCCTGTGCACCCCCCACCTCATCCCTCACCTCATCCCCTGTGCACCTCCCACCCTTTGCTACCCCCCATGTGCACTTATCCTCCGCCTACATCTCCTGCACCCCCTACCTTATCCCCGCTACACTCCTCACCTCATCTCACCTCCATCCCCTGTGCACCTCCCACCCTCCGCTACTCTCGCAGTCACTTACCCCCCCACATCTCCTGTACCCCCTGCGTGCCCCCTTCCTGTATACATCCCCGCTACGCCCTTCATTCTCATTCCCTGTGCACCTCCATCCTCTGCATGCCCGTCTCCTGTGTACATCCCTGTGCATCTCCCTCACCTCATCCCTCACTCCATCCCCTGTGCACCCGCATCCTCCGCTACCCCCCGCACTCATCCCCCCAGTCTCCTGTACACCGCGCACACCCCCTTCCTGTGTACATCCCCTGTGCACTCTCACTTCATCCCTGCTACCCCCCTCACTTCATCCCCCTATGCATCCCCCTCACATCATCCCTCAGTACATCCCTGAGACTGCATCCACTGTGCACCTCCCACCTCATCCCTGTGCACCTTCATCCTTCCCTACCTCTCGCATGCCCCCTTCCTGTGTACATCTCCTGTGCACCCCGACCTCATCCCTGCTGCACCCCTCACTTCATCCCTCTGTGCATCTCTATCCTCCGCTACGCTTCTGCGTGCCCCCATCCCTTGTACATCCCCTGTGCACCCCCTCACCTCATCCCTCACTCCATCCTGTGCACCTCCATCCTCCACTACCCCCAGCACGCACTTACCCAACCTTGTCTCCGGTACACCCTGCTTTACCCCCACCACTTGATTGCATCCCCTATGCACCTCCCACCTCATCCCCACCACATCCCTCACCTAATCCCGTGTACCCTCATCCTCACTACACCCCTCACCTCATCCCCTCTGCACCTCTCACCTAATTCTGTGCATCCTCATTCCCTCTGCACCTTCCACCTCATCCTCACTACACCCCTCACCACATCCTCTGTGCACACTCATCCGTGCTATACCCTTCATCTCCTCCCCTGTGTATCCTATCCCCACTACAGCCCTCACCACATCCTCTGTGCACCTCCGTCTCCTCTAATGCGTCATTTCTGAACCCTCCACCATGTCTACATCCCCGCTACATCACCTATCACATCCACACCCCTTTGCACCTCCTCTCACTACGTTCTCTCCCCCAATCCTGGGGCAGCCCCACCATGTCCCTGTCCCTTCATCCCCCTCCCTAGTGTACCCCTCCACTAATAATACATCCGGCCATCCCCTGTACACCCCACCACCACATCCACACCCACCCACCCCCTATGTGCAGCCCAGCCAGCCAACTGCTATACACCACGTCTACCCGTCTTCTATATACCCTCCACCACATATGCACCTACCTACCCACTATACACCCCCATTCCCTATACTCCCCCCAGCCACCCAGCCCTGTGCATACACATCCAGCATCCCCGAGACACCCGGTCCTCCTACTGGCCTATATTTGGTCCACCCCCTATGCCCACAGCCTTCTCCTCCTAATGCCCCTGTCCCCACCATGCATTCCTCAGCTCCATCTGATAGGTTTAATAATGTGCTCAACAGACTGTCATAGTAGGGGCTTCCATTACATAACAGTCTCTTTCCTGCCCCACACACCCAGCGATCCAATACGTTTCCTAAAGCCGCTGTCCCCACTTTACATCTAGTGCCTCTTTGTGTAGAAGATGCTGTTGGGTACTGCTGTGTGCATGCTAGACATTGAGGGGCCTAGGCAGGAGCATTCTGCCCCGTGCTCCTCCCCGCAGCACACTCTTGAATTTGGCTGCTGTGCTCATCCATGGGAGACTCCTCACTGTGCTACCAAGTTGTCTCCAAAACACCTTGTGTGAGCGGGCAGCCCACACACATACCATAATACCCTCCCAGAAGAAGGCTGTTATGAACAGTTGTCTATGAGATTCTGATTGGCTTACTAAGCTGCCCCTCGCCTACCTATCTCCTTCCTCCCAAAGCCAGACTGCTTTACAGAACTGTGTGAAAGACTGTTAAAGGGTACATCCTGTACCCCAATACCCGTCCCAAACCAGGCTTTTTCACTGACTGTCTTACTAGTGTCTCTAATGTACTCTGAGAAGAAAACAGCTGCTCCTGGTTATGTAGATTGTGTATGTTTGTGAGAAACAACTGCCCTAGTGCATAAATGGGAGAGAAGTTGTGTATGGGAAACTATTTTAATTGTAAGTTTCTTGGGGAGGGGTCTGTCATTTGGATAGGAGTTTATGTAGTGCCTAGCACAGGGGTAGGCAACCTATGGCATGTGTGCCATAGGCAGCACGCAAGCTGATTTTCAGTTGCACTTACACTGCCCAGGTTCTGGCCACTGGTCTGGGGGGCTCTGCATTTTAATTTATTTTTAAATGAAGCTGCTTAAACATTTTAAAAACCTTACTAACTTTACATACAATAGTTTAGTTATATATTATGGACTTCTAGAAAGACCTTCTAAAAACATTAAAATGTATTACTGACACGCGAAACCTTAAATGAGAGTGAATAAATGAAGACTCGGCACACCGCTTCTGAAAGGTTGCTGACCCCTGGCCTAGCACAGTGGGGTCCTGGTCTAGGTTTGGCATCCGTAGGCACTATCATACAAATAGTTAATCATAATAATTAGAGAGATGCTAGTGTGTGCTTCAAGGAAGGAAGGAGAGACTGTTTCTTTTTTCCAAAAGCAGTTTTAAGAGTGACATCAGATTGGTAGACTGCGTAGATGTGGGATACACACCTTTCGCCTCTTGTGTGTATCTGGGGTGGTGTTTCTCGTTATCAAAGGCCACCGAACTCAGCTAAATGCTCTTGTGGCCAACCTAAAGAGAGCACCTTGTCTGTAGTAAGAATCCTGGATGCTTTGCTTTTCACCCCTGAATTTCCTCTTTGGGTCAGTCAGAAGTTTAGAGCATGCCACACTGTGCAGCTTCCACCCCCAGATGCTTGCCAGGGTTTTAAAGCATGCAGCATCTCTCCATGCATGTTGTTCTTTCTGTATCTCTCCAGTTTCAGGATTACACTTAAAGATGGTAAACCTCTGTCCCTTCCCTCTGGATGAAAATGACTTATGGTGTAGCTTTACCAGTTTGATCCAAAAGGATAGGATGTATTTTAATTTCAAATTTTGTTAAGTTGAAATTTTCTTCTTGGGATCCTAAAACAAAAAATATTGATACAGTCTCTAGTCCGTTAATGTTATTGTTGCCAATTTACTGCTATAAACTTGGTTTTGTTATGAGGAAACAGAACTGGGGTATTTGAATTTCTCTAAAAGAGAGAGAATATGTGTGAATTTTTGTAAAAGATTCTTAGCTGCTTATGGAAACACCCACCCCCCCCATCAAAGTTCCTTGTCTGGAGTACCCACCCTTAATATGAAGCAATCCTATTGTAATGTGCATTTGTTTAATAAGTATGAAATGTCAAAGAGTCAAAGTAAAATTGTATCAGTGTTCCAATTATTGTAATCCCAGACAGGATATTAAAGGGCAATGTCAGGTTTAAAACCACAGCAATGAAGGTGTTTACAGTTTTAAAATTTTCTTTTTTAATGTGTCACTGTGCTGTTTACACATTGAACTTATTTCACTTTAGACTATGAAAACAGACAGCTTTGTAGTTCTGCCGGGCTTGGGTTCCAAATACTTAAAGGGAAGTTGTTTTGTTTAAAAAAAAAAAAAAAAAAAAGCTTCCACTGAAACTAAATGCAAATACATTAAAACATTTGTTGGTCCCAAAAGAAGCTATCAAAGGGGATAAAAATTGATAATTAAAAAAAAATCACAACCTGGATCTTTTATGTGAATACATTTTTATTAAAAATAATTCTGTTTAAAATTTGAAATTCTGGCTATGTTAAGGCCTAAATCTATTAATAAATAATTTAAATTAAAAAAAGCAGTACGTTTGCTGTTGGAGTTTTAAAGACAGTCAAACCACTGAACTGGTGGAAGTCCCTGGCTAAATGCATGGAACCAGAGTTTACTGAAGTGCTAAGCCAACCTTTGACAGCACTAGCACTAGCCTCGTCAGCAAGTTTAGAGAGAATATTTTCTTCATTTCAGTTTATTGATCAAGTTCATGTCAATTACTAGTTCATTCAAAGTTGAAAAAGCAGGAAAGTTTGTTTTTCTCTTCCCATCTATGAATAAAAATAAGCTGAGAGAGAAAGAAATCTTAGATCTTTTAGAACTAGTAGGATATTGTGACCAGAAACAATCAGTAAAATTCACTAGCAAAAGATATTTTCTTTGCTTAATATATCAGTTAGTTTTAAATGCAAAATGCGTTTTGATAAACATTTTTCTTACATATCAGCACATTTAAGGTAGTTTTATTTAAACAATTGTAAATATTTTGTGCATTTTATTTGAATTCCAATTTCCATCCCCATGCAGCTTGACACAAATCATAAATAAAAAATTATCTAGGAAATATATGTTCACCATTTTCTAACATAAATGTTAAAAATCAAGATTTGAATAAATGTGTGTTAAAATATATCATTGTTTAAATGTATAGAGAGGTAGTGTAGCAAACAGTACAAAATTATGTCTACCAATGAGTATCTGCTATTCTTTAGGAAAATAATTGATATACAAATACAAAACAAGATTAAAATTAAAGATTTAAATAAGGGTTTCCAGCAGGCTGATTTCATTTATAACAATCTTAAGTGTTACTTTTAATAAGTAAAACATTTCAAAGAGAAGTGTGTTCTTTTTTTGAAAAAAGAACAGGAGTACTTGTGACACATTAGAGACTAACAAATTTATTTGAGCATAAGCTTTCGTGGGCTACAGATCACTTCTTTGGATGCATAGACTGGAACATACAGTCAGAAGATATTTATACATACAGAGAACATGAAAAGGTGGAAGTAGCCATACCATCTGTAAGAGGCCAGTTGGTATGGCTACTTCCACCTTTTCATTCTCTCTGTATGTATAAATATCTTCTTGCTGTATGTTCCAGTCTATGCATCCGATGAAGTGAGAAGGGAGCTTACCGCAGGTCCTGTCAGATTTATTTAGACATAAGCTTTCGTGGGTAAAAAACCCACTTCTTCAAGATGCATGAAGAAGTGGGTTTTTTTACCCACAAAAGCTTATGCCCAAATAAATCTGTTAGTCTTTAAGATGCCGCCGGACTCCTTGTTGTTTTTGTGGATACAGACGTACATGGCTACCCCCGATACTTGACACCCTCCTTTCTTGTCATTCTCACAGGTTTCTTACCATGTCACCTGCCATAGTGCCCCAAATTCCCTCCTGGCTTCTCTTTCTCCCACTCTCACCCTCTCCTTCATTCTCCGTAATCTCACATCTCTCTGTCTCCCTCTCTTCCTCATAGTACAAGTATGCCCTAGTCTCCCCCATTCTGGAAACGATGTCCTTTGACCTCCCCACTGTGAGCCTGTTGTAACTACCACCCTGACTTCCTTTGTCTCCAGATACAGCAAGTGAGCCATTTACAGTCGCTGCCTTGAGTTCTGCCTTTCTGGTCTGGCTTCCACCCTGGCTTCACCCTTCACTCTATTAATACCACATTCATCAAAATCACTAATGACCTCATCCTTGGCATAACTCGGAGCCTCTACTTCAGTGGGTCTCAAACTTTTTTACTGGTGACTTCTTTCACAACTCAAGCCTCTGAATGCACCCCCCCCCAAATAAATTAAACATACTTTTAAATATATTTAACACCATTATAAATGTTGGAGGCAAGTGGGGTTTGCGGTGCAGGTTGACAGCTCACGACCCCCCATGTAAAGACCTTGCGACCCCCTGAGGGGTCCTGACACCTGGTTCGAGAACCCTGTTCTACTTCATCCTTAGTCTCCTCACTCTCCCAGTAGCGTTTGACACTGTTTCCTTTCCAGCCATGCCACCCCTTTGTAACCCTTCACTGGCTTCCCTTTCTTCACTGCATCACGTTCAAATTTTTTGTGGTTGTATTAAGGCAGTATGTAACTCTGCTTTCCCCTGCTTATTACATAGTTTCTTATTACATCCCCTGCCTCTGTGCCCTTTGCTCTGTCAGTCATTATAACCTCCAACCTGCTTTGTGTGCTTGTCTCATAATGCTCTGCTACCTTCCATACTTTATGCATGGAATGCCCTTTCTAAACTGGTTTGCAAAGCACTACTCTCATTTAAATCCCTTTTGAAGACCCACTTCTTCTACAGCATCCAAAAAAAACTATCTGACTACTTATTTAATCTATTTTCTGAGTGAATTGTTCATTTATGTGTCAGGGAGGGGGTCAGATATTGGGAGGGAGGAGCCTGAATATGCTGGAGTTGGATTGCTGTTTGGGAAGCAGAGTGGGTTGAATGGTGGCGGGAGGAACTGGCTATGTTTTTCTAAAAAGCAGTTAAGACGTGCCTATCATCATGCAACTCTGTATGTTGTTTCTCTCTCTCCTATTTATGTTTAGATTGGAACAGGGTCTGTGCCTAGAACAGTTTGACACTACCATAGTTTATAAGACCTTAATTCTTTTAACATTTCTGGAGGTTTACTTTTCTAGCCACTTTTAAGGTGCATGGCTTTTGTTCAGTGTCTTCTGGATCCTCTGTTTAATGGAATACAATCAGCTGAAAAAATCACAGT
Source organism: Gopherus flavomarginatus (assembly GCF_025201925.1). Taxonomy (NCBI): domain Eukaryota; kingdom Metazoa; phylum Chordata; order Testudines; family Testudinidae; genus Gopherus; species Gopherus flavomarginatus. Next base: position 155,126,982 of record NC_066621.1, read on the forward strand.
TATGTTTTACGACTATATTTACAGGTAACACCTAAGATTGCTATAACTGAAATAATTTGGTGAATTTTTTTTTCTGTATCTTCAGTTTGCATCTGACAGAACTTTAAGGTCATTATAATTTAATTGCAATAGGGCCCAAATCCTCAGTCAGGATCTAGAGTTACAAGTGTATAGGGAAGCACATTGCCTGTCATATAGATTTTATGATCAGAGGCTCTGATCCCTCAAGCTGATAAATTCAGGTGGGCCTCTGCGCTTATATGAAACTCAGTTGACTACGGTAGGATTTTGTGGGCACATAAAACGCTGTTGATGTGGATCCAGTTTGCAGGCTTGAGGCTTAATTTAAGATGTGGCATAAACAAATGAGTATGAAAAACAATTGGAAGGCAGACAAGGGCATCAGTAATACGATTATGTGCATAGTCTATGTAACTGCGCAGCTATATGGTTCCAGAACTTTTAAGTACTTTTTCCCTCTTCCTTTTTAAAAGAAGCTATTTTTTGTTTTGTAAATTTGAATAGTGGTATAAGTGAGCTTGGGACTGTGGCAGGGAAGAAGCCAGGAGAGCTGTTGGTGAATGATGGATTACGAAACATGGGCAGAAGATGAGTGGGTAAAGGAAAAGTGGCGTGTGCATTAGGGAAAGAGGCATGCCACTATTTGGGGAAATGAGTCCATGACATTAACAATGAAAGTCTTGGAGAACAGTCTGGGAGGAGGTGAATCCCAATGAGGAAGGAGTGGTCATGTCTGGTGCCCTAGTTCCTCCAGAGCTGCAATACCTGTAGTCTGGGGAGTCAGTTTCCTTAAACCCTACAGAGTCAGCTACCATTCATGCTACAGCTACACAGGATTTTATAACTAATTAGAACTACAATCAACCTAAGTGGTAATAAGTTATGCAGCTTGGCTTGTAGCCATATAGCAGATTTTCTGCTCTCACAGTGTTTGCATTCACACCTAGCACTCTACCTAATAGTGTTTGTAGGAATGATTTCTGGGACTCTGTTCCATGGTGACTCAGTCTCTGCACCACATCCTATGGATATTTTAAAAAATCTACACAGTGCAGAAATGTGGGATCTGTGTCTGAATGCGGTGTAGTTGTAGAGATTTGAAAAAGAGCTCTTGTGTGGCTCAAAAGCTTGTCTCTCTTACCAGCAGAAGTTGGTCCAATACAAGATATTATCTCACCCACCGTGTGTCTTGGATGTCTGCCTGCACAGTTATGAGCTGAAGGAGGAGTAGACTTACTTATGGGGTACAGTCAGTATGGTTAAGGGTTCCTGTTCATGCAGTGTAATACTTCTATGCATAGCTACTTGCAGGAATCAAACTGTGTCAGACTAGGCAGGTAAGAGGGTTGGCATACTGTTAAGATTCTCCTGTTAACTAACTGACCATGTGTTTTGTGGATATTAACTGTGCTTTTAGCTAGCTTTGTCTCAAGCCATTTAAAGGCCCCTTACACATGTTAACAGGGGAGCAGCAAAATAGTTAAATTTTGTAAAGGGACATTTTCTTTAAAAGGTGCTGGGTTAGAAACTGCATTTAAAAATTAGCATTGTCAAGTACCAAAAAAAAAATCAAGTTGACAATGTCTTTAACTCATTTATATACCTAACTCCATAACTCTCCTTTTTAGTTGGCTATTAGGAGTGACCATTTTCCAGCTAAACTGGGCAACTGGTGTGTTGAGACTTGTTAGACCTTGTTCAGTGTAAGGCAATCACTAATATGGCAGCACCTGGCTACTTTATTCCCCCCACCTCCCCAAATGTAAGTTTAAATCACCTGGAGAGAGAGACATTATGGGTTGGGAGGTAGAGTTTCCTGTACATTAAAGGGCACCATTATTTTTTTTTTTCCTTATGAAGAGATGGGAAAACATATTCTAAAAATAGAGAAAGAGACTGAATGAATCTGCTTTAGAGCTGTTTCCTGGATTTTAACATTTTGGTATCAGGCAGCTCAAGAGTTTCTTTTATTGGCAGTGATTTATTTATTTTTGACTTGTACACAGTGCATGGAAATACTGACTAGTGTTGGCAAGAACTTATGCTGCTTGATCTAGTAAATATGTAACCTGAATATTTTAATCACTCTGCTTGCTCCCAAATTTATAAAGTCTGTTCTTGAAGTTAATCAATAAGCATTAAAGTAGCACTGCAAAATTTTAGTCACCCACTTATTTAGGGTGAGTGAAATACCATTCGTTTCTAAATTGTAATCAGTCACTATTGGAAAAGGGGCATAAGCAGAATTTCTGTGCCTGATCTGGTAAACTTTTATGACAATCTTGCAAGGCTATAAATTTAACAAAGGTGTTTTATTTAAATATTCTTCCATAAATCTGACAGGTTTGTGAACTTTTTGCCATTATACTAACCTGTTTGTGGTAGGCATTCTTTTCCCTTTGAAACAGGAAAATTACTATATATCTCCAGTACCTCAGGTAAACAGAGGGACGCAATTTTCTGAAAAAGCAAGTGATTGTTTGAATGCAAATAAAGAAGTGGGATATTTCAATCTAGCCCTCCAAGAAAATAAATTCATATTTTTGGCATTATTTCTTTATAAAACACATGTGTTTGATATTGCATCTTTAGATATCATTTTTTAGTTTATAAACAATAAACTCTTGTTTTGTTTGTTTTTCTTACTACAGTGCTACTTTTTTTTTTCAATCATATGTTAGTTTTAGAAAGGGAGCCTTGTATCAAGTGGTTATGGACCTTGTCTTACCAGACCTTGTTGTGATGTGAAATATATCTAGGCAGTGCAAACAAAATACAGGCTCATTTTATTAATCCAGGCTAAAAAGAAAATTATTTTCAATTCTTCTTTTACTCTTAGTAGTTTTCTTAAATTTTGTTGTTGTTTTTAGAGGCAATTGTTGCCTCTTGCTTCTATATTCAGGATTTAATTGGACACAATCCCAAAAGAGAAACCCAATTTGTCCCTAAACTTGATACCATCGGTTTCATCCTTGGAATAGGTGCACCATGATTTTCTCTGAGGTGACATTTTTCCCAAGCATTTGGCAGCAGAAATGTTAGTGTCATTTGGAAGGAATTTTGAAGCTTTGCTTCATCTAGGCAGTTTCCCATTTCCTTGATTTACTTCTCCAGAGTAATCTTTGCGTGGTGTAGTGACCTATCAGGAAGTTCTATAGCAATCTTTTCCTAGCTAATGCTCCCATGGATGCAGTGAAAATCTTAACCAGAACCCTGGCAATCCATGGGACAGCCTGTAGGTAACTAGAGACTACTCCCTTGGAAAGGAAATACCCATGTGAAGCAGGTGCTGGACTCACTTAAATTTGCAAGTGATAAACTCTTGAGAAGGCATTAGAAGGGGAAAGAAAGCTGTTCAAGAACACTCTATGAAAAAGAAAAGCATGGACTTCCAGCCCAAGAAAGGACTTCAGGTCAGGCTCAAGGTATATCTGTTTTTTCATCCCTACTCTTGGAAAAAGTAAACTTCTGAGAAGGGAATCATCCTGCACCAAGGATAGGCAGTAGAATAGCCACGCATACTAATCTCACCCTCCCCTCCATGTGACTCAAAGGACTCTGCTCTGGGTCCCCCAGACCTAGAGGGAAGGGACAAGATCCCCTGCTTCTCTGATGACATCTGCTCAGAAGTCTTATTCCAGGGTGTAGCCAAGTGACTCACTACCTGATGCACCGCCTGTGATGTTGTGGGGGATTTTCTCTAGGTTAGCTGCCCAGGTCTGCTGGTGGATCCCTTTTGCCCTGTGACTCCCTGTCCTCCTTAATTTAGTCCTGTTCTTGGTGTCCTATTTGAGGGCAGAGATAAGGTTGCATGATGTGGGGAAGTGTCACTTCAAGTCATCATTTCCCAGTTATCCAACAGTGTTATCCATTATCAGATTTGTGTACCCAGTCCTTCTCCTTTATGACAAGGCCTTTTTGTCTCATTATTATTTATGTAGATTTTGATATCGCATTCATCACTGTAGTGTCTGAGCCATAGGTGCCAACTCTGTGGATGCTCTGGGGCTAGAGCACCCATGGGGGAAAAATGGTGTGTGCAGAGCACCCACTGGCATCCCCCCATCAACTCCTCCCCAGCTCCTCCAGCGCCTATGACTATGCTAGGCAAAAGGTTGGGGTTAACTACTCTCAATTTGTGCCTAATCTTGACAAGTGCAGTAACACTCATTTATTCTCTTGCTCATCCATGCACACTTCACACCAATCTCTTCTCCTCTCACAAATACACACTTCACATTTGTTTTTCTCACATATTGGACAGCAATTCACTAGCTGCTTCACCCCCTCAGCTCTGACATATCTTGAATCACCCAATCCATTCTCAAATCCACTCACCCCTGGCCTTTTCTCCAAGTAATTAATTCTGTTCCCTGTCAAATTCATCAGTTCTCTTTTCTCACCATCCCAGCTCCTCAGTTCTCTTTCTCCAGTCTATTAATTCTATCTCTGCCCCCCCTCCCCCCCAAAACAACAGCAACCCCTAATCAATACTGCTATTTTTAATGGAAACCGTTGCCGCTCTTCCTTCACTCATTCTGATGCTGAACCTGTGGTAGGGTAAGGGGATCTTACCTCTACAGTGGCTTTCTTACTGTTCAGGCAGCTGTACCATCAGTCTGCTTTTGAGTCACATTTTTAAAGTCTTCTTTGCAGCTATGTTTAGTTTTATCATTAAATGAAAGCTTGATAATGGCTTGAGTTGATGCCATTATATGTACTGCAGAGGAAAGCTTTCTGTTCACCCTATGCGCATGGGAATTTGCAAGACTGTAAAATACGTAGTCTTTTTAATCTGTTTTTGCTACCATATGCTCCTCCATACATCCTTCAATGCAGCTTCTGGTTGAATAAAATAATTCTGTTGTGCAGGTTCAGCAACAGGTTCATCCCAGTTTTTCAGCAAAAGAAGATTCCCTCTATTATATTGAAGAGTTGATACTTCAGCTGCTAAACAAACTATGCATTGCACAGCCACGGACTGTCCAAGATGTTGAGGTGAGAATGGCAAAGCTGTCTTAACTAATACTGGAAAACAGGTGCTTGCTTACAAAATGACTGTGCTCAACTATTGTAAGTAATCTAATGTTAATTTTTAACAAGGTAGAATATAAATAGGGAATTTTTCGTAAAGATAGTGTTCTGCTTTCAAAAATGGAGTTTAATATGAGCTGCAATTAGTTTCTGTTCAGAAGTTTCATAACTATCTGTAATATTTAAAACAAAATGTGTTGTGGTTTTAACAAGCACAGAACAGCATAGCTAGCTGCGAATGCTTTATATTGCTTTCGTTAAAATAGACCTTGAACTTTAGAATTAAAGCTTGGAGGAATTTAATCTTTCTTTTTAGTTAAGCCACAAAAGCAAAATGTAAACATTTTAATGTAATGAATTTAAACTGCCGATTTAGGTCCTGATCTTGCAACTGATAGTGAATGGGCAGGTTGCTGTTAGTGTATGCAAATATGTTGAACTCAGTGAGGCTCTGTCTCTGCACTGTCATTTACAGAATTGGGGCCTTAATGGGCTGCACTTTTTAATAGACACATCCAGAGTTATGTTGTAGTTTTAAATAGCTGCTGTCTTTCACATTAGAAAACTTGACTTTCTTAAAAAAAAAAAAAAAAAAAAAAAAAAAAAAGTGTGTGGGGGGGAATCAGCCTGACCTGCTTTGTAGAATATTGTAGAATATTAGGGATGGTCTAGACAGTATTTGGTCCTGCCATGAGGGCAGGGGACTGGACTCGATGACCTCTCGAGGTCCCTTCCAGTCCTAGAGTCTATGAGTCTATGAGACAAATTATAGCTATGTGTATACAGCACTTTCAGTCCACTGCAAGGTGATGGTCTCATCTAATGTTCTACAGATTTGTTACAGAAATGAATCATTTGTGAGTACTTATAAAAATGTAAAACATGTTTATTTATAAAATTGATTGCCTGGAGGGGTTGAGGTTCTTATCGTATGTAGTGCTTTTAAATACATTATTTGACATTGAGTCAATTGATTAATTGTTAATATTGGTTTATGATTGTTGTATATTGTTGTACAAAGACTTGTATAAAGCTAAATAAACTTATTTTGTATATGTCCCTTAATAGCCCTTGTTACTTCTAGCTCCCACCAACAGAGTCTGGATTTAAACTTTATATGAAAAGGTGAAAAGCTCTGTGTTCTATCTCCAGTCCCCAAGCTATCCAGTCCTCTAGAATATAGAGCAATGCTTTGCCAGGTCAGAGACTGTCACCTGCTCACCAACCCTTTAATTTCTGTCTTCTAATACCACAAAAGGAATGCTAAAATAAATTTGTGTGTGTGTATTAATTTCCTATTGGGTGTAATTATACTCCACTTGTATGAGCTAAAGATTTTAGGTATGTATTTTATTAAATAATTACACCAGTATATATTTAAGTAAGAAACTTTATGCCTATAAGATTCCCAAGTCCTCACGCATTGTTTCTTAGAGAAAAGAGAGATGCTAATCTTTTATAAAACAGCCAATACTTTTATCTGAGCAAAGAGTTCTCCGCACATAAGATTTTAGCTATACACAGGATTTAGTTTGTCGTATCTTTTAAAAAATGCTGTTTTTTTTAGGTAGTGAAATAATATTGATAAAAGCACTTAGTAATGTAACCTACCTAGACTTGATTATTTCATTAAAAATGAGGAAGTATGTTTAAAGAGTAACTGCAAGTTCCCAAAAACAGTGGTACACCTTGAAGGTCAACAGACTTAAACTCTGCCAGATGAATGCAGGAATGAGTTAAGGTCTATTTGTGGAGATCACTCTGCCACCAGACCCCTGACGCGTAAATCTGGAGATTGTTTGCTGTACACCTCAGCTGTTCTCAGTTGTCATGCTAGACTACAATTTGAGCAGTGATCTAAAAGCCTATTCATGCAAATATCTACACATGCAAGTAGCTCCCATTGGAGTAAATGGACTATTTGCATGTAAAGTTAAGCATGTGCCTAAGTGTAAACAGGAAGAAGCCCAAGGTACCCAAGACCCAAACCATAAAGGGCGTAATAGATTAGAAACAACACTTCCAATTTTTTCCAACTATAAACAGGAAGCCAGTGCAGTCTTAAGCCCAAGTGTCACATGCCCTCTGTGAGATGAACTGATAAAGTCAGTGGACAGCTATGTTCCACATTACTTTGTTTTCTGGAGGACTTTCAGGTGCAGTCCCAAGTGAAGTTGATTGTGGTAATCCAGTGTATAGGTCAGAAAGCTGTGAATAACTGTGGCAAGGCTTGCATCCAAGAGGAAAGGTTGCAATCTGTTTACCTGGTATAGGATGACAAAAAGGACTGTTAGCCACTATTGCCATGTGATCATTAAAAAGAACTTTGAATCTAGCAAGATCTCCAGATTATACACCTTCCTGTCAAAACATGGGCAAAAGCCATTTATTGAGGGGACACATCAACTCAGTCATCTTCTGGATGACTCCTGCAGCTAATGAGTAAAAGCTCTGTCTTGTCTGAACTGAGCTTCAGCAATCTAGCCCTCATCTAGATGTCAGTCTTGGCTAGACACTAGAAAAACTGTACCATTCAGTTCTGGTGACAGTTGTAAAGTAGAGTTGTATGGTGGCACAGCCCAAACCATGTGTCACATCTGATGTTGAGGGAGATGAGCATAGAACCTTGCAGCACCCCACATGAAGGCCCCTGGGAAAGAAGAGCAATTGCCCATGGCTACCTTCTGGGCCCACGGAGAAAGGAACAGAGCTTTTCATCTGTGTTCAGTTCCTACTTCTATCACAGACTCTCAGTGGCTGTGGACAAGTTACATCTCCTCTCTGTGGTTTAAGGTAGTGGTGCCCAACCTTATTACGCAGGAGGGCCACGTAAACCTAAGCTAGAGGTCTCCAAACTGAGGGGAGCAGAGGAACATTTGGGGGGGCACGGCGGAACCTGGGCCAGCCCCCATAGGGGCATGGAGGGAGCACTTCTTGCCTCTGCTCTGGCCCTATCTTGCAGCTCTGTACCCAATCCCGGCCCTGCCCCCAACCTCAGTCCCTGGCTCCGGCTCCAGCCTCGGCCCCCTTACTGCACTTGCCCCCTCCCCACCCCCCTGCTCCCAGCCCTGGCTTGGGGGGGGGCATGGGCAGGAGTAAGGGGGTGCATGACCCTGAAAAGTTTGGTTATCACTGACCTAAGCACAACCTTCTGTGGGCCAAAGAGCTTCTACATCCTTGTACAAACTAAAATTATGTAAACGTGATGACAAAATGCTAATGAATCAGCCATTAGTATATTGTGTTGAAGCAGGCCACAGGCCTTATGAAATGCTGTGGTGGGCCGTAGATTGGGCACCTCTTCTTTAGGGTATATCTACACAACAACTGGACACCTGTGGCTGGCCTGTGCTAGCTGACTTGAGCTCATGGGGCCCATGCTGCGGGGCTGTTCCATTGCTGTATAGACGTCTGGGCTTGGGCTGAAGCCCAGGCTGTAGGACTCCACAGGGTGGGAAGGTCCCAGAGCCCAGGCTGCAGCCCAGGCCTGAACATGGATACCACAGTGAAACAGCCCTGCAGTCCAAGCCCTGCGAGCTCGAGTCAACTGGCATGGGCCAGCCATGGGTTTTACTTTGCTTTGTAGACAGTCCTTTAATTCCCTATCTGTAAAATGGGAACAATCTCCCTTTGTCTTTTCCATTTAGACGGAGAGCTCTTTAGTATCCTCTCCTACTCTGTTTGTACAGTGCTCAGTATGATTGGGCCCCTGTCAGTGGGAACCTCGAAGTGCTGTCATAATGCAAATAACAAAGGGCAGGAAGGACTGTTTTGAGGCAAGATTTGAAAGGATGCTTGTTCTGTGGGAAGTAAAAGACTGTTCAAGGCTTAAAGGTGGGGCTGCATGAAAGGAGAAAAAACAAAGATTAAGAGACAGAGAGAAATAGAGCAGTTAGAAGCAAGGAAGCGATGGGGTACAAACATTAATAGGGAAATTAGGTGAGTGACTGTTTTGCAAGCTTCTGTATGCTGACTGGTTAAACTGCATTTCTTATGTTTGGGCAGGAGCGAGTTCAAAAGACATTTCCTCATCCAATCGACAAGTGGGCTATTGCTGATGCACAGTCTGCTATAGAGAAACGAAAACGAAGAAACCCTCTCCTACTACCTGTGGACAAGATACATCCCCTATTAAAGGTATTTTAGATAAGTCTAAGAGCTAATTTTTACTTTATGCTATGTTTTGCTTGTTTAGCCTAGTATCTTTAAATATTTCTTTTTAATTTGTGTGTAAACTATCATAGAAAAGACAAATCGAGATCAGTTTCAGATGTTGATTGGAAGAGTAAAACTAGCCGTTTTAGTATATTGGATTTACGTAAATGTAGCACTAAACAAAACTTTTGAATCTCTCTTGTTGTAGACTTCATTTATTAAAGCGCAGTTCTACTCTGAAAAGTTAAGTACGTAAAAAACGGTGGCACCTTACCCCACATATCTGCTCCCTTTAGGTATTCAGAGTTCTACCTGGTCACCTTTAGTATCTGCATTTACTGCTTTTTATTGGCACTGTAGAGCAAAAACAGCTGAGAGGGATAGAGCTGTATATTATTCCTTGTACATTAACAACAGAAATGTTTACTGAATTCCAATCAATTACATTTGTGCAGACCTGTTGGAGTCAAAAGATGTCACTGAGGCATAATTGGACACCAGTAGGTTTTCCAAGGCAAAACAGAGGTCCTAATTTGAACTACAAAACACTTATTATGGCGGGGGGGAGGGAGAAGGGATGTTTGAGAAGAAAAGTAGCCTAACTGACACTTAGATCCTAGGTTGAGTATATAGGGCTGGCAGGTAAATTTTACTTTCAAGCTAAGCAAGTTTGATATGGAAACCATTGAGTCACAAAAATTTAAACCCCCAATGCTATTTTTAGTGTCATTTTTCTTAGTGGAACAGCATTTCCAACTTTCCGATCAGTGCGGCTGTAGCAGTAGCTGAATTAAGTTCACTTCATTGCATGTGTAAATGGAAGAGGGATAGATATCCCTTCCTCAGCCTTCCTCCCCATAGCCTTAGGAAAAGGAAAGTAAGTCGATATTCCTTTACTCATTCATACTTGTTCCATGTCACCAAGTGTCAATAAGTGACAAGGAAGCTCTTAATAAAGAGACCACAGAAATAGCGAGGGAATAAAAGGCTATTGCTTTTGGAACATTGTAGTTTATTGATGGCTTACATTATGATTAATTTACAAGTATACTTTAGAAGGGAGCTATTAAAGATTAGCAAGGTTTGGGAAGCATTTCTGATCTGTACATATAATACGATATTATTTATACAGTGAAATTTAGCTGTAGTTAAGATATTTAGTAATTAGCCTTCTGAATAAGGACCATATTTTTCTAAGTAAAGAAATAACTGGTACTGCAACATTGACATGCTTAGTCTTCAGTTTATAAGTTAGCTTCTTTAAGGTCAGGGCAAACTATTTTTTTTGTTTTGTAATTTGTGTCAAAATGCTCATTTGCTTTGAAGGGAAGTAGGTTTGTTACACTTTCAGGGACCCTTACTGCTCAATTTCTAGAGTAGGTGTGGCTCTTAAAGTTACATCTCCTTTTCCCTTATTTCGAAATTTATGTTAAGAAATATTATTTAAATACAAAATTATGTACTAGCACGTGAAGATGCGGCTCCTTAAAAAACGTGGTGACATTCTTTTATATCACTGCAAATTACTTTAAAGGGTTTTTAAAAAAATTAAAACTGTTGTGCTATAATATGTATAGTTCTAAGAAAGAATTAACTGTCTAAAGTTCTTATGGTTTGACTAACACAGCATGTCTCAAGTACTGCCACTGTGGCCACATATGGCCACCAGGGCCTTTTCCTGCAGCCACAGTCCCCAGGCAGTGATTGGGGCGGGTAAAGCCGTGGTCCCTCCCCCAGGGGCCACCAACAGGGTTTGGATCCTGTGCCCCGCCCCCCTCCCGAAACACACATGCTGGAGGAACAGGCAGCTAGTGAGTTCACCACCTTCCTGGGGACAGTAGGTTCGGGCTCCAGCCCTGGCATGGCAGGCACCAGGCTCTGGCCATGGAGCTCCAACCCCCAGCTGTGGGGCTCCCCTTCCCCCATCAACCCTGGCCTACGCCAGCCCATCATGCATTCCCCTCATCTCCCAGTTCCCCCCTATCGACCTCCCCATCCAAGGCTTAATTCATCCCTGAGCTTGCCAGGACTGAGTAAGTCTACTGCTGTGAAAAGTGATATTTGTATGTTTGTTAATATCACTTTTCACAGCAGCAGACTTACTAGATAGCAGATCTTTTTAAAAAAAGCAAAAAAAACAACAAAAAAGACAAGAACTTTCAGAGCACCTTATTTGTGTTTCTATTCTGGTTCAGTAAGAATAGAGACAACTGTACATTATTTTTATTATTGAGTCTTCAAAAAGATTCAATAAATTACAATGATTTAGACATGTATATGTGCATATTTATTTATTTTTCCTAACGTTAATTAAGAATTTTAGGAAAAATTGTTAGTGGGGCTACCAACAAGAATTGGTAGCCACAGTTTGAGGCCACCAAAAAATTTGTTGAGAACCCCTGGTCTAATATACCTCACATCAAACTTAGCGGCAGGAAAAATTCTTGTTTGGCTTATGCTTCTTAACTAGTAGTGCCACTGGTTAAATTAGAAGAAACCACGAAAGCCTGGAAGTTCAATTTCTTGGGCATACTGTTGATTTTTCAAGTGAGGTTTTTTTTAAAGCCTAGGTTTATCCTGAATTAGTTTTACAATATCCAATGATTTATCATCTTTAAGTCAATCTTTTAAAATGCAAACGTTTCTCCCTATTAAGGTATTATGTGGGTTTCTCTCTCCATGCTTCATATTTCAAAAATGTAAAAGGAAATTCCTTCTGTAAGATGGTAGCATTGCTGAATAAAGTTAGCACTTAGCATAAAAAAAAGAAGACAGACAGCAGATATGTATTCGATACCAGGAAGACTTGAAGCCTTTTCAATTCTGTCTCTGGAATAATAATCAGACTCCTATCTATTGAGTATAATATCTTAGTTTATGACAGTGGTTGTGGGTGGCTGTTGAGAAGGAAAACCTAGCAGCTCTGAATAATGCTTTTCTTTTTGAAGATTGCTCATTACTAAGGCTAAGATTTTGTCATGGATATTTTTAGTAAAAGTCATGGACAGCTCATGGGCAAAAAAGAAAAATTAATGGAAGCCATGACCTGTCCATGACTTTAACCAAAAATGTCCATGACAAAATGGGGATCTTCAGGTCCCCACACTACCCAAAACGGGGCTAGGAGCTGTCTGCAGTGCCTGGGAGCTGCAGGGTATCCGTGCCACCTGCAGCTCTGGGGGTCCCCTGCCTCCTGTGTTGGCTGGGGGGGGTTGCCCCACTGCCCCTTGGGGTTGGGGGGTTGCCCTGCTGCCCGTGGCAGCTTGGAGCTCCAGGGGCCGCCAGAGGCACCACGGGTACCCTGTAGCTCTCTGCCCCTGCGAGCAGTGGGGGACCCTGCAGCTTCTGCCTGCCACAGGCTGAAGTGACGGAGGTCGCTGGAAGTCATGGATTCTGTGACTTCCACGACCTCCATGACTAAATCATAGCCTTACTTGTTACACCTGTAAAATCAGCTAGTGGGCAAATGTATAGGACCATAGTAGCTGGTTTTAAATGATGCATCCCAAAATATATGATGACATGATACAAGATTAATGATATTACTAAAATGTACACGCCTCTCTGTATTTATTCATGATAGTCCTATCACAAATATGCATCAGGCAAAAGGTGTGGGTGAAGTAAACCCTCAGCCGAATATGAAAAATATCATCCTGCTGTTTGAAATGTTTTCAGAAGTGGAACAATGTCTTCCGTGTTTTTCTCTTCTACTCCCAAAGCTTAATTAACCCCTTCATATTGATTTGAGTGTATGTGGTTTCTTCAGTTGCACACACGTTTTATCTGAACACTTCACTTAATTCCTATTTAAGGTTATATAAAATGGCCATACTGGGTCAGACCAGTGGTCCATCTAGCTCTGTAGCCTGTCTTTTGACGGTAGCCAAATGTTCTAGGATAATGGATGTGCTAATGCAAGGGGGCAAAAGCCTGCAAGAGATTTAGAGCATCCCATTTTTAATTCTGTGAAAGCCTACACATTTTGCATTACAAATGTAAAAGGAAGAATCTTTTTTCCTCCATTTTCCATGTGTAGGCTGTCATCCTGCAAGGATTTAGGCGTGCTTAATTTTAAGCCCATAAATGGTCCCACTCAAGTCATTTAATTTTAATGGGATTTGAAAAGCCATGTTTCTGTAGCAGGCAAAGTGTGACAGTGGCATGTTTCTAAGATCTTCCTTGGTGAATATTGTTGGCCACAGGCTCCCATTTTCTGTTCTGTGGTCTGGCTACTGCAGCTGTGTGTTAGCAAAGCAAATATCCTTTTGGTAAAAATGCTAATATCTCACTTTTCCAATAATGGTGCTCAATGTCAGAATAACTTTCAGGCATGACTATGATTTTACTGTGTTTTGTTTTCAATTTGCAGGAGGTTCTAGGCTATAAAGTTGATTATCATGTCTCTCTTTATATTGTGGCTGTTTTGGAATATATCTCAGCTGACATTTTGAAACTGGCTGGAAATTATGTTTTCAATATACGACACTTTGAAATCTCCCAACAAGACATTAAAGTGTCTATGTGTGCTGATAAGGTAAGAAATAATTGATTTGCTATACTGATGTTTAATTGGCTTAACGCTTCATTTAAAAACATTGTCCTTTAGTTCCCAACTGCATCATCCTGTTATGATTCTCATTATTATAACTCCTCTTTGTAATGGTAGATTCTCCACTCTAAGTGGTTTAGGAAAAAATAGTCTTTCTAGTTTCATCTTTATTAAATTGTTCAGAAACCTTTTTTGCTGAATTTCAGTTATCTTCATCATCAGGCAAAAGCTTTTTCAAGATGCCTTCTGTTCTTCTGAATCCATCTTTCGCTAATCCTAACTTGTTTTCCTGCTGCACTAAATTATAAAAAACACAGCATTGGCAGTTGATCCTGTCAAAGATTCAACATTGCTACCTGCTGATTTTTATTACAGAAAGTGTTGTGTTAAATACAGTTCACTAGTTTTTGAACAAATTGAGACCATTGAGTTTAAATGAAGGATAGAAATCAGACTTGTATAAAAACTTGACTTTCACTCTTTGCTAGGTTTTGATGGATATGTTTGATCAGGATGTTATTGGTTTGGTTTCGCTGTGTGAAGATGAGCCCTCTTCTTCAGGTGAACTCAATTACTATGAGCTAGTGAGAACTGAAATTGCAGAAGAAAGACAATATCTTCGGGAGTTGAATCTGATAATAAAAGTGTTTCGGGAAGCTTTCCTGTCTAACAGAAAGTTGTTCACACCGTATGTAAGTCCCTTTTTAATAGATTACTGTTTTAGTACTTAAGTACTTGCACGTCCATTTTCAACTGCAACTTAGCAAATTTACATTGCCTGTAGCAGATTAGGTGAAATTTGGCTTGAAGTATCCTAGTGTATAACAGAAGTGGTGACTGGTGCCTGAAATAAGAGGGAGGGACTGCAGGTAGCAGTCTTAGATGAATATTCTCAGACCAAGGTTTAAAAAGCAAGGTTCCCTGTTAGATGCAAACAATAGTTATAGTGCCAGATGGTCATGTGGGTAGAAAATCTGATCCTTATGCAATTATGCACCTGCACTTTACCAAGCAAGCAGCAAAGCAGCAGATGGAGGAGCTGTGGTTCCTAGGAAAGAGAGTACTAGGAAGAGGGGCTGCAGATGTCTCTCAAAAAGAGGAAGATGTGAAACCTTGGTAATTTACCTTAATTGACAGGGAAAGGGGAGAATTGATAAGGGGATGAAGAGAGATTTGGGGGCTAGGGTGTGGGCAGGGAGAGATGTGATGAGTTCCTGAGCATTGGGTGAAGTGGGGCAAGGCTGGAGCTAACTGGAAAAGAAACTGATGTCAGTCAGAGGTTGGAGTCAAGGGAAGGGTGCTTTCCAGATGGTGGGTTGGGGAAGACTGCCCAGATGGGTGTTTCTCTGAGATATGGGACACTAAAAGCAGGACTTGAAAAAGGAAGCTGCCACTTCCCTTTCCAAGCCCATCTGGTATTCTGAAAAAGTGACTGCATAGCTTTGATTATAAAGTTTTGTCATTGGGACCTGAGCTGGGGGCTGTTTTTAAATTTTCACTTCAGTTTAAGTTCGGAGACAGAAAAGAGCAAGGAGGGTGATGGAGGGGAAATAATGACAGCTTTAAACTGCCCCTCCCCTCCTGATTGTGGCCTGTTAGTGTACAGGCTAAAAAAGTTGGACCCCATTGTCCTACCCAGTGAATAATCCGTAGCCTCTCACAAGAAACACTGCTCTTGAACGCTGGATTGGTTACTGCACCATGCTCTTGGACATTTAAAAGTAAAAATCGTGCAATATTGGATCAAAGTGAATATGCCCAAGCATGATTGCTCAGCCTGAATTGACGCCTAGAACTTGACTTCCTTTCCCCTCTCTTTCTGTTGTCTCGTCTCTATTTAGGGTATGTCTGCACTGCACGTTCCTTATGGTGGCATGTAGAGCAGAGGCACTGCATAGACATGCCGATAGTGAGACACTGCTTAGGCGAGTAATGACAAACCTGAATCCTGTGGGTATACCCTACGTGGCTCTCTCTACGCCCAAGCAGTGCGTCCTCCATCTGCACTGCTAGTTTTAGCAATGCAGTGTCATGCTGCCTCCACACTGCTGGAGCTTTTCCCTGCTGCAGGGAAAGGCTCTGGCATGATGGAGGTAGCATAAAAAAGCTCCAGCAGTGGGGAGAGGCTCCACCAGGGTGGATGCAGTCTGTTTTCACTGTAGCATATAAGCTACATGTGCCTCACACACTGCTGCCAGTGTAGACAAGGCTTAGATAGCTCACACTTTATTTGAAACACTTGGATATCTGCAAAAGAGTAAAGGAAATGATAACAAATAGTACTAAAGCATAATTTTTGTTTTCTCAGGATATCGATACGATCTTTAGCAACATTTCAGATATTCATGAATTGACTGTGAAGCTTTTGGGGTTGATTGAGGATACTGTTGAAATGACAGATGAAAGTAGTCCTCATCCTTTGGCTGGCAGCTGCTTTGAAGATCTGGCAGAGGTGAGTTTCTAAAATCACTTCATAGGAATATTTTGTATCTTCATATTAAGCTAGTGTCCATGACTCTCTATCTCTGTGGAATGGACAATAAAGGGCATGTTCTGCTCCTCCAAAAAAATAAAAATGTTTATGTGGTTCTGAACAGAGAATGATGATAGGGCAATCATACAGAGCAATCTAGATTTCTTGGTAAGATGGGCCCATTCAAACATGCCTTTTAATACAGACAGATACAAGGTCATGCGTCTAGAAACAAAAAACAGGCCATGCGTGCATAATTGAGGGCTGTGTCTTGGAAAGCAGTGACTCTGAAAATGATTTAAGGGTCATAGTGGACAAGCAGCTCACCATGAGCTCCAAGTGTGATGATATGACAAAAAGGGCTAATACAATCCTTGGATGCATAAACAAGAGAGTAGGAGTAAGGAGGTGATTTTACCTCTGTATACGGCATTGGGGGACAGATACTAGAATACTGCATCCAGTTTTGGTGTCAAAATTTTAAACAGGAGGTTGGAAATTTGGAGACAGTGCAGAACAGAGCCACAAAAATTATTTGAAAGTTCCTTACAGTGAGAGACTTGGGGCTTGTCTACATAGGGACGTTCAGGAAAATAATCTGAATTAATCAACAAGAACATTCTCCGACCGACATGCACTGTGTGGCATACCCCAGTCACGTGTGCCCCCACTCTGAAAGAGGCAGAAAAGAGGTACTATGTCATACACACACACACACACCCCCAAAAAGGGGGGAGGTCAGAGTTTCTATTAAGTGAAATAAACAGTAGCATCCATGCTCCACCCCAACTGACAAGGAGGGCAAGAGATTGGATCTTATGGGCTGAAAGGTGTTCTCTTCAGCTGGCCTCTAGTTCCAGATCTCAAACTACCTGGCACTGATCGCCGAGTATGACTTCCTACACTATGGACAGATGGTGAAATTCATGGATAAGCTGCCTTCATAGGATTGTTCTGAATTCCAAGCAAATCTCGAGGAAGAAAAGTTGGTTGCTAAGTCCATACTTCAGGCTGCAGTTAATTCAGCAGACTCATCCTCATGCATTTTGGCAACTGGAATCATCATGAGGAGTGTAACCAAGATTCCCTCCTCAGGTTTCCCTAGAGAAGTACAGAACCCAGTTGAAGATCTGCCCTTTGATGAATCGCACCTCTTCAGTCAAAAGATGGATGATTCGTTGCAGTTGCTAAAAGCTTCTAAAGCCAACTTGAAATCCTTAGGCATATAAACGTCATTTCCAGAGTGAAAGTTTTATTGCCCACTGAGTGCAGAACTTCCCAGCTTTACCACCAACGGCCACAAACCTCCCCAGAAATGTCATTGGGCCCATAGTCCATCCACCTGTTCTGACAGTGCAGTCCTCCACACAACACACTCATTTTGCGCTTAAACGATATTTCTCAGCTTAACTAGAGAGCCAGCAGCCACCCCTTTTGGGGGCTGTCTCAAATTCTTTCTGTCAGTATGGAGCATGATTACAATGGGCAAGTGGGCCCTGGATGTCCTTCAGCGTGGCTATGCCATGAAGTTTATGGCACTATCTCCTCCGTATACCCCACCCTGATTCCGTTCTATGGATCACTCTCACGACAGTGTTCTTACCCTAGAGTGGATTCCATCCTACAGAGAGGAGTAGTAAAGTCAGTCCCTGCAGCCCTTCAAGGCATAGGATTCTACTCCAACTACTTCCTGGTGCCCAAGAAAAAGGGAGACCAATCTTGGGTCTGAGACACCTCAACTGTTACATTTGCAAACTGAAGTTCCTCATGGTCACACCTGTGGCTATCATCCCTTCGCTAGAAAAAGGCATGCGGTTTACAGCTCTCAGTATGCAGGATGCCTATTTCCATATTGGCATATATGCAACCTAGAGACAGTTCACCTCATGTTCACAGTGGGGCCCCAACACTTCCAATACAGGGTTCTCCTGCTCAGACTGCCCTACAAGTCTTCACAAAGATTTTCTCTGTGGTAGCAGCCCACCTTTGGCGACAAGGAGTCCTTGTCTTCCCTTACCTAGAGAACTGGCTACTGGCAGCATGGTCCAGAAAAACGGCGAGCTTCTTCTGCTCTTCTCCCTAGGAGTGCGCATCAAACAGAATCAGTAGAATTCGTAGGCACACGCACTGACTCAGTCTTCACATGCACTTATCCGCCAAAAAATAAGTTCCAGAGCTTATCGGACTTGATCGCCTTAGTGACCTCCAGTCACAACCAGAACTGACCACAAATGGGAGTTGCACGACACGTAGTTGCAGACATTTTCAAATGGGTAGGAACCTGATCTGGGAGTTCTTTACATCTCGCACCAAGACTAAGTGCCTCCACTACTGCTCAAGAGGAGGTCTCGGGACCCACTCACAGGGGAACACCCGGATCACTGACTGGTCGAACTAGATCAGCTACACCTTCACTTCATTGTGACTCCTGCCACGCATTCTTCACAAACTCAGACGGGAGCAGGCGACGGTCATCCTGATCGCCCTGTATTGGCCTCTCCAGTTTTGGTTCCCTCTTCTTCTCTGCATATCGAAGCATCCTCCACTCTTACTACCAGTGTTTCCGAGTCTACTCACACAACACAACGGCAGGCTCAGACACCCCAACCCAAGGGTGCTCCATCTGACAGCTTGGTTTTTGGATGGACACCTCCGCTAGTGCAGGAATGCTCGCCGTTGGTCTTATACATCCTCTCCAATAGCAGAAAGGACTCGACAAGGCAATCATACCAGGCCAAGTGGCTCATTTCACTGTCTAGGCCCAACAGAGCAGGCTTGCCCCCGAGGCTGTGGGCATTCCCGTGCTATTAGACTACCTTCTGTCTCTGAAGGCCTTGGGACTCTCTCTCAGCTCCATCAAAGTGCACGTAGCGGCCGTTAGTACCTTACACCCTCCTGTGGAGGGGCATTCCTTCTTCACCCACCACTTGACTGCAAGATTCTGGAAAGGCCTTGTACGCAAATACCCTCCCATCCAGACTGTTGCTTCTCAGTGGGACCTCAACCTTGTCCTCACAGTACTAAGGGCCCCCTTCCACCCCCACCCCCTCCCTTCGGTCTCTGGCCTCTTGCTCTCTCTTCTATCTAAGAAAGTAGCTTTCCTGGTTGCTATTACTTCTGCAAGGAGGGTTGGTGAGCTGGGGGCTATGATGGCAAAACCCCCTTTCGCTGCATTTCATAAGGACAAGGTTTCCTTGTGCCTGCATCCCAAATTTGTACCAAAGGTGGTTTCTCATTTTCACCTCAATTAATCCATACACCTTCCAGTCATCTTTCCCAAACCGCACACCTCAAATGAGGAACAGTGGTTTCACTTCCTTGATGTACATAGAGCCCTGGCCTTTTATCGACAAAGCCTTTCCAGAAGTCTTTGAGATGTGTGGTCCCTATGTGTATTCCAAACCCACCTTCCTTCCCCTCTGCTGTGGATTTGATAGGTCTGCGGTGGAGAAGGAACTAAAGAGACAGTCAGTCCCGCCCTGCCCTTTATCACTTGGGCAAAACTATGAGGCAATGCAAGGGCACGTGTGGACTGGCGGATACAACTACTTTGGAAAGCTCCAGCTCCGGGCACATGGCGCATTACCCTTAGTGGAATACAGATAGGGATCACACGTCTCAAAAACTTCCAGTTAAAGGTAGGTAACTTCTCCCTTACATTGATATATGTGTCCCTCGGGGTGTGAAAAATCCACACCACTGAGACACGTAGCTGTACCTACCTAAGTCCCAGTGCAGATAGTGCTAGAATTCGTCCATCAATCTTACTACGACCCCTTGGAAAGGGGGGGTGTTGATTACCTACACAGACAGGAGAACCCCTCCTGTCAGCATGGTTAGTGTCTACTCTGAAGTGCTGCTGCAGCGCTGCTGCTGTAGCGTTTGAAGTGTAGACAAGCCCTAAGATGAGTTAAGGCTGCTTTAATTTTGAATGAGAGTGCCCACACAGGGGTTTAATGTGGTTTAACCAATCCACTTTGAAAATTAATTTCCTGAGTGTCGCCATGTTGACAAGCCCTTAAAGAGCTCAATCTGTTTAGTTCATCACAAAGAAGACTAAGAGGTGACTAGATTACAATGTGTAAGTACCTTGAGGGGGAAGAAACACTGCGCAGCAGAGTGCTCTGTAGTCTACCGACGAATACCATAGCAGCTACCACTGGCTGGAAGTTAGAGCCAGAAAAATACAATTTAGGAATAAGGCAAAAATTTAACAGGGAGGGAGTTTGACCATTGATACAGACTACCAAGAGAAGTAGTGGACTGTCTGTCCCTTGATGTCCGCAAATCCAGACTGAATGCCTTTTTTGGATGCCTTAATCAAATGCAAGTTAGTGTGCTCAATGCAGAGGTAACTGAGTGAAATTCTATGGCCCTTGTTAGCTAGGAAGCCAGACTTGGAGGTGATGGTCCTTTCTGGTCTTAAACTGTGAATTCATTTATGAATGAATGAATTTCCAACTTATTAAATATTTCAGCCTGTAGTTAGGCTTCTTTGCCATTATCTTCCTAAGCAGGATAATTTTAGGGTAATTTCTTTTGCACTTCTGTGCTTTTAAACAGAATATATCTAGTTAAAAGTCAAATGAGAGCTCACTGCAACTAGCAACTGGTCCAAGTAAAGGTTACAGCGGTTCTTATGAAGAGCAGAGATTGTTCCTTTCACTTACCAATATGTCATAAAGACCTCTTATGATTTATGCAGTAAGCAAAGCCCTTTCAATGAAATACAGCCTGGATTTTTTATATATTTCATTTAACTGAAAGTTCTTAATGCAATGAAGAAGTAATTATGAAACTTACATCTAGGAAAAAAGCAGGTTCTATATTTGAGTGTGTTGAATTTAGTGGTAGGTAGGTAATATAGAGCAAGGTCACTTGGTAGGCTAGATGTGTTGTCTGAACATTTCACACATTTTATGATACTTCCATTCTTGTGTAAAACATATAAAAAAGAGATGCTTAGTGATAAAAACTAAAATACCTAGGTCTTACAGCAGCAGGTATATTTAAAGTTGTCTTAAGCATTTCCATTATAAAAGCCCTATGATTTACTTATAAAGTTAAATCACGTTTTGGGCTGGTCTATTTTCATAGATAAATTTTCTTCTGCAAATCTTGTGCAAAAATGGGGTAGCATTTTTGAGATGAAGGGAATAGAGAGGAAAGAAGCCTTTCCATTTTAAAAAGTTTTTCGCCTTTTTCTTTGGGTCTAGTGTGTTGGTGGTTTGGGATAGAAAGTTTCTAGACAAGTGACATTTTAGAATCCCGGTGAAAACCTCTTCTTGATCACATAACAATTTAAAAATTTATAATTACAGTACATGTTGATATCTAGCTCAAATATTCTAAAGCAAAAAAGGGCTGAAATATGCATGCATGTGTGGAACTTAAATTAATCATTTCTGTCTCATGGATATTGAATAAAACATGCCTTCAGAGGTGTATGTGATGATGTAAAATTCTGCTGTGTATGCTCTGTACACAAGCTGCAAATTCTCATAACTTTGTTAAATCAAAACCAGTTTTCCAAAACAACCACAACCATTGTAATGCTGAATGCAGCTTTCAGATATCAGTTAGTTTTGCAGTAGCCTAGCACCAAAAGTGCCTGCAGCTTTTTTACACTTGCATTTTATGATTCTTCTTCAAGTGGTGGTCCCTATATGTATTCCAAACATGGGTTTTCATGTGCGCCAGAGCCAGATGATTTTCGTAGCAGTGGCCATTGTACGTAGCTTTGTGTCTCAAGTGATGCTATATTAGTTTGTGTGGGTCAACCTCTCTTCAGTTCCCTCTTACCGGAATTGGAATCTCTGTTCCTCCACAGTCGTGGTTTTGCTACGAGAGCACTTTCATTCGCTTTTAAATAGTTTTTCTTGTTTTATTGTGAAGTAAAACAGTTACATTGATTGTTTTCTTAGCAGAAAAACAGTTGAAGGCATTTTGCCCAAACTTTAATAAAAAAAAAAAAAATCACCTTTGGGCAGAGACCATGAGTGGAAAATGCCTCAGTGGTGAAAATTTCAGAAAATTACGAGCATATGAACATAAAATGTTCTAATGCAGCTCTAACCAGAGAAATCGTAACCAGACAGTAAGTATAGGAAACGTGTCTTCAAATATGTTGTGTGGCTCCCACTGTTGTAGGTGCTCCTATGTCTCCTGCATGCGAGACTGGATTCTTTTGAATAGCAGTGTCTGTCTGGGCCTTGTGCAATGGCAGAAAGGGCAGAGCGACCACAGCCCTCCTTCAGTTCCCTTTTACCACCCATGACAGTGAGATGGAACCCAGCCGCTTTACGACCAGCTACTGCTACAAGGCTTCAAACTCACCCTTTCTTGGATAGTGTGGTGAAGAGAGAGTTTTCACCACTCTTCTCCCCTGTTTCCTTTAATTTGGACATTGCAATTAAAAAAAAGAGAGGAGACCCTACCTCCCGTGTAGTGGGGCAAGGTATTTTCATAGAATCATAGAATACTAGGGTTGGAAGGGACCTCAAGAGGTCATCTAGTCCAACCCCCTGCTCAAAGCAGGACCAATCCCTAGATTTTTACCCTGGTTCCCCAAATGGCCCCCTTAAGGATCGAACTCACAACCCGGGGCGTAGCAAACCAATGCTCAAACCACTGAGCTATCCCTCCCCCTGCACCAACATGACAGACTCTAAACCAGTTGTTTTCAACCGGTGATCCGTGGACCTCTGGGTGTCTGCAGACTAAAATTTCCAAAGGGGTCTGCACCCCCATTTGAAATTTTTTAGTGGTCCACAAATGAAAAACAGTTGAAAACCACTGCTCTAAACCCTGCCCATCCTATGATGGTCTCATCCTCCCTACTGACAGACACAGCTCTTGCCTGTTCTACATGGGGGAGAGCTGTATCCCAAGGTGCTTGGCGTGCCAGTTGTTTTCCTCTAGAATCTGTAATTGTGGGGGACTCATGGGTCACATTACATCTGCTTGAGTGATCCATGTGAATCACTCAGACCCAGAGGAAGTGACAGCTATCGAAGTGGAACTAAAAGAATCAGCATTAGCTACCACACTCCAAGAGCAGTTACTGAAAGAGGTAACTAAAGGGATGCTGTCAAAACTGGCACCATCAGCTTTGATGCCCTCAACACCAGTGACCTCAGTGCTGACACCTTCAACGTCAGAAGGACAACACTGAAACAATCCTGCATAGAGCATGAGCTCCAAGCAACACATGGGATCGTCCCACAAGGAGACTATGAAACTTAATTCCAAGGAAAGAGTCCTGAAGTCTGCCAAGGTGGGAATGGCACACGGTGAAGAACCTTGGCAGCAACCCAGAACCTATATTGATACCCTCAACCAAACTGAGATGCCCCACTGGGTGGCCAACTTTCACACCTTGTTCATGAAATATAATTTCCTTATCTTTAAGAGGTCTCTCCCTTCTTGTGAAAGATCCACCCAGCTCACAGGAAGTACTTGAGATTCACAGTGAGGCCAAGTATCAGAAGGGTAGCTGTGTTAGTCTGGATCTGTAAAAGCAGCAAAGAATCCTGTGGCACCTTATAGACTAACAGACGTTTTGGAGCATGAGCTTTCGTAGGTGAATACCCACTTCTTCAGATGCCAAATCACTGCCAGCAGAAGGTACTATTATTCAAACACTCCACAGCACTGAGAGTCTTTACAGCGTGGCTAGCAGAGGTTGCAGCATACCTGAGAAGGCAGAGCATCCATGTGTATGCTTACCTGCATAACTGGCTGGTCAACGGCAGATCCCAGCAAGAGACTGCAACAAACCTAGAATATTCTCCCTTCCTATTTGCCTGGAGGTCCTCCTAGTGAACTGTGATGCAGAGGATAGAGTTCATTGGAGTTATAGTAGACTCCAGGTCAGAGTGGGCATACCTATTAGAGTTCAGGTTCCTGACGTTGTGATCGCTATTACTTTTGAGATAAGATCAGACTACAGTGATTACAGACTTGCCTTGGGTTGTTAAACCATATGCCAGAGTTTCATATATGTGATGCTGCTTGTCAGACTGAGGCTGCTGCTACTTTGTTGCAGAGTTGACATGGTGCTGGACCCCAAAAAATTAAGCAGAGAGGGTATTGTTTTTGTTCCTCCTACTCAACAAAGACTTCAGTCACAGATGCACCAAGCAAAAGTTGTGGAGCCTACCTGGACCACCTGTGAATGCAAAGGATCTGGTTCCTGGAGAACATGGGAGTTCCCATAAACATCATGGAACTCAGGGCCATCAGGCTGGCCTGTGTGGTGTTCCTGCCTGTCCTCTGAAATTCCACAGTGTAGAACCTGATGGATGTCACATCTGTGATGCACTGCATAAACAAGGAGATGCATGCTTCCCGCCCCTCTGCCTGGAGGCCATCAAAGTCTAGATATGGTGCTAGCAACAGGGTTAACCCCAATGGCTGTTCACTTCCCAGGAGTCAGCATTGACTAGAGACTTCGTGAGAAGATAACCATGCCAGTCATGAATGGTCACTGCAGAGAGATGTTGTGCCAGTATTCCATTATTGGGAGGTTCCTGTATTAGACCTGTTCACCACCAAGGACAGTAACCCACTGTCATTTCTGTTCCAAGCTCACTGCCCAGCATCTTCCTTCCACAATGGAACCCAAGGCCTCCTTTATGTCTTTCCACCTGTTCCCCCATCTTCCATGGTGATTTCCAAATTCAAGAGTCACAGCCACGATGATTCTCATAGCACCACATTGGCCCCAACAGTTTTGGTTGACAGACTTGCTATAGATGTCCATTCAGCCATTGAACCGGCTCCTATAGTGCCTGGACCTGATTTTATAGCACCACGGCCAGATAGGTCATCCGGACCTAAAGTCTCTGCACCTGACAGCCTGGATGTTGGTTGGCTAAGTACTACAGCCTGGGACTGCCCTAGGCACCTCCAGGAGATGTGGTTACAGAGTAGAAAGAGAACAACCAGGAGAGATGTACCTCTCTGATCTCAGAATGGCTGGACAACAACCAAAGACGACAACCAGGATGACTTAATTGTCAACTTGGAAGAGGTTCTTGATCTTGGTAGCCTAACAAGGCTTTGCTCCTATGCAGGTACCACAGATCCTTGACTACTTGCTGTATCTGAAACACTGATCTTTTGTTCAGCTCCACTAAGGTCCATCCCATTCTGATCTCAGTTTGTCATCTGCCTGTACATTTGTCCATCTTCTCTCGCCCAGCAGTGAAGCTCCTCAAGGATGTGATGTATATTTATCCACTGGTCAAAGAGATGGCTCCTGCCCCAGAACTGTGTCATCCTGTCGAGACTCGGACTCAAAAGAAGACTCTTTCTGAAGACAGTCTTCCTAGCTGCAAGCACCTTGGCCAGGAGAGTGAGAGAGCTCCAAGCCCTTTGGGCTGATCTTCCGTACATGAAATTTGCTAGGAAATCAGGTCTTGCAGCGTGTGAGGCGCATGAGCACCTGAGGTGGGATCCACACCACACCAAAGTTACTGTGGGGGTAATCATTGTTTTCATATGTGTTAGTGAAGCCTTTTCAAAACATGACTTCTTGGTGATGGGATCACTATTGGACTGTAAGTAAGAATTTGCCTCTTGGCTACCACCATTTCATTAACATTAGTGTTAATGACAAATATGGTGATGCTGAGCAATGCTCACAACAGGTTTGTTCATGTATTAAAATGTACATTAATGAATTATGGGATATACTGAGTTATATTATTTTTGAGTGAGCTGAAACTTTCTTGAAAAATCACATTAACACATCAGATCTCAATAAGCAAATCGTACAGCTGAGCAAAAAAGATGTCCTGCATCCTTTTTCTGTATATACATAATTATTTCCTCCTTTCTTTAGGAACAAGCCTTTGATCCATATGAAACTTTGTCCCAGGATATTCTTTCTCCACGGTTTCATGAGCATTTTAATAACTTGATGGCTAAACCAGCTGTTGCGCTACATTTTCAGGTAAGTATGAAATCTCATTCAAGAAATACGACATTTCTTTTTTGAGATTCAGCCCATATTTCCTGTTTCCAATCAGTCTTTGGGGTTGGGGGAAATCCTAGTGGGATCCTGGATCATGATTTCTCCTCAGATTAAGGTATTTGGGCTGTGCCTCTCTTTTTGCAAATACTGGAGGCAGCTCAGACACGTCGGTTGTTCTTGGTCACTTCCCTTCAGCCCTTGTACTAGAGTCTTTGCCTCCAGCAAAGTGGTGACTTGGCATTCCTGCCATTTCCATTGCCACCCCCATTTTTAATATCAAATCAGTGAACAATGTGTTCTCTCTCTCTCTCTCTCTCTCCCCCCCCTGCACCACATACACCTTGTCCTTCATCCAATGGTTGACTTTTTTCAGGGATCCATTCCTTAACAGGACCACCCACTGAGCTCCTTCCCTTGTTTATTTTCCCCTTCCCCCCCCAGCATGGCAGATCCTGCTAAACAGTACCTGCAAATGGCTAAGAGTTCTTCATCTGGAAGGAGACTCAGAGGAGCCACAGAGGGAGAGCTCTGCCACAGTTGCTCCTATCCCACAGACCCTGCTTGGGCAAGGACTCAGTTTGGACAGCTTGTTAGGGTCTTTATGTCCCATCGTGCCAGCTGAGACTCCTCCCGAGACATCTCTTCAAGGGTGAGTCAGTCCTCTTCACCTTTTGGGACTCAGTAAACAAGACCATCATCCTGCAACTGATGATTCCTTGGTCGGTCAGTGCAGTAAACCCCTTCCCCCCCCCCCCCAAAAAAAAAAAAAAAACCAACCAAACAACAACAAAAATCACCACCCATGGCTGATCCACCTTTATAGGGAAAAGCTCTGGAGCCTTATCTCAGATACTCAGGTGAATACTGAGTCACTTGGGAAGGAAGCTGGCATCCTCTCTTGACTCTCTCTCTCCCCCCCTGCCCCTCCAATACTAAGAGTTGGACTGTGTTTGGGATGTTCCTTAGCATTTTGTCTCCGTCAAATTGGAGTAAAGGCAGAAGAGATATGGCCAAGCCTTCAAGTCCCATGGACAACCATGAGCTGCCTCTGGCAATTGCAGTAAGAGAGGTCCAGTCTAGATGTCTTAGACTGACAGATCATTTCCAGAAAGGAAAACATTGGATAAATAAATCTGTTCCATAGTTACTTAATTTTAAGGTGTGTCTGTGATTTCTCTCAGCTTTTTTTCTGATCCATACTTCAAGAAGTTGTTCCTTTCCCAGGATCCCTTGCAAATTCTTTCTCCTTCTCTTGCCTTCTGAGTTACTGTGTTAGTTAACTGATCAAAATGCAAAACAGTTTTAAAATAATTTTTGTTGATTAAATAAATACGTGAATCCCAAAGTTATTACGAATAGTATTATCCCGTGTATTTAATAAGATCTCCTGATTCTGTGGCATGTCAGAGGGGTAGATTAAGGCAGAATTTAAATATCTGGGCCTATGGATCTAGCAAGGATTTGGAGGGAAAGACACAGTGCACTTTGAGATCTGGAGAGCAGGAGGTAGCATTGAGAGCAGAGAGATGTGAGTCCCACAAACCCTTTTGCAGGATGGTAGGAGGTGGAGTACTTGAATTTCTTGTGGGGTACCTTTTGGTCAGATTGTCTCTGGGTCCCAAGTCTTTAAGTTTTCACTGTATTCCAGCACCAAATTCTGCAGGAATTTGAAATTCCTTCTGTTACTTATAGTAAAATATCCATTAAAGAAGTGGGTTTGAGCATATCTGACTGATCATAATGTTTTTCAAGCTTTATGCCTTAATACCCTATCTTCCCAGACACAACTGTGTGCTTTAGGATATGTCTGCTTAGTCATGAATATGGTTTCACTATAGAATTCTGCATGTTTTTAATTTTTGGCTTTTTGAGCTAGTGCTAATTAATAAGAAAAGGAAATGCATAACTAGTTTTTTGTGTAGATATTAAAACCAGGTGACAGGCTTTCCTGAGGAATATTTGGTTAATGCAATGGAAATCTTGATCGTGGAAAAACTTAAGCTTTGTGGCTGATACTGAAGATAGTGCTGAAGTATGCAGTCTGTTAAGGATAAAGGTCCACATGGCTTTGTGTGACCTGAGAGCTGTTTGTAAATTTTCTAGTTAGCTTGTTGCAGCACATTGTATGTTGATTTGCTATTTCTGGTGAAAATAGAGGTAATCACAGTGAAACTGATAAGTTGCCTATTTTATGAGGTTGCCACTGCAGATTCTCACTGAGGCAGTTGAGGATGCTGTATCTTGCAAGCAATGGGTGAATTTTTAGTAGCAAACTGGGAGCATGTGTGCACTACCCTCTGATCTGTCCTGCTTTTAAAAATTGTGCTTCCAGTATTTGCAATGCACTCTGCCTCCTGGCTCACCATCTCACCACACCTTACTCATTCAAGCTCTTCTAAAGATTCACTATATCTACATTTCTCACAAATTAATAAAACTCTGGAAAAACCTCTCAACTTCTTCCCTCCATTTTTGGGCTTATATGTGGTAATAATGCCACTTTTTTTTCTTTTCAGTCTATTGCTGAAGGTTTTAAAGAAGCTGTACAGTATGTTCTTCCACGGCTTATGCTGATCCCAGTTTATCATTGTTTGCACTACTTTGAATTATTGCAGGTAAGACAGTAGTGCAGTTTCATTTAAAGTATGAGTAATTTTAGTTTAGGAAATTAATTTTTATTTACTGTGCATGAAGCTAGGATGTGAATATAGTTAAGGATAATTTTAACAGTAGTGATTGCATGATTAGTAAGTAAACTGTTACAATATGTTATTAATATTAAATCATGCAAAATTCAAACTTCTCCAGTTCTCAAAGCTTCCATAAATCTTCGATTATTGCTTGTGTGCTGTGGCATGTGAGGTCTATTTTTTATTAAATTGAATTGGCATGTAAATGAGATTTTCATTAATTTTACAGTGTGAATTGCTTTTAATTCTTCATTTACATTTATTTCATACATTTTACTAATTCAGTAAAAGATGGTTCAACTCAATGTCCAGGCCTCTCAGCTCAAGGCAAGCAAATCTATCTTACTATTTTTGGAAAACTTGTATTTCACACTCAGCAAAATCAGAGTAATCTATTTTGACTATTCAGTAGTTGCTTTGGGTTCCAAGTAGACAAAGCTGAGAAATAAAGTAGAATCTTTGAAAGCATGGCACATTTTCTCCATAATGAGGATAGAAGAAGAGTACATCCACAACACTCCTTTAAAAAAAAAATGTTGGAGAGGCTTTAATATTTTGTACCTTAAAAAGTGAGGTCATTCACAAGGATTTGTGGAATCCTGATTTAGTTGGTAGTTAAATTATATTCCTGTAACATTTTGTTTTCAATAGCTTTGTTACCAAGAGCAAGACTGCATAGTTTGGGAACTGATGTGGATTTATAAATAATTCTACGTGTTGGGAAATAGAGACATAAACTATACAAAAAATAATCTGCGAGTATGATCAAAGATTACCTCTGTATCTAGTGCTTCTTATGTGCCCTGGCAAGGTAGTCCACACCACAGTAAATGTTTTTGCAGGTAACCCTCTTCATAGCACCTGATAAATAGTATAACAACATTTCCGCATACCTCCATTTGTGTGTATTTGTTTGCTTCTGATTTGAGTTAATGGAGATAGGGACCCAGGCAGGATAGAGGGTCCATCAAAAAGCAGAAATACAACTCTTGTTGGGAGTATGAGATAAGCATTATAAATGAATAAACAAAGAACAGAAATGTGACTAAGGACAATGCAGTATCTTGGCTATAGGGAGTGATCTTGGGACACTTGTAGCCTCAGAGATTTTTAATCATTGTAGACCGTGTGCCAAAAATGTTTGCCCATCTCTGGGGTAGTAGACATGTTGCTAAGAAATAGATTTGTAACACATTCATGAACAAGTGAAATCTTTATAGTTTAATCAATCATTCATTTAAATGAATGAAGTGACTTTGGGTTATTTCTTAAATTTTATTATTGCATGAGTGCTAAGAATTTTTTAATTAAGCTCACAATTAAAAAGATTACATTACCTAAAATGTATTGTGTGCATATTGCAATGGTGTGGGGCTTGCCTTAGTGTACGGTCAGTTTGTATTGTCATGCAACTAATACAGCCTTTCAGTTCTATATTGCTAGCTGGTCGTTGCGTACAGTTCCAAGGATGTACCTGATATGTGTGGGAAGAAATACCAAACTTTGCAACCTAAAACTTGTATCACATTGTAGCACTCAGACAAGTTAAAATCTACTTAGCAGTGAAAAAACTGAATGGAAACTCAGGTTAACAATATTGGGTTTTTCAAGTATTTAATTCTGTTAATGCATAAGATGAACATTTTTAAATGCTAGTTTAATTTTCATTCTTTATGCTGTTTACTTTTTGCAGTTCAGTCAACGTTAGATAACGAAAACATAATGGGTTTTACTTGGAGTCTCCTTAGCACAGGGCTATAATGTTTGGATTGCCAACAGCCTGTAGTATGTTTAAATCTAAGTGGTTTCCTTGTATTTTTAATCTGTGAAAATATTTCTACTGTTACTAAGTTTTGAAACAACATTTTTGAACATCTAAATTTTTGTTCCAAGCACCTGGGCTTTGTTGTGGTTAGAAGATGTAAATTGCCTTAATTATAGTACACTTTGAATGCCTTCATGAAGTTAATAATTTTATTTGAGTGAGACTTAAAAGATAAACAAAATACATATCATTTTTGATTCTTGGAGTAGCCTGACTTGTTTTAGTTCAGAAAACATAAGTCTTCATACCACTAGCATTAATTGGCTATACTTTTGTGGGTCTTTTTGCCAGCCCTTGGTATAGGGTCAGTACTAATAGATGTGTAAGTACAGTGTTTGTTTCAAAGAAGAATAACCCTAGGAAGAACTTAATCATTGATAGTTGTTCTCTTTCCCACAGCAAAATGCATTTTTAAATGTGATAATTCTCTGACATTTTTGGAAGTACTTTTCTTTAAAATGTGAATACCTGAACCAGTTTAGTGGCCCTGTGATGCAGGAGGTAAAACTGATTATCTTAATGTTCCCTTGCTGCCTTAAAAAAAAAAATTATGAATAGGCTATATCTTAGTATTTAGTTGAAATATGAAATCTTAGGCTCCAATCCTGCAAAGACTTAAGCATGTGCATAAAATTATGCATTGAGTAGTCTCACTGAAGTCAATGGACGTACTCACAGTGCATAAGGTTAAGTACAAACATAAATCTTTGCAAGATTAGGACCTTACAGTGTTTAGACAGTTTTCAGCTACAGGATCTAGTGTTTAATTTAGTGTGGTGTTTTCACTTTGGTGTTCTGTGCAATTGAGGATTATACATGCTTTATTTACAAACTTGCTAGATCTTGTTCTAGAAGACTTGTTGCTATTTATATTACAAAATGCAAAACAGAAAAGGTACATAAATCTTTACTAGGTAAGTTTGGTCTTGTCTTTCTACTCTCATAAGAGACTTTTTGTCTGTAGAGACTTTCAGCACACCAATAACTCCTGTTAATGCTAGTGAGAACTACATACACACAGCCTCTGCATGAATGGAAGAACAGACTGTTGGGTATCATTAACTTTGTTTTTTACCTTTAAGTGTAGAAGCTTGTAAATAACTGCAGAAATATTTTGCTGTATTTTTTTTAAGTTTGCATAAAATGATCTTGTTTAAGTTATAACTTAAAAATAGGTGAAGCCTCAAGATGATACATGGGCAATACTTGGGCAAATTTATTCTTGATAATAGGAAAAATCCAAAGCATTTTTACTAAGTGAGATGTATTTTGATTTACATGCAAAGATGAACGGAGTACAAGGCTTTGGGGCAGTGTTCTAGCTCAGCTACAGCGATTGCCACTAAAAAAATCAGCAATTACCCAGTTATTTGTCCTTTTAAGTATACAGAGGGAAACACTGAAATCTTGAATACCATTGTATACTACATATTGGGAATGTTCAAAAAAGAACTAGATAAATTCATGGAGGATAGGTCCATCAATGGCTATTAGCCAGGATGGGCAGGGATGGTGTCCCTAGCCTCTGTTTGCCAGAAGCTGGGAAAGGGCGACGGGGTGGATCACTTGATGGTTACTTGTTCTGTTCATTCTCTGTGAAGCACCTGACATTGGCCACTGTCGGAAGACAGGATACTGGGCTGGATGGACCTTTAGTCTGACCCAGTATGGTCGTTCTTCTGGGAAATGTTGCATCTTTAATGGTGACAATGAATATTTTCAGGTTAAAATTTGCACTTCTTATTACATTGTGAAATCTTCTGCTCAGTGATTTTTAAAAAATCCCCAATGTTGGTGTATATTCAGAAAGCTACAGAGAACAATACTTACAATATATTAATGCCATTACATAAGTTGTTGGTATTCCTTCTCCTTGAATGCTTTAGTAACTTCATCTCAGAAAGAATGTAGCAGAAATGGAAACAGTCTAGACAAGTACAGCAGAACTCTTAGAGGCATGAAAGAGAGGTTTCGTGTTTCTGAAGGCATGAAGAGAGGTTAAAAAAATTAGGACTACTTAACCTCAAGAGGAGAAGATAAATAAAAAAAGCAACTGAATAATGGTATATACAACAATAAATGCTCCAGAGAAGGTCAGTCAGACACTCCTCTTTATCCTTTCATCTGTGTGCAGATCTGGTCGCTCCATCTCAAAAAAGATATATTGGAATTGGAAAAGGGTTTAGAGAAGGGCAAGAAAAATGATTAGAGGTATGGAACGGCTGCCATATGAGGAGAGATTAATAAGACTGGGATTGTTCAGCTTGTAAAAAAAGATGACTAAGGGGGGGGATATGATAGAGGTCTGTAAAATCATGACTAGTGTGAAGAAAGTAAATAAGCAAGTATTGTTTACTCATAACACAAGAACTAGGTCACCAACTGAAATTAATACACAGCAGGTTTAAAACAAACGAGGAAGTATTTCTTCACACAACGCACAGTCAACCTGTGGAACTCTTTGTCAAGACTATAACAGGATTCAAAAAAGAACTGGATAAGTTCATGAAGGATAGGTCCATCAATGGCTATTAGCCACGATGGACAGGGATGCAAAGCCATGCTTTGAAGTGTCATATACTCTGTCAGAGGCTGGGAATGGGTGACAGGATGGATCACTTGATGATTATCTGTTCTGTTAATTCCCTCTGAAGCACCTGGCATTAGCCACTGTTGAAAGACAGGATACTAGGCTAGATGGACCATTGGTCTGACCCAATATAGCCGTTCTGAGGTGCGGAGATAACTTCCCCTGTGGCATATTAGTACATAATTTCCTGTAATAGGAATTTTACATCTTATTCTAAAGTATCTGGTACTGGTCATTGTACTAGATAAGCCATTGCTGTGGTTCTGTTTTGGTGTGATCCTGTGTGCAGTGAACTCTGCACTGGGATATAAATCTACACATGTTCCCTGGCAGATCTAAGGACTGCAGGGAAGCCTGTCTGTGGTTGATGTTTCAGCCTGTGGACTAGAATAGCAATGTTTGTATTTCCATGTGCTCCATTTTCACACAGAGGTTTTGGGCTACTGCATTCTTTAAGCTACAGATCCCTGCACAGTTATGCACAAGCCCACCTGTACAGCCACTCCACTCAGGACTTCCCTCAAAGGATATTACAGGCTTGTCACAGAGGTTCTGAGAGAAGGAATATTGATAATAAAGGGGTTTGATCTTGCAGTAATGCTGAGAAACATAGGTAGCCAAGTATAGTCTGCATAGGAATTCTGCAACTAGTTATAAATCTTAGAATATTCTGCAGTTCAAAATACGGTGATTAACTTTGTAATTATCGAAAAACTCTAATATCAAATGCACATTAGATTGAGTTCCTTGATGATCACAAATTCAAGGAGATCATAACCTCTGTCTTGCTTCAAAGATATCTGCTATAAAAATACTGTTTATCAGATTTCCAGACCAGCTTTATAAATCTATTTCAAGGAACTAAAAGAATTTATCTAAACCCTAGACAAGCTGCCAAACAGATTCAGACTGTTGTGCCATTCAAGTAAGGAAGGAATGCGACCTCAGCGTCGAATCCATGGAGACTTTCCTTTATTAATGAACTATCATATTCTCCACCCTTTTAAACTGTGACTGAGGACAGGAGGGAGAGGGATAGCTCAGTGGTTTGAGCATTGGCTTGCGAGTTCAGTCCTAGACGGGGCCGCTTAGGGATCTGGGGCAAAATCAGTACTTGGTCCTGCTAGTGAAGGCAGGGGGCTGGACTCAATGATTTTTCGGGATTCCTTCCAGTTCTATGAGAGAGGTATATCTCCATATATATAGACAGATTATTAATTATCTTTTTGTTGATATTTATCTTCAAATCCACTCACTTCCGAGATCTCTTGCATAGAATGGCGTGTTACATAGCTGCCAAACAACCCAACAGATATCAAATTCTGTCTTTTTTCCCTTTTACTATTGTTTAATCATTAGAAGCAGGTATAGAGAATGAACAGCAGCATTTTATAGACTCTCAGCACCTTATCTTTTGTAATCACCAGTGAGAAATATATATGAAAAAAAATATACCTACTCACTACATTATACAACATTTTTCTTATGTTGAGCATGGTGTGTTTTCATGCTCTGTAGTTTGAGGGTATAATCACAAAATGCCACAGCTAATCCAGTCTCTGACCTGTCCTGAACAGAATACTAATTAGTGCAAAATTGCATAATGATCTTGTGATGGACAGCCTTAGGAGATAAATGTTGTCTTGTCCTTGACCACCACTGGTTGGTTGACTCCTTTAGTAAATCTGTGCCCAGCACATTAGTTCGTCTAACATAGCATAAGACAACAGAAAAGTGTGTCAGCACAATAAGATAATATTATTATAGTACTCTCTTTTGGCATTCTGTTACATCAATAAGGAAGAGTGTCTTAACATTTTGTCAAGAACTACAACAACTGTACTCTGCAAACATTGTCTCCAAAGTATGTTCAGGTGCCAAGACATGAGACCAAAAGCAGAAATATAATTAATTGAATTCATTCTACAATTACAAAGGGACATTTGCACAGTTTTAGAGCGTGTTCCAAGAGATTAGATCCACACAAGATCATCCATTTTAGAATACCAGAGAGAAGGAAGGAACTAAATACCACAGTTCAATTCTTCACAACCAATAGTTGTGTTTATCAGTGGTCAGAAGAACTCTAATGCCCTTTATTCCTGTTGTCGGTCATTTCCTTCAGAAAAGATTAAAGAAGTTGACAAAACTGTCGTGATTGTCAGTTTACCAGTATTAATATTCTGTCACATCTCTGCCAAAAACTTGTTTCTCTTTTCTTATCCTGTGAATAGCAAATAAATTGCACTCCTATGTTGATTTAGTCGGAAAGCTTGGCTGTAAAGGGCAAGAACTTGAGAGAGTAAAGTTTGCCAGAACAAGTTGCCTGAAATGGATTCGGAAAACTCAATATGTTAGAAACCAGAAATGGGAGAGATTTCTGTATATCTTTACACAAAATGAAAATAGATGCCATGTAATGTCCACTAGCTACAATTTTAGACTATTTTCTGGAGCTGTTTCACTAAGCTAAATACAACCTTTTTATCAGTGTATGCCAGCGATGGTCTCTCATTTTGGAAAGAGTTTGGAAGAAATGCTCCTAGGGACTCTGAGGAGAAGAATCATTATATTGTCACAATCCTTAGCTACTTGCGTGCTTTAGGACTTCATAAACCTCGTGTCATTTTCCCTTTGCTGTTTTAGAGTTTCTGCTTATGAAGTGGAAAAGAGGGGTTAGTCACCATGGCAAGTGCCTTATTTTCTCTTCCCTATACTCTTCTCAGCATGCGTAATCCTCACAAATTCTCAGATATAAAAGTTCTTTGATTTCCATGATATACAGACTGGGGAATGTTTGGCCGTCTGGAAAATATAGTGGTAGTACTTTGAATCACATAAAGGGAGAGGGCCCATCTGGTCAGTCCTGTTATCTCAATTACTTTTAGAGCCAGCTAAATATTCTTGCTGAGAGAGCATACTGGGAAAGAAAAAGGCGGCTGCTGCTATACTGAGTGATTGTGGGTAAGATTCCTCTTAAAATACATAGGGCAAACATGAGTTAGCCCATAGCGGGTGGCAAATTGGCTTGATTTTGGCCTGTAGACCAGTGTGCCTGAATTTTCTTGTCTACTAAGTTTTTCATGCAATCTTAACTTACAAGGGGAATTTACAGTTAAAATCATATAGACTGTTCAGTTACTCATGATAATCTAATGCTGTTAATATTTTATGAACCATTAACTTAAAGAATGTGAAGTTTTCTGTAACCCCTTTTTTCTTACAAATAAGTGTTGAGATAGACTCATAGGTCAGAAGGGACCAATCTGATCATCTAGTCTGACCTCCTGCACAAGGCAGGCCACAGAACCCCACCCATCCAATTTTATACAACCCCTATCCCAGGACCGAGTTATTGAAATCCTCAAAAATGGTTTGAAGACCTCAAGCTGCAGAGACACCACCAGCAAGCGACCCGTGCCCCACGCTGCAGGGGAAGGCGAAAAACCTCCAGGGCACCTGCCAATCCGCCCTGGAGGAAAATTCCTTCCCGACCCCAAATATGGCGATCAGCTAAACCCTGAGCATGTGGGCAAGAGTCACCAGCCAGCACCCAAGAAGGAGTTCTCCGCAGCAACTCAGTACCCATCGCATGCAACATCTCCCCGCAGACCATTGAGCAGACCTGTCTGGTGGTAATTCAAGATCAATTGCCCAAATTAACGATCCTATCATAACATCCCCTCCATATACTTATCAAGCTTTGTCTTAAAGCCAGGAAAGTCTTTTGCCCCTACTACTTCCCTCGGAAGGCTATTCCAGAACTTCACTCCCCTAATGGTCAGAAACCTTCGTCTAATTTCAAGTCTAAACTTCCTAATATCCAGTTTATACCCATTCGTCCTCGTGGCTACATTAGCACTAAACTTAAATAATTCCTCTCCCTCCCTAACGTTAACCCCCTTGATATATTTATATAGGGCGAGCATATCCCCCCCTCAGCCTTCTTTTGGCCAGGCTAAACAAGCCAAGCTCTTTGAGTCTCCTTTCATAAGGCAGTTTTTCCATTCCTCGGATCATCCTCGTAGCCCGTCTCTGAACCTGTTCCAGTTTGAATTCATCCTTCTTGAACATGGGACACCAGAACTGCACACAGTATTCCAGATGGGGTCTCACCAACGCCGTATACAACGGTACTAACACATCCTTATCCTTGCAGGAAATACCCCGCCTGATGCATCCCAAAATCGCATTTGCTTTTTTAACAGCCGTATCACATTGGCGACGCATAGTCATCCTGCTATCAACCAGTACCCCAAGGTCCTTCTCTTCCTCCGTCGCTTCCAACTGATACGCCCCCAACGTATATCCAAAATTCTTATTATTAATTCCTAAATGCATGACCTTGCACTTTTCACTATTGTATTTCATCCTATTTCTATTACTCCAGTTTACAAGGTGGTTCAGATCTTCTTGAATAGTATCCCTGTCCTTCTCCGTGTTAGCAATACCCCCAGCTTGGTGTCATCCGCAAACTTTATTAGCACATTCCCGCTCTTTGTGCCAAGGTCAGTAATAAAAAGGTTAAATAAGATCGGTCCCAAAACCGATCCTTGAGGGACTCCACTGGTGACCTCCTTCCAGTCCAACAGTTCACCTTTCAATACGACCCTCTGGAGTCTCCCCTTGAACCAGTTCCTTATCCACCTTACAACTTTCATATTCACTCCCAGCTTTTCCAATTTAACTAACAGCTCCCCGTGCGGAACCGTGTCGAACGCCTTACTGAAATCTAGGTAAATTATATCTACCGCATTTCCTTTATCTAAGTAATCCGTCACCTTCTCAAAGAAGGAGATCAGATTGGTTTGGCACGATCTACCTTTAGTAAATCCGTGTTGCAATTCGTCCCAATTACCATTGACCTCTATGTCCTTAACTACTTTCTCCCTTAAAATTTTTTCCAAGACCTTACATACTACAGACGTCAAGCTAACAGGCCTATAATTACCCGGATCACTCTTTTTCCCTTTCTTAAAAATAGGAACTACATTAGCAATCCTCCAGTCATACGGCACAACACCCGAGATTATCGATTGCTTAAAAATTCTCGCTAACGGGCTCGCAATTTCACGCGCCAGTTCCTTTAATATCCTCGGGTGGAGATTGTCCGGGCCCTCCGACTTCGACCCATCGAGCTGTTCAAGTACGGCCTCTACCTCAGTTGCAGTAATATCCACTTCCATATCCACATTCCCGTTTATCATCCCTCCATCATCGCAAGGTTCCTCACTAGTCTTATTAAAAACCGAGGCAAAGTACCTGTTTAGATGTTGGGCCATGCCTAGGTTATCCTTAACCTCCATTCCATCCTCAGTGTATAGCGGCCCCACTTCTTCTTTCTTTGTTTTCTTCTTATTTATGTGGCTGTAGAACCTTTTACTATTGGTTTTGATTCCCTTTGCAAGTTCCAGTTCAATGCGGCTTTTAGCCTTCCTCACTTTATCCCTACATGTTCTGACCTCAGCAAGGTAGCTTTCTTTACTGATCCTGCCTTCCTTCCACTCCCTGTAAGCTTTCTGCTTTTGTCTAATCCCCTCTCTGAGTTGCTTGCTCATCCAGTTTGGCCTGCAACTCCTGCCCATGGTTCTTTTCCCCTTTCTCGGGATGCAGGCTTCCGACAGTCTCCGCAGCTGTGACTTAAAGTAATTCCAGGCCTCCTCCACATTTAAATCCACTAATTCCTCCGTCCAATCCACTTCCCTAACTAATTTCCTTAACTCTTTAAAATTAGCCCTCGAGAAGTCAAAAACCCTAATCGCAGATCTACATTTGTTTATCCTTCCATCTAGTTTGAACTGAATCAGCTCATGATCACTCGAACCAAGGTTGTCCCCTACCACCATTTCTTCTACGAGGTCCTCACTGCTCACCAACACCAAGTCTAAAATGGCATCCCCTCTCGTAGGTGCTTCAACTACTTGATGAAGAAATTCATCCGCTATCACATCCAGAAAAATCTGACCCCTATTATTCGTGCAAGTACTCGTCCTCCAGTCTATATCCGGGAAGTTGAAGTCCGCCATAATCACACATTTCCCCTTTGTGTTTACTTCATTAAAGACATTAAAGAGGTCTCTATCCATATCCCAATCCGATCCCGGCGGTCTGTAGCACACCCCAAGCACTATCTCAGGGGAAGCTCTAGTTGCTTTTTTACCCAGCATGATTTTTGCCCAGACGGACTCCGTCTTATCCATTCCATCGCATCTTATTTCGCTACATTTAATTTCATCATTGATGTACAAGGCTACTCCCCCACCTTTGCCTTTCTTCCTGTCTTTTCTGAACAGCACATAGCCTTCAATACCCGTGCTCCAGTCATGACTACTATTCCACCAGGTTTCGGTAATCCCTATAATATCCGGCTTCACTTCCTGTACGAGTAACTCCAGTTCCTCCATCTTGTTACCTAGGCTCCTCGCATTAGTGTACAAACCTTTTAATTTTCGGCGTTTGGCGTCAGTGACATTCTTTCCCCCGTCGTGCACAAACTGTCTGCCACCAGCATCACCCGTTACTCTGGTTTCTACTCCACTATTCCTCCTTGGATCAAATCTTGGGGCCGCAAGGGTATCCCCGCTCACTTTGTTTACTTCCCTCTCCAGGTTATGTTCTGATGAATATCGACTATGAAAGCTAATTAGATTTTTGTAAATCGGTGCGTTCCTGCATAGTGGAGAAGGAAAAATCTTGTTTTCCCTAGGAAGTGAAGTAAACATTATCATTGGAGTTGATCATTTGTTGCTAGTTTTAAATTTGGAATTTCAAACTTCATCTTTGCTATTAGAGAGAATGGTATACGAAGTTGACCTTTGCTCTTACCCATCTGCTGGACTTGGTTGTAGTTATTACAACAATTTGTAACCCACTAAAGGCATGTCTATGCATACAGTGCTTTAGCGGCGCTGCTGTAGTTTGTGTGGTGAAGATGCTCTATGCTGACAGGAGAGAGCTCTCCAGTTGCGTTGGCATAAAAAAACATCTCTGCAAACGGCAAAAGCTGTCTCACCAACTTAGCGCTGTACACACTACAGGTTATATTGATGTAATTCACGTTGCTCAGGGGGTGGAATATCCCCTGAGCGACATAAGTTTTGCCGACTTAGGCTGTAGTGTAGACATAGCCTAATAACCCTTCCTCAGCTGCTTTCTTCTTCCCTGTCTTTCCTCCCTATGACTGCAGAGGTGTTAATGGGCCACTTTACCTGGAATGATTCCTTAGAATATGTGCTAACTACTTATGCTAAAAGAACAGGAGTATTTGTGGCACCTTAGAGACTAACAAATTTATTTGAGCATAAGCTTTCATGAGCTACAGCCCACAAAAGCTTATCCTCAAATAAATTTGTTAGTCTCTAAGGTGCCACAAATACTCCTGTTCTTTTTGTGGTTACAGACTAACACGGCTGCTACTCTGAAAACTGTACTTATGCTAAATAATCTATTCCACCTTGCATTCAGCTGTGGCTCCAAGTACCTTTCCCAGACCTGAAGAAGAGCTCTATGCTGCTCAAAAGCTTGTGTCTCTCGCCAACAGAAGTTGGTCCAATACAAGATATTACCTCACCCACCTTGTCTCTAATGTCCTGGAACCAGCATGGCTACAACTACACTGCATAGTTAATTGAAACACTATTAAACTACTAAAAAAGTGTGTCATTGATGTAGTACTGATATACAGCTTCAGGACTGTTCCAAGCCTCTAGACTAGTGAACACCTCTAACTTCAAAGGCCAATGATCATTATGAAACAGAACAATGTAAGTGAAAGGATTTAAAGAAAAATATCCTGTAGGGTTTTTTGACAACTCACAGTAAGGTTCTCCAGTATAGGATGAGGAAATCTTTCTTTATCTCAGAATCTTTCCCTTTCACGCACAAGCTCACTCTCTCAGTCAAAAGCTATTATTTTTCAGGGTATCTGGTAGATGTGTTTTCATTTTAGTAACTACTTTGACAGGCATTGGTGGTCTTATGGGTGAGATTTGCAAAATCACTCAGCATTGGTTATTGACTTCAGTGGGATCAAAGTCAGGTGAACACTGAGTGTTTTTGAATATATTTGTTTTTGTCTGTATATATCTCTAAAGAAAACCTGTTAAGTTGGACAGAAATGGATTTGTTTTGTCATTGTAGCAATTGCAGGAATGCAGTGAAGATGAAGAAGACAG
Source organism: Gopherus flavomarginatus (assembly GCF_025201925.1). Lineage (NCBI taxonomy): Eukaryota > Metazoa > Chordata > Testudines > Testudinidae > Gopherus > Gopherus flavomarginatus. The sequence continues at coordinate 155,168,475 of NC_066621.1, forward strand.
GGAGTGCTTGAAACAAGCCATTACTGCTCTTTTAAATCTCCAATGCAGCATGGAGCGCATTTACAATAAATATTCACCTAGACGGCGGCCTTGGTAAGAATACAATCAGGGAAGCCTCTTGTACCCCAAAGTAAGTTAGAAGGAAGATATCTGGAGGTGGCAGTGTTTCCCTATTTCCCCCTTGGTTGACTTGTGTAAAAAAGCAGCATGTTTTGTTTGACACTTGCACATGCCAAACATCAAAGCTAGCAGACTTCAATCTGTTGCCTTTCCAAGAGTATTCACTTGCAACCCTCCATACCCCATTCGTGAATAGTTTAAAGCCTTTTCTACACTGCTACTTTACAGCGCTGCAACTTTCTCGCTCAGGGATGTGAAAAAACACCCCCCTGAGCACTGCAAGTTTCAGCGCTGTAATGTGGCAGTGTAGACTATGCACCAGCACCAGGAGCCGCATTCCTAGCGCTGGTGACTACTCCCCTTGTGGGGCGGGTTGTGTTTTTTTGTTTTTTGGGGGTTTTTTTTTTTTTACAGCACTGGGAGAGAGCTCTCCCAGAGCCGATGCCACGACTACACAGCCACGTTAATGTTGCTAGAGAAGACATACATGTAGTCTTTCCTTGGCAATTCACTGTCCTTTATACGTTTGTGGTTAAGCATGATTATTTGGGTTGGGGGAAAAAAAATAGCACACGGTGTTAAATTTAGTGGTGTTTTTTTCAATCTCTGCGGCAATTAATACGGAAGAAGCTAACTAGATAAAACGGTTTGTTTCTAGGGAGACAATTTGTCGTTTCTACAACCGCCAAGTAAGAAGCAAGCACCTGGCCATCAAAAAAATGAATGAGATCCAGAAAAATATTGATGGTTGGGAAGGCAAAGATATTGGCCAGTGCTGCAATGAATTCATAATGGAAGGTGTGCTGACAAGGATAGGAGCCAAACATGAACGTCACATATTTCTCTTTGATGGTTTACTGATCAGCTGTAAAACTAATCATGGACAATCGCGGCTTCCAGGTTACAGCAATACAGAATACAGACTTAAGGAAAAAATTATCATGAGGAAAATGCAGATCATTGACAAAGATGACACTTGTGAATACAAACATGCTTTTGAGCTAGCGTCTAAAGATGAAAACAGCATAGTGTTTGCTGCCAAGTCTGCTGAAGAGAAGAACAATTGGATGGCAGCTCTGATTTCCCTTCAGTATCGCAGTACACTGGATCGAATGCTTGACTCAGTGTTACTGCAAGAAGAAAATGAACAGCCACTGAGGCTGCCCAGCCCAAATGTGTATCGTTTCGTAGTGGAAGATTCTGAGGAAAACATTGTTTTTGAGGATAATCTGCAAAGTAGGAACGGAATCCCGATCATCAAAGGAGGAACTGTAGTGAAACTAATTGAAAGGCTAACATACCATATGTATGCAGGTATGCTTTATTTTATTTTTTCTATATTTGACACATTTTGTAATATCTTACTAATTCTTTAAGTAATGTTTGGATAGCCAATAAGATTAATCTTTTGTCTCTTGCTTGCTTTCCCACTGAATAGCTGTGTAAAGTCAAGATGTGTGTCATAGTTTAGGGCCAGGAGGGATCACTAGATCATACAGTGTGACTTCCTGTATATGACGGGCCACAAGCACACTAAACCCAACAACCAAAATGAGACCCAAGTATTACAGCTCACAGGAGAGTGGACTGTTATGTGCCAGAGGCAGAGAACAGGAGGGACTGAGGTGCATCAGTGCTTGAGGCCCCCACAGTGGCAGGTAAATGACTATGAGATATACCCCGATAATCCTCGCAAGTGAGCCACACCCACATGCTGCAGAGGAATGTGACAAACCCCCAGAAACACTTCCAAACTGACCTGCCTATCCTTCCTGACTGTGAGCAAGAACCAGCCAGCCAAGCACCTGAGAGAGACAATGGTTGATGCCATCTCAGAGCCCTGGCCCACCCCATGTCCCAACTCCAGCTGTGGCCATCCATAACGCTTCAGAGGAACGAGATGTTAAAAAACCCCTCTTGGAATGCATGCAGAAAAAGAGCACGTTAGCTTATTAGGTAACTTTAGTAACACTTCAGTTAAGGGATGAATGAAAGAAATTAAGAGAAAATGCAATGGAAGTTAAAAACTTGATATTGGTAGGATTTTTGTAACGTTTTTCAGATATTTATACTTAGTTTTCTGTTTTATAAGACTGTCAGCTTTGATTGTAGGTTCTGATTAGGTGTTCACATTCTAGCAACTTTTTAAATGTTACTGAATACTCCGATTTTTTTCAGCAACGATTGGTACAGAATTCAAATAGTAAGCCTTCAAAACTCACCCCTGTTTTTTACAGCTAGAATTAACTGTGAATTGGATCTTGTTGAGTGACACATCTTAGAAGTGGACAAGTAAAGCAGTATTTAATGTTGATGACATGTTAAAATTCCTGTGTCCTTAATCTGCCTGAACCTTGTCATAAGGCTGTGCTGCTTGGTACATCTTCCAGCAGCAGGTTGCAGCACAATGCAACCTGAGTTTTCCTTCTCCAGAGTCTCTAGTAACTCCATGTCAGCTTTCTTGCCTCAATAATACTCCTCCTTTGGGCCAGGGTTTTTTTGTTTTGTTTTGTTTTAAATTAAAAAAAAAATTTTTTTTACAAGAACAAAGTCCAAATAGTCTGTGACAGAAGTCCTGAAGTATAGTCCATCTGTCACTCCAGTGCATGTGTCAGTCCATCTGTCACTCCAGTGCATGTGTTAACAATAGCTGATTGTTAACTTAATTGTCCATATATGGTGGGTAGAAGTATATTTGACCAGTCTCTTGTAAAACACTTCACTTTTCTTTTCTTGATGCTTGGAAGTTTCTTCACTGTATACAGATATCAACTGGTATCTTCAGGGTGTGATATTTTCTGGTGTCTTTGGTCTGTGGGATGCAACTTAAACAACTTTTGTTAACATATTAAAGTTTTGGTTTTTCCTTTTTTGTTTTTGTTTTCAATAACCCAAACTTAATACACAGTTTAACTTAGTTTGTTTACAGTGTAATAAGCACAATGTAATAGGGACTGAGTCTTTTATAACACAAGCTATACTTTTTGCAATTATTACATAGACATTCATTTCCATTTGAGATGCATTACTAATATTTCATGGTAAACGTAATGCTTAACAGCTAAAATAAATGCTCACTCACAATCTTCCATGCGAAGGTGTATTGCTTTCCCTTGCTGAACACTTTGTTTCAGCAAAAGAGTTAGTAACATAATTTTAACAAGCTTTTCAGAGTTAATTTGCTTGCGATACCAACTTCACTCTTGCTAGCTGTTTAGAAGCACAAACTTTAGCCACCATTGCTTCCCATTAACATAACATAACAAAAGAAAAGCATGTAAAATTAAATCAGCTATAAAATTAACCCAAAATAAATTTTAAATACAAGTTCATGAAAATTTTTTGAGGGTATTAAACTTTGATGATGTTTTGTTGTGTTTGGGAGCCAAAAGTGGAAACCTGTTAGAAACGTGTAGACCTGTTGACGTTGTTTGGTTAGCTTTATGATTAAATTGTTAGCTTTATGAATACATTTTTTGCTATCACATTCTTATAGCTATATTTAAAAGTACAAACAAGTTTATGAAAAGCCCAAACAAGAAATTGACATTTTGTTAATATTCTCTTTACCTTAATGTTGAGGTTTCCCCTTACCTTTTTTCTTTGAATAACAATAAAAAATACTTAAACATAACTGTTTTCAAAAAGAGAATTCTTTTTGTTTGCAATTGCATTATTTGTTGAGGCAGAAATATACGTACATATATTTGTAACTGAAACCTTTTTGAACTTTGCACAAAAAATTGGTGCTAATAATACTGTAATTATACCCCAACAATGATCTTAAAATAGTGTAGTACCACATATACATATAATTTTATATCCTTTTTAAAAATTGACTTTTGTTGCAACAACAACAACAACAAATAAAAAATAGTCACGTGACACATGACATACAGGACAAACTTACAATTAAAAACAACTGGCCCCAGAATTCTGTTCATAACCATACAAAATAAGGCAAACACAATAAAAAAAATAAAAAGGATTAAACATTTGAATAAACAAATTATTACCTTATTTAAAACTTGTAACATAAATTATTAAAAAATATATTAATTGCCAAATGTATTAATTTGGTAACAAGGAATTTTGTATTACTTTATATTTAACATTACTTTAAAACTCTGCTATATGGAAATAAGAAAAGCCCATGTTTCAAATATTAGTTAGTGGTTAGGATTAGAAGCAGAGGGTGCATTTCTGTTGCTTGGCAACCATATCTTCAAGAAAGTTAGGAATAATTCTAGCTGTTGCATTCCTAAAGGGTTAAAATAATTAATTTACTTGATGTATTTAAAGTAAAGTTTTTACCTTGTTTTCTTATTGTTCCTTGTTTTGTTCTTTTTTCAATTGCTTTATCTTTTGGAGGTTTCTGTAAAAACTAACTTTTAACTTTTAAAACAGAGAGAGAACAGAAGTGAGGAAAGGCAGGGGAAAAAGGGTGGGGGTGAAGAGCAACCTAGGAAGGTATCAAGTATCAGAGGAAAGACTGTGTTAGTCTGGATCTGTAAGAGCAGCACAGAGTCGTGTGGCACCTTATAGACTAAAAGACATATTGGAGCATGAGCTTTCACGGGTGATGCATCCGACGAAGTGGGTATTCACCTGAGCCAAGAGAGATTAACTCTGTCAAGGTATTTGAAAGTACAGGCAGCAGCAGCGAGTTTAGCAAACTGAGGAAAGGAAAAAACTTAACTGGTATGTACAAATATTTGAGAAAGGCCGTTATATTTTTAGATATGAGTGCGGAGTGTGGATCAGTGGGTTAAAGCATTTGGGAACCTGCATAGTTGGGAACCACGCCCCTGTTTTTTATCCTGGCTTTGAGAGGAGAGTGGGGGTAGTTACCTGTTCTTGTAAAACCTGAATTTGTTACCCCAGTGTGTGTTGCTTTTGTGTACATGCCAGATGGATGGCGGGAGTGCCCGTTTTTGCTGCAATGAACTGTTTTTGGGCAACTCCATGTGTTAATGCATCAATTCTAGGTGTTAACCCACATAATTTTGGGTATTTACTTGTAAATTCTTTTTTATTCACTCCCCTGCGATCAAGTCGCAGCTTCTGTCTCTTAATGTGCTCTGTGAACTGTTCCATTTTTTCCTTCATTTGATTTACCAATTCAGTGAAAGTATTGTTTGCTACTCTTTCCTTCTGTGTACTTACTTCTCCTGTTCTGACAGGCACCAATCTAGGTCCTAGTTTAGGTTTTGCCAAAACCTTGCTTTTATCATAACGTGGTGGTTGCACTGCAGTGGACCCCGTTTCATCTTTTAATTTTACTAGGGCTGCCTCTTTCCATTTCTGTCTCCATTCTTCTGGCACAGGGTAGCTACCTGAAGCCTGCTGTTTACCACCAATATTTATAACAGGGGACGGCACATGTATTTTTTGTAAGTTCCTTGCAGTTGTTTCCAATGTTTTATTCTGTTCCTGTGCTGGTTGTTTCTGGGCTGCTCGCCACCCTGCAAGGGGCGGTGGAAGTATTCCAGGGCTGTGTAACTTTTTTTAAAAATTCTTTTAACTCTTTCTTTGTTGCTGTTACTTGCCCCACCAATTTTGTGGGGTGCTGTTTTAACCATTCAACAGCCATGATTATAGTTTGCAGTAGTTTACATTTTAAGGCTACAATCTCTGCCCTAGCCTTACAAATTACATTACATGTTTCTTCCCCATTATATTTTTTTAAACTCTGTGGGGATTTGCAGGGAGGGGCTAAGGGGGTTCCCTAGTTTGTGGTTTTCTGCCATGTTAGATTGCGATTCCTACAGTGGACAGCTCGCTTACTCATCAGATCAGCAGTCGGGGTCATTAATGTTGTCAGTAGCTACCGCTGTGGTGCTCTGCTCTTGTTCGATGATGATACAGTCGGCTGCGTGCATGTCCCCTCTGTGTGCTGCCCCAGCTCTGCGCAGATCGCTGAAACAGCAGACCCCGAGAGAACCCCCAAAAACCACAGACTCTAGTAAGGTACAAAGGAACCTGAGCCAGGTTTATTGTCAAACAAAGCACAGTAATAGTTTCCTGTAGACTCTACAAGACATACTACAAATTTGTGCCCCCCCCCCCCACCCCCGGCAATGGACCGGCTCAGTCAGTGGCAGGACTTTCCACTTCCCCCTAGGCCAGACGAAGTGCACTCTGGGACCTACTTTTATACAGTTACAGGACAGGTTACTCATCCCTACTGACGTATTGAGGTACAGCCCCTTGGCTCATTAGGCTGCTGTCTCCTCCTTTGATCATGTTGTTTCAAACAGATAGATCTGTCCATCATGCTATCCTTTTGACCCTGTCTTTAAGATGCACCTGCCTGTTTCTTGTTATCCTGGTGGAGTGTTCTGATGCCATCTTGGCACAAGTTCCTCTTATTAGCACTTATGTGTGGATGCACCTGCTTCCAGCAGCTCTCTTATCGCCAGCTTCTGTGAGTGGGGCCTGCCTGTGGCTCACAGCCCAGCTTTTGCTTAGCAATGTCTGGAAGTACATTGGTTCAGGCTTCAGGCGTCAGACTGGGCCTTTGATATAAGAGTTTTTGTTTCAGGGCCTCATCTTACTACACCTGGGTTCTTCATCAGTCCTCTCCTTCTTCCAGGGCAGCCAAGCCAGCCCTTTCAGCTGGCGCAATTTCAACCCCCATTTCTCCCAAAGCCTCTCTGCTGGAAGTTCATCCATCACTTCTCCTGTACTACTAACCTCTCATATCCCAGACAGGCAAGCAGGTTGGCCTTCCACTGGCTCCAGTTCTCTAGGTGGAGACATCAGTGGATAAGAACCTTTGCTGCTGGCCTGCCTTTAGCCCTCCTGAGCCTTTTGCTTCAGCTCTCTGGCTTAGAAGTCAGCAGGCAGCTCCCTTTGCAGCTCTCTGGCCTTCAGTCCCCTCTAGCCTTGGCTCTCTGGCTTGAGGAGGTCAGCCAACAAAACCTTCTATTGCTGTCTTGCCTTCAGCCTTTTCCAAGGAACCATCTGCAGCTTCCTTTATGGGCCTCCTACAAGTCTTCTGGTCTCTGGCAGCTGTCACCTGCCCTCTTCCTGACTTACCCTTCCCCTGTCTCAGTCTCTCCCCCTTTATAATGCCCCAGGTGCCTTCTTTTAACCCAAATTTCAGGAGGCAACCAATGAATTAGGTGCGCTGGCCTCATCCTTCCAAAGGGCAGTTACCACCCTGTGACAAACACATTTTCTTTAGTTGTAGTATCATTTGTGTGAGTGCAAAGTGACCCCCACTTTTAAAATATGGTGGTGTTTCTATGACTCACAAAAATATTCATCTTTCTGCATTGATTGCTGTGCATTAATAGTAGTTCTTACATGGTAGCTGTGGGAGTTGTGGCAGCACAGTCATTTATCATCATAGCTAGTAAACATAATCCTTGAGCTAGTAGCTGTTTAGTAAATCAAGCCATACAATTACTGTCTTGTTGACATATTAAGGTGATTGTTGTTTGAGGTGGCCTCTGCATATTCCAACTTATATAATGCATCCTGCAGTGCCAGTGAGCTTCAGGAATCTTCAAGAGTAGCAGTGCCCATGGAACTACTCAACCAACCTTTCACAGCAGTGTGTATGTGGAGCCACAGGTCCTTTCAGTAGCTAGTTTTGGGGTAGGACCTTCACTAGATGCCCAGAATGCTTTATCTTGGGTGTGTTGGCCAGATTATGTTAGCTTGTTACAGATATTATAGTATTACATAAGCTTTAGGTAGACTTTGTTCCAGTGTGCAGTTCAGATTCTTAGACTGACATGTAATTAGTAATATTAGGATGAAATTAGAAGAAAGTGTAGTTGAAAATGTACACTGTCAGAGAAAACCTGAGTCTCGAATGTATTAGCCTGTGAAATAATCTCATAAGCGAAGTAATGGAAGGTCCCATTGCTTAGGACTTTTAAAAGAAGACTGAGCAAACCATCAGATTGGCTTTCCCAAACTGTGGTACACTGGCCTGTTGTTCTATGCATTCATTTGGCTGAATGCTCCATGCATGGAGTTGGCTGATGTGATTGCAGAGCCATTGGCCATTGTCTTTGAAAACTCGTGGTGATCGGGGGAGGTCTCGGACGATTGGAAAAAGGCAAATATAGTACCTTTTAAAAAACGCCTTTAAAAAAGATAAGGAGAATCCGGGGAACTACAGACTGGTCAGCCTCACCTCAGTCCTTGGAAAAATCATGGAGCAGGTCCTCAATTGGACTTCATTATTAAGAGCATTGCCAGCAAATCGGAGGAAGTGATTATTTCCCTCTATTCGGCACTGGTAAGGCCACATCTGGAGTATTGTGTAGAGAAAGAATGTGGACAGACTGGAGATAATTCAGCGGAGGGCAACGAAAATGATTTGGGGGCTGAGGCATATGACTTATAAGAAGAGGCTGAGGAAATTGTGGTAATTTAGTCTGCAGAAGAGAAAAGTGAGGGGGAATTTGATGGCAGCCTTCAATTAACTGAAGGGAGTTCCGAAGAGGATGAAGCGAGGCTGTTCCCAGTGGTGGCAGATGACAGAACAAGAAGCAGTGGTCTCAAGTTGCAGTGTGGGAGGTCTGGGTTGGATATTAGGAAACATTATTTCACTAGGAAGGTGGTGAAGCACTGGAATGGGTTACCCAGAGAGGTGGTGGAATCTCCATCCTTAGAGGTTTTTCAGGCCTGGCTTGACAAAGCCCTGACTGGGATGATTTAGTTGGTGTTGGTCCTGCTTTGAGCAGGGGGTTGGACTAGATGACCTCCTGAGGTCTCTTCCAACCCTAATCTTCTATGATTCTGTGATCTCACAACGCTTTTTTTCAGAAGATAGGTAAACCAATAAAATTTTTAGGAGCTGCTGCTTAGAAAATATCTGTGTGGAACAATCCTGCAAGTGTCTAACTTGTATGATTTGGAATGATGAAACAATGGTGCAGCCTTACACAAAATGGTAGGCATATTTGAAGATCTTTATGCATACAAAAATTACAACTAATAAATTAGAAAACCCAAATCTTTTATGGTTAAACTGAAATAGCAAAAGGAACTTACTAAGTTGCTATATGTTGTATTATAGGTGGCACAAGTAGCAATGCCTATAGTTAAGGTTGCATGATCCTTCCCATTATATAAGACCTTATTTTCGGTTGCTTATAATTTTTTGCAACTCTAACCATTTGGTTGAAATTTTAGGCAGGAATGTTCTGTGCTGAGTGTCTCTAGCTGACTTTTTTTTTTTTTTTTTAATTTCAGAAAAAAAAGTTCAACCATTTCTCAGATCAAAGTTAAGGAATAATATGTTTTGCCCTTGTTAAAGTTCTTACAGCCAATTTGTTGAGAATTTCTAGTGCCTCCATGGAACAGGGACTTGAAATTTTACACTTAAACTAAACTGATATTTCCTAAATTTGAGTGCCTGACTTTGCAATCTATTATCTTAATATAGATTTTAGGTGTAATGTTTTTTAAAAACTAGTAATGAAATTTGATGTAATTGAATCTCACTAAAAAGGTTTTTTGAAGGTAATTCTTCATTAGCATTAAACTTTTAATTGGCATTAATAACTTTGTCTCTTATGGCCATAATTTTTATCACCAGTGAAAGTTGAAATCATTGTATAAAATTCATTTTGTTCATTTTCTTGTTTTCCCTTGACAGATCCTAATTTTGTTCGCACTTTCCTTACTACCTACCGCTCCTTTTGTAAGCCACAGGAATTGCTGAGCTTGTTGATTGAAAGGTAAACAACAAACACTTATTTTGAAGACTCTAGGCTTTTTCAGTTTAGATTACTTGCTCCTTCTCTTCTGATGTTTGCAGTGCAATATGGCAGCATGTTTTGATCTGATTTAACCATCCCATATATAGGAAAACTTTATACATGTCATGAATTGTCTTGAAATAATATTTTTTTTTTAAAAGGAAGGGAGAGGAAGAAGAGGGAATGAAATTTTAACAAAGGCTTATTTTCTCCAAAATGTTAAATGTCATTGAAGTTAAATAGATGTTAACAGAAACAATATACACATGACTGTAGGCCATGTGAATACTAGAAAAATACAAATAATTGTAAGCTATATTTATACTAGAAAAGTACACTGTTTAAAATCAATGTAGCTAAATTGGTGCAAACCCCTAATGTGGACACCCTTAAAACAGTAACCAAGTGCAAGCCTGGGGGTGTCTCTACACAGCAGCTGGGAGGATGCTTCCCAACATGGGTAGACAGACACATGCTGCTCGAGCCAGCATGTTAAATGTAGCAGCAGGCCGCGGCTCTGTTAGCTGCCCGAGTATGCATCACCTGGGTTTGTACTCAGCTGGCTAGCCCAAGCTTTAACCAGTGCTCTGCTACTTTCAGTAGCAACTTTCTGAAGCTAAAAGTTACAGGCCCCGTTTTTTCTTTTGTATTAAAATTGTATTTAAATTGTAAATTACATTTCAGTGTTTTGTAGATGTCTTTGTTGTCTAAGCTTTAGACAAGGGGTCTCAAACATTGGCCGGCCCGCGGAGTTATTTCCTGTGGCCCACCATAGGCACCGACTCCACCGGCAGCCAAACTCCCCTTCCCCCACGCCTCCCCTTCTCTCCCCCTCCCCCGAGCATGCCGCATCCCAGCTCCTCCACTTACCTCCCAGCACTTCCCACTGCCAAACAGCTGTTTGACAGTGCTTAGGACTTTCCAGGAGGAAGAGGGTGGAGTGGGGATGCAGTGCACTTGGCGGAGGACCAGAGAAGAGGCGGGGATGGGGATTTGGGAAGGGATTGGAATAGGGGCGGGGAAGGAGTGGGAAGAGGTGGGTAAGGGGCAGGGCCTCATGGACTAGATGAGCAGTCTGAGGTATGAAGTTCAGCACATATGATTCTTTGCTGTGAGTAGTTGGGAAGAATGTTTGTTAAAAGTGGCAATGTATTTCGTATGAATAATTACTTTAAAAAGTTCCTGCCATTACAGCTGTGTTGATAGACTGTTAGTATAGATCATCATCAGTGTTACTGACCACATAAGGAATAGTTACAGGTGTTTATATTTTATTAAAACCTCTCTTCGCATTACAGTTTTTTAAAAAGTTAATACATTGACTTTTAATAACATACTATATTACTCTTCGTTTTTTTCATTTTTGACTATTCTTTTGTATCTTTGTGTGAAAAGGTTTCAGTGATGCGGCCCTAGGGCCAATGTACTAGTTCTCATGTGGCCCTTGTGGTGATTTGAGTTTGAGATTCCTGTTTTAGACCCTGATCCTGTAGATACTTAATGCACATTATTAAAATTAGGCATGTGCAGGGCTGGGTTAAGACCATCCAGGATCCTAGGCGCACCATGATGTGCGGCCACCATGGCTTCACCTCAACAACTCACCCATCTTGGAGTGCCAGAGGCAGGAAGCATTGTTCTTCTGCCAAAGAGAGGCACTGATCCTGTCCTGCTATCCCCTTCTTTCCCCTATAAGCAACAGCAGAATTTCCTTTCTTTCATGGAGAGGCCAGGGTGGTAACAGGGGCAGGCCAGTACTTAATCCAGTGGTCTGGGCCTACTGCATTTTTTTCCATCTGCCATACATAGTCCTCTGCTAGAATGGTAAGAGTGGATCTTGGCATTAACATCTGTGTAGATGTCACACCTTTCAAAACTGTTCTTTCAGATTGTTTGCAGACATCACTGCATAGATTATACTTGGGTCACCTTTTCAAGCTTCTCTTTGCCTGCAGCTATATAGACTAAAAACTTGCATGATTAAAAAAAAAAAAAAAAATGAAAGCGGATATATACTGCCCTCTGTTGTGTGACTGTGCGAAATGGGGCCCTAGGCACAGGTCTGTTCCTCAGTCTAGCCCTGAGCATGTGCCTGAGTGCTTGCACAACTGATTGAAATCCTTAGATTTGTTCAAACCACAGGTTCAAATCCTGGCAGAGTTGACTGAGCCCTTCAACTTTACAAAAAGAGTAAAATAAGTTCAAAATGCAGATTACTGGTGGGGGGGTTTCTGGGGACTTAAAAAAAAAGTTACTATATATTCTGCCTGGACATTAAGGAATCTGTGTTAGTTTTCATACGACGGAATATCTGACACAACCTCCTTGACACAACCGTTCTTCCACCCTCATTGTGTGCTGTGCTCTGGTTGCTTACCTCTGTCCCAGTGGTGAAGCTGTGTCTGTGAAGCTTTATTGGGATCCTTTGAAATGAAAGATGCTACATCAATTTCACTGTACAACACATAGCACAATGGGTTCTGGTCCATGACTGAGGGCTCCTAGGTGCTGAGGGAATACAAATAATTAATAATAGTGCTGGCAGTACAGTGGTTATGCCTGAAACGGCGCTGCCATTATAAACACTTATTTTCAGCCACAATTTTAAACTGAAACTTCATGCCTGTTTGCGCTGAGATGACATTTTTGAAAGTTTGATCCATTTGGCTATTTTTGAAGTATGTTGCCTGTCTTCTGAGGCACAAGAATTAAAAATAAAGATGGTAAAAAACAAGGCATGTGCTTGTATCCTCCTCCTCCTCCCTTTCTTTTTGCCTTTTTAATATAAACTTTTTTGGATCCTGGGCCAATGTGTTTGTAGTACGATAATGGTCCCATCCTGACCAAGGCCTTTGGGCATTACCCAGCTATCAAACAGCGATGATAAAAATTTTGTTATGAACTGTATAGTCCCATAAACATACGCAGTGATTTTAAAGCTATATAGAGGATATGATCCCTACCAAAAGGAGCTTGCAGTCTAACACGAGGTATAGAACTTCTCAGGTAACACAGAGTGCAGAGAAATCAGTAGGGTGACTATAATTTAAGCGGGATTCATGGATGAAATGGGTTTATTTGGTTGGCAAGAAATGAGCAGTTAAAATGAATTATACAGCTTGACAAGACGAAAAGGAAATAGTGGAGAGGGGGAGGCAAAGAGATTAACTGAGATGTAGACATGGGTTGTATTATGTAGGACCTTGAAGATAAAGATCTTTAATTTGGTGGCTAGTGTCAGGACACAAATGAAGGCTAATGAAATTATAAGCTTTTAAAAGAGCAGTACTTCATTCCTTAACTTTTCATCAATGTACCAAAGGTGTGGATTTTCAGATAGTCTTGAAGTAAATCAAACCTGGAATTAGAGCAGCATATACCCACCCACTCATGCGTTGCTGGGGAGTTTTCAGTTTACTTAAACCATTTTAATTATGTTTTTACTTAATTGGTTTTATATAAAAAGGTTTCGTCAATAATCAGTTCTGTGTTTTTGTTCATAGGTTTGAAATCCCAGAGCCTGAGCCTACTGAAGCAGATAGGTTGGCAATAGAGAAAGGAGAGCAGCCGATCAGCGCAGACCTGAAAAGATTTCGCAAGGAATATGTCCAGCCAGTACAACTCAGGTTTGGGTGCCTTTATATTTCCTGCATCAGATCCAAATTTTAGTTCACTTTGTGTATCCTGTTTATGAAGACACAACTTACTGTGAAGACTGACTACAAGTGTTAAGTTGTTAGTGTGGCCAAGCTATGGACAATGATAATCCAAAGACGTTATGATTAGTCATTTAGAATTCTGTTGGTTGTTACAATCATATGTCTGTTCCATGCTGCTCAGAACTGAAAACTGAACACCCTACAAAAAAAGCCTGTTGCTCATTCCGTTAAAATGGGTACAGGTGAGGTATGTGCAATTAAAATTACTCCTCTTATATTGAATGACTGTTTTAATAGGTTATAGCCACAAAGGTAGCCTAAGCTGTTAACCCTCTTTCTTTTTTCTCTTCAGTTCCATTGCTTTTTTCACTCCCTGTTTCAGCCCAGTTGATGTATTTGTACACAGGTAGCTTCTCATAGCTGTGCAGTTTTCTCTGCAGCACTATTGATCACCATAACTGGTCTGAGAAGAATTGGTTTCCCTCTGAAGTCTGATCTGTAGAAATGTTTACAATAGTACTTCAGAGAGAAATTGCTGTTTCTCCATTAGTAACTCCAGTCACTCAAGAGCTGTGGAGTCAGCCAGGCTATTTAACAATAATAAATTGAATTGGGAGCTACTTTAAGGCTCTTAATTCAGCCTTTTAAGGTTAACACTTTAAAGAACTAAAGCCGCATTTAAGATAATCCTGTTGGTGAATGCCTTGTTTTCATCTTGTCCCTCTGGTAGTAAGCAGACTACCAATGTACACCCTGATTAGGCATAGTGCTTTTAGAGTGTGGATCCCTAACTTTGTTTGCTATTAAAATAACCTTTTTACATTTGTTTTTCAAGAGTTCATGCGATGTATTTTTCTACTTTGATAAACTATTTGTAATACAAAAAAGAAATAGAGTGGGAAATTTATAAACAGTTTCTTGCTACTAACTTCTATAAAAGAATTTTTGTGACTTGTTGCCTCCTTTTATGGCTTGATGAACTGTTTGGAGCCTGTGTCTCTCGTCCTTTTTTATGAGCCCAGATTTCTATCTGTTCAGTAGGTCTGGCTGAAATCCAGTTTTTATTGAAAGATTTTCTGGTGCTCTTTCTTTCAGCATCAGAGGGGTAGCCGTGTTAGTCTGGACCTGTAAAAGCAGCAAAGAGTCCTGTGGCACCTTATAGACTAACAGACGTTTTGGAGCATGAGCTTTCGTGGGTGAATACCCACTTCGTCAGATGCATGTAGTGGAAATTTCCAGGGGCAGGCATATATATGCAGGCAAGCTAGAGATAATGAGGTAGTTCAATCAGGGAGGATGAGGCCCTGTTCTAGCAGTTGAGGTGTGAAAACCAAGGGAGGAGAAACTGGTTCTGTAATTGGCAAGCCATTCACAGTCTTTGTTTAATCCTGAGCTGATGGTGTCAAATTTGCAGATGAACTGAAGCTCAGCAGTTTCTCTTTGAAGTCTGGTCCTGAAGTTTTTTTGCTGCAGGATGGCCACCTTAAGGTCTGCTATAGTGTGGCCAGGGAGGTTGAAGTGTTCTCCTACAGGTTTTTGTATATTGCCATTCCTAATATCTGATTTGTGTCCGTTTATCCTTTTCCGTAGCGACTGTCCAGTTTGGCCGATGTACATAGCAGAGGGGCATTGCTGGCATATGATGGCGTATATTACATTGGTGGACGAGCAGGTGAATGAACCGGTGATGGTGTGGCTGATCTGGTTAGGTCCTGTGATGGTGTCGCTGGTGTTGATATGTGGGCAGAGTTGGCATCGAGGTTTGTTGCATGGATTGGTTCCTGAGCTAGAGTTACTATGGTGCGGTGTGCAGTTACTGGTGAGGATATGTTTCAGGTTGGCAGGTTGCCTGTGGGCGAGGACTGGCCTGCCACCCAAGACCTGTGAAAGTGTGGGATCATTGTCCAGGATGGGTTGTAGGTCCCTGATGATGCGTTGGAGGGGTTTTAGCTGGGGACTGTATGTGATGGCCAGTGGAGTCCTGTTGGTTTCTTTCTTGGGTTTGTCTTGCAGTAGGAGGCTTCTGGGTACACGTCTGGCTCTGTTGATCTGTTTCCTTATTTCCTCATGCGAGTATTGTAGTTTTGAGAATGCTTGGTTGAGATTTTGTAGGTGTTGGTCTCTGTCTGAGGGGTTAGAGCAGATGCGGTTGTACCTTAGTGCTTGGCTGTAGACAATGGATCGTGTGATGTGCCCGGGATGGAAGCTGGAGGCATGAAGGTAGGCATAGCGGTCGGTAGGTTTTCGGTATAGGGTGGTGGTAATGTGACCATCACTTATTTGCACCGTGGTGTCTAGGAAGTGGACCTCCCGTGTAGATTGGTCCAGGCTGAGGTTGATGGTGGGGTGGAAGCTGTTGAAATCACAGTGGAATTTTTCCAGAGACTCCTTCCCTTGGGTCCAGATGATGATGATGTCATCAATGTAGTGTAGGCAGAGAAGGGGCGTGAGTGGACGAGAGCTGAGGAAGCGTTGTTCCAGGTCGGCCATAAAAATATTGGCATACTGTGGGGCCAAGAAACTGCAACATCTACTCAGGACACTCCCTATACTAACACCGGAACAAATCAACATACCCTTAGAGCCCCGACCAGGGTTATTCTATCTACTACCCAAGATCTACAAACCCGGAAATCCTGGACGCCCCATCATCTCGGGCATTGGCACTCTCACTGAAGGACTGTCTGGATATGTGGACTCTCTACTCAGACCCTATGCCACCAGCACTCCCAGCTATCTCCATGACACCACTGATTTCCTGAGGAAACTACAGTGCATTGGTGAGCTTCCAGAAAACACCATCCTAGCCACCATGGATGTAGAGGCTCTCTAAACAAACATGCCACACACAGATGGAGTACAAGCTGTCAGGAACAGTATCCCTGATGATGCTACAGCACAACTGGCTGCTGAGCTCTGTGCCTTTATCCTCACATGCAACTATTTCAAATTTGATGACAATATATATCTCCAGGTAAGTGGCACAGCTATGGGCACCCGCATGGCCACACATATGCCAATATTTTTATGGCCGACCTGGAACAACGCTTCCTCAGCTCTCGTCCACTCACGCCCCTTCTCTGCCTACACTACATTGATGACATCTTCATCATCTGGACCCAAGGGAAGGAGTCTCTGGAAAAATTCCACTGTGATTTCAACAGCTTCCACCCCACTATCAACCTCAGCCTGGACCAATCTACACAGGAGGTCCACTTCCTGGACACCACGGTGCAAATAAGTGATGGTCACATTACCACCACCCTATACCGAAAACCTACCGACCGCTATGCCTACCTTCATGCCTCCAGCTTCCATCCCGGGCACATCACACGATCCATTGTCTACAGCCAAGCACTGAGGTACAACCGCATCTGCTCTAACCCCTCAGACAGAGACCAACACCTACAAAATCTCAACCAAGCATTCTCAAAACTACAATACCCGCATGAGGAAATAAGGAAACAGGTCAACAGAGCCAGACGTGTACCCAGAAGCCTCCTACTGCAAGACAAACCCAAGAAAGAAACCAACAGGACTCCACTGGCCATCACATACAGTCCCCAGCTAAAACCCCTCCAACGCATCATCAGGGACCTACAACCCATCCTGGACAATGATCCCACACCTTCACAGGTCTTGGGTGGCAGGCCAGTCCTCGCCCACAGGCAACCTGCCAACCTGAAACATATTCTCACCAGTAACTGCACACCGCACCATAGTAACTCTAGCTCAGGAACCAATCCATGCAACAAACCTCGATGCCAACTCTGCCCACATATCTACACCAGCGACACCATCACAGGACCTAACCAGATCAGCCACACCATCACCGGTTCATTCACCTGCTCGTCCACCAATGTAATATACGCCATCATATGCCAGCAATGCCCCTCTGCTATGTACATCGGCCAAACTGGACAGTCGCTACGGAAAAGGATAAACGGACACAAATCAGATATTAGGAATGGCAATATACAAAAACCTGTAGGAGAACACTTCAACCTCCCTGGCCACACTATAGCAGACCTTAAGGTGGCCATCCTGCAGCAAAAAAACTTCAGGACCAGACTTCAAAGAGAAACTGCTGAGCTTCAGTTCATCTGCAAATTTGACACCATCAGCTCAGGATTAAACAAAGACTGTGAATGGCTTGCCAATTACAGAACCAGTTTCTCCTCCCTTGGTTTTCACACCTCAACTGCTAGAACAGGGCCTCATCCTCCCTAATTGACCTACTTCATTATCTCTAGCTTGCCTGCATATATATGCCTGCCCCTGGAAATTTCCACTACATGCATCTGATGAAGTGGGTATTCACCCACGAAAGCTCATGCTCCAAAACGTCTGTTAGTCTATAAGGTGCCACAGAACTCTTTGCTGCTTTTATCTTTCAGCAGTACGTAGTTGCCTGAATGACTACTTTTGGCTGCTTCTTATACAAGCTACATTGGGGACATGAAATACTCTTAAACTAGTGGTTTTTTAACAAAAAGTGATCCAAGGGCCCTAAACTGCCACAGAAACAGCATTTAGGCTTTGTGGGAAGGGGCAGTTTAAAACTGTCATTTACTTCACACTCTCTTGTGGCTTATTGTTAAAATGTTGTTCTTGGGAGAAATTAGAATTGTCTGTGGCTTCTAATAGCTTGTGTATTTTCTATATGCAAACTGATAATGGCTGGAATCAGCTGAAGTATTTTTGTTGACAAAGTGTACATGAAACTCTTAAATGGAGGTAAGTTGATTGTGGTGGAGGATACCCAGCTATGGAAGCTGCTTTTTCTGGTCCCTTAGCAGCGCTTGAGTTTATTGACTTTCAGAGCATGGTGCAAAGTATATCTTGAATCTAGGCCACTACAAGTTATGGTCTTATGGGGTGGTATGGAGAGAGATTTGTTTGTGGGGGTTGATTTGGACAGTTTTAATTTGTCATGCATCTAGATAACAAGGCAGTAGGCCCAAATGAATCTAATAAAGTTTGAGGCATCAGCTCAAGGGGGTTTTTTTGCCTGGAGGAGAAGAGAGAAAAGCCAAGTTTCTCATCTTAAGAGTTCAAAGGACAATTGTAATCGTACTTTGGTTCTAAAGGTTAATTTGACGCTTAATGTTTAAGAAAGTAGAGAGAAGGCAGGTGAAAACTTGTATTTCCTGATCTTAAGAGAAAAAAGTGGATCTTGTACTGTTCCTTTCATGTGAATAAAAGAATATAAAAAAGTCTAAGATTATTATTATTATTATTACAACATTGACTTTTGATATATCAGCTTTTAAAATGAAAAATGTAAATAGGAAAGAGACACAATTAGAAAACCTTTGCCTTTTTATAAATGGTAAATGTTAACTAACTTTTTCGCTTGAGAAATTTGCTAATGATATAAGAATGTTGGATTTTACTTTATTCTTTTGTTATGCAGAACTGCCAACTGTAGTCAGTAACGTATCATTTAAATCAGTTTCTGTACCAAATGACTGGAGGATGGCTAATGTGTTGCCAATTTTTAAAAAGGCCTCCAGAGGTGACTCCGGCAATTAGAGACCAGTAAGCCTGACTTGAATACCAGGCAAACTGATTGAAACTATAGTAAAGAACAAAATTTTCAGACACAGAGATGAACATAATTTGTTGGGGAATAGTCAACATAGATTTTGTAAAGAGAAATCATGCCTCACCAATCTACTAGAATTCACTGAGGGGGGTCAGCAAGCATGTGGACAAGGGGGATCCAGTGGATATAATGTATTTAGATTTTCAGAAAGCCTTTGACAGGGTCCCTCACCATAGCCTATTAAGCAAAGTAAGCAGTCATGGGATAAAAGGGAAGGTCCTTCCATGGATTGGTAAGTGGTTAAAAGAAAGAGAGGTAAATAGTGATGTCCCCCAGGGGTTTGCACTGGGTCTAGTCCTATTTAACATATTCATCAATGTTCTGGAAAAAGGGATAAAGAGTGAGGTAGCAAAATTTGCAGATGATACAAAAATACTCAAGATAGTTAAGTCCCAAGCAGACTGTGAAGAGCTATAAAAGGATCTCTCAAAACTGGGTGACTGGGCAACAAAATGGCAGATGAAATTCAGTGTTGATAAATGCAGAGTAATGCACCTTGAAAAACATAATCCCAACTATACATATAAAATGATGGGGTCTAAATGAGCGGTTACCACTCAAGAAAGAGATCTTGGAGTTATTGTGGATAGCTCTCTGAAAACATCCACTCAATGCGCAGTGACAGTCAAAAAAGGGAACAGAATGTTGGGCATCATTAAGAAAGGGATACATAAGAAGACAGAAAATATATTGCTTCTGTATAAATCCATAGTATGCCCACATCTTGAATAGTGCCTGCAGATGTGGTCACCCCACCTCAAAAAAGATATATTGGAATTGGAAAAGGGCAGCAAAAATTATTAGGAGTATGGAGCATATGCCGTATGAGGAGAGATTAATAAGACTGGGACTTTTCAGCTTGGAAAAAAGACACCTAAGGGAGGATATGATAGAAGTCTATAAAATCATGACTGGTGTGGAGAAAGTAAATAAGGAAGCATTATTTACTCCTCCTCATAACACAAGAACTAGGGGGTCACCAAATGAAATTAATAGGCAGCAGGTTTAAAACAAACAAAGGGAAGTATTTTTTCACACAACATACAGTCAACCTGTGGAACTCCATGCCAGAGGATGTTGTGAAGGCCAAGACTATAACAAGGTTCAAAAAAGAACTAGATAAGTTCATGGAGGACAGGTCCATCAATGGCTATTAGCCAGGATGGGCAGAGATGGTGTCCCTAGCCTCTGTTTGCCAGAAGCTGGGAATGGGCAACAGGGTATGGATCACTTAATGATTACCTGTTCTGTTCATTCCCTCTGGGGCACCTAGCATTGTCCACTGTCAGAAGACAGGATACTGGGATAGATGGACCTTTGGTCTGATGCAGTATGGCTGTTCTTATATTCTTATGGTTTACAGTTTTGGGTACAATCTTCCATTAATCTCTCCTCTTTTTTAAAAAAAAACTGACTATTAAAGCTGCAAAGTTATGTTCTTAAAATTCCAGGATTATCAAAGTTAAGTTTCCATACTCAGTTGTGACTCCAAACTATTGTACATATGCATTGTGATGGTCCTTAATTACATGATTGCCTACTGTAACTTCTGCAGAACCTGTGCTTCAGCAGTGTGCAGGTTGGCTGGACTTGAGGGTTCATAAAAATGTAAAAAATTTTTTTTCCTCCCTCTCCTTCCCCCTTATTTTTCAGGATATTAAATGTTTTTCGACACTGGGTAGAACATCATTTTTATGATTTTGAAAGAGATCTGGAGTTGCTTGATAAACTGGAGACATTTATTTCAAGTGTAAGAGGTACGGTAACTGTTACAATCGATTTTGTTCTTTTTACTTTCTAATACATTCTGGGGATCTATTCCTGCTAGCTCTTACACACGAGTAACTTTACTCACGTGAGCAGTTCTTTTTACCTGTGTAAGTATTCCAGTTGAAGTCAAATCTCGATGCATACACATTGCAAGATTAAGTCCGAAACCTAAATAATATCAGACATTACTTTGTTGTTTTATCAAAGCTTATTTAGCAGTAAATATTGTCATTGTCTGAAACCAGTATGGTCTCTCTAGAATGCAAAACATCTTTAGGTTTGGAAGAATTAGTTTTTTTTATCAGCAAATATAAATTTCCTCGGACACACAAACCAACAAAAAAATATTTCCATTGATGATCATCAAAATTTACAGATAGGCAAGAAAAATGTTGCTTGAGATTATATTAGAGTTTGATTTAAGTGTATTTACTTTATATAGACTCATAGACCTAAGGTCAGCAGTGACCATTATGATCATCTAGTCTGACCTGCACAATGCAGGCCACAGAATCTCATCCACCTACTCCTGTAACAAACCCCTAACCTATGTCTGAGTTATTGAAGTCCTCAAATTATGGTTTAAAGACCTCAAGGTACAGAGAATCCTCCAGCAAGTGACCCGTGCCCCACGCTGCAGAGGAAAGCAAAAAACCTCCAGGGCCTCTGCCAATCTTCCCTTGAGGAAAATTCCTTCCCGACCCCAAATATGGCGATCAGTTAAACCCTGAGTATGTGGGCAAGTCTCACCAGCCAGCACCCAAGAAGTAGTGGTAACTTAGATCCCACCCCATCTAACATCCCATTACAGACCATTGGGCATATTTACCTGCTAATAATCAAAGATGAATTAATTGCCAAAATTAGGCTATCCCATCATACCATCCCCTCCATAAACTTATCAAGCTTAGTCTTATAGACTCAGAGACTCTAGGACTTGAAGGGACCTCGAGAGGTCATCAAGTCCAGTCCCCTGCCCTCATGGCAGGACCAAATACCGTCTAGACCCTCCCTGATAAACATTTATCTAACCTACTCTTAAATATCTCCAGAGATGGAGATTCCACAACCTCCCTAGGCAATTTATTCCAGTGTTTAACTACCCTGACAGTTAGGAACTTTTTCCTAATGTCCAACCTAAATCTCCCTTGCTGCAGTTTAAGCCCATTGCTTCTTGTTCTATCGTTAAAGGCTAAGGTGAACAAGTTTTCTCCCTCCTCCTGGTGACACCCTTTTAAATACCTGAAAACTGCTATCATGTCCCCTCTCAGTCTTCTCTTTTCCAAACTAAATAAACCCGATTCTTTCAGCCTTCCTTCCTTCTTGAAGCCAGATATGTCTTTTGCCCCCACTACTCCCCTTGGAAGGCTGTTCCAGAACTTCACTTTGACATGATATCGACAGTTTGTGTTTTAATGGTTATAAAACAAACTCTTTGAATCTGTGTCTACTGTGATCACTTGTCTGACTCCCCCATAATTTCCTGAAACTGTAAACATTTGAATTGATAAAAATCGGAAAAATAATCAACACCCAGAATTTTGCACAGTGGTGATAATTTAAATAAAAAAAAGTGTAAAAAAAATAAACCAGTATAATCTAAATATTTTTAATTGAATTCTGCCTCTTCCCAATTTTAAGTCCCTAGAGAAAATTTTTCCTCAGTGAGAAGAAAAATTTCTTCCCTGCAGGAACACTGATCCCTTCCCATTTTACCATCCTTGTCGTGAAGACCCTGCACAACCATTACTCTTCCAGAAGAGGAGAGCTGAACAATAAAAACCTTTTAGCTTCAATTACTGTTACTTCCTTAGGTCTTGTAGTTAAGGTTGCAAGTCTGTCACTAAGGTCATGGATGCCATGACTTTCTGGGAACTCCATGACTTCTGCAGCAGCCGATGTGACTGGGCCAGGGGCTGCCTGAGCAGTTCAGGCAGCCTCTGGGACAGCCGCACTGGCTGCTGCTGGGGCAGTCTCGGTTCACCATGCCTCCCTGCAGCAGCAGAAGTTTGGCTGTGGAAGGGTGCTCAGGGCTGGGGAAGGGGGTTGAGGCACGGGAGCGGGTGAGGACTCCAGCTAGTGCTAACCTTGAGGGACTCCCCGGAAGTGGTGACATCCCTCCCTTGACTCTTAGGTGGAGGTGTGGCCAGGCGGCTCCGTGTGCTGCCTCCGCTCACAGGCTTTGCCCCCACAGCACTCATTGGCCGTGGTTCCTGGCCAACTGGAGCTGCAGAACCACAGCTCGAGGCAGAGGCAGCATGTAGAGCCCCTGGCTGTGCTTCCACCTAGAAGCTGAGGGACATGTCTCCGCACAGAGCCAGGTAGGGAGCCTGCCAGCCCCGTCAAACACATACACCCCAGCAGCAGTGGGGGTCCCAGGCTGCGCGCCACCAACCTCCTCTCTCCCCACCCCTGGGCCGCCCTCCCACCCCCCAGAATGCCCAAGATTTAGTCAGGGGTATATAGTACAAGTCATGGACAGGTCATGAGCTGTGAATTTTTCTTTACTGCCCATGACCTGTCCATGACTTACTAAAAATACCCGTGACTAAAATATAACCTTACTTATAGTTGAACAGTGTGATAACATTCCCTAAAGCAGTGGCCTTCAACCTTTCCAGACTATTGTACCTCTTTCAGGAGTCTGATTTGTCTTGTGTACCCCCAAGTTTCACTTCATTTAAAAACTACTTGCTTACAAAATCAGACATGAAAATACAAAAGTGTCACAGCACACTAGTACTGAACAATTGCTTACTTTCTCATTGTTACCATATATTTAGGAAATAAATTGATTGAAATATAAATGTTGTATTTACATTTCAGTATATCGTATATAGAGCAGTATAAACAAGTATGAAATTTGTATGAAATTTTAGTTTGTACTAGGGCTGTCAAGCATTTAAAAAAATAATCGCAATTAATTGCATGATTAACTGCTCTGTTAAACAATAATAGAATACCATTTATTTAAATAGTTTTGGATTTTTTTACATTTTCAAACATATTGATTCACTTACAATACAGATCCAAAGTGTACAGGGCTCACTTTATATTTTTTATTACAAATATTTTCACTGTAAAAAACCAAGAAATAGTATTTTTTTTAATTCACCTAATACAAGTACAGTAGTGCAATCTCTTTATCATTAAAGATGAACTTACAAATGTAGAACTATGTACCAAAAACCCTGCATTCAAAAATAAAACAATGTAAAACTTTAGAGCCTATAAGTCCACTCAGTCCTACTTCTTGTTCAGCCAATCGCTGAGACTAACAAGTTTGTTTACATCTGCAGGAGATAATGCTGCCCGCTTCTTGTTTACAATGTCACCTGAAAGTGAGAACAGGCATTCGCATGGCACTATTGTAACCAGCGTCGCAAGATGTTTTCGTGCCAAATGCACTAAAGATTCATCTGTCCCCTCATACTTCAACCACCATTCAAAAGGACATGCATCCATGCTGATGATGGGTTCTGCTCCCTAACAATCCAAAGCAGTGCGTACCAAGTCATGTTCATTTTCATCATCTGAGTCAGTCAGATGCCACCAGCCGAAGGTTGATTTTCTTTTTTGGTGGTTCAGATTCTGTAATTTTCGCATCAGAATGTTGCTCTTTTAAGACCTCTGAAAGCATTCTCCACACCGTGTCCCTCTCAGATTTTGGAAGACACTTCAGATTCTTAAACCTTGGGTTGAGTGCTGTAGCCACCTTTAGAAATCTCACACTGGTACCTGCTTTGTGTTTTGTCAAATCTGCCATGAAAGTGTTCTTAAAATGAACATGTGCTGGGTCATCATCCAAGACTGCTATAGTGTGAAATACATGGCAGAATGCAGGTAAAACAGAGTAGGAGACATACAATTCTCCCCTAAGGAGTTCAGTCACAAATTTAATTAATGCATTTTTTTTTTAAACAAGCATCATCAGCATGGAAGCATGTCCTCTGGAATGGTGGCCGAAGCATAAAGGGGCATACGAATGTTTAGCATATCTGGCATGTAAAGACCTTGTAATGCTGGCTACAAAAGTGCCATGCGAATGTCTGTTCTCACTTTCAGGTGACATTCTAAATAAGAAGTGGGCAGTATTATCTCCTGTAAATGTAAACAAACTTGTTTGAGTGATTGGCTGAACAACATGTAGTACTGAGTGGACCTGTGGGCTCTAAAGTTTTACATTGTTTTGTTATTGAGTGCAGTTATATAACAAAAAAATCTGCATTTGTAAGTTGCACTTTCACGATAAAGAGATTGCACTATGCTACTTGTATGAGATGAATTGAAAAATACTATTTCTTTTGTTAGCCAGTTTTACAGTGTAAATATTTGTAATAAAATAACAATATATAGTGAGCATTGTCTACTTTGTATACTGTGTTGTAATAGAAATCAATATATTTGAAAAGGTAGAAAAGCATGCAAAAATACTTAATAAATTTCAATTGCTATTCTGTTGTTTACCAGTGCAATTAAAACTGCCATTAATCGCTTTTAATTTTTTTGAGTTAATCGTGTGAGTTAACTGCAGTTAATCAACAGCCCTAGTTTGTACTGACTTTTCTAGTGCTTTTTATGTAACCTGTTGTAAAACTAGGCAAATATCTAGATGAGTTGAAGTATCCCCTGGAAGACCTCTGCAAACCCCCAGGTTTATGTGTACCCATGGTTGAGAACCACTGCCCTAAAGACATGAGCAAACTCCCTTTGCAGTCCACTTGGAGAGTAACATTGATGTCAACTGAATCTAGATGACTCTTTGGCAATGCTGGATGTCACTTTTAGGTTACCAAATTAACCATCCTGTAGTACAATTTTGAGTTACAAATTTAAAAAACAGTTGTTGATCCCCTGTTGGATTGACAGTCACTGTATAAGATTTTCCTGATTAAATACAGACTACTTTTGACCAGTTTCTTGAAAGGATTTTGGTTTGAAATCCCTGGTCTAAAGACTCACTGTGTGTTTAATAAATGTACAGTACATAAAAATCTTAGTGTTCAAAAGTAAACATTTATAAATGTTTATTTTTTCAAGTCTTTATGCTGCAGAGTTGTTAACAGGCCACTTCACCTTGAGTGGTCTCTTATAATAGGTGTTAACTACTTATGCTAAACAGTCTTGTATTTAGCTGTGAGTCTGAGGGCTTGTCTCCACTTACCAGTGCATCAACCCTGCGGCGATCGATCTGCTGGGGGTCGATTTAGCAGATCTAGTAAAGACCTGCCAAATCAACCACAGATCATTCTGCCATTGACTCCAGTACTCCCCCGGAATGAGAAGAGTAAGGGGAGCTGACAGGAGAGCATCTCCTGTTGACATAGCGTAGTGTGGCACCCGCGGTAAGTAGATCTAAGCCGCATCGAGTTGAGTTACACTACTAATGTAACTCAAATTGCGTGGCTTTGATTGACTTTCCCCCATAGTGTAGACCTGCTCTGAGAGTCTGTCTATACTTAAAACACTGCAGTGACACCTCTGTAACAGTTCAGTGAAGATGCTACCAACAGGAGGGATTCTCCCATTGGCATAGGTAATCCACCTCTCCAAGAGGTGGTAGGGCTCTCTACATTAGGAAATTAGGCCAGTTTAACTGTGTTGCTCAGGAATCTGGATTTTTCACACTCTGGTTATACCAACCTAATTTCCTAGTGTAGACCAGACCTGAGTACCTTTCCCAGACCTGAAGAAGAGCTCTGTGTAGCTCATGATTCTCTGTCACCAGCAGAAGTTGACCCAATAAAAGGTTTTACCTCACCCACCATGTCTCTCTAATGAACTAACACAAGATATTGTAAAGTCATCACACAGCTAAAAACTGTAAACTTGAACAAATAGGGCCAGACTATCAAAGTTAAGTACAAAACAGGTGCATCCAAAAATATGCACTCTTTGTGCCTGTGTTTGCATATGGAAATAGGTAACTGCATGCCTAACTTCTTTGCACATGCAATTTCCTGATTTGCATACACAAATATAACCTATGGTGGGTGCACAAATTGTGTTTGTTAAAGAAAATAATTTGGCCTATGAACTTGAATTTTTCTATCTCATTCTATAAAATGTATACAAAGTTGTTAATCTTTTCCTTAAGTACTGAATGCTAACCTTATTTCATATCATTCTACTAGTTAACAAGCAGAAGTGTACATCAACAAAAGTATCATTTGAAAAAGCTGTTTAAAAACGTTCATACTAATGATCTATGTTTTTTTACAGGCAAATCCATGAAGAAGTGGGTAGAATCCATTGCTAAGATTATCAAGAGAAAAAAACAAGCTCAAGCAAATGGAATTAGTCATAACATTACCTTTGAGAGCCAACCTCCCCCAATTGAATGGCACATTTGCCACCTTGGACAGTTTGAGATGGACCTCATGACACTACATCCAATAGAAATTGCTCGTCAGCTAACACTTCTAGAATCTGATCTCTACAGGTAGTTGTTCAAAAAATGTGTGTGTTCCTTTGGTAGCTTTTTGTTGGCTCCATAAGTCACACTATTTGCACTAGTCAGAAGCATGAATTTCCTTTTCTGACAGGAGAAAACTGGCAGGATTAATATGGAAATCTAAAAGTATGTTGCTTTTATTTGTAAAAATAAAAAAAGGGCTGGTTGCCATATGTAATCCCACTTTACATGGGAAACGATGATCTCTGCAAACACTTTTAATACCTACCCTGTATTTGGATTTCATTTGTAATTGAAATATTGAGTTAATCAAATTGCATTCAGCTTTAGCAAGTAAAAAATCTTTAATTTTGTAGAATCAACCTGAAGTATATTCTTCTCTTTTACTTTGCAAATCATAAGGTTTGCTCACCTTCTGTCCTATACCAGAGTGTTTATCCATCAACGTATTAGGCTGGTGTCAACATAACCAAACTTGTACAGTAAATAATTAGGACACTAAAATGCTGCAGTGAGTAGACAACATTCAAACATAATATGTGAATTTTCAAAATAAAAATTTGGGGATATCTTATAAAAAATGCTTGTAGCATCCTAAAAAGAACTTTATTCTCTAGGGGCTCTCATAAAAACTAAGGTATTTAAACGGATTTTTGAGAGTTGCATGCTACAATGGCAGAAGGACTTCTAATAAAATATTTCTTTTTGCACATCAGGCTTTAACAGGGTTTGTCGATCCCCATTTCAGCAACACATTACTCGTGTTTACTCATTAGACAATGAGAAGCTTTCTTTGTTCAGGATGCTTATTTCTTCCTTCAGAAGGCAAAATTGAGTCCTTAGAAATTTTTTAATCTGAAAATACACCACTGATGTTCTTTTAACAGAGACAGGCATTTTCCAGAGTCCATTAGTGTCCATGTTGAAATACCAGTCCAGTGATTATTTTGAATGACTGTTCCATGATGGATTATATTGAATAATCTGTACCACATGTCAAGTAACAAGTAAGGGGAAGAAATATGTAATAAGTCTTCTACCGCAAACATGGAACATATGAATATTAAGTATTAAACATTCCTTGCCTCATACTTAACATTTTCTTTCAATAGGGCAGTGCAGCCATCTGAACTTGTTGGGAGTGTGTGGACTAAAGAAGATAAGGAAATTAACTCCCCAAATCTATTGAAAATGATTCGGCACACTACAAATCTTACTCTTTGGTTTGAAAAGTAAGAACTGGGGATGTTAACGTATTGACATGGAATCAAGCTGAAGTTCAAGGATCGCTCAGATTTTCTTACAGTTTAAAGGAGATTCCTTTATTTTGAATTATAAAATAGTTGTGTATTTCAGTAATCATTACCTTAGTTAAGCATTGATTTTGTACTTGGCACAGTACAGGACATAACCAAAAATCTGCAAGGCAACATACTCCTTTTAAGTTTTAAACTGCTTATTTCAGTGAAAACACTGGGAAGCTTAGGGTAATGGTCTTTATTTTGATCTCCTGTTCTCTGTGGTGACTAAACACTAGATTTCAGTGTGTAGCAAAGCGAATTTCCTAATTCCAGCATTTCCTAATACCATATTTCATGACTAGGTGCATTGTGGAAACAGAGAATTTTGAGGAGCGAGTGGCTGTGTTAAGTAGGATAATCGAAATTCTGCAGGTTTTTCAAGAGTTGAATAATTTCAATGGTGTGTTGGAGATAGTCAGTGCGATGAATTCTGTGTCAGTGTACAGACTAGATCATACATTTGAGGTAAGTCTCTTCTGAGTGACTTGTGCATCCTTCTTAAGAAACTATCAAGAAAAACAAATCATATACCATTTTTTGAATAAACACTGTTATTTTACAGTTACTTTATAAGTGTAATGTGAAATACTCATGAGGAATGTTATATAAAGTAGCATTCTAAGGGTCCTGGGTGCCACAGGGTATTTGTAATGACATCTGGAGTCTTTCACCTGTAGTTTGACAGCTCAAATCCAGCATGGTAATGATTGAATGTCATGACTAAGGCTAAGATTTTGTCATGGATACTTTTACTAAAGGTCATGGACAGGTCATGGGCAAAACAGAAAAATTCACAGAGGCCGTGACCTGTACCTAACTTTTATTAAAAATATCCCTGACAGAATGGGGATCTGCGGCTCCCTATACTACTTCAAGCAGGGCAGCTGCAGGGACTAGTCAATCCTCGCTGCCTGCGGGAGCTGGGAGCTCGGGGTTCCCTGCCACCCAAGGGGACCAGGAGCTGCCACAGCAGCAGGGAGCTCAGGGGGTCCCTGCCACTCCCGCTGCCTTCCACTGGGAGCTCGGGGTTCCCCCGCAGCGCTACCCCCAATCGCAGGAAGCTGGGGGTTTGTCGCCGCCGCCCACTAGGAGCTGGGGGGTTCCCACACTGTCCCAGGTGGCAGGGAGCTCGGGTTTCCTCTGCTGCCTCCTGCTGGGAGCTCAGGAACCATGGCCAATGGGAGCTGTGAGGAGCGGCACCTGTTAGACAGAGGCAGTGTGTGCTTGCAGATCCGCCTGGCCGCATCTCCGCCAGAAGCAGCGGGGATGGGGAGCCGCTGGAGATGAGCACGCCCCTTCCCACCCCCCCATCCGGCACCACAAGCCCCCTCCCACACCACAAGCCCCTGCCTCAAACCCCCTCCCAGAGCCTGTGCCCCGCAGCCCCTACCACACCCCTGCCCCACACTCCACCCCTCATCCCCCTGTACTCCAAAGCCCTCCCTCTGAGTTAACTGGCACCCCCTGTTTTCCTGGCATACCAGTTAAAAACTTTTACTGCACCTTGAACTCTAATCTGGGAGCTGCAGAATTCTAGCTAGGGGTCAGGGAAGAGAAACTGTGAGAGATGCAAGTGACCCCTTTCTTCTTTCGCTGACCGAAGAAGATCCATGCATAGGTTTGGACATTTACAGAGAGTTTAATGCTCAGGAAAGAACTTAAGCACATGCTTAAGAACATTGTTATCAAGGAATTTTTTTTTAAGCTTTGCTTTCCCAAATGGGGATGCTTGCCTGTATCTTGGTCAGAGTGAGTGTAAAAGAATCTGAGGCCAGTTTTAGCAGATTCTGGGGAAAGAAGTTTAAACATTGGGGAACATTGGTGAGTTTAGGAAGAAAGTGTAAATTGGTTACTTTTTCACTGAAAATGAGTGTGCAGTAAACTAATAAATTCCACTGAAGTAGACTGCTGAAGTTCAGAAGACAGTTTTGCACAGAAGGATGGAGTTTGTGTTGTATGGAGAAAAATATTTTTACTAGTATCAGTGCTAGATGCTGATAACTAAGTTTGATTTGTTTAGATTTGAAATAAATCATACTTAAAACAGTTGGGATTATTTTTGTAAATTGATTAAAGTAAAAATAATCATCTGTATTTACAGTAGTTTGACATTTCCATGTGATGCATCTTAGGGCTCTGTCCACACTACAGAGCTTATGCTGGTGAAGTCCCCTGGTACAGAAGCAACATATGCTGACAATTTTTTTTGCCGGTAGACACATTAGCTATGTTGGCAGGAGCCCCCTTTTTTCAGCATTTCTGCATCTACACCGGGAGTTTCATCGGCAAGTTTTAAGCCATAGAGTCAGGGACAGTTGATGTAGTAGTATACTGAAAACTATTTTAAAACCCACTTAAATTCAAATATTGTGAGAAACAAGGGGGTTTTGTTAATTTATAGATAGATAATATAAGTATGAAGGTACCTTATTTTCACTAACCAAACCATGCAAAAGACACATTGTTGCTTTGTTTTCTCTTCAATAAATTAGGCCTTACAGGAGAGAAAAAAGAAAGTTTTGGATGAAGCAGTAGAACTAAGTCAAGATCACTTTAAGAAATACCTAGCTAAACTCAAGTCAATCAACCCACCCTGCGTGCCTTTCTTTGGTAAGTTGTACTACAGGGTTGGAGATAAGTTTCTTCTATTGGCTTTCTTTTAACATTAAAATGAGCTACAAATTAAGATGCTGAAAATGCACTGAGTTTTTTTTTTTTAAGGTTTTACATTCTGTACTCTGAAGAATTGCCCTTGTGTTATGCATAATTTCTGATTTATTAGATTTTTAACATTAGTGTTTGTGAATAGTTAAATTCAGTAACCTCTGTTACACAGTGTTTGCATATTGTGTAAATACTACATGTTTTTGTTCTCTTGATACAGTAAAATTCTTGCGTTTTCAAAAACAATTTTGTAGAGGCTGAGATTACTGCTCTTTTGGCTAGTTATTTGCCTTAGAAGCTTTAGTATTCCTTTGCAATGTATTTTCTATAAATTTGGTTTTCTTCCAGTTTTAGAAAGTCCATGGATATTGCTGTTGTATGCAGACTTAAATTCCAATGAAAATAAAATAGGGTTTCTCTTAAACTTTAACTTTATCTCACATTTTGGACACTGTTCCTTTCTGGATGACCTAAGCATGCTGAGGAGTCTTGTTGGAATGTGACCTCCTGACCATGACCTCAGTATAAGCAGATAAAACTTGTTCCCTCTATAATATATTTAGTTTTCAGAGAGAATGCATAGCTCATTTGCTCTTTCTGATTAATTCAGTATTGGTGCATTGAAAGAAATGATTTGCTCTCTTTTTATGCTGAGGATTTCTTTGCTGGCATTTATCAGAAAAAATGAAAACGAGTTGGGGTGAAATGTGAAAATCAAAATTCTTTTTTTATATATATATATTAGGAATCTATCTAACAAATATTCTGAAGACAGAAGAAGGGAATCCAGACTTTCTTAAAAGACAAGGGAAAGAGTTAATCAACTTCAGTAAGAGGAGAAAAGTGGCTGAAATTACAGGCGAAATTCAGCAGTATCAAAACCAACCTTACTGTTTACGGATAGAACCAGAAATACGGGTAATCAAAGAACAAATACAATAGGTGTATACTTTATGTATGTGTGTGCATGTATGTGTGTACATATGATAAAAAAAACTTGTGGCAGATACTCTACTGATATTCTTGCTAGGGTACTAGTAGATGTGGGGATGACTGCCTTAATAGTGCAATAACCATCATTGGTAAAGAAAAGTGTGTGCATGAAAGCATATATTAATTCTAAATCCTTAATATATAGTTCATCACATATATCTCATCTGCTCACTACTATACAGCAGACACTTCTTATTTTTGCTATTGCTATACGGTACTTCACTAGCTGGAGCGGAGTGAATAGGATTAGAGCAAGAGGAAGAAAAGTTATAAAACAACATGAATATATGATGAGAAACTAACAGTTTCTGTGAAGAAAGTTTGCTGCTCTGATATGTTAGAATCCTTTGTATGTATCCAATTAATCCCAAACTCCTTTGACAAGGTTTCTGACAAGAGGCTACTAAGGAAGTTAAATAGTCATAGGGCAAGCAGTTACGGATTTGAAAGTAAATGAAAAAAAACAATGAGTAGGAATAAATGGTCATCTTTCAACGTGGCAAAAGGTTAACAGTGGTTTTCTCTAGGTTCTTTACTACGACCAGTGTTTAATATATTAATGAACTGTAAAGGGGATGAACAGTTAAGTGGCACAATTTGCAGATGACACAGAATTAGATTAGCCTCACACTCGAGAATATTGAAGAACTCCAGGAAGACTTAAAGCAAGATGAATTGGCCACGTGATGCCAGATTAAATTATTGTTGGCAAATGTAAGGGAATGCTCGTTGGAAGGACTTATTTAAACTACGTATACTCAGTGATGGGTTGTTCAGTAACTGTAATCACTCAGTTAATTAATTGTAACCTCCTGGGCTGTTTTGTGGACAATTCAATAAATGTCTGCTCAGTTTACAGCACCAGTCAAAGAAGCAACACAATGTTAGGCTGCATAAAGAATGAGAACAGTACTGAAAATATCAAAATGCCATTCTTTAAATCTACGCTATGCTCTCACCTGAAATAATGTGTACAGTTCTGGTCACTCTGAAAACTGTAGCTGAGTGACAGCATTCTTTGTATTGTGCTGTTCATTATTGAGAACAGTTCTGGAAAAGGGTTAAGTGATATAATTTTAAAATTATGAAGAGGAGCATTGGAATATTTTGAAAACAAATCAAGATGACAAATATAGTAATCGTAAGTTATAGGTTATAAGTATTGATGTTGGTAAAAATAGAATGTTTGAAAACGAAGGAACTGGAAGATCTTGGTGACTGCGTTGAGATACTTGGTAAATCATCTACATAACTACAAAGCATTTTACAGATTATTGTTAATTTAAAATAGCTCTGTTCATGTGATTTAAAATAATTCCTTTAGTCAGTAAATTTTACATTATCATTAGACTAAGCAGAATTCAATTTTTATAATTTTGACAGATAATACTGATGTTCATTTTAAGCATTTTTTAGATTTTTATCTATTTAAATTTTCACAGTTGCAGGAAAATATGGGTGGAGTGTCAGAATAGGTCAGATCAGACAAAAATTATGTAGTAGCTGCTGAGATTCAAAAAGTTAAGGTTTATAACCCTTAAAACAAATTGTCAATATTACATGTCAAAATATACAAAATAAATATCCTTAAATCAAACTCTTAAGTTTTCAAGCAGCATTTTTCTTACTCTGCCTGTCCGTAAATTTTGATTATCATCAATGAGAATTTTTTTTGTTGGTTTGTGTGTGTACGCTGAAATTGACATTTACTGGTAAAAATCTAATCCTTTCAAGCCTTATTACTATTAACTTGTATGTTTTTTTACTGTCATTTGCATCAGGACTTGTTGCTGTATTTTTCCAGGAATGAATTAACAGTAGTATAAAAGCTGCATGTAGTCAGTGAAATGTTCAGATTTCATTGAACAGTTTTGTATTTTCTATATATGCATATGTTGTTAAGAGCATATAAAATTATTTATTTAAACTTGTTTACCTCATTTTAGCGGTTCTTTGAAAATCTCAATCCTATGGGAAATGCACCAGAAAAAGAGTTTACAGACTACTTGTTCAACAAATCATTAGAAATTGAACCTCGAAACTGCAAGCAGCCGCCTAGATTTGTAAGCTTTTTCTTGTCATTTGTTTTTAAGTATTTTAAATCCACTCATACTTTAATAAATTAATATGAATATTACTATTAATAATGTGTATTTACTTCCTTTGAAATTATAGATGTTTCTTGAGTTTTTGTCACAAGACGTTTTATTCCAAAACTGTTGGTTTTTTAGTTTGAGATTATTTTAGTTCCTAAAAATACACCTCTTTTGGCGTTATAGGCAAATTGTGTTTTACAATAATATGTTGGAAAGAATAGCTTAAAAAGTTTGATTTTATGCAGTGTAGTTCTTCTCTTTAGAACCTGTAAAATGGCTTGATAGCATTGTGAAATGCTTTTAATTTCAAAATGTGGAAAAATCTGCATAAAATAAAAGGGAGAGACCTTTGTAAAAGCATTTTGAAATAAATGTTAATTGGTATTTTTCTCTGACATTCAGAGGAATATTTTCAAAAATAAATTTCACTTTCAGAGCTAAATGGAAATTCTCTTCACTTCAGTGCTGAACTGAAATATGCTACAAAATTTTAAATGAGGTACAATCTGCTTGTGAAGCCAGATAGTGTTGATTAGTTTGTCATTTTAATTAACGTTTTACTTTTGAAATAACTGCTGAAGCATAATGTGATTTTCTGGATATTTTGCCTCATAGAAAACTTACTATTATGTCATTATCTTTGCTGTAATTCTTGGCAAGTCAGGAGTGCCTTTTTCTTATTCTTGGGGTAAGAGAACCATAAAGCAGTTAACAGTTTTTGTGTCTTAACGGTGATTAAGGTTATACTCCTCCCCTACCAAGAGAATCAGATGAAGTGCTGCTGAAGTAACGCCTCCTTAAAAACATGGTGCCTGTAGGTATTCCACATGTGTATACGCATGTGCACCACGTGCCTGAGATTGGAGAGTTTTGCTCAGTTGTTCTCCTTGTGCTCCAGATGAGGATGTAAGAAGCAGTGCAGACTGCCACCACTCCAGTTCCTTCTTACCGTCACCTGGCCTGAGTATGAATCCTCATTGTCCATAGATTTCCTTCATGCTTCTTTCTTCTTCAAAGCTGTAAATATATTATAAATAGCTTTTGGTATTTTAGTGTAGTTAGAGTTTTAATCTTGGTGTATTTGATGATAAAATACTTTCTCCTCACCTCAGGGAGTCTCTTCCCATGGACAAAGATTATGCCCAGAGTCCTGAGTTTAAGAGCTGCATCTCCCCCGCAGCCCTTATTACCCCCCCCTCGGCTCCCACTCCTTCTCTGTGAGCACCAACACTGCCTCTATTATATGGGAGAGGCACATGTCTCAGCTAAATGCAGTGTT
Source organism: Gopherus flavomarginatus (assembly GCF_025201925.1). Taxonomy (NCBI): domain Eukaryota; kingdom Metazoa; phylum Chordata; order Testudines; family Testudinidae; genus Gopherus; species Gopherus flavomarginatus. The sequence continues at coordinate 155,204,105 of NC_066621.1, forward strand.
TCTTGCTCATTTTCCTTCAAAACCATGAGACATGAGAGCTCTGTCTCAGAGCCTTTTCTGTAAGATGTTATGAGACCTCCGTCTGATCCAGGCCCGGGAGACCCACCTGTACATTGGCCTCAACCAATGAGCAGTGTCCCAACAAGCACAAGCCCAGGAGAGAGAGCCAGAACTGCTGAGCCCAAGGAGTCGCCATACAGGACTTTTCGTCAGAGTCAAGGGCATGCTAAGCATAAGGACAGATTTTCTTCCAGGTCTTTTTCTGAGAGAAGGGATCCCTCCCTGTCTCTGTCCAAGCCCAGTGTGTCCGCACACACAGTTCTTAAAGATTTAAGCTCACTTAAACTTTCTGATCATGAGGGCAAAGCACAGAAGAGAGAAGATCTGCTGGTACTGACATCAATGCCAATTCATAAGGATTGGCACCCACCAACCCCATTTAAGAGCTCCTAAGTAGACGCTTTGGTGCTACCGACCTGTCCCCGACCTGCTGCTCATGACGACTGTGGTTGCTCTGGATTCATTGGTCCCAGTTACTGGATTGCCCCAGACTCAGGATGAACCTAAACTTACACTTCATGGGAGGATATCTTCACTTTTTCTTATTCATAGTCTGTTCTTTTTTGAACATGAAAAATGTGAACATAGGAGGAAACTACCTCGAGGAGATGGGAACATTCCCCTCCTCAGTCCATAGGTAGGAGCTTTCACCCACTGGTTCCAATAGCTCTGCTATTTGAACAAGAACTGGCACTCTCTTCGGAGGAGTTTGGAGGCTCTGGACATTTCTTGTTTCTGGGCCTTCTGTGACTGTCAACCTATCCTCTCATCAGCATCCAACTCTTCACGTATCTACTACCTTGGAACAGCAACAAGTATCCCAACCCATGGCCCCTTCACCTTACAGCCTGGTATTTGGATGAGCATCAGATCTAGAATATTCATGCTTGGAGATCATTGTTTATTCTCAACCAAAGAAGGAAAGAGTACAGCAGAACGTGTTATTTGGCTAAATGGAAGTTTCTCTTCCTGGGCGCAATGTAATCGGTCCTCCAGAATCTGCAGATAGTCCAAAACGTCAGGGTTATCCTGTCCCTGAAAACTTCAGGGCTTTTCATTAGTTCCCCTGCAGTTCATCTAGCAGCAATCAGTGCCTTCCATCCTCCAGTAGGACACTTCATTTTCCTTTGCCTTCACCCAAAATTTGTCCCAAAAGTAATTTGAGTTTCACATAACTCAACCTATCCACTTACTGGTATTTGTTCCCCAGAGCTTATGCTTCCAGTGAGGAGAGAAGACTTCACTCTCTGGACATCAGATGAGCGCTGGTGTTCTACCTGCAAAGGATGAAATTGATTAGAAAATCATCAGCCTTATTTGTTGCTGTAGCAGAACAGTCATGAGGGCGGACATTATCTGCTCAGAGACTGAGTGAATCTCCAGCTGCATCATTCTATTCCTCCTCCAGATGAGGTGACTGCCCATTCCACTAGAGCACAGGCAACCACAGTGGCATCTCTTTGAGAGGTGTATCTATATGAAACATCTATAGTCACTGTACATTATGCATTAGTTCAAGCCTCCTCTGCAGATGTAGCTGATGGAACTGCAGTATTACAACCATCTATACCTACTGCATCCCCGACCCTTCCTGTTTAACTACCTGTTTATCAATCACTCACATGTGGAATACACATAGGGACCAGCACTCAAAGACAAAAGTATACTGACCTGTAACTGGTGATGCTTCGAAATGTGGGATCTCTGTCTCTATTGCATGACCCTACCCTTCTTTCCATCTTCTTCAAATTCTTCTGATTTGGTGATAAGAGAGGAATTGAAGAAGCATCTGTCCGTCCCGCCTCTTATACCTTCAGTTGGAGTATAAGGAGAACATCTGTGTTGATGCGGACCAATGGACACTACTTGATAGCAATCTCTGATCTCAGACACACTAGAAACGGACATCTTGAAGAACCTTCAGTTACAAGTCAGTAACCTCATGCAATTTAGATTAATTCATGCTTCTTTTTACTGCAATGTCACATCAGCTGCACTTGTCACTCTTACGAATAAGAATTGTATACAGACTAAATCAGATACCAGAGTATATAAAAATAAAGAAAAAACTATTCTTATTCAAAGATTCCTGTCTCCGGGGATTCTGACTCTTGGATCTATGCATGTGGATAAGGGCCTGGTGAATTCTACAGTATAAGCAATAGGATTGTCACGTCACCCTTACTGTGAGGTGGTTTGACTGCCCCTGTACTCTGGCTCCTTCTGACTACATTCTGCAAAAGAGCTCCCCTGGTACACCACTTGCTGACTCCCATGGTTTGTCCTGATTGACACACATCTGAAACTCCAGACTAACAATTCTTTGGTCTTATTGAAAGGAAGATTTCTTGAGCGGAGCAAATTTTCACAATTTTATTAAAACCCCAGAAAGAGTAGTTTGTAATAAACAGTGACAGACCTGTTATAAACTTAGGCCCATTATAAAAATTACTTACCATTAAACAAAATTATGATTTTTGTTCAGAGTGTTGTACTCAATTCCTTTTTTGTTTATTTTTTCCAATGTCAGATAGTGGGTTGGCATTTTTACTGTTAGTTTACTGTACTAAATACTAGTAATATTAATCATGATTACTTCCTTTAGCCTAGGAAAACAACATACCCTCTAAAATCTCCTGGAATAAGGCCCAATACTGGCAGACATTGTTCCACCTCTGGAACCTTGCGAGGTCACCCAACGCCCCTGGAAAGGGAACCATGTAAAATAAGTTTCAGTAGAATTACTGAAGCAGAGCAGGAGTCAGCAGCATCGGCTCCGACTTCTCCGAATACGCCATCTACTCCACCAGTGTCTGCCTCTTCAGAACGCAGTGTATTTTTAGATATTGATCTCAACAGTTCTTATGGTATGTGTATAATATCTTTTATATTTACTGGTTGTTCTTTCATTTGATATTCCACCTCACCTCTGCATAGGCTCTTGTTGTTCCTTAAAAAATGTTTTGCTATGGCAGGTGACACCAGGTGGTGCTGTTAAACGTAGTCTTCTTTCTGTGTTCTTTTTCTAGTTGCAAGCCTTTAGTCCTGGAAGAAATGCACATGATGGTGTTCTTGGTTTTTACAAGGTCCTGTATAGAGGGAGTTATACAAGTAACAGGAGAGTTTGCTCTTTGCCTTGGGCTTGATAGGGTCAATTCTTGAGGCATAGTTGCTTCTTGGAAGCCAAGCAAGGATGTTGGGATTCCTGAAAGGTGTTGCCTTTCTGTTCAGAGAGAGAGAGAGTGTGTGAATAACAGAAGTCATATCCAGACTCTGTGTTACTGATTTTCTCCTTGGAAATATCCAAGTATCTAGTACTGTTTGGCAGAGAGGCGGCACTGGTGTCACAAGGGATGCTGGTGTTGAAAGAAGGGGCACCAACAAGAATGTTCTGCTATTTAATATGGCATATCATCTTTATTACAATGCCAAAGCAAGTCTCATTTGTAGAAGAAACTGTAATGTACTGGATTTTGATAGTGATGGAATATAAAGCAGCTTTGGAAATAAATTGGAAGCCTTTCTTAAGAGAAAGGATGGGGACAATTGAGAAAATAGAGCAACCCACTAAAAAGTTTAAACCCATGAGCACCTTTTCAGCAGAGTGTTGCTGCTGGGAGTGGCAAAGGATGATGGGTCCTTAAAGCTTCAGAGAGGCCTGAAATGGTATACGGTGGTTGCCAGCTGCTGAGGTTATGCTTGGGAAACTTGTTCCAAACACAGGCCTGTCATGTTTGCCCTTTCTCCCATAAATGACATGTGAATGTTCATGGAAGTTACAGGCTTAGCCAGCAGAGCTGGTACCTACTTCATCCGCACTGTTGAACTAACGGTGTTTCTGCTGCGCTCCTTGCCTATAGAAGCTATGCACCAAGTACATAATGGAAGTCAACATCTAATGTTGTTCACAAAAGAACCTAAACTCTATGCCCTTTCCTCCCCCCTCTTAAAACAGCTGTCCCAAGCACAGCCACGAAAGTGGTTGTTTCTGGGAGAATGCTGCTTGCCCATTCAGATCAGTCCTATGACTACCTGATGAGGGTGAAGTGCATTCAGGTGAAATTAACTCCTACACAGAAGGTCAGCACATGGCGTATGCACCACTTAAGCCTTTTTTTGAGGGCTAAAGTAGGGCTTTTAAGTAGTGCATAGGTTCGGTGTTTGTCATCTGTGCTGGAATGAAGTCCACCCTCGGTATTTCCTCTCCCCTCTCAATCTGGTTGCTCTGTGTTGCGCTGTCAGTGGGCAGTTGACCATTCATGCTTGTTTGCTTGTTGACAGATTTGGGTGCCAGGATCCAAAGGATACAACTACCACCCTGTGATACCCTCTTAGTACATATTGCATGGGCTGGAATGGAAGGATAAGAGTTATGTTCACATATTACCATAAAACTAAACACCAGAAAGGGGATTACATAAGAAACTTGAGTTTCATGTGGCAAATAGTGAGGGCTCTCCAGCCTCTAGGTAAAAGATGACACGGGTGGTTGATGGTGTCAAAATTCAGTTGTAATTTCCTATGTTTCTAGTATTCAGTATATTCTTAACTATAACTTTTTATTAATACTGTTTAAAATGCCATATATTCTTCAACAATAACTTCCAAAGCTTTTGGCCTCAAAATATTTATATAGTAGAATGTGCCTTGTTTCAACAACAGATTTGATAGTACATCAGAGATATTTTAAAGATGCACCCCAGGGATGTTTTATAAACAGATGAAGGGAAGGGGGAACACTGTTTTGGTGGCAAAATTTATTTTCTGATCCATTTTTCATTTTATTAGGTAACAATAGCATCTTTGCTCCTGTCCATTTGCCGCAGTCAAGTGAGTACCCTGACTCCTGCAGTTTGTCGATAAATTCTTTCCACTTTCTAAATGTACTTTTGTACCGTAAGAGCCTAAGAATAATGAAACTCTCATAGTAAAGGTATAAAATGTTAGACCAGTTCATTTAAAAAAAAAAAGGGGGAGGGTTTCACACGTTAGGCAGAGCATACAGTAAAATGATGGATAAAATCTAAGGACTGCTTGGGTTTGAACTTAGCAAATAACATTAGTGTTTTTCCCACTGTTGCTCAATTGATAAAGACTGGCTAACTGCACAGATAAAGTAACTAGATATTAGGTTGTTGGCATTAAAATCTCATGCAAGTATTTGCTCTACTGTTAGGGAGAGAGAAGGTACTTTCCGTACCGTATGTGGTGATCTGACACTGTATTCATATGCTTAGTACATCTGATATACAACTGAGAACAGTGCTGCCACCTGTGCCTATCCTCTTGAATAAAAGCAGGCATTCTTATTTGCAATTTGATTTTATTAAAATCCAGAATTGTAGAATACAGTACAAAATTGGGAAAACAAATCCACTTAATATACTGATCTGGATCATGCGCATAAATGGAAAGAAACAAGCTATAGCAAGAGCCAGTGTTTTCTTATTTAAATGCCTAACGTTTAATATTTTTCTGAACAACTCTTAAATATCCCTTTTTTTTTTCCCTCCAAAGAAAAAAAAGGTGGAAACTTTTAAAGAGGATGAAAGAAGTTGTAACAGTTGGAGTCTTATGTACTATTTTTGTCTGCTCTACCATTTTTTCTACTGTGTGATTGCAACAGAACTGCATAAGTAGCTCTGTAAACTCCAAATGTGAAGGTGTATTCACTTTTTGGGCAGAAGGAGATGGTTTTCCATACCAGTTTTTTATTTAAACATATGCCAAAACCACATACACCACTGCATGCTTCCAGTTAACGACAATGAATTCTTCCTCATGAAAAAGCTTCCAAATGAAAGTTTCATTGTCTACTAGCTTTTCTTATCAGGCCTTCATTTTTTCATCTTCTAAATATAGAGAGCATAGGAAGACTGTCAAATTGAGGCATTCAGTATTGCTTATTCCTGCTGTATGAGTATATATTGTACTTCATACAGAAGTCTGTGAAATGCAGTGTGTAATTACAAAAATGACTGGTAAAGTAACTTCCTTCAGCTGGGCTGAACAATTAGAGATGCCACTGAATACCAAGAATCTGTTTTATGCAGCATTGTTGTAGCCCTGTCGGTCCCAGGATATTAGAAACACAAGGTGGGTGAGGTAATATCTTTTTGGACCAACTTCTCTCACCAACAGAAATTAGTTCAATCAAAGATATAACTTCACCCACCTTGTGTCTGTAAGAATCTGTTTGTTAGTTTGCTTCTAGTTTTGTCTAAAAAAATTCAGAATGTTTCACTTTACTGTATTGTGCACCACCTGAAACTCACCTTATCTCTCTTTAGAATCTTTCTTCAGTTCGTGTGGTAGTATACATAAACTAAGTGAAGAGCCTCTGGTTCCTCCTCCACTTCCTCCACGCAAAAAGTTTGATCAGGAGGCTTCTAACTCTAAGGTGATGGTGTGTGTGTGTTAGTTAAATTATCTTGTTAGTAAACATGTTGGTGGATTTGATAAGCTTTATGAAACATTGGTCTTTGACATGTGCACAGTGTTCTAATGTAGTGTAATCTTGTTAATTCTGATTTGTTAATCTTCCAACCTAATAAATCTCACAGAACAGGCAGCACCCTTACCCTGTTTGCCCCACTTCTTAGCAAAAACTTAATAGCAGAGAGCTTGAACTGAGGTTTCATATTAATAAGATTTCATTACTATTACAAAATACATGGCAATACTAGTCCTAGTACAATATGAAGTAGCATAATTAAACTGCAGATAAACGATATGAACACAGTACACTATGATGCATTGCTTTTTGTTTTGTGGGTGTGTGTACATATTAGAATGATTGTAATCTTGGGGAAAAACTCTTACCACTGGGTTTGTAAAAATCAGTTCTCTCAACCTGATGTTTTGCCTGTTAAAGGCTACACTGTGTCACTTTTTCAAGTAGCGAAACCTTCACTCTACACCTTCATTCAGCGCATGTCAGGAAATATATTACTTTATAGTAAATGAAAGGTTCTTTGGGTGATTTCTTTTTCTGTATTTCAGGGAAGTTTAAAATCTGATGATGATCCTCCTGCTATTCCACCAAGGCAACCTCCTCCTCCAAAGATACAACCTAGAGTTCCTGCTTACAATAATCCATTTGATCAACTGCTGCATAGTCCACCCCCACCCCCTCCAAGAGACCCTCTTCCTGACACCCCTCCACCAGTACCACTTCGGCCTCCAGAACACTTCATAAACTGTCCATTTAACCTCCAGCCACCGCCAGTGGGACGCTTTCACAGAGATCCAGATCGGTTCAGGGAAGCCAGCACATGCCCAAGCTCACCAAACACTCCTCCAAGCACCCCCTCTCCAAGGGTCCTGCGTCGCTGCTATATGCTCAGCTCAAGTCACAACAACCTTGCCCATCCTCCAGCTCCTCCAGTCCCACCAAGGCAAAATTCTAGCCCTCAGTTACCAAAACTGCCACCAAAGACTTACAAAAGGGAACTTTCCCATCCTCCTTTGGACAGACAGTTTTTGCTAGAAAATGCAGAAACTCCTCAATGACCTTAGCCATATTAGTCATTGACACTGGAATAGTATTTGTAAAGTTCCTTTTTATTTATTAAAAAAGGCAGTGTATTTTAGTACTTTCACAAATAATGCTCTTACAAAAGTGCTGCTGATCAAAACAAAGTTAAAAATTAGAAAAATAAGAATACACCCTCCGCTCTTTGTCTACTCCCACAGCATTACCCTCAGGTGATCAGTAGCATTGCCTTGTCTCAGATCCTCAGTGCCGACAGCTATGCCAGTATAAAGATTATATATTTTGCACTGTAAACTACACTACATGAATTTAAACTATCAGTTCATTGCACTGAGCCGAAAAAAAGGTGCGTTTGTGGAATTTTTCAAATTTGAGCACTAGTGGCCTTTAAAAAAAAAAAAAAAAAGAACAGTGGAATTATGACACAAGCATGAGGGTGGATAGTGTTATTGATTTTAAACCTCTGGCTACTTGCCTTCGAATTTTATGTAAATCTAGGAAGTTTGTGAATGACAATTACTGTTCTCAAATTTTTAATGCCATGTCTTAATGTCCAGTCATTTGCTGCTGAAGATGAAAAAGAAAAATGGGTTGAAAATCTAAATGAAGATATCAGAATGCACTATTAGTTTTGATTATTTTGACAAATAACCTAGGACTACCTAACCCAGTTATTGGAAAGAATCCCTAGTATTATCATGCATCTTGTTCAGATGTGCCTTTTTGTTTTGGCAGGCAAAGGTGTCTTAAGCTAAAGATCAGAGGGGTAGCCCTGTTAGTTTGGATCTGTAAAAAGCGACAAAGAATCCTGTGGCACCTTATAGACTAACAGAAGTATTGGAGCATGAGCTTTCGTGGGTGAATACCCACTTCGTCAGATGCATTCACAGGACTCTTTGTTGCTTTAAGCTAAAGAATTGCCTACTGTTTCGGAGAACAAAGCTATATGCCATGTATGTACAGTTGTTTATATTGTATATTTACAGATAATGCTAATAACCTGTATAAATTTAAGTGACTTGAGGCCTGTAATACAGTCTGCTACTCTTGCAATCTTATACATTCAGAAGCATTTCCTATGGCTTAGGAACAAAGTCTTGCCTTCCAAACCTAATAACGTTCTTTAGCTCTAACTTCATTTAATTACAAACTCCCTTTTGGAAATTGGTAGCATTTAAACCAGCAAACACTTAAAGCTTTATTAAACTTTTTAAACTGAAAAGTGAATGGAACTTTTCTTTGCCAGTTGAACTACTTGTGGTTTGAACTGGTGTGAGAGTGAGTCTGTTTTACTGGTAGTACTGTAGCAGAACTTGTAAAGTGGCCAAAAGCCACATTTTATTTACTGGTCTGTGGCCTTTTACTGTGCTTTGTATCAGAGTTCTTAACGAGATTAATAAATCACCCCAGTCTTAATTTGTAAGAGATTGATCAATGTGTGTTCCTTGTAAGATGGGGGTGGGGAATACAGGGTCTGCAAGGATGTGGAAGATTCTGATATTCTTTCATGCCACTTCTGCTAAGTCTGACAAGTGGTTTGCGTTCCTATCTGCAGTTAGCTGGCTGTGAGAGGGCCCCAGGCAGAGAAGTCCTACCCATCTGGAAACCCACCAGGAGTTTTTAACCCCTTCCAGCAGAGGAGAATGTTTCATCAAAGGTTTCTTTAAAAAATTAAGTTCAAGAAGAATCAAACAAACTGAAGACAAATCTCTTTTAAAAAAACCCCAAACACTCTCCCTTTCCCTCCTCTTAGTCCAACTCTTCTTCTGAGGAAGGATGTATTATATATGAATAAATATTAGGGTGAAAAGAGATTATGATGATTTACTCTGACCTGCGTAACACAGGCCGTAGGATTTCATGCAATAATCAAACCAAAACTTCCTACTGAATTAGAGCATATTTATCAACTTCTGGGGCTGAATACTCTGACAAAGAGAAATTAGAAAAGATTTTCCATCTGGATTGTTTCATCACCATAGCTAAATATGCCATCAGTACTGTTGAAAAGCTGGGCTCCAAATCTCCTGGCAAAATCCCTACTCGCTCAGGTCAATTCCAGTTCAAGTTTGCCAGTCCATTTTTCTTTCAAGGGTGTTACTAGAAGTAGGACTACATAGACAATTTGAAGAGGCAAGCAGTCCTTTCAAATTCTACAAGCTATGGGAACCCAAACATTCCTTGCTTTGTGTACCTAAAAGAGGTGTCCAAGCAGTGTCACTAGACAAGAAGTTTATCCCATCAGAGGAGATCTTCCTTTAAGTACCCTTTAAAAAGTGAGGGCCACTGTAAGAATGGATTTTTGAAGCTTCAGCAACTTCCTTTTTCACAATTTCTTTTACTTGATGTGATACTCTCAAGTCATTGAACCTTACAAGCAGAGAGTAATTCATTTTAACATTCATGAGGCTACAGTCTTTATAATAGATTCATTCCTGGATCTCAGAAGATTTGCTGCTCAGATTGACATTCAGCTCAGCTGTCAGATGGCACAGCTAGCTCATCCCTAAATGGCAGATATGTGTCCAGAACAGATCCTGTGTTCCTCCAGATTCAAAGGAAAATGGCTTCTTGGTGGGATAGCTGTAAAAGCATTGGCTAATAAAGCAGCTGCATACAAGAGAGATCTCCATTGGTTCTTATTGAGAACATGAACCAAATGAAACAAGGAACCAGAAACTCAGGTTTCAAACTAGTGTCTTCAGTTGGTGATTTAAGGAATCCAAATTCCTAGTTTATACAGCATTGACCAGTCTCAATCTTACCTACTAAATAATTATAATGGTTGATGGCCTGCAACGTAGAGCTCTCATGGATCACCTCACATCCCAACGATCTTTGTCCCGAAAAGGAGAAAAAGAAAAGATAACCCTATTAGAGTTCAGAACTGCAAGATTAGCCCTTTCACTTTCACCACCATGTTAAGGATCATGTTATCAGTGAGATGGTGTTGTAAGACAGTGTCTTATATAACCTAAGGATGGGGTGGGAGGGATGAGGAGTACCAAATTACACTCAGAAGCTGTGTCTCCTGGACAGGCACAAAGCTGATTGTAGAATACATATAAAATCAGATGATTATAGTTAGCTTAAGTAAGGTTAAAGAAATACGTGTTGTAAAGAAAGACTCTAACTGTTGAGTAAAGGAGAGGCTTTGAAGGTAACGACTTACAGAGCTAGACGAAATGAAGTAGTGAGGATGTCTGGTTCAAAGAATAACTAATGAAATCAGGGGAAGTTTCTGGAAAGAAGACCTCTGAAAGGGATGACTGCAGATGGTTGTAAATAAGGCCTGGTCTACACTACGACTTTAGGTCGAATTTAGCAGTGTTACCTCAATTTAACCCTGGACCCGTCCACACAACGAAGCCCTTTTTTCAACTTAAAGGGCTCTTTAAATCGATGCCTTTACTCCACCTCTGACGAGGGGATTAGCGCTGAAATCGGCCTGCTGGGTCGAATTTGTAGTAGTGTGGACTGTGACCACCCTGGACAGCGCTCTCAACTCACATACACTGGCCAGGTAGACAGGAAAAGGCCTACGAACTTATGAATTTCATTTCCTGTTTGGCCAGTGTGTTTGCAGAGCTCATGCAGAGCTCATCAGCATGATGTGCACATTTCTGGGGCACATTGCCCTGCCCGTACTTTGTGCGACGTCTATGACCATGTCCCTCTTGTCACCGCGCTGCCGTGGGCTCCTCGCCCGGTTTTGCGTGAAACAATTGTCTGCCGTTGCTCTGACGGAGGGAGGGACGACTGACAACATGGCTTACAGGGAATTAAAATCAACAAAAGGGTTGGCTTTGCATTAAAGAGAAACACAACTGTCACACAGAATGGCTCCCTCAAGGATTGAACTCAAAACCCTGGGTTTAGCAGGCTGTTGATTTCACAAATTGGGTCAATTTCTTTTTTTGATCCACTCCATCTATCTTTTCCATCTTTGGCTGGCAGCAGATGGTGCAGTGTGACTGCAAGCCATCATCATCTCCTGGCTGCTTGCCAGAAGACAGTGCAGTACAACTGCTAGCCATCGTCATCTCCTGGGAGCTTGGCAGAAGATGGGAATGACCTGGCTGAATCACTCCCATGTCTGCCCAGGCACCCCTTACCGTTCTCACTGAGGTCGGCTAAAAGGGCACCAGGAACATGATGACGATGGCTATCAATCATAATGCACTGTCTGCTGTCAAAAGGCAATGAGCTGCTGCTGTGTAGCAATGCAGTCCCACGTCTGCAAGCACCCAGGAGACGTACGGTGACGTTGAGCTGAGCGGGCTCCATGCTTGCCATGGTATGGCGTCTGCATAGGTAACCCAGGAAGAAAGGTGCAAAATGATTGTCTGCCATTGCTTCCACGGAGGGAGAGGGGAGCCTGACGACATGTACCCAGAACCACCCGCGACACTGTTTTTGCCCAATCAGGCATTGGGATCTCAACCCAGAATTCCAATGGGCAGTGGAGACTGCGGGCACTGTAGGATAGCTGCCCACAGTGCAATGCTCCAGGAGTTGATGCTAGCCTCGGTACTGTGGACACAGTCCACCGACTTAATGCACTTGGAGCATTTTGTGTGGGGACACGCACAATCGACGATAAAAATGATTTCTAAAAAATCGACTTCTATAAACTTGATCTAATTTCGTTGTGTAAACATACCCTGAGACAGAATCTGTCTTCAAAAGAGTCAGCATGGCCCTTCCCACCTCCTATGCCAGTGTTAGCTCAAAAATTAGGGCCGGTGTGAACCCAGGTGGAAAGGAAAAACTACTGGTCAGCAAGGAGGAGGGGAAAAGAGGGAGGAAAAGCCTTGGGGGGGTGGGGAAAGGCAGTTGTAAATCTTTTCTGGATGAAGACTGGAAAGAAGAGTGAACTGTCTCCAATTGGTTTTAGCTGCAGTCAGTAATTGGCAATGGCGTCACTTGTTTGTTAAAGAATATAAATAAGGAAACTCTTAAAAGGTTCATTGCTAACACCTGCCTGACCATGCTGGAGCCGACCAATGTGTATCTAAACACCCCTGGGTTTATTCCAGTCGTAAGTATCTTGATCAAAAGCTTATAAATGTTTTGTTACTGCCTGGATATAGTAAATTCCTTATTCTTTAGGCTCTGTAGGCATGTTTAGCGCAATACTGTTAGGCCTTTGGATTTAATAAAGGCATTTATGGTTATATTAGTGTTGTGATAATATCCTGTATAAATATTAATAATTCTAACATCGTTACTAATTTTGAATATATACTGTAAAAGGGAGGAAAAAACAGAGCTAAAAGCAGATTGATAAATCCATACAAGTAGTCCCTAATTGTTCAAAGGGCAGTCAGAATTCCATGAGTGGACTGTCACCTTGCTGCCTAATGCCACAGCTCTTTCCCTCCTTATGTTTTGTGTGATGGCTTCTACTTCCCAGTCATCATCCTCTGCCGGTGAGAGGGAGAAGCTTTCAGGCTACACCGAGCTCTTCTTCAGGTCAGGGGAAGGTACTCAGGGCTTGTCTACACTGGCACTTTACAGCGCTGCAAATGTCTTGCTTGGGGGTGTGAAAAAACAACCCCCTGAGCTCAGCAAGTTTCAGCGCTGTAATGTACCAGTGTAGACAGTGCACTAGCACTGGGAACTACACCTCTCGTGGAGGTGGGTTTTTTAGAGTGCTGGGAGAGCTCTCTCCCAGCTCTCTGCCGCAGCTACCCAAGCCAGTGTGGACTAGCCCTCAGTGTCGCAGCTAAATACAAGGTGGAACAGGTTGTTCAGCGTTAAGTAGTTAACACATTGTAAAAGACCATTCAAACTGAAGTAGCCAGTTAACACCTCTGCAGCCACAGGACAAAAAAGGGGGTTAGTGGGTGTGACATACCAGGGTACAATCTGGACCGTTGAATAGCTGTGTCCCCTTCATTCTCCAACCTGGAGTGCCTTTTACACTGCTTCGCTGTGAGAGCAACCAGTTCCTGGCCTCCCAGCTATACAGTACGAGTGCTATAGCCAGCCACTCTTGAATTACACTGCAGAGTAACACCAGCAAATTCCCAGTTCCAGGGTTTCCCGCAGATGTGTCTTGTACTGCACAGCCCTCTCCTGGGCAACATAAGCTCATATAAAGTCCATCATTTTATTAAGAGAAAATTATATGCACAAAACCTGTTATCTCAAGTAGAGTCTCCCAAACACTTCAATCCAAGCACACTGGTTTAGATAAACAATAAAATAAGTTTATTAACTACAGAAAGCTAGATTTAAGTGATTGTAAGTAATAAGGCATAAAAGTCAGCACTGGTTACAAAGAAATAAAAGGCAAAGCACTACTCGCACCTAACTTAACAAGCTAGTGAATTCAAAGCAAAGTCTCTCGTGTTCTAGCGGTTTTACTGGCTGAATTCCTTTCTGCCAGGATCCCTCCCCAGTCCAGTGACGCTTCCTTATCCTTCAAGTGTTATCAATGCCATGAGTAGAGATGAAAGGAGAGGTGATTTGCAGGGTCCCAGAACCCCAGACTCCAGACCAAGCCTGAATGTCTACACAGTAACTTTACAACCCTGTGAGCCTGAGTCAGCTGACCCAGGCCAGTTGCGGCTGTTTAATTGCTGTGTAGATATACCTTTAGTGCACTGGATGAGGTACACCATATGTGACAGGCATGTGTAGGACCCATGGATCCTGAAATTTTGGGTTTGTTTTATCATTATAGCAATGGAGATATGTCTGCAGGTTTTGCATCTGTTGTTATGGCAGGGTCTGGTGCCACTTTGAGTTGGTTGGTCCTGGGGTGTGGGGAGGTTGGCAAGTTTGCAGTCGGAGGGTTGAAGGCCAGAAGAGAGAGCCTGGAAAAGATTTATTTCAGGATTTGTCTTGCTTCAGATTCCAACCACTGGATCTAGTTCTGCCTTTTTTTTCCTGATGGATTAAAGAGCCATCTACTACCAGAAATCTTCCCTATGTGATACTTGTAGACCATGACCAAGTGGTCTCTCAACCTTCTCTTGGATAAACGAAATAGATTGTATTTCTTTAGCTTTGCACTGTAAGTCACATTTTCCAGCATGCAAATCATTCTAACAACTCTTTTCTGAACTCTTGGAAAAAACTTTTCTGGTGAGTTTACAGGTTGGTAGGTTGGTGAGTTTTAACCTAAATGAAGCTGTCGCTCATAGTGTTAAATTACCCATGGCCTGTCTGCAGAGAAGACAGTCCTTTGGGCAGGATTAGCAAACCCGGCAATCTGGAAAATAAAATGATCAGATAATACAATTTTCTATTTTTTTTGCTGCCTTTAATCATTATAAAGCACCACAAATCATAAACTAATGTTGATAGTGGTTGCTGCTTATATACTCTTCATAATTACAGCAACAATCTGAGGTTCTCATAGGCTATATAATTTAAAGGGCTAGGAAAAAAGCAAAAGTGCAAGTAGTTTATGGATTTACCAATGCACCTGAATCCTAAAGTCTGCTATTTTGTGAATAGATTAAAGAAATCTTGGATGAGTGAAGGGAGAAAAGGATTATACTGCTATTCTAGAAGAATGGCTAGTCACATTCACTTTACTAATCCAGATTTAAAGAGTTTTGAGCAGTTAAAACATCAGCCCACTCATTACCAGTGGTGTTTTCAAGGCATTTATTCTGGTGTTGTCATAAACAGATAGCTAAGGGTTAATGTCTCTTTCACCTGAAGCACCTGACCAGAGGACCAATCAGGAAACCGGATTTTTTCAACTTTGGGTGGAGGGATTTGAGTGTCTGAGTCTCTTGTCGTCTGCCTGCTTTCTCTGAGCTTTGGAGAAGTAGTTCTACTTTCTAATCTTCTGTTTCTAAGTGTAAGAACAAAGAGATCAGATAGTAAGTTCTATGGTTTCTTTTCTTTGGTATTTGCATGAATATAAGTGCTGGAGTGCTTTAATTTGTATTCTTTTTGAATAAGGCTGTTTATTCAATATTCTTTTAAGCAATTGACCCTGTATTGTATCATCTTAATACAAAGAAACATTTGGATGTATTTTTCTTTCTTTTTATATAAAGCTTTCTTTTAAGACCTGTTGGAGTTTTTCTTTACTTCAGGGAAATTGAGTCTGTACTCACCAGGGAATTGGTGGGAGGAAGAAGTCAAGGGGAGATCTGTGTGTTGGATTGCTAGCCTGATTTTGCATTCCCTCTGGGGGAATAGGAAAGTACTTTTTGTTTTCAGGATTGGGAACAGAGAGGGGGAGTCTCTGTGTAGTTTCACAGAGCTTGTGTCTGTGTATCTCTCCAGGAGCACCTGGAGGGGGGAAGGGAAAAAGGATTATTTCCCTTTGTTGTGAGACTCAAGGGATTTGGGTCTTGGGGTCCCCAGGGAAGGTTTTTCAGAGGGACCAGAGTGCCCCAAAACACTCTAATTTTTTGGGTGGTGGCAGCAGGTACCAGGTCCAAGCAGGTAACTAAGCTTGGAGGTTTTCATGCTAACCCCCATATTTTGGACGCTAAGGTCCAAATCTGGGACTAAGATTATGTCATGGTGGCAGCGGTGGGATATAGACAGAATCCAGAAGCCAGTAGGAATATTATATTTTTCTTTTCTCTGCTAAGGGCTTTTTAGCAGAGAGAGAAACAGTTGGTTTTAAAAGGGAACCAGAGAGAATTTTTTTTTTCTGCTCTCTCTGGCAGTTTGTGGCTTGCATGTTAAGCGAGAAGCCATTAAGAGACTGTTGAGGGTCTTTTGTCATGCAATAGCCCTCCCATTAGGAGGCAAGTACCATCCCTTATATGCATGCAAATAAAGTGGTTTTTCTGGTTTCCCTTCATTGAACATTAGCTAGAGAGAGAAAAGGAAAAAAGCACTGTTGCTAGGCAGACTCCAGGAGGGAACAGAGCCTGCAGTTCAGAAGATAAACACCGGAGGGCCCCCCAACACAAGAAAACGGGAACCATGACTTCTAAGGCAAAAATTGACGCCGAAGAACAAATCAAAGAAGCTGAACACAGGCGACAACTGGAAATAAAACAAAAAGAGATGGAGATGAAAGAAAGAGAAGAACAGATCAAAGAGGCAGCCTACCAAAGAGAACAGGCAGCCTTCCAAAGAGAACAGGCAGCCCAAGAGGCAGCACACAAAAGAAAACTAGAAGAAGAAGAGGTGGCCTACCGAAGGAAACAAGCAGAAGAAGAGTTGGCCCACCGCCGAGACATGGAAAAGCACCAAAAAGAGAATGAAGAGAAGGAAAAACAGAGAAAACATGAACTGGAGTTGGCAAAAGCTGGGCTGCATGTGCCAGCCAACCCTAACAACCCGGCGCCAATTATTGCTCCACAGCACAGGAAATTTCCCACCTACAAGGCAGGTGATGACACCGAGGCCTTCTTGGAAAATTTTGAAAGAGCCTGTCTTGGGTACAGCATTCCCGAAGACCAGTACATGGTAAAATTGAGGTCACAGCTCAGTGGACCTTTAGCAGAGGTGGCAGCTGAAATGCCTAAGCTGCAAATGAATGACTATAAACTTTTTCAAACCAAGGCCAGATACCGAATGGGGATAACCCCAGATCATGCCCGTCGGCGCTTCAGAACCCAAAAGTGGAAACCCGAGGTGTCATTTCCCAAACACGCCTACTACATTGCAAAAAACTATGAGGCCTGGATAACAGGAAACAACATTCAAACCTTGGAAGAACTGAACCTCCTCATACAAATGGAGCAGTTCTTGGATGGTGTTCCTGAAGACATCACACGGTACATACAAGATGGAAATCCCAAAGATATCGCTGAGGCGGGGGAGATTGGAGCCAAATGGATGGAACTGGCAGAAAGCAAGAAAGCTACTGTCAAGGGGAACGATTACCCCAGGGGGCACACAGACCATAAACCCTACAACCGAGGACAGCCAAAGACCCCACATACCACCCAAGTAAAGCCACAGATACCCTACCCTTCAACCTCACCAGTCTCCAGTAACTCACCTCGGCCCAGTGACCCATCAGATGAAAGATGCTTTAAGTGTAATGAACTGGGACATATCAAGGCCAACTGTCCAAAGAACACCATGCGAGTGCAATTCATTACACCACCATCACACCAAAGATCCCCAGGCCCGGATGCCTCTCAAATACCCTTGGAGCGAAGGGAAAATTTGAGAGTGGGCGGAAAGAAGGTTACTGCGTGGAGAGACACGGGGGCACAAGTGTCAGCTATCCACCAATCCTTCGTTGACCCCAAATTCATCAACCCAAAGGCCAAAGTTACAATTTACCCCTTCATGTCACAAGCTGTAGACTTGCCTACAGCTCAACTGCCTGTCCAGTACAAAGGCTGGTCAGGAATGTGGACTTTTGCAGTCTATGACAATTATCCTATCCCCATGCTACTGGGGGAAGACTTGGCCAACCAGGTGAGGCGGGCCAAGAGAGTGGGAATGGTTACACGTAGCCAAACCAGGCAAGCTTCCAGACCCATTCCTGTTCCTGAGCCGTCCACAGAGGCCCCGTCTGTGTTACCAGAGACCCAGGCAGAGGTAGTGGACCCGGATTCCATGCCTACCACTGAAACAGCCACAGCATCTCCAGTCCCAGGCCCGGAACTGGAACAGCAACCAGCACCAGCAAGTGCAACCACATCTTCAAACTCAAAGCCAGAGGGCGCCAGCGAGCCAGAACTGGCAGAAGCAACAGACAGCCATACCCAAAAGGCTCAGCCAGAGCCTAAAATACCCTCAGGTGCACCAGCGGAGAGCGGTTCACCAGCAACGGAAACAACCCCATCACCTACATCGCTTCCAGAGGGACCAAGCCCAAGTCCACAGTCTGAGGAAGAACTGGTGACCCCAGCCTCAAGGGAACAGTTCCAGGCTGAGCAGGAAGCGGATGACAGCCTTCAGAAAGCTTGGGCGGCGGCACGGAGCACCCCACCGCCTCTCAGCTCTTCTAATCGATCCCGGTTTGTTATAGACCAAGGACTTTTATACAAGGAAATTCTTTCTGGTGGACACCGGGAAGAATGGCAGCCGCAAAAACAGTTGGTGGTTCCAACTAAGTACCGGGGGAAGCTCTTAAGCTTAGCCCATGATCATCCCAGTGGCCATGCTGGGGTGAACAGAACCAAGGACCGGTTGGGGAAGTCCTTCCACTGGGAGGGGATGGGCAAGGACGTTGCCAAGTATGTCCGGTCTTGTGAGGTATGCCAAAGAGTGGGAAAGCCTCAAGACCAGGTCAAGGCCCCTCTCCAGCCACTCCCCATAATTGAGGTCCCATTTCAGCGAGTAGCTGTGGATATTCTGGGCCCTTTCCCAAAAAAGACGCCCAGAGGAAAGCAGTACGTACTGACTTTAGTGGACTTTGCTACCCGATGGCCAGAAGCAGTAGCTCTAGGCAACACCAGGGCTAACACTGTGTGCCTGGCCCTAACAGACATCTTTGCCAGGGTAGGTTGGCCCTCTGACATCCTTACAGATTCAGGGTCTAATTTCCTGGCAGGGACCATGGAAAAACTGTGGGAAACTCATGGGGTGAATCACTTGGTTGCCACCCCGTACCACCATCAAACCAATGGCCTGGTTGAAAGGTTCAATGGAACTTTGGGGGCCATGATACGAAAATTCATCAACGAATTCTCCAATACTTGGTACCTAGTGTTGCAGCAGTTGCTGTTTGCCTACAGGGCTGTACCACATCCCAGTTTAGGGTTTTCACCATTTGAACTTGTGTATAGTCACGAGGTTAAGGGGCCATTACAGTTGGTGAAGCAGCAATGGGAGGGGTTTACGCCTTCTCCAGGAACTAACATTCTGGACTTTGTAAGCAACCTACAAAGCACCCTCCGACACTCTTTAGCCCTTGCTAGAGAGAACCTAAAGGATGCTCAAGAAGAGCAAAAGGCCTGGTATGAAAGACATGCCAGAGAACGTTCCTTCAAGGTAGGAGACCAGGTTATGGTCTTGAAGGCGCAACAGGCCCATAAAATGGAAGCATCATGGAAAGGGCCATTCACGGTCCAAGAGCGCCTGGGAGCTGTAAACTACCTCATAGCATTTCCCAATTCCTCACTAAAGCCTAAAGTGTACCATGTTAATTCTCTCAAGCCTTTCTATTCCAGAGACTTACAGGTTTGTCAGTTTACAGTCCAGGAAGATGATGCTGAGTGGCCTGACGGTGTCTACTACGACGGGAAAAAAGACGGTGGCGTGGAAGAGGTGAACCTCTCAACCACCCTGGAACGTCTGCAGCGGCAACAAATCAAGGAGCTGTGCACTAGCTTCGCCCCATTGTTCTCAGCCACCCCAGGACGGACTGAACGGGCATACCACTCCATTGATACAGGTAATGCTCACCCAATCAGAACCCCACCCTACCGGGTGTCTCCTCATGCCCAAGCTGCTATAGAACGGGAGATCCAGAACATGCTACAGATGGGTGTAATCCGCCCATCTACCAGTGCATGGGCATCTCCAGTGGTTCTGGTACCCAAACCAGATGGGGAAATACGCTTTTGCGTGGACTACCGTAAGCTAAATGCTGTAACTCGTCCGGACAACTATCCAATGCCACGCACTGATGAGCTATTGGAAAAGTTGGGACGTGCCCAGTTCATCTCTACAATAGACTTAACCAAGGGGTACTGGCAAGTACCGCTAGATAAACCTGCCAAGGAGAGGTCAGCATTCGTCACCCATGCGGGGGTGTATGAATTCAATGTCCTTCCTTTCGGCCTTCAAAATGCACCCGCCACCTTCCAGAGGCTGGTAGATGGTCTACTAGCTGGACTGGGAGAATTTGCAGTTGCCTACCTCGATGATGTGGCCATTTTTTCGGACTCCTGGCCCAAACACCTACTACACCTGGAAAAGGTCTTTGAGCGCATCAGGCAGGCAGGACTAACTGTTAAGGCCAAAAAGTGTCAAATAGACCAAAACAAAGTGACTTACCTGGGGCACCAGGTGGGTCGAGGAACCATAAACCCCCTACAGGCCAAGGTGAATGCTATCCAAAAGTGGCCTGTCCCACGGTCCAAGAAGCAGGTCCAATCCTTCTTAGGCTTGGCCGGATACTACAGGCGATTTGTACCACACTACAGCCAAATCGCTGCCCCATTAACCGACCTGACCAAAAAGACCCAGCCAAATGCAGTTAAGTGGACTGATGAGTGTCAAAAGGCCTTTACCCAACTTAAGGCAACGCTCATGTCTGACCCTGTGCTCAGGGCCCCGGATTTTGACAAGCCATTCCTAGTAACCACAGATGCATCTGAGCGTGGTATAGGAGCAGTGCTCATGCAGGAAGCAACAGATCACAACTTCCATCCTGTCGTGTTTCTCAGCAAGAAACTGTCTAAGAGGGAAAGTCACTGGTCAGTCAGTAAAAAGGAATGCTATGCCATTGTGTACGCCCTGAAAAAGCTACGCCCATATGTTTGGGAACGGCGGTTCCAACTACAAACTGACCATGCTGCACTAAAGTGGCTTCATACTGCCAAGGGGAACAACAAGAAACTTCTTCGTTGGAGTTTAGCTCTCCAAAATTTTGATTTTGAAATTCAGCACATCACAGGAGCTTCTAACAAAGTAGCTAATGCACTCTCCCGTAAGAGTTTCCCAAAATTCAGTAGTTAAAAAGTGTTCTTAAAATGTAAAAGTCTGTTAGTTATATACTTAGGAGTATATGTACAGGTGTATGTGTTGTATTAATCTGTTTATTTTCAAGTTCTAGAAGGAAATCGCCGCCAGTGAGCTTCCCCACTGTCTGCAATTTGGGGGGCGTGTCATAAACAGATAGCTAAGGGTTAATGTCTCTTTCACCTGAAGCACCTGACCAGAGGACCAATCAGGAAACCGGATTTTTTCAACTTTGGGTGGAGGGATTTGAGTGTCTGAGTCTCTTGTCGTCTGCCTGCTTTCTCTGAGCTTTGGAGAAGTAGTTCTACTTTCTAATCTTCTGTTTCTAAGTGTAAGAACAAAGAGATCAGATAGTAAGTTCTATGGTTTCTTTTCTTTGGTATTTGCATGAATATAAGTGCTGGAGTGCTTTAATTTGTATTCTTTTTGAATAAGGCTGTTTATTCAATATTCTTTTAAGCAATTGACCCTGTATTGTATCATCTTAATACAAAGAAACATTTGGATGTATTTTTCTTTCTTTTTATATAAAGCTTTCTTTTAAGACCTGTTGGAGTTTTTCTTTACTTCAGGGAAATTGAGTCTGTACTCACCAGGGAATTGGTGGGAGGAAGAAGTCAAGGGGAGATCTGTGTGTTGGATTGCTAGCCTGATTTTGCATTCCCTCTGGGGGAATAGGAAAGTACTTTTTGTTTTCAGGATTGGGAACAGAGAGGGGGAGTCTCTCTGTGTAGTTTCACAGAGCTTGTGTCTGTGTATCTCTCCAGGAGCACCTGGAGGGGGGAAGGGAAAAAGGATTATTTCCCTTTGTTGTGAGACTCAAGGGATTTGGGTCTTGGGGTCCCCAGGGAAGGTTTTTCAGAGGGACCAGAGTGCCCCAAAACACTCTAATTTTTTGGGTGGTGGCAGCAGGTACCAGGTCCAAGCAGGTAACTAAGCTTGGAGGTTTTCATGCTAACCCCCATATTTTGGACGCTAAGGTCCAAATCTGGGACTAAGGTTATGTCAGGTGTGCTTACAATATTTGTTTTTTAAACAGTCCTTCCAGATTTTGGAATCCTTTATTGATCATATGTTCTGTAAACTGAAATGCTCAGGGAGATTAGAAAGGCTACAAAAACAGAAATAATGGGGGGTTTCAACTATCCCATATTGGCTGGTAACATGTCACCTCAGGGTGGGAGGCAGAGAACATTTCTAGACACCATTAATGACTGCTTCTTTGACCACATGGGCCTGGTCTACACTACGAGTTTATACCGAATTTAGCTGCGTTAAACCGCATTAACCCTGCACCCGTCCACACAACGAAGCCTTTTATTTTGATATAAAGGGCTCTTAATACTGATATCTGTACTCCTCCCCGACGAGGGGAGTAGTGCTGAAATCGGTATTGCCATTTTGGCTTAGGGTTAGTGTGGCTATAATTCGATGGTATTGGCCTCCAGGAGTTATCCCACAGTGCACCCTTGTGACCGCTCTGGACAGCAATCTGGAGTCGGATGCATTGGCCAGGTAGACAGGAAAAGCCCCGCAAACTTTTGAATTTCATTATCTGTTTGGCCAGTGTGGAGATCAGCACAGGTGACCATGCAGTCTGAGAATCGAAAAAGAGCTCCAGCATGGACCGCACGGGAGGTACTGGATCTGATCGCTGTATGGGGAGAGGATTCCATGCTCACAGAACTCCGTTCCAAAAGATGAAATGAAAAAACATTTGAAAAAATGTCCAAGGCCATGATGGAGAGAGGCCACACCAGGGACTCAGTGCAGTGCCGTGTGAAAGTTAAGGAGCTCAGACAAGCCTACCAGAAAACCAAAGAAGCAAATGGAAGGTCCGGGGCAGGGCCGAAAACATGCCGCTTCTATGCTGAGCTGCATGCAATTCTAGGGAGGTCTGCCACCACTACCCCACCCCGGTTGTTGATTCTGAGGGGGGGGGTGGTAATCTCAGCCATACCTGAGGATTCTGTGGATGGGGAAGATGAGGAGGAGGAGGAAGAGGACGAGGAGCTTGCAGAGAGCACACAGCACTCCGTTCTCCCTAACAGCCAGGAGCTTTTTCTCACCCTGACGAAATTACCCTCCCAGCCCTCCTAAGCCACTAGCCCAGACAATGAAGCCATGGAAGGGACCTCTGGTGAGTGTACCTTTGTAAATATAAAACATGGTTTAAAAGAAAGTGTTTTTTAATGATTAATTTGCCCTGAGGACTTGGGATGCATTCGCGGCCAGTACAGTTACTGGAAAAGTCTGTTAACATGTCTCGGGATGGAGCAGAAATCCTCCAGGGACATCTCCATGAAGCTCTCCTGGAGGTACTCCAAAAGCCTTTGCAGGTGGTTTCTGGGCAGGGCAGCCTTATTCCGTCCTCCATGGTAGGACACTTGACCACGCCATGCATGTAGCAAGTAATCTGGTATTATTGCATGACAAAGCCTAGCTGCGTATGGTCCCAGTGATTGCTGGCATTCAAGCAACATCTGTTCTTTATCTTGCTGTGTTATCCTCAGGAGAGTGATATCATTCATGGTAACCTGGTTGAAATATGGGAATTTAATTAAGGGGATGGAGATGGCCATTCCTACTGAGCTGTTTGCCTGTGGCTTAAAAGTAATCCTTCCCTGCAGTTAGCCAAGCAGAGGGAAGGGGGGGCGGGGGTGATTGACACTGAGCTTTTTTGCATTTGGCTAGCAGGGATGCGGTGGGGGAGGGGTGTGTGGCTAGCAGCGATCTTCCATGATACCAGCCATGCGGTGGTAGGGGGGCTAGCAGCGATCTTCCATGATACCAGCCACGCAGTGGGGGGAGGGGTAACTGGATTGTAGGGGGGCCTGGTGCTGCACGTTAACAGGAAAGAAGCAGCACTCAACGGGCTTTGCTTGTTATCTGAGAAAGGAGGGCGCTGGATATATGAAGCAGAATAAGAAGCCGAAAGACAATGGCTTACCATGGCCGCATGCAAGCTGAATTCCGCTGCCCAGACCTGTGTCTGATCTCTGACACCAAAGCCGCAGGCACTCAATATTAAGATGCAAAATGCGACCTTGTACTGAAATCACATGTGCTATGTAAGGTGAATAGTGTTGTTCACCGTGAAAGAGTATAACCATTGTTCTGTAAAATGTATCTTTTTAAATATTTCTCTTCCTTTTTTCCCTTCCTCCTGCAGCTGCAAATTTTTCAAGTCTCCCTCCTCCTTCCTGAAGGCTATCTCAGATAAGGCGGTGGAAAAAAAAGACGCGAGACGAAATGTTCTCAGAAATCATGGAAGTGACCCGCAATGAAAGAGCTCATCTGAATGAGTGGAAGGACATGGTATCAAAGTACAAGAAAGATGACAGTGGCCGTGAGGACAGGAGGGACGAACATGAGAGGTGTAGGCAGGAAGATCAGCAGTGGCGGGATGCAATGCTGGGGCTGCTGCGTGATCAAACTAACATGGTCAGGCGTCTGGTGGAGCTTCAGGAACGGCAGCAGGATAACAGAATGCCGCTGCAGCCCCCGTATAACCACCCTCCCCCCTCACCATGTTCCATATCCTCCTCACCCAAACGTGTAAGAACACGTGGGGGTAGGCTCCGTGCCCCCGCCCTCTCCACCCCCGTGGACAGCTCAACCAAAAGGCTGTCATTATTTAGAAATTTTTTTAGTGGCCTTTTCCTTCCCTCCTATCCTCCTCCCAAACCCCAGCTGGGCTACCTTGTCAGTTCTCTCCCTCTTTTTATAATTAATTAATTAATAATACATGATTTTTAAATGAGAGTGACTTTATTTCCTTAGAAAGGAAGCTGTGGTCAAAGGGGGAGGGTGCGTGGCTTAAAGGGAATGAGTCAATCAAGGGTGGGGGGAGGTTTTCATCAAGGAGAAACAAACACAACAGTCACACCGTACCCTGGCCAGTGATGAAACTGGTTTTCAAAGCTTCTCTAATGCGCACCGCTTCCTGGTGTGCTCTTCTAATCGCCCTGGTGTCTGGCTACGTGCAATCAGTGGCCAGGTGTTTTGCCTCAGCCTCCCACCCTGCCATAAAGGTCTCCCCCTTACTCTCACAGAGATTGTGGAGCACACAGCAAGCAGCAATAACAATGGGGACATTGGTTTGGCTGAGATCTGAGTCAGTAATGTGCGCCAGCGCGCCTTTAAATGGCCAAATGCACATTCTACCACCATTCTGCACTTGCTCAGCCTGTAGTTGAACAGCTCCTGACTACTGTCCAGGCTGCCTGTGTATGGCTTCATGAGCCATGGCATCAAGGGGAGGCTGGGTCCCCCAGGCTAACTATGGGCATTTCAGCATCCCCAGCTGTTGTTTTCTGGTCTGGCAAGTAATTCCCTTGCTGCAGCTGTTTAAACAGAGTAGTGCTCCTGAAGACGCAAGCATCATGAACCTTTCCCGGCCATCCCAAGTGGATGTTGGCGAAACATCCCTTGTGATCCACCAGTGCTTGCAGCACCACTGAAAAGTACCCCTTGAGGTTTATGTACTGGGTGCCCTGGTGCCAAGATAGGGATATGGGTTCCGTCTATCACCCCCCCACAGTTAGGGAATCCCATTGCAGCAAAGCTATCCACTATGACCTGCACATTTTCCAGAATCACAACCTTTCGTAGCAGCAGCTTAGTGATTGCTTGGGCTATTTGCATCACAGCAGCCCCCACAGTAGATTTGCCTACTCCAAATTGATTCCCAACTGACCAGTAGCTGTCTGGCGTTGCAAGCTTCCAGAGGGCTATTGCCACTCGCTTCTCAACTGTGTGGGCTGCTCTCATCTTGGTATTCTGGTGTTTCAGGGCAGGGGAAAGCAAGTCACAAAGTTCCATGAAAGTGCCCTTACGCATGCGAAAGTTTCGCAGCCACTGGGAATTGTCCCACACCTGCAACACTATGCAGTCTCACCAGTCTGTGCTTGTTTCCCAGGCCCAAAATCGGTGTTCCATGGCTAGAACCTGCCCCATTACCAGCAGGATCTCCAATGTGCTGGGGCCCGCAGTTTGAGAGAATTCTGTGTCCATGTCCTCATCACTCTTGTTACCGCTCTGCTGTAGCCTCCTCCTCGCCTGGTTTTGCAGGTCCTGGTTAAGCATAGACTGCAGGAGAATGCGCGAAGTGTTTACAACATTCATGATTGCTGTCTTGAGCTGAGCAGGGTCCATGTTTGCCATGGTATGGCATCTGCACAGTTCACCCTGGAAAAAGGGCGTGAAACGGTTGTCTGCTGCTGCTTTCACGGAGGGAGGGGTGAGATTGTACCCAGAACTACCCGCGACAATGTTTTTTGCCCCATCAGGCACTGGGATCTCAACCCAGAATTCCAATGGGGAGACTGCGGGAGCTATGGGATAGCTACCCACAGTGCAATGCTCCAGAAATCGACACTAGCCTCGGTACGTGGCGCACACCACTGAATTAATGTGCTTAGTTGGCCGTGTGCACTTGACTTTATACAATCTGTTTTAAAAAACCGGTTTCTGTAAAATCGGAATAATCCCATAGTGTAGACATACCCCTAGTCCTGGAACCTGCAAGAGGAGAAGCAATTCTTGATTTAGTCCTATGTGGTGCACAGGGTCTGGTCTAAGAGGTGAATATGGCTGAACTGCTTAGTGATAGCAACTATAATGTACATTTAACATGCTGCGGGGAGGGTGGAATACCAAAGAAACCCCCCACAGTAGCATTTAACTTCAAAAAGGGGAACCACACAAAAATGAGGAAGCTAGTTAAACAGAAATTAAAAGGAACATCACAAGAGTGAAATGTCTGCAAGCTACATGGAAACTTTTTTAAAAATTTCACTATAGAGGCTCAAATTATATGTATGCCCCAAATAAAACAAAAACAGCAAGAGGGCCCCAAGAAATGCCACCATGGCTAAACAACAGAATAAAAGAGGCAGAGACCAAAAGACATCTTTTCAAAATTTGGAAGTCAAATCCTACTGCGGAAAATAGAACGGAGCATAAATTCTGGCAAGTCAAGTGTAAAAGTATAATTAATCAGGCCAAAAAAAATTGAAGCTCAACTAGCAATAGTCACATAAACTAAAACCAATTTTTTTTTAAGTACATGAGAGGCAGGAAGCCTGTCAATCAATCAGAGAGGCCACTGGACGATGGAGGTGCTAAAGGAGCACTCAACGAAGACAAGGCCATTTCAGAGAAGCTGAATTAATTCTTTGCATCTATCTTCACTGCAGAGGATGTGAGAGAGATTCCCACATCAGTCATTCTTTTTAGGTGACAAATCTGAGGAACTGTCCAAGATTGAGATGTTCATTGAGGAGGTTTTGACAGTAATTAATCACCAGGGCCAGGTGGTATTCACCTATGAGTTCTGAAAGAACTCAAACATGAAATTGCAGAACTGCTCATTGTGGTATGTAATCTGTTGTTTAAAAAGCATCCTCTGTACCAGATGACTGGCGGATAATTAATGTAAAGCCTATTTTTAAAGAAGCCTCATGGGGTGATCGTGGCAATTACAGGCCAGTACGGTAAATTGGTAGGAAGTATGGTAAAGAACAGAATTATCAGACACTTAGATGAACGCAGTGTGTTGAGGATGAGTCAACACAGCTTTTCTAAAGGGAAATCATGCCTCAGCAGTCTGTCAGAATTCTTTGAGGGGGTCAACAAACATGTGGACAAGGGTAAACAAGTTGATATAGGGTACTTGGACTTTCAGAAAGCCTTTGACAAGATCTTACACCAAAGTCTCTTGCGCAAAGTAAGCAGCAATCGAATGAGAGGGCAGGTCTTATCATGGATCAGTAACTTGTTAAAAGACAGGAAACAAAGGGTAAGAATGGTCAGTTTTCACAGTGGAGAGTTATATAGCTGGGTCCCCTAAGGATCTGTACTGAGATGAGTGCTGTTCAACATATTCATAAAAGATTTGCAAAAATGGGTAGACAGTGATGTGGCAAAGTTTGCAGGTGATACAAAATTATTCAAGATAGTTAAATCCAAAGCAGATTCCGAGGAGTTACAAAAGGATCTTACAAAACTGGGGGACTAGGCAACAAAATGGCACATGAAATTTGATGTTGATAAATACAAAGTAATGGACATTGGAAAACATAATCCCAACTATACATACAAAATGATGGAATTTAAATTAGCTGTTACCACTCAAGAAAGAGATCACGGAGATATCGTGGATTGTTCTCTGAAAACATGCACTCAATGTGCATCAGCAGTCAAAAAAATCTAACAAAATGTTAGGACCGTTAACAAAGGAATAACAAGACAGAAGATATCACAATGTCACTATATAAATAACCTTGAATATTGCAAGCAGGTCTTGTTGCCCCATCTCAAAAAAAGAAATGGAATGGGAACAGAGAAGGGCAACAAAAATGATTAAGGGTATGGAACAACCTCCACATGAGGAGAGATTAAAAAGCTTTCTTCAGCTTGGAAAAGAGATGATTGGGGGGTGGGAGGATATAATAGATGTCTTCAAAAGCATGAATGGTATGGAGAAAGTGAATAAGGAATTTATATTTACCCCTTCACATAACACAAGAACTTGGGTTCACCCAATGAGATGAATAGGCAGCAGGTTTAAAGCAAACAAAAAGACATACTACTTCACACAACGCACAGTCAACTGTGGAACTCATTGTCGGGATGTTGTGAAGGCTAAAAGTATAACTGGTTTCAAAGAAGAACTAGGTAAGTTCATGGAGGACAGGTCCACCCATGGCTATTAGCCAAGATGATCAGGGAGGCAACCCCATGCTCTGGGTGTCTCTAAACCTCTCATTGCCAGAAGCTGGGAGAGGATGACAAAGGCTGGATCACTCAATAATTGCCCTGTTCTTTTCATTCCCTCTGAAGCATCTGGCACCAGCCACTGTTGGCAGACAGGATACTGGGCTAGATGGACCATTGGTTTGACCTAGTGTGGCCATTTTTGTTTTCATATGTAAACTTGCAATTATGGACTTTCCTGGAAATATGTTTTTAGGCTGCTTTGCAACATTTAACGTTTTGATGGTCTAGTGCATGCATCTCTGGTCAGCCTCTGACTCAGTGAAGCCCTTGAGTATTAGTTTAAATCCCATCGATTTAAAATTAAGCATGTACTCAGGTGCTTCGCTGGCTAGGAACGGACTCAAGTCTATGTTTAAATGCTTTGTTCAGTCAAGGCCTTATTAAACTGTCCATTTTCAATACTCAAAGAATACAAATCTGCACAATAAGCAGAGTTCACAAAACATCAATGCATGCATAGTAGCTAACTTTCAAATGATAGAGCAGGGAATTTTTTGTGTTTTGGTGGGGGAGGGTTTTGGGGGAAGGGGGTTGAGAAAATACATTTGAAATGTCAACTACAGATTTTGTACTGGCAACCTGCAAAAATATGGGAGAGAATTCTTGGAGTGGGGGGAGAGGATTTTTCATTTTTTTTTTAGGCTTCTTTGTGAAAAAGAAACTGCTCTTGGACTGAACTTTATCATGCCAAGCTTCCCTGCAGAGAAAATTAAATAGATAAAACCTTTGATGGAAATCCTGATAAAATAAAGAGTGAGCTCTTTAGTCCCTGGTAAGTCACCATTGCTCAACTGAGGATTTCCCTAATAGGATTTCACTGCCATAATAGGATGTTCTAGAACAGGGGGTGTCAAGGTATTTTTCCCACTTTGAACTTTAGCGTCCTAAAAGTGGGGACCTGCATGTACCCTTCTAAGCTTAATTCCTAGCTTAGATCTGATAGCGCCGCCACCAGCCAAAATATAGTGTTTGGCACACTTTCTGTTCCCCCAAAACCTTCCCTGGGGAACCCAAGACCCAAACCCCTTGGGTCTTAAAACAAGGAGAAATAAACCATTTCCCCTCCTCCTTTTCCCCCTCCCAGACTTTCCCCTCCCTGGGCTACCCTGAGAGACTACACTGATCCAAACTCCTTGGACCTTAAAAACAGAGAGGAATTAACCTTCCCCCCACCTCCTTTCCCCTCACCAATCCCTGGTGAGTTCAGACCCAATCCCCTTGGGTCTTAAACAAGGAAAAAAATCAATCAGGTTCTTAAAAAAGAAAGCTTTTAATTAAAGAAAGAAAAAGTAAAAATTATCTCTGTAAAATTAGGATGGAAAATGTTTACAGGGTATTCAAATTCATATAGCCTAGAGGGACTCCCTCCCCCCTAGCCTGAAATTCAAAGTTACAGTAAACAGAGGTAAAATCCTTCCAGCAAAATACACATTCACAAGTTAAGAAAACAAACATAAGACTAATCTGCCTTTTCTAGCTAGCACTTACTATTTTGAACATGAGAGACTGTTTCAGAAAGATTGGAGAAACCTTGGGTGCACGTCTGGTCCCTCTTAGCCCCAAGAGCGAACAAAACAAAAAAAACCAGCACAAAGACTTCCCTCCACCAAGATTTGAAAGTATCTTGTCCCCCTATTGGTCCTCTGGTCAGGTGTCAGCCAGGTTCACTGAGCTTCTTAACCCTTTACAGGTAAAAGAGACATTAACCCTTAACCATCTGTTTATGACAGGGGGTGTCATAACATATTTCCCAGATTTGGACCTTAGCGTCCAAAATATGGGTGTTAGCATGAAAACCTCCAAGCTTAGTTACCAGCTTGGACCTGGTAAAGCTGCCACCACCCAAAAAATTAGAGTGTTTTGGGGCACTCTGGTCCCCCCAAAAACCTTCCCTGGGGACCCCAAAGACCCAAATTCCTTGAGTCTTACAACAAAGGGGAATAAACCATTTCCTCCCCCTTCTCCCTTCCAGGTGTTCCCTCCCTGGGTTCCTGGAGAGATACACAGAAGCAAGCTCCGTGAATCTAAACAGAGGGACTCCACGCTCCCCGTTTCCAGTCCTGGAAACACAAGTACTTCCCTCTTCACCCAGAGGGTATGCAAAGTCAGGCTTAGTAAATCTAACACAAAGAGATTTTCCCCCTGACTTCTTCCTCCCACCAATTCCCTGGTGAGTTGCAGACTTAATTCCCTGGAGTCCCCACTAAAGAAAAACTCCAACAGGTCTAAAAAAGAAAGCTTTATAAGAAGAAAGAAAAATACATAAAAATGGTCTCTCTGTATTAAGGTGACAAATACAGGGTCAATTGCTTAAAAGAAATATGAATAAACAGCCTTATCCACAAAGAATACAATTTAACACATTCCAGCAACTACACACATGTAAATACAAAAAACAAACAATATAAACCTACTGTCTTATCTCTTTGTACTTACAACTGGGAAACAGAAGATTAGAAAGGCAGGAGACAGAAAGATCACTCTCAGAGCCGAGAGGGTCAGACACAAGACAAAGAACTCACACAAAAACTTCCCTCCACCCAGATTTGAAAAAGTCTTGTTTCCTGATTGGTCCTCTGGTCAGGTGTTTCAGGTTACTGGTGTTACCCCTTTACAGGTAAAAGAACATTAACCCTTAGCTATCTGTTTATGACAGGGGGTCTCAACCTTTTTCTTTCTGAGGCCTCCCCAACATGCTGTAAAAACTCCATGGCCCCCCTGTGCCACCACAACTGGTTTTTTGCATATAAAAGCTGTTGTCAGACGCTACCGGTGTGGTGCTCTGCTCTGTTCAATGTTGATATCAATCGGCTGCGTGTGTGTGTTCCTTCTGTGTGCTGCCCCAGCTCTGTGCAGATAGCTGACCCAGCAGACCCTAAAAGAACCCCCAATGACCACAGACTCTAGTAAGGTACGAAGGCACGTCGGCCAGGTTTATTGTCGAAGAATAACACAGTCTCTAGCTCCTGGGCAAACGAAGTCCAAGGTGCTGCTAAGGTCCTGCTAGCAAGTACATATGTGCTCCCTGACAATGGACTCAGCTCAGTCAGTGGTGGGACTTTCCACTGCCCCCTAGACTGGACAAAGACACCACCCCAGGGATGCATTCTTATACACCAGTACAAACAAGTTACACATCACTCCTGACGTATTGAGGTGCAACCTCTCTTAGCAAGGTACAACCCTTCTACATAGTAAGGTGCCACCTCTCACCTTGTACATGTTGGTTCGAACAAAACAACTCTCATATTCCCCTTTTGACCCTGTCATTGGAATGAGTCAGCCTGTTCCTTGTTATCTGTGGTGAGTGTACAAGTATGCAAATGTTCTGATATCTGGTGTCCAGTACCTTTGAGGTATGTATCTTCTTGCAGCATCAGCCCTTTCCTTGCCAGCTTCTGTGAGCAGGGCCTGCCTCTGGCTCACAGCTTAACTTTGCTTTATGTTAGCAAAGTCTTGACCATTACTTTAGTTCAGGCCTCAGGCCTCTGATAAGGGTTTATGTTTCAGGGCCTCATCTCACTACAAAAGCCAGGGCTGGAATTAGGGGGTAGAAAGCAGGACAATTGCCTGGGGCCCCACGCCACAGCAGGCCCCACAAAGCTAAGAAGCTCCGACTTCAAACTTCAGCCCCTGGGGCAGAGCTTGGAGGCCAAGGCTTCAGCTCTGCACAGAGGGGCTTTGGCTTTCTGCTCTGGGCTCCAGTGAGTCTAACACTGGCCCTGCTTGGTGGACCCCCTGAAACTGCTCACGGCCCCCACAGGGGGCCCTGGACCCGATTTAAGAACTGGTGTCCTAGAGCACAAGGGAATGATTCTGGCTGAGTAAGCAGATCCTTGGGAGTTGCTTATCTACTAGTGACTGATTCAAGTAGCCTTGAGATTGCTGGGATCCAGTTGGGAAGCCCACATGGGACTCCCTATGCATTACAAATTACTTACAGTTATGTTTGCAGGATTAGGCCCAGTGTTCACATGTAGTGTGTAAATTGCAGCCTGATTCAAGAGAAAATCTCTCACTTTTGCAGGACTCTTTACACAATTAAACTCTTCTCAAAGCACAGTGTGAGCAGGAACATTTAGAAAACAAAGGAACATTCCAAAATAGGATAACACCAATGACGTCTACAGATTGAAATTGTGGTGGTTAGGGTACAGAAGCGGCTGTGACCCAAAGCAGCTCATGGTTGAAGGCAGCTTAGGCTCCAACCAGAAGGGATCAAGGGAAAGCCAAGATAGCAGTACATTAGCATTTCAAATTGCTCATAATTAGAGGGGAGAGTAGAAGCAGCAAAGATGCCAAAGGAAAAATGTGAATCTGCTGGCTTTGAAGCCCACATCTAGAAATTGAGGTCAAAGGCAGTTGCTCCTCCATAAAAGTTTAGAAAAACAGATGGAATGTGATGAAAACATTTTACTAGCAAGGAACTATCCCTGTCTTCTTCAGTACTCCCATTTTGGATCAACAGATTTGGGCTTTTCCTGTTATTCCTGAAACCTGAATGATTTCCTAAGGTTGTGACTTGGCTATGACTGACCTGGAATGGTTTCTGGCATCTGGACTTTTCCCCTTCAATTTTTACTACAGTTCTTTAAACGGTTTCCAAATCACTTCTATTTTTCAAAAAGATACAGCCACAGTTTGAGTTTAAAAATCTGTCGTAAATGCGGTAGCTCTTGTGTACCGCAAAAGAAAGGCGTTAGCACTAGACAAGAGAGGTGAAAGGAAATAAGGAAGGCTTTTTACAAATGTCCAAGGAAAAATACCAGCAAAAGACGTCTATTAAGGGAGAATTGACAAGGTTCAATTGATACTGAGCTGCTTTTAAAAAACCTCTTTAGAAGTTTGAACACTGCTGGATCAGGGCTGCTTAAGCATGTTAGTAACTTTACATATATGAGTAGTCCTACTGAATTCAGTGGGACTGTGTATGTGCATAAATACTCATGAGATAGAGGCCTTAGGTCATAATGAATAATTGGTAAAAAGATGCTTAAAAATGTGAATCTATTCATTCAAATCCATCATCTGCATAGTGTGCATCCTAGGATTCACGAATGTACTTATTGAACTCCTAGTTGTACCCAAAAAGCCAGAAAGTGGGGATTTACCCCAAAGATTGAGTGGTGGGGCCCTAATTTAAAAAATAAAAAGTCAAGCAATCCTGACAATTACTGATTGATAAATCTAATCAGTCTCTAGTAAAATAAAGGAGACCTGTTCAGAGCAGATGTCCTTGGCATGATGATAGACCTGCCATGGCCTGACTACAGTAGGGCTCCTACAGCACTAAATCCAGTATGAGTGAATTGTTTAAGCAGGCCTGCACAACATGTGGCCCGCGTGGGCTCAATGTGCAGCCCGCAAGGGGTGAATAGGCAAGCAGCGGCTGAGGGAGGGGAGGCTGAAGACGTGGGTGGGCAGTGGCGGGGGGTAAGGAGATGAGCCGAGAGGGGGCTGAGGAGGCAGG
This sequence comes from Gopherus flavomarginatus, assembly GCF_025201925.1. NCBI lineage: Eukaryota > Metazoa > Chordata > Testudines > Testudinidae > Gopherus > Gopherus flavomarginatus. The sequence goes on from NC_066621.1 coordinate 155,238,493, forward strand.
CAGGCAGTGGCGGGGGGTAAGGAGGCAAGCTTTTAATTAAAGAAAGAAAAGTAAAAATCATCTCTGTAAAATCAGGATGGAAAATACTTTACAGGGTAATCAGATTCCTATAGTCCAGAGGAACCCCCTCTAGCCTTAAGTTCAAAGTTACAGCAAGCAAAGGTAAAATCCTCTCAGCAAAAAAGGGACATTTACAAGTTGAGAAAACAAAAATAAAACTAATCCGCCTTGCCTGGCTGTTACTTACAATTTTGAAACATGAGAGACGGATTCCAAAAGATTTGGAGAGCCTGGATTAACGTCTGGTCCCTCTCAGTCCCAAGAGTGAACAACACCCCGAAACAAAGAGCACAAACAAAGACTTCCCTCCACCAAGATTTGAAAGTATCTTGTCCCCTTATTGGTCCTCTGGTCAGGTGTCAGCCAGGTTTACTGAGCTTCTTAACCCTTTACAGGTAAAAGAGGCATTAACCCTTAACTATCTGTTTATGACAACACCTCATTCATTCAACAGGACAACTGATTACAAAGTGTGGGGGCGAGGGGTTTATACTACTTCTAGCAAAAAGACATTTTTCTTTTACCTTAATTATACTATCTTAGGGGCCTGCTATAACATATTACCAAGGTTTAATACCACTGTTTCGGTGGGACAGCGATGGGGAAGGAGGGTTTGTTTTCACGGGGCAGGCGGTGCTGGGGGAGGGAGTATTTCAGGGTGGCTGGGCAGCACTGGGGGGGGTGTTGTGTTTTGCGGGAGCTTGGCAGCGCTGGGGGGGGGGTCGGGGGAGGTCGGCCCTCAGCTGTTTTCTTTGGAGTAATATGGCCCTCGCTGCTTTACGAGTTGTGCAGGCCTGAAAAGCTACAGGGAAGTCTGTTAAAGTTTCAAGTTTCCCACACAATTGTTAAGAAAACATGCTGTCGATCATTAGCCAGGTTTATCCTGACCACAAAGTGTCTGGGGGTAGAGAACTGGAAGAGTGGACATTAAAGCCACTTACAACTCCAACACTTAGCTATAGTTCTGAAGGGTAAAATTAAGGCCATGTTTACACTACAATGTTGGTCAACACAAGTTACATTGGTGTATGGCCACTGCAATTAGCATATCACTTGTGCACATACACACTTGGCTGCTTGTGTTGGTGCTCTGTGTACTCACTAGAAGTACTTGTGTCCCCAAAAACTGCGGTGCACCATCAGCGGATATCCCAGTGTGCCATGCGCCGACACTCTGGCACAATGCCTTTTGGGGAATTTTCACAATGTGTTGTGGGGCACACACGAGTTAGTGGGGACTGGGAGCAATGGGTCAAGTTCCCATCATGCAACTTTCTCTATCCTGTAATGCCATCCTTATTCCATAATTGTTACACCTTTATTTAGCAGGTGCAGAATGACAGTTGGATGTGCTCCCTATAGATTGAAGGGGCACTGGTGCTGTTTACTCACTATATTAGATCTGAGTGAGAAAATATTCCAAAGGTTATAGGTGCCTGTTGTGTCCTGCATAATATCTGTCAGGCAAAGGAGGAAAAGTTGCCACCAAGATGGAGAGCAGAAGTGGAGTGCCTGTCTGATCTTTAGCAGCCAGACACAAAGAAGAGCTCAACGCGTAGCTATGTGGGTGAGGGAGGACTTGAAACAGCATGCAGTGGTCAGCCACATTAATGTGCTGTGCTGGATTGTGCTCTGTCTGGCCCAGAAGTTTTGGGGTGATTAGGAAATTTTGTAGTGCTTGGTGGACATTTATGAATATCACCCTGTCTTTTAGTGGACCTATGAATTATGTGGTGCTTACTGTATATTTATAATTCTTACACTGTGTTTCTCATTGACAGGGCCGGCTCTAGCCATTTCGCCACCCCAAGCACGGCAGCATGCCGCGGGGGGCGCTCTGCTGCTCGCCGGTCCCGCGGCTCCGGTGGACCTCCCACAGGCATCCCTGCGGACGGTCCGCTGGTCCCGGGGCTCCGGTGGAGCATCCGCAGGCACGCCTGCGGGAGGTCCACCATAGCTGCGGGACCAGCGGACCCTCCGCAGGCATGCCTGCGGGAGGTCCACCGTAGCTGTGACCAGTGGACCCTCCGCAGGCACGCCTGCGGGAGGTCCACCGGAGCCGCCTGCCACCCTCTCGGCAACCGGCAGAGCGCCCCCCGTGGCATGCCGCCCCAAGCACATGCTTGGCGCGCTGGGGTCTGGAGCCGGCCCTGCTCTTTGAACCTGAGTTCTGTGGTCCTGTTTGTGGGAACTGAGCAGCGCTAGTCATTCTGATGTATATGCTATGACGTAATAAAGGTGAACTTACAGTAGATTTCACTTAATAGAAGCCTCTCAGTTCCCTGGAAATAGTTGCTACTATCCAGAAGATGCCAATAAGAGGAAGGTACTGTTTTCACAGGGGAGAGAAAACTGAGTGGAACAACTATACGTTGTACAGAACAGCAGTTGTGAAGCTGCTTATTAACTGTCAGAATTAGGGAAAAAAACCAAACACGATACACAGCAATGGATACACTGTACAGTGTACCACAATCCTGTCTCCTGCTCTGTTTTACCTGCATCTACCACATATTTCATGTTATAGCAGTCTTGGATGATGACCCAGCACGTTGTCCATTTTAAGAACACTTTCATGGCAGATTTGCCAAAACACAAAGAAGGTACCAGTGTGAGATTTCTAAAGATAGCTACAGCACTCGACCCAAGATTTAAAAATCTGAGGTGCCTTCCAAAATTTGAGAGGGACGAGATGTGGAGCTTTCAGAACTCTTAAAAGAGCAACACTCCAATGCGAAAACTACAGAACCTGAACCACCAAAAAAGAAAATCAACCTTCTTCTGGTAGCATCTGACTCAGATAATGAAAATGAACATGCGTCAGTCTACACTGCTTTGAACTGTAATGGAGCAGAACCTGTCATCAGCATGGATGCATGTCCCCTGGAATGGTGGTTGAACTATGAATCTTTAGCGCATCTGGCATGAAAATATCTTGTGACACCGGCTACAACAGTGCCAGGAGAATGCCTGTTCTCACTTTGAGATGACATTGTAAACAAGAAACAGGCAGCATTATTTCCTGCAAATGTAAACAAATTTGTTTGTCTGAGCGATTGGCTGAACAAGAAGTAGGACTGAGTGGCCTTGAAGGCTGTAAAATTTTACATTGTTTTATTTTTGAATGCAGCCTTTTTGCACATAATTCTACATTTGTAAGTTCAACTTTCATGATAAAGAGCTTACACTACAGTACTTGTATTAGGTGAATTGAAAAAGATTATTTTTTTTACAGTGCAAATACTTGTAATCAAAAATAAAGAGAGCACTGTACACTTTGTATTCTGTGTTGTAATTGAAATTAATATATTTGAAAACGTAGAAAACATCCAAAATATTTACATAAATGGTATTCTATTATTGTTTAACAGTGCAATTCATTGCGATTAATTTTTTAAATCGTGTGATTAATATTTTTAATTGCTTCACAGCCCTACTTTGTACAAAGTATGTTTTGTAAGGTATCATCTGAAAACTCACAATTTGCTGGTCAATAATGTCCTGATAAAATATGTGTGGCAACAAATTCCACTGTACGGTGTTATTAACACACGTTCCAAACTGAGGCTGGCAAGCAGGTCTGTCTTGCACAAAGCAATGTGTGCTCAGCTTACTTTGCATTTTAGTAGTAAACAGAGTTATCAGCCAAGAAGGGGAAACAAGGGAAGCTCAAACAGGTGAGAAAAATGCAGCAGGGAACATCCTTCCACATAGCCTTTGTGTCTCCTGGTAACCAGCTGGAAATGTTTTTCAAAAGGGGGACTGAAACTATAAAAAGGAGGGGTAAACACCTCAAGAGACCCCACTTTTTTTTAATTGCTTGATAGCCCTAAATATTTCTAGTTGGTTCAGTGAACAATTCTATTTTCCTTCTGAGATACTGACATCTGCTGGTGAGAAAGTAAATATGAATCATTTACTGATCTTGGTTCATCTATCAAACTATAACTATAAATGCATGAGTTGCATGATAAGGTGAGCGTGTCTGTTTCTCCAGGATGCATGTCAAACCGTCTAAAAGTACAGAACAAAGCTGCAGTTGCATTTCTAGCATATCTTGTCTTTATGATAAACATATTTCCCTCCCATACCTCTCAATGGTGGACTTCCTGTGGCTCAAACTTGTTTCTACTGAGGGCAATGGCAAAACTCCCTTGCACTTCAGAGGGGACAAGATCACACTCCCATGATTCTATAGAGTCAACTATTGGTAACAATTCCATGTTTGATGCAGTATGTAAACCTACTGCAGTAAACAAGAGGTTTTGATGGACATGCCTTTGTTTTAATTAAATAGTTACTTGTAAGTGGCACAGCACAGGATTGCCTCTTGAAATTTTGTTTTCACAACTGCAGTGTGTTATCATGACAGACGTAAGCTATCATTTATAAAGCATGCAGTGCCAAGCATCCACCCACTCCTCATTCAAGTCCCTCTTTAAAATACACATCAATCTGATGAGTAGATTACTGTTGTATTGTTGGTGGGATCGTAATATGGTCAGCACCTCCTTTTGCATTGCCTTTCCTGAATTGTGTGGTTTGCCTGTTTACTGTAGGTTCTGTATTTTACAGGGCTGAATAGACTATTGGTGCTCAGTACATAGTCATATACAATTGGGAGAGCCAGAAATAGCAACTAACTTGGTGCAGTTCTGCTCCAGCTGTCAGGTTACTCGCGGGTTCAGTCAGGGTTCTCCTTCCCCAGGTTACGGCTGCTCTGGATCTTTGGCTGTAGGCAGAGAAAAGGTTCTGATACACAGCTTCCCAAAGGGGACCTTCTAGTACAATTATGCATGGGGTCATGTTTAGGAGCCTCAGTTACCACCTTCTTAACAAGCTGTTGTGCCATGACAATTGATGGAATATCAAACTCAGGAACCTGTTTGGGAACCTCTGACTCAGAGAACTCTACTTTCAGGAAGTATTTGATGATTGTGGACAGTACATGCAGCGAAAGCAAGGGTTCTCAGCCTATTTACTCTTGTGGGTAAATATTACCTGTATGGCCCCGAGGCCGTCACATGGGCTGCAGCGGTGTGCTGACTGGGCCACAAGCAGGCCATGGGCCGCAGGTTGAGAACCACTGGAATAAAGTCTGAATGTTGCACCGTCTTGCTTTTCTCTCTTTTTATGCTGTACTTGCAGAACAATCACCAGAAGACTGGAGGGGAGGAGAGAATTGGAAAGAGGGAGGGGAAGGAGCTTCAGCCTAGCAAAGCCTCACAATCTGATAGGGTACAAGGAAAAATACTAGGTGGGTTGTGAGATGCCCAAATCCATGATAGGTGTGTGCGTGTGTGTGTTCCCAAGTCTTCTAGGGGACCGTGGTTTCAAAAGTGGGTGCAATAGCCCCCTCCCCCAACCAGCTGTGCAGGGCAGGGGTGTGGGGTAAAGGGGCAGGCCATGCTCTTCGCTGGGGGCACAGGAGCATGGTTTGGCAGGGATAGAGATGCCAATGGGGTGAGGGAGCTGGGGAGATGGATGTTGGGCATCATCTGGCAGCGGAGGTGGGGATGCCGGTTGATGCTGGGGGAGGAAGTGGGAACTGGTGGAGACACCGGCCCGGCCGGGGGGTGACAGGATGGTCAGGGAGGGGCACAGCCGGGGGGGCATGGGCATGGGGGGGGCACAGTCAGGGGGCGGGAGCACGACCTGGGGACACAGTCAGGGGCAGGGGGCACCGTCCCTGCGGTAGAGGAGAAGGGGATGCGGCGGGCAGGGGCCGGACGCTGCTCTGGGCCTGGCCCGGGCCCGAGCTGGGCGGGGCGGGGAGGCGGCGCCGGGAGCGGCCTGCGCTGTGAGGAGCCGGGCCGGCGCCATGGCGGGGCCGGGCTTCGTGCGGACGCTGGAGAAGCGGGACGGCTCGGCGCTGCGGCTGGAGCAGCGCGGCGCGGGCGGGGTGGGCTGCGTGGTGTGGGACGCCGCCCTGGTCCTGGCCAAGTTCCTGGAGCGCGGGGCCCCGGGCCTGCGCCGCTGCGCCGTGCTGGAGCTGGGCGCGGGCACCGGCGCCGTGGGCATCATGGCGGCCACGCTGGGGTAGGGGTAGGGCGGCGGCTGAGGGCTCGCCGGGCCCGGCCGGGCTGTGGGGCGCCCCTGGCCATGGAGCCCGCTGCCGGGGTGGATCCGAGCTCCAGCGAACCCCACGTCCTGGCGGGTCGGAGCTGGGGCCTTAGCTCACTGAAGGGGGGGCCCTGTGAGGGGGCCCCGCTGCTGATCCCCGAGGCCGGGGCTGCCCTCAGGGTATGTCCAGGCCACGCACCCAGCTGGGGGCTGTGAGTCGGGGTTGAGGCCGAGCGCCCCCCCCTTCTGTCTGTGCAGGATCAGGGGGCGCAGCCAGCGCAGGGCCTGGGGACTGGGATCCTGCTGGGACGTGGGGCTGTGCCCTGTCCGTCTGCAGTGTGGACGCAGCTCAAGCTGCAGACCCGAGTCAGAAGGGCTGTGTCGTGCGGTGCGGCTGTGAGACCCGGGTCCGGTGTTGTAAACCCAGGTTTACTGCGCCGTGTGGAGGCTCAAGCACAGGCCTGGAAAAACCTCCCGGGTCCCACACGCCTGGGCTTAATGTTCAGTGGAGACGTACCCAGAAGGCAGATCTGTGCTGTAAAAAAAGCAACCGTGGCAGCAAGTCACAGAGCCTGGGTCAACTGACTTGGTCCTAAAAATTGCAGTGTAGACGTTCCAGCTTGGGCTCTGAAATCTAGCAAGGGGCATGGGGCTCAGAGCCTAGGTGCCTGCCCAAGCCCGAACAATTTTTAGCCTTGCACCCAAGCCTCGTGAGCCCATGTTAGCTGACTTGGGCTGGTCGTGACCATGCTCCAGGGTTTTTGTTTGTTTTTTGCAGCGTAGACTATGCTGAGTGACCACCGGCGAAGAGAGTAACAAAAAGTCAGTCAGTTTTTAAAGATGGGCCTTTAACTGAAGTTATACAAATTTACATTGGAACCCACCTGGGAGTGCTTTAGTTTAAAGTACAGGTGGGGCCTTCAGTACAAATATCACTCTGTTTTTATACAAGGATCCTACTTTGTAGGAGCTGTAGCAGAATCTTGTTTTCTTCGTGTAACCCTCTTAAATCTTATGGCAAGTTGCATTTTGTGAGCCAAGTCTTTCCATCAGAACAGGGTGTGAATTGCTGAAGTAACTCAGCAGGTATTAAGTCATGACTTTAGTTTGCAGTAGCTTTCCAAAAGGAATGAAAGAGGTTACAGAGATGTTTATTTTCGAACAATAAGGAGTCTTAAATTTGTGTTTCTGGGCTTCCTTTTTATGAATTAAAAATATTTATTTTGTAGGGCAGATGTGACCGTTACTGATCTTGAGGAACTTCAGGATTTGCTGAATATTAATATTGAAAAGAACAATCATCTTGTCACAGGCTCAGTTCAAGCCAAGGTACTGAAATGGTTTGTATAACCTTTTAATCTTGATATTTAATTTATACACAATTGCTGTATAACTTTAATAATAAATATTGGTTTTATCAGAGCACCTGGGAGCCCTAATCACAGACAAGAACACCCTTGGGCTAGGTACTGTGCAAACAGAACAAAAGGAGAGCCTTGCCCCAAGGAGCTTACAGTCCAAGTTCAAAATATGTTTGGAAAATGTGATATGATAGATTACTTGTAAAAATGGAAATTCCCCTAAAATATACAGTGGAATAAGTAATGGCGGACTTAACCCAAAGTCATATAGATTTTGCGCTAAATGTTACATTTTTAAAGCATACAATTTTTTTTCTATAATTAAAATTTGCATTTTATGTTTACCTGTTCACTTTTTCTAGGGGAGAAGATGTAAAAGAATTTCTGCCTGCACCAGATTATATAGTTATGGCAGACTGCATTTACTATGAGGAGGTAACTATTTGAAAACCATAGGAATAATGCGTTTGATTGGAAAGAACCTGGGAATTTTGGATTTGGTGTGAGAGACTGCAATTCATATTGAAATCTTTAAATAAATATAGGCACTAGTTTTCAATCTATGTGGCTCAGAGGAACATTATTTGATGGCTCAGTATTGAATGATGAATTTTAAAAGCTGTAATTTTAAGAATGAGCAAATAACACATTTAGGATCATGTGGCACAAGGCCTGAATCAGGTCTTTTGAGAGCAGTAATTCAGAATTGTGGCCAATCTTTTTTTTCAATGGAGTTGTAGGGAAATAAAACACTGCTAGCTGATACTGGAGAGTTTCACCATCTATTGATGGAAATCATATAAGATGATGCTTAAAGGCTCAGCTTTATCTCCCGTAGGTAATCCCTATGGGTCTGTTGGGAAGAGAAACCATGCTTCAGAAAGTGGCCCTTCTGGTCCATCACCCTCTGCAGAACTCTCTCCCTGTGGTACACCTGAGCTGAGGCTAGCACAAGATCTGGGCTGGGGAAGCAATCTCTGACTCTACTTTTAGTTTTCTCACCAGCCTCCAGATCCTCCTCCCTGTAACTCTGAGCCCTTTTTTCCTGGAGGACAATCTCTAGCCTAAATCGCATCTTTAAATTAAGTCTGGTTAGATTTTTTTTAATTTTTGAAAACAGGTGTCTAAGTCCAATGTGTTGCTGTGAAGAAAAAGTAATCTTGCATATTTCAAGGAAACAGCTACTTTTGCAGTGTGGGATATCCATGGCTTAGATGATATAGATGTATAGGCTGATCTATGTATGTAAAATGTGTAAAAGGCCATTTTTCTAAGCAATTGCGTATTGTAACTTGTTTTTCCGTTTATCCTTTCTGCTACCTACATGTCACTTGTCCTAGTACTGTACTAAATATAACTAGCTGTCCTAAAAGTAAAATAAGAAAGTGTCCAGTTCGGCGAAACTTGGCTCTAGTTATGGAATGTAATAGTAGTAAAGTGAACTTTGAAGTCTAAGTGGCAAATACTTGATTTCTTTTGGGCAGTCATTAGAGCCATTACTGAAGACCCTGAAAGACCTTTCAGGTCCTGATACCTGTATCATATGTTGTTACGAACAAAGGACTATGGGTAAGAACCCGGAAATAGAGAGAAAATACTTTGAGGTAAGTGTGCTTTGCTGTCACACATGCTTTGTGTATATGAGGACTGTGTAATGGTTCAGTTGAAATCCACAGACCCTTCTGTGTCTCTGTACAAGTACAATGCATAGTACAAGTCAAGTATGTTTGTTGTGGGAAAATTCCATGTGACTTTGAATGAGAACACTTTTACAGATGCAAGGAAGGAGTTGATCACCAGTTCCTTATATTGTATTTTCTGACTTATTCGTAGATGCTAGCTATGCATTTATTTAAATAATCTCCTCCTTTCTTGGGAAAAGAAATTCTTTTTTTTTTTTTTTTAAACACCTTAGTTCTGCATTGATGCTTTTGATAATTCACATTCATTGTGAGCATAGTAAACCAGACTCACAAAGGTAGTCAAATAGTTGTCTGTGCTGCTTGAAAGATCTTATAAATTAATGAAAGAGCACCACATGTATGTGTCAGTATCTGCAAAAAGAATAATGCAGTCAGCTTTATAGACATGAATGCATTAGCATTTTGATTTCCCCCCACCCCAACAGCTGGCTTAATATTCCCAAACAGGGTCTGAGAGTCAAAATTAGTCCTTTCAGTTTTTTTAAAGAAATCTCTTCAAAATGTTCTTTTGAAAGCATAGGCTTTTGGCATATTCAGAATATAGCTACAATTTTCAGAAGTATCAGTGTGACTTAGGAGCGTAAGCCGCAATTTCACAAATGATTTAGCAGTATAAATCTCATTGAAATGCAGTGGGATTTAGGAGTAGAAGTGCCTAAATGAGCTTGGAAAATCAGGTTTAAACTGTTAAGTCACTCAGGGTATGTCTACACAGCAGTTAAACACCCACGGCTGGCCCATGTGAGCTGACTTGGGCTTGCGGTGCTTGGGCTGTGGGGCTGTAAAACAGTGGTGTAGGCATTTGGGCCTGGGCTGGAGTCCGAGCTCTGGGACCCTGCAGCCCAAGCCTGGAAGTCTACACTATAATTTTACAGACTTGCAGCTCGAGCCCCATGAGCCTGAGTCAGCTGACACAGGCCAGCCATGGGTGTTTAATTGCTGTGTAAACATACCCACCTTAAGCACTTTCAAAAATTTCCCCCTATATGTCAATATTAGAGCATGAGTACATGGCATAGAGGAATTATATCTTGGTCTGGGAACCTCATTGTCACAGAATAGTACTTCATAGCTGGTAGAAAAACCAAATCATGGGTAACAGCTGGATTCCCCAGAGGTGTTGCCGGCCAAATGGTCAGAAGTTGTGGAGGGGCTAGTGAGTCCAAAGTTTGGCCCTGCATCTGCAAAGCGCAACTGTTGCACATGAGCACCGGGGGGCCTACAGAATGCATAGTATGGGCTGGGGAAGAGGGCAAGAATTTCAGAATAATGTCTGTGTGTGCCAGCATTACCAATACTCTGAGCATTGCATTGGCTTTGGGGTATGTTTCATGGTAGTGGCCCTAACAATATCTTGAATGGTTTGGAACCTGCTTACCTGAGGAATACTGCCTTGTTGCAAGAGTTGAGATCAGTGCTGGTGCTGGAGCCAGTGCTCCCACTGTATAAACAAGAGCGGGTCAGATGTTCTCATGCTGCAAAGGCCATCTCTTTTTCACTGGCATCTGTGGAGGCTGGGGGAAGGATGGGTAGTGATATGATGTCGTTCGGCCTAGTACTTTAGTTTTTGTGGAAGAGCCTTTTAACTGGAATGTAAGAACTGGAGATTTAAGGAATTGAAACACTATTTTGACTGATTTTAGGTTTTCCTGTTGGTTCTTAAATTTTGGGAAGCTTGTCTGACTCTGGATTTGCACCAGATACATTAAAATTAAAATAACTGTGCTGCGTGGTGTTTTTTAAGGAAAAAAAAAGATTAATTAGCTAAATCAACAAACTTCTGTGGAAGAGAAGGATCCTTTGTGCTATTTTACCTCCTGAAGCATAGCTGCTTTATGCAGAATATTTTAGGACCGTCAGTGAAATGAATGCACTTAAAGGTATGTAGAAATGTCAACATTGCTAGAAGTATTTTGCTTACTGCCTTTTATGTTTTAATAACAGCTGCTCCAGAAGGACTTTGAGTTGGAAAAGGTTCCACTGGAGAAACATGATGAGGAGTATCGGAGTGAGGACATTCACATCTTGAACATCCGAAGGAAAAAAAATGGCAGGGTATTTTTTATTGAAATATTGGAGATAGTTTTGTGAATTCTTGACAGTGTGGTTTACCTAGCATAATTTGAGCTGGTGGGTGAGTGTGAGAAGACAAGTAATATTCAGCCACCGTTCCCAATGCTACAGTATGCAGCAGTTACGGATACATATTAGTATGGTTAGACATTCCATGAGCAAGACATTAGACTGGTTGGGAAACAAGGTTAATGTCCAGTTCACATTGCAAACTGGAACTACATTTGTAACCGGGCTGTGGACAAGCAAACTGGAACTGGGTTCCCTGATGTGGTATTGTAGTATAGAGAGATCTGAATGGCAACGTTTAATAGCTTCGGAGGGAATAGTATTTCTCTCAACTTCTTGATTGATACACTACCTAAATATTGGAAATGGCTGGTTTAATTGGGCCAGATGAGGGAACTTTAACTTTGCAAAACATCTAGCTTAAAAGTGAAATAAAAAGTTTTAAGAATAGATATCAAATAAGGCCCCAAGTCTGCAAATACACTTGCACAACACAGGCTTTAAAAGGAAGCTTGTTATGTTGAAATATTTGTGGAGGAAAAAGAATTTCAGGTTTAGTTGCTTTAAAAAACATTTTTTTTTAGTAGCAATTTGATGTCTAACCATGAATGCCGGTGAAAATGAGGTAGGATCAGAGGCTAAAATAGGGAAAGGACAAATTAAAAATTACTTAGACAAGTTAGATGTCTTCAAGTCACCAGGGCCTGATGAAATACACCCTGGAATACCGAAGGAACTGACTGAGGAGATAACTGAGCCATTAGCATTTTATCTTTGAAAAGTCATGGAAAATGGGAGAGATTCCAGAGGACAGGAAAAGGGCAGTTATAGTGCCACTCTATGAAAAGGAAATAAAGACAACCCTGGGGAATTACAGGCCAGTCAGCTTAACTTCAATACCTGGAAAGATAATGGAGCAAATAATTAAGCAATCAATTTGCAAACACCTAGAAGATAATAAGGTGATAAGTAACAGCATGGATTTGTCAATAACTAATCATGTCAAACCAACCTAGTAGGTTTCTTTGACAGGGTAACAAGCCTTGTGGGTGGGAGGAATCGATAGATGTGGTATATCTTGACTTTAGTAAGGCTTTTGATACTGTCTTGCATGACCTCATAAGCAAACTAGGGAAATACAATCTAGATGGAGCTACTATATGGTGAGTGCATAACTGGTTGGAAAACCATTCCCAGAGAGTAGTTTATCAATGGTTCACAATCAAGTTGGAAGGGCATATTGAGTGGGGTCCTGCAGGGATCTCTCCTGGGTCCAGTTCTGTTCAGTATCTTCATCTTACAAAATTTGCAGATGATACCAACCAGGAGGGGTTGCAGGTGCTTTGGAGGATAGAATTAAAATTCAAAATGATCTGGATAAACTGGAGAAATGGTCTGAAGTAAATAGGATGACATTCAATAAGGACAAATGCAAAGTACTCCACTTAGGAAGGAACAGTCAATTCCACACATACAAAATGGGAAATGACGGTCTAGGAAGGAGTACTGTGGAAAGGGATCTGGGGGGGTCATAGTGGACCACAAGTTCACAAATGAGTCAATAGCGTAACACTTGCAAAAAAAAAGCTAACCTCATTCTGGGATGTGTTAGCAGGAGTGATGTAAGTAAAACACGAGAAGTAATTCTTCCACTGTACTCTGCGTTGTTTGGACCTCAACAGGAGTACTGCGTCCAGTTCAGGAAAGATGTGGACAAATCGGAGGAAGTCCAGAGAAGAGCAACAAAAATGATGAAAGGTTTAGAAAACATGACCTGTGAGGAAAGATTGAAAAAAATTGGGTTTATTTAATCTAGAGAAGAGAAGACTGAGAGGAGACAGGATAACAGTTTTAAGTACATAAAAGGTTGTTACAACGAGGAGAGAGAAAAATTGTTCTCCTTAACCTCTGGAGGTTTTTTAAGAGCAGGTTAGACAAACGCCTGTCAGGGATGGCCTTCTATATAATACTTAGTCCAGCCATGAGTGCAGGTGACTGAACTAGATGGCCTCTAGAGGTCCCTTCCAGTCCTACGATTCTATGATTTACAGTAAAGTTGTCTGTTGTTTGGAAGAAAACAATAGCTGGCAAGCCCTGAGTTCGCTCATGTAATAAAATGCTTTAGTTAACATCTTGCACATTTTACTTACCTTGAAAAGCATAGTACAGATGCTTTTATAGTGAATTATAAGGCAGTCTAGGTTCATTATAGCTCCTGAAAATGTCAGTCCTCTGAAATGATGTCTTGTAATCTCTTACAGCAAAACCTAGCAAATTCCAACTTGATAAAAGTATCCTACAGAAACAGTGCCCTAAACTACTACTCTTTCTTCAGTGCTGGAAACAGAAAAGTGTCACAAGGCTCTGTGAAATTAGGCCTTTTGTACATTTATACCAATAGGCATTTAAAGTGGAGATTGGAAAAGGGTAAACTGCTTAAACTCTTCAAAAAAGAGTGACTCTCCAAAAAGCACTAGAGAAAAACGAAGAGTTGATGTGGGAGTGCTCTTTTGCTAAATGGGACAATTGAGTTACTTTTGGATATCTTAGGTGTAACAACGTTGTACTGGAAACTTTAAGGATACATGGTTTCTAACTTGGAATTACCTATTAGAGCTAGTCATTACCATGAGTTTCATTATGTTCCCTTTAGGCAGACCTGCACAACATATGCGGCCCGTGGAGGCTCACTGTGTGGCCCGCGGCAGGGAATCAAAGGGCTCTGGGCTGCCCACAGCGGCGGGAAGCCCAGAGCTCTTTAAATCCTAGCCACGACCGGGCTTCAAAGGGCTCTGGGCTGCCGACAGCGGTGGGGAGCCCAGAGCTCTTTAAATCTCAGCCGCGGCCAGGAATCAAAGGGCTCTGGGCTGCCCGCAGAGATTCCCGGCCGCAGCTGAGATTTAAAGGGCTCAGGGCTCCCCACAGCTGTAGGCAGCCCAGAGCCCTTTGAATCCAGGCCGTGGCTCCAGCAGATGGGCTGGGGCTGGGATTTAAAGGGCTCGGGCTCCCCTCAGCGGCAGGAGCTCTCTGCCCTTTAAATCCCTGCCCCAGCCCCGCAAAGCTCTGGGTTCCCCTAGCCGCCAGAGCCCCGGGCCCTTTAATTTGCCCCTGACAGCTCCCAGCCACCTCTTCAGCTGGGATTCCCTGGTTGATTTAAAATTAAGTATCACCTCCCCACGCCCAACCTTCCTTTTTAGCCCACAGATGATTTGGTGGGGCAGCGCTGGGGAAGGAGGGTTTGTTTCTGCAGGGCTGGGCGGGGGTGTTTCTGCAGGGCCGGGAGGTCCGGAGGGGGGTGGGGGTGTTTCCACGAGGCCGGGGTTTTCGGCCCTCAGCTGTTCTCTTTGGAGTAATGTGGCCTTCACCACTTTACGAGTTGTGCAGGCCTGCCTTTAGGAATAATGCTTAAGACCATCTGCATTTTTCTGACATTTGCTAAGCACAGGAGTCATTGGAAGGAACTCAATACAGGTTTATGTTAAACTTGCTGCTTGTTGTAGGGACAAACATTCTAATGCACAGCCTAGCACTGACGCTGGTCTATGGATCAGGTCCTTGGAAACTTTGTTCATGTTAGCTAGATCATGTTCTTTCTATGTGATGTAATGTGGAGAATATATTTTACAGAGTGTAGTGACAGAACATATCCAGAGCCAGTGTGTAAATACAAGTGGGCCATTTAAAAACCTGTTTGAATTTTAATTTTTTTTTTTTAACAGAATTTCCCATCATGAGATCTTTGACCATGTTATCTGATTCTCTGGAGAGAAGAGAGAGTGTAAATTAACTCAAAGAGGCTGTCTCCAAAGCTGTTCATGGCTCATCTACAGAATGTCTTCTGGACAGCGGATTTGAGATGAGATATAAGGAGACAGTGGGTCAGTCGTTATAGAACCACAGGCAGTATCTGTCTTAGAGGACAAACGTGATCTGTTAATATTGACAAAGCAGCCTCACCAAGAGAGAGCTAAAAATGGGACTGAAATGTAACCTAGACTGATGTCCTGTTCATGGGCCAGCTGTATAGATGGGAGGGCTACACTGGTGAATCGGAGACACATACAGTGTGCTGAGTTCAAACAAATCAGATCCAAGCGTTCAATAACAAAGCCTGTCTGAACAGGAGGGCGTGCAGGAAGCTGAAGGTCACCCACTTTTCCCGAAGAGGAAACTCCTTATCCTGACTGAATTTTACTTTAAATTTAAGAGCAGATGTCTATGTATACTTCATAAAGAGTTTGTACTCGAGATGGTTCTTGGCTTGCTTTTGTTCTGCACTTAGTTTTGTGGCCTTATCTATAGTTATGGGTTACTTTAACTAATTACCCACCTCAAGGTGGAGGTTTACACCTACTTTAATCTAGGAGAGATCAGCCCCCAAGAATGACTATAGTAGAGAGGTTGTCAACAGAAGAGAACCTGCCCCATAGTGAACAACAGAGATTTTTCTAAACTAATTACTTTTATTAGCTAACCAAACAATACACACAGTGCAGTCTGGTAAAGGAGAGACCAGCCAATCCAGAATGATGGTATTTGTATTACTCACATAGAATATCAGGGTTGGAAGGGACCTTAGGAGGTCATCTAGTCCAACCAAATCCCCAAATGGCCCCCTCAAGGATTGAACTCACAACCCTGGGTTTAGCAGGCTAATGCTCAAACCACTGAGCTATCCCTCCCCTTTGCAGAAAAGCCTAAAGTTGGTTCTCATCCTTACTATTATCATCATCATCATCACCACCACCACTAGTGGTCATCCTTTTGTTGTCTCCCCGCACTGAGGCGCATGGGCCAGGAGATAAGCTTTTCTGATGTGGTAGGCTGATGCTTGCTGGGGTTCATACGTATTTATGAAGGTTTTAACCCCTTTTTCTTATTTGCACTTCCACACCTCACCGTGTTTGAGATTCCCTGTTTGCATAGGCTAACTTTTTAGTTCATTAGCGTTTACATCACCTTATCATTCAGCAGTTACTTTCAAAACATCAGCATATCACAAACCTAGACACCAACTCAGCAGGTTTATTATTAACTTAACGTATCCTAAGGCCTAATTTGGCTAAGCTAAATATTTTACAGGCCTGAGTCATGTGTCCCTTGTGTTATAATATTGATTAATACTTATATTTCACTTCTTAATACTAAATTTACCTGATACCTTTTATCCTTAACTACAGTTTGTACATTATTATTTATATGGCAGTGGTGCCCCGGAGTACCCGAGTGATGCACCAGCACCCCATTGTGCTAGGCACGATGCAAACCGCACATAACAAGATGGACCCTGACGTATGCTAGATTGTTTTACTTAACTCCATATGCGTATTTATTTCCAATGCTAGTAATTGAAATGTCAAAATATGACTTTCTGGTGAGTTTAAAATAGTCCTTGTAACATGCTATTCAGGTCAGCTTTGATTGCTAAGGTCCATCTTAATGCTAAATGAATATTTAATGAGATTGAATTTTGGTAGAAAACCTTCTCTTGCTTCTGTGCCATAGTTTAATCAGATATGGCGAGATCGTGCCATCTTGAATCCATGACTGGTTGCTTTGAGATCAACGGGACTACTTGAGTAAGGTATGGAGTGTGCCCCATAATTTTATGTTGGTTACATATTACAAAATGTGGCAATATTTCAAACTTCAAAAACTTATATGTTTGGTGCCAGTGAACATTACTTATACCCCAGTCATGGATTACTTGGTAGGGATTAAGGTTTAACAATACAGGGCATGGCATTTATTGAGTCAGTTGGTTAAATTCTGGCACTGTGGCTTCTGTTTAATGTCCCTTCATAGCATTCCTTATAAACCTTGCACTTCACTGCATAGTCTTTGACTCTGAAGCATGGCCAACAGGGATTGCTCTCTTCTTTTAGTATGCAATTGTGAGTTTGCCCTTGAAATGTAATTGTTCTGTCAACCTATAATGCAAGGAATTTGGTAGCTTATCAGTTTTACCTACATGGGGAAATCTACCAGCATAATTATACCACTATTGTTATAGTGATAACTTTCTAGTGTGACTACTCTTTTTCTAGAATAAGCATTCACATGGGGAGTTCTACAGTATAGATAACTATGCTGGAAATTTTTCTTGTGTAGACAAACCCTTAAGCTCCCAGTGAGCTGAGTGGGGGCAGAATCAAGTCACTGTGAAAATCCTCCCTACGCTGGCTAGGCTAACATGGAAGGGATTGTTGGGGGAAGGATAGTTGCTTCTTCCCTGTCCTTGCCTCCCATAGAAGTATTCAGTCATTACAGCCGCTCTGTACTTTGTTAGGGCAATGAGTTTCCATTGCTAATGTAGGCTTTGGAGTGGTATTTCTAACAACCGTGGGTAACTACGTAAAGTAACCAAACTACTTGACTTTGAGATTTAAACTTTAAATATTTTTCTTATCACAAGAGTTCAGCTTTTTAAAAATGTTATGAGGAGGAATGATGGTGGCTACTGTAAATTATAATCCACCTGTCCAATTGGCTTCTTTTCACTACCTGCACTCTTTAGTTGTGTGTTTTGTGACAAGGTCAGGCCAGATGGCTACAGGAGAGTGGTCGAAGGTAGATACATTAGCTCCAGGTTAAGCAGGTGCCTTTTCCTTGGGTAAGATAACAGGGACTATTCCAGAACACTCAGGAACTTTCTAGAACTAATTAAGGCAGGCAGGCTAATTAGGACACTTGTAGCCAATTGAGAAGCTACTAGAATTAATTGAGGCTAATCAGGACACCTGTTATAAAAAGGCTGTCACTCCAGTTAGTGGAGTGTCCAGTACTGAATTGTTCATCCTCAGAATGGTACTGTGCATTTCAACAAAGTGTAAACCCCAAAATACGATCCTTTTACATGAACTGCACCTCTTCTTTGAAACTGGGCCACTGATTTGATAGTGATTTTCTGTAAGACAACGCTTCTCCTGTAGGTGGCATTGCTTTTCCTTGATTTTATAATCCGTTCATATTGCTTTAACAGCTCTATTCTCAAAACGGGTTCAAACTTCAGATTTAAAGGTGAGATGAAACATTGAAAATTTACAGTCAATTCTTATCAATCCACATCATTAACAGCAGACTGTATTTGTGTAGATTTAAACACAAACACATTTTAATATTTAATCTTACTTTTAATTAGTTCCTTTTTCATTTGCCTACCGGGACCCTTCTGGCTTTATTTCCCTTACTACACCTGATGACCTCATGAGCACACAGCAGTGCAGCTCTTCTACAACTTTTGGTGCTGTAAGTAGCTGAAAAAATGCACAAATGTGAGGCTTTCATTTAGGTCATGGTAAATCTTTAAAAACCGGAACAGACACAATAACTTGTGCTGCAGCTTTAAAATATATTTGTAATTGAAATATACAAGTGTTCTGTTAATGACTTGGGATCATCAGCTGTTGAAAGATGTTTTTACTTTATAAAGTGAAGTCACATCTAAAGATTAGCAGTGTTTAAAAAACTCTGTGTTTCAGCCAGCCAACGGTAATTAATACATACAAGATTCTGCCTCCCAGAATAATCCCACTTCCCACCCCATGCCCCACTCACGCGCCTTAGATTCTCTCTGGCGTTTTTTCCAGCTCCCTTTTTAAACGATTAGCATTTAATGAAGCCTCCTGCCCATTAAGTGTGTGTGCCTGTGTCCAGTCCATCAAAAGCCAGATTAGTGATGAAATTAAAATCCAGCCAATCCAATTACAGCATCTATTTTTAAAGGATGTGATCTCGTTCTTGCAACTCCTCGTTCCAATGCTAAACCGCGATGGCAATGCTCAATTGTGCGTACAAGACCCTTGCTTGTAGTTGCTTTCATAAACTTCCAGTTGACGGGTGCCCTCACTGAGAATTGTTAGCCTTTCACTTCAGTAGCTTTCCTTTATGCAGTAGGTGATGCTCTTGGTTTTATGCCATCTTGGTAACAGGCATTGGAGAAAATGCGAACCTTAAGACATAACGTGAGTTGTGAAAGCAATAAGAATATGTCTGCTTAGCAAGATTACTTTTGGGACTTTAGTTTAATGAAGAATTACTCTGAACGCAGTGGAAGAATTAAAATGATGGACCTGTTTTGTTTTTGAGTTTTGTTTTTTGAAGCCTCAGTCCAATTCTGGATTACACAATGAATTCAGTCTGATGACATTTTGTATTGACAGGCACTGATTCATTAAAGCACTTCTGTGTGTGCTTAAGTCAACAAAGCACTTAAGACATGCTTAAAGCGAAACACGGGCTTAAGTGCTCTGCTGACCTGGGGTTGGTTGTAGGGCCCAATCGTATGAGGTGCTAGGTACCCTCAGCTTCCAGTATTCAGCACCTCACAGGATTGGGCCTAGTAGGAGTTAGTACCATGAAACATTTTTGTATGTTGTCTGTCAGGTTGGAAGTAGAGCCTAGCACTGTGACAGACCAAGATGCCCTGATGACAGAGCAGGCAGACATCCTCACTGTTCCTCGACCAGCAGTTTCAAACTTACAACCTACAGTCAATATATACCCTGCTGGAATTCTGCCCACCCTGCCTCCACTCTGCTCTAGTCCCGTCTTTTCTGGATCTGCCAGGAGTGGATTTGGGGTCTGATTTTTAAAAAGATTTTATTTTCCTTATTTTAAGGTTGATTGTCACAGGGTAACCTTTATTTATATTCTGGTGGGTTGGGTAGAAGGGGATGTCAATGCTTCAAGTGTCATGAAAGCCCCACTGTGAAACCTTGATGTAAAAATAGGCTATATCAGATATAATGTATGTGTCAAATACTTTCTGTAGATTTCCAGCAGTGTTTAAAGCTGGGTAGATTTATATTTTTCACATTTTACTGCCATAGTGGAGTTGCCATTTGCCAGGCACCTGCTTAGGGCCTGAGGAATTTCCAAAGAGCCATCCCTCTGCTCCCTCTCTTCAGGGATCCTTGGGAGTCCCTTGTAGACTATCCTCAGCCCTCCCCTGAAACTGGGTCAGTAGCCCAAAGTCATTCAAAATACTCCCCAGTATCCCAAAGACAAGGTCCATCATACTAAGCCCATAGTTCACATCTATCTCCAATGCTGTCATCCCCGCAGCCCTTATTCTGCTCAGCAGGTTAGCCAAGTTCTGGCTTAGGCTTCGTACCTCTTCTGTGTGCTCCCTGTTTTGAGAGGGAAGGTGATGTATAGATTACCCTCCTTGTGAAAGCCAATCCTGGGTGGCCAGGTTGGCTCAGAAACTGAACGAACCAGGAAGAAAGGAGGTTGTCCCAGGGAATTAGCAGTGGGATGGGAAGAGCCCAGGGCATTCACTTTAAGGGTCAGGGATCAGGAACCCTGCCCTACCCATACTACAAGGCTCCTGATCCTGGGCCCTTAAAGTGACAGTATCCTGGGATCATCCCATCCCACTGCTAACTTCCTGGGACTGCCACCATCTCTTCCCCTTTCTGCTCTTTTCTAAGCCTGTGTTTACACCGACATCCCTGGAATGGGGTCTTCAGGTCCTCCTTAGGCTTAATAGTTCCTTACCAGCTGGGGCTTGCCATCACTAATTGCTCAACATCTTCATAATAAAAATCTCACAGCAGGATGCCATGCAGAGAAGTCTGTCTCATTGTTACCTTAGTGCTTCCCACATCTGACAGTTGCATCCATTTGTTCTTTCTCATCTTCGATGGTAAGTCTTTGGGGGACAGGGACATTCTTTTAATTCCATGTTTTCACAGTCTCTAGCACAATGGGGTCCTGACCCCTGATTTGAACCCCGGGGACCCACTAAAATACAAATGAAAAACAAGTTTCTTTTATCAAGTATTGGCTAATATGGCGATTGTAAACTCTTGTGGGTGTGGACCTTGTCTTTGTATCTGTGTCTACGGGTCTGGTGTGTTGAGCTATAGTGGGGAGCTATAATGAATAGGGCCCTGTGTAAATGATGATTTCACAGAGGGCAGGGAAATCATGGAAATGCCCACAAACCATGGTCTTCTAAATATTTTTAAAAGACCCCAACAAAATCTTTAATAGCAAAGTTTGCCTTAGCTAGTCAAGTTCAAGGAGGGAATGAATTTTACAAGTAATGTTAGTATTGATTAAATTTACTTGTAAAATTCATCACCTCCCCTTTGAAACTGACTAAAGTTAATTGTAAAATTCATTCTGTGCAAACTGATGTTCAGTACTTTGCATTTACTGTCATGAATTTTATAAAAAATAGTCTTTACACAGGGCACTAATAATTAACACAGATTTCACATTCATCCGTTCCCTATACGTAAATCAATTATAGCATTTTTAGATGTCCTCTTGAGATCCCTTCCATGCTTACATTTCTATGATTTCCTGGAAAATGATGTATAAAACAGGATGCATATAAACGAAAACACTGTGTGTCTATGTATTTATGGGTGTGCACACCAATGCAAAGAAATGTCATTATGACTTTTTCAGCTTTGCTGCAATTTATCTAAAAAACAGAGAAAAATTTTGTAGTGCAGGTGGGTGAAGGACTTGGAGGTCAGAGTGTATGTCCTTCAAAAATGGCTGTTGCATGGATATTTTAAAACCAGTGCTAGGTTTTAATGCTGAGAGGCTTATTTGGTTGAATTTGAACGCTGAGTCTGATTCATATTTATTTTGAAAGTTTGTCACTTTGCTCTTTACTGACAATCTGGCTCCAAATTCATTGATAAATGAATCATTTCTCCAAAGAAACTAAAACTCACTTCCCTCCTTTAAGGCTCTGATCCTGCACCACTGATGTCAAAGGGAATGTAGTCACTGATTTCAGTGGAAGCAGCATCAGATTCTAACTGCCTGGATATCTGTCTGTGGGCAACAAGTGGCCCTGTCCCGAGTGGTTTGGCTTTATTAGAAAGTACTACTACAATTAATATATGGTTCCAGCTTTGGCTGGTTTTTACATGATTATTGATCATTTAATGACTGCACTATGAGCTCAACAAAGATATAAATAATAATCTGCCGTGCAAGACAAGCAGGTGTCTTGGTACCCGTTTGTAGACCAGCTCTGTTGGGCTAGACAAATAGCTTGTGGATGGTTACTAGAAGTTTCAGGCCTGGTCTACACAGCAGTTAGGTTGACATAAGGCAGCTTACATCGACCTAACTCTATAAGCGTCTACACTAAAATGTAGCTCCCACTGATTGTAAGTCGTCCACTACACTGGCGTAGCTCCACCCCTGCGTGCGGCATAGTGCTTAGGTGGATGTAGTTAGGGCAACACAGTGTCCCTGTAGACACTGAATTACTAACAAAGCCAGCTGGCTGTCAGTGCCATGTGGAACTCGCAGCTGGAGCCCCACTGCCCCAGGCTGACAGCCAGAGCCAAGACAAATATGAAATAATAGCAACCCTGAAACTGACAACAATGTTAGTTTCACTGTTTGTAGGCTCCCTGCCCTGGAGCTGGGAACCTAACAGCCCCTGCAGGTGGGACTCTTAGGGCTGCTGCTGTAGTGCAGACAGCCTGTGAGTCCTCAGAATCCTGCCACCAGATGGGCACTTGCAGACTAGCTGCTGTGTTGCAAGTAACCTGCTGGCCCCATGCTCTGGCTGTGAGCCCCATGACGCTGCCAGCTTGGGCTGCCAGCCCGAGGGTGAGGAGGGCTCCAGCTGTCAGTGCTCCACTTCTGTTGGTGGAAGCACTCCTGGTGAGGACATGCACCATTGACAGAAGGAGCATAGTGTGGACATGAAACATTGCTTTAATTACTGCTGGGGCTGTAGGTTGACTTAAATCAACTTAATTTTGTAGTCTTGACAAGCCCTTATTGGAGAAATGTGGCTCAACTCACTGCAGTATGTTGGTTTAAATTCTTCCAGAACTCCTTCGTTCTTCACTTGTTTAGTGTAAGTTGAAGTTAAAAATGAAAGAAAAACTAGTTCAGTGGGCTGCAAGTGTTAAGATTGTGAGCAATCAGTATTTGAGAGACCTATTGCTAATGTTTCAGGAATGGCAAGTACGTTACATTTGGAGTCAGATCAAAGTATACGCTGGCAGGTGGCTCATTCACATACATTCCCTTCAAGCAACACCAGCATTGTCTCCTAGTGACGCTAATTTGAATGGCTTTGTCATGTCGTATTTCTGATCTTTTGCCATATCGTTTAATCTCTGCTGTTACGGTTAATGTACCCTTTCACTTTCAGTTAGTTAAAACAAAGAGAACGTAGACTTTCAGTTTAGCCCACAGTGGAGCTTTTAATTTCCCCACACACATGACAGCTCAGGAATCCAGACTAAAACCCATGCAGTCCAAACTATTCTGTAGAATTTACCAGATGCTTTTCTGTCACTATGGCTGTGGCTTAAGTGAATTGTGAATACCAGAAATGTGACAGGTTAGACTGGAATATGTCTTTTGGGGAAGAATTTCAGGAGCTTAGACTACAAAATATGAGGAAAGCCACATTTAATCATGCTGTGTGATTTTTCTTTCTTTTCCTCCCCCCCACCCCCCAACGCTGGAACACAGGGAGAGTAAAAAAATAGGTGACAGGATGGATGGAGAGAGATTTCTTTCCTACATGCTAAGGGCTGCAATTTGGACTCAGCTCATATGACTGCTTCTGATAAATTAACTTGCAAATTCCATAACTTAACCGTTCAGAACCATGTGTGAATGTATTAAAAATACTAACATAGCGGGACTGTGCTTTATAGACATTAGTAAAGAGGCATCTCCAGGGGATAATTTTATATTTGGGAGTTTTGTCTTCTGTTGCTTAATTTTTTTCTGTGGCATGTCCTCTTGGATGGATACAGTTTTATGTTAGGAGTGAGGACTTTTTACCTTGGGCATCAAGGAGCTGTAGAAATATAGACCATTTGTCATGAAGGGCTTGATTGTGCTCCATTGAAGGCAGTGGTAAAGCTCTCGTTGATTTACTTAGAAGATCAGGCCCTTTGTGAACAGAAAAATGGGTTAGTATATATGTGCTTGTTATTTTATATCCAGTGGACATCCTTAAAAGCTTGCGATTTATTGCTTTTCTTGTGGCGTTACCTAAACCTCGTTCATGGCATTCATCAACCTAACCAAGGCCTTTGACTCTGTCATAGATTCAAGGGTCAGAAGGGACCAATGTGATCATGTAGTCCGACCCCCTGCACAAAGCAGGCCACAGAACCCTACCCATCCACATCTATAACAAACCCCTAACCTATGCCTGAGTTATTGAAGTCTTCAAATTGTGGTTTGAAGACCTCAAGCTGCAGAGAATCCACCAGCAAGTGACCCATGCCCCACGCTGCAGGGGAAGGTGAAAAACCTCCAAGGCCTCTGCCAATCTGCCCCGGAGGAAAATTCCTTCCCGACCCCAAATGTGGCGATCAGCTAAACCCTGAGCATGTGGGCAAAACTCACCAGCCAGCACTCAGAAAAGAATTCTCTTTTCTGTCAATCATGATGCCCTATGGAAGGTGCTGTGTAGGCTTGGCTGTCCCCAGAAATTCATTTATATCATCAGACTACTCCATGTTGGGGTGACTGCCACCATTCTGTGCAACAGCTCAGAGACCAGCCCATTTATCATCCACTAGTGTCAAGCAGGACTGGGTCATTGCTCCAACACTCTTTTCTCAATTTACTTTGCCGTGATCCTGATTCTCATCCACGACTGTCTTCCTGATGGAATCGGGATTGAATATTGCATGGATGGCCAACTCCTCAATCTCTGATGTCTCCAAAGAAAATCTAAAATCGTGAGAATTGGTATCGCTGATGTCTTCAGTTGTATGATTGTATCTCTCACACACACACACACACACACACACACACACACACACACACACACACACACACACACACACACACACACACACCTACCTACCTACCTACCTACCTACCTGCAAAGAACCTTAAATCTTTTTGCAGGTGCCTATCACAGCCTGGGTGTCTCTCTCAACATCAGGAAAACCAAGGTACTCTACCAGCCCTCACTTGCACAAATTATTCTTTGTGCTCCACAAATCACCACCAGCACAGAACCCCTGGAAAATGTGGACCATTTTTCATACCTTAGCAGCCACCTCTCCTGAACAGCCAGCATTGTCACAGAACTTGAATACAGGATCCTCTGTGCCAGCACATCCTTTGGAAGACTTCTCAAATGAGTCTTCAATGATAGGGAGCTGAAGGCAATTGTCATCCCCACCCTTCTCTAGGGATGTGAGGCCTGAGTAACCTACGGACGACATCTCAAGCGGCTGGAGTGGTTCCAGCAGCGCTGGCTCAGGAGGATTCTCAGGACCAGCTGGGAACTAACATCAACTTTCTCTCTACAGCCAAGATCAGCAGTATAAGAGCGCAGGTCATGAAACACCAACTCTGCTGGGCTGGTCACTGTGTATGTATGCCTGACACTCGCCTCCCAAAGCAAGCACTCTTCTCTTAGTTAAGTCAGGGAAGAAGGGCTCACGGAGGGCAGCGGAAGCATTTCAAAGACATGCTGAAAGTACACCTTAAAAAGGGAGGTATCAGCCCAACAAACTGGGAGGTCTCGGCGCAGAACAGAATGTGGTGGCACCACACCATATGCCAAGCCACAGCTCACTTTGAGGAGAGCAGACATGCTCATGAGACAGAGACGCGACAAAGGAGGAAAGAAAGGGCATAACACTCCAGCCAACAACTACGTCTCCTCCAAGATCACACCTGTCACTTCTGTGGGCTCTTCAGCTACTTAAAGCCCCATTAGTGAACCCCCTTGGCAGAAATCATCCTTGCATCTTGGGATAGCCGAAGAACATCTGTACCTCGAGTGAGGAATTTTACACATCTCACAGTAACTGCTTCATGGAAACCACTGTTTTAAAAGCATAGATTGTAGGGCTGGAAGAAACCTCCAGAGGTCATCGAGTCCAGTCCCCTGCTGTTGTATCAAGCAGGCAAGGTACTAACAATCTTCAAAAGGACTTTATTTTTACAGTGGAAACCTCTTTACCAAGCTGCTGCTGCACACTCTGTATCTCTCACTCAGCATCCTCAACTCCTCCCCCCTCCTTCCTGTTTCTTATCCTTTCAGATTCCCAACAGCCAATGCTCCCAGTTCTAATAATTACAAGCACATCTAAACACTACACCTGCCCTCATGGCAGGACCAAATACTGTCTAGACCATCCCTGATAGACCTTTATCTAACCTGCTCTTAAATATCTCCAGAGATGGAGATTCCACAACCTCCCTAGGCAGTTTATTCCAGTGTTTAATCACCCTGACAGTTAGGAACTTTTTCCTAATGTCCAACCTAAATCTCCCTTGCTGCAGTTTAAGCCCATTGCTTCTTGTTCTGTCCTTAGAGGCTAAGGTGAACAAGTTTTCTCCCTCCTCCTTATGACACCCTTTTAGATACCTGAAACTGCTATCATGTCCCCTCTCAGTCTTCTCTTTTCCAAACTAAACAAACCCAATTCTTTCAGCCTTCCTTCATAGGTCATTTTCTCTAGACTTTTACTCGTTCTTGTTGCTCTTCTCTGGACCCTCTCCAATTTTTCCACATCTTCCTTGAAATGCGGTGCCCAAAACTGGACACAGTATTCCAATTGAGGCCTAACCAGGGCAGAGTAGAGCAGAAGAATGCTTCTCGTGTCTTGCTCACAACACACCTGTTAATGCATCCCGGAATCATGTCTGTTTTTTTTGCAACTGCATCACACTATTGACTCATATGTAGCTTGTGGTCCACTATAACCCCTAGATCCCTTTCTGCTATATTGCTTCCTAGACAGTCTCTTCCCATTCTGTATGTGTGAAACTGATTTGTTTCTTCCTAAGTGGAGCACTTTGCATTTGTCTTTATTAAACTTCATCCTGTTTACCTCGGACCATTTCTCCAATTTGTCCAGATCATTTTGAATTATGACCCTATCCTCCAAAGCAGTTGCAATCCCTCCCAGTTTGGTATCATCTGCAAACTTAATAAGTGTACTTTCTATGTCAATATCTAAGTCAATGATCTACATATGCTAAGATTTTAAACTGTATTTGTATTCTAAATGTTGTAGGGTTCCAGCAGTGTCTGATGTGTTGAAACAAAGGGGTGCTATAATGACCACAGGTTACACATTTGTCTGTGTCCTCTATTTAAATGAAGGATAACATTTTTGTATATTTCCTGGAAAAGGATTTATAAAACGGGATGAAAAGCAGTGTATGGGTCTGGGGGTTTATGAGTTTGGCGGCCAATGTAAAAAAAATGTTACTATAGACCTTTGGGCTTTGTTACAAGTCTTTTAAAATGCAGAAAAATCTTGTAATGCTGAAGTGCATGTTGGTGAAGAACTTAGAATCCTTCAAAGAGGCTGCTGCATTGATATTTAAACCATACTGCTAGTATTTAATGCTAATTGATAGATTTATTTGGTTGAATTTGAATGTTCAGTCTCATTCATATTTATTGTCTTTACTGACAATTTAGCTTCAAATGCAGATGAATCGTTTCACCAAAGAAACTGAAAACCACTTCCCACCTTTAAGGCCCTGATCCTGTGCCACTGACGTCAATGGAAGCAGGGTCAGGCTGTCTGTCTGTCTGTGGCAAACAAGAAGCCCTGTTCTAAGTGCTTTGGGTTTATTAGAAGTACAGTTGTGATTACTCAGGGGGCGAATATGTGGGCCGGTCTTTTCCTCGCTGTTGATGGGCTCATGACTGTAGGCTATGAACTCACCAAAGACACAAATAATACGCTGTGTTTGAACTCTTGAGAGAGAATACCTACTTACATAATTTAGCAAGTGTACTGTCTTATTCTTTTCTCTAAGGATCCTTAACCGGTGAAGAGTAGAGTATTGAGTTTCATGAGCCCTGCGATGTGCATGTATGTATTCAAGCCAAAGAGGTGGTTGGCTTACCAACAGGTATAAGTGCAGCAAAATGAAGGTGTTGCTTACCCTACTGATATGCCAGCTTTGGGAACAACCATAGGAGCTTATCTACATTTTTCTTTCTTACCTTATCCTTTGCCCCAAATTCCCTTCCCTTGATCAAAAACCTCCTGGTTGTGTCTCGCTGCTTCTGTATCAGCAGCGTGTGGAAACTGGGTCCTTTGTCAATTGCTTGCTTCTTCTGGAAGGCCTGATTGCCTGTAGTGAGAGATGCAGTTGTGTGGATCTTTAGAAGTCGTAGGGGAAAGGAGAGAGTTTCTAATTTGCTGAGCTCCATGTAATTTCTTGTCTGTAAAGAGTTAAAATCATTCCCTTCAAACTGCAAAAACAAGGGAGTCCAATGAGAAGGAATGGTCCCTTCACTTCCTCCTCTAATGCTTTGTAGGAACAATCTGCTAAACTAGTTTTGAAACCTTAATCCCAAAATAGCCTTTCATTCCCATGGGGATGGGGAAGCCTCTGGTTGGTGCCTTCAGACTTACTAATGATACACTACCCATCTCTTTTGTAATGCTTTTTCATCAGTAGATCTCAAAGTGCTACGTAAAGGAGAGTGGTGGTATTACTTCAGTTTTACAGATGGGGAAACCGAGGCACAGGGAGGCAGATGACTTGCCCAAGGTCACCCAGCAGATCAGTGCAG
Source organism: Gopherus flavomarginatus (assembly GCF_025201925.1). Lineage (NCBI taxonomy): Eukaryota > Metazoa > Chordata > Testudines > Testudinidae > Gopherus > Gopherus flavomarginatus. The sequence continues at coordinate 155,267,286 of NC_066621.1, forward strand.
AGCCTGGAATAGAGCCCCAGTCTTCTGAGCTACCCACTAGGCCACACTGCCCCGGTAACTTAACTTTCAAATTTCAACTTTCATCATCTCCTTTCCCCTTTTCAAAAGTTTTCTTCTCTGATGAAGAATTGACCCTCCGTTACTGCAAGAGCCTCCCATAATAAAAACACAAACACAAGGACTTGAATTCGCCTGCTACTTGCTTGGACTTGACAAGGTAAATACGCAGAGACCACGATTTTTAGACGTGGCTCGTGATATTGGGTGCCCAACTTGAGACACCTTGCATGGCATCCCATTTTCAGAAGGCCCTGAGCATCCATCTCCTGAAAATCAGGGCCCTTTAAGGCATCTCAAATTGGGCCACCAGCAGTTGGGTCACTAGCCACTTCTTAAAATCTTGGTTGCTTCCTCCCATGCAATATGTTTTCTATTTCCAACAGAAAGGAAACAAAGATATGGTTAAACTGTAACCAGTAATGGCAGCAACCGAACAGGAGGGTAACACTTCCTTACCTAGGAGATGTCTGGGGGCTGCTTCCGAGTGCCTTTTAGTCTGACAGTTGGATTCTTCTCCATGTTTATTTCTGGCGGTTTCTCCATAAGGCCCTATTTGCACATAGTCCATCTATTGTGGGGAGCAAGGCCTTGGTCCTTTTTCAAGCAGCTTTTGTAATTCTTTTGTTTTTCTGGGGGCTCACAAGTGTACTCTGGGAAAGGAGACCACCTTGCCCTGCTTTCGAGTGCTTAGCTGTGCAACTGTAGGCTTGCATCAGGATGGTGAGGGGTTGCATTAACTTCTTAAGGAAGATTTGTTTGTTTGTTTTTAAGGAAATGCCCACCAAATGGAAAGAAGAGGAGTCTCCAGTTCTCTAAGAGGCACCAGCTGGCAAAGGCCACCTGCGAGACTGGGTGTTGCAGGTGAGGCCAGGCTTGCCAAATGTAAACATTGTGAATTATGGCCAGGAATTAACTGCCCAGCTCTGAATGGCTTTCAATGGGTGTTGAGCACTTCCGAGCCCCTAGACTGGGCCTGGAAGCAGGGAGGGAAGGGGGCCAAAAAGTGACTCTGAGTGCAGTTCAGTTGCACCCGCAGAGGTAGCTCAGTTCAGCTGGGGGCAGGGGCTTCCGTGGCCATGGAACTCTGGGTCACGCTGGCTCCTGATTGTCATGAGAGTGTATGTATGTGACCTTATGAGTCTGAGCTGAGTAACTGTTGTGTGAATAAAACGCAACATCAGCAACAGTGCTCGTGTCCCCACTCTGTTTGCTAAGAGAGGAATTTGCACAATGGAGAGGAGATCCTAGAATGCCAATATTCTTGGGAAGGGCATTGATTTCATGCATTTCTTCCAGCCTTGGCTAGAGAGAGCCCTGCCTGTCATTTTTGATTTGTTACAAATAGCCTGATGTAAACTGTGACAAGTTGTCACAGAAACCCCCTTGGGACTGCCACCTGATGTGCTGAGCCTACCTCTAAGCCTGTTTTTCCTGGCAGCTTGGGACTTCAGTACCCTGCCTGGTTGTGCTAGACACACTAGCCTGCTACAAACACAGACCCAGGTCTGAAGCACATCACCCAAAAGCTGGAGGCTTAACTGAAAACAGCTTAAGAAGTGCTCCTGTCTCCAACACCCAGATACCCAGTTCCCAATGGGATCGAAACCCCAAATAAATCCGTTTTACTCTGTATAAAGCTTATACAGGGTAAACTCCTAAATTGTTCACCCTCTGTAACACTGATAGAGAGAGATGCACAGCTGTTTTCATGCTCTGGGTTAATTAATTAGTAAAAAGTGATTTTATTAAATATAAAAAGTAGGATTTGAGTGTTTCCAAGTAATAACAGACAGAACAACGTAAATTACCAAGCAAAATAAAACAAAACGCACAAGTCTAAGTCTAATACGGTAGGAAACTAAATGCAGGTAAATCTCACCCTCAGATATGTTCCAATAAGCTTTGACAGACTAGGCTCCTTCCTAGTCTGGGTCCAGCAATCATTCACACCCCTGTTCATCTGTACATCTATCAACGTGATATATGCCATCATGTGCCAGCAATGCCCCTCTGCCATGTACATTGGCCAAACCGGACAGTCTCTACACAAAAGAATAAATGAACACAAATCTGACATCAGGAATCATAACATTCAAAAACCAGTGGGAGAACACATCAACCTCTCTAACCACTCTGACAGACTTGAAGGTGGCAATTTTGCAACAACAAAACTTCAAAAACAGACTCCAAAGAGAAACTGCTGAACTTGAATTAATATGCAAATTAGATACAATTAACTTAGGTTTAAACAGAAACTGGGAATGGTTGGGTCATTACACTAATTGAATTTATTTCCCCATGTTAAAGTCTCCTCACACCTTCTATGAGTCATCTCGATTATCACTTCAAAGGTTTTTTTTCTCCTGCTGCTGATAGCTCATCTCAATTGATTGGCCTCTTACAGTTGGTTTGGGTACTTCCACCTTTTCATGTTCTCTGTGGGCTTGTCTACATCACAAAGTTGCAGCGCTGGTTAGGGGGTTACAGCGCTGCAACTTAGGAGGTGTACACATCTGCAGGGCATCACCAGCGCTGCAACTCCCTGTTTGCAGCGCTGGCCGTACTCCCGTTTTGTCTCGGGTGTAGAGGATCCAGCGCTGGTGATCCAGCGCTGGTAATCAAGTGTAGACACTTACCAGCGCTTTTCTTGACCTCCATGGAATAAGCAGGTATCCCAGCATACCTGAGGAAGCCTCTCCTTCAAGCAGGTCTCTTTCCCTGCGGTTTGCAGGGGGGTCCGGGGAACGCGAGAGCAAACCGCGGGGAAGCTGGTCTCCTTCCCCGGTTTGCTCTCGCGTTCCCCGAACCCCCCTTGAAGCCGCCCAACAGCGCTGCAGTGTGGCCACATCTAACACCACTTGCAGCGCTGGTTGCTGTAAGTGTGGCCACTCTGCAGCGCTGGCCCTATACAGCTGTACTAATACAGCTGTAACAACCAGCGCTGCAAAATTGTAGATGTAGACATACCCTCAATGTATAAATATCTTCTGTCTGTGTGTTCCATTCTATGCATCCGAAGAAGTGAGCTGTAGCCCACGAAAGCTTATGCTGAAATAAATTTGTTAGTCTCTAAGGTGCCACAGGTACTCCCGTTCTTTTTACACCCCTGTAGTTACTGTCCTTTGTTCCAGTTCCTTTCAGGCATCTCCTTGGGGTGGAGAGGCCATCTCTTGAGCCAGCAGAAAACAAAATGGAGAGGTTTCAGGGCTTAAGTAGACTTCAGCTTGTGGGTTGAAACCCCTTCCCCTCTTTTATGCAGAATCCAGCTGCAAGATGGAGTTTTGGAGTCACATGGGCAAGTCACATGTCCATGCATGACTCAGTTCCTTAGCTACATTCCCAGAAAAGCTCAGCTGTGGATTGGCGTCTCTCAAAGTTCATTGTTAGCTTAAGTGTTTCTTGATTGGGCACTTACTGGGAATAGTCTTTTCTCAGGAAGCTGACCAACTGCTTCACTGAGGCTACTTAAAATCAAACCAGTACATAGCCAATAATCATAACTTTGAATACAAAAATGAGACATGCATAAAAATAGGAGGAATATATTCAGTAGATCATAACCTTTGCAGAGATGTGTTACATGGCATATTCTAGATATGTCACATTGACACTCATAAGCATATGTCTATAAAGCATTATGGGGGGCAATGAGCACCCTGACAACTCTTTAATCTCTCAGTGCTCTCCGAACAGCATTTAAACGCACCCTGTGAGGGACGTGAGTATTCTTATCCCTACCCATAGGCAGCGGGTATGATAGACCAGGGGAGGCTAAGCCTCCTCTGTGGCACGGCTGCCGACCCACTGCCTTTCAGAGTGTGGACACTCAGGCATGGTGCCCCTGCCTGTGCTCCGCCTCTTCCCATCCCTGCTACACCCCTTCCCCCAGGCCCCACCGCCCACCCCGGCCAAGTCCCTCTTCTCCACTCCCCTCCTCCGTGAAGCCCCCACTACCCGCTGCTCCCTGTGTCCCTCCTCCTGGTAAGCAGCAGGTGGCAATTAAGGATACTGGGGGGCAGTGAATGCTCCCCCCTCAAGTTTTGTATTTGTTCAAGTTGGGTGGAGGGAGGGTGAGTGGCGGGAGTCTCAGGAGAAAGGGGTGTGGAGGAGAGGAGGAATGCGAGTGGTGGGGGCCTCACAGGGGAGGAGTGTGGAGGAGAGGTGAGACTTGGCAGGTGGGGGGGCCTATGGGAAGTGGCGGAGTGGGGGTGGAGTCTGAGCAGTGCCTCGGGGGAGGAGGCTGAGTGGGCGCAGGGCCTCAGGGTGGAGCCACTGTCTGGGTGCTGCGGGGGAGCTGCCCATATCCCTACCTTCTCGATGGGGACACAAGATCTGTCTACACTGCAGTTAGAAACCTGCAGCTGGCCTGTGCCAGCTGACTCAGGTTCTCGGGGCTTAGGCTAAGGGGCTGTTTAATTGTAGTATAGATACTTGGGCTGCAGCCTGGGAGGGGAGAGGCGCCGAGACTCACTGCTGTGGGGTCAGGGGCGGCTCCAGGCACCAGCATGCCAAGAGTGTGCCTGGGGCAGCAAGCTGCGGGGGGCGTTCTGCCGGTTGCTGCGAGGGAAGCAGGCAGGTTGCCTTCGGCGGCATGCCTGCGGAGGGTCCACTGGTCCGGCAGCTTCGGCGGACCTCCCACAGGCATGCCGCCGAATCTGCGGGACTGGGGACCTCCCGCAGGCAAGCCACCGAAGGCAGCCTGCCTGCCGTGCTTGGGGGAGCAAAATACCTAGAGCTGCCCCTGTGTGGGGTTTTTTGTTTGTTTTATTTTACTGTGTAGATGTTCCCTGAGACACAGGGAGTTTGAGACTTGAGTGGTGATTGAGTGGCAGAGCCAGAACTAAAACACAGGAGTTCCTGGTTCCCAGGATCTGACCACACGTCTAACTGTGCCATGTGACTGGTGGGCAGGCTGCGTGGTAGATCATTGGACACGGCATTCCCAGACAATCAGAGTTTGAAGGAAGGAAGGCTGCATGATTGTACAAGTGATTTGAATTTCCCCAAGCTCTAGAGTGAACCTGGAGCTGATGCAGACACAAACAGAGGTAAGCGGAGCGCTGGCCTTGTATAGACTCTCCAAGACCATCGCTGTCCATCTTAAGATTTGAAAGAAAGCTCTGGCAGTGGATAGGCTGGGGCTGATGTCCTGTCACAGACTGAATTAAATTGCTGACCAATACTAGCTCTGACCAGGCTGTAATATGTTACAGTTCATAACCATGGGGCTGCAAAATATGTGAGCCAGGCCATGACAGAGTGCACCTAATGCCATTCGAATGTCCCCTGCTCATGCCCTCCGTTAGCTGGGTTCATAATGCATGTGCCTCCTAGTCATGTCACTACAACCATTGGGGTTCGTTCTCCAGCTGTTATCTTCTAAAAGTCCAGATGTGTTCTGGGCACCGCACCACGTTATGATCTAGGGCCTCCAGTCAAGTTTGACTTGGACAGCCCCCACTGGGATACATTGCCTCTTCATGTCTATCACCAAGGTAAGAAGCTAGATAGACAGATGTCACTGATTCATCAATAGGTGCTGAGATGACATGAGGCTAGGCTGTGCTACCTGAGATGAAATAGCACAGTAGGTGCCACCTCCATCTCTCACCCTGCCTTGGGACCATCACCTCTCTCTGTCTCACCTCCTGGCCAGGCCAGGGCATTCCCAGCCTCTCTCCTTTCGCCCACCTCTTCTCTGTGGCGGAGGAGGGCGGTGTCTGTTTGTGAACATAAGTGCTCTCCCCATGCCGTGTTCAGAGAATGCTTTAGTCACTGGGATGTATATTAGCACTACTTAGACGGCAAATTCTTCAGGGCAGGGACCCTTTGTCATGTTTGTACAGTGCCCAGAACAAGGGGGACACTGGGGCCTCTAGGCTCTGCCACAATGCAAATAGTAAATAATAGAAAGTTCCAGGCAAGGAAAGAGCTTTCCCAGGAGGTAAGCAGGGAAGCGGCCCCTCGCCATGGCGGGGCCTGCTGAGCTTGTGGTTCTAATTGTTGTATTAAATCTCTGACTCATCTGGCTTGCAGCAGGCTGACAAAGTGCATAGTACACAATTTAATGTGCTGTGGTGGTGCTTGGATACAAATGCAAATAATCACGTTTCAGATGGTTGGAGAACCAACCATGCCCATTAACTTCACTCGCTGGAATATGAATTCTGAGTCTCTGCTGCTCATATATACTTAGCCTAATTAATTAAACACTGAGTGACTTTCATGCTGGCACCATGAAATCTGCAGCCATTTTCCCAGGGCATAGATTTCCCCCTCCAATAGAAGAAAGTCGTCAGTTACTGTCTCACTCCTGATCTCTCTTGTCTTTTCCTACCTGCCTTTTACTTTTGCTCAACTTCACTGTTTAAAGATCAGAACGAAGTATAAGACTGGGAGGTGGTACCCTGACCTGATTTATGACCGCTGCTGATTGGTCAAGCTAGTTCAGGCTGTCTTGGCTAGATCAATACAGCAGGGGCTTTGGAATTGTGTTCATCTGACAATTTTACTGACAACTTGCCAGTAGCCTGAGGGCCATAACGAATGAGATAAAGCCGATTACAGCCAGGCCTACCTTTTAATAAAGGGGCGTGCCCCAGAGAGGCTTCAGATCACAGTGGGTTTGCTGTCTTGATTGGGACATTTCATACTAAATCATACTAAATCACGTAAATCCTTGTGCTGTGGTGATTGGCTCTTTATAAATGTGTGTAATAATAGTGAAGGTCATGCCATGCCTCTGTTTGGGAAGTGGATGGTCTCGGGCATCATTGCCAAGTTCATTCAACTTGTGGGCTTCACTTTCGTCATCTTGAGAAATGGCTCTTTTAGTGCCACACCATGAACAGAGCCCGCTAGTTGTTTTTATGGTCCTCTGGCATTTGCTTTCAGCAGAGACAGCCTTGCCTGAACACCTGCAAATGAAAATCTAGTGCTGTGAATTCTGATTGTGACCTCGGTGACAGGGCTGGGATAAATAACCGTGGCAAGGCACTAGTGTAGCATCTTATCCGCTGGGTGGTTTAGCACCATGTGGTGAAAATTCTGGTTAATCTCGATATAACTTGTGTTGTGGTACCACCCACAGGCTCCAGCCCAGCCAAAGCCCCATTGTATGAGGTGCTATATTAAGACATAGCAAGAATCCTAGAATATCAGGGTTGGAAGAGACCCCAGGAGGTCATCTAGTTCAACCCCTGCTCAAAGCAGGACCTAATCCACAACTAAATCATCACAGCCAGGACTTTGTCAAGCTGGACCTTAAAAACCTCTAAGGAAGGAGATTCTACCACCTCCCTAGGTAACCCATTCCAGTGCTTCACCACCCTTCTAGTGAAATAGTGTTTCCTAATATCCAACCTAGACCTCTCCCACTGCAACTTGAGACCATTACTCCTTGTTCTGTCATCTGCTACCACTGAGAACAGCCGAGCTCCATCCTCTTTGGAACCTCCTTTCAGGTAGTTGAAGGCTGCTATCAAATCCCCCCTCACTCTTCTCTTCTGCAGACTAAATAACCCAAGTTCCCTCAGCCTCTCCTCATAAGTCATGTGCTCTAGTCCCCTAATCATTTTTATTGCCCTCCACTGGACTCTCTCCAATTTGTCCACATCCTTTCTGTAGTGACGGGCCCAAAACTGGGTGCAATGCTCCAGATGTGGTGTCACTAGTGCCAAATAGAGGGGAATAATCACTTCCATTGATCTGCTGGCAACACTCCTACTAATGCAGCCCAATATGCCGTTAGCCTTCTTGGCAACAAGGGCACACTGCTGAGTCATATCCAACTTCTCATCCATTGTAATCCCCAGGTTCTTTTCTGCTGAACTGCCACTTAGCCAATCGGTCCCCAGCCTGTAGCAATGCCTGGGATTGTCCGTCCTAAGTGCAGGACTCTGCACTTGTCCTCGTTGAACCTCATCAGATTTCTTTTAGCTCAATCCTCCAATTTTCCTAGGTCACTCTGGACCCTATCCCTACCCTCCAGCGTATCTACCTCTCCCCACAGCTTAGTGTCACCCGCAAACTTGCTGAGGGTGAAATCCATCCCATCATACAGATCATTAATTAAGATGATGAACAAAACCGACCTTGGGGCACTCTGCTTGATACCAGCTGCCAACTAGATATCGAGCCGTTTATCACTACCCATTGAGCCTGACAATCTAGCCAGCTTTCTATCCACCGTATAGTGCATTCAACCAATCCATACTACTTTAACTTGCTAGCAAGAATACTGTGGGAGATGGTATGAAAAGCTTTGCTAAAGTCAAGGTGTATCATGTCCACTGCTTTCCCCGTGTCCACAGAGCTAGTTATCTCCTCATAGCAGGCAGTCAAGTTGGTCAGGCATGACTTGTCCTTGGTGAATCCATGTTGACTGTTCCTGATCACCTTCCTCTCCTCCAAATGCTTCAGAATGGATTCCTTGAGGACCTGCTCCATGATATTTCTGGGGACTGAGGGGAGGCTGACTGGTCTGTAGTTCCCTGGATTCTTCTTCCCTTTTTTAAAGATCGGCACTATATTTGCCTTTTTCCAATCATCTGGGACCTTCCCCGATCACCACAAGTTTTCAAAGATAACGGCCAATGGCTCTGCAGTCACATCAACCAACTCCCTCAGCACCCTCGGATACATTGCATCCGTCCCCATGGACTTGTGCATGTCCAGCTTTTCTAAATAGTCCTTAACCTGTTCTTTCACCACTGAGGGCTGCTCACCTTCTCCCCATACCATGCTGCCCAGTGCAGCAGTCTGGGAGCTGACCACATCCCTTGCTAGCTGCAACTCCAATTGTGCTTTGGCCTTCCTGATGATACCCCTATATGCTTGAGCAATATTTTTATACTCCTCCCTAGTCATCTGTCCAAGTTTTCACTTCTTGTAAGCTTCCTTTTTGTGTTTAAGCTCATCGAAGATTTCTCTATTACACCAAGCTGGTCGCCTGCCATATTTACTATTCTTTCTGCACATCAGGATGGTTTGTTCCTGCACCCTCAATAAGACTTCTTTAAAATACAGCCAGCTCTCCTGGACTCCTTTCTCCCTCATATTAGTCTCCTTGGGGGATCCTGTCCATCAGTTCCCTGAGGGAGTCAGCCTGTGTTTCTGAAGTCCAGGAGCTTCCAATCTAACCAGACAAAGGTGGGAAGAAGGAAGTATTATTCCCATTTTCCAGATGGAGATCTGAGGCGCAGAGTAGATTAAGTGGTTAGCCCAGCGTCACCTGGAGAGTCTGTGACAGAGCTGGGAACTGACCCCACATTTCTCGAGTTCCCAGGTCACTGCCATAACTACTCGATCTTTATGGTGTTTTTTAAGTCGGAGGAGGGAGAAAAATTTGACAAATCAATGCAAACGAAATCCAGGCAACATGACTGACAATCCCATGGTTTGCTTGGTTTGTTTTTCAACAGGGAGGGGAGCCCTAACGATTGAAGCAGAAGAATGGCGTGGAACTTGCAAAATGATGAAGCGAGACACACTGTAAAAGCAGCAAAGAATCCTGTGGCACCTTATAGACTAACAGACGTTTTGGAGCATGAGCTTTCGTGGGTGAATACCCACTTCCTCAGATGCATCACAAGCTGCTTGTGAGCAATCTAAAGCTCTGTTACAGCCAGGCATGTCTAATGAGGACGGCATCCTATACTGCTTAAGTGCCTAGCTCGAAAGGGAGAACGTTGAATGCCAAAGCTGAGCTGATATGTCTATGTATGGAATTCCTGACGGGAAACTATCCAACCACTGCTGAAAGACTGATGGTGAGCAGTTTGCTACTGGTGATAGCTAGCTTAGTAGTTACCAATGCAAAACCGTTAATGCATGTTACCCTCTGCAGCAAAAGTGCATTGACAAACTAGCAATGAATGAGGATGTGGTAACAGGGCTGCCCGGGGGGGGGGCAAGAGGGGCAATTTGCCCTGGGCTCCGCAGGGGCCCCCACGAGAGTTTTTCGGGGCCCCTGGAGCGGGGTCCTTCACTCGCTCAGGGGCCCCAGAAAACTCTTGCGGGGCCGGGCCCCGGAGCTTCTTCTGCTCCCGGTCTTCGCTGGCGGGGGAGTCCTTCTGCTCCGGGGCGGAAGGACCCCCCGCCATCGCATTACCGCCGAAGCAGGACCTGCCGCCGAAGTGCAACCCGGTCTTCGGCGGCGGGGGGCCCTTCCGTTAAGGGACCTGCCACCGAAGTGCACCGAAGACCAGCAGCGGGGGCCCCCCGCCACCGAATTACCGCCGAAGAGTGGGCTGCACTTTGGCGGCGGGTCCCACTTCGGCGGTAATTAGCCGGCGGGGGGTCCCCGCCGTGGGTCTTCGGGGCACTTTGGCGGCGGGTCCCAGAACGGAAGGGCCCCCCGCCGCCGAACAGGGCCGGCTCTAGACATTTCACCGCGCGGGGGGCCCCCTGCCGCCTGCCGGTCCCACGGCTCCAGTGGACCTCCCGCAGGCATGGCTGCGGAGGGTCTGTTGGTCCCGCGGCTCCGGTGGACCTCCGGCAGGTGTGCCTGCGGATGCTCCACTGGAGCTGCGGGACCAGCGGACCCTTCACAGGCACGCCTGCGGGAGGTCCACCGGAGCCACCTGCCACCGACGGCCCCAGGCCCCCGGAATCCTCTGGGCCGCCCTGTGTGGTAAGGTATTCAGCATGGCTCATGAAATAATTTTAATTTTACGGTGTCTGTCTGAAAACATATCCTGGCTCCTTAGACAAACCCATCTAGGAATGACTGTCAGGAAAGACAGAGAATCTGATGGCAGCTCCATCGCCTTTTCTTCTCAAGCATGAGATGAAATAGACACTTGGGTGAAAAAAGAATTTTTTTTTCCAGTCAAGAAAGATTGAAAGCAAAAGTGGAAATTTTCAAGAAAATTCACCCATTTAGGACAAGCTTGTGAAGTGCCAAAAGGCAGGTTTCCATTGGGAACACCTGTGAACTTTCACCCTGGACTAAATGGGCAATCTCTGATGGAGATGAAGTGTAGCTGTTGTCAGGACAGAATGTTGCCAGTTTCTATTTATTTGTGCAGCTGTTGGTTTTTTAGGAAAATGGCAAAGCTGGGAAGCATGCCAGCAAACTCAGTCACTTTTTAGATACTGCTCCACACCCCAAGGCCCTTCACTGTCTCCTCTCTCCAAAGCCAAGAAGCACCTGAGACTGCAAGGTGACTTTTGCCTTCAATGCTGCTCCATGGAGTCTGTCTCTGCTATGCCAGTGCAGAAGTTTGGCTTAGCCCAATCTTTGCAGTGTGACTGTGGAGTGGTGATGCAGCTGGTCAGCTGTGTGGTGGTGGAGTGCACAATTGATTAGAGGGTGGACTGTGACATCTTATTACCCTCAGGGGGAGGGATAGCTCAGTGGTTTGAGCATTGGCCTGCTAAACCCAGGGTTGTGAGTTCAATCCCTGAGGGGGCCATTTGGGGGACTGGGGTAAAAATCTGGGGACTGGTCCTGCTTTGAGCAGGGGGTTGGGCTAGATGACCTCCTGAGGTCCTTTCCAACCCTAATATTCTATGATGATGCAGTGGTCAGATGGTATCTAGATTATTGACTTGTGATGCACATGGGAGAAGTTACCTAGACAATGAAAGTAACATATATATCTGGGAGCTCATCTTAATACTCAGTTTTGCAAACAGCTTTCATGTGCACCTTAGGATGTCTAATACCCACAGTCCTATCCTCATTGCTAACCGAAATTAATACCTCGCCAGGCTAAGCAGGAAATGAGTGTTGCACCTTCCCCTGCCTTCACTATCTGCTGTTTCTCATATGAAGGGCAAGTATCAGCAGTTCGCTTGTGCCTCCTCAGGTGAGGCAGAAACAGGTTTATACAACGTTGCAGAAAGAAGATGCATTCTTTGAGTGCCTAATAACTCCTGCCGTTGTCACGGAGAGCTCCTCCCTGGCTCACTCGGCACAGAGAGATGTGGCTGCTTCTTTACTTTATTGCTTTTCCTCAGTAATCAGGAAGCACCGGGCAGTGGGGAAAGGCTAGAGATCGGCATTGCTGCACTGTTGAACTCGCTGCCAGTATTGCATATGAAATCCTCCCAGGAGTGTGAGGAGGGACGGACTGACTGAGGGCTGAGAGAGAGCAAGTTACCCTCAGACACTTTTTGTGCCATAGCTACTGCCTGGGAGCCATGCTTCTCTTTCCGGTTCCCTGTCCCAGCAATTGGAAAGGAGGTGAATGGATGACTAGGCCATCTGGCTCCTGCGGCTGCTTTCCAGCACAGGAGTTCTGCTAAGTGATCTCGTGTGGCAGGGCTGGGGTATACACTAAGCTGTTTACAAAGCATCTTTGCACTGGGAGCTGAAAGGCCAGTCATGTATGAGAGTGACTGAAGGCATCTGCACTGCAGTTGCCTTATCGCAGTGAATGTGGCCCGGTGCTGTGGCAGGATTGGGCTGTCCAGGTCCAGTGTTAATCTCTGCGCTGGCATCCCCGGAACAACTTCTTTAGAACCCGACAAGACAGAGGGAAAAGTCTCTTAGAGCATCAAGTCCCTTCCTGACCAATGCAGGAACATTTCCTACAGGACATTTCCTTGACCCCGAGCCCCCTTTCGTTGGGGGATGATTCCTGGTGGACCCCAGCTGGTTCCCTTCGTTCAGGAAGCTGCTTTTAATATCCAGCTTCAGTTTTCCCTTTCCGAACTCCGTCCTCGCACCCCTAGTAACACACCTCCTTGTAGTGCCCCCAACAACTCCTCTCTCCTTGGGCTTGATGCCCTCCAGGGATTTGTGGGTTGTCACCTCCTCGCTTCCCTCAGGGCCAGTTGTCATCTACTTGGTCCCCTGCTCCTTTAATCCCTCCAGCCCCTGATTGCTCTTGTTGCCCCTCGCCCTTCCCAAGCCTGCCAGCCGGTTTCTAGCTGCATGGCCCCCTGCTCCTTGGCTGTGGCCCAGGAGTGCACCACACAGAACAGCTCAGGTGTGCTCCCTTGATCCTGAGCTGGGCCCCTGGCAAGACTCAGAGCTGCCTGCAGGCTGTTCTAACTGACCCTGGACAGCAGCTGATTGGTAGGTGGAAAGAAACACTAGTCACATCCACTGTTGTCTGGCCATAGCAACTCCAGGATAGGAGTAGTATGAGAGCCTCACACAGGCTCTGGGCCCCCTGAGGAGCACATGCAATAGGATGTTTCCCCAGCTTCAGTTAAACCAGCTTTAGGGTCACAGTCAAGACTCAAGGTGGTGTGCACTATTCCAGGCACAGGCCCCATCACAGCCGTGGAGAGAAGGGCTACGACTCTGCAACACAGTGGCTTTTTCTCATGGCAGCCACATTGCATGGCAAATTCCAGTCTATTTCCCTGCCCACCCTTGCCCCCAGCTATCCTGCAGCGTTGCTCCTTCCCAGGGCGGTGTCCCCCGAGCCCTGTTTGTCTAGGACCACTGCTCCCTTGCTGCATTAGGATGCACTTCTCTGAGTTCATTCCCATTTAGTGTGTTCTGCCCTAGCGCTGGATGTATTGGACACTTAAATTGTTGAGGCCAGCTGCTTCCAGCCCAGAGAATGGATGCCTGTCTCCTCCCTGGGCTGCAGAGTAGAGCAACTCGCAGGATCTTCCCTTTCTGGAAAGACATTTCCAAGTAACTATTCCCATGAAAAATCCTTTGTGTCTTGTCAGTTTAAACTTCCCTTATAATTTCCTTGTACAAGGAACACAGAAATACAAAAGCCAGCAAAGAAAAGCCTGGATCAGCCACAAAGGACTTGCTTTGAAGGTTAAATGGATCCAAAAAGCTTCTAATGCTGATTTACAGCTAGCAGGGAGTGTCAGGGCTTAGAAAGTGAGAAAGCCTTCCCTGTGGTTATTGCGTACTGAGGACTCTGATAGAATTACAAGCTGTCATTTTAAGGGTATGTCTACACTACCCACCGAATCAGCGGGTAGTGATCGATCTATTGGGGATCGATTTATCGTGTCTAGTGTAGATGCGATAAAGTCGATCTCTGATCGCTTTGCCATCGACTCCAGAACTCCACCGCGCGTGAGAGACGGAAGCGAAGTCGACGGGGGAGCAGCAGCAGTCGACTTGCTGCCATCCTCACGACCAGGTAAATCCACCTAAGATACGCGACTTCAGCTATGCTATTTGCATAGCTGAAGTTGCGTATCTTAGGTCGACTCCCCCACCTCCAATGTAGACCTAGCCTGAGAGTGTGTGTGCGTGCGCGCGCGCAGGGAGGGGGGTCCTGTTTCTGCTTGCAGGCTAGAGGTGATCATGTGATCTACATCTTTCTTCGGCGGTCTCCAAAGAGCCAGCCTCGAGCAAGGTGGGGTGGATTGTGCCTCTGCCTTCGGGAGCAGCCTGCTTTCTCTCTCTCTCTCTCTTTTTTTTTTGATTCCTGTGTGATATCGTTCTGGATTCTGAGAATAAGTTGTTACATTGCAACCTCCCAGCAAGGCTGTTAGATTTAAAAAAACATCCAACTTCTCTGTTTGTGTGCTGTGAACACAGCAGTGGAGACACAAGCAGACCCAGAGGCTGTGCTGCACTGCCCTTTGAAGATTTGAAAAGTGATTCACATTGCAAAGGCAAATGTCCTGAAGAGCAGGGCCGGCTCCAGGCACCAGACCAACAAGCAGCTGCTTGCAGCGGTCATCAGTGAGGGGTGGCACATCTGGGTCTTTGGTGGCGGGTCCCTCGGTCCCTCTCAGAGTGAAGGATCAGCCACCAAATTGCTGCCGAAGACTGAAGCAGCGGCAATAGAGCTGCAGATCACGATGGTGGCTTTTTTTTTTTTTTTTTTTTGCTTGCGGCTTGGGGCAGTAAAAGCCCTGAGGCCGGCCCTGCTGAAGAGCTGTGTGTCCTCCAGGTCTCTGGTCCCTTGGATCTTCTGCTTTGAACCCCTGTTCTTGGCACATTCTGCAGTCTCCACCAGCAAACGTTAAATTGCACCTGAGACAGAAATGTAGCTGTGGGAAGGGGCATGGGTGAGCAGCCTGCAGAGCTCAGACGGGCTGCTGAACAGCAGTGCTATTTATGGTGCAGACTCTGAAAACAGATAAGTGCTGTGCTGGGAGAAATCCCCAGCAGCTCTGAAAGCAGCTGGAGGCCTGTCCCCCTGCATATGGCTGAGTTCTAACCTGCTGCACGCACTAAGCAGCACCCCCCTCCCCGCGAGAGAGCTGCAAAGGAGCCTTACAAAGGAGGCTCCGCCCTGTTTGTTGGAGGAAGACCATGGAAGTGAGCAGCTGGCAGGACTGCACTGCTTTCGTGACTCGCAGGCCTCCAGAAAAGCAGCCCCCTGCGCTCCGAGAAGTTCTGTTGGAACCTGCCATGTTAAAGTTGTAACATATTTTATATTTTAAAAGGCAATCTAGGTCCAAGGTTGACGTCTCACCTGAGCCATAACAGAGCAAGGCATAAGTGCCAGGGCCCGCATTTCTGCTGTAAACATGTGAGGCTGAGGAGTTCTGAGAGCGAGGCTGGAATCAGGGCTCCAGTCCTGGAGGGAACCCCCAGGTCCAGTGATGGGGCTCAGCGTGGGTGCACCACCTGGAGCAGGATTGAGGTTTCCACTTGTACTGTAGTGTTCTTTATTGTTATTACACTAGCGCCTTGTGATGGACCAGGGTCCCATGTGCCAGGTGCTGTACAAACACAGAACAAAGACTACTCCAGAGATTACAAGAAAATCACTCTAATTGCAAAGGGGAAGCTAAAAGTCCAGGGGCCTAGGAGGAAGTTCATCATGGCCTCGTGGAAGAAATCCATTCTTGGCATCCAGCTCCGCATCTTTTGGGAATACTTTAGCTGTTCATTGCCTTTGACTCCTCTCTGCTGTCTTCCCCCTGCTTCCTTGCTGTGAGGAACAGCTCCCAACAAGCCCATGAGCGCAAAGAACTAGCGTGCTCTTCAGAGTGTTGCCAATTCTTACTCATGATTCAAGTTCAAGTTTCTCTTCCAACATAAATTAATCCACTGACAATAACGATTGACATCAGCAGTGATTCAGGCCTGCAGTTCAACCTCTGCCTCCTCCTAGGAACAGATGTCCCTGGAGACCTGAATCTCCAGAGACAGCCAAGGGCCACAAGCAGGATAGTTCACCACAGCAGATTGGCCAAAAGCTTAATTATCAAATTAATTCAAATGTATTTGTATTATTAGGGTCATGGCCCCATTGTACTAAGTATTGTAAGAGACAGGCCCGGCCCTAAAGAGTGTACAATCCACACAGGTAGAATCATTCTCTTTTTTACAGATGGGAAACTGAGACACGGAGAGATGTCACAGGGAGTCTGGCAGAACCAGGCCCTGCACTGAGATCTCCTCAGTCCCAATTTAGTGCCTTAACCATTAGACTATTTTCTCTCCCATCTTTACATGCAGCTGAGGTCCCTGGTGGACCCTCCATGTTTTTCACTGAAGACAGACATATTTTAATACTGGCTAAAACCCTCCCTGAGAGCACTGGGCAGGTCATGGGCAAGGCTTTAGCCTGGCTAAGGTAAGTGTGACCCTCTGAGTGGTGTGTGTCTGTACATGGGCTTTGGGCAATGCCTTTCTGCCTATGTAGACGAAGGGCTAAGTGCGTATTTACACTTGGAATGCGCATGGCACTTGGCTCTAGCGTTTGCAGCTGAGCCAAACGCTGCTTTGGGCTCTGCCGACTTGATCCGTTAGATGGAATCACTTGCTATGGTTTGGCAGGAAACAGGAAGCTCAGGGTGTGCATGTGAGATTCACTAAGGCCTTGTCATCCCTGCTAAAAAAAGTGGTACTTGTCACCTTAGAGTGAGCTATCCTCAGGTAAACACAGTGAAGAACAAGCAGGCCTTGACTGAGAGGAAACTCCCCTGCTCAACCCCAGCAGGGGGTGTGGGCAGAGCCAGATTATGACATTTTGAGGCTCTAAACTATGTCAAGTGTAAGAGGCCCTATATTTAAAAAAAAAAAATTATTATTTTCACAGAAAGGTCATTGATATATAAAGACACATGCTTTATATTTGTGTAACCCTTCTGCCCCTCTGAGTTGGCAGCAACAAGGGCCGGGTTCAGTATCCAGGGGTTCCGTTTCAGTAACACAATGCAAAACCGGCTCGAGCCCCCACCCAGTGACCTGGGACACTCACATACCACACCCCCCTGGGCGCCTCTAGGAGGCAATACTTCCCCTCTCGCAAGTACGGAGTCTGAGTGTAGCAAAATCTTTTTAATAAAGGAAGGAATCAATGCGGCATCCCATTGGAGAAACACAACAAACAGGGTCATAACACAAACCATAAACAAAAACCCACCTCCAAGTACGTTTGGCAATGTCCTTTTTCCCCTTAGGGTTTTAAGTCCAATCACCCCAAAGTCCAACAACCCAAAAGTCTCTGGTCAATGCCACCCCAGAGTTCGAGAGTTTATCTGTAGAGGTCCCTCCCCCCAGCCTGGGTAGAAAGGGGCACCTTACGTGGTCCGGGGCCAACTGCCCTGCCTCTCCGTGGGTCCTGCTTCCGCCTTCTCCACGAACTGCTCCGCTTTACCAGCCGCTCCACGCTGCTTCTTCAGCCGTCCTCAGAAACTGCCTTGTAGGTGGGAAATTTCCTGTGCTGTGGAGCAATATTTGGCGCCGGGTTGTTAGGGTTGGCTGGCACATGCAGCCCAGCTTTTGCCAACTCCAGTTCATGTTTTCTCTGTTTTTCCTTCTCTTCATTCTCTTTTTGTTGTTTTTCCATTTCTTTTTGGTGTTTCTCCATGTCTCGGCGGTGGGCCGCCTCTTCTTCTTCTTGCTTCCTTCTGTGGGCCAACTCTTCTTCTGCTTGTTTCCTTCGGTAGGCCACCTCTTCTTCTTCTAGTTTTCTTTTGTGTGCTGCCTCTTTGGCTGCCTGTTCTCTTTGGTAGGCTGCCAGTTTGATGCTTTCTTCCTTTTCTTTCAGCTCCAGTTGTCGCCTGTGTTCAGCTTCTTTGAATTGCTCTTCGGCCTCAATTTTTGCCTTAGAAGTCATGATTCCTGTTTTCTTGTGTTGGGGTGCCCTCCGGTGTTTATCTTCTGAACTGCAGGTTCTCTGTTGCCTCCTGAAGTCTGCCTAGCAACAGTGCCTTTAGCTAATTTTCAATGTTAAGTAAACCTGAAAAACCACTTTATTTGCATGCATATAGTGCTGGTAATGACTCTCAATGGGAGTGCTATTGTGTGACAAAAGACTCTTAATAGCACCTTAATGGTTTCTTGCTTATTATGCAAGCCACAAACTGCCAGAGAGAGCAGAAAAAAAAAATTCTCTCTGGTTCCCTTTTAAAACCAAACTGTTTCTCTCTGCTAAAAAGCCCTTAGCAGAGAAAAGAAAAATATAATATTCCTACTGGCTTCTGGATTCTGTCTATCTCCCAACCGCTGCTACTCATATCATAACCTTAGTCCCAGATTTGGACCTTAGTGTCCAAAATATGGGGGTTAGCATGTGTAATAACCTTAGTCCCAGATTTGGACCTTAGCGTCCAAAATATGGGGGTTAGCATGAAAACCTCCAAGCTTAGTTACCAGCTTGGACCTGGTACCTGCTGCCACCACCCAAAAAATTAGAGTGTTTTGGGGCACTCTGGTCCCTCTGAAAAACCTTCCCTGGGGACCCCAAGACCCAAATCCCTTGAGTCTCACAACAAAGGGAAATAATCCTTTTTCCCTTCCCCCCTCCAGGTGCTCCTGGAGAGATACACAGACACAAGTTCTGTGAATCCAAACAGAGTGAATCTCCCTCTCTGTTCCCAATCCTGGAAACAAAAAGTACTTTCCTATTCCCCCAGAGGGAATGCAAAGTCAGGCTAGCAATCCAACACACAAATCTCCCCGATTCCTTCCTCCCACCAATTCCCTGGTGAGTACAGACTCAATTTCCCTGAAGTAAAGAAAAACTCCAGCAGGTCTTAAAAGAAAGCTTTATATAAAAAGAAAGAAAAATAAGTACAAATGTTCTCTCTGTATTAGATGATACAACACAGGGTCAATTGCTTAAAAGAATATTGAATAAACAGCCTTATTCAAAAAGAATACAAATCAAAGCACTCCAGCAATTATATTCATGCAAATACCAAAGAAAAGAAACCATAGAACTTACTATCTGATCTCTTTGTCCTTACACTTAGAAACAGAAGACTAGAAAGTAGAACTACTTCTCCAAAGCTCAGAGAAAGCAGGCAGCCAGAAAACAAAGACCTTAGACACTCAATTCCCTCCACCCAAAGTTGAAAAAATCCGGTTTCCTGATTGGTCCTCTGGTCAGGTGCTTCAGGTGAAAGAGACATTAACCCTTAGCTATCTGTTTATGACAGCATGAAAACCTCCAAGCTTAGCTACCAGCTTGGACCTGGTACTTGCTGCCACCACCCAAAAAATTAGAGTGTTTTGGGGCACTCTGGTCCCCCTGAAAAGCCTTCCCTGGGGACCCCAAGACCCAAATCCCTTGAGTCTCACAACAAAGGGAAATAATCCTTTTTCCCTTCCCCCCTCCAGGTGCTCCTGGAGAGATACACAGACACAAGCTCTGTGAATCCAAACAGAGTGACTCCCCCTCTCCGTTCCCAGTCCTGGAAACAAAAAGCACTTTCCTCTTCACCCAGAGGAAATGCAAAATCAGGCTAGCAAATTCAACACACACACAGATCTCCCCCTGATTTCTTCCTCCCACCAATTCCCTGGTGAGTACAGACTCAATTTCCCTGAAGTAAAGAAAAACTCCAACAGGTCTTAAAAGAAAGCTTTATATAAAAAAGAAAAAAAATACATACAAATGGTCTCTCTGTATTAAGGTGACGAAATACAGGGTCAATTGCTTAAAAGAATATTGAATAAACAGCCTTATTCAAAAAGACTACAAATCAAAGCACTCCAGCACTTATATTCATGCAAATACCAAAGAAAAGAAACCATATAACTTACTATCTGATCTCTTTGTCCATACACTTAGAAACAGAAGATTAGAAAACAGAACTACTTCTCCAAAGCTCAGAGAAAGCAGGCAGACAGAAAACAAAGACCTCAGACACAAAATTCCCTCCACCCAAAGTTGAAAAAATCCGGTTTCCTGATTGGTCCTCTGGTCAGGTGCTTCAGGTGAAAGAGACATTAACCCTTAGCTATCTGTTTATGACAGGTCCCTCCCCCCAGCCTGGGTAGAAAGGGGCACCTTACGTGGTCCGGGGCCAACTGCCCTGCCTCTCCGTGGGTCCTGCTTCCGCCTTCTCCACGAATTGCTCCGCTTTACCAGCCGCTCCACGCTGCTTCTCCAGCCGTCCTCAGAAACTGCTCCGCTCCACCAGCTGCTCTGCTCCATGAGCTGCTCCAGTTCTCTCTGCAAACTGCTCGACTCCGCTCGCTCTGTGGGCCGCTCCACCCGTCCCACAGCTACTCCGCTCTGCCAGCCACTCCGCTGCCACCAGCTGTCCCGTGATCCGCTCCAGCCGTCCCCACAACTGCTCCACTCCGCCAGCTGCTCTGTTCCACAGTATAGCTTCAGGCTCCCCCACTAGTTAGCACATTACTCAGTGCTCTCAGCTCAGTAATTTTAGCTCTTTAGTGATCTCAACTCTTAGTGATCTCAGCTTAGTAGGGGAGCCCCAGTGCTAGTGCACCATTAGCCCAAAGTGAGTTCAGCTCAGTAACCTGTATTTAGATTCTTGAGGGAATAAAAAAAAAAATCAACTCTGACATTCCACCGTGGAGAGGGTGGAACTGGTGCTTCTGGCTCCACAAGGAGACTGCACCACCAGGCCCCAGCCCCTCCCTCTCAATTCACTGGGTTTTGGAACCCATGTCCCTTGTCTAGCAAGTACCACCCAACTGAGAGTGAGTCATTTGTCACCAAGCAGTCCCACAGCTCGGCAGTCTGGGATAGGGTAGGTGTGCCTATGCAAATACACTCTCTGAAATTCTTTCCACCAGATGTCAGGATAGAGCTTATCCTGACTCTGCTTACATTTGCATATATACAAAGGCAAAGTATTCTAACTAAAATATATCTTGCAATATGCCTGTTTTCATCTGATTAACAGATTTTCATCTGATTTCTTAATCAGTAGATATGAAAACTTTGTATCTACAGCAGCACAAATGCACTTAGTTACACAGACCAGCTTACTTAATGGAAGCAGGACAACCTGCAGTATGTCTGTTTGCACATCACATTAATGTTAATACTGAAATTGAAAACATTGTATTTCATGATTTTTGATGATGTCCTCAGCTGATAAGCGATGGAGTTTGTCACTTCCGCTGCACAGAATGCTTACGGCAGGTAGCTTTTCTTGCAGCATGGTTGTCCGCTGTTCATTCTTGATATATTTCAGTTGCAGAAATGACCTTTCTCCTGAGCAGTTTACCATTAGATTTTTAAAAAGCTGCAAAATTGCTTTTAAAAAACAGGGGAAAAAATTGTATATTATAAATATTGAGACTGATATATCTATACAATGTTTATTAATGTGTGTGTGTGTGTATGTGCATATATATATGCGCATCTGATGAAGTGGGCTGTAGCTTGTGAAAGCTTATGCTCAAATAAATTTGTTAGTCTCTAAAGTGCCACAAGTACTCCTGTTCTTTTTGTGTATTTTTATACTATGGCAAAAGAAAAATCCCAATAATTAACTGTTTCATAGCAACAATTAAATTGCAATAAACATTTGTAAATATATTTTATATGTAGTCTGGATAAACTTTGTATTTCCCTAACAAAATTAAACAGTTTTTCATTTATTCATATGAAAAGAAGGATAATTTTCCTTATTCATGGTGTAAAATATATATACACACACACACACACACACACACATATATACACACACACACCCAAACACACAAACATACATATATTGTGACAAAGTTCCTCCTCTACCTTGGTGGGTCCTGCGCTTATTGGCAGATTTGCTCACCTCAGTGATCTTCCCCTCTTGTGGAACCCACAGGCTGGGTCAGCTCTTCCTTTATCTGATCAGGAGCTGGGAGGCTTGGGGGGAACCTGGGCCCACCCTCTACTCCGGGTTCCAGCCCAGGGCCCTGTGGATCACAGCTGTCTGTAATGCCTCCTGTAACAGCTGCATGACAGCTACAACTCCCTGGGCTACTTCCCCATGGCCTCCTCCAAACACCTTCTTTATCCTCACCACAGGAGGTTCCTCCTGGTGTCTGATAATGCTTGTTCTCCTCAATCCTCCAGCAGTACACTCTCACTCTCACTCTCACTCTCACTCTCACTCTCACTCTCACTCTCACTCTCACTCTTTGCCCTCTTGCTCCCAGCTCCTCTCACACGCTCCTTCTCCTCTGGCTCCTCCCTGCCTGACTGGAGTGAGCTCCTTTTTAAACCCAGGTGCCCTGATTAGCCTGCCTTGATTGGCTGCAGGTGTTCTAATTAAAGTAGCTATCTCCACTGCCTTCTAGAAAGATCTTAATTGGCCCCAGGTGCCTTGATTAACCTGGAGCAACTGCCATTTGGTTACCAGGGTACTAGGGATTTGTTTAGCCTGGGGCTAACATACGTGTTTCTCAGTACTTTACTGTAGCCATCTGGTCTTGCCCCATCACAGGATATATACACATACACAGGCGCACACACACACACACACATTATTATTATTTGTTTATAATAATAAATGTTTATTGCAATTTAATTGTTGCTATGAAACAGTTCATTATTGGGATTTTTCTTTTGCCATAGTATAAAAAGACACAAAAAGAACAGGAGTACTTGTGGCACTTTAGAGACTAACAAATTTATTTGAGCATAAGCTTTCATGAGCTACAGCCCACTTCATCAGATGCATAGACTGGAACATATAGTAGGAAGATGTATATACATAGAGAGAACATGAAAAAGTAGAAGTAGTCATACCAACTGTAAGAGGCTAATTAAGTAAGATGAGCTGTTATCAACAGGAGAGAAACAACTTTTGTAGTGATAATCAAGATAGCCCATTTTAGACAGTTGACAAGAAGGTGTGAGGATACTTAACATGGGGAAATAAATTCAATATGCGTTACTATATGTTCCATTCTATGCATCTGATGAAGTGGGCTGTAGCCCACGAAAGCTTATGACCAAATAAATGTGTTAGTTCCTAAGGTGCCACAGGTACTCCTGTTCTTTTTGCAGATGCAGACTAACACAGCTACTACTCTGAAACCTAGAAACGTACAATGTATTATACATATGATATGTGATTTATAAGTATATATAAGAATTTGTACATAGCATACTACCTATAATAAAATATTATCTTGTGCGTTCCAAACCCGCTGAGCAGAAAATTTATCTTTTTTCTAGGCAGACATCTCCCTTTCTGTTTGCTTCTCTGTCCTCTGTCTCCCCTAGGACCACTAATTAATCTCGAGTAAACACCTCAGACACATAGAGTGACAACAAACTGACGGAGGGAAGCCAACACAGATTTATCCTCCTCACGATCCACTTGACCCAAGTCCATAAGACGATCACCTGCAAACTCAGTCATTTGAAGCATGGATAGCGCATGACGCAGAAAGCAGAGTGCGCACTAAAATACACAATTGTATGTATGTACAGATCAAAAGAAGAAAACATACGAACACTTAAGCAAAGGAAGAAAAACAGGAGTGAAAGCACTAAAAGACTGAGCATGCTGGACCGTAAACAAAAGATGGCAGCCTTCCAGTTATTACCAGCCAGGGGGGATGCTATACATGACGTCATTCCTAGGACGAGTCTCACACAAGTATGAGTTTGGCGGGATTGCTTCATGACACTGCCATCTCTGACCTCACATTTTTCCTGATTTTATCAGCAGTAAGATTATTTATTTATTTATTTTATTTAAATGTTATGAAGGCTCTGTCAGAATTTTACCAGTAGCAGCTGGCCAACAAAATGCTGCTTTAGGAGACTGATAGCAGATTTAGTTGTAAAAATACTAATTTTACAAGTGCAATTATTGTTTTTTCTCAGCCCTGGCCTCCCGCCTGTCAATAATGAATAACTAGTGAAAGGTAAGGGTAAGGTAAGGGTATTCATGTAGCCTGATGTGTATATTTTTGACATATGTGAATGAAAATGTGTTTTTACCTCAGGATGGCTCATCACAAGTGGTAGTTACCGTGAGGTAAACAACGCACATTTTTTAGCAGCAAGCTAAAGCCCCAAACCCCACTTTGCAAAGACCACCCACTCAGGTTTTGAGATCTTTATTTTTACTGCTGCTCACTATGCAGGGAAGGGTTATATGGGCCCTGCTCCTGGTCGCTTTGCAGGAGTTCTGCCACTGGCTTCACCAAAGCAGGATCGGGCACATGCAAAAACACAATTATCCCACTGGATCCCAGAAGAGTATGTTTTATGTTACTAATAAACTTGATTCAGTTTTGCCTTCTGTGAGGGCACAGCTTCATCAAAACTTGCAGCTGCGAGCAGGGAGGCCCCGGGGTTGTAAATGTAACAAAGTGTTGCAGTTTGATTTATAAAAGCTTGTTTTGCGTACACACTAGCTGAGATCGAATTAAAAAATGATGCTGGAGAAGGGGTCCCAGAGGAGCCAAAGTAAAATAGGTGTGCAGCTCCTTTGTGAGTCGGTGTGGAGAAGACATTTTTTCCTTAGTGTTCAGTGCAGCAGAGAACAAGAGTGCTCATTGAATGGAGATAAGCGAGTCCCTAAATCTGAGGCCAGAACAGAGGGACATGTGGACTTTTCCCTGCTGCAGGCAGCCTGGATTATTGTGATTGCAAATAACCACAGTGCTTGGCCGTCTCTGGTTTTAATGATTTGCTTGGTACCCAGAGAACAACATAACAGGAATTTGGCCAGACTAGCTCACTACATAATCAGATTTTGCTATGTGATCCCTAAAATCATAGGATAATGCTGACTCTGTTGGCCTGAGTGTGATCAAAGTGGAGATATATGTATCTCATAGAACTGAAAGAGTCCCCGAAAGGGTCTTGCAGTCCAGCCCCCTGCCTTCACTAGCAGGACCAAGTACTGATTTTGCCCCAGATCCCTAAGGGTCCCCCTCAAGGGCTGAACTCACAACCCTGGATTATCAGGCCAATGCTCAAACCACTGAGCTATCCCTTCCCCCCATGACTAAAAAGCTGCCACAGGGAGGCATGTTTATATATTTGTTGTTTCTTTTCCCAAGAAAGCTCAGCTCAAAGGCAGCGTCTTTCTTCCAGGGCGAGGCTTGCTTTTGCTCATCTATACAGTGGGATTGACTGATGTGCAAGGAGACCCCTAGACACTGCAAGAAAAGACCCATGGCTGGCCTGGGCCAGCTGCCTGGGGCTGGGGCTGCAAGGCTACGAATTGCAGTGTAGACATTCAGGCTCTGGACCCTATGAGTGGCTTCCCTAAGGTCACTTAGTGAGTCAACACACCTGTAACCCCTACTGGCTCCTGCTCCTTGGGCCTCAGATCCTAAACTCTGCAGTCTCATGATCAGCAGTTACAGCCGAGATAATAGCTCTGTCTGAGCCATTGGGTGGAGCAGCATGAGAGATGATTCAGCTGTGCCAGGTAATGAACGGCCCAAGAGAAGCTGGCAAGCAGAGGCGGCCGTTTGACTGTTGGCTTGCTGTGCTCGTTTTCCGGGGGCTGAGGCCCTCTGCACTAGTTGCTTCACTGTGCCTGGCTCCTTTGATAGCTCTTGGGCAGAAATCTGCCCTTCAGAAATGCTCAGCGATCAGTTTGTTTGTCTGCTCTTGGCTGTCTCCCGGCCGTCTGTCAGATGACATGTGTGCTATAATCCTTCGCCTTGTTCGCCCCTCAGCTGTGGTGGCAAGGGCCAGATGTGGCTGAGAATAGCAAGTCTTGTCAGAGATATTATTTGGGTGGCACCATTCCATGAATGAAGCTGAGCCTTCCTGTTGAGGCGACACTTGCAGCATGAGCTAATTGAACCCTTCCTCCTGCCACACCCGTGGGCTGAAGCAAACGCCTTTGTAAAAGGGAAAGTAGCAGTTGCTGCTTTGAATGCTGGCAATGAAGCAAAAAGTTGGTATCAGTCCTTCTCCACAGAGTGAATGAAGAGCCCCCAGACTCCTGAGCTGGGTTGCTGCTGCATGGAGGGATATGTCCCTGCCCTGCTCCAGGACCACCCAGAGGATTCAGGGGGCCTGGGGTCTTTGGCGGCTGGTGGCAATTCGGCAGCGGGGGGCCCCTAAGACCTAGCACTTTGGCAGTGGGTCCCAAGGCAGAAGGACCCCCCACTGCGGGTTTTTGGGGCACTTCAGAGGCGGGTCCCAGAGTGGAAGGATCCCCTGCCGCCAAATTGCCGCTGAAGCCCTGGAGCAGAAGAAGCTCCAGGGGTCCGTGAGAGTTTTCCAGGCCCCCCTGGAGCAAGTGAAGGACCCTGCTCCAGGGGCCCCAAAAAAATCTTGTGGGGGCCCCTGCGGGACCCGGGGCCTGTGGCAAATTGCCCCACTTGTCCTCCCACTCTGGGCGGCCCTGCCCTGCCCTCCAGTGTGATCAAGCCCTCGCCTTGTAGGGCATGAAACTGAAGTGACAAATGTTCCCAGCAGTGCTCAGCTCCCAGGGTCAGATTGTGAATCTGGTGCTCACCCTCGACAGGGACTTGTCTCTGACAGCACATGCTTGTCTTCCTCATGCCTGTTGTGACAAACACGCCCACCTCACCATGCCAAATTTAGGTCCCCTCCTCCCCAAAGCATGCATATGTCCTCCTGGAGACACAGGGATTATAAAAGAAACCCAACCAATCTGCATCTGTCCCCCTCAGAATGCAGTTCCTCCTGGAGCCTCTAGGGCTGCTCCACATACCAGCCAGGTATCTGACCAAAGGCTCATGGGGAAAAAAAGGTAGCACCAAAGGATGCTTTTCATATGTGTTTGTGTAGCTATGTCATCCTGTGTCCTCTCACAAAGGATGTGAATCTGCTGCAAAGCCTGGCTCTTTAGCTCAAGCTGGAGATAACTGTGCTTCCACCTTTACAGGTCCCTTGTTCTTCTAGCCCTGATGGCTGCTAATCCATGTGCACATGTGTTTTGCTGCAGGAAAGATCTGTCCAACAAGGTGCTTCTTGAGCCAGCAGGCCCACTGAGCAATCCCAGCAAAGGTGCTGGAATGTGAGATGGTATCTGAGCAGAAAAAATATCAGTCCTGTTTACCTTTGAACCATTCTGGTTTGTTTTTGCTCAGGTGGCTAAATCTTCCCTGTGCCCATCTCTGCTATTCATCCCTGCTGGGCAATTCAGTCCATTTCCTGCAAAACGCTGCTATGGCTCAGTGATTAAGGTAAGTTGCTCTTGTGAGCAATTTAGTTCCACCCTCAATTTTCCACAGAATATTGTTTTAGGATTTATTGTGGCATTTTCTGGCTTAAGTGCGGTATTGATTGGTTTGTTTCACAATAACTGCCTACAGGGTGACTAGTGGATTCTCGAGCACATCCATTCTATAGTTACGATGGCTCAGTACTGTGTGTCTGGGAGATGTTCCTGCACAGGGAGATCTAGAGGCAGACTACTTCTCAGCAGTTTGGCGAGAAAGGCCCATCAGCTGTTAGTATCCCCCCTGGATGTTTATGAGAGAGGAAGCAGGCTTGCTCTTAAGCAGGAGCTTAAATAGCTGTACCCTAGGGCTGGTGGCAGTGCTGAAACAACAGGAATGCAAAGTTAAGGTGATGACACTTCCCATGTAACCTTAACCCTGCCCAAAGGAACTAGGAATAGCACAATATCTTCCCCGCTCTAACAAAACAGAGGCCATTTTCTCTGTACCCACTGTTCCAGGAGTGCTCTGTAAAAGAGAGAAGCCGGTACCTAGGTAAAGAGCTAGGTAATCAACTGCCAGTGGGTGGTGCTCAGGACTATGCAGCCCTGTTCTCAGGTTTTACAGGACCCGTAAAACTTCTTGTTCTTGGCTTGTAGAGTGCACCTGCTCTCAATGCAGCTCTTAACACCCACCTCAACTCCAGTTCATACAGTCCAACAGGAGCTTCACAATTAAGGTGCAGTTGTACCACAGGGGGTGGAATTTGGGTTGAGCAGCTGTGCATGTGGAAAAAGTCGCCTTCGCCTTGCATGGTCCAGTGT
Source organism: Gopherus flavomarginatus (assembly GCF_025201925.1). NCBI lineage: Eukaryota > Metazoa > Chordata > Testudines > Testudinidae > Gopherus > Gopherus flavomarginatus. The sequence continues at coordinate 155,295,372 of NC_066621.1, forward strand.
CTCTTTTTTCTGACCGTGACCGGAATACTTTTGTAATAGGCATACTTGGGGGGGCGGGGAAGGGACTCTAATTCTGCATCTTCTGGTTTCTCATTGCGCCGAGTTGTGGGAATTCAGTGTGTGCATTCAGGAAGAGCCCAAGGTACTGCCAAGGGTCTGCCGTCATAACTCTGCCAGAATGGTTTTGATGGGAGAGTACGTTTTTATGTAGTAAATATTTTTAATCTCCTTTTGTTTTTTAATCACTGCCGATGAGCCCTCAGCATAATATCAAATACAGTATATCTAATACCCAGCAGCTGGCCATGGTGTCTACGTATCTCAGGAGAGCTCTTTCCTGCTTAAATAGAAACGCTTCCTTGGCTTGCTTGCTTTTTCTGAATGCTGCCCCAGAGGGCATTTTCTTCTTTCACTCATAACTGCTGTTCTGTGCCAGCTAGAGTGGCTCTCAACACTCAATTGAAGGGGACAAATAAGCAGGCTGGTGTCATAACTGTCCTACTCAGATCTGAACCTTAGAGTTCAGAACATGAGAAGCTAGCATGAAACCTCCAAACTTAATTACCAGCTTGGATCTGATATCGCTGCCACCAGCCAGAATTCCAGTGTCTGGCTGACTCTGGTCTCCCCAAAACCTTCCCTGGGGAACCCCCAAGACTCAGATGCCCTGAGTCTCACCACAAAGGGAAATAACCCACTTCCCTTCTCCCTCTTCCCCTCCAGGTGTTCCCTCCCTGGGTTCCTGGAGAGCTATACAGATTCAAGCTCCATGAATCTAAACAAAGGGATTCCACCCTCTTTACCTCCTCCCAGATTTCCCTGCCCTGGGTACTCTGGGAGATTCCCTGCTTCAAGTCCTTGAAACACAAGTACCGAGAGATCTAATCTCTCTCCCCCCTCACCCAGAGGGTATGCAAAGTCAGGCTTAGTAAATCTAACACAAAGAGATTTTCCCCCTCCCTTCATTTCTTAGCCTTAACCAGTGAAAAACACTCAAACAGGTCTTAAAAAGAAAGCTTTATATAAAAAGAAAGAAAAAGGACATAAAATGGTCTCTGTATCAAGGTGACAATATACAGGGTCAATTGCTTAAAGGAAAAAATGAATAAACAGCCTTATCCAAAAAGAATACAATTTAACACATTCCAGCAACTACACACATGTAAATACAAAAAAACAATATAAACCTATTGTCTTCCTATCCTTGTACTTACAACTTGGAAACAGAAGATTAGAAGCCTGGAGATTCCTGTGGTCACTCTCAGAGCCCAGAAAAAGAACAGACCAAGAACAAAGGACTCACACCCAGATTTGAAAACTTCCCTCCACTCAGATTTGAAAAAGTCTTGTTTCCTGATTGGTCCTCTGGTCAGGTGTTGTTTGTTACCCCTTTCCAGGTGTGAGAGACATTAACCCTTAGCTATCTGTTTATGACAGCTGGTACCAGGGTCTGAGTGAGGGAAGATATCAGTGTCTTAAGGGCCTAACTGGCTCCTACTACTTCAGTTGACTCCTTGTTCTCCTCAAGTGGGTTTAGAGATGCAGCAGGAAACAGGAAGCTCCCTGAGAAGCAGGAGGAGGCATTTAAAGAACTTTAGCTCTGCAGTCCCTTGGAAATCCCAGGGGGTCTCCACCTTCTGTCCTAGGGCATCCAACTCGCCTCTGCAAAGAAAAAGGTGAATGGATAAGGGTAACTCAATATAGTGCATGTCTGCCTCTTACCCTGCCTTCATATCAGGGCGGGTGGGTAAGCTTGTACTGCTACTGCCGTCCTTGTGTGGCAGAGCACTGCCATCTCCAGGGCTATTCAGGCAAGGCCGGTCTCTTCAGGACACAGCCTGTCTCTCTTGACGTGTGGGGGCGTCTGCCCTGGAGCTGGAAGATGCTAGCTCTGAGCGAGCTGGTATGCTAAAAATACAAGTGTTGCTGCGGTGGTGCGAGCAGTGGGATGGAACCGCTGTTCCACTACCGTCCTGCCTGAGATCATAGGGACGTACCTGAGTGGCTAGCCCTGCTCGCGCTGTCTTGGCAACACTTCTATTTTTAGTGTACCCGCTCAAGCAGAGCTAGCCTGGGTATGTCAACCCGAGCTGGGAATTGCACCTCCAGCACACTGTGTGCACAGTACACTGAGATCCCGATCCCAGCTGTGGCCTGTAAATGCCACCACGGTAATCATAATCTAACAACGAGCTTTCCACCACCACTAAATTCACATGATGGAACAACCTTTAGAATTAGAGCCCCATGTAGAGAGAGACGAATCTCCATTTTGGAGATTCATTGTGAGGATAAATGCACACTACTGTATTAGTTCTTGATTGTAAACACCTCGCTCTCTATCTGCCCCAATGGGCCTCCTCCCACCCAGACACTAGACATTCAGTTAATCTAACCTTTCCTAAGAATAACGCAAGGCCGTTCAATTGCCTGCCAGGCCGCTGAGTCATCTCTCGAGGACAGGGCTGCAGTCTGATTTGTTTCAGCTTTCAACAAATTGTTAATAGCCAAGAAATCCTCCAGGAGCCATTGGACTCTAGTAAAGCTTTCTATCAAGCTGTGCAGTGGTAAAGGAGGAAGAGGCAGGGCCGAGGAGAGTGGGGGGAAGCCGGTACAAATTACCGGGGCCCGGCGGTCCTGAAGGGGGCCCGGGGCCTGGCTTCCCCGGCTTCGTCGGCCCTGTTTAGCCAGTCCGCTCTTGCTGGGGAGCCCGAAAAAAAATTTTCATCATGGCCCGAACTCACTCTTGGCAGCCCTGGGAAGAGGGGGCAAGAGGGAGTTTTGTATAACTCTGCACCTGGTAGGGTAGAATCAGACACAATCGTCCTGGGTTTCTGGCATTCTGTCCCATCTGGATAGTGTACTCCAGGGAGATCATGAATTAAGCAGAATAGTTCTGCATTTTTAAAGCCTTTGCTCACTATATTCTGCCTGCCGAATTCTGGGAACCTGCTGGGAGAAGGGATGGTCTTGTGACTATGGCACTACAATTCAGTTCCTGATGCTGCTGCAAACTACCTGTGAGACGCTGAGAATCTCCCATAATCTCTGTGTGCCTCGATTCCCTGTCAGGAAAGTGGGACTAATGATGCTTCCTTTGTGTGCCTCATCTCTTTAGACTGTAAGCTCTTGGGGACTGATACTTGACTGTGTATGCACGGCATCCAGCACAGTGGGGTGGGATGCTCCTCTTGGCTGGAGCCTCTCGTCACTTTCACAATACAAATAATGAATGGTAAAATGAAAATGCAATTTAGGGGTGGCAAAGTGTATGGGGGGGGTTGCATGTTGGAGCATTTGCACAGAAATTTCTTCTTTCGGGTATGGCTTTAACCAGAAAGGATGTTTTGATTAAAGCAAACAAACCTTGTCCTTACTCATTACTTTTTAAACCTCTGCTGTTTGGGTGATTCAACCTTCACTCCGGGGCTTCTCTTTGCAAGGTGCTGAGCACCCTCAGGTCCCAGTGACATCAGTGCAGATCAGACCTTAGGCCTTTCCCTCTCGCCCAAGCCAGGAGGCCAATTATCAGGGGGATTCTCAGGTCTTGCTGAAATTTACAAGCAGAAGGTTGATGCTCGAGTGTGGCAGCTGTCCCACAGTGAAAGGAGTTCTCAGTGCCCTTCACTTTACTGCATGTTGCAGTGTTGCTGGCCATAGTTTAGTTTCTGTGCATTTCAGTTCCTGGAAATTTGCACTTATGGGCCAGTGGATTCCTTCACAGTCGTCACGCCTCTTTTTAGCTGGAAATTCAGGTGATTTGACTGTTGACAGTATGTGGAAAAAGGGGACGGATAAGCAAAGTGGCCTACTTAGAATACCAGCCCTTAATGAGGAAATGTCCATGTCTCAAGAAGTTAGAGAAGGATCTCAGATTTGTTCTAGGGGAAAAGTTGGAATCTGAGCCCTGAGCTTTTGGAAGATTCAGAATTCTGGGGCATGTTACTTCACTGTGAGGTTGAAGTAGGAGCAGGGGCGGCTCCAGGCCCCTGCACACCAAGCGCATGCTTGGGGCGACAAGCCACCGGGAGCGCTCTGCCGACGCCGGGAGGGTGGCAGGCAGGCTGCCCTCATCGGCTTGCCTGCGGAGGGTCCACTGGTCCCGCAGCTTCGGCAGACCCTCAGCAGCAAACTGCTGGAGGCAGCCTGCCTGCTGCGCTTGGGGCAGCAAAATCCCTAGAGCCGCTCCTGAGTAGGAGGGTTCTAATGAGCCACCAGGGGCATACATGCTTTTTTTAATATTCCCCAGGGCAGGCATGCAGTGATGCAGCACTGAAATACACGTGCTGTAGCAAAGGAGCCCAGCAGCCTTTTGTACTAATCCAGGATCAGCACTCGCAAAGCATTAGAAGAGAGCTCTATTATCACTCAGCATTCGAAGGAAATCCTGAAGAACATTACGTTCAAAACCACTGTTCTCTAGGACCTAGGATGACTGTTGTGTTTCATGCTTAGCATATGCCTCTTCTGTGACGCTGACATTCTTCTGGTGAAAACTAATCTGATTGGTTAGCCATGTGTCTTGAGAAAGCTTGGCTCTTTTGACATGGTAGGGTCCTTGGGTTCTGTTTTGGGTAAAATGAAGCTGGAATTAACCCATGCGGTTTGTGATGGGAAAATCTCCAGTTCCCAGCAAACTAGATGCTGCTAGTTTGTCTTCTGCTCTTTACATAAAAGAAGTGGTTAAATATTAATTAAAATGACTTTACAAAAATGCCTCTGTGTCAATGTCATGACATCAGGCTTGCTAGGAAGCTGCAGAACTAGAGAACTGCAGTTATAACAACTTGATTACATGGACATGGAGAAGGCGGAAGAGCCTCAGACTAACATTTTTAATTATCATCGTCTTCATCAACAGATCCATATTAAGTGGCAGGACAAGATCAATCATGAGAATATTCATGGACGAACCCAGCAGCCACCTCCGTCAGCCCTGGTTCAGTTTCGGTGGCTTTCTTAGTATGGCAAATTATTAGAATAGAAGACCAACAAATTCTGAAGTGCGTATCCCAAGGAGTGCTGTTTCACGGATGGCGATCACAGACACCAAAAGCTTCAGTGGTGAGATAAGGTCACCAGTGATGGACACAAACTGAATATTCAGCCAGACCACCTTAAGATCTAGCTAAATATCAATCCAGATGATGTTCCGTCTGTAAGGAGACTACATCTCTTTGGGATTTGCCATGATGAGGATGGTGATGATTTCTGTAAAGAATGAACCTTGCTTCCATACCAGCCAGGCTACTACATGGGTCTATCCCATGCAGTGACTGGTCCAAAGGATTAGTGCACTATGCTTTCTTGCAGTGGGCTTTCTCCATTGTCTCATAGTCCCTCTCCTAACAACGTTGCATTTTAAATTCAAGGAGTCTCCTATTTGCTATAGCTCCATAAGGAAATGTGGTGCAATGCAGAACAGATAAAAGACAAATTGCTAGCCCCAAAGTACTTGTTTGTTTTTTTTTAAAGTTCAGCCTCCCTGTTGTGCTTGCCAATAACTGGGGGGCACAATTGTGGGGAGCAGTTCGAGGAAGCAAGTGAGGGGATGTAGACCTCTCACTACCCGATGCCTCTGACCCCCCACCCCCACCCCAATCAGGTACAGACACCGCCGGCATGTCCTCGTTTGCACCCACAAATAATTATTGCACCTACTGTTGTTTTGCAGGTGCACAAAACAAGGCTGGTTTAAGACCTCTTTAAAACAAAACAGGCCCTGTGGTAAGTGTGTGGCTAATCCTGTCTATGTCTCATTTGTGATGATAGACTCGAGATGCTCACGGGCACAGCTCTTTTGTAAGGTCCACCAAGATGAGGCACCAGATCCATATTCTGGTCACCTTGGCCAGATCCTCAAAGAGATTTTGGTGCCTAAATCCCATGGATTTCAATGAGAATAAGGCTCCTACATACAGAGCTCTGGTGCTTTACTTATCACCAGTCATTTGCTTGTCTATTTAGACTGAAAGCTCCATGGAGTTGAGACTGTCTCCTCTATCTTCTCTGCAGCACTGTGAACCCTCAGCAAGCAATAAATTGGCTTCTATAATGAAAGCTTTATTATCACAGTCAGCTGACTAAGGTTTCTCTGGCTAATTTGTCAGGGAAGAGGTCAGAGGCCATAGACCTCCCAGGTTGAAAGGATTTGCTCATGCTGCCTGTGTGATCAGTACATACAAACATGACCCAGCAAAGCTATAAATCCCCATATGTGTGTCATGCCTCCAGGCAGCTCACACAGGATCACATCCTGTAACAGCAGGGCCATTCTTACCTTGAGTGTCCCAATGCTCCATGGACTCTTCATAGGCCCATGCAGCTGACCTTTCAGAGACAATGTGCCATCCATCTGGGGCACTTCAGGGACTAGCTAGAGTCGCTGAGGGCAAAGGAAGTGTAGGCTTTGACCTGACTAGTTTTTGAGTGATAACGCTGAGGCTGCTGTTAATGACTGAATCATGCCCCGCGGAATGGCTCCTCTTGTGTACTTTGCATGGCCGGAAATCTCTTGCAGCTGTACCCCAGGGTGCTACCTAAATGGAAGGAAAAGGCCCTGAACCAGCTTGACCACACAGAGATGCTCAAACAAGGCTTGAGAAAACATACCAAGCATCTTGCCAAGTCCGGTGTGCAAATAGGATGAGGTCCATGGCAGGTTTAAGTCACCCAATTGGTATTCACCGAACTGATACCCTCCCCTTGAGCTGACCTTCATGAAAGGATGGGGGACTCTTTTTTTCAGATGGCTGAACTGAGCCTGAGCTTTTTCTCTCTCAAGCTATATGGAGCACAACCAAGCTTTTCCTCAACATCAGGCACAGCTTTACCAAGCCAGTCGTTCCCCTTGAAGGGACTGGTTAACTGTGGCGTGTTCAAGAGGCTGATTCCCACCAGAATTCTGTGGTAACTGGTGGACATCAGTTCTGGTTGCTGAATTGTACTGCTATAATATCATGCTCCTGCTAGGCTCCTCGGGGCTTTCTCCCTTTAGATAGCAATGTAAGATTCGTCCTTTTCAGCAAGGCTTCTCCTAAGGATGGTGCGGGGAAACGGCTCCATTTGAGTTCTTATGCAAAAGTCCTTCAAGGCCTGATCCAAACACCACTGGAGCCAATGGGCACCTTTCTGTTGACTTTAAGAGACTTTGGATCGGGCCCTAAGCCATGAGGATTGTACTGACACTTAACATGGTTCTATACAAATTATTTTCCAATCCCATGGAATTTAGTAGCCATTGAGGGGAGTTTTCTATAGCAGGGATCTCATTCTTCACTCCGTTCTGCAGGGTGGTCCTATAGAGAAAAGATCTAAGGACTTTTTCATGAGAAAGGAAATAAATCAACTAGATTTGATCCCTCTAAAGTAAGTAGCCTGTGGGGAAAGGGAGGAGAGCTTTGTTCCTTCACTTTGAAGCAATTGATGTACCTATGAATTGATGCCGTGACATCTGGTTGGTGCAGAAAGGGGATCTTGTTCCACAATTCTGTCCTTTTCGTACAACCTCCTTTAGCTGGATGACTTCACTTCGGCACGGGTAGCGCTCTCTCTCTTCTCTCTCTCTCTCTCCTGAGGATTTGAATTGATTTGCAACATCTTAGCAAATGTACCTCTCAGGTCTTCTCCCTCCTCTGGGGCCACCTGCTGCCATTGCTTGAGAATCTGCAGACATGCCAGCTGCAGAGGATGTACAAGCAAGTGAGCTGCTCTTTGGAGCAGTACAGGAAAAATCGGAGCAAGCAGACCATGTTCTCTGCTACCCAACCTCTGCCTATCTACTGGGCACTAACAGGAGCTGCTATGTATTTCTCCATGTCTGTCCCAATTCTGCAAACGCTTGGGAATGTGCGTATCTATAAACACGTGAACAACCCCACTGAAGTCTCAGGGAACTAGTCATAAACCACTGGATGGATTCTCTGGCTTGTGCTATGCAGAAGGTCAAACTGGATGATCATAATGGTCCTTTTGGCCAGGGAACCTATTAACCGCTATATGCGAAATTGTGTATGTGCCTAAATGTCTGGAGGATCTGGGCTACCGAAAGTAGCGAGTGCATCTGAAGCCCATGACGCTTGCCCTCTGGGGTGCCGGAACAGAGAGGGCCAGGGAGCCAGGGCCCTCCCACTTTTCGCTGGCCAAGTGGGGCGGGGGGACAGAGAGGAAGGAGTAGGGTAGGACCTCAGAGGAAGGGGTGGTACGGGGGGGAAGGGCATGGTTCGAGTGCTGGTGACCCCCTCACGTTTAGGCCATTTCTGCTGCTCCTGCTTACCCTAACTGATGAAAGAAAGGCTTTAGTCTTTGCCCATGTGGAAAATACATGCTGGGCTACTCAGTGACCCACATCCAGCCAGAAGACGTTATGTGGTCGAGTATTGTCGAGCTACTCCCTGGCACACTGTGCACTCAGCTGGGCAAAGATATTTCAGCAGGCCTGCCCCACGAACCCATTCCTGCGCGGTGGAGGGGCTGCCCAATGGGTCTATGAGTGACACCTGCAGAATCTTCCTAGAAACTCCTTTTTTTATCAGTGGGCCTGAGCCAGACCTTCACCCTCCTATCGCCCCACACCTGGGACATTAGCAACTTTGCAGGAACCGGGATTTTCCAAAGGCTGCAGTAAGCAGCAGGCACTGGCCCTGATTTGAAGGCTTGTTTTTGTGGATTCAAAAACTGCAGTTTACTTGACTTGAGCAGAACCCAGCCACTCTGAGTTTGGGCTAACATGGTTTGAAGATAATGTGTTATTTACTAGCCCAATGCACAGAATGGGACTGACCACAGGCAGCCTAGCTCATGTAAACATACACGTGGTCCATATGTGTTTGCCATACTGTGTTCACAGACTCCAGCCCAGGGGAATCCCTGGAAGGCCTGGTGCTTCTGTTTTCCTGTGGGCAGAGACACAGACACCTTACCCAGAGGGGATCTGCAGGGGCATCTGTTACAATTGCTCTGTTATGAGAGGAAATCCAGCCCAACCGCTTTCCCCTTGGCACAGCCCCGTCAGGTTCAGGCTCACCCCTGCTATCTCGGAATAATGTGCACTGGCTACAAATCTATCCATGGGGGAAAAAGGGGGTCACATGGTTGCAGAGCAAAAGGTCATTTTCACACACTGCTGATGCACGTCTCTGAGGATCTTGGGACTGGGCTGCAGCTGCTTCTGCCACTCGTGAGCATGAGATCAGACCCAGGTGCAGCATCGGGGCCCAGAAACAAGAGCGTGACGTGATTTTACTGCCCTGCTCCATGCGAGCAGTTTAACTCTGAGGATGGTGTGAAACCAACAGCTTTAAATAGGAAGCTTTGTCCAGATCCCTCAGAGGTCTACGATGTTTCAGGTGTTCATATTAAACAAAGATTCCTCTCTCTCCTCCCCATTCTCTGACTAACCGTTGTCTGCCTCACTCCGAATGTCTGCAGCACCGTCTGCCAAGCTGGCCCTGAGGAAATGAAGAGTCAGATCTCACTCCAGGCGCCGTCATGCACTAGACATTTCCTTTTGGCCGTGCCCTGACAGCTCAGTGTAAGAATGCTGTGTGGAATGCTTTAATGTGGAGCTCCGTTACCACTTCCCCCAGGCCTTCAGAAATCAAATGTTCCGTCTTTAAATAGTTATCCTGGACGAGCATAAAGGAAAAAGAACAAGTGGATTCCTGCGTTTGCTATCAGAGGAGACTGAGGAGACCTACTTGGTCTCCTAGGCCCTCCCTCAGCCAGAGCTGATTGGTTTCTTACAGAACATTTTCACATGCTTTGTCCAGTCTAGTTTTATTGGCCCAAGCGATGGGGCTCCTACTCCTCCCTCCCATTTCAGCAGAGAATTCAAAAAGTGAAACATTTGGAGAACTAAGGTGGGATTTTCCAAGTCACCCAGTGTTGGCCTAACGCTGATTCCCCCTGAAGCCAGGCCTGCACTGAGCACTTGGGAACTCCATCCTAACTTAATTTGCATGGATGTGGATCCCAAGGGAGAAGAAGAGTCCACGAAAGAGATGGCAAATTCATCTGCCAGCTGACCTGCAGGGACAGTTCATCTGCCAATCAGGACACAGGTAGCTCTGTTGAACAGTGAGAATAGACTTGTGACCATCCCGCTTTGCACATGCATCCTGCAGAACCTTTGGGAAATGCTTAACAAATCACAGCCTCCCCCTGCAGTTTTGCATTCCCCCTCTTGACTATTTCTCTGCAAGCCCCATGCACTGTAATTTCTACCATTAACTAGATAGCAGGGGAGTGTTCAGAGCTGGGGGCTTGGTTCAGCCCCATCTTTGCTATTTTGAAGCTGTGCAGAGTATTTGTGGGTGCAGGTAAACGAGTGAGGTGTTCTGTTACTGCACCCATTTGCTATGAGTGTGCATAAGAAGGGGTCTGAGTGTGACAAGAAGGGGTGAGAGCTTGACAACGTTCGTTATAATATGGGAGCCTCATTAGGTGTAGGCAGGCATCCATCTCTGCTCATTACAGCAGGGAAACGAAGGGTGCCTGGAGTCACATGTGTAGACCAATAAAGACAAACACTTGTTTGTCTGGGGCTTTAGCCATTTCCCGTTCGGTGCCGGACTTCATAAAAGTTCATTGTCTGTATGGATCCAGGTACGTCCAATCTAGATTGGTCCTACCCTCTGTCTGCGATTGATGCTCAGTATAACTGAATTGAGTTGTCTGGTCAACGATTCTCTCTCTCTCTCTCTCCCTCCCCATATATACACACACCCACATACACCCCTTTATCTATCTAATATGGAGGCACTAGTCACGTTGAGAACCTCTGTCTTATGACAAATTCCCTTTCTCATGGTGATTGGAATCCTTGTGGGTTGTATTAGGGAATATTCATTGTTGGGTACCACTGTAGCAAAAAGGCCTGTTTTTCTGACCCCAAGGGAAGTGGAGAAAGGAGAGAGAACAGAAGGGAAGAACCCCTCTGGATGCTCAGATTGCAGGCTGAGTTTATAGGGCTCCCAGTTTGGGGGGAGGAGTCCCAATCCATGGGTGCAGCCAAACTACGTTGAGCCCAGGAGCCAATGGGGGGACAAAGGTTGTGATTTCCAATAATGGACTCAGCAGCCGGTGCTGGTTTAGCACAATTTGGACCAGCCTGCTCTAAATCATGGCAGTGGGTAAGATCCCCCAAAAGATGCAGGCTCCAGCACACTCCCTTTGCTAGGCCAGGTGGAGATCGCTGGAGTGCAGCCAGGCTCTGCTGCTTCTTCCTTGGCCTCAAACATGCCCCGTACTCCAGGGGTGTGATGGGAGATCTTAGAGTCACTACAACTCTGTACCTCTCAGGGATCCCCCCGCCCCCTAGGAATCTCCAGATAGCCAGTCAAGCTAGCTTTCCATCCTCTTTCCACCACAGGAGCGATGGGGCCGAGGATCCAGCCCACACTGTCTTGCTCTAAGAAATTTCTGATGTAACAATGAAAAACTGCACCATAACACACCTAAGCTCCCCTTCCACTGCATGCACAGCTACTTCCACATTAGCAGTGCCCTGCCCTGCGGTTGCTAGGTATCACAGAGAACTGAGTGCTGCAAGACTGTGGCATGTCATAGTGAGAGAAATCCTTTTGCAGAGGTCAGAGCAAGGCTTTTAGTTTAGTCTTGTTTAGGTTTTCTGGGGATTTGTGGCATTGCTTTGGAGAGGCGGGTTGGGGGTCTCTCTCTCTCTCACACACACACCCCTATCCCTCCATGCTATGTGTGTTGTTTCCAGCGTAGCCTAGAGAGTGAGAGCTCCCTGGTCCTGCCTTTGCAGTTTGTGCCGTTTTCTTTCAAACACCCAGCAGAGAGTTCCATGAGTCACAGGTGTCAGTGCTGCCTTTGCAGCACTGAGGACTGACATGGGGGAATGGCTGGAGTCACTGGCCATGTAAACAGTAAAATCCATTTCTTTTCTAGGCGCTGTAGATCTGAAGAGCAACTCCCAGAAGCTAGGCTGCTGGAGGTGTGTAGCTCAAGGCCCAGTGTCTGAATGGCAGGACTGGCTGGTTGAGAGGTGCTGGAGAGAAAAAAAACAAAAAAAGGAGAGGAGAGAGGGCACCTGCTCAGTGGGGCTGCCATCCTCCATCACACACAGACCCAGCAAATTCAGGGAAAGCACCATGGGATCACGTTTGCGCTGCGAGAAAACCTCCGCGGCTGGCCCCTGGCAGTGACTCAGGCTGAGGCTATAAAACTGCTGTGTATATGTTCAAACTTGGGCTCTGGGGACCCTGCGAGAGGGGAGGGTCCCAGAACTCTGGCTCCAATCTGAGCCTGACTGTCTACACTGCCCTACCTGGGTGTTGTGTTCTAGTGCACTGTAGAGAAACTCTCACTGACAGGGCATGGACGCTCATGGCCAGGCCTTCCGCCGCTCCCACAAGGCTCAGCATCCCATACTCACCATGCAAGGGAGGGGCTGTAAGTGCGGTGCAGGTGAGTATAAACGCTCCTGTTAAAATGATGTTACTAGCGAGACACAAATAAATCAAAGGAAGCCGATTCCAAATGAAGGATCCCTGCCTGCTCTCACCTCAGCTGGGTGTGCCAGGGTATAACAGCACTTAGGGAGCTGTGCTTTTCAGAGCACTGTAACCCGTGGGTACAGCAGGGTGGGGCAGGAACTTGGAATCAGTTGGGGGAGGGGCTTTTAGATCTATTATTATGCTGCAGTTTTTAACTGCCACATCTGAACTTTCTTAGGACATGACTGTGCCAGGTCTTTGGTCCCATTATTGCCGGGGTAAAAAGGATGAAAACTGGCTTGACTGGCCATCTGAAGATTGCTGTAGGGGGGACTGCACCAGTCTCGTGATAAAATCACCTCCCCCGTCTCCTACAGTCTTGCACTGAGCACAGCATGGCCTGTGTAGTGGAATGCATTGGATTAGGGCAGTATTTCCTGTATTGAGAGGATAGTATTCACTGTGACAAAGCCATGCATTCCTACCATGCCAGGGAGGTGCTTAGGGAATGAAGAGTAACTCAGCTGAAATCACTGAAGTCATGCCAGTATCACAGTGGTGTGGTGCGACAGCAGAATCAGGCCCTTGGATTGTAAACTCTTTGGATAGGAACTGTATCTCCATTGCCTGTTTGCATCTGTACACAGTCCAGCATGTTGCTTGCTGGAATGAGATGAAGCTCTTAAAGAACAAGGAGTGAGGGAAAGAGAGCTGATTGGCTGGTTATGCTGTCAATCATCCAGAGAGACAGAGGAGGGACTTCCCTTTCCTGCAAAGGATTCTGGTTTGGGAAGCCCTGTATAAATGTCCTTCACTCCCAGCTAGGAATCAGAGTTACAGGAGGAACGGTCACCTGGATAGACTGGGGTCTGTGGGAGGTACTTTATGGAAGGTGTTCATTGTTGGATCTTTTTACTCTTTTTTTTTTTTTGGTTAATTTAAAATTTTGGATTTTTAATTTTTTTTTCTGTGAATGGGGCTTGTTGCTTCAGTCTGGCCCCCTGTGAATAGTAAATCAGTCAGTGGCTTTCTGGTATGCAACATGGCCAACCCCAAGAACTGAACCTCCAGAGTTAGCCCCCCCGCAAAATCACAAGATTGATCATCTTTGTTGCCTGTCTCTGAACCTTTTCCAGATCCATTATATCCTTTTAGAGATGGGGCAACCAGAACTGCAGGAAGTATTCGAGGTGTGGGCGCACCAGGGATTTATGAGACTTTCTCTTATTTTCTATCCCTTTCCTAATCATTCCTAACTTTCTGCTAAGTTTTTTGGCCACTGCAGTTCATGGAGCTGAAGTTTTCAGAGACTGTTCCATGGTGACTTCAAGATCTTTTTTGAGTGGTAATAGCTAATTTAGACCCCATTGTTATATGTGTAGTTGGGCTTATTTTTCCAGTGTGCATTACTTTAAATTGATGTTGAATTTTGTCTGCCGTGTTGCCCAGTCTCACAACTTTGTGAGTTACTGCATGGAACTCTTCGCTGTCTGCTTTAGAAGTGATGGCAGGTGAGACACCACCGAGAGTCAGCATACTGACCTATGGAGCTGATCTGCAAGATGACCAGCAGGAGGTGCCAGCGTGGTGAGTCCTACCCTGTCACAGCATGTTATGATTTTATTTGTTTCTGATCTTTCTGCTTGCTGTCACTTGAGTCTCTGTTAAATAAACTTACATTTGCTAATAGAGCAATCAGTGATAAGCACAGGGCGTTAAGTGGAGCTGTGATCTACTGTGTAATTGGCAAGCTGAAGTGTGCTGCCTTTGGGAGCAGGCTCTGGGAAGTCTGAGTGTGCAGTGGATGCAGGTCTGGGTGCCCCAGGGAGATGCTTGGAGGACTCGAGGAGGTGAGTGTGCCTGTCACTGACCGGTACAAAGAGCAGGGTCCGAGGAGTAGCAAGGCAATGCTTGTGTTGCCAAAGGCTGATGGAGTTGGAGAACTGACACAGCAGGTACAGACCATGCAAAGGGTGGGCGGTAGCCCTCAGGAGCTCACATAGAGACAAATACTAGGGCTGGGAAGAGGAAGGGCTGCGTCTGCGTCATTAAACAATTCCACGTATCTGAACCCATGTCTAGCACAGCGCAGCCAGGACAGGACTCTGGGGTGCAGCCTGATCGCTGAGCCTCCGACAGGCTCCCACTGTGTTTGCTGAGTGAGGTGAGAGAGCTCAGCGACCGGTGTTCACCCACCCAGATCTGTGAAAGGCCCAGCGTGGGAGCACTGGTGCTGACTTTTGGTTTTTGCCAGCAGTGCTCCTCTCCGCTGCCTCATCCCCCGTGTGAGCAATGGGCAAGGCCTCGGGGGGGAAGAGGCTGAGCGGGGGCAGGGCCTTGGGACAGAGCATGGACGGGGGGTCAGGGCCACAGTCCAGGTGCTGGGGCCCACAAAAGATTAATCTGGCCCTGCGGGTGCTAAGCACCCCCTATTTTTTGCGGGGTGCTTGAGCCCCAGAGCATCCATGGAGTTGGTGCCTATGGCAGGGAGACAGCCTTCCTGGTTCGACTGTCCCAGCAGGTGGAGTCCCCTCAGTGTCCTGCAAATCACATGATTCTCATCTGGGGGTAAATCCAGAGTAACGCCACTGAAGTTGGTGGCCCTGATTCATGGCTCAGGCTGAGCTGTGCAGGATACAGGACCCTCTTAATACCTGCCTGTAGGCCCCACTAGCCTGAGGCTGGAAAAGGGGCAGCGTGACCGCCCCCCCAGCCTAAGTTACAACACTCTCTAGTCTGTTCCAACTAGCACTAACCAGCCCCCTCCCCTACCATGCCCTCTGTGCCAGGGGATGTGAGGTGGGGCAGCAGAGAGGCAGTTACCCCAGTTCTACACCCCCTGGGGCTTTCCTTATGGCAGGGGAATTCTCAGCTACCTGAGCTGTATCGCAGCAAAGGACCCAGCCCACAAAATAACCTGGAGGTCAGTAACTCTTACTCCAGATTCTCACTGAACTATTGAGATCAGAACATGGCTCGTACACAGCGATTGTCCCATGAGGAACTGATGATTTTTCCTCCCTCCCTCTAGGCTCTTGGTTTTAGTAGAAAACCTCCACCCCACATATTTACTCCGTAGCCCCTAGGAACAAGCCCCACCCTCCCCCAGTAGCATCTCTTCCCCCGCCCCCAAAATGGTGTCTGGTTTTAACTTTTTCCTCCAGTTTCTTTACCTTCTTGTCTTTTATCAGCAATGGGTAGCTGTGGGTCTGTGTCAAGCCACCTGTCCCTCCCTGTCTGAGCCCTGTACTCTGAGCTATGCTATCTATCAGAGGACTGTTCGACACCAGAAGTGAGATACTATATATCAGTATCTCATGAGAAAATGGTGGCATTTCCACATCTCGGGCTGATTCTCCATTAGGCAGTACCTTGTTGTCATTTAGACTCCTTCCACGAAGGTGTAAATCAGTCATCGCTCTTTGATTTGGATCCGTGCCTTTCCCAGTGTGTTGGGAATCGGCAGCGGGACATTTCTCTGACGGCCTCTTGTTCCATAGTAGCTGTACTCTACGCATATGTTGCTTATTTACAATGATTAAACATGGAGTCCGTTCTCTTGCGCCAAGCCTGATGCTACTGGGTGATGCACGGGGGAATCCTCAGACCTAGAGTAGAAGCCCAGCTGCTCCATGGTACCTTCTGCTGCACAGAGTCTGCAATTGCCATTGTATCTAATCTGGGGGACGGCAGCAGGGCATCCCTAGCTGTTCTGGGGCCCTTCTCAGCCCCACCATGGTGGGTGTGGGGGGGCCCTAGGCCTGAGCAGGGGGCCGATCCCAAGACTCCATGGGGGGGGGGGGCTGGCTTGGGGGGCAGAGGGGGAACCACCCCCCAGCACTCACTGGTGGCCTGGCTGGGGTCGGCTCACTCCACTTCCCGTCGCCAGTAAGTGGAGCCCCGGCCCTGCTGCAGCACTCAGGGGAGTGGAAGCAGGTCTGGGATGGAGCAGGGGCAAGGTGGAGCAGGGGTGGGGAAGGGGCAGGGTGGAGCAGGGGTGGGGTCCTGGGGAAGAGCCAGAGTAGGGCCTGGAGCAGCACGCAGCTGCGCAGGGCACCAGGAAATTTGGTGCCCCAAGTTTTCTGGTGCCCTACATAGCTGCATACTTTGCGTATGGGTAAGGATGGCCCTAGACTGCAGAGTCGTGCGGTGCCAATTGCTCTGGTCACCCCCTTCTCCAGCCCCTGTCCTACCTTCAACAGCTCCACAGGGAGGTTCACAGAGTGGAGCTGCCTGGCACATTCGGGTGCTGCTGATCCTCTGCCTAGGATCCCCAGAGCTTCCAGCTGATGCACACAAGTTCCAAAAACCTCTACAGGGGTGTGAGTTAGGCCTCTGCATCAAATATCCTGGCGCGATCGTTAGTGCTTGAGTCACTCAGAAGTTAGCCGGGCTGTTCATTTTCAAAGGTCATGAGATGTCCCTCAAGTCATGAGCTGCCCTTCAGATACTTCTCAGCTTTGCTGTTCTCGTTATGAAGCTGGGATTATTAATGGCTTCAGGATAAATAGACGCAAGAAGTAATTAATGGTGGAAATCCGGCTGTGTCTTGCAGGTCACCCAAGCAGCTCCAACCTAGTCAGCACTTCCTGGATTTCACATGAGGCTTTTTAAAAGCAAAGCAGGGAACCAATTCAACAGCAAGTCTGTAGCAACTGGAGGATTTTGATGTGAAGGCAGAGGACGGTTATCTAAACCTTTCACCTGCGCTCAGGCAGTGGAGAAACTTTTGGTTACAATCCTATGTGTTATCCCTGCCAGTGGGAACTCTGGCAGAATCTGTCTCCTCTAAAGTACTTTATCCTGTAATGTCTAGGCTTCAGTGCAAGGGTTCCAGGCAGCTTTGCCCTTATCGACTGTGTCTGTTCAGGCCCAGATTCCACAGCACCATATGGTGGGAGCATCCACACCCTTGTGCGCACATCTGTTACACTGACAAACCCCCATATTTGCGTGCCCCAATCCTATTCTTGCATCACAGTGGCCTTGGAAGCTGAATCTGACTATCTATTGCATATTAATATCTTGGGTGTGCGACTTGAAAATTCAGCCCTAAAATAGCCACTTCCAGCGGCCCAATTAGCTGCTTACGTCGTTAAGCTAGAGAGTGTAAGGAGCCGCTTCCTGTCTAGAGCTGTGTTCTAATTTTTGTGGATTCCTGCTGGCTCTCTTACAATTAACCCGTTTTGGCTGTTTCAGTCCTCCACCACCTGGCCTGCGTGCTGCATTCCCTGTTCTCACAGCCAAGGAAGTGTAGAGAAAACCCTTTGGAATCCATCAGTGCCTCTCGTTCCTTGGCTAGGGTTCAGCAACACGGGCCCCTCCTGAGCAATGAGACAGGAAATGAACACTAGCCTGTCTTCTCTTGAGCAGCCCACTTGGCTGGCTTTGTAGAAGACAGACCGCTTCTCTTAACAATGTGAGCTGGATCCTGTTCACCCCCATTGGAATCAATAGCAAAATACCCACTAATTTCAGTAGGATCAGGCCCTGTCTTCTTTGTATAATAATACTTAAAACTCAAGCCAAGAGCACAGACACAGAGTCCCTGCCCCAATGTGCTTACAATCTAGCATGTGGAGATAATGATGCTTCCTTTCTCCCACGTTGCAGATGGACAGCTGAGGCGCACAGATTAAATGACTTGCCTAAGGTCACAGAAGAAAAGAGTGGCAGGGAATTGAACCTAAGTCCTAGTGCAGTGTCTTAGCCGTGAGCACATCATTCCTCTCTGCTGGTATGACCTATGCCCTGGCATCATACACATGTACCCATGTTATTCCTTGACTTTAGCAAAGCTTTTGATACAGTCTCCCACAGTATTCTTGCCAGCAAGTTAAAGTTTGGGCTGGATGAATGGACTATAAGGTGGATAGAAAGCTGGCTAGAGCATCGGGCTCAACAAGTAGTGATCAGTTGGCAGCCAGTATCAAGCAGAGTGCCCCAAGGGTCGGTCCTGGGGCCGGTTTTGTTCAATATCTTTATTAATGATCTGGATGATGGGATTAATTTCACCCTCAGCAAGTTCACAGATGACACTAAACTGGGGGGAGAGGTAGATACAATGGACGGTAGAGATAGGGTCCAGAGTGACCTAGACAAATTGGAGGATTGGGGCAAAAGAAATCTGATGAGGTTCCATAAGGACAAGTACAAAGTTCTGCACTTAGGAAGGAAGAATCCTATGCACCACTACAGGCTGAGGACTGACTGGCTAAATAGCAGTTCTTCAGAAAAGGATCTGGGGATTACAGTGGATGAGAAACTGGATATGAGTCAGCAATGTGTCCTTGTTTCCAAGAAGGCTAATGGCATTTTGGGCTGTATAAGTAGGGGCATTTGCAGCAGATCGAGGGACGTGATCATTCCCCTCTATTCAGCACTGGTGAGGCCTCATCTGGAGTACTGTGTCCAGTTTTTTGGGCCTCACACTACAAGAAGGATGTGGACAAATTGGAAAGAGTCCAGTGAAGGGCAACAAAAATGATTAAGGGGCTGGAGCACATGACTTATGAGACGAGGCTGAAGGAACTGGGATTATTTAGTTTGCAGAAGAGAAGAATGAGGGGGGATTTGATAGCTGCTTTCAACTACCTGAAAGAGAGTTCCAAAGAGGATGGATCTAGACTGTTCTCATAGACTCTAGGACTGGAAGGGACCTCGAGAGGTCATCGAGTCCAGTCCCCTGCCCTCATGGCAGGACCAAATACTGTCTAGACTATCTTAGTGGTGCCAGATGACAGAACAAAGAGTAATGGTCTTAAGTGGCAATGGGGGAGGCTTAGGTTGGATCTTAGGAAAAACTTTTTCACTAGAAGGGTGGTGAAGCACTGGAATGGGTTACGTAGGGAGGTGGTGGAATCTCCTTCCTTAGAGGTTTTTAAGGTCAGGCTTGACAAAGCCCTGGCTGGGATGATTTAGTTGGGAATTGGTCCTGCTTTGAGCAGGGGGTTGGACTAGATACCTCCTGAGGTCCCTTCCAACCCTAATATTCTATGATTATGCCCTCTGCACTGGTCTCAGGTTTCAAAATGAACCTGCATTCATTTTGTGCCCTTCGGTTATCTAGCCTGAACGCTCCAGTACTGGTGAGTTACTTTTATTGCACTGTATGTTATAGCCCAAATACCCAAGTCCTTTGGGATGCTGAATACTGTAGTCTGGAATTTGAGGCGAGTAGATGAATGCCCATGGAATGACACCAGCCTTGCACAGACCTCTGGTGTGGCCTTCACTCAAATTGCACTAGAACCCTTCTGAATCTTCACAGCTAGAAAGGAAATGTTTCCTTTAGCTCAGAGTCTACCAGAGAGCTCTGGGATGATGGTCACAGCTTTATTTTTGGCTTTTTTGTGTCTCGACTGAGGAGAGAGAAAACAGCCCGTTGCTCTGGACCTCAGAGGAGCATGATTACAAGAAATGGCCCTGGTTCCCTTGGAGGAAGCTGCTGCAAAATGAAAGTGATTTTCATTTAAGATGCTGCAAGCAGAGAATTGGGACATCAGGGGAGGGGTAGATAAGCCCTGAAACAAAACCGTACTGCCATGTGATTGCCCATACTGTCCAAAGGAAAAAAGAAAGGGAAAATATAGGCCGGACTGTTTCCAAATCAAATGCTTCTATTTCCTCTCAGCTCCTCTCTATTGTCTCTCAGAAGATTAATGGTAGTGTATAGCCTCAGCCAGCATGCCAGGAAATAAAGGGTTTTTCCCCCTTCCATCGAGGTATCTGCAAGCCCGACTGCTCTTTATATTAATCAGCAAAGAGAATGTTACTGTCTCCCATGAATTTTTCTGAGGTCCTCCCAAATGCCTGGTGCCTTATCAATGCCTCTAGCTCTCTCTAATGTTCCTCCAGTGCAATGAATTTGAAGCATTACTGGCAACAGAGCGAGTGCTGCCTCCCTAACGTACAGGTCTTTGCTCTTGCATCTCACACAGTTTAACTCAAGGCTGCTTGAAACGGGACTCAGAAAATGCTGCATCAAAAGGGACAGAAGACCTCCCTCCCCAGTTCCAATAGTGTCAAGACTTGGCACTCAGATTTATGCAACATAGAGACTCACACAGAAGACAGAGGGGTCCCAGCAAAGCCTTATTCCCCTTGGCAGGGTGTCTGGAGGAATATATCCTGTTTGTCTGTCTGACTATGCCTAGATTGACTATTTTCTTGGCCCAAAGTGCTCGATGCAGAGCTGTTTCCAAATACCCCATGTGCACAGTAGCCAGACAGGATGAGATGGGACTGATCAGACCAGGAGGCAGACGTGCTTTGGCATGGGGTCTGCTTTTGGAGCAACGTGACAGGAAATTAACTAGCCGGTGTCTTCGTTTCCCGAGATGGGCAGAGTCTCTGTCAAGAGGCAGGGGTTCATGCCTAAATGAAGGTCTCAATGCACTTTGTTTCACTTTCATTTTAACACTTGAATGACTTGGTGGTGAATAATTTGTGTGCTGTTCCATCACAATGGGGTCGTTTTCATTTTACCTGCCCTGTTTTTGCTCTTTGCTGAGGTTAACAATGTGTGTAAATGTCCAATCTGCTGATTCACTCCACTTCCTTCTAGTCACATCACTTCACTCTGCTCACTCACTGACGCCCTGCTCAGTGAGACTCTTCAAGCCATGCTGGCAGCTGCAGCTCAATCCTGCCCGGACGTGTGACTCACAGATGAGCTCATTCGCACCTGCCACTGTGCTGTCTTGCAGGAGCCCTTCAGTTACTCTTGGCAGGATCTTAAGGTCTCTGCAACATGGGATAAAGCAGATGCATCGTCAAGAGCTGTCCCTGCAGTTTGCTTTTTTCAAGCCGCTCTGGCTCTGCTCACTGCTGGTACGGTAAAACAGATTGTATAAAGTCGAGTGCACGCGGCCACACTAAGCACATTAATGCAGCGGTGTGCGTCCATGATCCGAGGCTAGCGTCGATTTCCGGAGCGTTGCACTGTGGGTAGCTATCCCGTAGCTATTCCATAGTTCCTGCAGTCTCCCCCGCCCATTGGAATTCTGGGTTGAGATCCCAATGCATGATGGTGCAAAAACAGTGTCTTGGCTGATTCTGGGTAAATGTCGTCACTCATTCCTTCCTCCATGAAAGCAACGGCAGACAATCATTTCACGTCCTTTTTCCCTGGATTGCCCTGGCAGACACCATAGCATGGCAACCATGGAGCCCGTTTTGCCTTTTGTTACTGTCACCGCATCTACCAGCAGCATGCAGTAGACATAGGGTGACATTGGAAAAAAGTCAAGAAACAATTTTTTTCCCTTTTCTTTCACGGGGGGGGGAGGGCTGGTAAATTGACGACATATACTCTGAACCATCCCGGACAATGTGTTTGACCCTACAGGCGTTGGGAGCTCAGCCAAGAATGCAAATGCTTTTTGGAGACTGCGGGGACTGTGGGATAGCTGGAATCCTCAGTACCCCCTCCCTCCCTCCATGAGCGGCCATTTGATTCTTTCACTTTCCGTTGCGCTTGTCACACAGCACTGTGCTGTGGCCTCTGTATCATAGCCTGGAGATTTTTTGAAATGCTTTGGCATTTCGTCTTCTGTAACGGAGCTGTGATAGAACAGATTTGTCTCCCCATACAGCGATCAGATCCAGTATCTCCTGTATGGTCCATGCTGGAGCTCTTTTTGGATTTGGGACTGCATCGCCACCCGTGCTGATCAGAGCTCCACGCTGGGCAAACAGGAAATGAAATTCAAACATTCGCGGGGCTTTTCCTGTCTACTTGGCCGCTGCATCCGAGTTCGGATTGCTGTCCAGAGCGGTCACAATGGTGCATTGTGGGATACCACCCGGAGGGCAATACCGTCGATTTACAGCCACACTAACCCTAATCCGATATGGTAATGCTGATTTCAGCGCTACTCCTCTCGTCTGGGAGAAGTACAGAAACCAGTTTAAAGAGCCCTTTATATCAATATAAAGGGCCTCGTTGTGTGGACGAGTGCAGCGTTAAATCGGGTGCACACGGTGAACTCTTTCAACTAGGGGACTGTTGGTCCTCTGTGAAATACTCAGCTCGTTTCTGGGTACTAGAAGATTAATAATTGAAGTTGATAGGGCTGCTCTTGGGATCAAGATAAATAGCCATTGCATGAAATCTACAAAGCTCGCTCGTGGGTTGGAAAGCGGAATGATCTCGGTGCAATGATGTCTTTAGGCGCCAAGTCAGCATTACCCCCAACTTCAAATTGTTGAAGGAAAACACTCCTTTTGTGCCTTAGAGGCAGGCTGCAGCCTTGGGAGCCCTGGCCAGTTGCTAGGGGAGGTTGTTTTCTGTTTTGAGGCAATAGGTAGCTGATGAGCCTTTTGCACGGAAGGTGGAGATTGTAAATGTTCCCATTAAACCCAGCTTCATCCCAACTAGAATGCTCCCCACACCCATTCACTCTGCTCTTCCTTGCGCTCTGTATTGCAGTGAGCAGGAAAAGAAGGGAAAACGCATGCATCTCTTGGCTCCCGCCGGAGAATGGAATTTTTCTAACCCAGTGCCAATGGGCTGGCTGGGGAGGGTATGTTTGGAGAAGGCTGCAGCTGTCATCTTATCACGCCCCTTGAGCATGCTGTGGTCATCCCTGCAGTCTGTTCCTTCGGAGTCTGTCTCCAGCCCAAGTAAACCCCTTCCTCCATGGCAGGGCAATGTAACGGCTGCAGCCTCAGCAGCCAAGCCACGTCCTATGAAACTGCCACAGCCTCGCCCCCTGCCACTGTGCCAATGTAAACAGCACAGTTAGCTTGAGTCTGGAGTAACGAGGCGGCTTTTACACTAGATCTACGTGATTGATGTGCTGGAATTTGGCAAACTCCAGAAACGAAAGGAGGATTTTAGCAGTGACGGGGGCAGGGAGGGGGGAATCGCTGGGATTGTTCCCAAGGGAACCTCACAAAGAAACCAGTCTAGCAAGGCACCTGTTGCTCGTGGCTCAAACCTGTGCTTGCAGTGTTCAGTGCAGCACCCTGCCGTGTCTGAAAGGGTTCTTTCCTGGACACGTCTCATGACAGGGTGCCAGGAGAAGCCTGGTGGTTTGGGAGTGAGAGATACTGAGTTAGCTGGCCAAGGATTAACGGCTGGATTGACGGTTCTCTTTTCAGGCTGAATTGATGTGGTATGCACTGCCTCATAGGGAGATAAAACTGGTGGGTTTGAACCTACATCACTCATGGCAAACTGTCATGTTAAACTGATACTGCTCTAGGGAAGGATCCATTTGAGACAGAAGAAGCCATAGCCCAGGAGAGAAAAGGAAGCACTTTTTCATGCTCATATGCTGACTCATGGAACAGAATGAACTTTGCTCCTATACACTCTGCTGCTTTATAAAATACAATAATCAGGGCTACATTTTTAATGCTGGTCTCTGGAATTGGACCCACATGTTTTGTTCCTGTGTGCAAACAACATTTGCAAAACCCATATTGGCCTGGGCAATATGGCCTGCTTTGCATGAGCAATAGTCTGTTTGGGCATGCAGTTACCTGGTGTGTGTGTGTGTGTGCGCCATGATCGTACTCCATAGTCTGAATGTTCAGAAGGGCTGAGGCCCAGCCTGCCTCCTGCAAAATCTGCTGGTTAATTATATGTCTGCAAAATGAGGAATGCCTGGAAATGTGAATGGGGGACAGTGATGCCAAGGCCACTTGGCAAACTGTCCCCCATTGTTTGCAAACAGCTCTTGTCTCAGACCTGACAGACCCTCTACATCAAATACACTGGTTCCAGGTATTGGTAACATCAGAGGAGCAGCTTGTGTTTATATGGTTGTGCTTTGCGTTGCATCAATTGTACTGTATTGATTTGATTAGGCAGTGGTATACGATAACGCTTTGCACAGAAGCAACGCCTTTCCAGCCAACAGTCTGAGCTATTTATAAGGCTGTAGTACCTGAACATTGCACAATCTTTAATGTCTTCATCCAGACAATGCCCCCCATTGCCCCTGGCGATAGGGCAGTAGCATTAGCCCTATTTTATAGGTGGGGGAGTTGAGCTGCAGAGACTAAGGGTACGTCTACCCTGCAATTAGATACCCACAGCGGGCCCATGCCAGCTGGCTCGGGCTAAGGGGCTGTTTAATTGCAGTGTAGCTGTGGGTTTGGCTACAGCCCAAGCTCTGGGACCCTCCCACCTGGCAGGATCCTAGGGCCCAGGCTCCTGCCCGAGTCTGAACGTCTGCACCACAATTAAACAGCCCCTTAGCCTGAGCCTCGCGGCACTGAGTCAGCTGGCAGGGGCCAGTCACGGGTTTTTAACTGCAGTGGAGACAAACCCTAAGTGACTTGCTCAAGATTACATAGGAATCTGTGACAGAACAGGGAATTGAAGGTGGAGTGGTTGAGTTAGTGCCTGATCCATCCTCCGTCTCTTCTCTTCCTCAAAGCTATGTCTGAAGGGGGAAATTGAGGCATAGGAAGACTAAGTGATGTGTCCAAAGTCAAAGCCAGGACCAATATCTGGGCCTCCTGGCTCCCAGTTCCATATCCAGCCATGAAAACAGCCTAGCTGCACAGCGATACTGGAGTTAGCTGTTGGAGGCCAGCCAGTGACTGCTAATCGAGTATCTGCTTGTCAATTTATACAGTCCTAGAAAGCAGAACAAGAATTTGCCAATGATCCATCTGCACAGACAGCCTGATCCTCAGCTCTGCTGGATTTCTTATCAGAGCAGCTGAATGGATTGGAGAGGGTGTCTTGGAGCCATCTTTGCTCTTCTCTAATCTCATGGCCAGCCAGGGTGTAATGTGGCTCCTGGTGTAACTCAGAGCAGCCATAAAGGGCCATTTGGCAGCTGGAGATTGCTGGAGTGCAGTGGCACTCCAGCCATGTCACTTTCCCCTCGCTACATCCTACAGATCCTGATGGATAGCGACCTTCCCCAGAGCAGGCAGCCTTCCCATTATTCAGTGCAAGGGAAGAAGGCAGTGACTTACGTGAAGTCTAGTTTAGTTCCCTATTGCCTTCTGGCATGTGATGGGCAAAATGCATCTCCACTGGTGCCCTATGTACAACACCAAATACTGTCAGTCCTTCTAAAGCATCAAGGCATCATTGGATTGTACGGCAGTGCTGCCCAGGTGCCAGAGCAGATGACCTGGAGTCCTGAATCCTGACTTGGACAATTGTAAACTTACTTATGAGTAAAATACTTGTCTACTACCTAGGGGTGTTGTGAGGCACCGTTAATTCATGTTTGTGAAGAGCTTTGAGATCCTTGGATGGACGGCTCTAGAGAAGTGTCAAGTATTATTCATTAGCAGTTGGCTAGTGCTGGAGGGAGCTGCAGACCCCGGGCTAGAAAGGGCTAGCAAAGAAGCTGATACATTTCCTTCTGTAATTTACACACTCACTTTTCTCAGGATATTTTCATGTAAAAGGCAGTGCCGGGTGCTCCCCTCAGCTAATACATGTTACAGGCTCCCAGCCCTACTGCACTGGCCCTGGAAAGGAACGATGAGCAGAAGGATTTTCTTCATCCCCACTACATGATAAAACCAACTATTCTCTTTTGCTCTCCTTGAAGGTTGAGGCTGTCAAGTGCCTTGAAAGGCTTTTGTTTTAGAAGCAAAGAAACGCTGTCCTGGTGTGTAATGGCACTGCCTCACATGGCAACCTCGGCTTTTAATGTCAGGCTTGGAGAGGTTGGTACGGAGCAACTGACAAGTCATGGAAAACTTAGCAAAATCCTTCTATTTACAGACAACTCAGTGGCTATATCAACATGCTGTGTGTGTCTCCTTTGTTTGGTACCAAGGACGTTTGCCTGTAAACAGGATCTTTAGTGCTTAGGAGTTGTTCTGCCTGTTCCCCACCTGCAGTCAGAATTAGAAATCAAGGAAAATAAGAGCCAGGTCGAACATTTATTGACTCACATTGTGATCAATGACTACTTATTGTGCCTGGAATAAGGCTTATTTGACAGGAAGCAAGAAAACCATCAGCTTTCTCCTTCCTCTGCTGGTGGCAAAACTTTCAAGGGCTGGGAATCCTGTAAGTCTCCCTTTGCTACTCAGTGCCCACCTATGCTGGGTCAGTCTGACAGGAGGTGCAGGGGATGCAGAATGGGAAGAAGAGAGGAAATGGGCATTGGGACCCACAGACCCTGGGGGAGTGGAGCCCCTGACCCACCCCACTGGACGAGAGGAGAAGAGGGACCTAGGGAAATAGAAACGCAGATCTGGGAGGAGCAGAACAAAGAATGAGAGCCCAGTATGAGAGGAGCAACCTGACAGGCAAGAGAAATGAAGGACCCAGGAGGAGGACACGGAATGGGAAGGATGGTGTAGGAGAAGCCTGGTGTGAGGCCACATGGAATGGGCCACCAGGGCTGGGCACAGGTGCGCTTTAGGAAGAGAATGGCTTCTGTGGCCCAGCAGTGGTGCTGATAGACTCCAGAGGGGGCTCTTGACTGACAGGGGGAGGGATATCTCAGTGGTTTGAGCATTGGCCTGCTAAACCCAGGGTTGTGGGTTCAGTCCTTAAGGAGGCCAATTAAGGAGTAGGGGCAAAATCAGTACTTGGCCCTGCTAGTGAAGGTAGGGGGCTGGACTCAATGACCTTTCAGGGTCCCTTCCAGCTCTATGAGATAGGTATATCTCTGTATTATATTTTTATTTATATAATATATATATACACACCTCTACCCTGATATAACACAGTCCTCAGACAAAAATATCTCACCGCATTATATCAAACTTGCTTTGGCCCCCCCTCCCTCCTTGTTCCCTGACCGCCCACTCCAGAGACCCCCATCCCTAATCACTCCCAGGACCCCACCCCCCTATCCAACCCCCCTGACTGACTGCTCCGACCCCCTGTACACCCCACCCCACCCTCCACCCCCTGATGGGCACTCACCAGCAGCGGCGGGAAGCGGAGCAGCCCGACTCCAGCTTGCTCCACTCCGCCACCTCCCAGCTGCGATGCTCCACTTCCTGCTGTCGGTGAGTGTGGGGAGGTTGGGGAAAGGATGCCCCCCCCCCCCGCACTCACCTGCGGCCCAGCCTGCTCCGCTTTCCTTGCCCCGGCCCCAGCCGTGTCGCTAGGGGGCAGCTGGGGAAAGGTCCTGCACTCACCTGCCCAGCGGGAAGTGGAGCACCAGGGCTGGGAGCTGGCGGAGTGGAGCGGGCTGGGGCCAGGCTGCTCCACTTCTGCTGCTGGTGAGTGCAGGGGGGATCCCTTCCCCCAAGCCTCCTCCCCCGAGCAGCACGGCTGGGGCTGGGGCAAGGGAAGCAGAGTGGGCTGCTCCCGGCCGCCGCTAATTCTCTGGACCACTCTGGGACTGCAGGGCCCCCAAAAGTGCCCTCCCACAGCTCCTGCCCCCCAGACCCTGGGGGACGGGGGAGCGCCTGACTGCCCCCAAGACCTTCTGCCCCTTATTGAACCCCCGCAGCCTGGCCCGGCACCTTTAACATGCTGCTCAGAGCAGCATGTCAGAGCTTTACCACCCTGTATGCAAATCCACCTAATACTGGGTCACATTATATCGAGGTAGAGGTGTAATTTTTTATTTTTATATACATATATATAGAAAAAATAAATGGGTGTTGTATGGGACGGCAGCGAGAGTATCCAATGACTCCAGTAGGAAGTGAGAGAACCCCAGTGGACAGCAGTAGCCTTCTCTGGTGGAATCCAGTGGGGCGTGAATGCACATCACGGGGTCGGTACCAGGCGAGACGATGAGCTAGTGTGAGACTGCAGGGCTATTTTTAGGCTGATGACTATATTCTGTGTCATGTGTGGAAGCTCTGATTGACTGGCACACTACAGCCCACGGGGGTCTATAATAAAGATGTGACACACGGCACTGGGAGTAAGAGACTCGATTTTAGTTCCTGGCTCCAAACATCTGACACCTGCCCGGGTTATAGAAGGTTATATAGTCCCGTCACATGGCAGGGGTCAGCATCCGCTAGCTCCTTCCATTACTGTTACAGAGTCCAGGATCCAAGTTCTTCAGCTCTGGGCCCCAGGTTTTGAAGCTGTCTCAGCAGGGGGTCTGGCTGATCTTGCCATGGTCAGAGAATAATCAACATTCAGGGCCGTCTTTAGGAACTGCGGGGCCCAATTTGAATACCCAGCAGAGGTCTGGGTCTTCAGCGGCAGGGGGTCCTTCACTCGCTCCGAACTCCCCACCGCCCAAGATCCGGAGCTAGTGAAGGACTCCCCATCTCTGCCGTGCTGCCGAAGACCCGGACCGCCACCAGGTGTGTAAACAAAATTAAAAAGGTGCCTAAGGCACGGGGCCCAATTCCAGGGAATTGAGGGAATAGGCCTAAAGCCAGCCCTGTCAACATTCACCTCTTCCTGAAAGTCTCCCCTAAATAATGGAGTGGAAACGGAGTGAAGTCACATTTGTATAGAAGACTCTGGGTTGGAAAAAGGGAAGGGACTCTAGTCCTACTTTGATGTTCAGCCATGTATCAGTGTCTCCTACAGTACAGCATTTAGAAATGCTGATGATTGTATGCAGCATGGTTGTAGCCGTGCTGGGGTCCCAGGCTATTAGAGAGACAAGGTGGGTGAGGGAATATCTTTTATTGGACCAACTTCTGTTGATGAAAGAGATGAGGTTTTGAGCTTACACAGAGCTGTTCCTCAGGTCGGGGAAATGTTCTCATTGTCACACCTAAGTAGAAGTTGGAACAGATTGTTTAGTATAAGAAGTTAACACACATTTTAAGGGACCATTCAAGGTGAAATGGCCAATTAACACGTCTCCAGACATAGGTGGAAAACAAAGGGGAGAAAAAGTGTGTGTGGGGGGGAGCAGGGTAAGAGGTTCTAGTTTGCTGTAATAAACCAAAAATCAAGTGACTCTGGTCAGTCTGATTTTTTTTATTTTTTTTTTTAAGTGTCTAGCAAAGGTACAAATTTAAGCTCCCAAACTCATCTTTTGAAGGTGTTGTGCAGGTTTCCTTTGAGGATGAGGACTGATAGGTCAGATATAGAGTGGTCACTTCGTGGAAAGCATCCACCCAACAGAACCCTATAGCCACCTACACCTCTACTTCGATATAACGCTGTCCTCGGGAGCCAAAAAATCTTACTGCATTCTAGGTGAAACCACATTATATCAAACTTGCTCTGATCCACCGGAGTGCACAGCCCTGCGCCCCGCCCAGAGCACTGCTTTACCACATTATATTTGAATTCATGTTATATCGGGTCGCATTATATCAGGGTAGAGGTGTATATACAAGAAACCTATTGTCACCCCACCTACCTTCATAGATCCAGTAACCACTCCAAACACACCATGAAATCTGTTCCCTCCAGCCAGGCACTCAGATATCCCAGAATTCCTCCTCACAGCATATTCTGGGGTATCCACCTTAACACACTTAAAACCACCTTCACCAAACAAGGACACTCCACCAGAGAAGTAGATTGCATCATGGAACAGGCCACCTAAATACGCTGAGAGAACCTGCTTCAATATGTAAATAAAATTCCTCTGACAACACACTCCTACTTTTCACCTGCCACCTAAGTTCCCTCATAGCTGTATGGCTGCGCAGCAGGCTACCAAGGGCTGCACAAGTGTGCAGCAGGAAAAGGTGCCTCTTCCCCTGGGCTGCTGCGGTGAGAGACGGCTGGGGGGGAGTCCTCTCTCCCTGCCGCAGCCCCAGGGCAGCCTGTACCCCAAACTCCTCATCCCTAGCCACATCCCAGAGCCCTCAGCCCCTGTCCCCCAACCATCTGCCATAGCCCAGAGCCCCCTCCCACACTCCAAACCCCTCGCTCCACCCCTGCCACGCATCACCTCCATATTGGTGCACATAAATTTAATTCCACACATGGATGTAAAATATTAGAGGGAACATTGTCTATCACCCCACAAGTGGAATCCATACAGTGTATCACTAAACAATTACAGCTCATATTCAATGGGGACCACATCCTAAACAAAATCTTCCCTGAACCCCCACTTCTGGCCTTCAAACAACCCCTCAACCTCTCTAAACACATCATCAGAAGCGAGCTCCCCACAGACCAGGCCACACCAACTCGAAGTGGCACCAGACCCTGCCAGAACAACAGATGCAAAACCTGTAGACCTATTTCCACGGCTATGATGATTATACCCACCCATGACACACCTTTCAAGATACAAGGGCCCTACCCATGCCTATCACAACGTGTGGGTGAAACCAGACAAGCGCTGCACTCAAATGAACTTGCACAGAAAAATGATAAAAGACAAAAACACCAAATGCCCGGCGGCCAAACACTTTTCATAATTGACCTCTCAGTCCTCATTCTTAAAGGAAACCTGAACAAGGCTTTCAAAAGATGAGCCTGGGCGCTTAAATTCATAACTTTGATAGATACTAAAAATCATGGTCTTCATAGAGGCACTGGATTTATGGCTGTGATGGTTCCTCCCATAAGGCTCTATGGAAGTATGCTTAGAGTGTGTTTTATGCTACATATGCCATGTAACATATATCCATAAAGGTTCTGATCTACTGAATGTATTAATCCTATTTGCATGCATGTATCATTTTTGCATTTGAAGTTATGAATGTTGGCTGTGCACTGGCTTTTTTTCTAAATAACTTTAGTTGAGCATTTGGTCAGTTCCTGGAGAAAGGAATGTTGAAATTAAGTACCTAATCAAGAAACACTTAAAGGACAACAGATCTTGGAATGCTCCAATCCACATAAGAAGTCTACTTGAGGACATTCAAAGTAGCATGTAAACAATGGATGCTACCTGTAAAAACTGTGAGTCGTGCATGGACATGTGACTTACCCAGGTGACTCCTAAACTCCATCTGGAAGCTGGACTTTGCACAGGAGTGAGGAGGGGGTCTCCACCCACAAGAGACAGTCTATTTAAACCCCTGGGAGACCCCTCCATTTGGTCTTCAGCTGTCTAAATAGGGAGCCTCTGCACCCCCCTAGGATATTTGAAAGCAATTGGAACAAAGGACAGTAACTGCAGGGGGTGTGCGTGATTGCTGGACTCAGGCTAAAAGGAGATTCGCCTGTAAAAGGGAACATTCTGGAACTGGTGAGGATCTTATCTGTATTTAGTTTGATTAGACATAGATTTGCGCATTTTATTTTATTTTGCTTGGTGACTGACTTTGTTCTGTCTGTTACTACTTGGAACCACTTAAGTCCTATTTTCTGTATTTAATAAAATCACTTTTTACTTATTAATTAACTCAGAGTATGTATTAATACCTGGGGGGGTGAGGGGAAACAGCTGTGCATCTCTCTCTATCAGTGTTATAGAGGGTGAACAATTTATGAGTTTACTCTGCATAAGCTTTATACAGGGTAAAACAGATTTATTCGGGTTTAGACCACTTTGGAAGTTGGGCATCTGGGTGTTAAAGACAAGCACACTTCTGTTAGCTGCTTTCAGGTAAACCTGCAGTTTTGGGGCAAGTAATTCAGACCCTGGGTCTTTGCTGGAGCAGACGGGGGGTGTCTGGCTCAGCAAGACAGGGTGCTGGAGTCCTGAGCTGGCAGGGAAAAGAGGAGCAGAGGTAGTCTTGGCACATCCTCCCCCCAGCTTTTATTTTTGCCTTCACTCCTACGTCTGGAGAAGTAGTAAGTGGCCACGTCACCTAGAATGGCATAGGTAGTGTCTACACGGAAGCACTACACTGCAGCAGCTGTGCCACCACGCAGTTTCAAGTGTAGACGAGTCTCTAGACTTAGCCCATGTCTGCCCTAGCAAGCTCACAGCGGCACAGCTGTCCTGATGCAGCTGTGTCACTGTAGGATTGCTTGTGTAGCTGTTCTGTGCCGCAGGGAGAGAGCTCTCCTGTCAACTTAATTAACCACCTAACCGAGCGGCAGTAGCTATGTCGACAGGGGAGTGTCTGTCCACACCGGCACTTCTGTTCGTGTAACTTATGTCGCTCAGAGGGTGTTTTTGTCACACCCCTGAGCAACCTACGTTACCCCGACAAAAGTGCTAGTGTAGACACAGCCCTACATGTCACTCGTCATTCATGGATCTCAGAGTGGGGGTAGGGATCTTCATTACTATTTTATAGATGGACATGCTGTAAGCTCTGTTTTCCATGCTTTGTCCAAGACTTCACACTGACTCAGCGTCAGAGGCAGGACAAGGTCTTGGGCTCTCCTGTACATTCCCCATCGCTCTTTTTCTACCATGTTCTTTTGCCAGCAGCCTGAAGTGATTGTAACTGTCATACTAGACAATTAGCCTGCAAACTATGAAACAGCCATGGGGCTGCTAGACCTGCACTCTCTGTCTCTGGGGCAGGGGGGGGGGGGGGAAGGAGCAGAAAGAGTATGTGGCCAATGGCGAATGCTGAGAATGCAGATCGGGCATGTGTCACCCATACACGGCCCAACTCCCAGTTCTGTCTCGGGCAGAGATGGGCCGGATGCCATGTGACACTGCGCATACATCCCGCAAAGGAACAGGTGGTGTCGGGGTCCTGATTTGCTTGCCCGGCATGTATTTCAGGGCCATAAAAAGAGGCATAAGGGCCCTAAAAGAGAGAAACATTTAAGAGAGAAATGAGTGTTTCCGCTTCTCCTCCCCCAGCAAACTAAACTGCAGCGTGTGAATCATACAGATTTGCTGTTTCCTGTCTTCAAGCACCTATTCCCCGCGTTAGCCACAAACGAAACAAGAATGATGGGCTAAGTGCTGTCGGCAGTGCCTGCCAGGAGCGTCAAGTGCATTTCCTGCATTTAAAGAACAAACTAAAGCCAGCAAGTGCATGACTGAGATCACAGTCCCCCCAGCCAAGCTCTGCTTTCACTTCCAGTCCTGCAGAACTCAGCATAGGGCCCATGGGACATGATCATAGGCAGCGGTACCAGTGCCAGCACTGGGGCTTTACAAAGCCTGCAGTCCTGCTGCGTTCCTCCCAGCCAACCAGAAATTTGAAAGCTATTCCCACCTTTCCGTCTATTAAAAAGTTTCTAGGCCTTTTCCTTGGGGAGACAGCCTGGAAATTGTCAACCAATGAAAATGGAATGCAAGGCATTAAAGAACCAGGTAGCTGGGCTCTATTTCAGGCTGGGGCTCATAGATCAGAGAAGTGGGGCTTAGAGATCTCTCTCGCATGCTCTCCAGTTTGGTGTGTCTTCCAAAGGCTCTTTTCATTCTCCCTCACCAAAATCCTCAGGCTGGCCTGGCCCTCTGTTGAGACCGTGGTGGGAAGGGATATGTTATATTTGGGATGGATGAGGCATAGACATGGTTTCACAGCCCTACCCCAAAGAGGTTAGGGCTGGTCTATTGTCTAGCCATGGGCTGAGCAGCAGAGAATAGTCCAGCACTCTGCTACTGGCATCAACACAGGAGATTGCCCCATCTCTGTATGACCCTGCAGCACGCTGATTCTCCAATGGGGTGGACAAATCAGGGAGGATAAAATAAGCAATAATCTAATTCTCTTTGGGGGCAGAAAACATTTTTAGTTGCTATTTCCTCAGTCAGCAGTTGGCGCAGAAGGGCTGAAGTAGTGCCAGACAGGCTGGTCTCATGCCACTTCCGGGGAAGCAGGAAAATCTCACACGAGTGCCTATTCAACTCAGGATAGTGCCAGCCCAGTTTTGCCAACTTCCCAAATTTGATGGCCTGAGTGCCATCTTCATAGAGATGCTGAGCAGCCAGCTATGACTGGGAATTGCAGGTGCTTGACATCTCTCAGCACTGGGTCCAAAGGACTCTGCTCTGCTCCCACTGCAGTCAGTAATGCGTTCGGATGGTCAGCACGGTTCTGTTTCCATAGACAGAGCAAACAACTTGTGCAGTAAATGACTTTTATTGTCGATGAAGGAGAACGACAAAAAGAAGATGTGTGTGCGCGTGTGTGCGCACACACTTCCTGTGTAACGTGCTGCAGCAGCTGTGCAAACAAAATGACTGTGGTCTCTGCAGACAAAGATCCAGGTCCTCAAAGATCTCTAGGTGCTGAGTTATGTGCCTTAAAATCCCTTTGCGGATCTGGCACAAGTGTGCCTGGACATTTAAATGGGCCCTGCACAGAAAACAGAGGGGTAACATTTTCCAGCTACACTCTCCATGAGCACTGCACAGGATCTGGGTCTGAGAGCTATCTGTCCTCTTGCTCAAGATTGTTTAAAGCTGGATAGAGCAGAATAATGAAATACCTTCTCAGCTGTTAGCCGCCCCTGGGCAGGCGCTCTGTCTATCTGGGTTTGTATGGTGCACAGCACAACGAGACCACAGCCCAGGGTGGCTGGGGCATAATGACAATAATCTTTGACTGAAACAGCAATTTGAAGTTTTGCTGCACAAACTATTCACTGCAAAGAAAAAGCCTCTTCTTCAGCCAGAAGAGGGGCCATTCCATGGGCCCCAGTCCCCTGGATTAAAAGTGATCTGTCCATTCAGTAAAAGCTGCCATGTTAGCGGCGTGACGTCTACCATTGCAAACATTCGCGACTGTTTTAAAGCTCAGTGATCAGTGTTAAAAAGTCAAGTTGAAAACAAACCCCACCATAAAGCTGTCTATTAGCATTTAAATGATGCGATGTTAAGCAAAGCGCTCCTGGAAGGCCACTGTGCCAGCTGTTGATAACTGCTTTCAGCGAAGGCAAGTCCACCATTAACGGCAGTGGCAAGACCCATTCCGCGGCAGTTGTTATTACTGTAAATGCTGCTCAGCGGGTTACAATAACCGCAGGGTTTAATTAAAACAATGCAGCAGTGGGCTGAATGGCTGCACTGTGCTAAACAAGGGAGTAGGGGGCGGAAAATCCATTGTTTCCTCCTGGGGAACTGCCATCTTTTTAGTATTCAGCATTCAGGACATCGCTTCGTAGGTTTAAGGTAAACATTGGCACATGCTCAGAGTGCCCAGGGCTCTCTGAGTGCACCCACAAGACACTCCCCGGCTGGGCAGGGAAAAGCACTTACTAATACTTCTAGTGCTCAGTACAACTTGAAGAGCACAGAGGCTAGCAAACGGTAGAGCACTGTTTATCTTACGGTGGCACCTAGAGACCCCCCCCAGCCAAAATTAGGGCTATATATGTAACCCTTCTGCCCCTCTAGTTGGCAGCAACAAGGGCCGGGTTCAGTATCCAGGGGTTCCGTTTCAGTAACACAATGCATAACCGGCTCGAGCCCCCACCCAGTGACCTGGGACACTCACATACCACACCCCCCTGGGCGCCTCTAGGAGGCAATACTTCCCCTCTCGCAAGCACGGAGTCCGAGTGTAGCAAAATCTTTTTTAATAAAGGAAGGAATCAATAATGCATCCCATTGGAGAAACACCACAAACAGGGTTATAACACAAACCATAAACAAAAACCCACCTCCAAGTACGTTTGGCACTGTCCTTTTTCCGCTTAGGGTTTTAAGTCCAATCACCCCAAAGTCCAACAACCCAAAAGTCTCTGGTCAATGCCACCCCAGAGTTCGAGAGTCTATCTGTAGAGGTCCCTCCCCCCAGCCTGGGTAGAAAGGGGCACCTTACGTGGTCCAGGGCCAACTGCCCTGCCTCTCCGTGGGTTCTGCTTCCGCCTTCTCCACGAACTGCTCCGCTTCACCAGCCGCTCCACTCTGCTCCTCCAGCCGTCCTCAGGAACTGCTCCGCTCCACCAGCTGCTCTGCAAAACTGCTCGGCTCCGCTCACTCTGTGGGCCGCTCCACCCGTCCCACAGCTACTCCGCTCTGCCAGCCGCTCTGCTGCCACCAGCTGTCCCGTGATCTGCTCCAGCCGTCCCCGCAACTGCTCCACTCCGCCAGCTGCTCTGTTCCACAGCATATCTTCAGGCTCCCCCACTAGCTAGCACAATGCTCAGTGCTCTCAGCTCAGTTATTTCAGCTTTTTTGTGATTTCAACTCTTAGAGACCTCAGCTCTTAGTGGGGGAGCCCCAGTGCTAATGCACCATTAGCCCAAAGTGAGTTCAGCTCAGGAACCTGTATTTAGATTCTTGAGGGAATAAAAAAATCAACTCTGACATTCCACAGTGGAGAGAGGAGGGGGTACAACTGGTGCTTCTGGCTCCACAAGGAGCCTGCACCACCAGGCACAGATACCTGTCCCCAGCCTCTCTACTTCACTGGGTTTTGGAACCCATGTCCCTTGTCTAGCAAGTACCACTCAACTGAGGGTGAGTCATTTGTCACCAAGCAGTCCCACCGCTCAGCAATCTGGGATAGGGTAGGCGTGTCTATGCAAATAAACTCTCTGACATTCTTTCCACCAGATGTCAGGGTAGAGCTTATCCTGACTCTGCTTACATATAATATTAATGCCATTGTGTGAACATACCTGCAGGAGGAGGCTGTCCCTGCCCTGAGGCGCTTAAGTCTAAACACAACTGCAGCATATTATCCCAATTTTACAGATGTGACACTGAGGCCCAGAGTGATGAGGTGACGTACCCAAGGGCACAGAAGAAGTCAGTGGCAGAAACAAGAACTGATTCCAGACCCCGCCCCCGCAGTCCATTGCCTTAATTAAAAGCCCCTCCTGCCTCTCTAGCCAAGCCCAAAGCATCCATCTCTAAGGGCAACTGGAAAATCTCCAACTTTTCAGTCAGGATGAAAAGCACCAGTACAGCTATTTGAGAGGTCCTCATATGGTTACTCGGGCCAGAAGAGTAGTCATTATAATGAGGACATAGCAGCATCAAAGCACTTAAAAGCACTAATTATTTAACCCTTCCCCCACTCCTCAGAAGGCAGGTAGGGATTATTCTCTCCATTTTTCCGACAGAGAAAACAAAGGCAGAGTTCACTGATTTGCTCAAGCCACTATCTGAGCTGGGATTAGAACTCACGCCTTCTCTGTCAAGGCACATAGGGGTGGGGTGGGGTCAAATTAAAATGCAGCCTATTGGCTGCAGGGATTGATGTCCCTGGTGGGTGTGTGATGCTGGAGAAACGCCGATGCTGCTTTGTAATGGTAAGACACGAACGTGGCCCCCTAGCCCATGCCCCTGTGTGCATGGTAGGCCCAATATGTTCACGTCGCAGGCTCATCATCACGGACTGTTACAAAGAGCGTGGCCTGGTGGTGTCACCTGCAGAGCACATCCTGGAACCAGTGGTCTTAGGCCTTGGCTACACTACAGAGTTGTAGCGCTGGTGAGGGGGTTACAGCGCTGCAACTTAGGATGTATACACACTTGCACAGCACGGCCAGCGCTGCAACTCCCTGGTTGCAGCGCTGGCTGTACACCCGGTCGAGCCTCGGGTGTAGAGGATCCAGCGCTGGTGATCCAGCGCTGGTCAGCAAGTGTAGACACCCACCAGCGTTTTTATTGACCTCCGTGGCATAAGCAGGTATCCCAGCATACCTTAGAAGCCTCTCTGGTAATCAAGCAAACTCCACTGTCCTGGGCTCACCTGACCCCTCCTTTAAATGCCCCGGGAATTTTAAAAATCCCCTTCCTGTTTGCTCAGCCAGGTGTGGAGTGCAATTAATCAGTCAATCGCTCAGCGACCATGCCTCCACGCACCAAACGAGCCCCAGCATGGACCAATGCAGAGCTGCAGGACCTCATAATTTTTTGGGGAGAGGAGGGTGTGCAAGCACAGCTGCGCTCCAGAAGGAGAAATTATGATACCTATGGGCAGATATCGCAGTCCTTGATGAGAAGGGGCCATGAACGGGACGCGTTGCAGTGCAGGGTCAAAATTAAAGAGCTGAGGAGTGCTTACTGCAAAGCTCGTGAGGGAAATCGCCGCTCAGGAGCTGCCCCCACGACCTGCCGTTTTTACCAGGAGCTGGATGCCATACTTGGGTGTGACCCCACTGCCAATCCTAGGAGCATGATGGAGAGTTCAGAGCAGGGAGAAGTGGGAGAGGTTGTAGAGGACGGCGACAGTGAGGCTACTGGCATGGAGGGAGACACCCCGGAGTCCCAGTACACATGCAGCCAGGAGCTCTTCTCAAGCCAGGAGGAGGCTAGCCAGTCGCAGCAGCAGGAAGTTGATGGTGAGGAAGAAACTGAGGATCGTGCTCGGGGTAAGTAGATTTTTATGTTTTGGGAGAGGAGGGTTTTGGTTATGGCTGCCTGCATGCATGCCTAAACGTGGAGTAGCCCATTGATTTGCTCTACCACGTCTCTGTAATCTGCCTCGGTAATCTCTTGAAATGTTGCAGCAAGAGCGTTTGCAATTTGCTTTCTCAAGTTGATCGGGAGAGCCACCGTGGTCCCTGTCCCTGTCAGGCTAACTCGTCCGATCCACTGTGCAGCGAGGGGTGGGGGGACCATGGCTGCACACAGGCAAGCTGCATAGGGGCCAGGGTTGAATCCACACTGCTGTAGAAGACCCTCCCTCTCTTCCCAGGTAACACGCAGCAGTGATATGTCTGGCAGTAGGAAACCCTGTTGAGAATTTAGGGATACTTGAGTGCAGGGCGCCAGGTTCGCGTTTCCCCAGCCCAGGCGCTCTGTTGTTAACCCCCCCCCCCTCCCAGCACGTAGCCAGCCACGCGGTGTGCTCCGGTGTTATGCACCCCACTCCAAGCAGGCATCCAGCACCGCGGTGCGCTCCGGTGTTCCCCACCCCCCCTCCAAGCACGTAGGCATCCACGCGGTGTGCTCCGGTGTTATGCACCCCCCTCCAAGCAGGCATCTAGCACTGCGGTGCACTCCAGTGTT
Organism: Gopherus flavomarginatus; assembly: GCF_025201925.1. Lineage (NCBI taxonomy): Eukaryota > Metazoa > Chordata > Testudines > Testudinidae > Gopherus > Gopherus flavomarginatus. The sequence continues at coordinate 155,334,442 of NC_066621.1, forward strand.
CACCACCCCCCCTCCCAGCACGTATCCAGCCACGCGGTGTGCTCCGGTGTTATGCACCCCCCTCCCAGCACGTATCCAGCCACGCGGTGTGCTCCGGTGTTATGCACCCCCCTCCCAGCACGTATCCAGCCACGCGGTGTGCTCCAGTGTTATGCACCCCCCTCCAAGCAGGCATCCAGCACCGCGGTGCGCTCCGGTGTTCCCCACCCCCCCTCCAAGCAGGCATCCAGCACCGCGGTGCGCTCCGGTTTTCACTACCCCCCCTTCAAGCAGGCATGCAGCACTGCGGTGCTCCCCCCACCTCACCAGCAGGACGGCGTGAACGCGGACCAAAGCCCAACACCCCCCCCCCCAAGCAGCTCACCACCTTCCTGTTCACTACTGTCCCCTCTACAGGACACCAGCTACCTCCTGTATCCATTGCAGATAAACCCCAGTGACCCATTGGTCAATTCCCACTCCCAAGGGGAAATCGGGGGAAAACCACTCACCCCATTGCTCGCCATGACTTAGCTTCCCTGCCCTCTCTGTGTTATGTGAGGTATGTGAGAAGGATGCTATCAAAAGTCTAAAAAGTCCTTCAACGTGAGATAATAAACAGTGTAGCCTCTGTGTATTACATGGTTCTATCTCTCTTTTTTCTAGTGACCTTGACTACTGCAGCCGGATCACCGGCCTCACGTAGGTTGCAGAACTTGAGACGGAATCCCAGAAAATCAAAAGAGGAATTGATCAAATCTGTTATGAGTCACTACAACAGAGAAAGTAGGAAGACACAGGAATGGAGAGAGAAAATGTATGAATGGAGACAGAGTGTACATGACTGGAGGCAAACAGAAAGCAGGAGAAAGGAATTGTCTGCCAAAAAAACCACAAAGCAGATGATAAGCCTCCTGGCTCGCCAAACTGAGTCTTTCGAGTCTCTCATAGCCATGCAGACAAATATGTACCGTTGTCACCCACAGCCCTCCCAAAGCCCTCTTCCTTGTTCCCCAGTATTTCCACAAAACAACTTTCTTCAGCAGCCAGTTTCTTATTATCCCCAGCTGCCCCCAACACCTGTACGATCACCTACCAGCCCTGATAACTATAATTCTTACCCTGTGCACTCCACGCCCATTACCCTGCAGCATAGTAATCCTGAAGTGCAGCAGACATTGAATAGTGATCAAAATAGGACATATTCAAACCTGTGAATGTACAGTCCACCACCCCAACCCCCTTGCCTTTTATGTACTGTATGTTGAATAAAGGATTTTTTTTCTTTTTCACTACGTTATATTATTGCTGGAAGTGGTAAATATTGTACACCAAGGTAAACCAAAGCACATCAAATGCATCAAACATTACTGTTGGCTCTCAGCATCAAATTGCTCCCTTAAAGCATCCCTAATCCTTGAAGCCCTTTCCTGGGCCTCCCTAGTAGCCCTGCTCTCTGGCTGAGCAAACTCATCCTCTAGGCGTCGAACCTCGGAGGTCCATTCCTCACTGAATCTTTCACCCTTCCCTTCACAAATATTATGGAGGGTACAGCACGCGGATATAACAGCGGTGATGCTGCTTTCCCCCAAATCTAGCTTCCCATAAAGACAGCGCCAGCGGGCTTTCAAACGGCCAAAAGCACACTCCACAGTCATTCTGCACCGGCTCAGCCTGTAGTTGAACCGGTCCTTGCTCCTGTCAAGCTTCCCTGTATACGGTTTCATGAGCCATGGCATTAAGGGGTAAGCGGGGTCTCCAAGGATCACAGTGGGCATTTCGACGTCCCCTACTGTGATCTTGCGGTCTGGGAAAAAAGTCCCGGCCCTCAGCCTCCTGAACAGGGAACTGTTCCGAAAGATGCGTGCATCGTGCACCTTTCCATGCCATCCTGAGTAAATGTCAGTGAAACGCCCACGGTGATCCACAAGCGCTTGCAGAACCACGGAGAAATACCCCTTGCGATTAACGTACTCTGATGCCAGGTGGGGTGGGGACAGAATAGGAATATGCATCCCATCTATTGCCCCTCCACAGTTAGGGAAACCCATTTCTGCAAAGCCATCCACAATGTCCTGCACGTTCCCAAGAGTTACAGTTCTTCTTAGCAGGGTGCGATTAATGGCTGTGCAAACTTGCATCAGCACCATTCCAACTGTAGACTTTCCCACTCCAAACTGGTTCACCACCGATCTGAAGCAGTCTGGAGTTGCCAGCTTCCAGATTGCAATAGCCACCCGCTTCTCCACTGGCAGGGCAGCTCTCAATCTCGTGTCCCTGCGCCGCAGGGTAGGGGCGAGCTCAGCATACAGTCCCATGAAAGTGGCTTTTCTCATCCGAAAGTTCTGCAGCCACTGCTCGTCATCCCAGGATTGCAGGACGATGTGATCCCACCACTGAGTGCTAGTTTCCCGAGTCCAAACGCACCGTTCCACGGAGCTGAGCACGTCTGTTACTGCCACCAGCAATTTAGTGTCTTCACCGTGAGGTGATTCAATATCATCGTCTGACTCCTCACTGTCACTGTTACTCTCACTTTGCAGCTGAAGGAATAGCTCCACTGCCATGCGTGATGTGCTGGCAACATTCATCAATAAGGTCGTCAGCAGCTCAGGATCCATTTATAACAAAAATCGCAGAAAAAGCGCTGTAGAATCACAATGCCGCCAAACTGCTCGGAATGTGTAGCAAAGCACCACGGGGCGTTGGAACAGGAAGCGGAAAGACACTCACACTTCCTTCCCCTTCCCACAAGCCACAGCACCAAAATGGGACGAGGTGCTCTGTGGGATAGCTGCCCACAATGCACCACTCCCAACAGCGCTGCAAGTGCTGTAAATGTGGCCACACTGCAGCGCTGGTTGCTGTAAGTGTGGCCACTCTGCAGCGCTGGCCCTATACAGCTGTACTAACACAGCTGTAACTACCAGCGCTGCAAAACTGTAAGTGTAGACATGGCCTTAGTGTTCCCCTTTGCCTTCCCTTTCCAGTTTGCTAGTCAGGGCAATTAACTGACAACGCTCTCTTTGGACTGAGGTGAGTAAGGCCATTGGAGCGCTAGGCCAGCAGAACGAGGGGTCAGCGGGCTCCCTTTGCAGAGCTCTTGGCAAAATCCCTCTGTTTCACAGCCTGAGATCAAACAGGTTCTGCAGGGCATTCTGCTCTGAGCATCCAACCCAGCATTGTCGGGCTCCTGACTCTTTCCATTTGACCCAGGGCAGGTGTATTCTGTGTGCCAGGCAACTTCACAATGGCCATAAGGGGCTCTGACCCAGAGAAGGAAACTTGGAATCGCCATTGTAAATGTAACGTCCACCCTAGGATATTTACACATGCACTCTCTCTCTCTCTCTCTCACACACACACACACTTAAAACCCAGCCAAATATATAACATTTGCTAAGAAAATACACTGTGTAACAGTGACCATTTTGCTTGCAATTACAGTTTAGTTGTGTTTAACTACATCACTGAATTATAATTTACAGATCTGGGGCCAGATGCCAATACCCTTATTCACAATCAGGGCCGGCTCCAGGGTTTTTGCTGCCCCAAGAGGCGCGAGAGAAAAAAAAAAGTTGTGATCGGCTGCAGCTCCACCGCACCGCTTTCTTCTTTGGCAGCAATTCAGCAGCAGATCCTCCCTTCCGAGAGGGACCGAGGGACCCGCCGCCAAAGAGCCCGACGTGCTGCCCCTTCCCCTTGGCAGCCCCAAGCACCTGCTTGCTGGGCTGGTGCCTGGAGCCGGCCCTGTTCACAATGAACCTCACTTCATCCAGAGTCCCCTTAGAGTCACTCAAGTTCCCTTCCTCGTAGCACAGGGGTCTGCCAGTGCAGCACTGGGATTTGGGGCTCTTCCATTCTGTCAGTCATTATCCATGCTGTCCAACCAGGGGTTTCCAGGCTGAGTTCAGATCAAATTCCCATCTGCCCTTATGCTATTTCCATACCTGTTCCATATACAGCATGTATCACAAATCCTTGTCAGTGCAGGGGGCCAAATCCTGGTGCTTGTGAAGTCTCTGACCGTAATAACAACCTTGTGTTCGATTTCACTTGTGCACCAGGCTCTTACTATGGTTCACACCTTCAGGGATAAACGTATAAAAGCGGCAGCTGCACACCTTGTGCACAAAGATGAGCTTTTACTCACCCAAGTAGTCTTATTGTTGTCAGCATAGTGATATGCTCATGCAAGCCCTCACCATCTAGCAACGTCGCTTGCTCTACTTAGAACGGTATTTTGCCCCTTTCTGTGGCACATCAGTTCCATCCCAGCACTTGTGTAGCTTCTATATGTGAGCAGCGAAGGGTCTGGGAGATTGGAGGCATGCTCATGCAAAGCCAGCTCGGAGCTTGACATTTAACGTGGCAGTTGCCCAGCGCTTCCCAAATTGGCTGTTTATTGATGCAGCCGACGCCTGCGTTAAGTGTCATGGGAACGGTCAGCGATAGTGATGTAATTTGTTTTTCAGTGGTGAGGTTAATAGAGCCCTCATCGCTGGGACCACTTGACCTAATGTGTCTGCCAAAATTAACTGTGGAAATAGAACAAGAAACGATTGTGCAGCACGGAGTAATTTAATGTGTATGCTGTTAATAAGGCACCAGGAGAGAGATTTTTTGCTATAGACAAAGCGCGTGTCAGTACGAGTTATCTGGGCAGGGGGCCCTTGTTCCTGAGTGACTGAGGGAAGAATAATGGATCCATAAAAAACTGACAATAATTAAGAAACCTCTGGTCCTTGGAGTATATAGTGCAACAGCATCTCCAGCCCAGGGCTGCTGCCAGCTGCTGATGTTATCAAGAGCCCTATCTGTTTGGGAGCCATGTTTGGGTCAGGTATCTGTGTCCAAAGGCCATCACAGACTAGGCCAATGGGCTGCATGCGGGGAGGAGGCTCATCTGACTGGAGCTCCTTGTAGGATTGAGGCCTAAAGCATAAAAGCAGCAACTGCTCTCCTGAATAAACGATTCCATTGCTACGGCTCTAACTTTGCAATTGACTATGGGCAAGTTCACCCAGCATTCATAGGCAGGATCCCCTAAAGTACTACGTGAGGGATTCTCCTGCCTGGGCTGGAGAATCATAGAGCTGTAGGGCTGGATGGGACCGTGAGAGATTATCTAGTCCAGCCCCTTCCCTGAGACAGGGCCAAGTAAACCGAGACCAGCTCTGACAGCTGTTTGTCCACCTGATTTTTAAACCCCCCCCCCCAGTGAAGGGGAATCCACAACCTTCCTCTGAAGCCTGTTTCAGAGCTTAATTACACTGAGGCCTGGTCTACACAAGAAAACTAAATCCACATCCCTGAGTGGGGTAGTTAAGGTGACCTAACCCCCAGTGTAGACAGCGCTAAGTCAACAGAAGCTTTCTTCCACCACCTAACTACTACCTCTTGGGGAGGTGGATTGCCTACACCAGTGGTTCTCAAACTGGGTTGGGACCCCAAAGTGTGTCACAACCCCTTTTTAATGGGGTCACCAGGGCTAGCGTTAGACTTGCTGGGGCCCGAAGCCCAATTCTCACTGCTCAGGACCGAAGTCTGAGCCCCATCGCCTGAGGGCTTCAGCCCTGGGTGGCAGGGCTCAGCTTACAGGTTCCACCCCACTCCTGCCTGGGGTGAATCCCTTGGGTTTCTGCTTTGGTCCCCCGCCCGGGGTGGTAGGGGTCAGGCTTTGGCTTTGGCTCTCATGCCTGGGGCTGCGGGACTTGGACGGGCTCAGGTTTTGGTCTCCCCTCCTGGGATCATGTAGTAATTGTTGTTGTCAGAAGGGGATCGGAGTGTAATGAAGTTTGAGAACCCCTGGCCTACACTGATGGGGGAACACTTCCTGTCGGCTTAGGTAGTATCTACACTGTAGCACTCCAGCCGTGCCGTGGCAGCGTTTCTAGTGAAGACATAAACTTAGAAAGTTTTTCCTAATATCTAACCTGAGTCACCCTTGCTGCAGATTAAGCCTTCTTGTCCTACCTTCAGTGGACATGGAGAACAATTGGTCACTGTCCTCTTTATAACAGCCCTTAATGTACTGGAAGACTGTTATAAGGTCCCCTCCTGCACTTAACCTCTGTGCTGCGTGGTGGCGTGGCTGGCTCCAGTCCGGTGGCACGGCTGTAGCACCCCTGGGGCTCCGGGCAGCGCAGTAAGAGGGCAGGGAGTAGGAGGGTTGGATAGAGGGCAGGGGAGTTCGGGGTGGTGGTCAGTGGGTGGGGGTGTGGATAGGGATTGGGGCGGTCAGAGGGCAGAGAACGGGGGTTGAATGGGGCAGGGGTACAGGGGGGCAGTCAGGAAGGAGGAGGTTGGATGGGGCGGGGGGGCAGTCGGGGCAGGCGTTCCGGGGGCGGTCAGGGGACAGGGAACAGGAGAGGTGGATGGGGCAGGGGTCCCGCGGGGGGGCCATCAGGGAACAGGGGGTGTTGGATGGGGCAGGAGTCCTGGGGGGGCCATCAGGGGGCGAGAAGTAGTGGGGGTCAGATCAGGGGCGGGGGCCAGGCCACGCCTGGCTGTTTAGGGAGGCACAGCCTCCCTAACCGGCCCTTCATACAATTTCAGAAACCTGATGTGGCTCTCAGGCCAAAAAGTTTCCCCTCCCCTGACTTAAGCCTATTCAATTTAACTTTAAGCATGTACTCAAGTTCTTTGCTGAACTGGAGTCCAAACTACATAGATCGGTCTCAAAATGGAAGTGAAAGGAAGGGTGTATTATCTCATAGTACAATAATAAGGACCAGTAATGAGGACCTCATAAAGGTCTATATTAAGTCCATTATTCACTGGGATTCTTAGCAAATGATATTTTCTTCTGTTATGGGTGGAAATTTGCCCCTGTGCAGAGAGGCAGCGCAAGATGAAGGGTACATCTACGCTGCAATTACGCACCTGCCCCGGGCATGTGGGGCTCTGCATTCAGGCTTGGGCTGCAGACCCAGCTCTGGATCCCGCCCTCCTCGCATGGTCCTAAGTCCTGGGCTCCAGCCTGAGTCAGCTGGCATGGGCCAGTCCTGGGTTTCTAATTGCAGTGTAGACATACTCATAGTCACCACGGACAGTCACTCAGAACAGAGTGGAAGTGGGAGTTAAATGCGGCCTTGTGTTGGCAAGAGCTGGCCCAGATTTTTTGCAACCAATTTTTAAAAAAATCAAAAATGGCCTTTGCTTTCAAAACTGAATTTTTTCATAGAATATTGTCTACATTGGCACATATTTTCATATTTCGCAATTTTTATAGACATTTAATTTTTGTATTAGAAACATGAAAAATAAACATTTTTCTCCTTTCTTTTAACATTGAAAACATTATTGAGCAGGGCTGAATTTTTTTCTGATTGGGCAGAGGCAAAACAACCATGTGACTGAAACCTCTTCCAACAGCTTGTGTTTGTACAGCACCTAGCGCAGCGGTCCATGGCCAGGATCCTAGGTGCTGCTGCAATACAAATAAATTAATAAATAATAATGACAGTGAATAGGGGGGTTGTTAGTAGTAAGGGCTTCTCCCACTAATTTCTCTCTCACGTGCTGCATTGTGTGGGACATCACAAAACTGGACCTGATTTTAACAGTAGTCGCACTGTACTGTATTGCCACTGAAAAGTTCTGGAGGGGCTGGTGGAGTCAGGAGCAGGCAATCCCTTCCATTCACAGCCTGCCAATGGCCAAGTGCTCAGCTGGGGGGGGGGGGGGGGCGGGGAGGGCTGTCATAAACAGATAGCTAAGGGTTAATATCTCTTTCACCTGGAAAGGGGTAACAAACAACACCTGACCAGAGGACCAATCAGGAAACAAGACTTTTTCAAATCTGGGTGGAGGGAAGTTTTGGGTGTGAGTTCTTTGTTCTTTGTCTGGGTCTGTGCCCTCTCAGCTCTAAGAGTGATTTTTCTATCTCCTGGCTTTCTAATCTTCTGTTTCCAAGTTGTAAGTACAAGGATAGTAAGACAATAGGTTTATATTGTTTTCTTTTGTATTTACATGTGTGTAGTTGCTGGAATGTGTTAAATTGTATTCTTTTGAAATAAGGCTGTTTATTCACTTTTTTTTCTTAAGCAATTGACCCTGTATATTGTCACCTTATTACAGAGACTATTTTTAATGTCTTTTTCATTCTTTTTATGTAAAGCTTTCTTTTTAAGACCTGTTGGAGTTTTTCTTTAGTGGGGACTCCAGGGAATTGAGTCTGCAGCTCACCAGGAAATTGGTGGGAGGAAGAAGTCAGGGGGAAAAATCTCTTTGTGTTAGATTTACTAAGCCTGACTTTGCATACCCTCTGGGTGAGGGGGAAGAGAGATTAGATCTCTCGGTACTTGTGTTTCCAGGACTGGAAGCAGGGAATCTCCTAGGGTCGTCCAGGGAGGGGAGCCTGGGAGGAAGTAACAAGGAAACAAGGGGAGGGGGTTATTTCCCTTTGTTGTAAGACTCAAGGCATCTGAGTCTGGGGGTCCCCTGGGAAGGTTTTGGGGAGACCACAGTGAGCTAGGCACTGTATAATCCCTAGCTGGTGGCAGCAATACCAGGTCCAAGCTGGTAACTAAGCTTGGAGGTTTTCATGCTAACACCCATATTTTGGACGCTGAGGTCCAAATCTGGGAAAAAATGTTATAACAAGGGCATGGCCTGGCATTGGGCAGGGTGGGCCCTATCAGTCGGCAGTTTCTCCTCCCCCATATGGATCTTCCCCCTGCCCCCAGCAGCAAGCAGGATGAAGCCCTACATGAATTTTGGAAAGTCACATTGAATTATCCGATCACAATAGGTAGACATAAATGAGATGATGACTGCACATAGATATAGATGGAATTTTCTCTGCAGAGGCATTGTGAAATGAACAAATTTGTCATAAAGCCAGTTGGCAATGAGGACACACCCACCTGCATACTGGTGTCTCTAAAAAACAGAATCCAGTGCAATTTTCTGCAGGGAGATTTATGTTAACTCTTATGTTAATTACACAGCCTTAGACACTTTGTAAAATGAACTGGATCTCCCTGCACTCATTCATTACAATGCCAGGAATGTGTCTAGGTGAGTCACTTTATTAATTTTAAACAGTGGTGACCCATGTTATTTCCATGATTTAGCCACAATGACATGATATCCAGAGGTAAGCAATGTGACTACAATCAGACACACATGCCTGTAGTCGTGTTTGAACTATTTATGTTTTACTTTTCCATGTGCAGTGCTGTGACATTACCCAGGGCACAATCTGGACTGATGGACAGCTGCGTCCCCTCAATTATCCAATTTCAGAGGCCTTTGACACTCCTTCAATGTTAGTGCATCCACTCCTGGCTAGCTCACACAGCCTTCAGCTTGTAAATTACCCTCTGCTATACTGGACAATACAGGCTCACATAAAGTCCGTCATTTCATTAATAAAAAATGATGTGCATAAACCCTCTTTTTTCAAATGGAGTTTCCCAAGCTCTTCAATCCTGACCCACTGGTTTTGCTAAAACAATAAAACAAGTTTATTAACTACAGAAAGAGAGATTTTAAGTGATTACAAGTATTGAGGCATAAAAGTCAGAATTGGCTACAAGGAAATAAAAGGCAAAGTGTAAACTAATACCGAACTTAACATGCTAAAGTGAATTCAAAGTAAAAGATTTCTCTCACCACTTTCTAGCAGTCTTACTGGATGAATCTTTTAGCAGGATCATGCCCCAGTTCAATGATGTTTCCTTTGTCTTTCAAGCATTGTCAGTGCCATGAGTAGAGATGAAGGGACAGATCATTTGTGTCCTCTGTTCTCACTTCTTATGGTCATTTTCCTCTTTGAAAATAATCTCAAGATGAGTTCAGGAGATAGCCCGTTTGCATGGGAATTTCAAGCTGTTTCATTGCCAAGATGTAAATTTCTTGCTCTCACCCTTTTTCCTGCCATTTGATAGTTTATTTGATTTTGTTGACACCTGGCTGAGGCATCAGTTTGCCTTTTGTCTCTGAGGAACTGGCTTGGGCTGCTTTCCCAGATTTGGAATATTCCTTAGTAACATCATACAATAGACTCTTATAATTTTACATGCAATGTTGCCACACATATTTTATCAGGACAATAATGATCAGTGAATGATGAGTTTTCAAATTATACCTCACAAAGTGTGCTTTGTACAGAATTTATCATAGGCTCATAAATGTGGTGAATATAAGGGTACAGATTGTCACAAATGCATTCAAACCTTAATTACCCAAAGGCTGGTTAACCGAAATTCCAGGTTATTGGCTAGCTGAATAAATCTCCCAGATTTGTGGTCAATGCATAAGTCTTCAGATACATCAGTGTATAAGAGTATAGTATGTTAAGGTAATTATTCTGTCAATGAAGTTAGACTCCTAAAGTCTGTCTTTAGGCACCAAAATTACATGGCTTTGAAAAGTGCTGAGCACTCACCAGGGCTGATTCCAGGCACCAGCGAGGAAGCACATGCCTGGGGTGGCACATGCTAAGAGGCGGCATTTCAGCCATTCTTGGGGCGGCACAGTCCGAGTGGCTTATATATTTTTTTTTTGCTTGGGGCAGCAAAAATGGTAGAGCTGGCCCTGACACTCACCAGCAGAACTGAGTGCATATTTTCAGATGACCAGTTTATTTGCTGAAAAGAGCAGTTTTGAGTTGACCAAAATCATTCATGAATTTGGATCAAATTTGGCCAGTAGTTTCAGATGAAAAAATGAGAAATTCAAAATGAAATGTTTTGATCTTTCACTTTGCAATGATGTTTTGTTTAAAAATTTAGCCCACTTTAATTAGGGGGGGAAAAGGGTCAAAAACACCCAAACATCTAAAAATGAAAAGCTGAAAACAGATTCTTTCAGGTCAAACAAGATGTTTTGTTTAATCTGAAATAAAAAGATTTTGATTATTTTTTGTTTTGGGGACTAAGAATTTAGAATTTCCATTTTGGGGACCAATTATTAGGCACCAAACCAAAAAAAAGAATCATTCTTTCTCCTCAACTCACCAACTCCTACTAAGGCCAATGAGTGCTGCTGGATGCACAGCACTTTGGAAAATCAGGTCATCTAAGTGCCTGACTCGACTTCGGAGCTAAAATGTATGCATCTATTTTTGAAAATCCTGGCCTAGCTATCCAAAGATGTCTAATATCCCCTCAGACCTTTCTGGATGATTTGTGGTCTCTGTATTGTTTGGAATTTTACATTGAATATCTATAATGACACTATAAAGATGAGAGACACGGGGGGTGAGGTAATATCTTTAATTGAACCAACTTCTGTCAGTGACTGGGACACGCTTACGAGCTACACAGAGCTCTTCTCAGGTCAAGCCTATGGAAAGTCGATGGCCTGAAAATGGAGGGTGAATTTGGGACGTCTCTTACAGAGATAGCCAAAAGCAAGAAATGCCTGTGAACCTCTGAAGGGTCACCTGCTTTTGGGTGACATCACAGGCCATTTATTGTCAGAGATGTGTTAGCTGAAAGTCCTCATGTTTAAACATAGGAGCGGTGGAAGTCCCCTAAAAATGAGGGGGGAGGGGCCACTGGTGCCTGAACCATGGCCCCGCCCCTTCCCCCAAGGACCCACACCTGCACTGCTTCTTCCCCTCAAAACCCTGCCAGCCCACTTGCTCCTCTCCATCCCCTCCCTCCCCCTCGCCATTACAGCCGGTAAAAAGTGATGGGGCCCTGCCCTCTTTCCCCCCCACCCTGTTCCAGTGCCCCTCCTGTGCATAACAGGGCAAAATTCTCCTCTCTGAACTTACAGTGGCGCTTGACTGTGAAATCCTGCTACGTCCACATGCAATGAATGCCAAGGGGGTTCAACCAAAGCTGCATGCAGAGAGCAGATTCCCAGCAACCAGGTCCACTTGTGCCTTTACTCACATTGGAGAACAGCTAAGCACCGGAGCAGTCCCATTTTTTTCAGTGTGAGTCACTGTTCACTGATGTATGGGGTTGAGGAGCTAACCTGGAGGATTTCCAGGTGTATTTCAGCTCCCAGCTGTATTCCATTTTCACATTCACAGGCTTAGCCTAGAATTTAGGGGGGAGGGGAATAATTGGATTTAGAATTTGCAACATGAGGATTTGAGATTAGAGAGTTTGAAAGGAATTACTGGTAGAAGCCTGACGTCGACCTTGGACTCTTTTGTTGCTGAGGATTGTTCTTGTGCGTTAAAGAGATTTGATGTCATTTCCATTGTTTGGTTTAATCTGTTGCTGTAACTTAATGTTATGCTTTATTGTTGTTGTTGAACTATAGACTCACGTGGCGCATTGTAAAAATGTGTAGGGTAAAATGTATCCAACCACTCTCTTGGCTGGAACCTGGAACAAGGCTCTTGTCTCAGATAATTGTCCTTCCTGAGTAAATAAAGCATATCATTACAACTGTCATTCTACGCTTAGGCTACTTTCTGCAGCATTGAAGATTGGTGCCAAACAAAATAAACGGATAACTTTGTTGTCCAGACCCTGCAGACTTTCGAGGGGTCTGGAAGATAAGTGTTTATTTTTTGGTGGTGGACAAGTCTTTTAAGGCCTTGGGGAAAGTTTTCATGTTGATCGACAGATTTGCTTAGGCTCCCGTTGTCAAAAGCAGTCAATGTACTGGATGTTTCCCTCTTTGGGTGCCCAGTTTGAGTCATCCAGGGTCTGGTTTCAGAGGCAATGAGTCCTTGCAACACCCCCTGACGTTCTGGAGTTTTGGGGTGCCCTTGCAACTCAGACCCTGAATGTCTCACATTGGATGCTCCAAAACGGAATCACCCCAGATTAGAGGATCTTTCTGAAAGTTGGGTCTTTGGCTTTTCACACACTGCACCCCTCTCCTCGTCCTCACACCGAATATTATTTTAACAAACATCTTGAGACTTTGAAATCCAATTCACAGCCTCTAAGGAACTGAGTCCTTCCACAAAACTAACAACCTATGACACGTATTAATTAGTGAAGGCCTCAGTTAAAATGAATGCTCATTTGGTCTGCCTGGCATTTACTCATGCAAGTAGTCCCATGTACTCCAGTGGGAATACTCCTGTGAGTAAATGCTCATAAAAATGAATTAGGGCCTGTAATGCAGCATAAAGAAATTGCACTGTGCTATTTCAGAGCTAAGTATTGTTACAATCAGATAAAGTTTTCAGAATTGTGCTGCAGTTAAATTGAAGGCAGAAAGGTTTGCAACATGGTATGACCTTTAGAAAAGCTTTTACAAGAGACTCTCTTGCCCTGGGAATAAGGACCCAAGCAAGCAAAGTTGCACAATCTAATGGTCCTTCAGATGTAACTTCCCTGTCACTGACTTGCTATCTACACAAAAGTTCTATTTATTTCTGCAGCCGAGAATCGCAGTAAAAGTGCAGCTATTCACACAATCGGCACTTGTCACCTGCAAGAACTAAAGTGTGATTCTCATAGTGACACAACTGGGAACTATTCAACGGAGCCAAGATTTTCAAAAATAAAAGCCTATGTCCATTTTTAGCCATTTAAATAAGTGGCTTGATTTTCAAACAAGCTGAGCTCCCTGTAGCATCCACTGAAGTCAGTTGGTGCCAAACTTATGTAGGATCTTAGGTGGGAGATTTCAAAGGCACAAAGGGGCATTTGGATGCTAAACTCTCATTCAGAGACCATTATGCCCATGAAAACCTCCCACTAAATATCGATTTAGAAGCTTAACTTTAAGCACCCAGTTGGCACTTACTGAATATTCAATACAATTGTTCATACATTTTATTTACAGACATTTCTCTATTTCCACTACTGGAGTATCCAAGCACCTCACAAACATGCTTGTGAGATAGAGAAATATTTGTTCCGTTTTACCAAGGGAGTTGAGGGATTTGCCCAAGATCACATGGAAAGTTTGTGGCAGAGACAGGTACAGGACTCAGGTCTCAATCACAAGACCATCCTTCCACCAAACCAGAGGGTCTCAAACTGTGGTCCACAGACCACCAGTGGCACATGAACTCCAATCAGATGGCCAGCAGATAGTTCCCTCTAAGGCCACGTCCAGACTAGGAATTAAAATCGATTTTAGATACGCAACTTCAGCTACGTGAATAACGTAGCTGAAGTCGAATTTCTAAAATCGAGGTACTCACCAGTCTGGACGGCGCGGCATCGATGTCCGCGGCTCTCCGCGTCGATTCCGGAACTCCGTTCGGATTGATGGAGTTCCGGAATCGATGTAAGCGCGCTCGGGGATCAATACACCGCGTCCAGACTAGACGCGATATATCGATCCCCGAGCAATCGATTTTAACCCGCCGATGCCGCGGGTTAGTCTGGATGAGGGCTAAGGTGCGCACCTGATCGGCCACACATGAGAGAATGAAGGGCCACCCACCTAATAAGTGCAGCCACACAGGCATGACTGCACTCATTAGGTGCCTGCACCTGACACACATGTACGGTGAGGTGGTGGCCTTGGGAGGAATAAAGAGTAGATGGGAGGGGGAAGTGGGGTGAGAAGAGAGGGTGGGGGGAATATGGCACATGCAGGGCTGTGGCAGTCAGAGGAACAGACAGCTTTCCCCAGCTCAAGGGCTGCGGCTGCTGGGGAGAGACCTCCCTCCTTCCCAGCCCCAGTTCTGTGGCTGCTGTGGCGGGGGAGAGACACCCCCCCCTTCCCAGTCCCAGCCCAGGGGCTGCTGTGGTGGCGGAGAGAGAGAGAGAGATTCCCCCTCCTTCCCAGCCCAGGGGTTACTGTGGTGGGAGAGAGAAGGCACATCCATTGCATTATGAAGGTAAGACTATTGATATTAAAATATGAGTTGTGGGCTTTTATTTGTAGCACAACATTTTTTTTCTTATGATTTTTTTTTTATACAGCGCTTTCATCCAAATCACTTTACAATAGTTAGCTATCGGCACAAACAACATTTGGAAAGATCATTAAGTGATCTGCTGAGACCCTCAGCAATTTTCAAGTGGTCCACGAAAAAAAAAAGTTTGAGAACCACTGCTCTAAATGGAAACAAAACCCTTTCCTCCATTACCTTCTGTAAAGTGTGACCCAAAGCTTGCAGGATTGTAAGAAAAAAAAATTCTGTTGGCATAACATAGCAGCCCAGGAACCTACAGGTTTCATTTCTCATTCATGGAAGTGACCCACGAACCAGCCCCAGGAGGGTTTAGGAAAACACACAGAATAATGGTCAGAAGAGAGGGATAGGATGACAAATGTTGTAGAATAAAAGGGCCCGAGGAGTCAAAGGTGTTAACATAACCCTGAAACTGTCCCACATTACACAAGGGTCAAGGTTTAGCACACCAAAACCTCAGCCACTTAGCACCATGGCAAACACACCATTAAAACCCCTGATTACCTTGAATTAAAGATATGGAAAAGCAGGTAAAGTATTTGAGATGTAAAGTACTAAGGACGGCTTTTATTTTAACAATATCCCTTGTTCCCTTTCTCTTTAGCTGGAGAGACTTTTAGAAGGAAAAAGTCCCCTTGTTTAACATTCTCTTACACAGCATCAAAGAAGGTAAGAACGGTCCTGTCAGGGAAGAGAGAAGTTAGCTGAGATGGTTTTGCTGTGTTGCAAAAGGTGCCGTTTTGGCCGGCTAAGCCAGACTCTCGTGGGCTAGAGGGGGAAAGGAAAGGCATGGGAAAGAGATGACCTAAGGGTGGGGTGGAAAAGAACTCACATCCCAGGTGGTCGCTGGGATTTAGCCAAAGCCGTTGGGAGTGTTTCCCTCCCTCTGGCCCGGTCCGGCCAGGCCATCGCTCAGGATTGGAATACAGGCAGTCCGGAGTCCCATGAGGCAGTGGGGATGGCAGTCAGAATGGTGAAGCTTGATTTAGGAGCCAATTTTTCTGTGCAAGTCTCTTTCCTTAAGGACCCCAGAAAGCGATGAGGGGTGAACTAGCCCAGCCCTTCATTATTTTGTCCGTGAATTAGGCCTAATTTCCAACATACCCATTTTGGTTCATTGATTTCCACTCTCACACTGTTCTTGTTTACCAGGCATGATCTTAACACAGGGCTTGAATTATATCATTAGGTCTTTTCTCTTTTTCTGGGCTAATTTAGTTTGTCTCTTTCTTACATCTTTTTGTTTTTTTAAACAAGGTCACTGTGACAATTTATAAAGTTCACTCACTTTTTACACTTGAGCTCACAATTGGGGTAAATTTGTAGGCTTAGTTCTTGCAGCAGAAATGACATTAGGATCCTGAACTGAAATGGCTTTTTCATTGGGTTTTGTGCTTATATATATCCACCTCAGTACCACCTTAAATATACACACAGGATGTTCCTAATCTGTATTTATTAATTCTATCTGATGACAGCACTAAGCACTCCAGGCAATGCATTTCTAGTAGAGATGTGTGGCATTGGGGGGTGGGGGGTGGGACAGAGGGGTTAAGTTAAAAATCCTTGAAAGGTTTTATCTTGTGGTTGGAATAGGAAAAAAGTGGTCGATTTTCACAAGAACACCGTGACAGTCTGCAGATGGTTTACACAGATCATTTCACTCAAAATGGCCCTGTCTTCAAGGAAAACCAGGGCAATTCTGTAATTTCAGAAGGGAGACATTCAATAGAAATTGATTTGTATTGAAAACCTATGAAACTGTGAAATGTGATGGGGAAATGGCCATTCTTGCTGAGATTGCCTGAAAAACAAACATTCAGGTTTATTTTTTAATGGAACAAAAAATCAAATGACAAAAGTGTTCACATTCTGTCTCTCTCTTGCCTGACTTTCTCACAGCTCCAGTTTCTAGTAAAGAACTGAATATACTTCTCTAGTGGCTCCAGACACTTCACCTTTGTCCCTATTATACAATGCAGCCGCACAGCCAGCTGTAATCGCCCAGAAATGCACTGCTTCCCTCCCAGACATTTTTGATTACTTACTCACATTTTCTCCAGATCATTTCAGGGCATACAGTGCTGCTTCTGGATTAAGTTTTAATGAGGATTGCTTTCCCCATTGGCCATTCTGGAAATGCTAATGCTCCTCTGAGCTCAAAATTAGTGAAATCTTATATGTTTAAGTTTATTCCAATGAGTGGAAAAATTGTTCCTGATTAGGTTTCATTATCCCCTGATAACTTGAGGCCCAGGAATGCTCCCTCTGGCTTCAGTTTGGTTCAGTAATACTTTGGCTCTGCTTCTTGGTTTCTCAGATAGCTATATTGAGGGCTTGTCTACGCAAACATTTCATCAGAGCAGGCTGGGGTGTGAATCTACCCCACACTGGCCTCCTGTGCACGAAGGGTCTGTGTGGACCCTGCTGACATGTACTAACAGTTCCGTGGTGATCTGTCCGCTTTGAATCAGAAGTAGATCAAAGTGCACTTGACTAGGAACTGTTAGTATGCAGCAGCAGGGTCTACACAGACAATTAGTGCACAGCAGGCTAACACACAGTCGAATCATACTCCAGCTTGCCATGAGCTAAATCAGGGGTCAGCAACCTTTCAGCAGTGCTGTGCCGAGTCTTCATTTATTCATTCTAATTTAAGGTTCCGCGTGCCAGTAATACATTTTAATGTTTTTAGAAGGTCTCTTTCTATAAGTCTATAATATATAACTAAACTATTTTTGTATGTAAAGTAAATAAGATTTTTAAAACGTTTAAGAAACTTCATTTAAAATTAAATTTAAATGCAGATCCCTCCAGACCGCTGGCCAGGACCCGGGCAGTGTGAGTACCACTGAAAAACAGCTCACGCGTGCCATAGGGTGCCTACCCCTGAGCTAAATGTTTGTGTAGACGAGCCCTGAGTGAAGTGAGGCTGCAGCTGTCCCAGGTACTTGTACAGCTCCCAGAGGAAGTTGTGGAGCCCCTCACAATCTGTGGTGTAGTTATCCTTTCAACCCCCTTGTGAGTAGGGCAGTGCTACTATCTCCATATTCCAGATGGGGAATTGAGGCACAGAGAGGCTAAGGCCCAGATCCTTTAAGGCATTTAGATTTTTAACTTCCATGGACGTTAGACCTTTGAGGAGCTGGGTCTGGGAAGTGACTTGCCCAAGAACCCTGCAGTGGAGCAGGAATTGAACAAGTCAGCACCCCAACCCCGGAAGTACCCTTCCTCTCTTGTTCTGCATGTCTATACAAAGAGCCTGGGGCCACACTGGCCCCATCTGCACTACACACTCCTGAAGGTAGACGTGGGTTTGGTTAGCCCAGTGCTGGTCCAGGGTCAAAGCAAGTGCGGAGGGAGCAGAGTCCCTCTTCTCTGCCTGGCCTGGGAGCACTTCCACACACACATACACCTTCTTCAGCCTTGGCTGAGGCCGGGAAAGCTTCCTTCAAAGCACTGGAGCTAACATGGTCTCCCTGGCCAGCTCAGAGTGGAACAGATGGGGATACAAACACACGCTATAGGGCTTGGTCCCTCAGAGGCGAGACCGGACAGCAAGAAGCCACCCCCATTTCCTCCTTGGTTTTGAGAGGGGTGTCACTCAGCTAGGCAGTGGGGGGACCAGGTGCATTGAGGGGCAGGGGGGTCACAGAAGAGGGTCCCGCAGCTGCATGGAGAGTGTGGCCTAGTGAGGAATGCACCAAGAGAGGGGAGAGGAGTGCAGACAGTGGGTCTGTGTCCCCACAGTGGACAGCACTTGAGAAGGGAGAGCAAGGGGGACGTTACTTTACAGAGGAGGGCAGCTCTCCAAGCGACCCTCCCCCACCATGGTCCATCTGTCTTCTGAGGGGGGCAGGGAAGCAGGCTAGCAACATCTTCCTCCACCACCATTGCCTATAGCAGAGCCTGGCGTGGACACCAGCTCTTTAGCATAAGTGGTGATGCCTGCAACCTGGCCAGGGCTCCCTTACCATGAGTGGGGCTGAAGCTCCCAGCTGCTGGGTGGCTTCATTATCCTGTTCAGCAACGGCCAGCTGCCCCGCGGAACAAGCAGTGCTCCTATAATGAGAGACAGAAACTAATTTTAAACAAGCGCAATCCAAGTTCTGTACATCAAAGTCTCCTTCGGCATTCCTAGATATTATCAGATGGCTGTATGGTGCTTTCTGGGCTACTGTAGAACACTACCCTGAGACTATCCAGCAGAGATTGTGGATGCCATTTCAGCATCAGGTCCCTTAACGCAGTGCTCTGCTGGGCTGGCTTTTATAATTATTTGTATCACAGTCATGGCTAGAGTCCCTAGAGGAGATCAGGGTCCCACTGGACTTATACATAAAAAGCCACAGTTCCCCCCCAAGGAGCTTCCACTCTAAATAGACAAGCGGGACAGAGGGAGCGGGAACAGAGCATGGAAGCTACTTCCCCAAGGTCATCAGCAGAATTGGAATGAGAACCCAACTATCCCAAGTCCCAGTCTGGTGCCCTTCTCGCTAGACCAGGCTGAACGTGTGTCTTTCAAAATAAGCGTACAGAAAATGTTACCTTCGTTCCTTGCCTACAAAGAACAACTTTTAGTGTGAGCTGTTTTCACATAGCGCAGGCAGGCTTAGATTAGATCTAGTCAGAGAAGCATCGTGTTTTTTATGCCAAGAAGAAAAGGCTAGAAAAGCTTTCTGAACTCCACCCGCAGACTTACAGGATATGCTCAACTTCTATAGTTTCAATCGGCAAAAACACCGCTGCCGTCACAAACTGGTGGCACATTTTTGTTCTCTGCGACAGGGAGGTTCCAGGCCCTTGCACTCTTGGGAGGAGAGCAAAAGGAGGAACAACATCCTTGCTTTGCATCTGCTGCACTGGGAAACTTCTGCAAAATGTCTCCTTGTTTGTGTGCTACTATTTAGGATCTGACTGGGGGATTAGCCAGACTGAAGGATCAGCAGAGTTTAACATGAAGTATAGGTAGGTTCAAGGGGGTTGGCTTGGAAAAACGGAAACATTTGCTGGTTCTGCTGCATTTACTCCAACTTTTCTGCCACGATCCTTCCTCCCAAGCAATGCAGAGCCTTCGGCCTCCTCCTGGGCCTTCCCCCACAACTGCTTCTCAGTGTCTGCAGCCCTCTACCGAAAGGAACCCCACACAATAACTAAAGCAATCTCTGGAGCTTCCCTTTAAAGAGGCCTCCAAGTCTCTTGAGATTCACATGGGGTGGAAGGGGAAGAGTCTCGTTGCTCTCACAAACTGCTGTACCTGCATGTCATGAGTACGAGAACTCGCCCAGGTCAGAGGTAACATAATCCACTCCATTCCCAACCCCAGCCCTCAGCAAGTAAATGTATCTTTCTATGGACTGACAGTTCCAGCTCCCAGGAGGCAGACGAGTGTGAGCCACAGGACTCTTGGGAAAATCTCCGTTTAAAAGTGTAGTTTCAACACTATCTAAGGGATTTAGGCACACAAAAAATCATGGGATTTGAGCCTTCAAATCTCCAAGGGGCTTTGGAAATTTCAGCCCCACTACAATTCATATCTCTGGGCCCCTCCATGGTCAGAGATTGCTGGCTGCACCACAGCTCCTGCTAACTCCACCAGGACAATGAAGCTGGCCTGTCAGAGATCAGCTGAGGTTCTTTTTCCCACTCCACCATAGGTTTTAGAAGAGTTCTTTAAACATTTTTGATGCCTAGCACCGATTCATGAGAACATGGCTCTCTCCAGGCAGGTCACCACAAAGAAATGGAATGACAATGCTGCTGTTGTCTCTAGCAGTGTTTTTCAACCTTTTTGATGCCAGGGAGCAGCTTGCTGCCTTCCTGAACTGTATCAGGGAGATCTCAGGGACTGGCGCTGGTCCACGGACCAGTCTTTGAAAAACACTGGTCTGTAGCAGCCCCTGTTGGCCCTGTAAGATGATCCCTTGGCTCAGAGCATAGTGCAAAGGTGAGACAATGCTGCTCATCCAACATATACAGCAGGCATCACTAATGGTGGCGTAGCATTCCCATGGGTTTTCTATTCACACGTTTTGTCAGAACATAGTTTAATAAATTCAAAGGGAGGGGGAAAAAACGCAGCTTGGTGCTGTGTTTTGGAGTCTGTTTTCACAAGAGGCAGGTGCATTGCAGACAGCAGCTTTGGGACATTGTGTGCTAGCTCCCCTGACCTGAAATATTTCTGAGCAGAAGCTGCTAGAGGTGATAAATTGGTTGGAGGAGGCGGGGTTGTGATATGCCCAAGCATCTCTTTAGACTCAAATTAGAACAGCAGCCTCCTCCTTGTTTGTGACCTAAAAGACACGTTTGAATTCAGGCCAGCGCAGTAACTCGCTGGCTGACTCACTGAGGCCCTAGCCAGGTGTGAATTAGAACCACTCCAGGTTTTGAAATGTTTTGATGACAGCAGCCGCAGTGGCTGATGGCTGGCTCTGTGCAAGCCACTCTGAGCTTATTCAGCAGCTGTAACTGAGTTGCAGGCATTTTAACCCAAACATGTACCCGTTTCTAGTTGTGTTCACACTCTCCTACCCAGGGCAGGTGAGGTCCTTACAAACTGAAACCAGCCCTGTAGCAGTACTAAAAGGAACGATTCCACCTTCATTTATAGCAGAGCTGTAAACAGGGGAGTTTCAGAGGGAGTTCACAGGGCAAGGGAGACTGAGAGACCTAGGAAGAGGAACTGACAGGCTAGTGAAGGGAGCGGGTGGTGGTCTGCCAGTGTTCTGGTGCCTGTTGGGGGTTTGTTTTGTTTTGTGATTCTTGGACTACCAGGTTTTAGGTGGGAAGGCCATGACCGATACAGAGGCAGCAGTGAAAGACACAATGAGGATGACTGGATGTGGAAGCTGCGGCATGTCCATGATCCTGGAGGGGGTACCTGAAAAGAGTTTTGTCTGCATGAAGTGCTACCTGATAGAGCTGATGGAAGAAAAGATCCGAGGACTGGAGATGCAGGTGGAAACTCTGGTCGAGTTTAGAAGGGAGTTCGAGCAGATGATGGAGCAAAGACATGAGGAGGCTGAAGGGATAAGCTCAGACTTGCAGATGGAAGCAGGACCAAAGAATTCTGAGGAGAGACTGCTGGGTGAGGAAAGTGGACGGTGGAAGCATGTGACTAAGAGAACCAGGCGGAGGAAAAGACGGGCCAGTGAAGGAGAAATAGAACTCAGGAACAGGTTTGCAGAGTTGGAAAATGAAGAAGGGGCACAGCAGGTGGTCGCTGAAGGAGAGAGGGCAAGGAAAAAGAGAAGAGCTGCTAGTCCTACAGGAAGAGGGGAGGAGTCAATGGAGGCAACACCAAATATGAGCCCCAGGAGGACTGCAAGGGTGAATAGGAATCAAGAGGACTTGCAGCCAGTGGGTGCAGGGGATAGACCGGAGAATCACACTGTCACCAGGAAAAGGCAGGTCTATGTGATTGGGGACTCCTTACTGAGAAGAATAGACAGGCCTGTAATTAGAGCTGATCCAGAGAACAGAAGGGAGTGCTGTCTGCCGGTGCTAAGATACGGGATGTGGACCTGAGGCTGAAAAGGATCCTAACGGGAGCGGGAAAGAATCCGTTGATTGTCCTTCATGTGGGAACGAATGATACGGCTAGATTCTCACTGGAACATATCAAGGGAGACTATGCCAGACTGGGGAAGACACTTAAGGAAATCGAGGCTCAGGTAATCTTCAGTGGGATTCTGCCGGTTCCTAGAGAAGGGCAACAAAGGTGTGACAAGATTATGGCGATCAACAGATGGCTCAGGCAGGGGTGCTATAAAGAGGGCTTTGGGATGTATGGCCACTGGGAAGCATTTGTGGACAGAAGATTGTTCTGTCGGGATGGACTTCACCTGAGTAAGGACGGAAATAGACTTCTAGGATGGAGGCTCTCCCAAATGATTAAGAGAGCTTTAAACTAGGAATTTGGGGGAGATGGTTGGGAGATGTCCAGGTGATCTCCACACCGGAATTTAACCTTGAGAGGGAAGAAAACAAAGTAAGAGGGGATACAGCCGTGGACAGAAGAATTGACATAAGGAGGAAGGGTAGTGTAGATACCAGTCTAATAGGTGATGCTGGTAGTAGAATGTCTGTGCCTAACCAGGTAAAGAATGTCAGTGAAGCCAAACGGCAAAAATTAAGATGTCTGTACACTAATGTGAGGAGCCTAGGGAACAAAATGGAGGAACTAGAGCAACTGGTGCAGGAAGTGAAACTGGATATTATAGAGATAACAGAAACATGGTGGAATAGTAGTCATGACTGGAGTACAGGTATTGAAGGCTATGTGCTGTTTAGGAAAGACAGAAATAAAGGCAAAGGTGGTGGACTAACATTGTATATCAATGATGAGGTTAACTGTAAAGAAATAAGAAGTGATGGAATGGACAAGACAGAGTCTGTCTGGGCAAAAATCACACTGGGAAAGAAAGCTACTAGAGCCTCCTCTGGGATAGTGCTTGGGGTGTGCTACAGACCGCCGGGATCTGATTTGGATATGGATAGAGACCTCTTTAATGTTTTTAATGAAGTAAACACTGATGGGAATTGCGTGATCATGGGAAACTTTAACTTCCCAGATATAGACTGGAGGACAAGTGCTAGTAAGAATAATAGGGCTCAGATTTTTCTGGATGCAATAGCTGATGGATTCCGTCACCAAGTAGTTGAAGAACCAACAAGAGGGGATGCCATTTTAGATTTGGTTTTGGTGAGTAGTGAGGACCTCATAGAAGAAATGGTTGTAGGGGACAACCTCGGTTCGCGTGATCATGAGCTAATTCAGTTCAAACTAGATGGAAGGATAAACAAAAATAGATCTGGGGCTAGGGTTTTTTACTTCAAAAGGGCTAACTTTAAAGAATTAAGGAAATTAGTTAGGGAAGTGGATTGGACTGAAGAACTTGTGGATCTAAATGCGGAGGAGGCCTGGAATTGCTTTAAGTCAAAGCTGCAGAAACTATCAGAAGCCTGCATCCCAAGAAAGGGGAAAAAAACCATAGGCAGGAGTTGTAGACCAAGCTGGATGAGCAAGCATCTTAAAGAGGTGATTAAGAAAAAGCAGAAAGCCTACAAGGAGTGGAAGATGGACAGAATCAGCAAGGAAAGCTACCTTAGTGAGGTCAGAACATGTAGGGATAAAGTGAGAAAGGCTAAAAGCCATGTAGAGTTGGACCTTGCAAAGGGAATTAAAACCAATAGTAAAAGGTTCTATAGCCATATAAATAAGAAGAAAACAAAGAAATAAGTGGGACTGCTAAACACTGAGGATGGAATGGAGGTTAAGGATAATCTAGGCATGGCCCAATATCTAAATGAATACTTTGCCTCAGTCTTTAATAAGGCTAATGGGGAGCTTAGGGGTAATGGAAGGATGACAAACGGGAATGAGGATATGGAGGTGAATATTACCACATCTGAGGTAGAAGCCAAACTTGAACAGCTTAATGGGACAAAATCGGAGGGCCCAGATAATCTTCATCCAAGAATATTAAAGGAACTGGCACATGAAATTGCAAGCCCATTAGCAAGAATTTTTAATGACTCGGTAAACTCAGGGGTTGTACTGTACGACTGGAGAATTGCTAACATAGTTCCTATCCTTAAGAAAGGGAAAAAAAGTGATCCGAGTAACTATAGGCCTGTTAGTTTGACATCTGTAATATGTAAGGTATTGGAAAAAATTTTGAAGGAGAAAATAGTTAAGGACATTGAGGTCAATGGTAATTGGGACAAATTACAACATGGTTTTACAAAGGTAGATCGTGCCAAACCAACCTGATCTCCTTCTTTGAGAAGGTGACAGATTATTTAGGCAAAGGAAATGCAGTAGATCTAATTTACCTCGATTTCAGTAAGGCATTTGACACGGTTCCACATGGGGAATTATTAGTTAAACTGGAAAAGATGGGGATCAATATGAAAATTGAAAGGTGGATAAGGAACTGGTTAAAGGGGAGACTACAACGAGTCGTACTGAAAGGTGAACTGTCAGGCTGGAAGGAGGTTACTAGTGGAGTTCCTCAGGGATCAGTTTTGGGACCAATCTTATTTAACCTTTTTATTACTGACCTTGGCACAAACAGCGGGAATGTGCTAATAAAGTTTGTGGATGACACAAAGCTGGGAGGTATTGCTAACACAGAGAAGGACCGGGATATCATACAGGAAGATCTGGATGACCTTGTAAACTGGAGTAATAGTAATAGGATGAAATTTAATAGTGAAAAGTGCAAGGTCATGCGTTTAGGGATTAATAACAAGAATTTTAGTTATAAATTGGGGACACATCAGTTGGAAGCAACAGAGAAGGAGAAGGACCTTGGAGTATTGGTTGATCACAGGATGACTATGAGCTGCCAATGTGATATGGCCGTTAAAAAAGCTAGTGCAGTTTTAGGATGCATCAGGTGAGGTATTTCCAGCAAAGATAAGGAGGTGTTAGTACCATTATATAAGGCACTGGTGAGACCTCATCTGGAATACTGTGTGCAGTTCTGGTCTCCCATGTTTAAGAAGAATGAATTCAAACTGGAACAGGTTCAGGGACGGGCTCCTAGGATGATCCGAGGAATGGAAAACCTGTCTTATGAAAGGAGACTCAAAGAGCTTGGCTTGTTTAGCCTAACCAAAAGAAGGTTGAGGGGGGATATGCTTGCTCTTTATAAATATATCAGAGGGATTAATATTAGAGAGGGAGAGGAATTATTTAAGCTTAGTACCAATGTAGACACAAGAACAAATGGGTATAAACTGGACACTAGGAAGTTTAGACTTGAAATTAGACAAAGGTTTCTAACCATTAGAGGAGTAAAGTTCTGGAACAGCCTTCCAAGGGGAGTAGTGGGGGCAAAAGACATATCTGGCTTTAAGACTAATCTTGATAAGTTTATGGAAGGGATGGTATGATGGGATAGCTTAATTTTGGCAATTGATCTTAGATTATCAGCAGGTAAATATGCCCAGTGGTCTGTGATGTTAGATGGGATGGGATCTGAGTTACTGCAGAGAATTCTTTCCTGAGTGCTGGCTGGTGAGTCTTGCCCACATGCTCAGGGTTTAGCTGATCACCATATTTGGGGTTGGGAGGGAATTTTCCTCCAGGACAGATTGGCAGAGGCCCTGGAGGTTTTTCGCCTTCCTCTGCAGCGTGGGGCATGGGTCACTTGCTGGTGGATTCTCTGCAGCTTGAGGTCTTCAAACCACAATTTGAAGACTTCATTAACTCAGACATAGGTTAGGGGTTGGATGGGTAGGATTCTGTGGACTGCTTTGTGCAGGAGGTCAGACTAGATGATCATATTGGTCCCTTCTGACCCTAAAGTCTATGAGTCTATAGCTCAGCATGATACATATAACCCACATGACCGTTATCACATGTTATTGCTGAGGTCCCTCAAGCAAACCTCCCTTTCCAGTGGCGAACAAGCAAACAGATCTGCCCGCATTTAACCAGTGCCTTGGGGTCCAATTCTATTCCCAGCACAACAGAACCAGACTCTCCTGCCTGTACTTAAGCAATTCTACCCACTCTCTAAGCATCTCCCATGCACGTGTCTGGTACACTCTCACCTATGCCCAGAGTGGTGATCCCCAGACACAGGCCAGGCTCCTTCATCCAAAGAGACTGCACCTAGCATCCATCAGGAGGTGATGGGATCATGCCCTTGCAGACAGACCAACCAGGGGCAGACATAATGACAGCACCCCAAGGGTTTTCCTTTATAGTTTCAAAGCAGCATGCAGACATACATTCCTGAAATCAACAGAGCTGCAGAGCAGTCTGCTAGCTTCCAAAGGTTTTATCTTGGTATAACCCACGCCAGGCAAAGCTGAGCACAGACAGAGGCTTTGTGAAACAATTACACAAAGGTTTAATGTAGCCACAGGCTAGTGGTATCCAATGGCTGTGAAGACGGGCGGGGTACTGGACTGTGTGGCCTCAGAAAATCATCGCCTTGGTCTGACCAGTGCCCCCCACACCAAGCCAGCTCCAGGCCAAATCAAACCCTTGATGACCCAGCCACCAACTAGGGAGGCAAAGATTGAGAGCCGAACCTCCTGGGTAGTTAGTTTTCTCCGAGTCCATCATTAGCGGAGCCGGAAGAGGCTATGGACTATAACTCGGCCTGGTCACTGCTTTAGGTGCTGGCATGGCACATAGCTTTCCTCAAACTCTGACCAGACTCCTGTGTCTGGCCCTCTTAACCATACGCTGCACACACTAACATTTCTGTGACAGCCACCGCTCGGCACCAATCAACAGCACCTCGCCACACAGGTTTGAATCCACCCAGGGTCTCCCGCCTCTCCCATAGGGGCAGTTACATTACATTGAAAGTGAACCGCTGCCTTTGCGACACCGGTGCAGTGATTGGCTACATGCCCTCCGCAGAGTCATTCCGGAAATGTGTGCCTTTACAACGGAGAAATAGGGACATTTCCAGCATGACCTGCTTCAGTTCAAGTATGGTTCTAGCTTCTCCCATTTTACCACTGTCCTGGCTGTGCACGGTGTGAGTATTATCAGCCCATGGTGCAGAAAGAGAACTGAGATGCAGCTGATGACTTGCCCAAGGAGCCTGTGGCAGGACCAGGAAATGAACCCAAACTGCCCACATCCCCGTTCAATGCTCTAACCACCAGACCATCCTTCCTTCAAACAGGCATGCCCTTAACAAGCTTTAGTTTCAGATTATAAGGCAGTTTATAAGGCTAATTTTCATAATTTATTTTTAGTGACAGCTGCTTGAGAGCAGCCACCCTCCTGCCCCCCGTAATGGGCAGCTCTCCGTCTTAAGGTGCAGCATTAAAAACAGCTCTCAGATTTTTTTCAACCTTCATCTAAAGCTCTGGCTCTGCTAGGCAACAAATGTTGTATTTAAATTAAAAGAGCAGTAATATGCAGCAGCTGTCTTGGCCTTTGCTCATCACCGTGGCTCAGAGTCAAAGGTAGGCTTCAGTGGTGTGTTTGATAAGTCACCAAGCAAGCCTATTCCTGTAGCAGTGATTCTAGTAATGAAGGACTGGCCATTTATTATATATGACCCTCTGAAGTGCAATTTTAATTTTTCCCTGAGAAAGAAATGGATCAACTGGCAGCCTGTTGGCCCATAACTCAGAAAAGCATTTATATACCCCACAAAAAAGCCATTGTTTCATGTCCTCTCGAGCAAATGCTAAGGAAACTTTTGTATACAGCAGCTTTTGTTCTGTATTAGACACAGGAGGAGATAAAACAGACCGTGAAAAAATGTATCAGTTAGTTACACAGCATATTGTAACACGTGACAGGAGTATTTCCTGGGAGGCAGCAGAACAAGGCTGACAAAGAACTTCTGAACAGTGACAGCAGGTCTGACAGCCCCGAGTCATTATGGTAAGGCCAATGGGGAGACAGATTTCGTCTGTTAGTCTATAAGGTGCACAGGATTCTTTGCTGCTTCAGTAACATTGTCTCCCTCTTTCCCTGCCTCAGTGTGCGCCACACACACTGAACTAGTCTTTCAGCAGGGAAACTTCAATCGTGCTAACTGAGGTGGCTGACAGATAGTGCCAGTCCCGTGAAAATGCTTCATTATGGAAGATCCAGGGCAAACCTGGGAAAAGCTCATTTTGAAACCGCTCAAGGAATGGGAGTTGGGAGATTACCTGTTACTTTATATAGTGCTTTTTTTACACACACACACCCCCCCCCCCAAGGGAACGGGTTTGAAACAGGCCTACAGCCCCATTTTCCAAGGTGACTTAAGCACTTAGCCCAGGTTACCAAAGGTATTTAGCTGCCTAACTTCAATTGATTTCAATGGGAGTTGAGTACCAACTGTCTCTGAGGACCGGGGCCATAAGTGTAGAAGTCATTTTGGAAAATAGGACAAAGGATCCCAAGTCGCTTAGGTGCTTTTCAAAACATTTACCTCGGTGCTTACAGTAGCTGAGATGCACACAACAGCATCATCGAGTTCACGGCCAGAAGGGAAGCACCAGCTCACCTGGGTTGACCTCCTGTATAGCACAGACCACCCAGCGCCTGCACACTAAACCCAGCAACCCAAACTCTAACTCGCA
The DNA here is from genome assembly GCF_025201925.1 of Gopherus flavomarginatus. Lineage (NCBI taxonomy): Eukaryota > Metazoa > Chordata > Testudines > Testudinidae > Gopherus > Gopherus flavomarginatus. Next base: position 155,363,285 of record NC_066621.1, read on the forward strand.
GTGCAGCTATTGCTGGTGAGCAGCAGGGCCTGGGCAGCTCTGCAGATGGACACGTGTATTTTAACGAGGAACTTGACAGAGAAGCAATCAAATGAAAAATTCATGCTTACCCAGCACTTTCCATCGGAGAAGCGCCATGCACTTTACGGAAGGTGCTGAAGTATTATACCCATTTTACAGAGAAACTGAGGGCAAGAGAGGTTGTGGGATGTGCCCGAAGTCACGCAGCTGGTAAATAGTCAAGGGGATACTACTGGATCTATTCACGTCCAGGCCTCTCTAACTACTTGATTAATCTTCAGTGGGAGGCAGCTCCAGCGGCAGGGGCTGGTATGTAGAGTTACATAGATGGAGGTTGGAAGATGCCTATGAGGAAATAAGGGCATAGTTCAAAAAGCCAGAGCAGGGCTGTACAGGGATTTCAACGTAAGTGGAGGCTTGGAACTGCAGCACCGCGGGAGAGAGCCAGGGAGCGGATTCAAGTGTCTGCGTGCAATGTAACAGGTGAACATCGACGGAAGGGTGGTTTTTTTGCAGGGAATGAGGCGGTGAAGAGGTTTTCTCCAGGCTGATTGAGAGGGTAAAGCAGGAGGCTGGAAATCTGGATTCCTGACTCTGCCATCACCCTGCTGTGTGACCTCAGGGAAGTCACTTGACCTTTCAGTGTCTCTCTCCCTCCAAGGTAACTGTACCACTATTAACAGTTCCCAAGCAGAGGCGTATATGATACTCCTGAGACCCGAGTACTGGCTATACTCCATCATAGGCTCAAATTAGGTCTGGGATGACTTTTTCTAATGAGGTGGTGGGACTTGGCCTGGAAGCAGGAAGGTTTGAGGTCTGAGTGCCACAGGAACTGCTCACCACCAGCTTACCTGGCACTTTGCCTCTCTGTGTGTCACTGCTAACTCCTGGCTCCATCTGACTGACTTGGATCACTTGATGATTCCCTGTTCTGTTCACTCCCTCTGGGCACCTGGTACTGGCCACTGTCAGCAGACAGGATACTGGGCTAGATGGATCTTTGGTCTGACCCAGTAGGGCCGTTCTTATGTGTTTGTATTTTGATTACTTGAAAGCTGCGGCAGTAACAGGTCCACCCACGTGACTAGGAACCCAGAGAAATGCCTAATCAGCACTTAGGAATTACACTCAGTAATTTCGCTCCAGTCCACGAACTGCTTTTGACACCAGCTTTAAGACCTGTGAGCAGGCACTGAAATAAGAGTCTTATATTTAGCTCTCCAGGGACACGAGACTCTTGCAGTGCAAAAAGGGAGGGGAGGCGCTTGCTGCAATGAAGCAGCGCATTATTTCAACCTGTTCTTGTGGCAGGGTCACACCCCTAACAAGTCACAACAAGAGGAGAGAGCAGCACTAACTGGAACGGGCAGCCGCTGATGCAAGAGACGATCTCGTCTGTCAGAGCGGCTCCCTGAGTGCATCTTTGCTGCACAGGTGGCTCAGCGAGTGAGGCGTGGAGGCTGGGACAGAGACGGTTGGTGGAAAGCCTTTGCTGCACAGACCTTAGAGGCAATGGAATGCAGCACGGCACTAGCCCCATGTGACGTTGGGGCGCTATAATGCTGAACTATCCGGGAGAAGATGGGGCAGGTTGTACAGTCCAATGCTAGCGTGAGCATCATCTCCTAGATCTTCTTCCTGATGAGTCATGTTCTGTTTGTTCAGGGAGCCACACCTGGACTACGAGCCTAGCAGAGACCCATGGCACCCAGTGCGACAGCCTCACCCCTGCTCTGCCTCCACAGCATCAGCCCGTGTCCTGGGGCCTGTCCTTTAGCTAAAGATAGATGCTACAGCTATTGATCTGCTTCACAGCCCCTGAGTCACACCCCGCAGTGGATTCAGAGCCAGCCCAGAGAGTAAGATTTTTCCTTTTAAGTGATGTGGCACAGGCAGCCCAGCCTGGAGCTGCTCACAGCCCAGCAGGGCCGGCAAACCTGCCTCCTTTCCCACCTTCACAGTCCCTAGAAATAATCCAAGCAGGTTTCTGAGCACAAAGGCCCCTGTGGGGTTATTATTAAATGAGAGAGCCCTGTGCATGTGCACGAAGTCCCAACGCCAAGTCCCACAACAACCATAGTCCAGACAGCACATCAGGTAGAGCCCTGATATCCCTCACCATGCCCCAGTTCTCCGGTATGGCCCCGGCATCCCTCACCATGCCCCAGAGCTCCAGTACGGCCCCCATGTCCCTCGCCACACCCTAGCTCTCCAGTAAGGCCCCCCCCCGTGTCGCTCTCCACACCCCAGCTCCATGGTACGGCCCCAGTCTCCCTCGCCTGCCCCAGCTCTCTGGTATGGCCCCGGTGTACCTCATCACACCCCAGCTCTCCGGTACGGCCCCGGTGTCTCTCGCCTGTCCCAGTTGTCTGGTATGGACCCCGGTGTCCCTTGCTACACTCCAGCTCTCCAGTACAGCCCCCATATCCCTCACCTTGCCCCAGCTCTCCAGTATGGCCCCCATGTCCCTCGCCCACCCCAGCTCTATGGTACAGCCCCCATGTCCCTCGCCCACCCTAGCTCTATGGTGCAGCCCTGGTGTCCCTCGCCCACTCCAGCTCTCTGGTACTGTCCCAGTGTCCCTCGCCTGCCCCAGCTCTATGGTATGGCCCCGGTGTCCCTCGCCATGCCCCAGCTCTCCAGTATGGCCCCCATATCCCTCACCACAGCCCAGCTCTCGGTACGGCCCCGGTGTCCCTCACCATGCCCCAGCTCTCCGGTGCGGCCCTCCATGTCCCTCGCCACGCCCCAGCTCGCCAGTACGGCCCTGGTGTCCCTCACTACGCCCCAGCTCTGTGGTATGGCCCCAGTGTCCCTCACCATGCCCCAGCTCTATGTTATAGCCCTGGGGTCCCTCGCCACACCCCAGCTCTATGGCACAGCCCCAGCGTCCCTCACCACACCCCAGCTCTCTGGTATGGCCCTTGTGTCCCTCCCCAAGCCCCAGTTCTCAGGCCCCCACCGGACCCGGGGTGGTGTGGGCAGGAGGGTGCTGTGCACCCGGCTTCCCAGTCACATATGCTCACCCCGGCCCACCAGAGTTTGAATACGGAGGCTAAGAGCTGAGTGGCAGAGAGCACAGGGAGCCCAAGCCAGGCTGGGCAGGTGTAGGGTTGCCAACTTTCCAATTTCTGGAAGATGGATGTTCCTGCTTTACCTCATCTCTGTAGGCCCTGGTCCTCTGCACCAACCCATCCCCTGAGGCCCTGGCCCTCTGCTCACTGCTCTTCTCCCTGCCCTGAGCCCAGCCCAGGACCACCACACTGTCCCCACCTCACCAGTTACCTGCTGGGGATGGGGTGGGGAGGCTCTTTGCTCCTGCTGCAGCTCCCCTCCCCTTTAATAATAATTTGAAATATACCTGTCTCATAGAACTGGAAGGGACCCTAAAAGGTCATTGAAACCAGCCCCCACTAGCAGGACCAAGTACTGATTTTGCCCTAGATCCTTAAGTGGCCCCCTCAAGGATTGAACTCACAACCCTGGATTTAGCAGGCTAATGCTCAAACCACTAAGCTATCCCTCCCCCGTGTTTGGCCCCTCTCCCCAGCAGCTGATCCCAGGCAGGGGACAGCCTGTCACAGCCACTACCCACAGCCAGGCTCTCCCTTGGGCAGCCCAGCCACTGCACTGGGCTCTCACGCCAACCCAGAGCAGAGCAGCCAGCACGGTGGCTGCCTACAAGAAAGGGCACCTGGCTGCAGGAGGCAGCAACGGCAGTAGGAGAAGGACACAGCCCGTCCCCAACACCTGCATGCCTTTTTGTACAAGAAATAGCTAAGTCACTGCATGACTGGCTGGTATCATTACAGGTTATTTTAACATAGGCATTAAAATAGGCAGCCAATCCCCCACCCCACCCCACCCCACCCCACCCCCTGCAGGCAGCTGTCCTGTCAGTGTTTGTGACTGGACACCATCAGGTGCCATTTTTTACCAGATTTTCTGACCGAAAATCAGATATCTGGCAACCCTAGGCAGGAGGCGGCATCTGCCAGACATGCACCTCACCAGTGGGTGTTCGTTGCACCAGGGAACCCCTCTCAGACTGGGTGCCATGGGGCAGCTGGACCCCAGCAACCCATCCCCCCACCAGCATCCCTGGTACTGCCCCGGTGTCCAGGGAGGAGACTTGAGCGCCCCTGCTCTCCTGTGCTCCTGACCCAGCGGGGAGCTTCACCCGGCCAAGATGCAGCCAGGTGTGGCCCGGCTCGGTTCAGTTCAGAGGAGACCAGGGGTGGATTGACAGCAGGGGGTGGCTTTCGAGTTAGGGGGCCTGAGAGCAGTCTGGCTGGGGATTCGTGGGCAGGGGTGGTTCAGGTTGAGTGGGGTCAGTTCATAGAGGAGTCTGTTCTTGTTCAGTCTGGAAGGGGATCTGGTCCAGTTCAGGGGGTTCAGTCTGGGAAGGGATGTGGGTCTGGTCCAGTTCAGGGAGTTCAGTCTGGGGAGAGATGTGGGTCTGGTTCAGTCGGGGGGAGAGGGGTGGTCTGGGGAGGGATATGGGTCTGGTTCAGTCGGGGTGGGTAGATCTGGGGAGGGATGTGGGTCTGGTTCAGTTGGGGGGTTTGGTCTGGGGACAGATGAGGGTCTGGTTCAGTCACGGGGGTGGATCTGGGGAGGGATGTGAGTCTGGTTCAGTTGGGGGGTTCGGTCTGGGGACAGATGAGGATCTGGTTCAGTCAGGGGGTTTGATCTGGGGAGGGATGTGGGTCTGGTTCAGTTGGGGGATTCGGTATGGGGAGAGATATGGGTCTGGTTTGGTCTGGGGAGGGATGTGGGTCTGGTTCAGTCATGGGTTTGGTCTGGGGAGGGATGTGGGTCTGGTTCAGTCATGGGTTTGGTCTGGGGAAGGTTGCAGGTCTGGTTTAGTCAGGGGGTTCGATCTGGGGAGGGATGCGGGTTTGATCTGATTTGGAGGGCTAGCCCTATCTTTTGGGCAAAGTTGGTTCTGATCCTAGTCTCTGTGCCTCTCTGCATTGAGGGAAGGACTAACAAGACTAGTGAGAATAATGGAGCTGTAAATAAAATGTATTAAGTTTTTCATATTTTTTACTTTGAAATAGTTTTTTAAATCTGCCCCATTTTTATAAAACAATTAATTCAATCCCTGGAAGTTGCTCTGCGAAATGGGACAGCGAGCTAGTGTGACAGTTCCTTTCCAGTGGGAGCAGCACATTGCCAGTGTTTTGGCTGCTTTGGCTTTCATTAGCTGTTTTTACCCACTGTGTTTTATTTTACATTTTTTCTTTTATAATGTCTGATGTACACGTGTGTGGGGTTTTTTTGCCCTGGGGCTCCCATTACTGGTTCCCTGGTAGCAGCCATCTCCATCTGCAACTTAAACTTGTAAATATTATAAATAAAACGTACACAGCTGTGTGCTGTGTCAAAGACAACTTCTGTGTCTATCTCCCGTCACCTACAGTCGTTTCCCATGGGGGCCTCAAATATGTTTGGGGCCGGACCCATAAAGTTTAATCTGGCCCTGGGTACAGCCCTGGTGTCCCTTGCCATAACCCAGCTCTCCAGTACAGCTCTCGTGTCCTTCACCGTGCCCCAGCTCTCCATTACGGCTCTGGCATCCCTCCCCATGCCTCAATCCCAGCCTTCAGCCCTTCCTAGACCACTTGCTTCAGCTCTCAGGTGCTCAGCACCACCATGCATCTCCCTCTACTGCTTTCAGCCTTCAGCCCAATTCAGCCACGGCTTTCTGCCTCTGGAAGGGCAGCTGGCTATGGCTAGCCCTTCTACTGACTCTCTCTCCCCCTTTGCTCTTCTCACCCTCTGGCTGGGAGTCAGCCATCTAGCCTCTCCACTGGCTTCTAGCCCTTTTCAGACTCCTGGCCACAGGGATTGGGTCTTGAGAATCAACTGGCCAGATCTTCTATTGGCTTCCCAATAAATCCTCCCTCTTCCTGCTCTCTGAAGCTTTCCTCAGAGATGGCCTCCTGTGTCCTGACTTCCAGGACTCTCTCTTGCCGGGTCTACGCCACCCTCAGACACTCCTTGATCCTTTATAGGCCCTGGTGCCACCCTGGCCTCTTCATTGGCCAACCTGAGTTTCTGGCAAAGAGACACCAGGCCTGCTTCATTTACAGGGGCCAGACCCCCATTGACACTGTGGTTCCTGGCATATATTTAGCCATTTATCAACTGAAAACATCTCACCCCCTTTTCATTGGTATTCCGGGGTCTCATGGTCTCTCATTGAGCTGAAAAGCCTTGTGTGGAAAAAAGAAACACAAAACCTTGTGCATGCAACAAACCTGAACTCAGTCCAGTATCTCACACACAATGCAACATGCAATTGACTTGCTCAGCCACACGCGTTTTCCTGGGATACTGAGGAAAGATTTTTAATTAGTGAAGAGGCACCTCATTGGAGCCCGCTGGCACACATGCTTTGTCTTGCTTCGTAAACCGTACGCTGTTTGGGGAAGTGACTATCGTTTATTGTGTATTTATACAGCATAATAGAGCTTGGTCCTGGCTGCGGTCTCTAGGTTCTACCACAATATAACTGATGGATAATACCACAGCGATGAGCATCATAAAACGCCTATGTTAAAATAACCTATAATGATACCAGCCAATCATACAGTGACTTAGCTATTTCTTGTACAAAAAGGCAGGCGTCTCACATGGGTGTAACGCAAATATTTTTAATAGCGAGCACCTATATAGGAGTGCTTTTGAAGTGCTATTAGTTTCCACATCCTTTCTGTCCCAGAATACAGCAATACATTAAAAGCTGGAAATTCAAAGAGCCGAGAACTTCCAAATGATTCTCAGCATTAATAGCCCTTTGGGCGTTCGCAGCACTGGCCAAACATTCACATCAATGTGTCTTTTTGTCAGATTGGGTAAGTGCGCAAGCTCTTCCTATGTTTCACATTTGCATGTGAGAAGCTAAACTTTAGTGTCTGCACATGCTCCGACAGACACCTTTGCAATTCTCTTTCTGTGAATCTCTGCCAGTGAAACGTGCTTCAGACAAACCCGTGCAAGAAGAAGCACAAGAGACATGAGCACTGCCAGAGCAAATTCATTTCAAGTAACGAGTGAATATTGGGGGGAAAAAATTTGCCCCGCCCATAAAATGAATATTTAATTATCTATGAACTAAATTTAACTTTATGTTTGGTTTGAAAACTTTAGGGCCTTAAAAAAAGGTTGCAATGAAAATAAAGTCTCCAGTTGGATTTAATGACTCACGGTCTAAACAAACTGCAAGATTCAAATTTTCCCAAAGTACTACAGAATGTCTGTGGCCAAAGCTAGAGAAAGTGAAGACTGAGGTTCAGCCATTCGGTTATATCTAGAATACATTTCTCAAGCTGATCGTATCACTTGTCGTGGCTTAGATATACCCCTTATCTCAGCCAGGAAAATGGACTCTTCCCCAAAGATGGATTTCAGTGTTTGTTTATTTTTAGTGAAAAAAGAGACAGCTCTGTTCCCCTCTGCCTACAGGAGAGAGCTCACCTAAGATGTCCCACTATTCAAGGTCATAAAGCTTGTGGTAATAAGATGATACTATTAAAAGAAGCCGCTGGCTCATTGGTTCAGCAAGAAGTTGGATTGTGGAATCTTAATTCATTCGTGAGAGACGCATTCCGTGCCAGCTGGACTAAGAACTACAATCACATTAATTAGCAATGGGATTCCAGCTTTTAATTCCCAGGCATGAAGATGCTCTTTCTATTGGTGGCCTTTGGAAAAGAGGAGGGGGCGTTTAGATCAGTTATGTAGACCTGAACCACTGCAGCTAAGGAGGGCAAGGGGGTGGGCAGTACAGAAGGTAGGTAATATTTGATATGTCTAATTAACAGCATTATGGGTGAAACTACACCAGATACGCACCCTGGGATGATCATAAAAGTGTAAATTTGGGGGCCAATAAAGCGTTTGTTATAGCTATGAAAATAGGAGAGAAAGCTAGAAATGTCATTTAAAGGGAAGCAGAATTGCTATTTGCATTGATCTACGCTATCTCAGCACACAGTTATGCAAATATTGCCCTTAAGGATATTGTGCTTGGCAACTACTATATTTTTTCACATAAAAACCTCATCAAACCCCTTGGTTAAAATGTACCCAAATCTGGTCTACTCATTACAGTCTTCTAGTGCTGCAATTTTTGTTAGGCAAAATTCATCTTTAAAACTCACATCTGGACTCTGATTCAACTGCCCTTCACCCACCAACAGCACTAGACCACCAGAGAATTCAGCCACTGATAATCTAGATTCCAGTAATCGACGCCACTTTTCAGCACTACAGTGTACACCAAATCTACATGTACTTCAATCATCAGGTTAGTTTTTGCAGTGGATGACCACTACCTTAAACTTCAATACATAGGCTGTAGCAAAATAAGTGTTTCTCTGTATTTTCCCTTGCCTGGGCTGCATTTGAATTCACCCACTCGCTCACTGTTAGCTTCTATGGTGGGCATGAATGAGTCAAACAGAGAGTATCTTCTCCTAGTAGGAGTCTAGATATAATAATAATGTTGATTCCCCTCCAGGCAAATGTCCCAGAACTACTCTTTTCCCAACTACGCACTCAGCAAAATCTGAAGAACCACAAAAAATCAATCCAGATCAGAAGTACATGTTCAGAGAAACCCTACCACATTACACTTTTTTAAACCAATGCAATGTTAGTGATCTAAAGAGCCAAACCCCAGGTCTACATGAGACTTTATTTAGATTCCAAAAGTGCTCAGAATCTCCCAGTTGGGATTCCATTGCACTGTCCGCTGTACGTATGAATGGACACACACACACACACGGCACAATCTATAGGCTAGATTAGGCAGACAAAGGGTCTGAGGGGGACATAGCCACAGACATGCCCTGGTCCCCAGAACACTTAGGCACATTGAGTTTTCCACGAGTGAGTAGGCCTAGTGAAATCAAGAGCAGGGACAAGAACCTGTGTATGGCTAAGCACAAGCATAAATATTTGCAGGATGTGGGCAGTAGGCAGTACAAGAGATAATCTAGTATTACAATATTACTTATTATTAAAAGGTAACAGTTACCTTTTTTTAAAGTTTACAGTTATATTTATCAAGCCATTTATATTTCTGCACTAACGATAATTTTATTACAACAACCGGCATTTCTACGTACAATAAGTATGAGGTCATCAAAATATAAACTACCCACGTTAATTAGTTGGCTTCATGATAATTGCAAGAGGAAATTAAAATGTTTTTAATTGGATGGTAAATCAGCCATGCAGAACTGTCATGAGAATTTACCTGGCCCCGCACAAAATCTTCTCTCCCACCCTTCCCATGGCAAGAGAAAACAAATGATATTTTGCTCACTCATCCAAACAAAGGTCCTCAGATGGTGCAAAGGGGGGGGTGGTGTAGAATTTACCAGGCTGTTTTCAGTCGTGCATTTGTATATCACTGAACTTTAAATTCGACTCACTGGGACAAAATTCCCTTCAAGCTGAATGGTCCGTACTAGAGCACTAGGAGTCCCACTGGACTGCTCCAGGCACTGCTGTTGAGAACTGGAAATCCAAGCAATCCTTGTGTTTGAGAGACACAAGGGCAATTATTTGGAGAGATTATTATTGGCTTGTTATTATTTATTCGCAGCATTTGGGGCCCCACTGGGCTAGACGAGATTGGGCTAGATAGCAAAAAGAGATGCCCTGCCCCAACAAGCTTACAAAAACAGGTGGATGCAGACAGATAAAGGGGGGAGAGTGGAAACACAGGGTAAGAATGAGACCAGAATTAGTGTAATAAACAGCAGTCGGAGCACACAGGCTGCCCTAGTTGTTAATATACTGTAAACTGTTTCCTGAAAATGCTGTTCCAAAAAGAGAGAGAATCTGGAAAATATCTAATGGTGGCGGGATCTTGACTCTACTTTCATGGCTGTGCAGGGCTGCAGCTGCACTGGAATACGTTTGCTTTCGCTGCACAGAGTGAGCATGCGTGGGGAGCCCATGCAAAGGGCACCTTAGAGCAGTGGGAGGAGGAGGGATGGGGAGAGCAGTCCTGTCGCTGCATGGTTTCACCAGCCATTGCCCACTTTGCCCAGCACAGGAATAGGGGAGGCTACTGTATGTTAGAGATGGAGAACAATAGGTCGCTACTCTACAGCCTGGCTGCCACGTCCATGCCCCTGAAGAACCCCCAGAGCCAGGCCAGGCAGCCTGCCCACCAAAACTTAGGCTAAATGCACAATTTAGGGAAAGCTTCTGTCCTCTAACACTCTTGGCTCCTCTGTTCATACACTTTCTCTTAGTCTGGGGATGAATAAGACCTCTTGGAGATCCAGAGAGCCAAGATCTGTCCCCTCACACAACCAGCTATTGCACACGAAACCACAGAGCACTTGGAAAGCCACACCATTGGGCTTCACACCACAGAAAGAAGGTACAAGTCACTGCATCAGTCCAGCTTTCCTGCTCTCGTGATAAATTGCCCAGGGAGTGTGAGCAGCATGGGATGCCATTGCAAACATCTGACAAAGGCAGTGCTAGCAGTCCAGCCAAAATAGAGGTCAAATTCCTTTTGACTTCCTTTCTTTTTAAATGCCTCAAATGCTGTATGCCCCTAACGTTATTGAATGCACTCAGCTGTAAAATATTCACTTCAGTCTGAAATTTGGCACATGCACTCAGAACTGAAAGCAATTTTTTCCAGATATGAAAGAAAGTCTCTTTCTTTGCACTTCTGAAACTGGCAAGCCTCAGCCAAACCAGACCTGCCAGGCTACTGGCCTCAGATGCATTTGTCATCAAACAGTAGTTTGAGTTTTCTTTTGTAGGTTTTGTACACTTTTGTAGGTTGTGTTAGCCCTCTGCCACACAGGCAGATTGAGGTCAGCACATACAAGCCCTGAGCCAGCCCCCGTTGCTCACAGCTGTCGTTCACAGAAGACAGTGATGAGGCACTACTCTGGCCTGATTCCAAAACTTTATGAATAGTTGGTCACAAGGCATTTAGGCCCTGGTCCAAACTCCACTGAAGTCAATGGAAAGACTCCCATTGACCTCAACGGGCTTTGAATCAGGCTCATATAAGTTACATATAAGCAGATACTTAAGTTTAGAGCCAGTATTAATACCAACTGACTTGCTTGGGAAGGGAGAAAGTGTGTCATTTCATACGTGGGACTTCAGAGTAACACAACACTTCTCTATCAGTGTATCTGTGACTTAAAGCAGGAATCAACGTATTTGATTTTCCAGCTCATAATGAATAGCTCTCTCAGAGTTCTTCAAAGCACCAGGGCTTGCAAACTAAACTGCAAATAGAGATTGTTATGTCTTGACCAGTACCTGTATTTTTAGTATCACAATATAAACAACTTGTGAGGTTTCATTCTCTGGGAACAGAGAAATACTTCAAACCATGAGATTAAAGCAGCTTCACTATTCAAGCATGAAGTAGCAATAAACGAAGCTCTCAGATATTCTGATGGAACTCTATTTAGAAAATACCCTGGAGAAATGTCAGCTGATTTTCTGTCCGGATATCCTATAAACAGAATTTCTGTCCAACTCCAAATCAGAATGAAAAGTTTACATTTTTTTGCAGAACAGAAATTCTGAAAACTTTTATTCACAAACATCAAATCATTTTGATAAGTCAAAGCAACACATATAAAATAAAACAATACAATTGTTATAATAAAAAAATAAAAATAAAATGTTTTCCATTATCAAAATAAGAGTCAAAACAATTCAACATTTTCCCATCAAAAATGCCCATCAGCTCTATTTAGAAGGATATGGGGATTGCGCCAGCTCCCATCAACATCCGTTGGAGTCTTTCAATTGACTTCAATCAGGTCCACATAGTGAGACCCTGCCACTGAAGAAGCAATGAAAAGACTCCCGTTGACTTCAGTGGGCTTATATCAGGCCCTGAGAGGAGATGGGTAGGTGCAACTGTGTCCTTAAATAGTGGGACATCAGACACAGTAAACTATTATATAAAGTCTTCCAAAGCAATCTAGAAGGTGCTGTACTTTACACAGCATAGCAGCTTCTGAAGGCTTCACAAGGCAACCCAGAAGTAGGATTGTTTCAGAAGTTCCTTCAGAAGCACAACCGCCTGTTGTTTTAAATCTGACCCATCTCATTAATTTCAAACTAGGGTATTATTTTAGCCACCACTTTACAAAGATATTCGGGGTTATTCTCGCCAACGCTACATGCCCAAATCAAACAGGTTCCATTAAAATACATTCCACCTAAGATACGTTTTTGTAAGCCAAAAGGAAGTTGACCAAAATGGTGGCTACCACATTAGAAAGAATTGGGGAGACGGAAGCACTTAGCTGAGTTTGCTGGGATTCTCTGTTTGGTTTTAGAGACATTCAGCTTCAAGAAAGCATTTTGTAACTAGCTCAGACTGCTATTGAGGCCACATTAATTCCTAATGGGGTCTAATCTATAGATAGTTTCACACCTTTAAAGGAACTAGGTGATGTGACAGCATCAGATCTACCCTCAATGCAGCTGAGTTATTTGCAAATAGCAGTGTCCTTGTTCATAACAGAGGGCCGCAATCCAAGGAATCTGCTCAAGAGAAAGAACTATCACAGTAGGAACTCATGTTGCTGCAGGTCAGGGCTGAAATGCATTTGCAGAGCTCTGTGGGGAAGCCCACATCTGCCCAGACTATGCACAGCTGAAGTCTGTCCCATTACTCACTTACTTCTTTGCTTCCCCTGTGCTCCCTTAAAAAATACCCGGACAGAAAAAGTTATTTGAAAATTAAAGGAAAGTGAACATCCTGGGGAAATACCCACACAAACCCCTCAGCACTAGGAAGTTTGTGGCTATTTTAGACACTAGGTTTTACAAATGAAGGCACTGCATAAGCCCAATTGCTAGTGACTGTCTACATTCTCCCGGTAAGGAATTAAGTGCTTTCATCGCCAGCAAAGTGGAAGTCCAGGGTGCACAGCACCTCAGAGGAAGCACCCAACAAGTTTCAGGCCTGGAGCCCGAGCTTGTCCTTTGACCTGTGTATTTGTCTATTTGTTATGGGTGCAACCTAACCCACTTCAGGCTGATAGATCTCAAAACACAGTTGTCTCTGGAGAATCATCAGTGAATGGGGGTGCTTCCATTCAGCACTTATCAGTAATCTGGAAGTAAATATACAATCACCACTGATGAAACTGGCAGATGACACAAAAATTGCCAGAGTGGGAAATAATGAATTACAGGGCAGTTGTTCAGCGCGAGCCAGATAGCTTGGGCCCATGCAAACAGAATGTGTATTAATGCAGCCAAATGCAAGACATACATCTAGGAAGAAAGAATGCAAGCCACATTTACAGAATGGGAGACCGTGTCCTGGAAAGCAGGACTCTGAAAAGGATTTAATAGACATAGAAGACAAGCAACGCGACATGAGATCCCAGTGCGATGCTGTGGCAAAAATGGCTAATGGGATCCTTGAATGTATAAACACAGGGAAGCAGTGAGGGGATTTGACCACTGTATGCTACATCCGGGAGACTGGTACTAGAACATTGTGTTCCCTTCTGGTATCCACATTTTGAGCAGGTTGTTGAGAAACTGGAGGAAAGAGCCACAGAAATGATTTAAGCACTAGAATAAACGCCTTACAGTAAAAGACTTAAAATCCCCAGTCAAAAAGAAAAGTGAGAGATGACTTGATTACAAGTATCAGAGGGGTAGCCGTGTTAGTCTGGATCTGTAAAAGTAGCATAGAGTCCTGTGGCACCTTATAGACTAACAGACGTATTGGAGCATGAGCTTTCGTGGGTGAACACCCACTTCGTCGGATACATGTGTACTTGATTACAGTGTGTAAGGACCCTCCCGAGGAGAAAACACCCGGCACTAAATGGTCTTCAATCTAGCAGAGAAAGGCAGAACAAGAACCCATGGCTGGAACCTGGAGCCAGACCAGTTCAAATTAGATACTTTCTTTTTTAAACCAGCGAGTGATTAACCATTGGAACCAACTACAGAGGCAAGCGATGGATTCTCAATCCCCTGATGTCTTTAAAATAGAGACTGGATGCCTTTCTGGAAGATATGCTTTAGTCAAACAAGGTATTGGGCTCAATCCAGGAAATGTAATGCCCTGTGATATGCAGGAAGTCAAGACGTGATGATCTAGTGGTCCCTTCTGGCCTTAAAATCCACGAATCTATGAATTAAAAAACAGCAAGTTTGACTTAAACATCACAAGATTTAGCAGTAATATATTTGTGCTCTTTTTTATTTGTCTTCTGGGTTTTGAACCTATAGGGGTCACCTTATCAAGCTTTTCTCCACAGCAATTTATATTTTGTTTCTAAATGATTCTCACATGACAACATCACGCTAGGGGCTGGGACTTCGAGGAAAAACTCTGAATACCACAAGACTCACAAGAAAATTGCAAGAGTTTGACAACATGGAAGGACTAAAACACCAGTTTACACCAAACCGGGCGCTCACGCAGGCTAACATGGTGTAGCCCCTGGCGGTACGACACACATATACAAGGAATGCTGTGTTTATTTTCAAGGCAATGGGCCATTAATGCAGAAACAACCAAAAGCCTGTTGGTTTCATTTAACAAGGACAGCTGAGAGCACAAGACTCAGGGGGGGAGTGGCATTGCCCATCTGCCAAGATCATTGCTGTGCCAAAGAGGAGCTTGCTGTTATATGTTACCACTTCCTTTCATTGTTTAGGAAAATTAATGGTGATAATAAATGGTGGGTATTATAGCACTTGACCCTCCAACATGTCTGTGGGACTGATAAGCAAGGAGCGTGCATGGGGCCCTCCCTAGGCTTAGCTGCATGGCTTCTCCACCTTGTTCCCCTTGACTGGAGTATCTAGGCACTTTGCAGTCCAGAACCCTGTGTGACTGCATAACACAGACCCAACACAATCCTTGCGCCAGTTGCTGGACCAATGATTTGTCTCTTAGTCCACTAAGTTGAAAAAAACATCATTTCTACAAGAGATATATGGCCACAAAGGCAAAACAGAAAAGGTCCTGGAGGACTGGCTAATATGCAGTGCTGGCCTACTCCAGCCATAGGAAACGGCATTGCTGAGTGGATACAACACTCTTCTCAAACATTGGCCATGACTAACATAATTGGATCATATGGTAACTCTTGATTTTAAGCTTGCGATGTCTCTTCATCCTGTCATGTGACAATGACAAAGAATCACAGCGTTGCTTTCTTCTAACACTGAACAAGGAACCTTATTAGACTAAGGAAAGCTGCATTATCTCTCAAGCTACTGTGTCACCATAGCGCTTCAGCCCAGGCCCGTCCCAGCCCCATCTCCCT
Organism: Gopherus flavomarginatus; assembly: GCF_025201925.1. Lineage (NCBI taxonomy): Eukaryota > Metazoa > Chordata > Testudines > Testudinidae > Gopherus > Gopherus flavomarginatus. The sequence continues at coordinate 155,378,632 of NC_066621.1, forward strand.
GCTGCAGATTTAAAGGAACTTGCTCTTATATCCGACTATTTGTTTTGTGGCACTGAGTTAAATTTTGATTTCAAGGTAGGTTTTGAAGAATGGCCAAGTTAGTTACACACTTCACAGTTGTATGCTGCACCCTGTATAACTGAACTGCTTAAGAAAACTCTGTATATTAGTGAGCCACTTAATAGTGCCCAGGCTCACTCTTGGAGTTTGTTCATGGTTAAGATACTCCCCTGCACAGCAGTTTGCATAGACTGGCAGCTGTTGACGAAACTGCACCACGCTAGTACTGGTAAAGTAATCCATGTCCCCATGTCCACAGCCTAACGCTCTAATCCAATTTCTGAGACTTGTTTTAAAATTATATTTTCCCTCTTTACTTGTATGCTTGAAACCTGTCACTAGCCAATATTAATATAGCATGTTGCCACAGCAGGAAAAAAGTGTGACAATGAAAGTCATATTAAGACGAGTACCCTAATCTAAGTAGGTTACCAACTCCAAGGGAATTTGCAACAAGATTATGCAAGCCTCCAACTTCCCTTCTCACCCACCCACTCCACACTATTTTCACTTATGCACTTCTTCCTACTTTCACATATTTAGATATAGCTAAACTATGCAAAAATAGTTTTCAAAGTTTAATAGTTAAACTAATGTTTGGATTAGCTCCTTGGCTGAATATATTTTTTGATCAAAGATCATCAGCTAGAGAACTGCATACGCTATTTGAGTAGGTTTTCATCTTCAGAGTCAGTGTGACCTAGTTAACAATAGAATTTTCACACCCCCACGCCCCCTAAGAGTTACTGAAATTTGAGTCACTTTTTTTAACTTTATACTTTGTATTATGAAACTAAAAGATAAAACAGCAGAAAAAAATGTACTGATGCTAATGGGAAACCCTTACTAGACCTCTGGAAGCAAGGGCAAACAGTAGCATACTATTAATGAGCTAGATGCTGATTAGAGAAAAGATCTGTATGCAGGATCTAGCTTGATGTAGCAGGAAATCTCTGGAATTTATCTAGAGAGACTGAATGGGAACACCACATTCTAAAAGCTTGTGTTCTTTTCAGTGTGATGCACTCATCATCAAATGCATCTTTGAGTCTGAGTCCAGTTCTGATCTCAGTTAACATCAATGTAACTCCATTAGCTTTTATTAAATCACTCCTAATTTATACCCGAGTGAAACCCACATCAGCCTCTCCCAGTATTTCTTGCTCTTACTCCTGCTCAGAAAGAAGGATTTTTGCAGTTTGACAGAGAGTCCATTTTGGAAATTTCTATTTTTCCAAATTTTCTTCAGTAAAAAGAGTGTGGAATCAATCCCAAATGCAACCAGCAGGTGGTGACAATGAGGTAGCTGGTGACTCCCAATCATGTGAGATCTCCATAGATTCATAGATTATGAAACCAGAAGGGACCACCGTGATCATCTCATCTGGCCTCATCTGCAACACAGATCACTGACTTATACCTGTTTGAACCAGAGCAGATATTTTAGGGTGGGGGGGGGGAAATATCTAACTTTAAAATTCCCAGGAGAAACCACCACAACCCCTGTTAAATTGTTCCAATAGTTATTCATCCTCATTGTTAAAAAAATCTGTCCCTTATTTCCAGTGTGAATTTGGCTGGAAGCTGAAGCTAGACATTGGATCTTGTTATATCTTTGTTTACTAGACTGAAGAGCCCCATTATCAAATTTTTGTTCCTCATGCAGGTACTTATAGACTGTGATCAAGCCACCCCCTTAATGTCCTCTCTTGTTACACTAAGTGGATTGAGCTCCTTGAGTCTATCATTATAAAGCAGGGGTCAGCAACCTTCGGCACGCAGCTCATCAGCTTAACCCACTGGCAGGCCGCAAGGCATTTTGTTTACATTGCCCGTCTGCAGGCACAGCCCCCCCACAGCTTCCAGGGGCCGCAGTTCACTGTTCCCAGCCAGTGGGAGCTGAGGGAAGCCGCAACCAGAACATCCCTGCAGCCCGGAGCTTTCCACAGCTCAATATTGGCCAGCGATGGCGAACCGCGGCCACTGGGAGCTGCGGGGGGTCATGCCTGTGGACGGTCAATGTAAACAAAATGCCTCATGGCCTGCCAGCAGATTACTCTGATGGGTTGCATGCTGAAGGTTGCCAACCCCTGTTAAAAAGCATGTTTCCTAATCTTTTAATCATTCTATATGGCAGGTCAATGTCCACGTTTGAGAACTGATTTAAATTTAATAATTGACTTTACAGAAGTCACCACAGCTGCATGAACTATACCAGATTAAGTACAATATATTTCTCAAATAAATATTACTTGCAACAGTAATTCTTCAACATAACTTCTACACACCCAAGAGCTGCCATACTGGCTCAGAGCATGGTCCATCTTGCCCAGTATCAGGTCTCCCACAGTGGCCCATACCAGAACTTCACGAGGAGTGTACTGAACCATGCAATTATTGAGTGAGCCTCTCCAGTCTTACACTCACAGTTTCTGGTAGTCAAAGATTTAGGGTCACCCAGAGCATGGTGTTGCATCCCCAACCATGTTGGCTAACAGCCATTGATGGATCCAGATCTTTTTTGAACTCAGTTATTCTGTTGGCCTTTCCATGGCAATGAATTCCGCAAGATAATCGTGCATTGTGTGAAAAAGTGCTTCCTCTTATTTTCTTTAAACCTTCTACCTATTAATTTCATCAGATAATCCCTGGTTTTTATATTGTGCAAAAGGGTAAATAACATCTCTCTAGTCACTTTCTCCACACCATTCATGATTTCATAGCCCTTTACGATATTGCCCCTTAGTCATCTATTTTCTCAGCTGAACAGCCCTAATCTTTTTAGTCTTTCCTTGTACGGAAGCTGTTTCATACCCTTGATCATCTTTGATGCCATTTTTTGAACCTTTTCCAGTTCCACTATGTCCTTTTTGAGATGGGGTGACCAGAACTGTGCACAGTATTCAAGGCTTTATGTAGTGGCAATATATTTTCTGTCCTATTTTCTATCCTTTTCCCAATAGTCTAAAATACTGTTAGCCTTTTTACCATTGCTGTGCATGGAGCAGAAGTTTTCATAGAATTATCAACAGAGACTCCACGGTCTCTTTTTTGGTGGTAACAGCTAATTTGGAATCCATTATGTATGTATAGTTGGGATTATTTTTGTGTGTGTGCATTACTTTGCATTTATCAACACTGAATTTCATCTGCCGTTTTGTTGCCCAGTCACCCAGTCTTGAGAGATCCTTTTGTAGTCTGCTTTGGACTTAACTGTCTTGAATAATTTTTATCATCTGCAAACTTTGCCGCTTTGGCATATCGCAGAAGTTGGGAATGCACAGAGGCAGGTAATCTTGAAGAAAAATGTGCACTTCCATGATTTCTAGGTGGTTTCAGACTGGAGCCTGCCCATATCTTTGTTATGTCTAGGAAGAGAGGTCTGTGGCAGTGATAAGAAGTGGCTAACAATTTTCCTATCAATGGAAAGGCTGCTGCAAACCATCACTTAAATTATTAAAATCAAAGCATGTCTCAGTGAGAGGAAGATAAGTGATCTTTTGGTTGAGATATGGAATCAATATTTTGTTTTAAACTTGGCAAACATACTTATGACCGGAAAATATAATGGGTGTGAATGAGGAAAACATGTCTTAATGACTTTCATTAGCTGGTTAAATAGCTGAAAAAACCCTTTACATCCTTTCAGATGTCCAAATCAATTTAATAGTTTATTATTAGACAATTTATTTACCCAGAATATTCCAGTAATTCAATCTACCCATTTCCAAAGTACATAGGAGCCTAGGTTATTCTTCTCTGGAATGACACCTGACATGTATGTTGTATGTATGGCATAGGAAATGACACATTGGAGTGGGAGAGCTGGTTTCTGTCCTAAGGAAAGTTCCAATGTTTTGACATTTGTTTTCATCTGAATTCGGCCAAAAATCAAAATAGCAACGATTGTAATGGAGAAGAAGATTTTGAATCAAGATGTTATGTAAATGTCAGGATGTTGCATTTTGGCTCTGACAGGCATTGAACTGAGTTCACCTATGCTGCTGCAGTGCCTCATGGGAGTTGTAGTTCAGGTGCCTTTTGTCCCCATTCTCTTCCAGAGGCTGGGCTTTGCAGCTGGACTACAACTTCAATTATTACTTCAAGGAGAATTCGGCACCAAAAAATTAAAAATTCTGCCTCTTGCAGACAGATCCGGAGCTCCCAGTTGCTGTGGGCAGTGCGGGAACCCCAGAGCCATCAGCTGCTACGTGCAGTGGTGACCTCGGGGCCATCAGCCACCACGTGCAGTGAGGGCCCCATAGCTCCGAGCAGCTGCGGCTGTGGCAAGGGTCCTGGAACAGTCAGCTATTGGGGTGCAGGTGCTGGACATGCCACACACACGCCCGCTGGGCTAGGGCTTCAGTCATCCCCGTCAGCCCCCTCAACCCCCATTATTTTTAGTAGAAGTCACAGACAGGTCATGGGCTCCCATGAATTTTTGTTTATTGCCCACAACCCGCAATAGCAGGTACTTAGCATGGAGAAGGGAGACCCAGGGTAATGCATGTGTTGGGACACATGTGTGTCTGTTTGAGTGGCTTGGGTCATGTACATGGTTCACCAGTCAACACCCCTTCACCTCCGGAGGTGGTATACATGCCCCAGTGCCAGGTGTGGGCAGGAGTGCTGAAGAGGTGCAGTGATAGCGGGAGTGGAGCAAGGTGGGTTCAGGCTAGTAAGGAATAAGAGGAGGTAGGCAGTATTTGAGTCGTGCACGCAAAGATGTTATGTGTGTACATAACTAATACATTTGCTTCTTTTTCTCAGTTTTGAGAAACTGAGAAAAGGAAGCAATTTGGTGGAAATAAATTCTGCGTGAAAAAATAAAATTCTTCAGGGAACATTAAATTTGGTGCAAATTCTGCGATGCACAGTGGTGCTGAATTCCAGCAGGAGTATATGATGGGTGGCATTAAGACGACCCCTATAAGGCACAGTGGCAGTTCCTCCTGGCCCAAAATGATGTATTTTGCCTCAATTTTCTCAGCAGAAACTCTGTTTGGAGATGTGAGGATTTTATTTTTGTTCTAGACAAAGTAAAAAAAAATGGAACAATCTGATTAAAATACGTTTTTATTTTGCCCTCAAAATTTTCTTTGAGGGGAGGGAAACACCACCTCATTTTCCTACCTGTTCTAATTAGAAAGAATGATAATTTTCTTAAATTTAGGTTTTCTACAAAACAGTGTTACATCCAGGCTCCTGTTGTTAATTACAGACAACTTTATGGCCCCAGTTTACTCAGCATAAACACAAGTTTGTTCACAGACTCCAATCACAGGGTTAAGTTCATCATCTGTCCCAATGTCTGCTCCTGTGTGTGACAGAGAGAATCTCTGACTCCGAGCCCATCACAATATGAAGGATCGGTTTACCTACAGTTTGAGTTTTCACATTGTAAAGGCAGACTGTGAGGGATTAACAGTCAATGCTACATGGAATCTAAATATAGTTTTCAATTTCTAAGTAAGTCATGATCAAAAGTTTTTCCAGGAAGAGGTTAATGTCTGTTGCTGGTTAAAATATGTCTAAAGATGGGATTTTCAAGAGCACCTAAATGACAAGGAAGCACAAGTCTTGCAGAAAGTCAGCAGGGGTTGTGTTGCCAAGTCACTTTGGCCCCAGAGAGTTAGGCACCTAAATACCTTTGAGGATATGGGCCTTAGTCACCAAGATGGAATTTACAGGGATGCCTTATGGTGATTTGCTGGAGTGTTTGTCCAGATGTAAAGCCCAGCGGCGAGATGGCACTTGGTAGAAAGGTGTGGTCCAGAAGCTAAATGTGACCACTATGCCTCTGTCCTGCCACCTTGGCAAAAAAGGAGGGGTTTTGAAAACTACAGCACTGCAGTAGGCTATAGTATCTCAAAATGACATTTATATTTCACACACACCTCTCCCTTATATGAACATTTAACTTCACAGCCTGAGAAGTCCCCAATGAAGTCAATGAGCCACTTACTCATAGTGCAGGAAGTTAAGCATGTGCTTAAGTCTTTGGATAATTCAGGCCTCAGGGTGTTAGAAACAGATGGTGACATGATTTTCAGCTACTATAAGGAGTTAAGCAGGTCTGCTTCCCTCCTTTCCCCTTCCTTAAATGCTCTTTAATCAGTGAACAAGTATCAGGGGGTCGCCAGGTTAGTCTGTATCCACAAAACCCACAACGAGTCTGGTGGCACCTTCAACACTAACAGATTTATTCGGGCATAAGCTTTCATGGGTAAAAAGACCTCACTTCTTCAGATGCATGGAGTGAGGTTTTTTTACCCACGAAAGCTTATGCCCAAATAAATCTGTTAGTCTTTAAGGTGCCACTGGATTCCTTGTTGAATCAGTGAACAGTTACCCAGTAATATACATGACTATTACTGCCAGGCATATCCTTCAAAAGGTGACTGTCATTGCAGATGAAGAGCCTTTGCTTTGCAGAACAACTTTAAAGCATTTTCATTATCTTTTTAAAAATCAAAAACCTAAGCCAAAAATATATTTGATCCATCAATTGACTAGCTTACTATACGTTTAAAACAAAATTTGGAAACTTGCTTGCCTGGAATTAAGCTCCTATATGTATATATAGACGCCTACATTAAAGTTAGCCAATTTCTCAAAGGTTCTGAACACCCACAGCTTCCATTAGTTTGAAATGAGTGAAAACTGCTGAGCAGTGAGAGTTTTGCAAATCAGGACACTTTTTTCCGTTCTTAAATATGTATTTAGGACCCTAATTTTAAATAGCCAGGTTTGCACACTTTTGGTTTTGTGCATATTCAGGCTGTTTTGCTGGTAAAACACTACCTACCAGCCCTCCAGCTGAGACAGCCTCCAGCAAAAACAGCAAGCAACTTTGAAAATGAAACAGTTTAATATACAGAGGTGTGGTTTATAAAGATGATGAGTTTAAAGCAGACGACATGACACTGATCTTTTCTTGGTCAGGAGGAGTTATACTTCAGTGAGTTTTACCAAAATTGAATGATCTTGTAGAGATGGGCTGAAAAATTTCAGAACATTTGGGCAGAACAGAAAGGCTTTTGGCATGAAGCTTTCGCAGTGCTACCAAGATGTTTAGTTTCCCCCCCTAATAACATTGTCTCAAGATTCCACAGCAGCCTGCACCATTGCAGTAACATTACTGTAAGATGCAGCAGTTTCTGAATGTTTCTGTAGAATTGCGTAGCATTAGGGCTAACCTATTGCCTTTCAAAGGTGGTCATTCTAGGACTTCATTATATCAAGTGCACTAAAAGGCATTTTGGGGGTATATACACTGGTGCCCAATTTTTTGATCTAACTTCTCTACTTTGAATAAGCTTCTTAGTTATGCCTTAACTGTGCACATGGATGGCCAGACAGCTGTTTCAAACTGAGTATACAGAAGATGGGTTTGAAAGAGACTTCTGTAATTGGTTATGTATTCTTACTGGATGTATTCTGCTTGTGCAAGAGGACTGATTTTTCCCCAGTCCCATGTATCGAAGCAAGACTATGGAGGCCCCTTATTTATTTTAGATTCGCTGTTAGACAAAAACAATTAAGTGAATATTAGTGGCTCATGAAAGCTGCTGAATAGATCTCTCTGGAGATTTGTGGTCTATTCATTCACAGAACAGATGGCTGCCCTTCCCGCTTCCCTCACAGCAGTCCTGGAGTGTGCTTAACCCCTGCGCTGGAGGGACTACACAGTTCTCCCTGTCCATTCACAGCTGGACTGGCTGCTCACACTCCCAAGAGCAGTGCCAAATATGACTGAAGGCCGGTCCAGACCAAGAGATTTTAATGAGTGTTTCCTTCCCACAAGTGTTTTCAAATGCTGCTTAATGATTAAAAAACCCACAGCACAGGAAAGCTGCTAAGAGTTACATGTGCAGAACTTACATCAATATTTACATTCTTGTTAATATGTACCCTGTGGTGTCACATACCTTTGATTTATTGAACAGAAAAAGGTATGATGATTGCAGATGTTAACTGTATCCTTTTGTAGTGCGAGCTCTGATTTTGAAAGCCAAATTACACTGTATTCATACTGAACTGTACACAGGGGGTTATTTATTTTGTTATCTCCCTCTAGAGGGGGGCTTATTCCAGGGCATGCCTGCACCTTCATGCAGAAAATTTGTACTAGAAATTTTGGAAGACTATTCCACCAGTACAGGACATGTTGGAAGCAATATCATAAAATAATAATAATAAAAAGCTCTTATCCTCATTCTAGAACTCATTGGGTGCTCATTTCAATTTGTCAGAACTCTTCTAACAGTGCCATTTTTCAGGAATAGAGTATTTGCCCTTTGTTATAGCTTTTACAATCACTTTAAAAAGTCATTGTGCAAAACAGAAAGTCAGAACTTTTGTTTTTTAACTTTGAATCATTGATATCAGCCAAATATGCAGCACAAGTCAAGCATTTTCATTTGTATTTTCTAGATGGACATGGTGGATACAGCTAGACTTCTCACCACTAGGTTAGTTTTAAAAGAAGTGTTAGATACAGGGAAGGACTGCAGGTGACCCTGTAAAAATATGCCTTTGTGAACATCACATTCCCACCAAAGGCTGTATTTAACCACTACAGGTTTTTGGAGGGAATACTTCCACAGTTTTGGTAACAGTGGTACAGTACCATTAACATTAGATTTTACATCCTGGACCATACCTGATACAGAGGTATCAGACAGCCACAGAATTTCACAGGGCAGTTAAGTTGTTTAAGTTACTTTAAAGACAAGAATAGCACTTTGTGCAGGAATTTCATACTCCAAGCTCGGCAGATGAACATGTGGCTAGCACAAGTTTGGGAAGCAGACCTTAACAAGAAGGCCCTGCTCTAGCTGATGCTGATATTTAAATGATGGCCCTCAGGTAAAACCCTACATCTGAACAAACTGCAAAAGTTGTTTTTTATAGCAGTCTTAGTTCACACCACCTTGTACAGACTATTCTGAATCCGTAACTTTGCTGAGTTTATAGTTTAAACACACAACAGGCTTAATCCAGTCTGTAAACACATACATCTATTGACTTCAGTGGCAGATACACATCTATCTGCAGGCAAAACTGTGCTTTACAGGCAAGTCAAAGTTGCTGAGAAGCTCAACTTTGGTATTCAGAATTCTAACACTAATATCCATTTCTGTAACAGACTGTAAAAAGTTAACCTTAAAATGGTTTGCAGTTTTCACTTATTACATGTAAGAATAAAAGACCAATTGTTTTGTGGTCTTGACATTCTCGTTTTATTACTGATAAGTACTAATTGGTTCATTGGTATGAAATAAATGTGAACATTTAAAAAAAAAAAGTGTGATTCAGTGCTGAAAAGTGACTGAAAATGGCTCCCCCCCTCCCCCCAGTGATTTTCAAATCAAACTCTCTCAGTTTAAGAGTAAATATGGTTGCTTGAACAGCCAGTCCTGCGAACTTATCTGAGAGAGATTCCAGGTTATCACCAAAAACAAAAATTATGCAGCCCAAGCTCTGACCTCAGCCATGACCTGGCAAACCCATGGGGCAGGAAGACTTACACTTGCGTTCCAAATTCCACCCTCCGCTGCACCATGAACACTGATGCCCCGTTTGATGCTGAGTAATATCTACCTCCCCCTCATGGAGCAGCATTAACTCTCTGCAGGCCCACCAGGATCTGAATCTTATCACTAAAGGGAGCAGATCTGATTGAGAACACCCAGGTAATGGAGCTGTTGAGAAAAAGCGGTGCCATCTTTGCAGTCACGTTTCAGACTCTAATTTCATTTCAAACCATGGCGTTTAGTATCTGGTGTCCCTTAGAATAGGAGTTGCTGATTGCACAGGCCTGTTGAAAACTGACATGATTCCCAGTTTTATCACTGAGCTCAGAGCTAGGGGCTGCTAGTATATGCATCTAAGAACACCAGAGACAGTGACAGCTCTCAGACAACAATTTCTTGGCCGGAAAAAGAAACAGAATATCAGGGTTGGAAGAGACCTCAGGAGGTCATCTAGTCCAACCCCCTACTCAAAGCAGGACCAGTCCCCATACAGATTTTTGCCCCAGATCCCTAAATGGCCCCCACAAGGATTGAACACACAATCCTGGGTTTAGCAGGCCAATGCTCAAACCACTGAGCTATCCCTCCCCACTGAAGAAAGAAGGGCAAGAGGTCTTTATAAAGCCCTATTGAATCAGGCAAGCTCATCTGACACTGTCTCAGATTTTCTCCCTCTCACATGCAAAAGTAAACTATACAGGCTCTTATGCTGCAAGCATTACCTGCCATTGGTCTGCTGTGTGATGCTGGGCAAGTCCACCTCTGGCCTCAGCTTTCTCACCTGTAGTATGGAAAGAATGATGCTTGCTTTGTAAGGCACCTGGGGATTTATGGATGAGAAGAGCTAAGTATTTATTTTAATAACACGAGTGGAGTCGAATCTACCCAGGGAGCTGCTGAGATCACTGCTTGAACAATTCCGCCCCTCGGTAATAGCTTAGCTAAAATACACAAACTTTCCCTACACAAAAACAAGTTTAGCAAGAATGATTCTACCCACCTACACACACACACTCCCTTTCCTTTATCTATCCAGTTAGAGCAGGAAAGAATATGTTAATATTCCTTATTGGACAGTTAAAGGGCTTTATTCTTTAAAAACATACCTAATTATTTCAACTTTCAAGAGGCCATTGAAAGAGTGAAAAGCTCCCTCCCTGACCTTGACTTTAACCTTTGTACTCCTTACATTACACTCCCTGTTGAGAGAACCAGCTTCTGAGTTCTCTCTCTACAGAGTTTCTGTAATGCTGTTAGAATCCATACCAATTTATGCCTGAAATCTACTTCTCCTTACTATTTCTAGCCTGGATAAGCCTCAGTCCTCCTCCCACCCTACCCTTCTGTGTCCATAGTTAGATGCAATTTATGGTGTTTCTGCATTTTAGACACTTATAATCCATTTTTCCAGTAAAAGCAATAAGCAGAAAAAGTAAGTCATCTCAGAAAAATAAAATGTTCCAAACTGCTGTGATTTAACCAGTTTATTGAACTATACTAAGATGTACCAGGATGTGCATTATTTTATGCTTAGTGCACTCTTCAGATTTTAAGGCATTCTGCATTTGAGCTGATGTCTTAGCACCCCCTCCAACACCTGCAGTAGTGCTCAAGTGAAGTGTGTGCCTTATCTTGGCTTATTGGTTAAGTGTATTTCTATAATACAAACACTTCCATAATAGCTGAGAGATCTCACAGCAACCTTCTTACAATGCCATTACGCGGCAAAATTCATCACTATAAACTATTCCATTCTAAACCCCCACTCTTTCCCTTTGGTTTGTGATTTCTCTGCAGGACATCTGTAGCCTCAATTGCACAAAATCCATCATAGCAAGAGTTCTAATTCAGTTCTAAGGGGAAATGTTTACAGGAAAAGACTTTGTGTTTTCCTAATACTAATTTAAAACTCATTTAAGATACAGGAAAACATCCAAATAGTTACCATTGCTTTTTTCGCTCAGGAGTGTGAATATTCCACCCCTCCGAGCGATATAAGTTACACTGACATAGGCGCCTGTAGTGTGCACAGTGCTATGTCTCTGGGACAGCTTCTCCTGCCTACCTAGCTTATGCTGCTTGTGGAGATTGGATTTTTTATGCCAACAGGAGAGCTCTCCTTTGTCGGCATAGAGCGTTTTCACCAGATGTGCTGCAGCAACACAACTGTACCAGTACAGACGCGCTCACTGCATTGCTGTACGTAGAGACATGCCCTAAATCACATTAATGGAGATGTAGAATCTTCTTAAGTGCCTGAGAAATCGGAGCTGCAGACTTCCCTATTTCTTTGCCAAAGGGAGTGAATCAGAAGTACTCTAAATAGATAGAGGAAAGAACTATTCCAGTCTAAATCTCTCTTTTTCCATTTGTTTTAAGTTTGTGTGATTTCTCTGCCAAAACATCTGAAGCTTCAATTGCTCAGGATCTTAGGGAGGAAACAAAGTATGATGTTAATTATTTTTTTTCCATTAGTAGCTATGTACTCCCCACCCCTCTGGAATCTTACAAGTTCATAATCAGCAAAACTTTTACTTGATGAGTCAGGCCTGCAACTATGTACCCTTTTCTTGCTTATGTGGCATTAGGTTTCCAACTTAGCATTTTAGAGATCTCTTTTGTATCCTCAGAAGAATTGCCCACTTAGACAGGAGCAAGAGAATAGAGCATGGTAACAATGGAAGTGAGTCAGGAAGTTAAAAGGAGCTCTCCCGTTCTGGAAGGCAGTAATTGTATCACAGTAAGAACATCTGCACCAGCTACTGAAGTATTTCTCCTGCTCTGAAATGCAAAAGAAACAAGACTTCATAAGAAAGAACATATTTAATTGATGACAGACCAAGTTCGGACTCGGCTGCTCTTCACACCAATATCAAGACTGGAATTTAACTTATTCCAAACACCTTCCATTACTGTACCTCTACACGCATACTTTGGACACGTAACCAAAGCTGAAGAGACAAGATGACTTCACTGGTGAAATGGGGCATGGAGAAAGCAAAAAAAACTTCACATCAACAAACTTGGTAGTCAACTGCAGGGCCTCTCAGAGGGAGGGGCAAGTGGGGCAATTTGCCCGGGGCCCCACGAGAGTTTTTAGGGGCCCCTGGAGCAGGGTCCTTCACTCGCTCCGGGGGCCCCGGAAAACTCTCACGGGGCCAGGCCCCCAGAGCTTTTTCCTCTCCCGGTCTTTGCCAGTGGGGGGTCCTTCCGCTCTGGGGCGGAAGGACCCCCCACCACCGAAGACCCGGCTGCACTTTGGTGGCAGGTGCCGCTTCGGCAGTAATTCGGCAGCGGGGGGCCCCCGCCGCGGGTCTTCGGGGCATTTCGGCATTAGGTCCCAGAGTGGAAGGACCCCCTGCCTCCGACTTACCACCGAAGCGGGGGCCCCCCGCCGCCGAAGACCCCAGGCTCCCAGAATCCTCTGAGCAGCCCTGGTCAACTGTCAAGAGACCACCAACAGTTTTCCAGGAAAAATTGAAGTAAAGATAACTTTTGCCTGAGAAACTGTGAAATTAAACAAAATCAAGGTAAGTGTACGTATGCTGGAAGAGTTAGGACAAAAAAGCAAAGGGATAATGTTACATTTGAGCAAGATCTCCACCCCCCCCCATTACCCCTTCAAATCTGCAACACAAAGTAATTCTCCCTGAAGAATGATCAAACGGCAGGATTGATAGATGTGTCTTTCGCCAGAAGTTCAGACCTCACTTACTCACTCCCTCTATCTTCTGTTAATACAAGGGAAAAGCTATTGTTAGAACACCAAACTGGAACCAATCAGGGATGTACCATCCCTTTCTACACTGCCATTCATTGTAAACTTTATTAGTATATGGCTTAGCTGTCAGGAGCCATCTTTTTCCTGCAGGAGTTAAAGCTAGCTCAGATTCCCTTATGTCATTCAGCTCTGTTTTTCCCAAGATAACAAATATAGGGAAAGACGACAAGCACATCTGCAGCTCTGTTGCCAATTTTTAAGTAATAGTAGGAGTTTCATTGCTCGTGGGAAGTTCTGGGCTAGCAGCATTGAAGACTAAGGCCTTGCCTACACTACAGAGTTTTGTCAACCCAAGTTATGCCACCGATCAAATACCAATATAATTACATGGTTTGTGCATGTTCACAACGTTCCTTCTGTCGGCAGAGCAGGTCCATCGTTGGTGCTCTAACATTGGCAGAGAGAGCAGCGCACTGTCCCGCCTCTCAATTTTAGAATTCTCTTTTAAAGTCTCTTTCCACACCTTGCATTCTTGTTTTTCAGCCTCTGAGGATTGGAGCACCTCTCAAAACACATCCTCCTTGGTCACTTCCTTATATGGCGGAGGCGCTCTGCCAGCATGTAGGGTGTTCCCCCTGAAGGCCACATCTGCAGAAAAACAAGAAACAAAAGAGAAGCATGATGATACACAGCATCAAATCATAATAAAATGCACCCCTTTTAAAAATACAAATCAGTTTTTCACTGTCCCTTGGCAAGAACACAGCTCGGTGAATGCCCTAAACATGGTGAGTTCAGCCCAGGGCCAGGGAAGAAAGGGGAGGGAGCACTCAAGATGGGGGCTAAGGATCTTTGTGGGTTTTTTAAGGGGATCACTGAGGTGATCCGGGACAATATTTTAAATTCTACCACCATTTTCCACAGGAAGGGGTCATGAAAGCCAATATCTCACTCTTAAGGGTAAGCAAGGAGGCAACGGTGCATCTCCTGTATGCATGTGGATTCAGACCGGTCCCTATGTCATCGCCCGTGCGCCAGATTGGTCACTGCACAAGTGATTGCCGATTGGGGCAGGAAAGTTTCTTACAACGGGGAAAAGGAAGAAAGCAGCTCTGCCAAGGAACCTTCGGTAGAGGATTGGCAGGTACCTGCAGGAAGTTTTCCTAGAGATCTTTCTGGAGGAGTCCCATGAAATCACGGTGCACATTAACACAGTGCCACTGCACTGCTTAGCTACAGAGGGGAATGTGAAGCACACGCAAACACAGCTAGTCTTGTACATTTCTATCCCTTCACCCACTTCTAGAACATACAAAGCAAAGGACAGCTCTACCTCATAACTGAGTATCATCAGCTCAAAAAGATCACTTACCACAGCTTTCCTCTCCTGCATCATGCACACCAGAGACGGAATGCTGGGACTGGCTAGACCCATCCGGAGTGGAAAAGATGTCCTGGCTCGCCGCACCACCGGACGACCCTGCTGTGTGCGCCACATCATCCTCCTACTCGACCTCCTCATCCATGACTTTGTCCTCAGGGTTGAGTCCGCTCTCCACCATCACCGGCCCCGCCAAAGTATCCTGGCAGTGGGAGCAGGGTCGCTGCTGAGGATGGCGTCCAGCTCCTTATAGAAGCAGCAGCTCTTCGGCACAGCACCAGAGTGACGGTTTGACTCCCTTGCCTTCTGGTGCACCTGCCTCAGCTCCTTCATCTTCACATGGCACTGCTGTGTGTCCCATTTGTAGCCCTTCTCCAACATGCCATGAGAAATCTGACCATAGGTATCAATGTCCCTGTGGCTGAAGAGGAGGTGGATCTGTGCAGCCTCCTCTCCCCACACTGCCAGCAGATCCAATAACTCAGGGAGATCATTTACTGCCTGGAGCCGTCCTGGTCAGCTGGGAAGATGCGATGTGAGCCGTCCGTGCCGAGCAAAGAGGAAGTGGAATTTTAAAAATTCCCTAGCCTTTAAATGAGAGGGTTGGGGGGACTGATATCTATGTACCTGGATGCAGGGCAGTGGAGTTCAAACAGGGCCGGCTCCAGGCCCCAGCGCGCCAAGCGTGTGCTTGGGGTGGCATACCGCAGGGGGTGCTTTGCCGGTTGCCGGGAGGGCGGCAGGCGGCTCTGGTGGACCTCCTGCAGGTGTCCCTGCGGAGGGTCAGCTGGTCCCACGGCTCCGGTGGACCTCCCGCAGGGACGCCTACGGGAGGTCCACCGGAGCCGCGGGACCGGCGAGCAGCAGAGTACCCCCCGTAGCATGCCGCGGTGCTTGGGGCAGCAAAATGGCTAGAGCTGGCCCTGAGTTTAAACTACTGACCAGAGCAGTCAGGATGGGCATTGTGGGACACCTCCTAGATGCTATTTACAACAACATAACCAAATGCAGCGTCTATACTGACACTTTTGTCAATATAACTTTGCCTCAAAAATCTCTATGCCTCTCGTCAAGGTGGCTTTATTTTGTTGGCAAAGCAGAAGAGTTTTGTTGGCGGCAGGAGCACTGTGGTGTGTGCACCTCCACTGTTTTGTTAATGAAAGCTGACTTCTGACAACAAAACTCGAGTGTAGACAAGGGCCAAGTCAGACAAAAGGTGTGGCAGCGGTTCCAGCTTCCCCTCACAGTGCTCCAACTGTACACGAGGAAGGATAGTAATGTCTATGTTCACTCAGTCCCCAATTCCTCAGACTACCTGACAGGCTCTTAGTGCTAACTGTGGTCACAAGGTCTGTAATGTGGATGCTTGTGCACTAGGAACGGGACTGAGCTCATTTCATACGCACCCCACTAACCAGCTGTCTGATCATGTCTGGTCATTAGTGGCCTGGCTGGATTTAAAGTAGTGCCTTCACATGAAAAGTTCTGAACCAATCGTCCGAGCCGCTAAGGCCTAATTTGGTTTTCTTAAATTACGCCTCATTCTACCATAGTGCTCCATCATCCTGACGAATCTACAATTTGTGTTGTCCACAGATTTCACTACTTCACTTCACTCTATCTTTCAGATCATTATGTAATTTAATACCACAGTTCCTAGTACTGATCCAAAGGCAATTTGAGACAGCATGCTAAACCCTGGCCAATCAGAATTTGCAAGTGTGCAGAATTGTTGTGCACCAGCACTGCATATAACTTCACACAGGAAAAAACTGAGAACTAGCATATGCTCAGTTTTCCACATAAGGACCCTTGATAGGAGATATTAGCTGGTTTAATGTTTCGTCCTTCTATAACGTGCTTTAAAAAAAAATCAGCTTATTGAATGCCCTCTCCTGCCCCGGTTAGCTGGAGCATCCAATGCACCACCTTATTTACTTCATTTTTTTCAAAACTTAAGTCACATTTAAGAAGACTGATGTACGCTGCACAGACACCTCAATTTAGATACCATGACTCCTTCATGAAGTTACTGATGTAAGGAAGTACAGCTTGGGGAAATTTCTCTAAGCCAGTACCGATTACACTCACATACAGTCCATTGCATTACATAAAATTGTTTGTTTTGATAGTTATAGAAGAGCAAGAAATGTTTTCTAAATAAATGAGGCACACACGGTACACTGGATGGGCCTCATTTCAGGTAGGCCTCATGTGGTTGCAGGAATAATTTTCCTTCTACAAATAGATGTAGAACAGGGGTTCTCAGACTTTGGTACTGGTGACCCCTTTCACATAACAAGCCTCTCAATGCGACCCCCCCTTAAATATATAAAAAAGTGTTTTTAATTTATAACACCATTATAATGCTGGAGGTAAAGCAGGGTTTGAGGTGGAGGCTGAAAGCTCGTGACTCCCCATGTAATAACCTCGCAACCCCCTGAGGGGTCCTGACCCTCAGTTTGAGAACCCCTGACGTAAAATTTATAATTCTATGTGATTAAAATTATGGTTTTCCCCCAAATAGGGGACACTCAATCGTACAATCAGCTCCACCCTAAATAACAAAAAATGGTGGATTACAGTCAGGAGACTAAACATTGTCAAAGCTTCTCATTAAAAATTTTTAAGGTGTTCATGTTTTAGTTACCCCACTACAATAGGGACCCAGGCAGCCCAGCTGCTGTAAGTAGGGGAGGGAGGGGAAAATCACATCTCTTTTCAGCCTACTATTCTTTGAGGGAGACAAGTCCACTCAAAATGCTGCTGGTAAAATCATTGTCCTGGGTCATGGCTCTGGCCATGCCAAATCCCTCAAACCCAGTATGGGCTTCCCTTCTATCACACAAACTCTTGTTCAAGCTTTCAAGGCCCTCCAAGCTATTTCTCCTCCTGTCTCATAATGAAGTTGACATCCATCTTCTCTGCAGTGTGGTCAGCCTCTCTCAGATGATGTTCTCCCATGTGGTTGCTTGTGCTGGGCGGGTGGGAGTAGTTTCTCCCTGCTCACACAGGCTCTTGCACACACATGCTGGGGATTGTGCCACGGCCAAAGAAGCTTGCAGCCTGTGAATGATCATGGGAGGGTCCCAAAGGCAGGGTCCCAGCTTGGCTGCCTGAGTCCTGCTGGGGTTGTCCACTCAGAGCAGATCCCAGCCAGGGGATGTTTGCAGGCTGGGTACAAACAAGGCACCCAAGCTGGGATGGTCTCCCAGACCCCAGGCAGCCACAGAAATTCTGTTTCTTAGAAAGAGGAGGATGTGCATAGGATGTGACCCTCCTAAAGGGGGTGCAACAAAAAAGAGATTGGGAACCTTCACCCTATAGTTATTTTAGTGCCTAAAAGTGACCATTATGGGGGGAGGGGAATCTTCTTAGGTTGTTTACCCACACATTCTTTTAAAGCAACTTATGCTGGTCATTGAGACATGATCTTTGTTTGACAGACCATTGTTTGATCCAGTACTCCCACTCCACCCCTTCTTCTGAAAGGCAGAGGAACCCAGTGACAAGCTGTCAGCACAGCAACTGAACCTTTAATAAGCGGGTTAGTACCTCTGGTCTTCTGAGGGCTTTATAACCAGCTTTTTGTTTTTTAAAAAAGGCTGTTGCCCATCTAATGTTTGTATTATGGGAGCACCTAGGCGCTCCAGTCATGGAGCAAGGCCTCATTGCACTAGGTGCTGTACAAAACACAGAACAGAGAGACAGTCTCTGCCCAAAAGGGCTTGCGCTCTACCTAGAAGATAAAAGACAACAGGGTGGGAGACACAAGGAAACAAGGAGAAATATTTTGTCGTTAAGGTTGCAGCCTTGGTGAATAACTCAGCCTAAGAGTATGTCTGCACTTTGAGCTGGGGGTGCAATTCCCAGCTCAAGGAGGTGCTAACTCTAATTGAGGCAGCATGCTATAAACAGAGCGCAGCTATGGCAGCACGAGGGGCAGGCCACTTTCAATACATACCCACTGGAGATGCTGGGCACGTACTCAAGGTGGCTAACTCATCCCACATTGTGCTAACTCAGGCAGAGTTACTGCAGGTATGTCTCCTCGAGTTCAGATTTATACACACAGCTCAAAGTGGAGACATGCCCCTGAGGCCCAGAGGTTGCAAGACCATTAAGTACTAACTCTTGGACCAAGAGCAAAATGACACCTGTACAGTGGTCCCAAGATCATTTTGCATACAGTCCATTCCCACCAGCTCAGGAGAATAAGACCCCAAAACCTGAGATTTAAAACCTTCACTCAAGGCCACCAACCAAGCTCAAGGACTGTTTGAATGTTCTCACTGATTCAAAACAACATAACTGAAAAATCATTCTATATATTAAGCAAAGAAGTTGTCACTAAGGCATTAGAAAAACAGAATTCAGGTGTGTGGTTGGTGGGTCTGATCACCATATTTGGGGTCATGAAGGATTTTCCCCACCAATTCAGATTGGCAGAGATCCTGCCGGAGGCCAGGGGGTTGCTTTCCTCTGTGGCATGGGGCACAGATCATTTGCGGGTTTAAACTAAGTAAATGGTGGATTCTCTGTAACTTGAAGTCTTAAAAATCATAGTTTGAGGACTTCAGTAACTCAATCAGAGGTACCGTAGAACCTCAGAGTTATGAACACCAGAGTTACGAACTGACCAGTCAACCACATACCTCATTTGGAACCAGAAGTACACAATCAGGCATCAGCAGAGAGGAAAAAAAGAGCAAATATAGTACAGTACTGTGTTAAACAAGCCACTAAAAAAAATAAAGGGAAAGCAGCATTTTCCTTCTGCATACTAAAGTTTCAAAGCTGTATTAAGTCAATGTTCAGTTGTAAATTTCTAGAACAACCACTAGAACATTGTGTTCAATTACAAATAACCTCCATTCCGAAGGTGTTCGTAACTCTGAGGTTCTACTGTAATGGATCTATTACAAGGGTGGGTGGGTGAGGTTCTGTGGCCTTTATTGTGCAGGAGATCAGACTGGATGATCAAGATGGTCCTGTCTGTCCTTAGAGTCTATGAATCACAAGTATGGCCAAAACTGCAGATGGTTCTATAACGCATGTGCCTTACTAGTTTATAGAACACTTTAATACTTAGTCCTTTAAGTGCTTAGATGCAGACAATCCCCAATTCCATTTTTTGTTTGAGAAGTCTGACCGGACTTCACCAACTAGGAGTGGCAAAATTGCCCCTTTCCTAGCAGTGGGAGATTGAACCATCAAGTTCGGAAAAAATTAAGCTTTAAATTAAAAAAAAAAAATCCCTAACGCTTGTTGATACCAAAGTCTTCCAAATGCTCAGAGATGCAGCACTGTTTTTCTAAGGCCAGGTCTACACTACAACATTTTGTGGACATAGCTATATCAGTTGGCGTGTAAAACCAAAAAAACCACACACACGCACCCGGCAAACAAAGCAATGCCAGCAGAACCTCCAGTATAGATGCAGGAATCACAGCAGAAGAGCACTACACCAGCAAAGCATTTGTAGCATAGACAAGGCTTGAGTCTGTGGACAGTTCTAACGCTGCTCAAAACTTCCTTCTGCTGCTTGAGAAAGCTAAGACGACTGGCTCAGCTTCACTGCTGCTACTCGGTACCCCATGACCACTAAAATTGATTACAATATATCAGGTTCCTTCTGCTGCAGCCGCTAAGCAAAGCTATGAACAGCAGACAAGGCAAGTTCTAAAAGCTATTTACCGGAGAAAATTATACAAAAAACCTAAGTCTGAAGGAGGGCAGAACAGCGGGCATTCTGCTGGCCCTCCCCATGAATCAGCTAGGAAAAAAGAGACCCCTCCGAACAATCAGGAGGCTTGAGGATAAGCAGTAGGTGAATAGAAAACTGTTTCCGCTAGCAGAAGAAGGTTGGTAAAATGAGCCTCAGAGCAAGGTCCAAGCACAGAACCCTTGGCAGGGATCCAAGCATCCCTCACCTTCATCCAGCAGCTTTTATATCTGCCTTTGACAAGTCTGGTTAGTCCTCAGGCTAGCAGGTGAATTTTTGCAAGCCCTGGGTATCGCAAAGAAAACAAAGAATTCACAATACAGTTGACAAAGGCTGTCCCCAATTCTTCTTAATGAGGTAATTTTATTTGTATTATAAATACAGTGCTGAAAATAAGGCAGATAAGTGTTTGTCCCTCCTAGCTAGATTAAGAAAAAAAAGTTGTTCCCAGTGTTTGACAAACTCTTTGAGATGAGGAAAAACAGGCCATCCAAGTCTATTCCCTATATCTGAACCTTCCATGTCATCAGACTTTGTTTTGATGGGGGAGCTCAACCAGAACCAAGCCATTTAGTCTAATCTTGTGAGTTCGCAAGCGAATGCTTCCTCTTAGAGGGTATAACAGCATGCACTCCTGGGCTCACATTGGATTCAATTACTGCTAAGACAACTGATTGAAAATCATCCCTATATGACGGGGAAAAAAGTCTCCACAAGATCTGAGGCAGTTCCAAACTAATCCAACCCCTGTGGGGAGAAGGCATTATGACAGATGTTTAACTAACACTGTATGAACATATTGCAGTACACCTACAGGTGGTAACTGAAAAGTTGAAGCAGCCGTAGAGTTAATGGCTGCGTTCTAGAATAATATTCCCAGTTTCCAAGAGAAGCGTTAAAGGAAGTTCCTCAGGGTAAAATAGCAAAAATACTCATAGTACAACGGCTGAGTAACCCCACATTCCTTACTCTGTGAAGTGTCAGACCTACTTCTGAGGAACCCAGACCAACAAGCAAATGTTATTTTCAAGTTTAGAAGCTGTCAGCTCTATAAACAGTTTCAATTACACCTTGCAGTGTTACCCAACAACACTGCGAACCAATATAATTTAAGCCATTTATATAATACGAGTTCCACCCTATTATTTGCCTCTTATTGCATTCATGTAAACATGGTGTCTGGAATGTTTTTGCTTGTATTCTGAACATAGATAGTCACTAGTGCCAACGCTGATTTTCCCTCTAATAGCTGGTAATACCAGGATAGGTTTCATACAGACTAATCTCGGCACAAGCCGCCTCTCGCCCCCCTCCCCAGGACATGCATGAACCTTCATTTAAACACCTGTATAAGTATCAAAACTCGTACTATACATGGGTAGGATGTCATTACAGCTCAAAAACCCACAAGATTTTTAGATATCAAAAGATAAAGGTCTTAATGGACAATGGCATAGAAATAATATTGTTCCCTTCCTATGGAAGAATTCAAGCTAATCATCCGGAAGCCCTTATCCACAACACTACGGCGTTTCTAGAAATGAGAAAGTAACACTACATTTCACACACTCTCACTTACTTCCTAGTCTAGATTTTGCTAGAGGGGGCAACGCAAGAGATATCCACCCTACCCTCAAGTTACCTTCATACCTTATGAACTCTGAAGTGTTGCAATATTCAGCTAGCTATCCTGAATGTGAAATGCACCTCTATGAAATATGATTAACCACACAAGCATAATTGCCTGTATCACAAGTAATATGGCACAACAGCCACATTTTCCAGATCTGCTTTTTTCCTGGTCATTGACAATACTGTACATGGGATACGCCACTGCTCCCACTCTGCTTTGGAATTAAAGGAGGATTTGGGGGGGGGTGGAGTTAGGTGTGTCTATACAAAGTTTTCACTCCTTTTGCTGTCATTTCCATTACCAATTTAACTGTAGGACTCATCTCTAGAACTAGAAATAACGCGGTGTGATTCAGCATTTGCTTTTTTTGGTAAACCAAAATATTTCTATAGAAATATTTCCACTATTAACAATGCAGCTATCTACTATTTTGAAGACATGACATCCCCTGAGTTTTGCCTAAGTACTGTGTCTACAACCAATTTTGGTTCAGTTAGTGCAGCTCGAGAATTACATTGGTCCTGCCTTGGGTGCAGCAGGGGACTGGACAAGAAGACCTCTCAAGGTCCCTTCCAGTCCTACAATTACAGAAGATAGAGGTACTTAAAATATGACCTGCAAAGGGGGAAAATTTTGAATGTGTGTTTTGTTTGTTTCATGATTACACAACAGGCCTGAGATGAATTAAGAAGTTACTTTTTAAAAGTTAGGAAACCAGGTTGTGTATGTTTGATCAGTGTTTCTCAACCTTTTTGATTCCAAGGACCAGTTTGCTGCCTTCCTAAATAGTGTCAGAGAGATCTCAGGGACCAGTGCTGGTCCACGGACTGGTCATTGAGAACACTGCCTTAAGCAATTCCATAAAGATCTGGAGCACTTACTGGATGACATTGGAAGTGAAACCTTATTGAAAAGGAAAGCAATTTTTATTCAGACTATTTTAAAAGCTTTGTTATTTGTATGTTTAACTTGAGACAGAGAAACAGAAGGAAGCTTTTAAGATTCAAATACTTCCCTTAAATAAAGATCTAAATTAACAAAAATGTGCCTACGTATGAGACCACTTTTGATGTCTCTGAACACACACCAAAAGGCTTCCGGCTTTTTTGTTCAACAAAGCCACAAAAAAAGGCAGCTGGGAACCCCATGTAGAAGCACGGCATCGTAGATTTGATTACATGCTCTGAGGAGAAGGGAGGTAGTTCCATAAATGGACAAGGAAGAATGGTACCATTCGTTCCGATGCTACCAGTGAAGTGAAACCATTTTTCTATTAGAATATCTACAGCAGGCCTGCATATCTCGTAAAGAAGCAGGGGCCATGCTTCTCCAAAGAAAACAGCTGAGGGCTGAAACCCACCGCACCCCCCTCCCCCCAAAACACACACACCCCAGCGCCACCTGGCCCCGCAGAAACAGCTCTCCCCCAGTGCTGCCCGCCCCATGGAAACGAACCCCTCCTTCCCCAGCGCCGCCCCAGCGAAACAGCGGTATTGAACCTTGGTAATACATTATAGTGGGCCCCTAAGGTAGTATAATTAAGGTAAAAGAAAAATGTCTTTTGGCTAGAAGTAGAATAAGATCTTCCCCCTACTTTGTAATCAATCGCCCGTTGAATGAATGAGGCGTGACTGAGGAAGGCAGCACCTCCAGACAGCTGCAACCCTTGGAGAGGGGATGGGAGCCAGAACAAGGACAATGCAACTTGTCAAGTGGGCTGACTGTTGAAGAGCAGACATACTGACGGCCTTGGGGGTTAGAAGCAAGCACCTTCCTTTGGGAAGGCTCTCTTTTCAGCATTGGGACAACCTCCAGCACAGAGAAAAGCAGCAAAAAGGACCAATTTTTATGAGACCAAGATCAGTAGAACAGGTCAGTCACCAACTCGCCGCTCGCCTCCTCACCCCCTCCCAAGTATAAAGCCCCACCACCACTGCCCGTCCGCTCGGCTCGTCATCCCCCCCGGCTCACCTACTCACCCCCTGCTCACCTCCTCAGCCCCCCCGCCGCCACCAGCTCACCTGCCTCCCTCCCGCTCCTCAGCCCCCGCTCCCCCAGCTCGCCTACTCACACACACACACCCCCCACCACCACCGCCAGCTCACCGGCCTGCCCACCGCTGGTCTCTTATCTTCTGCCGCTGGCTCACCCTCACTCTCCAGCCTGCCACTGGCCTCTTCACCACCCCACCCACCCACTGGCCAGTCAGCCAACTAGCCATTGGCTTGCCCCACCCTGTTGCTTGCCTACTCACCCCCTGCAGGCCGCACAATGAGCCCACACGGGCCACATGCCGCCTGCGGGCCATATATTGTGCAGGCCTGATCTACAGTTTGCAATTGGAGGCAATAACCCAACAGCATAGGTAAAGGCATCCAGTTCTTATTTCCCCCTCCCCCTCAAAGTTATAGTACTATAAACATATGCAAGCTCATTGTCCTTTATTTTCCTTCCATCTTTTACAAAAGTAGGTGCCATCACAGCCGTCTCAAACTTTTATGGAACTACTTCCTCCCCAGACCACATGCATTAAATCCACCATGCTGCGCTCTTCCACTGACATTGCATTTATTGACCAGCATCCCCTCACGTGGGCAGACACTAAGTATCAAAAGTAGGATTACTACATTCGGGTCACCTATTTTCTTTCTTCAAAAATGCCACTGCCAAAAATTATCCCGCTTTTTATGATACTTCAAATGGTCCTCCTGACATCTGATGTTCATTTAAATAATTTGCTTCAGTCTCAAGTATTGAAGAACTACACAGTATGAAATCCTAGGGGTTTTTTTTGGTTTTTTTTTTTTTTTAAAGAGTTAAAGGTCAACACGAGACTTAAGTGCTAAAATATCAGAATAGTAGTTCTTCCCCCACCCGTCACTGGATTTAGAATAAAATCCTAATACTCTGTACAAATAGCACTTGGGAGTTTACACTTGCCTAGGGACAGTGGAAGTTTCCCCACAAAGTACCAATATCTTCTGGGTAATAAGATTTTTCTTTTTTATTTTAGCCATTAATGTTTGCAACCTTACAAACCCAAACCAAGGTTATACCAGTGCAATGCTGTTCCTAACAGTTCTGATGCCTCTGCAACTGCTGAGACCTTCCCACAAACTACAAAGTGAAAGTTGACCAATCTTGTCAGTTTTGACTACATTTTTTCACAGTTCTGCTGGAAACAGTGGAACTACCAGTCAGGTCAATTTGTCAGATATTCAATTAATATATTTTCATTTGACCAGCCCTGACATTACCTTTTATATAATATGTATATAGAAAGTTGATTGACCAGCAGTGTGCCATGTAAATACAGTAGAACAGTACATTTTTAAAATTGATGGAAACGTGGCTTTAATTTGAGGGGCACTGCCTGCCTCTAGGGAACAAGTGTTTTTGTTTGTAGGCTGAGTCTTCATTCAGGCTAGTAGGTGGCAGGTAAGTTCTTCCAAGCCTTATCCATAACTACTAATTTTCTCCTGCGACTGGAAAAGAGATTGCTGAAGCCTTTTCTGATTCATGAAAAATAGTAATTCAAGAATGGTATTCTAATTAAGAAATTAAGCTAAAGCTGAACACAGTTACAGAGGTCTAACCCAAAAATGGTCACCCTTACAAAGTCAACTTTTACTAACAGCTACGACATCACGTTATCAGTTACAGGTTTATTTTTCTGAGGTTGTGTCTATGCACACTTGCTCTGGTTTAAACTAAATCAGTTTTTAAAGCCCCATCCCTAGCTAAGGTGGCTCAAGTGTGTGTGTAGACAAGACAAGCTAGATCCGCGTCTCTCGAATGCAACCACCGTGGCTGCATTGGCCACCAAGGGCTTTTCTTGTTGACACATCCTCCTGGGTTGTAATCGGCGGTGCTGGGGGGAAAAGAAGCAGTGGCCACTCTCTCAGGGCAAATGGGGGGGGTAGCCCTGCCCCCCCTCCAGGGAGACATGCTGGAGGTGCAGGCAGCTGGTGAATGCCCCACTTTCCCAAAGGCGGGTGGGCAGTCTTTGGCTTCAGGTTTCATCCATGCAATAGCAGGCTCTGGTTCCAGGTGCTGGTCCCAGGTTCGCCACCCACACCATCATCCCTGGGCCCCACGGCCTCCCTGCCCTTCTCCCCATCCAGGGCTTAATTTGTCCCAGGGTTTGCCGGGGCTGAGTATGTGTGCTGTGAAACGTGATATTAACAAACATACAAATATCAGGTTTCACAGCAGCAGACTTACTAGACAGCAAGTTAAAAAAAAAAAACAACCAAAAAAGCAACAATAAAAAGACAAGAACATGCACAAGCACCTTATTTGTGTTTCTATTCTGTTTATGTCCAGTAGAGAGACCACTGTACATTATTTTTTATTACTGAGTCTGAAAAAATCCCTACATAACTAAATTACAATGATTAGGAAAAATAAATATGCATATATACATTTCCAAAAGTTAATTATTTTAGGAAAAATTGTCAGTGCAGCTACCAGCAAGAGTTGGGGGCCGCACTCTGAGGACACCAAAAAATTTCTTGTGAGAACCCGAGCTAGATACTGAAGGGTAATTCTTTTTTTAAACATAGCTACCACTGTAGGACCACAGCACCATCATCACCTGGATACACCTGAGACCTTGAAAATTGATTTTTAGGATTAGCTTAAGGCAGTGGGATGATATTGTCTCCCAAGTCACCTGTCTACTCCTGATCTTTCGGCATAAGTGACGAAAGGTGACCAAACTGTGTTGCCTTTTTCCTTGATGTCTCATATCCATTTCAAGGCCAGTATCTCTTCTATCCCTTCTCAATGTCAGCTCAACCATCTTCAAGCATGTCGAGACTGTCACTCCACATCCAGACTCTAGAGTCTGCTTAGCTTTTCCTGTTACATCACATCTCTACCCACGGCCGGTTCTACAGTTTTTGCCACCCCAAGCAGCGCGATGAATTGCTGCGGGGGACCAGTCCCTATGCCCTCAAGGCAGCAGGCGCGTTTCTGCGGCGGCGGCAATTCTGCGGCAGCTTCTATGTTTAGCTGAAGCTGCCCCAGACAGCTAAACATAGAAGCTGCTGCTGAATTGCCGCTGCTGCGGAAACACGCCTGCTGCCCACGGCAGCAATTCGGCGCGCTGCTTGGGGGCAAAAACAACAGGAATTGCCACCCCTTGCGGACTGCCACCCCAAGCACCAGCTTGGAATGCCTGGAGCCAGCTCTGTCTCTACCCTCCACTCTGAAAAATTACTTTAGCAGCTTCAATGTGTACACTGTTCTAGCCTCATCCCTACTCCCCTTCCAAACTCCTTAACTGCCTTACTGCTTAGTTAGCTGCTTCATTCTCAACCTCGGAGCTCCACACAACTTCACTCCTTTCCATCTCTAGCTGTAGCTCCTTGCATGCTTCTGTAGCTCTCGATTTCTTATAACAATTTTTCCCATTTTACCCCTTAATCTAAAAAGCACCTTTCCTTCCCTCTATTCCTTCAAGGCCATTTTCTTCATGAAACTTTCCAGGACTGACCACCTCATCATCAGCACCTCTGTGCTTTCTGGCAGGTAAATTGTTCTGTGCATTATATTTGTCCAAGTGACAATGTAAGTTCCTTAGGGCACAGATCTTGTATTGAAGTATTTTACAAAGCATAATATTATAACATTAAGCTTACTGAAATAAGAGAGGCTGTAATCAGAAGTGGGAGTATTTTTAAAAGAAGCTTGTCTCCTCTTTCCAACTTTTCAATTTTAATTATGTGACTTAAAGATTCCTCAAAAAGAAACTAATAGCATTACAACGTTTCAAGACCAGGTTAAACAGAACTTAGGCCGCTATGTAAGCAGAAGGCACTACTCCAGTGTATTATATAGACCCTTCTGTTTTTACCATATTCACATATAAGTAACATACCAGGAGAGCTGCACTGCATAATTGCTTTATTTTCTGCTTCTTAGTTCTTTATCAACACTACAACCATATTTAGAACACAAAATTCCTGTTTACTGTAGTCAGGGAGATGAAAATCTACAGACTCATTCACTTACCAGACAAGAACAATGCCACCTCCCAAAAAAAGTACTCCAATTTACTTTATGAATTCATATGAACAGAGAAGTTGATGCACTTAAAATTCAGATTGTAAGAATTCTGATAAAAAGACTGCCACTTTAACCTGCAGGCTGCAATTACTTGCATGGTTTCCCCACCCCCCACTTCCTTCATAAAGACATCTTGAAAATGAAGCCTTTAGATTTCGTTCAGTAACAAAGGTCATTTATTTTTTAATTATCTGCCACACAAGTTTCAGTAACTTTAGAATCTTTTCCCCCAGAATAAAACATTTAAAAATTCAAGAGTATAATTAAATTTATCATTTTACCTACACAACAGAATATCTAAAGTAACAAAATTACCAAAGAAATACAAAATTGTGAATTCAATTTAATGTAAAAACCTAGTGAAATTTAAACCTGCCCTAAACAGTGTTTGAAGAGAAAGAATACAGTAAACACTTTAGACTGAAAGTGAAAATCTAACTTTTCATGTTGATTGAGATATGTTTAAGAAAGTTTGAAAACTATTAATAGAGCTTCAAGTCTTCCAGTTTAGGCATTTACCTTGTGCTTGGCTTTTTTTTTATTTTTGTTCCAGAAGAAAAAAAAAAATGTACCCTGGTGTTTGGTTTATATGCCTTTACACTACCACACTATCTGACCAATTACCTTAAACTGAAATGAAGAATTTCTTGAATTTATAAAAACTAGAAAATGGAGCAACAATTCAAGAAGGACTTGAAAGGACTTCTAAAATGAAGACGTCTAGTTTCTCCTTCAGAATTACGATTTAAAACAACTGAACTTGCCTTGCTTTTCTAATGAACGTTTTCCTTTTACAAGTGTTTCTGAATCGTTGCTATATTTTCTAGTATCGTCCAGAATCCTCATTGCCATTGCAACCCACATTAAGAGTGTCCCTCTTTTAGAACCATATTCTAAACTAAGCATTTTTTTTTCCAAGGGATCCTAAGCATTAAATTTTTAGGAAAAAAACTTCAATATTTTTATCTCCCCACAGATCTTTGGTAAGAGCTCCATAATACACTGTACTTAACATACAGTTAACACTGCAGAAATGTAGTGTAATGCCCCAATCTAATGTAAAATTTACACCCTCAAAAAAATTTCTTCTTCTAGTTTTGTAGAGTTACATTCCTAGAATTCCCCAGTTGAGTTTAACTCCTTGAGGAAATCTGAAATTAATCCTTAAGGCTGAATAAAACCCAGCTGCTTTACATTTTTTGCACCCAGCATTAATACTTGATTGAAACGATACACTGATTTGAACTCTCAATCTGGGTGGGTTTGGTTTGTTTGTTTTTGCCATAACTTGCCAGTCAGAGACATCTGAAAACTGTGTTATGGCAAGTGAGCTGCTTGCCCTTTAAAAACTTTATATGGAAGTTTACATTCATAGTCATATGCTCACTCTCTACACCCCACTCTCATTACTAATTATTCAACGGATTTAAATTCAAACATTCAACACAGTTCCTTTCATAAATAATCATAGTAACATTACTGAAACAGAGGGACAAAAATGTTTAGAACTACTTTCATGAGTTCGATTGTGGTCTTGCAAAAACTAAATTGTGATATAAATGACTTCTTCAAATGCCAGTTACTCAAAATGTTAAAATGATTAATTTCTGTTAAAGTTTAGACCTAAGCTTGCTTATTCAAATGATCATGATATGGAAACAATGAGGGGGTTTGCAGCTGATAAAGATGCATGCTTTTTGAAAAATCTCATGTTTTCTGAACTTTGGAAGAGGAAATGTCTCCAAAAGTCTCAAGATTAACAAATGCCTCTCTTACAATATAGAAAGATGCAAGACAACTTGATTTTTGCCTAATGGTAAGTTAAAGTAAAACAAACAGTAATGCTTACACATTACTGCTACACTTTCTAGAAAGAAGAGATCCAGCACTGTGAGACTGATACATAACTAGATAAGACTGCACCTAAACATCATTAACTTTGCAATGCAAGACATAGGAACTGTGAGTAGAGTATAACTTGAAACTATTACATCATTCACATTTTATTCATTATATGGTTGCTATGTAGTATGGGGAACTTATTTGCATCCCTACTCATGCATGATGTATGGTTCAGAACTTCACAGCTGACATTTCAATGCAGTTCTTAACATTACCTCAGATATGCACTTTGAACATATTACAATGGTATTCTCACTATCTACCACTGTAGGCAAGGTTTTATTTACCATGTTAGTCTTAGATATGAAAAGACAGATTTAAAGTTACTATTTAGTTACAGATGAAGGGCTTCTTTTTAAAAAGAAGTCCCCAATATAAAAAGACAGACTGCAGTTTGATTTTAAGCAATAATTTTCAGTTTACTGATGAAACAAACCTAGCAACATATTCTGCATGAATGCAAAAAGAAGCAATCTACAGCAAGTGATAAAGGAAAAAAAATCAAAAAAAGTGGAACCAGAAAGCATACATTGAAAATGGTTACCCCTTCTCTTCCTCCCTCCACCACCAAAAAAAAAAAAAAGGAATCAAACCATTATAAAGGCTAAATCAAGAGAGGAAAAAAATTACTTAGCAAATCTACAGTGTGTCTTTCCCCCTTTTGCTGGAAGTCTGCCATAGAATCTAGTGCTTGTGTTCGTGTCACATTTGGAGGTTACAGCATCCTAACACCAAGCAAGAAGAGTTAAAACAGGAATCCAGTCAGCATGTAGAAGGAAAGGGTGGTAACTGGAGAAGAAGTGATCATAATCCTATGGATGCTTGGTTTTACTTTTTCGGTGGAGAATCATTCTTCTAGGAAACCAGGCAGGCTATATTTTTTTTTTAATTATCTGCAGACTAATTAGGTATCATCATTAGGATTTATAATTGGACGTTAACCATGTCAGCCCTTCATAGAGTCCATCCCCTGTGGTAGCACAAGAGGGCTGCACGTACCAATTCCTATCCCTGATTCGGGTGAGGCCCAGTTTCTCCTGGATTTCATGGGGTTTCATAGCATCGGGCAGGTCCTGCTTGTTGGCGAAGATCAGGATGATGGCGTCCCGCATCTCCCGGTCGTTGATGATGCGGTGCAGCTCCTGGCGGGCCTCGTCGATGCGGTCGCGGTCGGCGCAATCCACCACGAAGATTAACCCCTGCGTGCCCGTGTAGTAGTGCCGCCACAGGGGGCGGATCTTGTCCTGGCCCCCGACATCCCACACGTTGAACTTGACGTTTTTGTAAGTCACCGTCTCCACGTTGAAGCCCACGGTGGGGATGGTGGTGACGGACTGGCCCAGCTTCAGTTTGTACAGGATGGTGGTTTTACCGGCCGCGTCCAGCCCCAGCATCAGGATCCGCATCTCCTTGTTGCCGAAGATCTTGGACAGCACCTTGCCCATCTCGGCGGCATCCACGGGGCCCCCTCGGGGCAGAGCAGAACCCGGAGGCCGCGGTGTCCTCGCCCCGGGGAGCCGGGCGGAAGCGCGAGGCGTTGGGCCTGGGGAACACGAGACTCACCGCCCGGGAGACGGGTCACCGGGGGAGGCCCGCGGGCCTATCCCGCCCCAGCGGCCGGGGCGGGGTCCCAGCAGGGCCGGGGCCAGCCGATCCCCCGCCAAGCCCAGCAGAGAGGCCGCCAGCCCGCCTCAGGGAGAGCCGGGAAGCGTCAGCTCCGGACCATCCGCCCGCCCGCGTGCAGGCCCGGCCTCCTGCCCTTCGCCGCCGGGCCCAGGGCGGCCCCGCGACCGGCTCCTTCCTTCGCTCCGAGCGGCCCAGGCAGCGGCTCCTCAGCGCATCGATGCCGGCGCCTCCGGCTCCTGCCTGCAAAGGGGACGGAGAGAGACGGTGACTGCCCGGCGCTGGCTGCCGCGAGCGGGCCCAGCCGCCCGGGACCTGCGGGGCCTCGCGCCGCTCCCCTCCTCGCGCGCCCAACCCAGCCACCGCCGCCGGAAAAGGTGCCGCGCGAACCCACCTTCACTTCCCCTCGGCCGGGCGCGCGCCTGCGCACAGCCCACCGGCCCGGAGGAGAGGCCTCTGAGCGACAAACCCCGCCCCTTAGGAAGTGCGAACGAACCACGCATGTGCACACGCACACCCATCCGCCCGGGGAGGCAGGGCCTCACGAAGGAGTCTCCTCCCCATGGTCCACTGCGCATGTGCAAATCCAAACCCTTCTCTAGGGAAATCTACCTCCCCTACCACCGTCCGAGTATCACGCATGCGCAGGGAACCCCACCAAGCGCTTTGGTTTTTGAACAAATGCGCTTTTCTCCTGCCTCAGAGCTGCGCATGCGCAGTGATATCGCGCATGCACACACTCATTAAGAGTCTTCCTCTCACTGATGTTGCGAAGGCGCCGTCATAGCACAACAGGACCATAACGGAGCAACCTCTGAAGAATCCCGCCTAATTTGCCCGGGACAAGATTTGCGCATGCGCTATCGTGTAAAAGCCACGGAGCCTTACTTCCACCTTCCAACGGGTGCGCATGCCCAATAACATCCCCCCGCCCATCACGTAAGGAGGATGATCTATATGAAAATCCCCGGGCAGGAACTGCGCATGCGGGTGGCCAAGGGGCGTGTCTTGTATAAGGAGAGGCGCCGGGCGATCACACGTCAGCACAGGCACGCGGGTATAAGGCCAAGCTCCCTCTTAAAGGGCCAGCCAGTGCCAGCAGTGGGCGTGTCTACGGGGCAGGGAGCTGTTCCCT
Organism: Gopherus flavomarginatus; assembly: GCF_025201925.1. NCBI lineage: Eukaryota > Metazoa > Chordata > Testudines > Testudinidae > Gopherus > Gopherus flavomarginatus. The sequence goes on from NC_066621.1 coordinate 155,411,423, forward strand.
AGGGTGCAGGCAGGGGGCGTCTGAGCGGCGTCTGGCCCCTTCCCGCAGCCTGGGCGGTGCGGGGCCCTGGTGCTAAAGGGTGTATTGTTTAAGGGAGGAGGCCTGTAACATGGGGGGCAGTAATGAGCATCTGGCACAGCTGCATAGAAAACTGGGCACGACGGGGCCTGTGGATGAAGAGGTACCGGGGGGAGAACGTGGGAGGCATGGCATTGGCAGAAGGGGTTTGCAAATCACACGTATTGCTAAACAGTAATAAGTCACCAGGACCACATGGGATTCACCCAAGAGTCCTGAAGGGGCTTAAATGTGAAATTGCAGGACTATAAACTGTCGTCTGTAACCTATCATTTAAATCAGCTTCTGTACCAAATGATTGGAGAATAGCTAATGTGACACCAATTTTTAAAATGGGCTCCAGAGGTGACCCCGGCAATTACAGGCCAGTAAGCCTGACCCCGGAACTGGTTGAAATTATAGTAAAGAACAAAATTGTTGAACACATAGATGAACATAATTTGTTGGGGAAGAGTCAACATGTTTTTTGTAAAGGAAAATCATGCCTCACAAAACTACTAGAATTCTTTGAGAGGGTCAACAAGCATATGGGCAAGGGGGATTCAGTGGACATAGTGCACTTAGATTTTCAGAAAGCCTTTGACAAGGTCCCTCACCAAAGGCTCTTAAGAAAACTAAACAGTTATGGGATAAGAGGGAAAGTTCTCTCATGGATCAGTAACTGGTTAAAAGATGGAAACAAAGGGTAGGAATAAATGGTCAGTTTTCGGAATGGAGAGAGATAAATAGTGGTGTCTCTGCTGGGTCTGTACGGGATCCAATCCTATTCAACATAATAAATGATCTGGAAAACGGGGTGATCAGAGAGGTGGCAAAATTTTAGATTATACAAAACTACTCAAGATAGTTAAGCCCCGGGAAGACTGCGAAGAGCTACAAAAGGATCTCTCAAAACTGGGTGACTGGGCAACAAAATCGCAAAATTCAGTGTTGATAAATGCAAAGTAATGCACATTGGTAAACAGAATCCCAACTATACATATAAAATGATGGATTGAAGTGTCACTAGAGGAGGTTTTGGAATTAATTGATAAACTCAACATTAACAAGTCACCGGGACCCGATGGCATTCACCCAAGAGTTCTGAAATAACTCAAATATGAAGTTGCGGAACTATTAACTAAGGTTTGTAACCTGTCCTTTAAATCAGCTTCGGTACCCAATGACTGGAAGTTAGCTAATGTAACGCCAATATTTAAAAAGGGCTCTAGAGGTGATCCTGGCAATTACAGACCAGTAAGTCTAATGTCAGAACTGGGCTAATTAGTCGAAACAATAGTTAAGAATAAAATTGTCAGACACATAGAAAAACATAAACTGTTGAGCAATAGTCAACATGGTTTCTGTAAAGGGAAATCGTGTCTTACTAATCTATTAGAGTTCTTTGAAGGGGTCAACAAACATGTGGACAAGGGGGATCCAGTGGATATAATGTACTTAGATTTCCAGAAAGCCTTGGACAAGGGCCCTCACCAAAGGCTCTTACGTAAATTAAGCTGTCATGGGATAAAAGGGAAGGTCCTTTCATGGATTGAGACCTGGCTAAAAGACAGGGAACAAAGGGTAGGAATTAATGGTAAATTCTCAGAATGGAGAGGGGTAACTAGTGGTGTTCCCCAAGGGTCAGTCCTAGGACCAATCCTATTCAATTTATTCATAAATGATCTGGAGAAAGGGGTAAACAGTGAGGTGGCAAAGTTTGCAGATGATACTAAACTACTCAAGATAGTTAAGACCAAAGCAGATTGTGAAGAACTTCAAAAAGATCTCACAAAACTAAGTGATTGGGCAACAAAATGGCAAATGAAATTTAATGTGGATAAATGTAAAGTGATGCACATTGGAAAAAATAACCCCAACTATACATACAATATGATGGGGGCTAATTTAGCTACAACGAGTCAGGAAAAAGATCTTGGCATCATCGTGGATAGTTCTCTGAAGATGTCCATGCAGTGTGCAGAGGCGGTCAAAAAAGCAAACAAGATGTTAGGAATCATTGAAAAGGGGATAGAGAATAAGACTGAGAATATATTATTGCCCTTATATAAATCCATGGTATGCCCACATCTCAAATTCTGTGTACAGATGTGGTCTCCTCACCTCAAAAAAGATATTCTAGCACTAGAAAACGTTCAGAAAAGGGCAACTAAAATGATTAGGGGTTTGGAGAGGGTCCCATATGAGGAAAGATTAAAAAGGCTAGGCCTCTTCAACTTGGAAAAGAGGAGACTAAGGGGGGATATGATAGAGGTATATAAAATCATGAGTGATGTTGAGAAAGTGGATAAGGAAAAGTTATTTACTTAGTCCCATAATACAAGAACTAGGGGTCACCAAATGAAATTAATAGGTAGCAGGTTTAAAACAAATAAAAGGAAGTTCTTCACACAGCCCACAGTCAACTTGTGGAACTCCTTACCTGAGGAGGTTGTGAAGGCTGGGACTATAACAATGTTTAAAAGGGAACTGGATAAATTCATGGTGGCTAAGTCCATAAATGGCTATTAGCCAAGAAGGGTAAAGAATGGTGTCCCTAGCCTCTGTTCATCAGAGGATGGAGATGGATGGCAGGAGAGAGATCACTTGATCATTGCCTGTTAGCTTCACTCCCTCTGGGGCACCTGGCATTGGCCACTGTCGGTAGACAGATACTGGGCTAGATGGACCTTGGTCTGACCCGGTACGGCTGTTCTTATGTTCTTATGACGGTATCCAAATTAGCTGTTACCACTCAAGAAAGAGATCTTACACTCATTGTGGATAGTTCTCTGAAAACATCCACTCAATGTGCAGCAGCAGTTAAAAAAGCAAACAGAATGCTGGGAATAATTAAGAAAGGGATAGATAAGAAGACAGAAATTATCACATTGCCTCTATATAAATCCATGGTACATCCATATCTTGAATACTGTGTACAGATGTAGTCACCCCATCTCAAAAAATATGTATTGAACTTGGAAAAGATTTAGAAAAGGGCAAAAAAATGATCAGGGGTATGGAATGGCTGCCGTATGAGGAGAGTTTAATAACACTGGGACTTTTCAGCTTGGAAAAGAAATGACTAAGGGAGGGTATGATAGAGATCTATAAAATAATGACGGGTGTGGAGAAAATAAATAAGGAAGTGTTATTTACTCCTTCTCATAACACAGGAACTAGGGGCCACCAAATGAAATTAATAGGCAGCAGATTTAAAACAAACAAAAGGAAGTATTGTTTCACACAATGCACAGTCAACCTGTGGAACTCCTTGCCAGAGGATGTTGTGAAGGCCAAGGCTAGAACAGGATTCAAAAAATATCTAGATAAGTTAAAAGGAGGATAGGTCAATCAATGGCTATTAGCCAGGATGGGCAGGAATGGTGTCCGTAGCCTCTGCCAGAACCTGGGAATGAGTGACAGGGGATGGATCACTTGATGATTCCCTGTTCTGTTCATTCCCTCTGGGACACCTGTTATTGGCCACTGTCAGAAGACAGGATACTGGGCTAGATGGACCTTTGGTCTGTGGCCACTCGATGGGGGACCCTGCAGCCAGGACCGGCACCAGTCAGTAGTGCAGCAAGCAGGTGCTTGGGGCAGCCAGTGGAAAGTGGCAGCACATCCAGCTCTTCAGCGGCAATTTGGCAGTAGAAGTGCTGATCGCAGCTTTTTTTTTTTCCCCCGCCCCTTCGGGTGACAAAAACCTTGGAGCCAGCCCTGCCTGCAGCTGCCTGGAACAGCTGAGGAAGCGGTCCAAAGCAGGGGGCCCTCGAACAAGAGTGCACTGATTCAGCAGCACGTTTCCAGTGCAGCCTCTGCCAGCCTGGGCTCCTGTGATGCCCTGATTGGAAATATAAATCTGCCCACTTTGGAAAATCCCTTGGGGAGGGAGCCAGGGGTAATTCAAACCGTGGACTGTGTTGATAGCTGCATGTGAGAGGAACTGTGAGTAAGGTGACTCCAGAATACAAATGTAGAAAAATACCAGGGGTCCCTTACTGGACAGCCTTCAGGCTGAGTCCAGATCACATGACAAAATCCCACCATGGTCTGCCTTCGTCATTGCACAGCTAAAAAAGAGACAAATTGCATGCTTCACTTAAGATTACATTTGTATGACATTTTGTTGTATCCTTATAATATTCTTTCAAAAATACCAGAACTTCTAATATTTATTGCAACCACTTTATAGCTACTATATGGAGCATGCAAAGAAGCCCCCTTGGAAAGGCAAAAGAAAATTGCTTGCTCTTTTCAGTGCAAAATAAAAAAAGATTTTTTTAGACTGCATAAGTATTATTGGTAAGCAAATAAGTTTAGAATGAAGCTTTTTTTCTTTGACAAAGCAAGAGAATATGGAGAATGCTAAGGTGTGCTTCTCAGCCCTGGACTTCTGCTAGGAGTTTATGGGTCTGAAACTGCACCCAGGGCAAAGATGCTTCTGACTTCAGAGTGTGGGAGAGTTGGATCAGAGCCCAAATGAGATTTCTGGTATATAGTAGTCAGTACAAAGGATAGTAAAGTCCATACCCTAACATCTGAAAACATCTGCTAGTTGTGAAATGCTGACAAAGTGAGAGGAGTGTATGCATTTCAGCAGAGGAAGGTCTCCTTTAGTTCAAATGATGAATGGCTCTTTTTTTCAAAGTTTCTCATCCTGTTAGTGTGTGGGAATCTATGAATTTGTATCTGTTTTCAGTAGCAAATGGATTTGTTACACTGTTTCAAAATTTACAAGGCATCACAATTTGCTCCGGCCTGTCTTCTGCAAAGCCACAAAATAACAAATCAGAACTTACTGTTGTAGAGCTGGAACAACTTTTATAGTGGGGGTTCTGAGAGCCACTCAACCAAACTGTAAACCCTGGATATAATGTAAAACCACTTCAAGCCAGGGGGTGCTGCAGAACCCCAGCACCCCTGTCCAGCACCTATGACTTTCTGAGTGTGTTATGATTTAGTGACACCGTGTCTCTATTTTATAATGTGTCATTATATCATAACATAAACAGTGCACACTGAAAGCAGTGACTTAGATTGCATGGGGCACCCAAGACTGATTTTACATAGGATGAAGTGGCCTAGAAAGCTTAAACCTAATCCTGATTGTAAAATTAGGATGAACTGGTGCTTCTGAGTGGATTCTTGGCGGCAGTGAAAAGTGCATGGCAGTGACTGGTACCAGTCATAGATTAACTCTTTTTGGCACTCTATTCTGAGACTAATAATGTTGCTTCTCCCCCCATTTAATCTAAAAATAGAAGTAAAAATCTTGTCCCCAAGGTGCACCTCCCCTATAGCTTCCTAGTGCCTAGTGCTCAGTTCAGCAAACGGGCAAGATTTCAAGTAATGTATAAATAAGCATGGACTGGACATAGAGAACAAATCATTCCAATGCTCTCTGCAGAGGATCATAGAGAATCAGTCTCATTGGATACCTGGTGCTGCCGTTTTTCTCAACATTTTCAGATCGTTGACCCCTTATTCAAAGTTAAAAATTCCACGCCCTCTTTACACGTAATATAAAAGAGTCAAAATATATCAGTGATAACAATAAGATCTCTGTGTGTGTGTTTCAAGAAGTTGACAAGAGAGTATGGACCTTGAAGGGTAACAGTGCTCAAGGAGTGGAAGAGCAAGATCGATTGATTGATTTTGCTAGAGTAGTTAATACAATTTTCCAAGCCTCACAACACTCCTCCCTCCATGCCTCAATTGACTTTTGTAGCTCGCCAGTTGAGAAACTGAGCAAATGCGAGCAAATACAATACACAGTAGACAACATCAGTGGGAGCTCAGGAAAACGACAACGGTGAAGGGCTACTTCCATTTTGTGATTTGTTGTAAACAATCTAACTCTGCTCGCTTCTTTCATCAGTCTAATAACAGCTTGCGGGGGTGGGGGCACTGGGCCAGTTCCAGGCTGCTCCTGTCTGACCAATGCACAGAAATCACAAGCAGAGTTTAAAGCTGGAGCTAGGAGTGGGTGAACTCGGAAGGGCACCGTGGCTTGTGCCCACGTGAAGCGCGCAGTGCAAATAACCCTCAGAGCATCAGCTCAATTCCAGGCTCCACTTCTACCCGCGCAGAGCTCACTAGCTGAGCCTGAAATTGGAAGCTGGAGACGCTGTAACCAGCCGGGCCCCGTGGCTGGTGCCTGTGATCCCAGCTCCCAGGGAGGCTGAGGCCGGCGGATCGCTTGAGCTCAGGAGTTCTGGGCTGCAGCGGGCTGTGCTGATCGGGTGTCCGCACTAAGTTCGGCATCAATATGGTGATCCCTGGGGAGCTTGGGGTCCCCAGGTTGCCTAAGGAGGGGTGAACCGGCCCAGGTCGGAAACGGAGCAGGTCAAAACTCCCGTGCCGATCAGTAGTGGGATTGCACCTGTGAACAGCCCCTGCAGCGTAGCCTGGGCAAGACAGTGAGACACGGTCTCTTTTGATTTCTGTATACACACAACCCAGGATCCTATATGGGGGGAGGATGGGAGCACCCATGGTGGGGATCCCGAATTGGGGGGAGGGAGGCATCATGTACCAGGGATCCCGAAAGGGGGAACAGGGACACCCACACACCAGGTATCTTGCAGCAAAAGCTGCGGTCTTGATTTACAAACTGCAAGTGATGGGGAATTTACCACCTCCCTTGTGGAGCTTGTTCCTCTAGATAATTAGCCTCACGGTTAAAAAATGGTCATTTCCAGTTGGGATATTGTGACATCGACTGCAAACCAATGGGGCCTTGTTCAACCATTAGTGAATTACAGAACCCTTTAAAATCACAAATTCCTCCCTCTGGGAATTTTTGAAACGTATTTAAAACGGCAAAGAATCCTGTGGCACCTTATAGACTAACAGACGTTTTGGAGCATGAGCTTGAGCTCCTCATGCATCTGAGGAAGTGGGTGTTTACCCACGAAAGCTCATGCTCCAAAACGTCTGTTAGTCTATAAGGTGCCACAGGATTCTTTGCTGCTTTTACAGATCCAGACTAACACGGCTACCCCTCTGGTATTTAAAACAGTGATTAAATCGCCTCTTAACCTCCAGTCAACGAAATCACTGGAGTTTCTTCAATCTCTCGCTGTAGACAGAACAGAACAATGCACATTTTCCTTGTTTTTAAAGGCAAAAATCCTGATCTTTTCAAGAGAACTTCTGCTTCAACTGTCAGTTTGGAGAAGTATTTGGCTTCCGGGGCTATAATCTGCTCGCTGGGTTATAATCTGCAATTTGCAGGGTCAAATTTAGATGAGACCGTTAGTGCTGCCCCCGTCTGGCCGGAGAGGGGAGCTCACAAGCAGAGTTGAAAGCTGGACCTGGGACTGACCTGGCTGGACACGCGGGGCACAAAGGCTCTCGCGTGTAATCCTTGCTGTGCACTCTGAGGCTGAGGCGATGAGACGGAATTCAGGGCTGCACCTTGCCATGCTGAGCAGGATCTGTGCTAAGGCTGGAGTCAGTAAGGTGATTCTGGGAAGTTCGGGGTCCCAAGGCACAGAGCTCACAAGCAGAGTTTAAAACTCGAGCTGCCAGACAGCAAAACCAGCCGGGCCCCGTGGCTGGTGCCTGTCCGGTCCAGGTTCCTTGGAGGAAGTGATCTCAGTGTGTCTGGCTGTCTCCATTCCTCCCTCCCATAAGAATCCCTGGTGTGTGGGTGCACCCCAGCCCATTAAGGATCTCTGGTGGGTGGGTGTCTCTCTCCCCCTAGTCAGGACCTCTGGTGCGTGGCTGTATAAAAAGAGACTTTGACTCACCCAGGCTGGGCTACCACCATGGAACAGACCAGGTCCTTCTGTGGAGGGTTTGGATTCCTTCAAGGACGTGATCTCAGTGTGTGTGGGTGTCCCCGTCCCTTCAACCCTTAACAATCCCTGCTGTGTGGGTGCACTGGGCCCCATTACAATCTCCTCTGTCTTACCCATGAGAGATCCTGTGGATGTGGGTTTTCTCCACGCTACTGAGGGTGTCTGGTGCCCTTGTCCCTCCTGGTTACTAGTGGAATGTGTGGGTGTCCCCCAACCCATAAAGGATCCCTGTTGTGTGGATGCCCCCGTTCTTCTCATTAAGAATGGTGCAATGGAGCAAATGGGTGTGTTCCCCACCCCATGAACTAGCTCCCGTGTGTGGTTCCCCTGTCCCCCTCCAGGCTCTGTGGTCCGTGGGTGCCGCTGTTCCTCTTTTCAAGATCCTTGTGGCAAGGTTGCGTGCACCCCCACAATTCAGAATCCCCACCGTGTGGGTGCTCCCATCCTCCCCACCAGGTTCTGCTGTGGCTGAGTGCATAAAAAGAGACCGTGTCTCACTGTCTTGCCCAGCCTACGCTGCAGGGGCTATTCACAGGCGCGATCCCACTACTGATCGGCACGGGAGTTTTGACCTGCTCCTTTTCGGACCTGGGCCGGTTCACGCCTTTTTAGGCAACTTGGGGACCCCAAGTTCCCCAGGGATCACCATATTGATGCCGAACTTAATGCGGACACCCGATCGGCACAGCCCGCTGCAGCCTAGAACTCCCGAGCTCAAGCGATCCGCCGGCCTCAGCCTCCCCGGGAGCTGGGATCACAGGCACCAGCCACGGGGCCCGGCTGGTTTTACAGTCTGGCAGCTCGAGCTTTAACTCTGCTTGTGAGCTCTGTGCCTTGGCCAGACGGGGACAGCCTGGAACTGGGTAATGCTCCTGCTTCCCCCGCCACCGTCTCATATCGGCGTGCAGGCGCTGTTGTCCTGCCAAATAAAATCCTGTATGTTTCGGTGCCCCCATCCTCCGCCCAGGTGTCCAGGTGGCTCTGCCCCCCATACAGAATCCTGGATCTGTGGGTGTCCGTCCCTCTGCAGAGGATCCCGGAGTGTGGATGCCCTTGTCCCCCACTACAAAATCCTGGGTGAGTGGGTGCCATTCTCCCCCCACAGAAGACTTCGGGTGGGTGGGTGGGTGGGTGCCACTTTTTGCTCTGACTGCATCCCTGGTGCAAGGGGGCCTGCCTTCACCCCAACTCAGGGTCCCCAGGGTGTGAGTGCTCCCATCCTCCGACACAGGCGCGCGGGGGGAGGGGGGCGATAACAGGCTCTCACTATCCTGCCCTGGCGGTGCTACAGCAGCTGTTCACAGGGGTAGCAATCCCACCGGCAACCTGCAGCTTTAACCTGCTACAGGGGTGACCTACTTCACCCCTCCTTTGGGAACCTGGGGACCCCGAACTTCCCAGAATCACCTTATTGACTCCAACCTTAGCACAGACACTGCTCAGCATGGCAGGGTGCAGCCCTGAATTTCGTCTCATTGCCTCAGCCTCCGGCTGCACAGCAAGGATTACACGCGAGAGCCTTTGTGCCCCGCGTGTCCAGCCAGGTCCGCCCCAGCTCCAGCTTTCAACTCTGCTTGTGAGCTCCCCTCTCCGGCCAGACGGGGGCAGCACTAACGGTCTCATCTAAATTTGACCCCGCAGATTGCAGATTGTAACGCAGCACGAAGATTATAACCGAAGCCAAATACTTCCCCAAACTGACAGTTGAAGCAGAAGTTCTCTTGGAAAGATTAGGGCTTTTGCCTTTAAAAACAAGGAAAATGTGCATTGTTCTGTTCTGTCTACAGCGAGAGACTGAAGAAGCGCCAGTGATTTCACTGACTGGAGGTTAAGAGGCGATTTAATCACTGTTTTAAATATACAGTTTTAAAAATTCCCAGAGGGGGAATATGTGATTTTAAAGGGTTCTTCAATTCATCAGGGAAAGATTGAACAAGGTCATATTGGCTTGCAGTCAATGTCACAAAATCTCAACTGCAAATGACCATTTTTTAATCGTGAGACTAATTATCTAGTGCAACAAGCTCCGCAAGGGCAGTGGTTCATTCCCCATCACTGCCGTGTGTAAATCAAGACCGCAGCTCTTGCTGCAAGACACCTGGTGTGTGGGTGTCCCTGTTCCCCCTTCAGAACCTCTGGTACATGGTGCTTCCCTCCTCCCAGTTCAAGATCCCCAGCATGTGGGTGCTCCCATATAGGATCTCTGGTGGGTGTCTGTCCTCCACCTCATGAACTAGCTTTAGTGCGTGGTTTCCCCTGCCCCCATCCAGGATCTGTGGGTGTCTCTGTTCCCCTTTTTAAGATCTGTGTTGCTTAGGTGCGTCCCTCTCCCCAAGTCAGAATCCCCAGTGTGTGGGTGCTCCCATCCCCCCCTCCAGGCTCTGCGGTGGGTGTAAAAGGAGACCGTGTCTCACTGTCTTGCCCAGGCTACGCTGCAGGGGCTGTTCACAGGCGCTATCCCACTACTGATCGGCACGGGAGTTTTGACCTGCTCCGTTTCCGACCTGGGCCGGTTCACCCCTCCTTAGGCAACCTGGGGACCCCAAGCTCCCCAGGGATCACCATTTTGGCGCTGAATTTAATGCGGACACCCGATCGGCACAGCCCGCTGCAGCCTAGAACTCCCGAGCTCAAGCGATCCGCCGGCCTCAGCCTCCCCGGGAGCTGGGATCACAGGCACCAGCCACGGCGCCCGGCTGATTGCATCTCCTACCAGCTCCAGCTTTAACCTCTGCTTGTGAATAATGTGGCCAGACAAGGGTAGCCTGGAACTGGGCTAATGTTCCTGCCCCCAAAGAGGATCTCAGATGTGTGGGCTTCGCTATCCTCCCATATAAGATCCTGGATGTTTCGGTGCCCCCTTCCCCCTGTTCAGGAGCTCAGGTGTGTGGGTGTCCATATCTGTCCCTACAATCCTTATTGCCTGGGCCTCTGTAGAGCACCCTGGGTGTGCAGGTGCCTCTGTGTCCCCATACAGGCTCCTGGCTGTGCGGTTGCCTGTGATATTATCTGATAAAATATGACTATGCAGATCACTGTTGCTACCACTGTTATATAATCACAACAAATATTGTTCAAAGTGTGGCATGTAAGATGTCTATGGAAAGGTTATCACAGAATCATAGACTATCAGGGTTGGAAGGGACCTAAGGAGGTCAGCTAGCCCAACCCCCTGCTCAAAGCAGGACCAATACCAACTAAATCATCCCAGCCAGAGCTTTGTCAAGCTGGGTCTTAAAAACCTCTAACGATGGAGGTAACCCTAGGTAAACCATTCCAGTGCTTCATCACCCTCCTAGGGAAATAGTTTTTCTTAATATCCAATCTAGACCTCCCCCACTGCAACTTGAGACCATTACTCCTTGTTCTGTCATCTGTCACCACTGAGAACAATCGAGCTACGTGCTCTTTGGAACCCCCTTCAGGTAGTTGAAGGCTGCTATCAAATCCCCCCTCACTCTTCTCTTCTGCAGACTAAATAACTCCAGTTCCCTCAGCCTCTCCTCATAAGTCATGTGCTCCAGCCCCCTAATAATTTTTGTTGCCCTCCGCTGGACTCTTTGTTGAGCCTCGTCAGATTTCTTTTGGCCCAATCCTCCAATTTGTCTAGGTCACTCTGGACTCTATCTCTACCCTCCAGCATATCTACCTCTCCCTTTAGTGTCATCTGTGAACTTTCTGAGGGTGCAATTAATCCCATCATCCAGATCACTGATAAGGATGTTGAACAAAACCGGCCGCAGGACAGACCCCAGGGCACTCTGCTTGATACCAGCTCCCAACTAGACATCAAGCCATTGATCACTACCCATTGAGTCTGACAATCTAGCCAGCTTTCTATCCATCTTATAGTCCATTCATCCAATCCATACTTTTTTAAACTTGCTGGGACGAATGCTGTGGGAGACCATCTCAAAAGCTTTGCTAAAGTCAAGATATATCACATCCACTGCTTTCCCCATAGCCACAAATCCAGTTATCTCATCACAGAAGGCAATCAGGTTGGGCAGGCATTACTTGTCCTTGGTGAATCCATGTTGACTGTTCCTGATCATCTTCCTCACGTCCAAGTGCTTCAGAATGGATTGCTTGAGGTCTTGCTCCATGATTTTGCCAGGGACTGAAGTGAGGCTAACTGGTCTGTAGTTCCCCGGATTGTCTTTCTTCCCTTTTTTAAATATGGTCATTATATTTGCCTTTTTCCAATAGTCCAGGACCTCCCCCGATCACCACAAATTTGATGATGTGCAGAATACGATTATGCTACTTGTATGCATGTATCACATTTGTATTGAAGTTATGAATATTAACTCTGTATTTCAAATGTTTGCTCCTGTGGTAACACCCAGAAGGTATTTAGCCTGCACATCTTGAAGGGACCATTGAAGTTAAATGGCCCATCCAGGAATACTTAACTCACAATGGACTGTGGAAGATAACCATCCACATCTGATGGACTTTCATGTGAAGGTTCTAACTAGGGCCTTGTCTACACTGAGAAGTTTCTGTGTAGAAATCACCTAGCCAGCCAATGGATTCTGTTACACAAGAGAGCTCAGATTTTGACCCTCCAGGACAGGGAGGAAGGGAAAAATTTTATCCTACTAATAGAAGCCACAGGTTAACCGTTAAATGCCAAAACCTCAATGACATTGAGCCAAAGATGTGACGTGACAAAAATACTTGTCAATGTACACATGATAGATTTGATAATAATATTATTGCTGTTAAATTTTGTGACTAGTTTGTTGCTGATATCAAAAACTATAAAAATGTACAATGTGTATGAGCATTTGGGAAAACCCTTAAACATATTGGGAACTCACTATGTGCTAGAAACCTTTGTGGTTATGCTGACAACACACTTTATGTTAAAAGACCTTTTTCAATTTAAGTGCAATCCAGGATCTACCTGAAAGACAATGTAGAAATAACACTAACCATACAAACCAAACACCCTTGCCCCGCTCCTGTCCCAGCCCCATCCCCATCCCCAGCCTCGCTTGCTCGATGAGGATCCTGAATTGTGGGGGAGGGATGCACCCATGCAACAGGGATCTTGAAAAGGGAAGCACAGACACCCACATAGCTGGGATCCTGTACTGGAGGCTGAAGTTGGAAGTGGGAGCGTGTGGAACCAGCCGGGCACCGTGGCTGGTACCTGTGATCCCAGTTTCTGGGGAGGCTGAGGCCGGCTGATTGCTTGAGTTCAGGAGTTCTGGGCTGTGCGGATCGGGTGTCCGCATTAAGTTCGGCATCAATATGGTGATCCCGGGGGAGCTTGGGATCCCCAGGTTGCCTAAGAAGGGGTGAACCGGCCCAGGTCGGGAACGGAGCAGGTCAAAACTCCCGTGCCGATCAGTAGTGGGACCGCGCCTGTGAATAGCCCCTGCAGCGTAGCCTTGGCAAGACAGTGAGACACGGTCTTTCTTTATGCACCCCCCGCGCAAAGCCTGGAGGGGGGATGGGAGCACTCACACGGTGGTGAATTAAAGAACTCTTTAAAATCACATATTCCCCGCTCTGGGAATTTTTAAAACAGTGTATTTAAAACAGTGATTAAATCGCCTCTTAACCTCCACTCGGTGAAATCAATTCAGTTTCTTCAGTCTCTCGCTGTAGACAGAAGAGAACAATGTACATTTTCCTTGTTTTTAAAGGCAAAAATACTGATCTCTCCAAGGGAGCTTCTGCTTAAATGTTTAGTTTGGGGAAGGATTTGGCTGCACTCAGAGAACTGTCCGTGGCTCATAATCTGCGATCTGAAGGGTCAAACACAAACAGTTTTTAGATGAGACCTTTAGTGCTGCCCCCGTCTGGTCAAAAGGTAGAACTGACAAGCAGAGTTTAAAGCTCTGTTTTAGGAGGCTGAGGGTAGCTGATTGTCGGAATTCAGGGCTGCACCTTGACATGCTGAGCCGGTGTCTGTGCTAAATTCGGCATCAATATGGTGATTTCTGGGCCGTACGGGGTCCCCAGGTTCCCAAGGGAGGGGTGAAGTAGGTCACCCCTGGAGCAGGTTAAAGCTGCAGGTTGCCAGTGGGATTGCTGCCCCTGTGAACAGCTGCTGTAGCACCGCCTGGGCACGACAGGGAGAGCCAGTGATACCCGACCCCCGGCCTGTATCGGGGCTGGGAGCACTCACACCCTGGGGACCCAGAGTTGGGGTGGAGGGAGGCCCTTGTGCACCAGGGATGCTGTAAGGGCGAACAGGGGCACCCAGCCACCAGAGATCCTCTATGGGGGGAGAATGGCACCCGCACACCCAGGATCTTGTAGTGGGGGACAAGGGCATCCACGCTCCGGGATCCTCTGCAGAGGGACGGACACCCACAGATCCAGGATTCTGTATGGGGGGCAGAGGTACCTGGACACATGGGCTCCTGGACGGGGGATGAGGGCACCGAAACATCCGAGATCTTAACTGGGAGGACAGCGGCGCCTGCAGCCCGACATGAGGCGGTGGCGGGGGAAGCAGGAGCATTACCCAGTTCCAGGCTGTCCCCGTCTGGCCAAGGCACAGAGCTCACAAGCAGAGTTAAAGCTCGAGCTGCCAGGCAGCAAAACCAGCCGGGCACTGTGGCTGGTGCCTGTGATCCCAGCTCCCGGGGAGGCTGAGGCCGGCGAATCGCTTGAATTCGGGAGTTCGGGGCTGCAGCGGGCTGTGCCGATCGGGTGTCCGCACTAAGTTCGGCATCAATATGGTGATCCCGGGGGAGCTTGGGGTCCCCAGGTTGCCTAAGGAGGGGTGAAACGGAGCAGGTCAAAACTCCCGTGCCGATCAGTAGTGGGATCGCGCCTGTGAATAGCCCCTGCAGCGTAGCCTGGGCAAGACAGTGAGACACGGTCTCTTTTTACACCCACCGCAGAGCCTGGACTCTGGAGCGGGGGATGGGAGCACCCACATGATAGGGATCCTGACTTAGGGGGAGGGACGCCCCCCTGCCACACGGACCTTGAAAAGTGGAACAGCGACACCCACACACCACAGAGCCTGGAGGGGGGCAGAGGAACCACACACGGGAGCTAGTTCATGGGGTGGGGGACACACCCATATGCTCCATTGCTCCATTCTTAATGAGAAGAACGGGGGCAACCACACAACAGGGATCCTTAACGGGTTGGGGGACACCCACACACTCCACTATTAACCAGGAGGGACAGGGCACCTGTCACCCTCAGTAGCGTGGAGAACACCCACATCCACAGGATCCCTCATGGGTAAGTGTCATGGTATAATTCCCCACTCTGAACCTTAGCGTCCAAAAGATGGGGTACCAGCATGAATTCCTCTAAGCTCAATTACCAGCTTAGTACTTGCAGCTGCCACCAACCAGGAATTCCAGTGCCTGTAACACTTTGGTCTCCCCAAAACCTTGCCCAGGGACCCCCAAGACCCAGTCCCTCTGGATCTTAACAAAAGGAAAGAAAACCCTTTCCCTCACCGTTGCCTCTCCTACGCTTCCCCTCCCTGGGTTACCCTGGAAGATCACTGTGATTCAAACTCCTTGAATCTTAAAACAGAGAGGAAAATTCACCTTCCCCCCTCCTTCTCTCTCCCCCTCCCAGACTCTCCCTGAGAGAGAAAATTAACCTTTCTCTCCCCCTTCCCTCCCCTCTCCCCACCAATTCCCTGGTGGATCCAGACCCAGTCCCCTGGGCTCTCACCAGAATAAAAAAAACAATCAGGTTCTTAAACAAGAAAAGCTTTTAATTAAAGAGAGAAAAAAACAGTAAAAATTATCTGTGTACATTTAAGATGGAATACGTACAGGGTCTTTCAGCTATAGACACTGGGAATACCCTCCCAGCCTAAGTATACAAGTACAAATTAAAATCCTTTCAGCAAAACACAAATTTGAACTCCTCCCAGACAAATACACATTTGCAAATAAAGAAAACAAACATAAGCCTAACTCTCCTTATCACCTAGTACTTACTATTTTGAATCTATAAGAACCTGTATCGGGGAGACTGGAGAGAAACCTGGTTGCAAGTCTGGTCACTTCCAGAACCCAGAGAGAACAACAACCAAAATCTAACAGCACACACAAAAACTGTCTTCCCTCAAGATTTGAAAGTATCCTGTCCCCTGGTTGGTCCTCTGGTCAGGTGACAGCTACGCTCACTGAACTTGTTAACCCTTTACAGTCAAAAGAGACATGAAGTACTTCTGTTCTATTAACCCTTAACTAACTGTTTAGGACAGTAAGACAGAGGGGATTGTAATGGGGCCCAGCGCACCCACACTGCAGGGATTGTTAAGGGTTGAAGGGACAGGGACACTCACACACACTGAGATCACGTCCTTGAAGGAATCCAAACCCTCCACAGAAGGACCTGGTCTGTTCCATGATGGCAGCCCAACCTGGGTGAGTCAAAGTCTCTTTTTATACAGCCAGGCACCAGAGGTCCTGACTAGGGGGAGAGAGACACCCACCCACCAGAGATCCTTAATGGGCTGGGGTGCACCCACACACCAGCGATTCTTATGGGTGGGAGGAATGGAGACGGCCGGACAGACTGAGATCACTTCCTCCAAAGAGCCTGGGCCAGACAGGGAGACACAGTCTCCCCTTTACGTATCTGCCAAACAACCTCCCTCCCACCCTCTCCACACACTGTTCTTATTTGGAGGTGAAGCGAGGGAAACCACATGGAGGATTCTTATCTGGAGGGGGCCACCCTCCGACCAGGTATTCCTTAGGGCAGGAGGAATTGTGCGCACCCACATACCAGGTATTTCTAAAGGTAGGAGGAACAGGGACACCCACCTCTAGGAGTGGCTCCCCTGCTGTGATCATTTGGGCATATTTCACCTAATGAGTTCGTGCCATTCGCTTGAGGGTACCTTGTTCTCTGCCTCTGGTACCCAGTTTAGCCTCGTGTAGGTATCTCTCTGCATCACTTGCAGTCTCTACATGAAGATCAACAAAAAGAACAGGAGTACTTGTAACACCTTAGAGACTAACAAATTTATTTTCGCATAAGCTTTCCTGGCCTAATTACCACTTCATCAGATGAATGCAGTGGAAAATACAGTAGGAAGTGTATATCTATATATATACACTTCCTACTTCCCATGTTCTCTGTTTGTATATATATATATATATATATATACATATATATAGAGAGAGAACATGAAAAATGGGAGTTGCCATACCAACTCTAATGAGACTCAGTGATTAAGGCTGGCTATTATCTGCAGGAGAAAAAAAAAACTTTTGTAGTGATAATCAGGATGGCCCGTTTGAAACAGTTGACAAGAAGGTGTGAGTAACCGTAGGGGGGAAATTAACATGGGGAAATAGTTTTTAGTTTGTGTAATGACCCATCCACTTCCAGTCTTTATTCAAGCCTAATTTAATGGTGTCCAGCTTGCAAATTAATTCCAGTTCTGTGGTGTTTCATTGGAGTCTGTTTTTGAAGGGTTTTTTTTATTGTTGTTGAATAATTGCGACTTTTAGGTCTGTACTTGAGTGACCAGGGAGGTTGAAGTGTTTGTTCTGTTGCATGATATCCGGTATGTGGGTGTCCCGGTTCCCCTTTCATGATCCCTGATACATAGGTGCTTTCATCCGCCCCAAGTCGGGATCCCCACCGTCTGGGTGCTCCGATCCCCCGATACGGGCTCTGCAGGGGTGTGTGTATAAAAAGAGACCATGTCTCACTGTCTTGCCCAGGCTACGCTGCAGCGGCTAGTCACAGGCGTCGATGCGCTGCGGGTTATTTGCACTGCGCGCTTCACATGGAGGTGAAAACACGGGGCACGGATCTTTGAGCACAAGCCTCGTCCTGAGGAATGGGTGGTGGTGGGGTGGGGGCTGCATAAAGAGAGACCGGCTTTCCCTGGCGGGGCTACAGCGGCTCTTCACAGGGGCAGTCCCACTGCCAATTGGTACCAGGGTTTTGCCGGCCTCCTTTCCTGGCCTGGCTCCCGTCTCCCTAGGGAAACTAGTGACCCCACATTTCCCAGAAACCACCACAGCGAGGCCAACCTCAGCACAGACACCTGCTCAGCACCCCGGGGTGCAGCCCCGAACGCCGGCATCAGGTACGCTCATCCAACAAGCGTTACACGCAGGAGCCTTCGTGCCCCGCGTGTCCAGGTCTCTCCCAGCGCCGGCTCTATACTCCGCTGCTCAGTTCTAAGCGTTGGCCACACGGGGGCAGCCTGGAGCTCAGCCAACGCCTCCCGCTGCTGGTTGCATTTCCCACTCCTCGTGGCAGGTTAACACCCCGCAGGCAGATCTCTGAATAGAACCGAACAGTTCCCCAAATCCAGCGCTTTAGCAGCAGCTTTGCTAGAAAAGCGCTGACGTCACCATTAATGTAAAGTAATAGCTAGAGTGCTGTCTTGGGGTTCTTATATCGGGCCCATCACTGTGGTATCTGACAGCCGCAAGGAGAAACCCGGGAAAATGTTTTCATAGAGTTTAAGTGTGAGTGTCATAAGAACATAAGAACCATCATACTGGATAAGACCAAAGGTCCATCAAGCCCAGTATCCTGTCTACTGAGAGTGGCCAGTGCCAGGTACCCAAGAGGGAATGAACAGAACAGGGAATCATCAAATGATCCATCCCCTGTCGCCAATCCCAGCTTCCCAAAAACAGAGACTAGGGACACCATCCCTGCCCATCCTGGCTAATAGCCATAGATGGATGTATCATCCATGAATTTATCTAGTTCTTTTTTGAACCCTTTATGGTCCTGGCCTTCACAACATCCTCTGCCAAGGAGTTCCACAGATTGACTGTGCAATGTCTGAGGAAATACTTCCTTTTCTTTGCTTTAAACCTGCAGCCGATTAATTTCATATGGTGGCCCCTAGTTCTTGTATTATGAAAAGGAGTAAATAACACATGGTATTTCCTTTCTCCACACCAGTCATGAGTGTATAGACCTCTATCATATCCCCTCTTAGTCGCCTCTTTTCCAACTGTCCCTATCCCTTCAACTCTTAACAATCCCTGCTGCGTGGGTGTGCTGGGCCCCGTTACAATCCGCTCTGTCTTACCCATGGATGTGGGTTTTCTCCACGCTACTGAGGGTGTCTGGTGCCCTTGTCCCTCCTGGTTACTAGTGGAGTGTGTGGGTGTCCCCCAGCTCGTTAAGGATCTCTGTTGTGTGGATGTCCCCGTTCTTCTCATTAAGAATGGTGCAATGGAGCATATGGGTGTGTCCCCCACCCCATGAACTAGCTCCCTTGTGTGGTTCTTCTGTCCCCATCCAGGCTCTGTGGTGTGTGGGTGTCGCTGTTCCTCTTTTCAAGTTCCGTGTGGCAGCTGTGCGTGCGTTCCCCCTCAAGTCATGATCCCCATCGTGTGGGTGCTCCCATTCCGCCCCCCTCCTGGCTCTGCGGTGGCTGAGTGCATAAAAAGAGACCGTGTCTCACTCTCTTGCCCAGGCTACGCTGCAGGGGCTATTCACAGGCACGATCCCACTACTGATCGGCACGGGAGTTTTGACCTGTTCCGTTCCCGACCTGGGCCGGTTCACCCCTCCTTAGGCAACCTGGGGACCCCAAGCTCCCCCGGGATCACCATATTGATGCCGAACTTAGTGCGGGCACCCGCTCGGCACAGCCCCCTGCAGCCCAGAACTCCCGAGCTCAAGCGATCCGCCGGCCTCAGCCTCCCCGGGAGCTGGGATCACAGGCACCAGCCACGGGACCCAGCTGATTCTGCTTCTTCCGAGTTCCAGCTTTAAACTCAGTTTGTGAGTTCTGTGCCTTGGCCAGAAGGGGGCAGCCTGTCCCTCTGCAGAGGATCCCGGAGTGTGAATGCCCTTGTCCCCCCTACAAGATCCTGGGTGTGGAGGTGCCATTCTCCCCCCATAGAAGATCTCTGGTGGGTGGGTGGGTGCCCCTGTTCGCTCTTACAGCATCCCTGGTGCACGGGGGCCTCCCTCCGCCCCAGCTCAGGATCCCCACGGTGTGAGTGCTCCCAACAACAGATACAGGCGGGGCAGGGGTGATAACTGGCTCGCACTGTCCTGCCCAGGCGGTGCTACAGCAGCTGTTCACAGGGGTAGCAATCCCACTGGCAACCTGCAGCTTTAACCTGATCCAGGAGTGACCTACTTCACCCCTCCCTTGGGAACCTGGGGACCCCGAACTTCCCAGAATCACCTTATTGACTCCAACCTTAGCACAGACACTGCTCAGCATGGCAGGGTGCAGCCCTGAATTTCGTCTCATTGCCTCAGCCTCCGGCTGCAGAGCAAGGATTACACGCGAGAGGCTTTGTGCCCCGCGTGTCCAGCCAGGTCCGCCCCAGCTCCAGCTTTCAACTCTGCTTGTGAACTCCCCTCTCCGGCCAGACGGGAGCAGCACTAACGGTCTCATCTAAATTTGACCCTGCAGATTGCAGGTTATAACGCAGCACGAAGATTATAACCCAGGAAGCCAAATACTTCCCCAAACTGACAGTTGAAGCAGAAGTTCTCTTGGAAAGATTTGGGCTTTTGCCTTTAAAAACAAGGAAAATGTGCATTGTCCTGTTCTGTCTACAGCGAGAGACTGAAGAAGCTCCAGTGATTTCATTGACTGGAGGTTAAGAGGCGATTTAATCACTGTTTTAAATATACAGTTTTAAAAATTCCCAGAGGGGGAATATGTGATTTTAAAGGGTTTTTCAATTCATCAGGGAAAGATTGAACAAGGTCCCATTGGCTTGCAGTCAATGTCACAAAATCTCAACTGCAAATGACCATTTTTTAATCGTGAGACTAATTATCTAGTGCAACAAGCTCCGCAAGGGCAGTGGTTCATTCCCCATCCCTGCCGTGTGTAAATCAAGACCGCAGCTCTTGCTGCAAGACACCTGGTGTGTGGGTGTCCCTGTTCCCCCTTCAGAACCTCTGGTACATGGTGCTTCCCTCCTCCCAGTTCAAGATCCCCAGCATGTGCGTGCTCCCGTACAGGATCTCTGGTGGGTGTCTGTCCTCCACCCCATGAACTAGCTTTAGTGCGTGGTTTCCCCTGCCCCCATCCGGGATCTGTGGGTGTCTCTGTTCCCCTTTTTAAGATCTGTGTTGCTTAGGTGCGTCCCTCTCCCCAAGTCAGAATCCCCAGCGTGTGGGTGCTCCCATCCCCCCCTCCAGGCTGTGCGGGGCGGGTGTATAAAAAGAGACCGTGTCTCACTGTTTTGCCCAGGCTACGCTGCAGGGGCTATTCACAGGCGCGATCCCACTACTAATCGGCACGGGAGTTTTGACCTGCTCCGTTTCCGACCTGGGCCGGTTCACCCCTCCTTAGGCAACCTGGGGACCCCAAGCTCCCCAGGGATCACCATATTGACGCCGAATTTAGTGCGGACACCCGATCGGCACAGCCCGCTGCAGCCTAGAACTCCCGAGCTCAAGCGATCCGCCGGCCTCAGCCTCCCCGGGAGCTGGGATCACAGGCACCAGCCACGGGGCCCGGCTGACTGCATCTCCTACCAGTCCCAGTTTTAACCTCTGCTTGTGAATAATGTGGCCAGACAAGGATAGCCTGGAACTGGGCTAATGTTCCTGCCCCCAAAGAGGATCTCAGATGTGTGGGCTTCGCTATCCTGCCATATAAGATCCTGGATGTTTCGGTGCCCCCTTCCCCCTGTTCAGGAGCTCAGGTGTGTGGGTGTCCATATCTGTCCCTACAATCCTTATTGCCTGGGCCTCTGTAGAGCACCCTGGGTGTGCAGGTGCCTCTGTGTCCCCATACAGGATCCTGGCTGTGCGGGTGCCTGTGATATTATCTGATAAAATATGACTATGCAGATCACTGTTGCTACCACTGTTATATAATCACAACAAATATTGTTCAAAGTGTGGCATGTAAGCTGTCTATGGAAAGGTTATCACAGAATCATAGACTATCAGGGTTGGAAGGGACCTAAGGAGGTCAGCTAGCCCAACCCCCTGCTCAAAGCAGGACCAATACCAACTAAATAATCCCAGCCAGAGCTTTGTCAAGCTGGGTCTTAAAACCTCTAAGGATGGAGGTAACCCTAGGTAAACCATTCCAGTGCTTCACCACCCTCCTAGGGAAATAGTTTTTCTTAATATCCAACCTAGACCTCCCCCACTGCAACTTGAGACCATTACTCCTTGTTCTGTCATCTGCCACCACTGAGAACAATCGAGCTACATGCTCTTTGGAACCCCTTTTCAGGTAGTTGAAGGCTGCTATCAAATCCCCCCTCACTCTTATCTTCTGCAGACTAAATAAATCCAGTTCCCTCAGCCTCTCCTCATAAGTCATGTGCTCCAGCCCCCTAATAATTTTTGTTGCCCTCCGCTGGACTCTCTCCAATTTGTCCATATCCTTTCTGTAGTGGGGGGACCAAAACTAGATGCAATAATCCAGATGTGGCCTCACCAGTGCTGAATAGAGGGGAATAATCGCTTCGCACAATCTGCTGGCAATGCTCCTGCTAATACAGCCCAATATGCCATTGGCCTTGGCAACGAGGGCACACTGCTGACTCATATCCAGCTTCTCATCCACTGTAATCCCCCAGGTCCTTTTCTGCAGAACTGCTGCTTAGCCAGTAGGTCCCCAGCCTGTAGCAGTGCAGGGGATTCTTCCGTCTTAAGTGCAGGATTCTGCACTTGTCTTTGTTGAGCCTCATGAGATTTCTTTTGGCCCAATCCTCCAATTTGTCTAGGTCACTCTGGACTCTATCTCTACCCTCCAGCATATCTACCTCTCCCTTTAGTGTCATCTGTGAACTTTCTGAGGGTGCAATTAATCCCATCATCCAGATCACTGATAAGGATGTTGAACAAAACCGGCCCCAGGACAGACCCCAGGGCACTCTGCTTGATACCAGCTCCCAACTAGACATCAAGCCATTGATCACTACCCATTGAGTCGGACAATCTAGCCAGCTTTCTATCCATCTTATAGTCCATTCATCCAATCCATACTTTTTTAAACTTGCTGGGACGAATGCTGTGGGAGACCATCTCAAAAGCTTTGCTGAAGTCAAGATATATCACATCCACTGCTTTCCCCATAGCCACAAATCCAGTTATCTCATCACAGAAGGCAATCAGGTTGGGCAGGCATTACTTGTCCTTGGTGAATCCATGTTGACTGTTCCTGATCATCTTCCTCACCTCCAAGTGCTTCAAAATGGATTGCTTGAGGTCCTGCTCCATGATTTTGCCAGGGACTGAAGTGAGGCTAACTGGTCTGTAGTTCCCCGGATTGTCTTTCTTCCCTTTTTTAAATATGGTCATTATATTTGCCTTTTTCCAATAGTCCAGGACCTCCCCCGATCACCACAAATTTGATGATGTGCAGAATATGATTATGCTACTTGTATGCATGTATCACATTTGTATTGAAGTTATGAATATTAACTCTGTATTTCAAATGTTTGCTCCTGTGGTAACACCCAGAAGGTATTTAGCCTGCACATCTTGAAGGGACCTTTGAAGTTAAATGGCCCATTCAGGAATACTTAACTCACAATGGACTGTGGAAGATAACCATCCACATCTGATGGACTTTCATGTGAAGGTTCTAACTAGGGCCTTGTCTACACTGAGAAGTTTCTGTGTAGAAAGCACCTAGCCAGCCAATGGATTCTGTTACACAAGATAGCTCAGATTTTGACCCTCCAGGACAGGGAGGAAGAGAAAAATTTTATCCTGCTAATAGAAGCCACAGGATAACCGTTAAATGCCAAAACCACAATGACATTGAGCCAAAGATGTGACGTGACAAAAATACTTGTCAATGTACACATGATAGATTTGATAATAATATTATTGCTGTTAAATTTTGTGACTAGTTTGTTGCTGATATCAAAAACTATAAAAATGTACAATGTGTATGAGCATTTGGGAAAACCCTTAAACGTATTGGGAACTCACTATGTGCTAGAAACCGTTATGGTTATGCTGACAACACACTTTATGTTAAAAGACCTTTTTCAATTTAAGTGCCTCGCTCGCTCGCTCAATGAGGATCCTGAATTGTGGGGGAGGGATGCACCCATGCAACAGGGATCTTGAAAAGGGAAGCATAGACACCCACATAGCTGGGATCCTGTACTGGAGGCTGAAGTTGGAAGTGGGAGCGTGTGGAATCAGCCGGGCCCCGTGGCTGGTACCTGTGATCCCAGTTTCTGGGGAGGCTGAGGCCGGCGGGTCGCTTGAGTTCGGGAGTTCTGGGCTGCAGCGGGCTGTGCCGATCGGGTGTCCGCATTAAGTTCAGTATCAATATGGTGATCCCGGGGAAGCTTGGGGTCCCCAGGTTGCCGAAGGAGGGGTGAACCGGCCCAGGTCGGAAACGGAGCAAGTCAAAACTCCCGTGCCGATCAGTAGTGGGACCGCGCCTGTGAATAGCCCCTGCAGCGTAGCCTGGGTGAGACACGGTCTCTTCTTATACACCCGCCCCGCAGAGCCTGGAGGGTGACGGGAGCACTCACACGGTGGTGAATTAAAGAACTCTTTAAAATCACATATTCCCCGCTCTGGGAATTTTTAAAACAGTGTATTTAAAACAGTGATTAAATCGCCTCTTAACCTCCACTCGGTGAAATCAATTCAGTTTCTTCAATCTCTCGCTGTAGACAGAAGAGAACAATGTACATTTTCCTTGTTTTTTAAGGCAAAAATACTGATCTCTCCAAGGGAGCTTCTGCTTAAATGTTTAGTTTGGGGAGGGATTTGGCTGCACTCAGAGAACTGTCCGTGGCTCATAATCTGCGATCTGAAGGGTCAAATACAAAGAGTGTTTAGATGAGACCTTTAGTGCTGCCCCCGTCTGGTCAAAAAGTAGAACTGACAAGCAGAGTTTAAAGCTCTCTTTTAGGAGGCTGAGGGTAGCTGATTGTCGGAATTCAGGGCTGCACCCCGCCATGCTGACCGGTGTCTGTGCTAAATTCGGCATCAATATGGTGATTTCTGGGACGTTCGGGGTCCCCAGGTTCCCAAGGGAGGGGTGAAGTAGGTCACCCCTGGAGCAGGTTAAAGCTGCAGGTTGCTAGTGGGATTGCTGCCCCTGTGAACAGCTGCTGTAGCACCGCCTGCGCAGGACAGTGAGAGCCAGTGATTACCCGCCCCCCCCCCCCCGCACCTGTATCGGGGGTTGGGAGCACTCACACCCTGGGGACCCAGAGTTGGGGTGGAGGGAGGCCCTCGTGCACCAGGGATGCTGTAAGGGCGAACAGGGGCACCCACCCACCAGAGATCTTCTATGGGGGGAGAATGGCACCCCCACACCCAGGATCTTGTAGTGGGGGACAAGGGCATCCACGCTCCAGGATCCTCTGCAGAGGGACGGACACCCACACATGCAGGATTCTGTATGGGGGGCAGAGGTACCCGGACACCTGGGCTCCTGGACGGGGGATGGGGGCACCGAAACATCCGAGATCTTAACTGGGAGGACAGCGGCGCCTGCAGCCCGACATGAGACGGGGGCGGGGGAAGCAGGAGCATTACCCAGTTCCAGGCTGTCCCCGTCTGGCCAAGGCACAGAGCTCACAAGCAGAGTTAAAGCTCGAGCTGCCAGGCCGCAAAACCAGCCGGGCCCCGTGGCTGGTGCCTGTGATCCCAGCTCCCGGGGAGGCTGAGGCCGGCGGGCCGCTGGAGTTCTGGGCTGCAGGGGGCTGTGTCGATCGGGTGTCCGCACTAAGTTCGGCATCAATATGGTGATCCCTGGGGAGCTTGGGGTCCCCGGGTTGCCTAAGGAGGGGTGAACCGGCCCAGGTCGGGAACGGAGCAGGTCAAAACTCCCGTGCCGATCAGTAGTGGGATCGCGCCTGTGAACAGCCCCTGCAGCGTAGCCTGGGCAAGACAGTGAGACACGGTCTCTTTTTATACAGACACCCTGCAGTTGGAGGGGATGGGAGCACCCGCACGCTGGGGATCCTGACTTAGGGGGAGGGACGCCCCCCCTGCCACACGGATCTTGAAAAGTGGAACAGCGACACCCACACACCACAGAGCCTGGAGGGGGGCAGAGGAACCACACACGGGAGCTAGTTCATGGGGTGGGGGACACACCCATATGCTCCATTGCTCCATTCTTAATGAGAAGAACGGGGGCAACCACACAACAGGGATCCTTAACGGGTTGGGGGACACCCACACAGTCCACTATTAACCAGGATGGACAGGGCACCTGTCACCCTCAGTAGCGTGGAGAACACCCACATCCACAGGATCCCTCATGGGTAAGTGTCATGGTATAATTCCCCACTCTGAACCTTAGCGTCCAAAAGATGGGGTACCAGCATGAATTCCTCTAAGCTCAATTACCAGCTTAGTACTTGTAGCGCTGCCACCAACCAGGAATTCCAGTGCCTGTAACACTTTGGTCTCCCCAAAACCTTGCCCAGGGACCCCCAAGACCCAGTCCCTCTGGATCTTAACACAAGGAAAGTAAACCCTTTCCCTCACCGTTGCCTCTCCTACGCTTCCCCTCCCTGGGTTACCCTGGAAGATCACTGTGATTCAAACTCCTTGAATCTTAAAACAGAGAGGAAAATTCACCTTCCCCCCTCCTTCTCTCTCCCCCTCCCAGACTCTCCCTGAGAGAGAAAATTAACCTTTCTCGCCCCCTTCCCTCCCCTCTCCCCACCAATTCCCTGGTGGATCCAGACCCAGTCCCCTGGGCTCTCACCAGAATAAAAAAAACAATCAGGTTCTTAAACAAGAAAAGCTTTTAATTAAAGAGAGAAAAAAACAGTAAAAATTATCTGTGTACATTTAAGATGGAATACGTACAGGGTCTTTCAGCTATAGACACTGGGAATACCCTCCCAGCCTAAGTATACAAGTACTAATTAAAATCCTTTCAGCAAAACACAAATTTGAACTCCTCCCAGACAAATACACATTTGCAAATAAAGAAAACAAACATAAGCCTAACTCTCCTTATCACCTAGTACTTACTATTTTGAATCTATAAGAACCTGTATCAGGGAGACTGGAGAGAAACCTGGTTGCAAGTCTGGTCACTCCCAGAACCCAGAGAGAACAACCACCAAAATCTAACAGCACACACAAAAACTGTCTTCCCTCAAGCTTTGAAAGTATCTTGTCCCCTGATTGGTCCTTTGGTCAGGTGACAGCTACGCTCACTGAACTTGTTAACCCTTTACAGTCAAAAGAGACATGAAGTACTTCTGTTCTATTAACCCTTAACTATCTGTTTATGACAGTAAGACAGAGGGGATTGTAATGGGGCCCAGCGCACCCACACTGCAGGGATTGTTAAGGGTTGAAGGGACGGGGACACCCACACACACTGAGATCACGTCCTTGAAGGAATCCAAACCCTCCACAGAAGGACCTGGTCTGTTCCATGATGGCAGCCCAGCCTGGGTGAGTCAAAGTCTCTTTTTATACAGCCAAGCACCAGAGGTCCTGACTAGGGGGAGAGAGACACCCACCCACCAGAGATCCTTAATGGGCTGGGGTGCACCCACACACCAGGGATTCTTATGGGTGGGAGGAATGGAGACAGCCGGACACACTGAGATCACTTCCTCCAAAGAGCCTGGGCCAGACAGGGAGACACAGTCCCCCCTTTACGTATTTGCCAAACAACCTTCCTCCCACCCTCTCCACACACTGTTCTTATTTGGAGGTGAAGCGAGGGAAACCACATGGAGGATTCTTATCTGGAGGGGGCCACCCTCAGACCAGGTATTCTTAAGGGCAGGAGGAATTGTGCGCACCCACATACCAGGTATTTCTAAAGGTAGGAGGAACAGGGACACCCACCTCTAGGAGTGGATCCCCTGCTGTGATCATTTGGGCATATTTCACCTAATGAGTTCGTGCCATTCGCTTGGGGGTACCTTGTTCTCTGCCTCTGGTACCCAGTTTAGCCTCGTGTAGGTATCTCTCTCCGCATCACTTGCAGTCTCTACATGAAGATCAACAAAAAGAACAGGAGTACTTGTAACACCTTAGAGACTAACAAATTTATTTTCGCATAAGCTTTCCTGGGCTAAATACCACTTCATCAGATGCATGCAGTGGAAAATACAGTAGGAAGTGTATATATACACTTCCTACTTCCCATGTTCTCTGTTTGTATATATATATATATATATATATATATATATATATATACACACATATATATATATATATATGTGTATATATATGTGTATATATATATACATATATATATATATACAGAGAACATGAAAAATGGGAGTTGCCATACCAACTCTAATGAGACTCAGTGATTAAGGTTGGCTATTATCTGAAGGAGAAAAAAAAACTTTTGTAGTGATAATCAGGATGGCCCGTTTGAAACAGTTGACAAGAAGGTGTGAGTAACAGTAGGGGGGAAATTAACATGGGGAAATAGTTTTTAGTTTGTGTAATGACCCATCCACTTCCAGTCTTTATTCAAGCCTAATTTAATGGTGTCCAGCTTGCAAATTAATTCCAGTTCTGTGGTGTTTCATTGGAGTCTGTTTTTGAAGGGTTTTTTTTATTGTTGTTGAATAATTGCGACTTTTAGGTCTGTACTTGAGTGACCAGGGAGGTTGAAGTGTTTGTTCTGCTGCATGATATCCGGTATGTGGGTGTCCCGGTTCCCCTTTCATGATCCCTGATACATAGGTGCTTTCATCCGCCCCAAGTCGGGATCCCCACCGTCTGGGTGCTCCGATCCCCCGATACGGGCTCTGCAGGGGCGTGTGTATAAAAAGAGACCATGTCTCACTGTCTTGCCCAGGCTACGCTGCAGCGGCTAGTCACAGGCGTCGATGCGCTGCGGGTTATTTGCACTGCGCGCTTCACATGGAGGTGAAAACACGGGGCACGGATCTTTGAGCACAAGCCTCGTCCTGAGGAATGGGTGGTGGTGGGGTGGGGGCTGCATAAAGAGAGACCGGCTTTCCCTGGCGGGGCTACAGCGGCTCTTCACAGGGGCAGTCCCACTGCCAATTGGTACCAGGGTTTTGCCGGCCTCCTTTCCTGGCCTGGCTCCCGTCTCCCTAGGGAAACTAGTGACCCCACATTTCCCAGAAACCACCACAGCGAGGCCAACCTCAGCACAGACACCTGCTCAGCACCCCGGGGTGCAGCCCCGAACGCCGGCATCAGGTACGCTCATCCAACAAGCGTTACACGCAGGAGCCTTCGTGCCCCGCGTGTCCAGGTCTCTCCCAGCGCCGGCTCTATACTCCGCTGCTCAGTTCTAAGCGTTGGCCACACGGGGGCAGCCTGGAGCTCAGCCAACGCCTCCCGCTGCTGGTTGCATTTCCCACTCCTCGTGGCAGGTTAACACCCCGCAGGCAGATCTCTGAACAGAACCGAACAGTTCCCCAAATCCAGCGCTTTAGCAGCAGCTTTGCTAGAAAAGCGCTGACGTCACCATTAATGTAAAGTAATAGCTAGAGTGCTGTCTTGGGGTTCTTATATCGGGCCCATCACTGTGGTATCTGACAGCCGCAAGGAGAAACCCGGGAAAATGTTTTCATAGAGTTTAAGTGTGAGTGTCATAAGAACATAAGAACCATCATACTGGATAAGACCAAAGGTCCATCAAGCCCAGTATCCTATCTACTGAGAGTGGCCAGTGCTAGGTACCCAAGAGGGAATGAACAGAACAGGGAATCATCAAATGATCCATCCCCTGTCGCCAATCCCAGCTTCCCAAAAACAGAGACTAGGGACACCATCCCTGCCCATCCTGGCTAATAGCCATAGATGGATGTATCATCCATGAATTTATCTAGTTCTTTTTTGAACCCTTTATGGTCCTGGCCTTCACAACATCCTCTGCCAAGGAGTTCCACAGATTGACTGTGCAATGTCTGAGGAAATACTTCCTTTTCTTTGCTTTAAACCTGCAGCCGATTAATTTCATATGGTGGCCCCTAGTTCTTGTATTATGAAAAGGAGTAAATAACACATGGTATTTCCTTTCTCCACACCAGTCATGAGTGTATAGACCTCTATCATATCCCCTCTTAGTCGCCTCTTTTCCAACTGTCCCTATCCCTTCAACTCTTAACAATCCCTGCTGCGTGGGTGTGCTGGGCCCCGTTACAATCCGCTCTGTCTTACCCATGGATGTGGGTTTTCTCCACGCTACTGAGGGTGTCTGGTGCCCTTGTCCCTCCTGGTTACTAGTGGAGTGTGTGGGTGTCCCCCAGCTCGTTAAGGATCTCTGTTGTGTGGATGTCCCCGTTCTTCTCATTAAGAATGGTGCAATGGAGCATATGGGTGTGTCCCCCACCCCATGAACTAGCTCCCTTGTGTGGTTCTTCTGTCCCCATCCAGGCTCTGTGGTGTGTGGGTGTCGCTGTTCCTCTTTTCAAGTTCCGTGTGGCAGCTGTGCGTGCGTTCCCCCTCAGGTCATGATCCCCATCGTGTGGGTGCTCCCATTCCGCCCCCCTCCTGGCTCTGCGGTGGCTGAGTGCATAAAAAGAGACCGTGTCTCACTCTCTTGCCCAGGCTACGCTGCAGGGGCTATTCACAGGCACGATCCCACTACTGATCGGCACGGGAGTTTTGACCTGTTCCGTTCCCGACCTGGGCCGGTTCACCCCTCCTTAGGCAACCTGGGGACCCCAAGCTCCCCCGGGATCACCATATTGATGCCGAACTTAGTGCGGGCACCCGCTCGGCACAGCCCCCTGCAGCCCAGAACTCCCGAGCTCAAGCGATCCGCCGGCCTCAGCCTCCCCGGGAGCTGGGATCACAGGCACCAGCCACGGGACCCAGCTGATTCTGCTTCTTCCGAGTTCCAGCTTTAAACTCAGTTTGTGAGTTCTGTGCCTTGGCCAGAAGGGGGCAGCCTGTCCCTCTGCCGCGGATCCCGGAGTGTGAATGCCCTTGTCCCCCCTACAAGATCCTGGGTGTGGAGGTGCCATTCTCCCCCCATAGAAGATCTCTGGTGGGTGGGTGCCCCTGTTCGCTCTTACAGCATCCCTGGTGCACGGGGGCCTCCCTCCGCCCCAGCTCAGGATCCCCACGGTGTGAGTGCTCCCAACAACAGATACAGGCGGGGCAGGGGTGATAACTGGCTCGCACTGTCCTGCCCAGGCGGTGCTACAGCAGCTGTTCACAGGGGTAGCAATCCCACTGGCAACCTGCAGCTTTAACCTGATCCAGGAGTGACCTACTTCACCCCTCCCTTGGGAACCTGGGGACCCCGAACTTCCCAGAATCACCTTATTGACTCCAACCTTAGCACAGACACTGCTCAGCATGGCAGGGTGCAGCCCTGAATTTCGTCTCATTGCCTCAGCCTCCGGCTGCAGAGCAAGGATTACACGCGAGAGGCTTTGTGCCCCGCGTGTCCAGCCAGGTCCGCCCCAGCTCCAGCTTTCAACTCTGCTTGTGAACTCCCCTCTCCGGCCAGACGGGAGCAGCACTAACGGTCTCATCTAAATTTGACCCTGCAGATTGCAGGTTATAACGCAGCACGAAGATTATAACCCAGGAAGCCAAATACTTCCCCAAACTGACAGTTGAAGCAGAAGTTCTCTTGGAAAGATTTGGGCTTTTGCCTTTAAAAACAAGGAAAATGTGCATTGTCCTGTTCTGTCTACAGCGAGAGACTGAAGAAGCTCCAGTGATTTCATTGACTGGAGGTTAAGAGGCGATTTAATCACTGTTTTAAATATACAGTTTTAAAAATTCCCAGAGGGGGAATATGTGATTTTAAAGGGTTTTTCAATTCATCAGGGAAAGATTGAACAAGGTCCCATTGGCTTGCAGTCAATGTCACAAAATCTCAACTGCAAATGACCATTTTTTAATCGTGAGACTAATTATCTAGTGCAACAAGCTCCGCAAGGGCAGTGGTTCATTCCCCATCCCTGCCGTGTGTAAATCAAGACCGCAGCTCTTGCTGCAAGACACCTGGTGTGTGGGTGTCCCTGTTCCCCCTTCAGAACCTCTGGTACATGGTGCTTCCCTCCTCCCAGTTCAAGATCCCCAGCATGTGCGTGCTCCCGTACAGGATCTCTGGTGGGTGTCTGTCCTCCACCCCATGAACTAGCTTTAGTGCGTGGTTTCCCCTGCCCCCATCCGGGATCTGTGGGTGTCTCTGTTCCCCTTTTTAAGATCTGTGTTGCTTAGGTGCGTCCCTCTCCCCAAGTCAGAATCCCCAGCGTGTGGGTGCTCCCATCCCCCCCTCCAGGCTGTGCGGGGCGGGTGTATAAAAAGAGACCGTGTCTCACTGTTTTGCCCAGGCTACGCTGCAGGGGCTATTCACAGGCGCGATCCCACTACTAATCGGCACGGGAGTTTTGACCTGCTCCGTTTCCGACCTGGGCCGGTTCACCCCTCCTTAGGCAACCTGGGGACCCCAAGCTCCCCAGGGATCACCATATTGACGCCGAATTTAGTGCGGACACCCGATCGGCACAGCCCGCTGCAGCCTAGAACTCCCGAGCTCAAGCGATCCGCCGGCCTCAGCCTCCCCGGGAGCTGGGATCACAGGCACCAGCCACGGGGCCCGGCTGACTGCATCTCCTACCAGTCCCAGTTTTAACCTCTGCTTGTGAATAATGTGGCCAGACAAGGATAGCCTGGAACTGGGCTAATGTTCCTGCCCCCAAAGAGGATCTCAGATGTGTGGGCTTCGCTATCCTGCCATATAAGATCCTGGATGTTTCGGTGCCCCCTTCCCCCTGTTCAGGAGCTCAGGTGTGTGGGTGTCCATATCTGTCCCTACAATCCTTATTGCCTGGGCCTCTGTAGAGCACCCTGGGTGTGCAGGTGCCTCTGTGTCCCCATACAGGATCCTGGCTGTGCGGGTGCCTGTGATATTATCTGATAAAATATGACTATGCAGATCACTGTTGCTACCACTGTTATATAATCACAACAAATATTGTTCAAAGTGTGGCATGTAAGCTGTCTATGGAAAGGTTATCACAGAATCATAGACTATCAGGGTTGGAAGGGACCTAAGGAGGTCAGCTAGCCCAACCCCCTGCTCAAAGCAGGACCAATACCAACTAAATAATCCCAGCCAGAGCTTTGTCAAGCTGGGTCTTAAAACCTCTAAGGATGGAGGTAACCCTAGGTAAACCATTCCAGTGCTTCACCACCCTCCTAGGGAAATAGTTTTTCTTAATATCCAACCTAGACCTCCCCCACTGCAACTTGAGACCATTACTCCTTGTTCTGTCATCTGCCACCACTGAGAACAATCGAGCTACATGCTCTTTGGAACCCCTTTTCAGGTAGTTGAAGGCTGCTATCAAATCCCCCCTCACTCTTATCTTCTGCAGACTAAATAAATCCAGTTCCCTCAGCCTCTCCTCATAAGTCATGTGCTCCAGCCCCCTAATAATTTTTGTTGCCCTCCGCTGGACTCTCTCCAATTTGTCCATATCCTTTCTGTAGTGGGGGGACCAAAACTAGATGCAATAATCCAGATGTGGCCTCACCAGTGCTGAATAGAGGGGAATAATCGCTTCGCACAATCTGCTGGCAATGCTCCTGCTAATACAGCCCAATATGCCATTGGCCTTGGCAACGAGGGCACACTGCTGACTCATATCCAGCTTCTCATCCACTGTAATCCCCCAGGTCCTTTTCTGCAGAACTGCTGCTTAGCCAGTAGGTCCCCAGCCTGTAGCAGTGCAGGGGATTCTTCCGTCTTAAGTGCAGGATTCTGCACTTGTCTTTGTTGAGCCTCATGAGATTTCTTTTGGCCCAATCCTCCAATTTGTCTAGGTCACTCTGGACTCTATCTCTACCCTCCAGCATATCTACCTCTCCCTTTAGTGTCATCTGTGAACTTTCTGAGGGTGCAATTAATCCCATCATCCAGATCACTGATAAGGATGTTGAACAAAACCGGCCCCAGGACAGACCCCAGGGCACTCTGCTTGATACCAGCTCCCAACTAGACATCAAGCCATTGATCACTACCCATTGAGTCGGACAATCTAGCCAGCTTTCTATCCATCTTATAGTCCATTCATCCAATCCATACTTTTTTAAACTTGCTGGGACGAATGCTGTGGGAGACCATCTCAAAAGCTTTGCTGAAGTCAAGATATATCACATCCACTGCTTTCCCCATAGCCACAAATCCAGTTATCTCATCACAGAAGGCAATCAGGTTGGGCAGGCATTACTTGTCCTTGGTGAATCCATGTTGACTGTTCCTGATCATCTTCCTCACCTCCAAGTGCTTCAAAATGGATTGCTTGAGGTCCTGCTCCATGATTTTGCCAGGGACTGAAGTGAGGCTAACTGGTCTGTAGTTCCCCGGATTGTCTTTCTTCCCTTTTTTAAATATGGTCATTATATTTGCCTTTTTCCAATAGTCCAGGACCTCCCCCGATCACCACAAATTTGATGATGTGCAGAATATGATTATGCTACTTGTATGCATGTATCACATTTGTATTGAAGTTATGAATATTAACTCTGTATTTCAAATGTTTGCTCCTGTGGTAACACCCAGAAGGTATTTAGCCTGCACATCTTGAAGGGACCTTTGAAGTTAAATGGCCCATTCAGGAATACTTAACTCACAATGGACTGTGGAAGATAACCATCCACATCTGATGGACTTTCATGTGAAGGTTCTAACTAGGGCCTTGTCTACACTGAGAAGTTTCTGTGTAGAAAGCACCTAGCCAGCCAATGGATTCTGTTACACAAGATAGCTCAGATTTTGACCCTCCAGGACAGGGAGGAAGAGAAAAATTTTATCCTGCTAATAGAAGCCACAGGATAACCGTTAAATGCCAAAACCACAATGACATTGAGCCAAAGATGTGACGTGACAAAAATACTTGTCAATGTACACATGATAGATTTGATAATAATATTATTGCTGTTAAATTTTGTGACTAGTTTGTTGCTGATATCAAAAACTATAAAAATGTACAATGTGTATGAGCATTTGGGAAAACCCTTAAACGTATTGGGAACTCACTATGTGCTAGAAACCGTTATGGTTATGCTGACAACACACTTTATGTTAAAAGACCTTTTTCAATTTAAGTGCCTCGCTCGCTCGCTCAATGAGGATCCTGAATTGTGGGGGAGGGATGCACCCATGCAACAGGGATCTTGAAAAGGGAAGCATAGACACCCACATAGCTGGGATCCTGTACTGGAGGCTGAAGTTGGAAGTGGGAGCGTGTGGAATCAGCCGGGCCCCGTGGCTGGTACCTGTGATCCCAGTTTCTGGGGAGGCTGAGGCCGGCGGGTCGCTTGAGTTCGGGAGTTCTGGGCTGCAGCGGGCTGTGCCGATCGGGTGTCCGCATTAAGTTCAGTATCAATATGGTGATCCCGGGGAAGCTTGGGGTCCCCAGGTTGCCGAAGGAGGGGTGAACCGGCCCAGGTCGGAAACGGAGCAAGTCAAAACTCCCGTGCCGATCAGTAGTGGGACCGCGCCTGTGAATAGCCCCTGCAGCGTAGCCTGGGTGAGACACGGTCTCTTCTTATACACCCGCCCCGCAGAGCCTGGAGGGTGACGGGAGCACTCACACGGTGGTGAATTAAAGAACTCTTTAAAATCACATATTCCCCGCTCTGGGAATTTTTAAAACAGTGTATTTAAAACAGTGATTAAATCGCCTCTTAACCTCCACTCGGTGAAATCAATTCAGTTTCTTCAATCTCTCGCTGTAGACAGAAGAGAACAATGTACATTTTCCTTGTTTTTTAAGGCAAAAATACTGATCTCTCCAAGGGAGCTTCTGCTTAAATGTTTAGTTTGGGGAGGGATTTGGCTGCACTCAGAGAACTGTCCGTGGCTCATAATCTGCGATCTGAAGGGTCAAATACAAAGAGTTTTTAGATGAGACCTTTAGTGCTGCCCCCGTCTGGTCAAAAAGTAGAACTGACAAGCAGAGTTTAAAGCTCTCTTTTAGGAGGCTGAGGGTAGCTGATTGTCGGAATTCAGGGCTGCACCCCGCCATGCTGACCGGTGTCTGTGCTAAATTCGGCATCAATATGGTGATTTCTGGGACGTTCGGGGTCCCCAGGTTCCCAAGGGAGGGGTGAAGTAGGTCACCCCTGGAGCAGGTTAAAGCTGCAGGTTGCTAGTGGGATTGCTGCCCCTGTGAACAGCTGCTGTAGCACCGCCTGCGCAGGACAGTGAGAGCCAGTGATTACCCGCCCCCCCCCCCCGCACCTGTATCGGGGGTTGGGAGCACTCACACCCTGGGGACCCAGAGTTGGGGTGGAGGGAGGCCCTCGTGCACCAGGGATGCTGTAAGGGCGAACAGGGGCACCCACCCACCAGAGATCTTCTATGGGGGGAGAATGGCACCCCCACACCCAGGATCTTGTAGTGGGGGACAAGGGCATCCACGCTCCAGGATCCTCTGCAGAGGGACGGACACCCACACATGCAGGATTCTGTATGGGGGGCAGAGGTACCCGGACACCTGGGCTCCTGGACGGGGGATGGGGGCACCGAAACATCCGAGATCTTAACTGGGAGGACAGCGGCGCCTGCAGCCCGACATGAGACGGGGGCGGGGGAAGCAGGAGCATTACCCAGTTCCAGGCTGTCCCCGTCTGGCCAAGGCACAGAGCTCACAAGCAGAGTTAAAGCTCGAGCTGCCAGGCCGCAAAACCAGCCGGGCCCCGTGGCTGGTGCCTGTGATCCCAGCTCCCGGGGAGGCTGAGGCCGGCGGGCCGCTGGAGTTCTGGGCTGCAGGGGGCTGTGTCGATCGGGTGTCCGCACTAAGTTCGGCATCAATATGGTGATCCCTGGGGAGCTTGGGGTCCCCGGGTTGCCTAAGGAGGGGTGAACCGGCCCAGGTCGGGAACGGAGCAGGTCAAAACTCCCGTGCCGATCAGTAGTGGGATCGCGCCTGTGAACAGCCCCTGCAGCGTAGCCTGGGCAAGACAGTGAGACACGGTCTCTTTTTATACAGACACCCTGCAGTTGGAGGGGATGGGAGCACCCGCACGCTGGGGATCCTGACTTAGGGGGAGGGACGCCCCCCCTGCCACACGGATCTTGAAAAGTGGAACAGCGACACCCACACACCACAGAGCCTGGAGGGGGGCAGAGGAACCACACACGGGAGCTAGTTCATGGGGTGGGGGACACACCCATATGCTCCATTGCTCCATTCTTAATGAGAAGAACGGGGGCAACCACACAACAGGGATCCTTAACGGGTTGGGGGACACCCACACAGTCCACTATTAACCAGGATGGACAGGGCACCTGTCACCCTCAGTAGCGTGGAGAACACCCACATCCACAGGATCCCTCATGGGTAAGTGTCATGGTATAATTCCCCACTCTGAACCTTAGCGTCCAAAAGATGGGGTACCAGCATGAATTCCTCTAAGCTCAATTACCAGCTTAGTACTTGTAGCGCTGCCACCAACCAGGAATTCCAGTGCCTGTAACACTTTGGTCTCCCCAAAACCTTGCCCAGGGACCCCCAAGACCCAGTCCCTCTGGATCTTAACACAAGGAAAGTAAACCCTTTCCCTCACCGTTGCCTCTCCTACGCTTCCCCTCCCTGGGTTACCCTGGAAGATCACTGTGATTCAAACTCCTTGAATCTTAAAACAGAGAGGAAAATTCACCTTCCCCCCTCCTTCTCTCTCCCCCTCCCAGACTCTCCCTGAGAGAGAAAATTAACCTTTCTCGCCCCCTTCCCTCCCCTCTCCCCACCAATTCCCTGGTGGATCCAGACCCAGTCCCCTGGGCTCTCACCAGAATAAAAAAAACAATCAGGTTCTTAAACAAGAAAAGCTTTTAATTAAAGAGAGAAAAAAACAGTAAAAATTATCTGTGTACATTTAAGATGGAATACGTACAGGGTCTTTCAGCTATAGACACTGGGAATACCCTCCCAGCCTAAGTATACAAGTACTAATTAAAATCCTTTCAGCAAAACACAAATTTGAACTCCTCCCAGACAAATACACATTTGCAAATAAAGAAAACAAACATAAGCCTAACTCTCCTTATCACCTAGTACTTACTATTTTGAATCTATAAGAACCTGTATCAGGGAGACTGGAGAGAAACCTGGTTGCAAGTCTGGTCACTCCCAGAACCCAGAGAGAACAACAACCAAAATCTAACAGCACACACAAAAACTGTCTTCCCTCAAGCTTTGAAAGTATCTTGTCCCCTGATTGGTCCTTTGGTCAGGTGACAGCTACGCTCACTGAACTTGTTAACCCTTTACAGTCAAAAGAGACATGAAGTACTTCTGTTCTATTAACCCTTAACTATCTGTTTATGACAGTAAGACAGAGGGGATTGTAATGGGGCCCAGCGCACCCACACTGCAGGGATTGTTAAGGGTTGAAGGGACGGGGACACCCACACACACTGAGATCACGTCCTTGAAGGAATCCAAACCCTCCACAGAAGGACCTGGTCTGTTCCATGATGGCAGCCCAGCCTGGGTGAGTCAAAGTCTCTTTTTATACAGCCAAGCACCAGAGGTCCTGACTAGGGGGAGAGAGACACCCACCCACCAGAGATCCTTAATGGGCTGGGGTGCACCCACACACCAGGGATTCTTATGGGTGGGAGGAATGGAGACAGCCGGACACACTGAGATCACTTCCTCCAAAGAGCCTGGGCCAGACAGGGAGACACAGTCCCCCCTTTACGTATTTGCCAAACAACCTTCCTCCCACCCTCTCCACACACTGTTCTTATTTGGAGGTGAAGCGAGGGAAACCACATGGAGGATTCTTATCTGGAGGGGGCCACCCTCAGACCAGGTATTCTTAAGGGCAGGAGGAATTGTGCGCACCCACATACCAGGTATTTCTAAAGGTAGGAGGAACAGGGACACCCACCTCTAGGAGTGGATCCCCTGCTGTGATCATTTGGGCATATTTCACCTAATGAGTTCGTGCCATTCGCTTGGGGGTACCTTGTTCTCTGCCTCTGGTACCCAGTTTAGCCTCGTGTAGGTATCTCTCTGCATCACTTGCAGTCTCTACATGAAGATCAACAAAAAGAACAGGAGTACTTGTAACACCTTAGAGACTAACAAATTTATTTTCGCATAAGCTTTCCTGGGCTAAATACCACTTCATCAGATGCATGCAGTGGAAAATACAGTAGGAAGTGTATATATACACTTCCTACTTCCCATGTTCTCTGTTTGTATATATATATATATATATATATATATATATATATATATATATATATATATATATATATATATATATATATATATATATATATATATATATATATATATATATATATATATATATATACAGAGAACATGAAAAATGGGAGTTGCCATACCAACTCTAATGAGACTCAGTGATTAAGGTTGGCTATTATCTGAAGGAGAAAAAAAAACTTTTGTAGTGATAATCAGGATGGCCCGTTTGAAACAGTTGACAAGAAGGTGTGAGTAACAGTAGGGGGGAAATTAACATGGGGAAATAGTTTTTAGTTTGTGTAATGACCCATCCACTTCCAGTCTTTATTCAAGCCTAATTTAATGGTGTCCAGCTTGCAAATTAATTCCAGTTCTGTGGTGTTTCATTGGAGTCTGTTTTTGAAGGGTTTTTTTTATTGTTGTTGAATAATTGCGACTTTTAGGTCTGTACTTGAGTGACCAGGGAGGTTGAAGTGTTTGTTCTGCTGCATGATATCCGGTATGTGGGTGTCCCGGTTCCCCTTTCATGATCCCTGATACATAGGTGCTTTCATCCGCCCCAAGTCGGGATCCCCACCGTCTGGGTGCTCCGATCCCCCGATACGGGCTCTGCAGGGGCGTGTGTATAAAAAGAGACCATGTCTCACTGTCTTGCCCAGGCTACGCTGCAGCGGCTAGTCACAGGCGTCGATGCGCTGCGGGTTATTTGCACTGCGCGCTTCACATGGAGGTGAAAACACGGGGCACGGATCTTTGAGCACAAGCCTCGTCCTGAGGAATGGGTGGTGGTGGGGTGGGGGCTGCATAAAGAGAGACCGGCTTTCCCTGGCGGGGCTACAGCGGCTCTTCACAGGGGCAGTCCCACTGCCAATTGGTACCAGGGTTTTGCCGGCCTCCTTTCCTGGCCTGGCTCCCGTCTCCCTAGGGAAACTAGTGACCCCACATTTCCCAGAAACCACCACAGCGAGGCCAACCTCAGCACAGACACCTGCTCAGCACCCCGGGGTGCAGCCCCGAACGCCGGCATCAGGTACGCTCATCCAACAAGCGTTACACGCAGGAGCCTTCGTGCCCCGCGTGTCCAGGTCTCTCCCAGCGCCGGCTCTATACTCCGCTGCTCAGTTCTAAGCGTTGGCCACACGGGGGCAGCCTGGAGCTCAGCCAACGCCTCCCGCTGCTGGTTGCATTTCCCACTCCTCGTGGCAGGTTAACACCCCGCAGGCAGATCTCTGAACAGAACCGAACAGTTCCCCAAATCCAGCGCTTTAGCAGCAGCTTTGCAAGAAAAGCGCTGACGTCACCATTAATGTAAAGTAATAGCTAGAGTGCTGTCTTGGGGTTCTTATATCGGGCCCATCACTGTGGTATCTGACAGCCGCAAGGAGAAACCCGGGAAAATGTTTTCATAGAGTTTAAGTGTGAGTGTCATAAGAACATAAGAACCATCATATTGGATAAGACCAAAGGTCCATCAAGCCCAGTATCCTGTCTACTGAGAGTGGCCGGTGCCAGGTGCCCAAGAGGGAATGAACAGAACAGGGAATCATCAAATGATCCATCCCCTGTCGCCAATCCCAGCTTCCCAAAAACAGAGACTAGGGACACCATCCCTGCCCATCCTGGCTAATAGCCATAGATGGATGTATCATCCATGAATTTATCTAGTTCTTTTTTGAACCCTTTATGGTCCTGGCCTTCACAACATCCTCTGCCAAGGAGTTCCACAGATTGACTGTGCAATGTCTGAGGAAATACTTCCTTTTCTTTGCTTTAAACCTGCAGCCTATTAATTTCATATGGTGGCCCCTAGTTCTTGTATTATGAAAAGGAGTAAATAACACATGGTATTTCCTTTCTCCACACCAGTCATGAGTGTATAGACCTCTATCATATCCCCTCTTAGTCGCCTCTTTTCCAACTGTCCCTATCCCTTCAACTCTTAACAATCCCTGCTGCGTGGGTGTGCTGGGCCCCGTTACAATCCCCTCTGTCTTACCCATTGATGTGGGTGTTCTCCACGCTACTGAGGGTGTCTGGTGCCCT
Source organism: Gopherus flavomarginatus (assembly GCF_025201925.1). NCBI lineage: Eukaryota > Metazoa > Chordata > Testudines > Testudinidae > Gopherus > Gopherus flavomarginatus. Next base: position 155,452,407 of record NC_066621.1, read on the forward strand.
TGTCCCTCCTGGTTACTAGTGGAGTGTGTGGGTGTCCCCCAGCTCGTTAAGGATCTCTGTTGTGTGGATGTCCCCGTTCTTCTCATTAAGAATGGTGCAATAGAGCATATGAGTGTGTCCCCCACCCCATGAACTAGCTCCCTTGTGTGGTTCTTCTGTCCCCATCCAGGCTCTGTGGTGTGTGGGTGTCGCTGTTCCTCTTTTCAAGTTCCGTGTGGCAGCTGTGCGTGCGTTCCCCCTCAAGTCATGATCCCCATCGTGTGGGTGCTCCCATTCCGCCCCCCTCCTGGCTCTGCGGTGGCTGAGTGCATAAAAAGAGACCGTGTCTCACTCTCTTGCCCAGGCTACGCTGCAGGGGCTATTCACAGGCACGATCCCACTACTGATCGGCACGGGAGTTTTGACCTGCTCCGTTCCCGACCTGGGCCGGTTCACCCCTCCTTAGGCAACCTAGGGACCCCAAGCTCCCCCGGGATCACCATATTGATGCAGAATTTAGTGCGGACACCCGATCGGCACAGCCCGCTGCAGCCCAGAACTCCTAACTCAAGCGATCCGCCGGTCTCGGCCTCAGCCTCCCCGGGAGCTGGGATCACAGGCACCAGCCACGGGGCCCAGCTGATTCTGTTTCTTCCGAGTTCCAGCTTTAAACTCAGTTTGTGAGTTCTGTGCCTTGGCCAGAAGGGGGCAGCCTGTCCCTCTGCCGCGGATCCCGGAGTGTGAATGCCCTTGTCCCCCCTACAAGATCCTGGGTGTGAGGGTGCCATTCTCCCCCCATAGAAGATCTCTGGTGGGTGGGTGGGTGCCCCTGTTCGCTCTTACAGCATCCCTGGTGCACGGGGGCCTCCCTCCGCCCCAGCTCAGTGTCCCCACGGTGTGAGTGCTCCCAACAACCGATACAGGGGGGGCAGGGGTGATAACTGGCTCTCACTGTCCTGCCCAGGCGGTGCTACCGCAGCTGTTCACAGGGGTAGCAATCCCACTGGCAACCTGCAGCTTTAACCTGCTCCAGGAGTGACCTACTTCACCCCTCCTTTGGGAACCTGGGGACCCCGAACTTCCCAGAATCACCTTATTGACTCCAACCTTAGCACAGACACTGCTCAGCATGGCAGGGTGCAGCCCTGAATTCCGTCAGATCGCCTCAGCCTCCGAGTGCACAGCAAGAAATCGGATTACACAGAAGAGCCTTTATGCCCAGTTTGTTCAGGTTCGTCCCAGCTCCAGCTTTCAACTCTGCTTGTCAGTTCTAAGCTCTGGCCAGACGGGGGCAGCACTAACGGTCTCATCTAAACGCTGTTTGCATTGGAGCCTTCAGATCGCCGACTATAACCCAGGGGCAGATCTCTGAGTGCAGCCAAATCGTCCCCCAAACTAAACATTTAAGCAGCAGCTCCCCTTGGAAAGATCCGGATTTTTGCCTTTGAAACCGAGGAAAATGTGCATTGTTCTGTTCTGTCTACAGTGAGAATGAAGAAGCTCACTTGATTTCATTCAATGGAGGTTAAGAGGAGATTTAATCACTGTTTTTAAAATTCCCAAAGGGGGGGAATATGTGATTTTAAAGAGTTCTCTAATTCCCCACCGCGTGGGTGCTCCCATCCCCACTCTGCAGGGGTAGTATAGAAAGAGACAGCATTTCACTGCCTTGCCCAGGCTACGCTGCAGGGGCTATTCACAGGCGCGATCCCACTACCGATCGGTAGGGGAGTTTTGACTTGCTCTGTTTCCGACCTGGGCCGGTTCACCCCACCACAGACAGCCTGGATACCCCAAGTTTCCCAGGAATCACCCTATTGATGCCAAACTTAGAGCAGACACTGGATCGGCACAGCCCGCTGCAGCCCAGAACTCCTGAACTCAAGTGATTCACTGGCCTCAGCCTCCCCAGGCACCAGCCACAGCTGGTTACATCCTCTTCTGCTTCCAGCTTCAGCCCCTAGTAAAGGATCCCAGCTATGTGAGTGTCTGTTTTTCCCCTTTTCAAGATCCTTGTTGCATGGGTGCATCCCTCCCCCACAATTCAGGATCCTCTTCGAGCGAGCGGGGCTGGGGCTGAGACAGGAGTCGGGGAAGGGTGTTTGGTTTGTGTGATTACTGTTATTTCTACATTGTCTTTCAGGCAGATCCTGGATTGCCCTTAAATTGGAAAAGTGATCTTAAAAACGTTGCAGACCAGTGATAATGGACTCATTTCACTGCACAGGCTGCCCCCGTGTGGGCAACGCTTAGAACAGAGCAGCGGAGTTTAGAGCCGGCGCTGGGACTGGCCTGGAGGCTCTTGCGTGTAATCCTGGCTATGCAGCAGGAGACTGAGTGTACCTGATGCCGGCGTTCAGGGCTGCACCCCGGGGTGCTGAGCAGGTGTCTGTGCTCAGGTTGGCCTCGCTATGGTGCTTTCTCGTAAGTTTGGGGTCGCCAGGTTCCCTAGGGAGCCAGGCAGGGAAGCTGTGAAAACTCTGGTACTAACTGACAGTGGGACTGCCCTGCGGAGAGCCGGTGTGGGAGAGCCGATCTGTCTTTATGCAGCCCCCGCACCCTCCATTTCTCAGGATGCGGGCTGTGCTCAAAGATCCGTGCCCCGTGTTTTCACCTCGGCGTGAAGCGCGCACTGCAAATAACCCTCAGCTCATCAGCTCAGTTCCAGGCTCCACTTCCACTCGCTCACAGCGCAAAGCTCCCAGGCTGAGCCTGAAGTTGGAAGCTGGAGACGCTGTAATCAGCCGGGCCCCGTGGCTGGTGCCTGTGATCCCAGCTCCCGGGGAGGCTGAGGCCGGTGGATCGATTGAGCTCGGGAGTTCTGGGCTGCAGGGGGCTGTGCCGATCGGGTGTCCGCATTAAGTTCGGCATCAATATGGTGACCCCGGGGGATCTTGGGGTCCCCAGGTTGCCTAAGGAGGGGTGAACCGGCCCCGGTCGCAAACGGAGCAGGTCAAAACTCCCGTGCTGATCGGTAGTGGGATCGCGCCTGTGAACAGCCCCTGCAGCGTAGCCTGGGTAAGACAGTGAAACACGGTCTCTTTTTACACACCCCCCGCAGAGCCTGGAGGGGGGATGGGAGCACCCACACGCTGGGGATTCTGACTTGGCGGGAGGGACGCACCAAGCAACTTGGATCTTGGATGGGGGCAGGGGAAACCACACACAGGAGCTAGTTCATGGGGTGGGGGACAGACACCCAGTGGAGATCCTGGATGGGAGAACCCAGGGCACGGTGATCTTGAACTGGGAGGAGGGAAGCACCATGTACCAGAGGTTCTGAAGGGGGAACAGGGACACTCACACACCAGGTGTCTTGCAGCAAGAGCTGCGGCCTTGATTTACACACGGCAGGGATGGGGAATTAACCAAGTCTCTTGAGGAGCTTATTTCACTAGCTGATTAGCCTCATTGTTAAAAATGGTCATTTCCAGTCGGTATTTTGTGACATTGGCCGCAAATCAATGGGGTCTTGTTCAACCTTTGTCTGGTGAATTGAAGAACCCTTTAAAATCACATATTCCCCCTCTGGGAATTTTTACAACAATGTATTTAAAACAGTGATTAAATCGCCTCTTAACCTCCAGTCAATGAAATCAATGGAGCTTCTTCAGTCTCTCACTGTAGACAGAACAGAACAATGCACATTTTCCTCCATTTTAATGGCAAAAATCCTGATCTTTCCAAGGGGAGTTGCTGCTTGAATGTTTAGTTTGGGGAAGAATTTTGCTTCCTGGGCTATAATCTGCGCGCGGGGTTATAATCTGCAACCTGAAGGGTCAAATTTAGATGAGACCGTTAGTGCTGCCCCCGTCTGGCCAAGGCACCGAGCTCACAAGCAGAGTTTAAAGCTCGAGCTGCCAGATAGTAAAACCAGCCGGGTGCCGTGGCTGGTGCCTGTGATCCCAGCTCCCGGGGAGGCTGAGGCCGGCGGGTCGCTTGAGCTCGGGAGTTCTGGGCTGCAGGGGGCTGTGCCGATCGGGTGTCCGCATTAAGTTCGGCATCAATATAGTGATCCCGGGGGAGCTTGGGGTCCCCAGGTTGCCTAAGGAGGGGTGAACCGGCCCAGGTCGGAAATGGAGCAGGTCAAAACTCCCGTGCCGATCAGTAGTGGGATCGCGCCTGTGAATAGCCCCTGCAGCGTAGCCTGGGCGCGACAGAGTCTCTTTTTATGCACCCCCCGCGCACAGCCTGGAGGGGGATGGGAGCACCCACACGCTGGGGATTCTGACTTGGCGGGAGGGACGCACCCAAGCAACATGGATCTTGGATGGGGGCAGGGGAAACCACACACAGGAGCTAGTTCATGGAGTGGGGGACAGACACCCACCAGAGATCCTGGATGGGAGCACCCAGGTGATGGGGATCTTGAACTGGGAGGAGGGAAGCACCATGTACCAGAGGTTCTGAAGGGGTAACAGGGACACCCACACACCAGGTGTCTTGCAGCAAGAGCTGCGGTCATGACAGGAGCAGCGCCAGGGTTTTTGACGCCCTAGGCGGGGGTCCTTCCCCGCTCCCGGTCTTCGAGGCACTTCAGCAGCGGGTCCCGGAGCGAGTGAGGGACCCGCCACAGAATTGCCGCCGAAGCCCCGGAGTGCGGAGGGACCCCCCCCACCACCGAATTGCTCCAAGGGCTGCAAACTGCCGCCCAACCAAATCCTGGCGCCCTATGGTATGGTGGGCAGAGGTACACCTGGGCTCCTGGACAAGGGCACCGAAACATCCGGGATCTTATCTGGGAGGACAGCAGCGCCTGCAGCCAGACATGAGACGGGGGCGGGGGAAGCAGGAGCATTACCCAGTTCCAGGCTGTCCCCATCTGCCCAAGGCACAGAGCTCACAAGCAGAGTTTAAAGCTCGAGCTGCCAGGCAGCAACACCAGCTGGGCACTATGGCTGGTGCCTGTGATCCCAGCTCCCGGGGAGGCTGAGGCCAGCGGATCGCTTGAGCTCGGGAGTTCTGGGCTGCAGTGGGCTGTGCCAATCGGGTGTCCGCACTAAGTAAGGGTTCTCCCAAAACCTTGTGTACACTTTTATAGTTTTTGATATCAGCAACAAACTAGTCACAAAAGTTAACAGTAATAATATTATCATGGAATCTATCATGTGTACATTTACAAGTATTTTTGTCATGCCACATCTTTGGCTCAATGTCACTGAGGTTTTGGCATTTAACAGTTAACCTGTGGCTTCCATTAGCAGGATAAAGTTTTTCCCTTCCTCCCTGTCCTAGAGGGTCAAAATCTGAGCTCTTTTGTGTAACAATCCATTGGCTGGCTAGGTGCTTTCTACACAGAAACTTCTCAGTGTAGACAAGGCCCTAGTTAGAACCTTCACATGAAAGTCCATCAGATGTGGATGGTTATCTTCCACAGTCCATTGTGAGTTAAGTATTCCTGAAAGGGCCATTTAACTTCAATGGTCCCTTCAAGATGTGCAGGCTAAATACCTTCTGAGTGTTACCACAGGAGCAAACATTTGAAATACAGGTACAAAGTTAATATTCATAACTTCAATACAAACGTGATACATGCATACAAGCAGCATTGCCATATTCCGCACATCATCAAATTTGTGGTGATCGGGGGAGGTCCTGGACTATTGGAAAAAGGCAAATATAGTGACTATATTTAAAAAAGGGAAGAAAGACAATCCAGGGAACTACAGACCAGTTAGCCTCACTTCAGTCCCTGGCAAAATCATGGAGCAGGTCCTCAAGCAATCCATGTTGAAGCACTTGGAGGTGAAGAAGGTGATTAGGAACAGTCAACATGGATTCACCAAGGACAAGTCATGCCTGACCAACCTGATTGCCTTCTATGAGGAGATAACTGGCTCTGTGGCTATGAGGAAAGCAGTGGATGTGATATATCTTGACTTTAGCAAATCTTTTGATATGGTCTCCCACAGTATTCTTCCCAGCAAGTTTTTAAAAGTATGGATTGGATGAATGGACTATAAGATGCATAGAAAGCTGGCTAGATTGTTGGACTCAATGGGTAGTGATCAATGGCTTGATGTCTAGTTGGCAGCTGGTATCAAGCAGAGTGCCCCAGGGGTCTGTCCTGGGGCCAGTTTTGTTCAACATCTTTATCAGTGATCTGGATGATGGGATTAATTGCACCCTCAGCAAGTTTGCAGGTGACACTGATGTGGTAGATATGCTGGAGGGTAGGGACAGAGTCCAGAGTGACCTAAACAAATTGGAGAATTGGGCCAACAGAAATCTGCTGAGGTTAAACAAGGACGAGTGCAGAGTCCTGCACTTAGGGCGGAAGAATCCCATGCACTGCTACTCGCTTGAGACCTACTGGCTAAGCAGCAGTTGTGCAAAAAGGACCTGGGGGATTACAGAGGATGAGAAGCTGGATATGAGTCAGCAGTGTGCCCTTGTTGCCAAGAAGGCCAACGGCATATTGGGCTGTATTAGTAGGAGCATTGCCAGCAGATTGAAAGAAGTGATGATTCCCGTCTATTCGGCACTGGTGAGGCCACATCTGGAGTATTGCATCCAGTTTTGGTCCCTCGGCTACAGAAAGGATGTGGACAAATTGGAGAGAGTCCAGCAGAGGGCAATAAAAATGATTAGGGGGCTGGGGCACATGACTTACGAGAGGAGGCTGAGGGAACTGAGCTTATTTAGTCTGCAGAAGAGACGATTGAGAGGGGATTTGATAGCAGCCTTCAACAACCTGAAGGGGGTTCCAAAGAGCACATAGTTCGGCTGTTCTCAGTGGTGGCAGATGACAGAACAAGGAGTAATAGTGTGACAGTCAGCAGCGACCCCCGAAACAGGTAGTAGCCTTATAATAGCTGGCAACCATTAGGGGAAATTGGACACCTCACCAACACAGTAGCCTGAACTTTTGAACTGTCTTCCCTTATCGGTCTTCAGGCAGTTGAAGCTGGTCCTAAGCTGGTTTTTGCTGAGCAAATTGCAGAAGTGCAGCGTTTGCTAACCACTAATCAAATGCTAACACGACCGAAGCCTGTGTGAGTGTGTATAAAAAATTTCTTTATTTTTGTATGAAGTAGAGTTTTTGTACCAAGATACAAAACTCTCCTTTCTTCTGCAGAATAAAGCAACCTTTCCTGATCTCTGTCTGACTGTCATTGGCTCTCAGCTATGCGGCCATGACATTTCGGTAAGAGTTTCTGGTGACCCTAGATAGGACCCTCCTCACTCGAACATCGGACTCCGGACAGCTGCGGTGAACTAGGATCAGCACTATCGGGGTGCTTAGCCCCTCTTCCTCACTTCACCACAGCCCCTGGGGTTTGTGCTTTGATAAGATGAGCCCTAATAGGATAAGGAAACACTTCCTGGGTTCTGGTTATATTCTGGTTACCTGGTTACTGTATTTCTGTCTTATGGGTGTTAGGTGTGTGAGCGGAACCGAGCTTCTTGTTCGTAATTCCTCAGGGTGGAAGCCATAGCGTGCAAGGAAACCCTGAGGTCGTATTAAGATCCTTCTGTTCTGTCTCCTGTAGCAGTCAGTGTAAGCAGAGATTGCTGGCTTGGATTTTTTTTTTATTAGACCATTATTCCTTCCTTCTTTCTGTTTAATTCTCTATTTGAGTGCCAGAAAAGGGGATGGGTGGGTCTCAGCGGAAACCCTCTAATGAAAGCCATTTGACTGTTCTGTGTTGCAGGAGGCTACTGTGGAAATTTCTGGTGTCTCCGCCTTTTTGCTAGCTCCGGATTCCTCAGTTAACCTCTTGGGCAGAGATCTGTTGTGTAAATTGCATGTTCAGATCTTTTTTTCAGATGACAGGATGGTCCTTCAGTTACCTCAAAACCAACTTCCCCAGCTGTGTGCTGTTCTGACCCAGACTTCAAAGGACTCAGTCCTGCCTGCAGACCTGATCCTATCCGAGTGATTCAGACAGGAGGTAAAAGCCTCCCTTTGGGGCAGTTTAAAAACAGACTTGGGCACTCTCTGGACAGAACCAGTGCCTAAAACCTTGAAGTCTCCTTTCAATACCTCCATTCTGCCAGTCAGAAAACCTGACACGGATTCAGAGGGAAAACCGGTATACCGATTTGTCCAGGACTTGCGTGCAGTGAATAAAGTCGTTCAGGCTAGACACAACATGGTACCTAACCCTCACACTATCCTGACTGCCATTCCAGCAGGTACTGATTGCTATTCAGTAATAGACTTGTGTAATGCCTTTTCAGTATTCCCCTAGATCAAGACACCTGGGATATCTTTGCATTTACATGGACAGATCCAGAGACTGAGAGGGCAGAACAGCTGACCTGGACTCGGCTACCACAAGGATATGTTGAATTGCCAACCATTTTCTCCTCTATCCTGACACGAGATTTAGCTGATCTTAAGATACCTGGTGGGTCCACTTATCTCTTGTATGTGGATGACGTCCTGGTTTGTTCTCCTGATCAGGTAACATGCGAAACAGAAACTATTTACTTGCTAAATTGCTTGGCAAATAAGGGACATAAAGTGTCCCCTTCTAAGCTTCAGTTTGCCAAGGAACAGGTAACCTACCTCGGTCATGTACTGACCCCGGGACTTCGAGCTCTATCTAGTGCCCGTATCCAGTCAATCCTTAACATCCTACGGCCAGAGACTAAACGTGAAATGCGGGGATTTTTAGGCCTTGCAGGATTTTGCCGTTCTTGGATTCCAGGTTTTGGAGAAATAGCAAAGCCCCTTTATAAGCGGATAACCCATGATGCCGAGGAGCCCCTGCACTGGAATTCTGGGGCTGTCAAAGCCTTTCAGGAGATTAAAACAGCCTTGGCCTCAGTCCCAGCCTTGGGCTCCCCGATTATCGGAAGCCCTTCATTCTCTATGTGCATGAGCGACTAGGGGTGGCCTTGGGTGTCCTGACCCAGACTTCTGGGCCCAAGGAACGACCTGTGGCCTACTATTCCCAAAGACTGGATCTGATGGCACAAGGCTTTCCTGGTTGCCTTCAGGCAGTGGTTGCTGCTGGCCTTCTGGTAGCCCAAGCAGAGAAGGTTACTTTAGGCCATCCGATTGTCCTACAGACCCCACATGTGGTCCAACTATTGCTAGTCCAAAAGGGCATTCAGCATTTAACCTCTCAGAGACTAACCCATTTGGAAGTTTCTTTATTGTCCAGAACCAACTTAAAGATTGAGCAAGCCATACCTTGAACCCTGAGACCCTTTTACCTTTTCCGGCCAACGATCATAAGCCTTCACATGATTGTCTTCTAGTAGTGCATTATCAGAAAAAACCTCGACCAGATCTTTCAGATGTGCCCATTCCAAATGCCGACCTGGAACTGTATACAGATGGCTCGGCACGGGTCGTGGAGGGCCAACGAATATCTGGATTTGCATTATCTACCCAGTTTGAGGTATTACAGTCTGCACCTCTGGGACCCTCCACCTCAGCCCAGGCAGCAGAATTGGTAGCCGTCACCCAAGCATGTGAGCTGGCAGCAGGTCAGTCTGTAAACATCTATACTGATTCGAAATAGGCTTTTGGCGTTTGCCATGCCAGGGGCCAACTCTGGGCAGAGCGGGGTTTTATTACCTCTGGTGGCACTAAAGTAGCACATGGGCCCTTAATTCTGAAACTATTAAAGGCTGTGCACCTGCCATCCAAGATTACCATTATTGATGTTCATGCCCACCAGAAGGGAAATGATTCCACCATCCTTGGGAACCAATTGTCTGATGCAGCATCAAAAGCGGCCTCCCTACAAGCTTATATTACCATCCAAATGGTGCTCGCACCCTCTCCCCCATAAACACCGGTGCCATTTGTCCCTGAACCATCAGAGGTTAGTCGTTGGGAGGACTAGGGGCCACTAAGACACCAAGGGGGTAGTGGCAGCTACCTGATGGGAGAAGAGCCTTGCCCCGGGCTGCTCTGCGGCCTGCCCTATTTAAACTACACCAAGAAACACACGGCGGAGCAGAGGCCATGGCAACTATTGTGAACAGACTTTGGTATGCGCCTGGGGTATTTCAGGAAGCCAAAAGAGTCCTTTCCACCTGTGACATTTGTGCAAAATTCAATTCAAGGGAGGAACCAAAAGGCCCCTCTGGAGCAAGGTTATGGGCATATACGCTCTTTGAATGGCTCCAAATCAACTACTCAGATATGCCCAAGTGCCAAGGCTACAAGTATCTTCTTGCAATTGTATGCCAACTGACTGGCTGGACCGAAGCATTCCCGACTAGACGAGCAACTGCCTTGGAAGTGGGGAAAACCTTATTGAACCATGTTATTCCTAGGTTTGGTCCTCCTAGGTCTATTGACTCTGATCAGGGGACTCATTTCACTGCCCAGATTATTCAATACATTGCAAAGGCCCTAGGTATCACCTGGCTTCTACATACTCCTTGGAGACCATCATTTTCTGGGCAAGTGGAAAGAATGAACCAAACTTTAAAGCTTAAGTTCTCCAAAATATGTGTACAGACTGGGCTAAAATGACTTCAGGCTCTACCTTTGGCCCTCTTGGCAGTTCGAACTGCCCCTACGGGTAGGCTTGGTCTCTCACCTTTTGAACTTTTATTCAGCAGGCCATACACCAGATTTGCTGACCCAGGACCTGTGACTGATTTAGCCACTTGGGGGGACGAGGAGTTGACCAGATACGTTGTTTCCCTCCAAAATACTCTCATGTCTCTTCACAGGTATGCAGCCCAATTTCAGTCCTTATCTGCTGATGTATCTGCTCACCGGATCCAGCCAGGGGATTGAGTCTATGTATAAGAGTGGAAAATAGAGCCTCTCCAACCCCAGTGGGCTGGCCCTTTTCAAGTCCTTCTTACCTCCCACACTGCAATTCGAATAAGGGAATGGGATACCTGGATCCACCACACCCGAATCAAGCTAGCCCCTAGGCCGAGGCCAGAAGCAGATGACCTCAGACTTCGAGGGAGCACTGCCAGCTCTTCCCACCACGACCCAGAAGAGCCAGAAGCAGATGATACCTGGAAAACTGAACCTTTCGAGGGACTAAAGCTTTTGTTCCGACGAACAAAATCCTGAGATTTTGTGACTATGGATTCTCCGACGGTGCTGCGGTGGCTATTATTTCTGAGCCTACCCCTTGTACAAGCTAACCCGCACCCAGAGGCTAAACCTCTTCAGCGACTGGCCACGTTGGGACACTTGTCTGACTGTTGGTTGTGTCACCGAACTCGTTCTGAGGAAGGAATAGGACTGTGGGCTGTACCTTTAAACCTCTCTGAAACTCTCTCCCTACAAGTGGGGTGAAGCTGAGTGGTGGTGGAAAGGAGAATACCAGTCTGATAAGTATGGGAAAACGTCTGAGGTTTGGCATCATAGTTGGGAGGCCCAAGGGGTCCCTCTCTTCGATATCCTTGGTTTGGGTATAAGCTGGCCCTATGTTTTGAGGCTGTTGACGGAACCGGGAAGGAACTGGGTTACATCCCCTTAGAAGCCTGTGATCAAACCCTTAGGTTTAGTGTTAGAAATAAAATCTTTTACACCTTAAAAATTGATGTAGACACCCAGAGATCTCCCTGCCAGTTTCAAAAGGCCTATATTGCAAAATTGACAGGCAAACGTTTTCAAGGGGAGTAGTTTCCTTCATTCCTTCCCTTGGGTCCCATAAATGAGACCCATGCATATTATATGGACGTCTCCTCTAGCATTTTATCACCTCACTCATCCCTTGTAAAAATTTCTGAATGCCAGGGGGCGCTAGTAAGCTTAACATCACACTTGTTTGCTATTACATACTGTGGGAGTATCTTAAATAACACCCACGCCATGGACATTTAAATACATCCCATTGGCGGGGCCGGGGCCGGGTATTTGGCAACTCCAGACATCGAGATGTTAGGGTAGATTGGCGCCACCGAGTAGCAGAAAGCTCCCTCACCCTTTATTTACAGAGCCCCAGTCTGTATTTTATTTGTGGTCATAATGCTTATAAAGCTCTCCTGCCGGTTGGCATGGCCGATGTGGTGTGGCCAGAGTATTACCAGACGTTCAAGTAAACACCACATTGGACTCATGCCAAATCCTCAACCTGGGGACTTATTCTCACAAGCTCTTCACACCCGTGAAAGGGGCTCGGGTTAAACGTGCCAAAAAAACCCCTAGTAATCAGGCAAATGAGAATTTATTCCTTTATACGTGAACTTATTCCTGGACTAGGGGTAGCGGACCTGAAAAGAGCAGTGGTAAACATTTCTGCAGAACTTGAAAAAGCAGCTAATACCTCCTTAGATGCTTTCCAAAAGTTACAACACGAAATCGATGACATAACAGAAGTAACACTGCAAAGTAGGGTGTGCTAGATGCTATGAATGCTGAAGTAGGAGGGGTCTGTGCTCGCATTGGGGAAAGATGCTGTTTTTATATTAATTGCTCTGGTTTAATTGAGGAGGATTTGCAGGTCATCAAGGATGCAGCTGTTGTTTTCCACACTGCATCTCTTGATCATACCCTTAATTTTGAGGACCTCCTCTCAGACCTTGGGTCATGGTTTACTGGCCTTTTCCGTAAAATTGTCAAATGGATTGTTTTCTTCTTTTTCTTTCTATGTGTTATTTGGATAATATTGCAATGTGCAAAATGTTTATATAGTGCTGTTAGTAAGGGCTCTATTGTCCATAGGAGAACACAATATCTCTCCCTCCAGCTTGATTGCAAATTGCGTATCGGGTCTGACAATTTGGATTATCAGGCCGAAAGGGGGGACTGTGACAGTCAGCAGCGATCCCCGAACAGCTAGTACCTTATAATAGCTGGCAACCTTTAGGGGAAATTGGACACCTCACCGACACAGTAGCCTGAACTTTTGAACTGTCTTCCCTTATCGGTCTTGAGGCAGTTGAAGCTGGTCCTAAGCCGGTTTTTGCTGAGCAAATTGCAGAAGTGCAGGGTTTGCTAACCACCAATCAAATGCTAACAGGACTGAAGCCTGTGTGTGAGTGTGTATACAAAACTCTTGATTTTTGTATGAAGTAGAGTTTTTGTACCAAGATACAAAACTCTCCTTTCTTCTGCAGAATAAAGCAACCTTTCCTTATCCCTGTTTGGCTGTCCTTGGTTCTCAGCTAGGTGGACCCAACATTTCAGTAACAATGGTCTCAAGTTGCAATGGGGGAGGCCTGGGTTGGATATTGGGAAACATTGTTTCACTAGGAGGGTGATGAAGCATTGGAATGGGTTACCTAGGGAGGTGATGGAATCTCCACCCTTAGAGATTTTTAAGACCCAGCTTGACAAAGCCCTGACTGGGATGATTTAGTTGGTGTTGGTCCTGTTTTGAGCCGGGGGTTGGACTAGATGACCTCCTGAGGTCCCTTCCAACCCTGATATTCTATGATTCTATGATAATCTTTCCATAGACATCTTACATGCCACACTTTGAACAATATTTGTTGTGATTATATAACAGTGGTAGCAACAGTGATCTGCATAGTCATATTTTATCAGATAATATCACAGGCACCCGCACAGCCAGGATCCTGCATGGGGACACAGAGGCACTCGCACACCCAGGTTGCTCTACAAAGGCCCAGGCAATAAGGACTCTGTACGGACGGATATGGACACCCAGACACCTGGGCTTCTGAACAGAGCGAAGGGGGCACCGAATCATCCAGGATCTTATGTGGGAGGATAGCGAAGCCCACACATCTGAGATCCTCTACAGTGGCAGGAACATTAGCCCAGTTCCGGGCTGCCCCCATCTGGCCACATTATTTACAAGCAGAGGTTAAAACTGGAGCTAGTAGGAGGCAAAGTCAGCTGGGCATTGTGACTGGTGCCTGTGATCCCAGCTCCCAGGGAGGCTGAGGCCAGTGGATTGCTTGAGCTCAGGAGTTCTTGGCTGCAGTGGGCTGTGCTGATCGGGTGTCTGCATTAAGTTCAGCACCAGTATGGTGATCCCTGGGAGGCTTGGGGTCTCCAGGTTGCCTAAGGAGGGGTGAACCGGCCCAGGTCGAAAACGGAGCAGGTCAAAACTCCTGTGTCGATCAGTAGTGGGATCAGGCCTGTGAATAGCCCCTGCAGTGTAGCCTGGGCAAGACAGTGAAACACATTCTCTTTTTATGCACCCCCTATCCCCCACAGAGACTGTATGGGGGGATGGGAGCACCCACTGAAGGGATCCTGAACTGGTGGGAGGGAGGCACCATGTACCAGGGGTGCCGAAATCTGGAACAGGGACACCCACACCAGGTATCTTGCAGCAAGATTTACAAACTGCAAGTGATGGGGAATTTACCACCTCCCTTGCGGAGCTTGTTTCACTAGATAATTAGCCTCTCGGTTAAAAAATGGTCATTTCCAGTTGGGATTATGTGACATCGACTGCAAGCCAATGGGGTCTTCCTCAACCTTTGTCTGGTGAATTAAAGAACCCTTTAAAATCACATATTCCTCCCTCTGGAAATTTGTAAAACGTATTTAAAACAGTGATTAAATCGCCTCTTAACCTCCAGTCAATGAAATCACTGGAGCTTCTTCAGTCTCTCGCTGTAGACAGAACAGAACAATGCACATTTTCCTTGTTTTTAAAGGGAAAAATCCTGATCTTTCCAAGGGATCTTCTGCTTAAATGTTTAGTTTGGGGGAGGATTTGGCTGCACTCAGAAAACTGCCCACTGGGTTATAATCTGCGATTTGAAGGGTCGAATGCAAACAGCGTTTAGATTAAAGACCCTTAGTGCTGCCCCCGTCTGGCCGGAGAGGGGAGTTCACAAGCAGAGTTGAAAGCTGGAGCTGGAACTGACCTGGCTGGACACGCGGGGCACAAAGGCTCTCGCGTGTAAACCTTGCTGTGCAGTCGGAGGCTGAGGCGATCTGACGGAATTCAGGGCTGCATCCTGCCATGCTGAGCAGTGTCTGTGCTAAAGTTGGAGTCAATAAGGTGATTCTGAGATGTTTAGGGACGGGGTCCTCAGGTTCCCAAAGGAGGGGTGAAGAAGGTCACCCCTGGAGCAGGTTAAAGCTGCAGGTTGCCAGTGGGATTGCTACCCCTGTGAACAGCTGCTGTATCACCCCCTGGTTTTTGACGCTGTAGGCGGGGGTCCTTCCGCGCTCCCGGTCATTGGCAGGAATTCTGCGGCAGGGGGATCTTTCCACGCTTCCGGTCTTCGGGGCACTTTGGCAGCGGGTCCCAGAGCAAGTGAAGGACCCGCCGCAGAATTGCCGCTGAAGACCTGGAGCGCGGAAGGACCCCCCGCCGCCGAATTGCCACCAAGGGTGGCAAAATACCGCCTCCCCAAATCCTGGCTCCCCAGGTGACTACCTAGGTCACCTAAATGGAAGCGACGGCCCTGGGGATAACACTGAACAGCCCACTGATACACAGTTACCCTCCCACCCAGGGCAGGTGCTACCATTTAGGCAGACTAGGCGGTTGCCTAGGGCGCCAAGATTTGGGGGTGCCAAAAAGCGGTGCCCCAAAATTATTTTTTTAGCATTTCAGCTGCCGCTGAGGGAGAGGGAGTCTGAGCTGCCACCAGCAGCCCAGAGGTTCTCCTGGTTCAGCCCACCGCCAGCAGCCCGGGGGTTCCACTGCCCAGTCGCTGCTTCACTTCTCCCACCTCCCAGGCTTGTGGCACCAATCAGCTGTTTGGCACCACAAGCCTGGGAGGAGAATTAGAGCAGGACAGCGTGCTCGGGGAGGACGCAGAGCAGAGGTGAGCAGGGGTGGGGAGGTACCGCAGGGCTCCCTGGGCCAAGGGGTGGGGAGCTGCCACGGGGTGCAGGGAGCTGCCGTGGGGGTGGGGGGCACACCTCAGGGCGGGGGGGGGGCGGGGAGCTGCTGCAGGGCTGGGGTGGCGCAAGGTGGAAGTTTCACCTAGGGCGCTAAACTTCCTTGCACCGGCCCTGCTCCCACCAACAGCACCAGAAGAAGAACTCCACGTGGACTCCTCCTGAGGGTCAAAATGACAGTCTGGACCTATACATAGAATGCTTTCGCTGATGTGCACAGGTAGAAATTGTGGAAAAACAACATCGCTTGCCTCATAACCTAAGTCGTGCAGAACGCAATGCCATCCACAGCCTCAGAAACCACCCAGACATTATCATCAAAGAGGCTGATAAAAGAGGTGCTGTCATCATCATGAACAGGTCTGACTACCAAAAAGAAGCCGCCAGACAGCTCTCCAATACCAAATTCTACAGGCCACTTCCCTCAGATCACACTGAGGAATACACTAAGAAACTACAGCATCTACTCAGGACACTCCCTACACTAACACCAGAAGAAATCAACATACCCCTAGAGCCCCGACCAGGGTTATTCTATCTACTACCCAAGATCCACAAACCCGGAAATCCTGGACGCCCCATCATCTTGGGCATTGGCACTCTCACTGAAGGACTGTCTGGATATGTGGACTCTCTACTCAGACCTATGCCACCAGCACTCCCAGCTATCTCCATGACCACTGATTTCCTGAGGAAACTACAATGCATTGGTGACCTTCCAGAAAACACCATCCTAGCCACCATGGATGTAGAGGCTCTCTGCACAAACATGCCACACACTCATGGAATACTAGCTGTCAGGAACAGTATCCCTGATGATGCCACAGCACAACTGGTTGCTGAGCTCTGTGCCTTTATCCTCACACACAACTATTTCAAATTTGATGACAATATATATCTCCAGATCAGTGTCACCACTATGGGCACCCGCATGGCCCCATAATATGCCAACATTTTTATGGCTGACCTGGAACAACGCTTCCTCAGCTCTCTTCCACTCATGCCCCTTCTCTACCTACACTACGTTGATGACATCTTCATCATCTGGACCCATGGGAAGGAGACTCTGGAAAAATTCCACCACGATTTCAACAGCTTCCACCCCACTATCAACTTCAGCCTGGACCAATCTACACAGGAGGTCCACTTCCTAGACACCATGGTGCAAAAAAATGATGGTCACATTAATGCCACTCTATATCAAAAACCTACCGACCGCTATGCCTACCTTCATGCCTCCAGCTTCCATCCTGGGCACACCACATGATCCATTCCCTACAGCCAAGCACTGAGGTACAACTGTATCTGCTCTAACCCCTCAGACAGAGACCAATACCTACAAAATCTCCATCAAGCATTCTCAAAACTACAATACCCGCACGAGGTAATAAGGAAACAGATCAACAGAGCCAGACGTATACCCAGAAGCCTCCTACTGCAAGACAAACCCAAGAAAGAAACCAACAGGACTCCCCTGGCCATCGCATACAGTCCTCAGCTAAAACCCCTCCAATGCATCATCAGGGATCTACAACCCATCCTGGACAATGATCCCACACTTTCACAGGCCTTGGGTGGCAGGCCAGTCCTCACCCACAGACAACCTGCCACCCTGAAGCATATTTCTAACCAGTAACTGCACACCGCACTATAGTAACTCTAGCTCAGGAACCAATCCATGCAACAAACCTCGATGCCAACTCTGCCCACATATCTACACCAGCGACACCATCACAGGACCTAACCGGATCAGCCACACCATCACCGGTTCATTCACCTGCACGTCCACCAATGTAATATATGCCATCATATGCCAGCAATGCCCTTCTGCTATGTACATCGGCCAAACTGGACAGGCTCTACGGAAAAGGATAAATGGACACAAATCAGATATTAGGAAAGGCAATATACAAAAACCTGTTGGAGAACACTTCAACCTCCCTGGCCACACAATAGCAGATCTTAAGATGGCCATACTGCAGTAAAAAAAACTTCAGGACCAGACTTCAAAGAGAAACTGCTGAGCTTCAGTTCATCTGCAAATTTGACACCATCAGCTCAGGATTAAACAAAGACTGTGAATGGCTTGCCAACTACAAAACCAGTTTCTCCTCCCTAGGTTTTCATACCCCAACTGCTAGAACAGAGCCTCATCCTCCCTGGTTGAACTAACCTTGTTATCTCTAGCTTGCTTCTTGCTTGCATATACATATACCTGCCCCTGGAAATATCCACTACATGTATCCGACGAAGTGGGTATTCACCCCGGAAAGCTCATGCTCCAAAACGTCTGTTAGTCTATAAGGTGCCACAGGATTCTTTGCTGCTTTTACAGGACCAGACTAACATGGCTATTTGATGGGGTAGGGGCTGTCTGTGTGGGGAATGGGAGAGCAGGGGAGGACTTTAGGGGATGGACCACATCAGAGCTGTAACCTGAGCTAGGTAAGGGAGGGGAAAGGTCAACACCTTTGCCCGGGAAGGGGGAACAAAAAGGAAGGGAGTGGCAGGAGGGAAGCAGTTTGAGTTTGGGCTTGGGGCTGTGTGGGCGGAATTCAGGGTATCCTAGCTAGGGTCCAAGCACCCTGAAAGCCCAGAAGGACTCGGTGGAGGGCTCCTGACTGTGCCTGCAAGCTCTGCTGTAACCTGTGTTCCTGTTGTCCGATAAACCTTCTGTTTTACTGGCTGGCTAAGAGTCACTGTGGGTCCCAGGAAGAGGGGTGCAGGGCCGGACTCCCCACACTCCGTGACAGGCTACCCCTCTGATATTTGACTGGGAGTGGATGGGTCTTTAAACAAACTAAAAACTATTTCCTAATGTTAATTTCCCCCCTACTGTTACACCTTCTTGTAAACTGTTTCAAATGGGCCATCCTGTTTATCACTACAAAAGATTTTTTTTGCCTGCAGATAATAACCAACCTTATTCAATGAGTCTCATTAGAGTTGGTATGGCAACCCCCATTTTTCATGTTCTCTCTCTCTATATACCTCCTACTGTATTTTTCACTGCATGCATCTGATGAAGGGGGTTTTAGCCCACATAAGCTTATGCGCAAATAAATTTGTTAGTCTCTAAGGTGTCACAAGTACTCCTGTTCTTTTTGCTGATCTTCATGTAGAGACTGCAAGTGATGCAGAGAGATACCTACAGGAGGCTAAACTGGGAACCTGAGGCAGAGAACAAGGTACCCCCAAGCGAATGGCACGAACTCATTAGGTGAAATATGCCCAGATGATCACAGCAGGGGATCCACTCCTAGAGGTGGGTGTCCCTGTTCCTCCTACCTTTACAAATACCTGTTAAGTGGGTGCCCACAATTCCTCCTGCCCTTAAGAAGAATCCTCCATGTGGTTTTCCTCCCTTCACCTCCAAATAAGAACAGTGTGTGGAGGGAGTGCGGGGAAGGTTGTTTGGCAGATATGTAAAGGGAGGGCAGTGTCTCCCTTCTGTGGGGTGTTTGGATTCCTTCAAGGACGTGATCTCAGTGTGTGTGGTTGTCCCTGTCTCTTCAACCCTTAACAATCCCTGCTGTGTGGGTGCGCTGGGCCCCATTACAATCCCCTCTGCCTTACCTATGAGGGATCCGGTGGATGTGGGTGTTCTCCACACTACTGGGGGTGTCTGGTGCCCCTGTCCCTCCTGGTTCATAGTGGAGTGTGTGGGAGTCCCCCAGCCCGTTAAGGATCCGTGTTGTGTGGATGCCCCTGTTCTCATTAAGAATGGTGCAATGGAGCATACGGGTGTGTCCCCTACTCCATGAACTAGCTCCCGTGTGTAGTTCCCCTGCCCACCTCCAGGATCTTTCGGGTGTGGGTGTCGCGGTTCCTCTTTTCAGCATCCCCGTGGCAGGGATGCGTGCACCCCCCTCCAATTCAGAATCCCCAGCATGTGGGTGCTACCATCCAAGATTTCTGGTGGGTGTCTGTCCTCCATCCCAGGAACTAGCTCCAGTGAGTGGTTTCTCCTGCCCGCATCCGAGATCAGTGGGTGTCTCTGTTCCCCTTTTCAAGATCCGTGTGGAAGGGGGGCATCCCCCCCCAAGTCAGGATCCCCATCTTGTGGGTGCTCGCATCCCCCCTCCAGGCTCTGTGTATAAAAAGAGACCGTGTCTCACCCAGGCTACGCTGCAGGGGCTATTCACAGGCGCGATCCCACTACTGATCGGCACGGGAGTTTTGACCTGCTCCGTTTCCGACCTGGGCCGGTTCACCCCTCCTTAGGCAGCCTGGGGACCCCAAGCTCCCCCGGGATCACCATATTGATGCCGAACTTAGTGCGGACACCCGCTCGGCACAGCCCTCTGCAGCCTAGAACTCCCGAGCTCAAGCGATCCGCCGGTCTCAGCCTCCCCGGGAGCTGGGATCACAGGCACCAGCCACGGGGCCCGGCTGGTTTTACTATCTGGCAGCTCCAGCTTTAAACTCTGCTTGTGAGCTCTGTGCCTTGGGCAGACGGGGGCAGCACTAACGGTCTCATCTAAATTTGACCCTTCAGGTTGCAGATTATAACCCCGCGAGCAGATTATAGCCCAGGAAACCAAATCCTTCCCCAAACTAAACATTCGAGCAGCAACTCCCCTTGGAAAGATCCGGATTTTTGCCATTAAAATGGAGGAAAATGTGCATTGTTCTGTTCTATCTACAGTGAGAGACTGAAGAAGCTCCATTGACTGGAGGTTAAGAGGCGATTTAATCACTGTTTTAAATACACCGTTTTAAAAATTCCCAGAGGGGGAATATGTGATTTTAAAGGGTTCTTCAATTCACCAATCAAAGGTTGAACAAGACCCCATTGATTTGCGGCCAATGTCACAAAACACCGACTGGAAATGACCATTTTTAACAATGAGGCTAATCAGCTAGTGAAATAAACTCCTCAAGAGACTTGGTTAATTCCCCATCCCTGCCGTGTGTAAATCAAGGCCGCAGCTCTTGCTGCAAGACACCTGGTGTGTGAGTGTCCCTGTTCCCCCTTCAGAACCTCTGGTACATGGTGCTTCCCTCCTCCCAGTTCAAGATCACCGTGCCCTGGGTTCTCCCATCCAGGATCTCCAGTGGGTGTCTGCCTCCCACCCCATGAACTAGCTCCAGTGTGTGGTTTCCCCCGTCCCCATCGAAGATCCACGTTGCTTGGGTGCGTCCCCCCCGCCAAGTCAGAATCCCCAGCGTGTGGGTGCTCCCATCCCCACTCCAGGCTCTGCGGGGCGGTTGTATAAAAAGAGACCGGGTCTCACTGTCTTGCCCAGGCTACGCTGCAGGGGCTATTCACAGGCGCGATCCCACTACTGATCAGCACGGGAGTTTTGACCTGCTCCGTTCCCGACCTGGGCTGGTTCACCCCTCCTTAGGCAACCTGGGGACCCCAAGCTCCCCCGGGATCACCATATTGATGCCGAGCTTAGTGCGGACACCCGATCGGCACAGCCCGCTGCAGCCCAGAACTCCCGAGCTCAAGCGATCCGCCGGCCTCAGCCTCCCCGGGAGCTGGGATCACAGGCACCAGCCACGAGGCCCGGCTGGTTATAGGTTCTCCAGCTTCCAATTTCAGGCTCAGCCTGGGAGTTCTGCGCTCTGAGCGGGTGGAAGTGGAGCCTGGAACTGAGCTGATGCGCTGAGGGTTATTTGCAGTGCGCGCTTCACGCCGAGGTGAAAACACGGGGCACGGATCTTTGAGCACAACCCGCGTCCTGAGGAACGGCGGGTGCGGGGGCTGCATAAAGAGAGACCAGATCTCCCCGGCGGGGTCACACCGGCTCTCCGCAGAGCAGTCCCACTGTCAGTTGGTACCAGAGTTTTCACAGCTTCCCTGCCTGGCTCCCTAGGGAACCTGGCGACCCCAAACTTAAGGGAAAGCACCATAGCGAGGCCAACCTGAGCACAGACACCTGCTCAGCACCGCGGGGGACAGCCCTGAACGCCGGCATCAGGTACACTCAGTCTCCTGCTGCATAGCCAGGATTACACGCAAGAGCCTCCAGGCCAGTCCCAGCGCCGGCTCTAAACTCCGCTGCTCAGTTCTAAGCGTTGGCCACACGGGGGCAGCCTGTGCAGTGAAATGAGTCCATCATCACTGGTCTGCAACGTTTTTAAGATCACTTTTCCAATTTAAGTGCAATCCAGGATCTACCTGAAAGACAATGTAGAAAAAAAACAGTAATCACACAAACCAAACACCCTTCCCCGACTCCTGTCCCAGCCCCAGCCCCGCTCCCTCGATGAGGATCCTGAATTGTGGGGGAGGGATGCACCCATGCAACAGGGATCTTGAAAAGGGGAAAAACACACTCACATAGCTGGGATCCGTTACTAGGGGCTGAAGCTGGAAGCAGGAGAGGATGTAACCAACTGTGGCTGGTGCCTCTGATCCCAGCTCCCGGGGAGGCTGAGGCCGGCGGGTCGCTTGAGTTCAGGAGTTCTGGGCTGCAGAGGGCTGTGTCGGTCAGGTGTCCGCACTAAGTTCGGTATCAATATGGTGATCCCGGGGGAGCTTGGGGTCCCCAGGCTGCCTAAGGAGGGGTGAACCGGCCCAGGTCGGGAACGGAGCAGGTCAAAACTCCCGTGCCGATCAGTAGTGGGATAGCGCTTGTGAATAGCCCCTGCAGCGTAGCCTGGGCAAGAGAGTGAGACACAGTCTCTTTTTATGCACTCAGCCACCGCAGAGCCAGGAGGGGGGCGGAATGGGAGCACCCACACGATGGGGATCATGACTTGAGGGGGAACGCACGCACAGCTGCCACACGGAACTTGAAAAGAGGAACAGCGACACCCACACACCACAGAGCCTGGATGGGGACAGAAGAACCACACAAGGGAGCTAGTTCATGGGGTGGAGGACACACTTATATGCTCTATTGCACCATTCTTAATGAGAAGAACGGGGACATCCACACAACAGAGATCCTTAACGAGCTGGGGGACACCCACACACTCCACTAGTAACCAGGAGGGACAAGGGCACCAGACACCCCCAGTAGCGTGGAGAACACCCACATCCATGGGTAAGACAGAGGGGATTGTAA
Source organism: Gopherus flavomarginatus (assembly GCF_025201925.1). NCBI lineage: Eukaryota > Metazoa > Chordata > Testudines > Testudinidae > Gopherus > Gopherus flavomarginatus. The sequence continues at coordinate 155,475,126 of NC_066621.1, forward strand.
CGGGACCCAGCACACCCACGCAGCAGGGATTGTTAAGAGTTGAAGGGATAGGGACAGTTGGAAAAGGGGCGACTAAGAGGGGATATGATAGAGGTCTATACACTCATGACTGGTGTGGAGAAAGGAAATACCATGTGTTATTTACTCCTTTTCATAATACAAGAACTAGGGGCCACCATATGAAATTAATAGGCTGCAGGTTTAAAGCAAAGAAAAGGAAGTATTTCCTCAGACATTGCACAGTCAATCTGTGGAACTCCTTGGCAGAGGATGTTGTGAAGGCCAGGACCATAAAGGGTTCAAAAAAGAACTAGATAAATTCATGGATGATACATCCATCTATGGCTATTAGCCAGGATGGGTAGGGATGGTGTCCCTAGTCTCTGTTTTTGGGAAGCTGGGATTGGCGACAGGGGATGGATCATTTGATGATTCCCTGTTCTGTTCATTCCCTCTTGGGTACCTAGCACTGGCCACTCTCAGTAGATAGGATACTGGGCTTGATGGACCTTTGGTCTTATCCAGTATGATGGTTCTTATGTTCTTATGACACTCACACTTAAACTCTATGAAAACATTTTCCCGGGTTTCTCCTTGCGGCTGTCAGATACCACAGTGATGGGCCCGATATAAGAACCCCAAGACAGCACTCTAGCTATTACTTTACATTAATGGTGACGTCAGCGCTTTTCTAGCAAAGCTGCTGCTAAAGCGCTGGATTTGGGGAACTGTTCGGTTCTATTCAGAGATCTGCCTGCGGGGTGTTAACCTGCCACGAGGAGTGGGAAATGCAACCAGCAGCGGGAGGCGTTGGCTGAGCTCCGGGCTGCCCCCGTGTGGCCAACGCTTAGAACTGAGCAGCGGAGTATAGAGCCGGCGCTGGGAGAGACCTGGACACGCGGGGCACGAAGGCTCCTGCGTGTAACGCTTGTTGGATGAGCGTACCTGATGCCGGCGTTCGGGGCTGCACCCCGGGGTGCTGAGCAGGTGTCTGTGCTCAGGTTGGCCTCGCTGTGGTGGTTTCTGGGAAATGTGGGGTCACTAGTTTCCCTAGGGAGACGGGAGCCAGGCCAGGAAAGGAGGCCGGCAAAACCCTGGTACCAATTGGCAGTGGGACTGCCCCTGTGAAGAGCCGCTGTAGCCCCGCCAGGGAGGGCCGGTCTCTCTTTATGCAGCCCCCACCCCACCACCACCCATTCCTCAGGACGAGGTTTGTGCTCAAAGATCCGTGCCCCGTGTTTTCACCTCCATGTGAAGCGCGCAGTGCAAATAACCCGCAGCGCATCGACGCCTGTGACTAGCCGCTGCAGCGTAGCCTGGGCAAGACAGTGAGACATGGTCTCTTTTTATACACACACCCCTGCAGAGCCCGTATCGGGGTATCGGAGCACCCAGACGGTGGGGATCCCGACTTGGGGCGGATGAAAGCACCTATGTATCAGGGTTCATGAAAGGGGAACCGGGACACCCGCATACCGGATATCATGCAACAGAACAAACACTTCAATCTCCCTGGTCACTCAAGTACAGACCTAAAAGTCGCAATTATTCAACAACAATAAAAAAAACCCTTCAAAAACAGATTCCAATGAAACACCACAGAACTGGAATTAATTTGCAAGCTGGACACCATTAAATTAGGCTTGAATAAAGACTGGAAGTGGATGGGTCATTACACAAACTAAAAACTATTTCCCCATGTTAATTTCCCCCCTACTGTTACTCACACCTTCTTGTCAACTGTTTCAAACGGGCCATCCTGATTATCACTACAAAAGTTTTTTTTTCTCCTGCAGATAATAGCCAACCTTAATCACTGAGTCTCATTAGAGTTGGTATGGCAACCCCCATTTTTCATGTTCTCTGTATATATATATATATATATATATATATATATATATATATATATATATATATATATATATATATATATATATATACACAAACAGAGAACATGGGAAGTAGGAAGTGTATGTATATATATATATATATATATACACTTCCTACTGTATTTTCCACTGCATGCATCTGATGAAGTGGTAATTAGGCCAGGAAAGCTTATGCGAAAATAAATTTGTTAGTCTCTAAGGTGTTACAAGTACTCCTGTTCTTTTTGTTGATCTTCATGTAGAGACTGCAAGTGATGCGGAGAGAGATACCTACAAGAGGCTAAACTGGGGTACCAGAGGCAGAGAACAAGGTACCCCCAAGCGAATGGCACGAACTCATTAGGTGAAATATGCCCAAATGATCACAGCAGGGGATCCACTCCTAGAGGTGGGTGTCCCTGTTCCTCCTACCTTTAGAAATACCTGGTATGTGGGTGCGCACAATTCCTCCTGCCCTTAAGAATACCTGGTCTGAGGGTGGCCCCCTCCAAATAAGAATCCTCCATGTGGTTTCCCTCCCTTCACCTCCAAATAAGAACAGTGTGTGGAGAGGGAGGGAGGGAGGTTGTTTGGCAGATACGTAAAGGGGGGACTGTGTCTCCCTGTCTGGCCCAGGCTCTTTGGAGGAAGTGATCTCAGTGTGTCCGGCTGTCTCCATTCCTCCCACCCATAAGAATCCCTGGTGTGTGGGTGCACCCCAGCCCATTAAGGATCTCTGGTGGGTGGGTGTCTTTTTCCCCCTAGTCAGGACCTCTGGTGCCTGGCTGTATAAAAAGAGACTTTGACTCACCCAGGCTGGGCTGCCATCATGGAACAGACCAGGTCCTTCTGTGGAGGGTTTGGATTCCTTCAAGGACGTGATCTCAGTGTGTGTGGGTGTCCCTGTCCCTTCAACCCTTAACAATCCCTGCAGTGTGGGTGCGCTGGGCCCCATTACAATCCCCTCTGTCTTACTGTCATAAACAGATAGTTAAGGGTTAATAGAAAAGAAGTACTTCATGTCTCTTTTGACCCTAAAGGGTTAACAAGTTCAGTGAGCCTGGCTGTCACCTGACCAGAGGACCAATCAGGGGACAGGATACTTTCAAATCTTGAGGGAAGACAGTTTTTGTGTGTGCTGTTAGATTTTGGTGGTTGTTCTCTCTGGGTTCTGGGAGTGACCAGACTTGCAACCAGGTTTCTCTCCAGTCTCCCTGATACAGGTTCTTATAGATTCAAAATAGTAAGTACTAGGTGATAAGGAGAGTTAGGCTTATGTTTGTTTTCTTTATTTGCAAATGTGTATTTGGCTGGGAGGAGTTCAAATTTGTGTTTTAATGAAAGGATTTTAATTTGTACTTGTATACTTAGGCTGAGAGGGTATTCCCAGTGTCTATAGCTGAAAGACCCTGTACGTATTCCATCTTAAATTTACACAGATAATTTTTACTGTTTTTTTCTCTCTTTAATTAAAAGCTTTTCTTGTTTAAGAACCTGATTGTTTTTTTTTATTCTGGTGAGAGCCCAGGGGACTGGGTCTGGATCCACCAGGGAATTGGTGGGGAGAGGGGAGGGAAGGGGGAGAAAAAGGTTAATTTTCTCTCTCAGGGAGAGTCTGGGAGGGGGAGAGAGAAGGAGGGGGGAAGGTGAATTTTCCTCTCTGTTTTAAGATTCAAGGAGTTTGAATCACAGTGATCTTCCAGGGTAACCCAGGGAGGGGAAGCGTAGGAGAGGCAACGGTGAAGGAAAGAGTTTACTTTCCTTGTGTTAAGATCCAGAGGGACTGGGTCTTGGGGGTCCCTGGGCAAGGTTTTGGGGAGACCAAAGTGTTACAGGCACTGGAATTCCTGGTTGGTGGCAGCGCTACAAGTACTAAGCTGGTAATTGAGCTTAGAGGAATTCATGCTGGTACCCCATCTTTTGGACGCTAAGGTTCAGAGTGGGGAATTGTACCATGACACTTACCCATGAGGGATCCTGTGGATGTGGGTGTTCTCCACGCTACTGAGGGTGACAGGTGCCCTGTCCCTCCTGGTTAATAGTGGAGTGTGTGGGTGTCCCCCAACCCGTTAAGGATCCCTGTTGTGTGGTTGCCCCCGTTCTTCTCATTAAGAATGGAGCAATGGAGCATATGGGTGTGTCCCCCACCCCATGAACTAGCTCCCGTGTGTGGTTCCTCTGCCCCCTCCAGGCTCTGTGGTGTGTGGGTGTCGCTGTTCCACTTTTCAAGATCCGTGTGGCAGGGGGGCGTCCCTCCCCCTAAGTCAGAATCCCTATCATGTGGGTGCTCCCATCCCCCCCTCCAGAGTCAAGGCTCTGCGGTGGGTGTAAAAAAGAGACCGTGTCCCCCTGTCTTGCCCAGGCTACGCTGCAGGGGCTGTTCACAGGCGCGATCCCACTACTGATCGGCACGGGAGTTTTGACCTGCTCCGTTTCCGACCTGGGCCGGTGCACCCCTCCTTAGGCAACCTGGGGACCCCAAGCTCCCCCGGGATCACCATATTGATACCGAACTTAGTGCGGACACCCGATCGGCACAGCCCGCTGCAGCCCCGAACTCCCGAGCTCAAGCGATCCGCCGGCCTCAGCCTCCCCGGGAGCTGGGATCACAGGCACCAGCCACGGGGCCCGGCTGGTTTTGCTGCCTGGCAGCTCGAGCTTTAACTCTGCTTGTGAGCTCTGTGCCTTGGGCAGACGGGGACAGCCTGGGACTGTGTAATGCTCCTGCTTCCCCCGCCCCCGTCTCATGTCGGGATGCAGGCGCCGCTGTCCTCCCAGTTAAGATCTCGGATGTTTCGGTGCCCCCATCCCCCGTCCAGGAGCCCAGGTGTCCGGGTACCTCTGCCCCCCATACAGAATCCTGCATGTGTGGGTGTCCGTCCCTCTGCAGAGGATCCCGGAGCGTGGATGCCCTTGTCCCCCACTACAAGATCCTGGGTGTGCGGGTGCCATTCTCCCCCCATAGAAGATCTCTGGTGGGTGGGTGCCCCTGTTCGCCCTTACAGCATCCCTGGTGCACGAGGGCCTCCCTCCTCCCCAACTCTGGGTCCCCAGGTGCGGGGAGGGGGGCGGGTATTAACTGGCTCTCACTGTCCTGCGTAGGCGGTGCTACAGCAGCTGTTCACAGGGGCAGCAATCCCACTAGCAACCTGCAGCTTTAACCTGCTCCAGGGGTGACCTACTTCACCCCTCCTTTGGGAACCTGCGGACCCCGAACTTCCCAGAATCACCTTATTTTCTCCAACCTTAGCACAGACACTGCTCAGCATGGCAGGGTGCAGCCCTGAATTCCGTCAGACCGCCTCAGCCTCCGACTGCACAGCAAGGATTATACGCGAGAGCCTTTGTGCCCCGCGTGTCCAGCCAGGTCCGCCCCAGCTCCAGCTTTCAACTCTGCTTGTGAGCGCCCCTCTCCGGCCAGACGGGGGCAGCACTAACGGTCTCTACTAAATGCTGTTTGCAGTCGACCCGTCAGATCGCAGATTATAACCCAGTGGGCAGTTCTCTAAGTGCAGCCAAATCCTCCCCCAAACTAAACATTTAAGCAGAAGATCCCTTGGAAAGATCCGGATTTTTGCCATTTAAACCGAGGGAAATATGCATTGTTCTGTTCTGTCTACAGCGGGAGACTGAAGACGCTCAGTTGATTTAATTGACTGGAGGTTAAGAGGCGATTTAATCACTGTTTTAAATGCGTTTTACAAGGCAAGACAGTGAGACACGGTCTCTTTTTGTACAGACACCTGAATTGTGGGGGAAGGATGCACCCATGCAACAGGGATCTTGAAAAGGGGAAACACAGACACCCACATAGCTGGGATCTTGTACTGGGGGCTGAAGTGGGAGACTGTAGAAGCAGCCGGGCCCCGTGGCTGGTGCCTGTGATCCCAGCTCCCGGGGAGGCTGAGGCCGGCGGATCGCTTGAGCTCGGGAGTTCTGGGCTGCAGGGGGTTGTGCCGATCGGGTGTCCGCACTAAGTTCGGCATCAATATGGTGATCCCGGGAGAGCTTGGGGTCCCCAGATTGCCTAAGGAGGGGTGAACCGGCCCAGGTCGGAAACGGAGCAGGTTAAAACTCCCGTGCCGATCAGTAGTGGGATCGCGCCTGTGAATAGCCCCTGCAGCGTAGCCTGGGCAAGACAGTGAGACACGGTCTCTTTTTGTACAGACACCCCGCAGAGCCTGGAGGGGGGGATGGGAGCACTCACAAGGTGGGGAATTAAAGAACTCTTTAATATCACATATTCCCCCTTCTGGGAATTTTTACAACAGTGTATTTAAAACAGTGATCAAATCGCTTCTTAACCTCCAGTCAATGAAATCAACTGAGCTTCTTCAGTCTCTCACTGTAGACAGAACAGAACAATGCACATTTCCCTCGGTTTTAATGGCAAAAATCGTGATCTTTCCAAGGGGAGTTGCTGCTTGAATGTTTAGTTTGAGGGAGGATTTGGCTGCACTCAGAGATCTGCCCCTGGGTTATAGTCTGCGATCTGAAGGCTCCAATGCAAACAGCGTTTAGATGAGACCGTTAGTGCTGCCCCCGTCTGGCCGAAGGATAGAACTGACAAGCAGAGGTTAAAACTGAAGCGGGACGAACCTGAACAAACTGGGCATAAAGGCTCTTCTGTGTAATCCGATTTCTTGCTCTGTATCAGGAGGCGGACGGTAGCTGATTGTCGGAATTCAGGGCTGCACCCTGCCATGCTGAGCAGTGTCTGTGCTAAGGTTGGAGTCAATAAGGTGATTCTGGGAAGTTCGGGGTCCCCAGGTTCCCAAAGGAGGGGTGAAGTAGGACACCCCTGGAGCAGGTTAAAGCTGCAGGTTGCCAGTGGGATTCCTGCCCCTGTGAACAGCTGCTGTAGCACCGCCTGGGCAGGATAGGGAGAGCCAGTGATACCCCGCCCCCCCGAATCGGGGGATGGGAGCACTCACAGCCTGGCGAGCCTGTGTTGGGGCGGAGGGAGGCCTTCGTGCACCAGCGATGCTGTAAGGGCGAACAGGGGCACCCACCCACCCACTAAAAGCTTCTGTGAGGGGAGAGTTGCACCCACACACCCACGATCTTGGGGTGGGGGAAACAAGGGCATTCACACTCCGGGATCCTAACAGGTATCCTTAACGGGCAGGGGGACACTCACACACTCCACTATTAACCAGGAGGGACAGGGGCACCAGACACCCCCAGTAGCGTGGAGAACACCCACATCCACCGGATCCCTCATGGGTAAGGCAGAGGCACCCAAACACCGGGGATTGTAATGGAGCCCAGCGCACCCACGCACCAAAGATTGTTAAGGGTTGAAGAGACAGGGACACCCACACACTGAGATCACGTCCTTCAAGGAACGCAAACCCTTCACAGAAGGACCTGGTCTGTTCAGTGATGGCAGCCCAGCCTGGGTGAGTCAAAGTCTCTTTTTATACAGCCACGCACAAGAGATCCTGACTAGGGGGAGAGAGACACCCACTCACCAGGGATCTTTAATGGTCTAGGATGCACCCACACACCAGGGATTCTTATGGGTGGGAGGAATGGAGACAGCCAGACACACTGAGATCACTTCCTCCAAAGAGCCTGGGCCGGACAGGTAGACACAGTCCCCCTTTTACATATCTGCCAAACAACCTTCCCACCACTCCCACCACACACTGTTCTTATTTGGAGGTGAAGGGAGGGAAACCACATGGAGGATTCCTATCTGGGGAACTGGGGCTACCCACTTACCACAAGAGATTCTTAAGGGCAGAAGGAACAGCGACTCCCACCTCTGTAGCATGGGGGTGGGTCGCCTGCTGGGATCATCTGGGCATATTTCACCTAATGAGTTCCCTGCCATTGCCTTGTTCGCTTGCTCTGGTATCCAGTTTAGCCTCCTTCCTGAGGGCTGAAAGGCTTTGATCTAAGGTCTTTGGGATCAATATGTGCCTTGGTGTAATTCATTGTCCTGTGTTGTACGGGGGTCAGACTAGCTGAGCTAATGGCCCCTTCTGCCCTTAAATTCCATTAAATCATTTCCCTGGTTTCTCCTTGCGGCTTTCAGATACCACAGTGATGGGCCCGATATAAGAACCCCAAGACAGCACTCTAGCTATTACTTTACATTAATGGTGACGTCAGCGCTTTTCTAGCAAAGCTGCTGCTAAAGCGCTGGATTTGGGGAACTGTTCGGTTCTGTTCAGAGATCTGCCTGCGGGGTGTTAACCTGCCACGAGGAGTGGGAAATGCAACCAGCAGCGGGAGGCGTTGGCTGAGCTCCAGGCTGCCCCCGTGTGGCCAACGCTTAGAACTGAGCAGCGGAGTTTGAAGCCGGCGCTGGGACTGGCCTGGAGGCTCTTGCGTGTAATCCTGGCTATGCAGCAGGAGACTGAGTGTACCTGATGCCGGCGTTCAGGGCTGCCCCCCGGGGTGCTGAGCAGGTGTCTGTGCTCAGGTTGGCCTCGCAATGGTGCTTTCCGTTAAGTTTGGGGTCGCCAGGTTCCCTAGGGAGCCAGGCAGTGAAGCTGTGAAAACTCTGGTACCAACTGACAGTGGGACTGCCCTGCGGAGAGCCGGTGTGACCCCGCCGGGGAGATCTGGTCTCTCTTTATGCAGCCCCCGCACCCCCCGTTCCTCAGGACGCGGGTTGTGCTCAAAGATCCGTGCCCCGTGTTTTCACCTCGGCGTGAAGCGCGCACTGCAAATAACTCTCAGCGCATCTGCTCAGTTCCAGGCTCCACTTCCACCCGCTCAGAGCGCAAAGGTTATAGGCTGAGCCTGAAAGTGGAAGCGGGAGACACTGTAACCAGCCGGGCCCCGTGGCTGGTGCCTGTGATTCCCAGCTCCCAGGGAGGCTGAGGCCAGCGGATCGCTTGAGTTCAGGAGTTCTGGGGTGCAGCGGGCTGTGTCGATCGGGTGTCCGCGCTAAGTTCGGCATCAATATGGTGATCCCTGGGGAGCTTGGGGTCCCCAGGTTGCCTAAGGAGGGGTGACCCGGCCCAGGTCGGAAACGGAGCAGGTCAAAACTCCCGTGCCGATCAGTAGTGGGATCGCGCCTGTGAACAGCCCCTGCAGCGTAGCCTGGGCAAGAGAGTGAGACACGGTCTCTTTTTATACACCCGCCCCGCAGAGTCTGGAGTGGGGATGGGAGCACTCACACGCTGGGGATTCTGACTTGAGGGAGGGACGCACCCAAGCAACGCGGATCTTGAAAAGGGGAACAGAGACACACGTCCACACTACAGGGTAAAATCGATTTTATTAAAATCGATTTTATAAAGCAGGCTTTATAAAATCGATTTTGCGCGTCCACACTAGGGCTACTTACATCGATGTTGAGCGTCCATGTTCCCTGGCGTCCATCTTTTCCCTGAGCGTTGCACTCTGGGTACCTATCCCACAGTTCCTGCACGGGTCCCTGCCCTTTGGAATTATGGGTTACTAGCCCAGTGCATGATGGGATCAAAGTCCCCGTCCTGGGTGGTTCTGGGTACAGCCCCCCCCCCCTTCCTGTAAACGGCACACAGTCAGTTCGCGCTGTTTTTACTGGCTGCAGTGAGGGAAACGCCATTTTGCAGCAAGCATGGATCCAGGTCTGCTCTTGTCCTTGATCGCGAATGCTGTAAATAATTCACGCATTCTCGTTCTATCACTGCTGACCCATGATGCAGAAATGCAAGAGAGAATGCTTGAATGCGGGGACGACAGCGATGACGAACTGGAGAACGAGTTTTCTGACTCCCCGGGCCCCTGCACGTTGGAGCTCCTGACGGTTATGGGTGAGGTTCTACCCGTTCCGCGCCGCTTTTGGGCACGGGAAACAAGCACTGACTGGTGGGACCGCATAGTCCTGCAGGTGTGGGACGATTCGCAGTGGCTGCGGAACTTTCGCATGCGTAAGAGCACTTTCTTTGAACTTTGTGACTCGCTTTCTCCTGTCCTGAAGCGGCATAATACCAGGATGAGACCAGCCCTCACAGTGGAAAAGCGAGTGGCAATAGCCATATGGAAGCTTGCAACGCCAGACAGCTACCGGTCAGTCGGGAATCAATTTGGAGTGGGCAAATCTACTGTGGGGGCTGCTGTGCTGGAAGTATCCAAAGCAATCATTAAGCTGCTGCTTCGAAAGGTTGTGACTCTGGGAAACGTGCAGGCCATTGTGGATGGCTTTGCTGCAATGGGATTCCCTAACTGTGGGGGGGCCATAGATGGAACCCACATACCTATTTTGGCACCGGAACACCAGGGTGCCCAGTACATTAACCGCAAGGGGTACTTTTCGATGGTTCTGCAAGCCCTGGTGGATCACAAGGGACGTTTCACCAACATCCACGTGGGATGGCCAGGAAGGGTTCACGACGCACGTGTCTTCAGGAGCACTACACTGTTTAAACGGCTGCAGCAAGGGACCTACTTCCCTGATCAGAGAATAACAGTTGGAGATGTCCAAATGCCTATAGTTATCCTTGGGGACCCAGCCTACCCCTTGATGCCCTGGCTAATGAAGCCATACACAGGCAGCCTTGACAGTGCTCAGGAGTTGTTTAATTACAGGCTGAGCAAGTGCAGAATGGTGGTAGAATGTGCATTTGGCAGGCTTAAGGCGAGATGGCAAACGCTTCTTACTCGCTCAGATCTTAGCCAAACCAATATCCCCTTTGTCATTGCTGCTTGCTGTGTGCTCCACAATCTCTGTGAGAGCAAGGGGGAGGCCTTTATAGCGGGGTGGGAGACTGAGGTAAACCACCTGGCCGCTGATTATGCGCAGCCGGACACCAGGGCAATTAGAAGATCTCACCAGGATGCTGTGCGCATCAGAGAAGCACTGAAAAGTAGCTTCCTCATGGGCCAGGGTACAGTTTGAATGCTGATTTTCCTTTCAATTGATTGCTGCCCTCCCCGTCTATGCAGTGTTGCTGCTGCAAGATACTTTGCCTGCAGCATTCCTCAATTGCTTGCTTAGGTTACTTGCGAGAGCTGTCCATTGGAAAACATATAATTCTGTATTTCCCAATTATTACCTACCTCCACCATTAGCTGCTTCCGTCTGCTGCTAGGCACAGTACCTGCAACCTTCCTTAACTGCTTTTTTATTGAAAATAAAGTTACTACTATTTGTTACAAGAATTGTGTTCTTTATTTAAAATCAGACCCTTTCATCAATCAAGCATCATGCTTGTTGTTACAATACTGTGCATGAAATTTCATAACTCAGCGTTCTATGGGGGACGGAGCGAGGGAGGTTTGGAGGAAGGGGGAGGGAGGTTTGAAAGAAGAAAGTGCATCAGAGAAGACAGAAAAAGAATTCTCATGGACCAGGTTACGGTATGGCTGCTTTCTTTGTTTTCCCTTTATTACCCATATCCCCAATTGTCAAATCCTGATGCTGATAACTAGCTTCCGTGCAGCTTTCCAAAGCTGCTTGCTTTAGTTCATTACCAAACTACAGTCACACTGCCTTAATAGCATGACCTGAGAGTAAGAATAGGCAAAGGTGCCATGGGAGAAGTTTGGATCATTAGAGGAGGGAAAAAACAGGACACAAAGGGCTTTTCAATCTAATGAAAGCCTTCTGGTTGGAGTGTCCGCAGCAGTGGAGGGGGCTGGTGCAGAGAGCCTTCCCCCACGCGTTCTTACACGCCTGGTTCTGGAAGGTGTGGGACAGGGTGAGTACTGAGGGAGGTTATACACGGGCTGTAGGGGCATTCTGAAACCACGGAGCTCTTGCAGCATATCGCGGAGGATGTCAGTCTGATCACGAAGAAGATCCAGAGTTGCTGCTCGCCAGCGCTGATCTTCCTGCCACCTGACATCATTTTTGGCGTCCCTCCTGTCTTCGCGTTGGTCCCTCCTGTCTTCGCGTTGACTGGCAGCCTCCCTGTACTTTGCGACCAGTTGCTTCCAGTCTCCCTGCAGAGCTCTATCTGTACGGGTTACTGCCATAATTTCGCTGAACATGTCCTCACGTGTCCTCCTTTTCCTCAGTCTTCTTATGATACCCCCCCCACGTAGATGAGAAGCGAGAGGGAGGCTGGAGAAATGTGCAGCTGTGTGGGGGGGGGTGGGGTTTGGAAAGAGTGATAAAAGAATCATAAGAGACACATTTCACACAACAATGCATACAGTCTTTCTCCTCACTGACCTGTGCCTGTTACCGAACCTTGAACATTTTACTTTACCACAAGGTCACCTTAGGATTCCTTTAATACTTATTGCTTGTGGCTGAGGACAGAGAGTTCTGCTCAGACGCAGGTCAGGGGAGCACACAGACCGTGCCCGGAGAAAATGGTAAGTTAATAATGGCTAGTAATCCCTGTAGTAGATTGTACTGGTAATCAAGCTACTCTCCTTCCCTGCTTTGCTCTCGCGTTCCCTGAACAAGCAGGTCTCCTTGCCTGCGGTTTGCTCGGTGGTTCGGGGAACGGGAGAGCAAACCGCGGCGAAGCTACTCTCCTTCCCCGGTTTGCTCTCGCGTTCCCTGAACAAGCAGGTCTCCTTGCCTGCGGTTTGCTCGGTGGTTCGGGGAACGCGAGAGCAAACCGCGGCGAAGCTGGTCTCCTTCCCTGCTTTGCTCTCGCGTTCCCTGAACAAGCAGGTCTCCTTGCCTGCGGTTTGCTCGGTGGTTCGGGGAACGCGAGAGCAAACCGCGGCGAAGCTGGTCTCCTTCCCTGCTTTGCTCTCGCGTTCCCTGAACAAGCAGGTCTCCTTGCCTGCGGTTTGCTCGGTGGTTCGGGGAACACGAGAGCAAACCGCGGCGAAGCTGGTCTCCTTCCCTGCTTTGCTCTCGCGTTCCCTGAACAAGCAGGTCTCCTTGCCTGCGGTTTGCTCGGTGGTTCGGGGAACGCGAGAGCAAACCGCGGCGAAGCTGGTCTCCTTCCCTGCTTTGCTCTCGCGTTCCCTGAACAAGCAGGTCTCCTTGCCTGCGGTGTGCTGGGTGGTTCGGGGAACGGGAGAGCAAACCGCGGCGAAGCTACTCTCCTTCCCCGGTTTGCTCTCGCATTCCCCCAACAAGCAGGATGAATCCGCCCTGTTACAATGGAGACTTTTCTAAAAACCACCTCATGGGTCACTGTTTTAGGAAAGGTTTTTAATCTACTTGGTCAGTGACTCTAAGTACAGGTAGTGATTTGAAGCACCCAGTAAAAAAGGCTTACATTAAACCGAAGCTTTTAGTAAAAAAAATTACTCTCACCAGAGGACGGTCCCTCAGCTTCATTTTCTGGAGTACTGCCTTGAGATGGCTGGCAGGGAACCTCAGTAAGGGTGAGGAAAAGATCCTGGCTGTTTGGGGGGATAAAATGCTCTGTGCTCTCTGCTGGAGCCTCCTCCTCTTGGTCCTCATCATACTGATCATCGCCATCAAATAAATCTTCCGTAGTTGCAGGAATCACGACACCCACCTCTGAATCAACAGACAAGGGGGGGGTTCGTCGTTGCGCTGTTCCCCAATATTGCGTTAAGCTCGTCGTAGAACCGGCATGTTTTGGGGGCAGAGCCTGACCTGCCCTTTGCTGCTTTGGTCTTCTGATACGCCTGTCTGAGCTCTTTCACTTTCACTCGGCACTGTAACGAGTCCCTGGTATGTCCCCTCTCCCGCATGGCATTAGAAATTTTTTCAAAGGTTTTCTCATTTCGTCTGCTCGAGCGCAGTTCTGAAAGCACTGACTCTTCTCCCCATACAGCTATCAGATCGAGTAACTCCTGTGTGCTCCATGCTGGAGCTCTTTTCCTATTTTCAGGAGACTGCATTCTTCTCTCTGCTGCTGAGAGCTCCACGCTGTGCAAGCAGGAAATGGAATTTCAAACTTCCCGGGGCTTTTCCTGTTTACCTGGCCAGCAGAAGAGTACCTTTACCTGTGTAGAGCGGCCACTAGAGCACTGTGGGATACGTCCCGGAGGCCATTAACTTCGATGGCCGTCCACACTATCATAAAATCGATTTTAAAAAATCGATTTTGGGGTTACTACCAAACACTGGAAATAGTACATGGGGTGGGGGACAGACACCCACCAGAGATCCTGGATGGGAGCAACCACATGCTGGGGATCTTGAACTGGGAGGAGGGAAGCACCATGTACCAGAGGTTCTGAAGGGGGAACAGGGACACTCACACACCAGGTGTCTTGCAGCAAGAGCTGCGGCCTTAATTTACACACGGCAGGGATGGGGATTTAACCAAATCCCTTGCGGAGGTTGTTCCACTAGATGATTAGCCTCATTGTTAAAAGTGGTCATTCCCAGTTGGCAATTTGTGACATTGACTGCAAACCAATGGAGTCTTGTTCAGCCTTTGTCTGGTGAATTAACGAACCCTTTAAAATCACATATTTCCCCCCTGGGAATTTTTAAAACGGTGTATTTAAAACAATGATTAAATCGCCTCAGCCTCCAGTCACTGAAATCAGTTGAGCTTCCTCAGTTTCTCGCCGTAGACAGAACAGAACAATGCACATTTTCCTTGTTTATAAAGGCAAAAACCCTAATCTTTCCAAAGGAGCTTCTGCTTCAACTGTCAGTTTGGGAAAGGATTTGGCTTCCTGGGTTATAATCTGCAACCTGAAGGGTCAAATTTAGATGAGACCGTTAGTGCTGCCCCCGTCTGGCCGGAGAGGGGAGTTCACAAGCAGAGTTGAAAGCTGGAGCTGGGACTGACCTGGCTGGACACGCGGGGCACAAAGGCTCTCGCGTGTAATCCTTGCTGTGCAGTCGGAGGCTGAGGCGATCTGACGGAATTCAGGGCTGCACCCTGCCATGCTGAGCAGTGTCTGTGCTAAGGTTGGAGTCAATAAGGTGATTCTGGGATGTTCGGGGTCCTCAGGTTCCCAAAGGAGGGTGAAGTAGGTCACCCCTGGAGCAGGTTAAAGCTGCAGGTTGCCAGTGGGATTGCTACCCCTGTGAACAGCTGCTGTAGCACCGCCTGGTCAGGACAGTGAGAGCCAGTTATCCCGCCCCCGCCTGTATCGGGGGATGGGAGCACTCACACCCTGGGGACCCTGAGTTGGGGTGGAGGGAGGCCCCCGTGCACCAGGGATGCTGTAAGAGCGAACAGGGGCACCCAACCACCCGAGACCTTCTATGGGGAGGAGAGTGGCACCTACACAGCCAGGATCTTGTAGGAGGGACAAGGGCATCCACACTCCGGGATCCTCTGCAGAGGGAAGGACACCCACAGATCCAGGATTCTGTATGGAGGGCAGAGGTAGCCGGACACCTGGGCTCCTGGGCGGTGGATGGGGGCACCGAAACGTCCGGGATCTTATCTGGGAGGACAACGGCGCCTGCAGCCCGACATGAGACGGGGGGGGCGGGGGAAGCAGGAGCATTACCCAGTTCCAGGCTGTCCCCGTCTGGCCAAGGCACAGAGCTCACAAGCAGAGTTTAAAGCTCGAGCTCCCAGGTAGCAAAACCAGCCGGGCCCCGTGGCTGGTGCCTGTGATCCCAGCTCCCGGGGAGGCTGAGGCCGGCGGATCGCTTGAGTTCGGGAGTTCTAGGCTGCAGGGGGCTGTGCCGAGCGGGTGTCCGCACTAAGTTCGGCATCAATATGGTGATCCCGGGGGAGCTTGGGGTCCCCAGGTTGCCTAAGGAGGGGTGAACCGGCCCAGGTCGGAAACGGAGCAGGTCAAAACTCCCGTGCCGATCAGTAGTGGGATCGCGCCTGTGAACAGCCCCTGCAGCGTAGCCTGGGCAAGAAAGTGAGACACGGTCTCTTTTTGTGCACAGAGCCTGGAGGGGGGAGACAGGGGACGCCCCCCACATACACACCCGCCGCAGAGCCTGGAGGGCTCGTAGGGCTTCCTACACCCCAGGATCTTTAAAGCAGGAAACTCCAAACTGGGGACACTTTGTGTGGAGCGCCAGGGGCACCGCCCCTCCCCCGGATCCTGACCGGGACGTGGAGATCCCCACACCCACCAGGGATGGGGGCGGCGCTTTCACCGGCCGGCCGGGAAGAGACTCAGCGCCTCCTGCCGGCTGAAAATGCAGTTTGGAGCCATTGCGATGGCCCCGACAGGCCCGGGGCGGAGGGGAGCGTGGCGCGGTCCCTCCCCCCCCGACCCGCTGGACTCTCAGCACAGGACAGTGCCCGCCTTAAACGCGCCGCATAAGTTTGTCTGCCGGGGCTTGCCATAGGGACGCGCACTGCGCATGTGCCTCCGTTGGTGTCGGAGCGTGTGAGGAGTCGGCGGGTGGGGGTCGCTGTGTGTGAGGGGCGCGGCGCCGCCATGAAGTCCCGCTTCAACACCATCGACATCCGCGCGGTGCTGGCCGAGCTCCGGGACAGGTAGTGTCAGCGCCCGGCCAGGCCTGGGTCCGGGGGTGTCCAGTGACCCGCCGCCCCCACACGGGATGTTCCCGCGCGCTGGACCCCCCTCCGCGGGAACTGCCCGCCCCGGGATCCTCCTCCCCCCGTGCCCCCCCGGCTCTGCCGCCCTCCTGAGACCACTGCACCGCCGCCCTGTGTGAGAAACTGGGGATCCCCCACCCCCCCGCTGCCCCCCGACCGGTACTGCCCCCCACTGCACATGAGACCCCCCAGGGGAACCCCTGTCCCACCGCCCTGTGTGAGAAACTGGGGACCCCCCACTCTACTGCGCCCCCACCGGTCCTGCCCCCCACTGCACATGAGACCCCCCAGGGGAACCCCTGTCCCACCGCCCTGTGTGAGAAACTGGGGATCCCCCACCCCCCCGCTGCCCCCCGACCGGTACTGCCCCCACCGCACGTGAGACCCCCCAGGGGAACCCCCGCCCCACCGCCCTGTGTGAGAAACTGGGGACCCCCCACCCTGCTGCGCCCCCACCACCCCGACCGGTATTGCCCCCCCACCGCACGTGAGACCCCCCAGGGGAACCCCCGCCCCACCGCCCTGTGTGAGAAACTGGGGACCCCCACTCTACTGCGCCCCCACCACCCCGACCGGTCCTGCCCCCACCGTACAAGACCCCCCAGGGGAACCCCCGCCCCACCGCCCTGTGTGAGAAACTGAGGATCCCCCTCTGCTGCCCCCCGACCGGTACTGCCCCCACCGCACGTGAGACCCCCCAGGGAAACCCCTGCCCCACCGCCCTGTGTGAGAAACTGGGGACCCCCCACCCTCCTGCCCCCCAACCACCCCGACCGGTCCTGCCCCCCACCGCACATGAGACCCCCCAGGGGAACCCCCGCCCCACCGCCCTGTGTGAGAAACTAGGGATCCCCCACCCCACTGCGCCCCAACCACCCCGACCGGTCCTGCCCCCCACTGCACATGAGACCCCCCAGGGGAACCCCCGCCCCACTGCCCTGTGTGAGAAACTGGGGATCCTCCACCCCCCGCTGCCCCCCGACCGGTACTGCCCCCACCGCACATGAGACCCCCCAGGGGAACCCCCGCCCCACCGCCCTGTGTGAGAAACTAGGGATCCCCCACCCCACTGCACCCCAACCACCCTGACCGGTACTGTCCCCCACCGCACATGGGAATCCCCCAGGGGAACCCCTGCCCCACCGCCCTGTGTGAGAAACTGGGGACCCCCCACCCTGCTGCGCCCCCACCACCCTGACCTGGTCCTGCCTCCTACCGCACATGAGAACCCCCAGGGGAACCCCTACCCCACTGCCCTGTGTGAGAAACTAGGGATCCCCCACCCTGCTGCCCCCCCCACCGGTACTGCCCCCCCACCGCACATGAGAACCTCTGCCCCACCACCCTGTGTGAGAAACTAGGGATCCCCCACGCTGCTGCCCCCCCACCCCACTGCCCTGTGTGAGAGACTGGGGAACCCCAACCCCATCTGTCTGGGTGAGAGACCAGGGAAATGCCCCCATGGGAACACCCGTGCCTACTACCCCATGTGAGAAACTGGGAACTGCCCCCGTGGGAGCCCTCTTGTCCAGTTCCCCCCAGGAACCTCTCACCTCACCGCCTGGTGTGAGAGACCTGGGAACCTCTACCTGCAGCCCTCCCACAAGAACCCTATTGCCTCATGTTAGGGACCTGGAAACCCCACTACCCCATTGGTCCTTATGGGAACTCTGATGCTCCATAACATCCCATTGCCTTGTGTGAGAGGGCAGGAGAGCCCTAACCATCCTACTCCACTGTCCCCAGGAAAGCCGTAACATCTCCAACCCCATTGCCTTGCATGGGAGCCCTGATTCCTCTGCGCACACACCCATTGTCCTGTGTAAGAGACTAGGCGTGTCTTGACTTCCGTGTGCACACAATCCATTTCACCCCATTGGAGCCCAGACAAACTGCCCCTCCACCCCCATTCTACTGTCCCTGGAAGTCTTGAGACCCCATCCCACTACCCCCTGGAACTCTCATAGTCCTTCCACCCCCATCCTACTCCACTTCCGCCAGGGGGACACAGATACCCCTCAGGATGTGATTTACGTGGGATTTTATCATCCATGTTATTCTGGCTTGAATAACTGTGAATGAAATAGCAATGGGATCAAATCTCAGTTGTGCTTTCTGTGGTGATGCTGAAAATGCTTTAGTCCCATCCAGGCTAGTTCCTCAAGCATTCTCACCACCTGTTCAACCAGATGTATTGCTGACAGTCACCAGCCAGGGGGCTAGTTTGCTAATGTAAGTGGGGCTTCAATGGTAAATTGGTGATGCAGAGATATGCATATGTGTTAGTGTTTCATAACGCAAATTGTCGTATTAGAGTCTTGTTCAAGTGGCTATTCTGTTTCCATTTTGCATTTATTTAATTAATAGTGCTCCTCATATCTTCTGATTGTATCATAATTTTCCCTGGAGCGTGTCCATTTTACTTCTTGTGCCCTATCACCTCTTCAAATGCTATTTGTATAATATATTGTAACCTAGGAAACTTATTGTTGTACATATAGATTCAGTTGTCACTGAATCTTTCTGGCAGGCTTGTATGAATTCTATACTGGATTCACAAAATGTGTTTTATTTTTTGTTTAACAGCTTATTGGGAATGAGAGTAAACAATGTCTATGATGTGGATAATAAGACATATCTTATTCGCCTTCAAAAGTAAGAACTTCTTAACATTTGTGAACTGTTTTATTCCTCCTTAAATTTGAGCCTATTTGTTTTGTATGAACAGTTGCTTATCAAGCCTTTATAACCAGTTTGCTAAAAAAATAGTTTTGTGTTGTTCCCTGGAAGAAGAGAGATATTTTTATCATGGGAGTTCTTAGGAAATATCACAGGAAGATAATTGTTTTTGCCCTTTTTACAAACAAGATACAGAAAATAAGTGGAAGAGCCGGTGTGTTTTGGGCCTACATTTTTTTTCTCGTAAATACCAAGAACAGTGCATATGCTGTGGTAATGATAAGCAGCTATGATCACAGGAGTTGCTGTTCTGAAGCAATTTGTCTGTGTAATCAGATGCTTTTTACATAGAGCCAGAAGAGTCCCTTTTGGTCACCTAGTTTCTGTGTTGGACTGTTAGCTTTCTCTTTTCCCATTTGTAATACACCTGACCAACTGGACCAGGGATCTCAAACTCAAATCACTATGAGGGCCACGTGAGGACTAGTATGTTGGCCTGAGGGCCACACCACTGACACCTTTTCATATAAAGATACAAAAGCCCCCGCTTCTGCCCTGGCCTCGCCCCCACTCCACCCCTTCCATGAGGCCCTGCCTCTTCCCACCCCTTCCTTGCCCCCATTCCAACCCCTGTCCCAAAGTCCCCACCCCAACTCTGCTGCCTCCCTGCCCCTAGTCCAAGCCCTTCCCCAAATCCCCGCCCCTGCCCCACCTCTTCTCCATCTCCTGCCCTGAACGCGCAGCTCCTTGCTCCTCCCCCCTCCCTCCTGGAAAGCGCTGGGTGCTGCCAAACAGCTGTTTGGCAGCAGGAAACGCCTGGAGGTAGGCAGAGGAGTGGGGATGCAGTGTGCTGGGGAGGAGGGGGAGCTTGGCAGCCACAGGAAATATCTCTATGGAGACGGGGAGCTTGGCGGGCCGCATGTTTGAGACCCCTGAACTGGACAGTGCTCCGGGTGGGAGACTTTTCAAAATAACTTCCTGCAAAAGGTATGGTAATCCCAGATATTTTTGGAGTAATCAAGTAACCTCAGTATATCTAGCCCTTAGTTTAGTTTATCTAGTTTTTAACTTTTTTTTTTTTTTGCTACCAAGCTGGCCTCATTATATCTCAGCGTTCTAATATTTTTGACTATAACTTCGTCTGAAAGATTTCTTTGACTTGTAGTTGAAGTTGAAGGGCTGTCTGTGGTACTTGGGTGTATTGCTCCAATGTAATGAAATGTCATTGATATAATGACAAATTGGTGACTTTTAAATTGTCAAACTAGTCTTTATTTTGTCAACAGGCCAGACTGTAAAGCTACACTTCTAATTGAATCTGGTATACGGATTCATACAACAGAGTTTGAATGGCCAAAGAATATGATGCCATCTGGGTTTGCAATGAAGGTAAATTAATCTTTCTCTTTCTGAAATTTCCTTCAGAAGAGAGAGTAGTTCTGCAGTTTCACGTCTGAGATGTAAATTAACTATTGAAGTATTGCCAACTAGCTGAGTGGGTCTTGGTCAAGCAGATCATGATGATGTGAGGACTGGTTGAAAGGAATGGCAACTGCAGAATGGTGGGGGACACAGAACTGGTGCTTGGAACCTGAAAACAGTCAAAGTGTAGTTTTTAAGACTTTGATACTCAAACTCGTAAATGTTCACTGGACTAGCCATGCCTGTTGGAATTTTACTTTGGCTAAGTGAACACATTATTATTATTATTATATAGGCCAGATTCTGAAGTCTCTGTGTAGGTAAAACACAGAGTGAATGGGAGTCTTGCATGAGTAAGGACTTCAGGATTAGACTCTCTGACGTGTCAGGTCTTGAAGTGAAGTATTAGGCTCCAGCTCGGCAAATGGATCTGTTGTGGATGCAATCTGATTGAAGAATCAGATTACAGATCTGGTTAGGTCCCCACTCCTGCAAGAGTCCGAACAGACAGGAGTACAAGAGAGCCCATGAGGAGCTTCATTAAATGCCTTTCTGCAAATGCCCCACTGCAGTCAGTGGGAGTCTTGTGGTGGATGCAGGAGTAACTCTGAGTGGAGGTCATTGTAGGATCGGGTCCTTAGGTTGCACTAGCTCTTTCCTTCCTTGGCATGGCAGAGATGCGCAAGTTTCAAATAGTACAGCTGTTTTTATTACTGTAAATGCTGAATGCTTAACAAAAATGTTTAATTTTTTGCAATTTGGAGCTACTATTTTTCTTTAATGAGCAAGAATAGATCAGAGCTTAATGGTTGTCAAAGTCTGAGCAGCTCATGTATATAATATTCAGGTTTGTAAGTTTATACCAGTTCTTGTATTTGTCTATAATAAGTGGAATAAAGATAAGCAAGATAAACAAGAAATGTTCAGATTGTCACGGGAGGGGAGGGAGCACACAGGTTTTTAAATATTTCAGTTTAAAATACTATGAGTAGGACCTTTCTGTTTACACCTTATATACATATGCATATTTTAATATTTCTTTCTTCCCCATCATCAGTGTCGTAAGCATTTAAGGAGTAGAAGACTTGTCAGTGTAAGGCAGCTGGGAATAGACAGAATTGTAGACTTTCAATTTGGAAGCGATGAAGCAGCCTATCATCTCATTGTTGAGCTTTACGACAGAGTAAGTCATAAAACTGTTTAGTCTATAAATTAGTATTTAATATGGACTCTAATAATGGTCAGTTTTGATGCTATTGCAGGGAAACATTGTTCTGACAGACTATGAATACTTAATTTTAAACATCCTGAGGTTTCGCACAGATGAGGCAGATGATGTCAAATTTGCAGTTCGGGAACGTTACCCAGTTGATAACGCTAAAGCACCTGCACCATTACCTACCTTGGAAAGGTAACTTTATTCTGTGCAACATGCATATTATAAATAAAATAAAGACCAGTTTTACATCTAAACATTTGGAGTCTGAATAGTCTGTTTTAGGCTTTGAACTTTGCGTAGGTGATGTAGCTCTCACGGAATTGAAATTGTTTGCTTTCTTCTTTAATTCAGAAAACATGGAAAATCAATTCAACATCGTGCATGTATTCTTTTGAATATCAGCTATTCTGCTTATTATGTTTCTTAGGTTGACTGAAACAATATCAAATGCATCTAACGGGGAACTGCTAAAGAGGGTCCTTAACCCACATCTTCGTAAGTAATGACATTATTACAAAATGAAATGTGCAGACTGTTTGCATTCATATTAGATGTAATCTGAAAATTAAAATAAAAAACACACAACTGTGTCTCAGAAGGTTCAAGACAATCTCCTATATATAAAATGCAAAATTATTTGTTAAAAGACTAGAATTTTAATAAAAAGATATAGGGACTTGGCTGCAATCCTTTAATGTGCTTTACATGGATGTAGGGATTTGTCCATGAAGCACTTATAGTATCGAGACCTTTGTTGAATTTTCTCAGTGGTGGCCAGAATCTCATATTCAGTTTTGGAAATTAATCATTCTTAATACAGATTTCAACCTGAATGTTTAAACTGCTTTCTGTAGCTGGTTCTCTCTACTTTTTATAGCTTATGGAGCCACACTCATTGAGCACTGCCTTATAGAAGCTGGATTGTCTGGTAATGCCAAAGTAGATCAACAGATGGAAAGCAAAGGTATGTAGGAGTATAATATTTGTGCACTTCAAAGTTTGCTTGACTATATTTGGAGGGGCAGAGAAGACACTTACGCACCCTTCACTGAGGAAGTAAAAGAACAGTGGCTTTGTTTCATGAAAAAGGGGCTCAGCCAGGATTGGCTGAAAATGCTATGATAAACGTCTTTAGATGGAAGGTTAATTTGTTACTTAAGTTTGGTCTCTAAAAGCGTGTCATGATTTATTTATATGTAACCATTGGTTTCCAATATTCATACTCATTACTCCTTGAATCTCTGTTCATCCCTTATTGTTGTTTTCATTATGAATATATCTAAGTGCTGTGGTGTTAAGCAAAGTGGTGGTCCTTAGTTGAATCTTAAAAGCTGGTATGTAGTGTTCCTTTGGGAAGTGTAGGCCTGGTAATTCTGTGAGCATTCAGTGGATAAGGGGCTGGATGCTGCAGGGAAAAGTCCGAGGATTTGGAGACTGGTGTCTGCTTATTGCTACCTGTCCAGAGAAAGCGATGCCTGGAAGACAGGGCTTGTGTTGCCAGAGGCTGGTGGTTTCAGGCAGCTGACACACAACAGGCACAGACAAGACTGCATCACGCTAAGAGCAGACAGTGGGGAGGCACTTCACAGCCCAGGGTACCCTTGGGAAGCATCACAATGGATATGCAGTGTAAGTTTTTACAGGCTGGAGATTACTTTAACTCTATTCTCTTAAAGCCCTAGCATTGCTTACATGCCAGTATTTTTCCATCCCTTTTAGCCTCAATTCCAAATAGTTACAGTAGCACTTCATCATATGGCATAAAGTTAATTATGATATTTATTTGTGTCAGCACTCTTATATTTTATATATGTAGCTGCAACATGTATTTTTTTAAAGAAATATCTCAAAGTTCAAAAAGGACACAAAATGAGGCTTTCTTCAAAATGGACACTTGTTTCTAATGCAAGGAGTTGATGGTTAAAGATGCTTATTAAAATACAGACTTTTTTGAAATCTACAAGGTTTTAGAGTATTTCAGAGAGTAGGATTATTGAAAATCTCATAATCCAGACTTCCCACAAGAACGGTACCTTGGACAAAATTCCTCCATACCCATGACTAGAAGTGCAGTTAGTGGCATAGGTTAGTTTTTGGTCTGTCAAGCTTTACCCTTTATTGGTGAAGTAGTGCACTATGTGTTTATGTAAAATATCCCAAAATTCTTGTCTCTTCAAAATCTATTTTTTTCCCTTTTAGAAAATATTGAAAGAGTACTTGCTGCTTTACAGAAGGCAGAAGAATATATGAAGATAACTAACAACTTTAGTGGGAAGGTAAATCTTAACTGATACCTGTATGGTTCAAAGTTAAACGGTCTAATAAAAAATGAACATGCATTATTGTTCTTCTGTCATGTCAGACATTTGCTATTGGTTTAGCATTCCTATCACATCTCGTCATGTTGTTGTCTTTCTATTTTTGCTGCTATGATGCACTCCAGATACTAATAAGGAATATATATATGACCCTTGTCTTGGACATGCAGCCAGTAAATGAGCAGAGATCTGTCTGACTTGTGTGTCACCGTTGTATTTAAACACTGATAGTAATTTTAACATATGAAGTGTTCAGGGATATTAGTCTGTAGTGCAGTGAGGAACTAACCTTTAATTTTGCAGTTGTGTGTCTTCAAGATATTCATGCCTGGTGAGCAACATGACTAATATAGCCTTCTACATTGATCTTAATGCAACTCAGGAATAAGGCCTGAGTAGAAAGACTGCCAATTATGAGTAGGTAATAGAGATCATTCCTTAACCCTGGGAATGTAGTCCTAATTTTCAAACATGTATTTATTTATTGCAATAATAACTATTGAATATTCTCTGTGGGCCTGTGTCAGTGTTTCTGATCATTTTCACTTCTAGTGGAAAAATTGTGCTACTGCCCATCCACTCCTCTCTCTTCCATGTTCTAAGTCTGCTGCCTTATAACAAGTTCTTCTCTAACTTCAGGGAGGAAAGGATTGCTCAGTTTATGGTATAATTAATTCGTTCTGATTCTGACTTGCCCATTATTGCATCCCAAACAAACAAGGGTTGTTTAAAATGTAAGGTACAAAGTTTGTGTGATGCATTGTAGATTTGAGTTGTTATAGAAGTTCAGCTTTCATGTGGAATATTTTGGAATAAAGGTGAGTGGCCAAAATTTTACTGCAAAGTCAGTTAGCACCATAAAGTCTCTACGAAAAAGTTCTTACCAATGGATTTAGTGTCAGATGTTTGCAAGGTGTTAAACTGTTCCTCCCTGGGCAAGAAAGGGAAAATAACTTTTAAGATTCCTGGAAAGAAATGAGTATGAATGTGGTGTCTTATGGTTTGTTTTTTATTTAAAGGGTTATATCATCCAGAAACGTGAGAAAAAGCCAAGCCTGGAGCCAGATAAACCTGCAGAAGAAATCCTCACGTAAATATTTGAAGTATTAACTCCCTTTCTTACAAGAAAACTAATTTATATTAAGCACTTAAGTGATACTATCAAATGTATATTTTACAGATATGAGGAATTTCATCCTTTCTTGTTTTCTCAACATTTAAAGTGTCCGAACATGGAATTCGAATCATTTGATAAGGTACAGTGGTTTTGCTTATACTGTACTAAGTAGTTTAAATGACTGATACTTAAAAACAGGAAAGAAAATATGGTGCTGAAACTATTACCTTTTAATGTTTTATGACTAGTTAGTTGGTGTGTAAAATCAGTAAGTATACAAAGATACAGGTTCAGTAAAATACCTCTTGGTGACTACAGTTGACCCATTTATGTTCCCAGTTTGTCTGTCATGTCCAGTAACTGTGGTGTTGTAACTGTGTTGGTCCCGGGACATTAGAGAGACTAGGTGGATGAGGAAATATCTTTAATTGGACCAAATTTATGTGTCTCACCTATAGAAGTTGGTCCAATAAAAGATATTTCCTCACCCATCTTCTCTCTTAAATGTCCAGTAGCTGAAGTATAGCATGTGGCATTGGTGAAAGACGTGTTTGTGTTCAGAAACTAGCTACTCTCTGTCTTGTTTAAACATATTTTGCTGGTGGTTATATAGGTGTTTATAGACAGTTGGTTTATAGCTGAGGGTAATAGCAAAAATGTAAACATGGTGAATGTTTGACATGGATTTTCACTAAAAGTGAAATCTTTGCCATTTCTGGTGCTTGGTTAGCATAACCTATAGATAATTATTTTATACTAAATCTGATGGCTAGATTCCCCACTTGGCACTCTCCTGCCATGCCTCCCCATCATATTTGTACCACCTACATCCCAGCGTTGGTGATTTCTGTAGCATAAATTAGCTCAGAAACTTTATCGTAAGCAGTTTCTGCCTATTGAAACCAACCACAAAGAACTGTATTGAACTTCATGTGCTTAAATTGGCAATTCTGTTCTTATTAACCAGTTGATTATTATGATGGCTCATTGCAGAGATGGCTGTACGTAGAGTATTTTCACAGTAGATACACACTTACATTAAGGAAGATGTTCCTTCCTTTACTACATCATTTGCTAATATAGAATCTGGCTCCAGTTCAGTCCCATGGTTAAAGCTAGGCCTGTGCTTAAGTACCTTACTGAACTGGCCCTTGACTAGGTAGAGCTGGGGAAGTTGTTGAAACCTATTTTAGGATCAGACTCCTGTTTGCAATCTCTGCAGTCTCCTCTTAGGAACAGGACCTCCCCCTGTCTGCTTACTCTTTCCTGGTCTAGGTTATTGCATCTTTTGAGATTCTTTAAACTGACTTTTTCTCTTGAAGGCAGTGGATGAATTTTACTCCAAGCTAGAAGGTCAGAAGATCGATTTAAAAGCTTTACAACAGGTACAGTCTCATTCATGAGCAGAACAGCTGATCTAACTCCTTTAGCGTTTCAGGGTGCTAAACACTTGCCTGATTTAGGGGCTCTTTATAGTTTGGTGTGTGGGTGCGGTCTTGTTCAATTAAAGATAACGGGTTGACTTGTAAGGGCAGTTCTTGTTGGGAAATTACAGTCATTATGACTGCTACTATCATTAGTGTTATGATGCTTCCATGGATTCCTCTTAAACTGTGCACACAGCTTTGAATAGCTAATCAACAAGGGAGTGCCTGTGCAAAAATCACTGAAGTGGCTTTCGCTACAGTGGATCAGCAGAATGACAGTGCTCATCAGAATCCCGTTTCCACATCTTTCTTCTCTGTACTGTAATAGGACACAGTTGGGTGTTGAATATCCACCACTGTAAAATTTGTAATATGCAGACTTGATAGGTGCTATGCCCAGCTCATGAGACAGCTCATGGTGTCTGATACCATTTGATGGTCCAGAGACATCGACACAGAGCACATCATGGGACACCGTCAGTACTAGGATGAGTAAACAAGACTGCTGGTCAGGGAAATACTCACTTCCTCCCCTGACGAACCAAGGGATGCACCCCACACATGTACCTATTCGCTACACCAGTACTGACTTGGACTCTAAATACATTCTATGGCTGGCATACCCGAGATCACTTATTCATTGAAGCTTTAAAAACTCCCACCTTCCAATCTGGATCTATGCTGGTTATGTACTATGCATGTATCTTGTGAACCTTGTAACCGATACTTGTAATCTCTCTTAACTCAAGCCTGACCCCAGAGGTAAAGTACCTTCCTTCTTAACTTGTGTATATTTGATTTTAAACATCTTACCTTGAATAATATTTTTCCTTTCTTCTCTTTGGCTGTTGAAAGGAAAAACAAGCACTGAAGAAGCTGGAAAATGTTCGTAAAGATCATGAGCATAGACTTGAAACTCTTCATCAAGCTCAGGTAGAACTATGTGTTTTCATAAGACAAGTTTTAAAGAAAAAATATTTTTAATATTCCGTGCAGGGTCACCTTCACCGTAAGTTGTGTTCCTTAGTGGTCAGTTGAGATAACAAATTGGAGTATTTATTCACTAACAAGTTCCCTCTAACTTCTCTCCCTTTTTGGTGAAGTGTGATACACTGCTTCTTGTCAATGCTTTGCAAGCCCTTGCAAGAGGTCGCCTTTTGAACAATGTGGTGTTTAATTTTAGTGCAGCTATATTAATTGTATGTATTTGTTTCTTTAATCATCATTTTTATAAAATTGAATTGGTTTTTAGTCTGAATTGTAAGAAAGCTTTTTCTTTCCTGAAGGAAGTTGATAAGGTAAAAGGAGAACTCGTAGAAATGAACCTGGACGTAGTTGACCGAGCTATCCAGGTGGTTCGCAGTGCATTGGCCAACCAGATAGACTGGACTGAAATTGGAGCAATTGTAAAAGAAGCTCAGGCTCAGGGAGACCCTGTTGCGAGTGCCATCAAAGAATTAAAGCTTCAGACAAATCATATCACAATGCTACTAAAGTAAGTATGTTGTAGATCAACAAGACATTAAGAGGGACTAATCCCACAACTAGCAAGTTAACTAGGAAAAGTGCATCTTCATTTGAGTTTACATCATTTTCTCAGTTAATAGATGTCAGATGTATTCATGGTGCTGGGTTATAGTAGCATTAAAGCGTGAGTGTGAGGGCTTTGTGAACAGACAGAGAGGCACTGATTCAATATGCACCTTTTCTTTCTTGGTTTTCCTTTAGTTCAGTAACTGAAATAAACTCTTCAGCTATATAAAAGCAAGAGCTAACTGATCACATTTAAAAAGTGGTGGGAAATGTCTAAGAGGAAAGGGCAGTAGTGAGGAAAAGCACTTTTACCTGCACGTCCTAGGCAGTTCCAGGAAACATGCCTCTCGTTTGGTTTGATGCAATAGGCAACACCAAGCATATTATACAAAACAAATACATTTAAAAAGTCAGTAACTTAGAGAATCTTGACATTCCTTGATGCCAGAAAAAGGGAATCTCGCTGGAAGTTTAGCATGCTGCAGGCTGGCTGGACACGATGGCCCAGTAATCAAGTTAGAGTTCAAAATTCAAACTGGTATGAGCTTTGATTTAGATCATTCTGCTCCCTCCAGGAAAATCATCACAAGAAGCTTGATATTGGATCAGTGCCTTGCCCTTGAGGACACTTAAAAATAAAAAAACTAAATGAGATATAAAACATAAGGGTCCTGCAGGTAGTGGCATCAAACTAGAAATATATTTAACTGTGTAAATTTACTGGAAATCCCATGATCCTAAAACCAAATATAAGAGATCTTCGTTTGAGCTGATATATAGAGACCCCTATTAGGAAGCCTAATAGAGAGTAAAAAACTGATAGTGGAAAATATCTTAAGTCAGAATGGAAAAGAAGGATATGAGAACTGTATTGATAAGCAAAAAGTGAATACAGGTCTGTCTCATCTTACGCTGGGGTTACGTTCCGCAGTCAGCGCGTAAAGTGAAAATCACGTATAGTCAAAATTACATTGAGTGTAACGGCGGGTGGAATCGCCCGCACTACAGAAACAGTATTTAAATTATTTTTCTCTTTTTTTTGTTCTTGTTTTTGCCGACCGCGTAAGGCTGAAATTGCACATGTTAAATGTGCCTAAGATGTGACAGACCTGTAAGTGGGTTTCCAGATATATATTCCAGCTTCTGAGCAGAATGTGGGACTGAAATAATCTTGCGTCTGCTCACTGTCACAATTTGCTTCCTGTGTTATTTTGAGGAAATTCTATGGTCTGTGTTATGCAGGAGATCAGACTAGATCAGTGGTCCCCAAACTGTAGGGTGTGCATAGGAATGTCCGTGGGGGAGAGGGACACAGTGGGGCCTGGGCCAGCCCCTGTAGGGCTGTGGGGAGGGAGCACCACCCAGCCCCACTTTGCCTCCAGTTCAGCTCCAGCCGCACTCCTGCTCCCGGACATGGTTCAGACCCCTTTCCACCTCTGGTCCCTACTCTTGGCTCCCAGCCACAGCTCCACTCCTGGGCCCTGGGCCCCAGCTTGGCCACGATTTCACTCCTGGCCCAGGAGTTCAGGGGGCATGCACACATTCCGTTACTGGTTGAGGAGGGTGCAAGAGGAAAAGTTTGGGTACCATTGGACTAGATGATCACAATGGTCACTTCTGGCCTTGCAATCTGTCAGTCTCTCCGCTATTTCAATTTATTTCGCAATATGAATTAAGGTCACAGCTAATCATATACATCATCTAAAGACAGTTGAATCTCCAGAAGGTAATGGAAAGAATAGTATACTTTGCTGTGTGATGCAGAAAAACATTATTATGCTGTATGCTCCTCTACCTCCTTAAGACTACACATGGCAAACATTGCAAGAGAAGGCAGAGTTCACTGTGTTGATGAGTAACAAAGGCAACTCAAAGTAATACTTGCTCAGAATAGCTTCATGATAATGGATCAGATATTTCACAAAATCTCAGACCATTACCTATCTTGCATTTGCTTTGATTAAACGTAATGAGCCACAATCTACTCTTCATTTTGCACAAAGATGAAGGGTAAAATGTCCTATATTTGTTTGATCTTTGTTCTCCTTCTGTCTGAAAGTGCATAATCAAAACTGTTGTAATTACACATTTATCTTTATTCATAACCATAGAGCCTTCTTCAGATTGAAAAAAAGAATGTGTATCTTTTGTATTATTATTTACAAAATTAATGGAAGGAGGAATGCATCTTGCTAACTTTTACAATTAAAAAGTCTGGAGTACTTTTAAAGACAATCAATATATTTTGGTAGAAACCCGTATGTATTATCAGAGGAGGAGGAGGAGGAGGAAGATGACGAAGCTGATCATTGGAAAGAAGTTGAAGAACCAAAGGGGAAGAAGAAAAAGCATAAAAATAAACAGCTGAAGAAACCTCAGAAAAACAAGCCATTGTTGGTTGATGTTGATCTCAGTTTGTCTGCATATGCCAATGCTAAAAAGTAAGATTTAAAGTGTGTATTTTTAGTAGTCTGCCCCTTATTAGCTTAATTTCAGTAGACTCTGCTACTATCAAAGAAATTAGTCTTTTTCCTACAGAAATAGAATCATAGATTATTAGGGTTGGAAGGGACCTCAAGAGATCATCTAGTCCAACCCCCTGCTCAAAGCAGAACCAATCCCCAAAAGGCTCCCTCAAGGACTGAACTCACAATCCTGGGTTTAGCAGGCCAATGCTCAAACCACTGAGCTATCCCTCCCCCCGTGTACCTAAGGTAAGGTCATACACATTTAGTGTATGACTTTACCTTAGTTATAGACTGTCCATTCCTCTGCCCCAGAATGTCCTCTTGCTATTTCTGTGTTAACTAGTCTCTGACAACCATTTTAATTTAATGTTAATTACATCAAGCATAGAAACAGACACAGGACATAATGGCTACTTTCTCTGCAAAGCAAATATAAAGGGCAGGGGTCTAAATTTCTAGTGAGGATAATAAATTAGTAACTTAATTTCAACTGATACAATTTTCAGATGAACAGTGATTGGCTTAGCTTTTTTGCTTATTGCCTAACATAACATTTTCATTATCAGAATGGAGTATTTACTGCTGGCATGAAGTACCATGGGAAGAAATAGCTATAAAAATGAATTACTATGCTGGGATCTGAGATGTAAATGGATTTATGTTTCACAGATATTATGATCATAAGAGACATGCTGCCAAAAAAACACAGAAGACGGTAGAAGCTGCAGAGAAGGTATTTATTGTTTGTTTTGAATGTAGTTAAAAGCAAAGATGTTATTTTATTGCCACAGCCTAAAACTGAACTTCTAAATGTACGTTTTTGTGTTGTTAATGCAGTTACGCTGATTTAATGTTTCAGCTCCCTCCCAGCACGCTTGCCAAAACAATTTAATCTACATGTAGGGCTGACAAGTTGCAACCTTGAATCATTTACTTTGAACTCCTTAAAAGGGTTTATAATGGAAATGCTGACAGACCAGTAGCTGAGGCAGCATTAACAGGAACCATTATTATCAGGTATCTGATGCTGTTTTCAGAGCACACATTTTAGAGACGCTACATGACAGGATAATGGAGACAGACATGCCTTTTCAAAATGATGAAGAGTTTAAGACAGCATTTAATGAAGTGCCTCTAATTTTGGGCAGAAATGGTTTTTAGGCCTGCAAACTGAATATGTGCCAAATGAGTGGCTGTACTGTCTCAAACTACGTTTTGGGAGTATTTTTCTTCATATTGTCTTACTGTTTGTTTATTGCTTGTATGATCACTGCATTTGTAGAATTGGGAATGTCCATATTTCCTAAACAGGCGTTCAAATCAGCAGAAAAGAAGACAAAGCAAACATTGAAAGAAGTTCAGACAGTTACCACCATTCAGAAAGCAAGAAAAGTTTATTGGCAAGTAAACTTTAGATAGTTACCCTCAGATGCGTATGTGATTCCGTGCAAACTTAAAAGGACATTGTTGACATGAAATCTTTTTTTTTTTTTTTTTTTTTTTTTACAAAGAGTTAAAAGTAGTGTTTTGGTTCTACACCCAGCTCTACGTCCCTTGTCAGTTGTTGTGGTTTTAGTTATAAGCCCCAGTCCTGCTGGTCGATCCACATAGGTGGGCCCCTTCAAGACTGCTCTGCATGGATATGCGGATTTGCCTGTGTAGATCCTCTTGTGGGATTGGGGCCATGTTTTCCTAAAAATTTAAACATTTTCTCTTCTCTGCTATATAAAAGATCCACACAAACAGCTGGGGTGATGGACTGTACACAAAGTTATATCAAGTACACACAGAGTAAACATGGAAAATAAAAGAAATACTTTATCCCTTTTTATAAACAGCTGTTTTAAAAGTAGCAATTATAGTTTAAAAAATAGACTATAATTTGCTTGATGTGTTCTTTTAAAGAATATGATTGACAGCACAATCACATTTGTACAATACCTTGGATTTATGCCCTGTATATATGTATGAAACTGTAGCTGGTCAACAAAACAAAGTATCTTTGAGAATACGTGTCTTTCTACCTATAATACATTAAAGTACTGAGACCCTGGCAAAAACATACCTTCTGTAATAGGCAAACAGTTCAAGTTATTTTATACAGCGTGGTTTGATGTAATTTGACAGGTTTGAGAAGTTCCTGTGGTTTATTAGCTCTGAAAATTACCTCATTATTGCTGGAAGAGATCAACAGCAGAATGAAATGATTGTGAAGCGATATTTGAAATCAGGTTAGTAAGATTAAATCAAACATGTCAGCATAGTTTTTGTTTTCTTTGCTAATTGTTATAAATGCTCGTATTGTACATCCAGAACTGAGGACCACTCTTAGATCTTTATTAGCTTGTGTATAAAATTTCAGCTTGCTTGTATGCATTCTCATTTTTCTCCATTGTCTGGAATTTCAGACTGTGAAGTTCTTTGGAGCTTTATAATTATGTCCATGTGTGAGGTGTGATGTGGAATGCAGCTTCTTCACCCAATAGTTTTGAAATTGCCTGAACTGAGTTAAAAAACAAACTAACAGACTTTACCTTTTGCAATTGTACATCGTTCCACGTGGAGGAGCATAAGTTATAGCTAGTATTTTCCTACAGCAGTGGTTCTCAACTAAGAGTCCTGGACCTCTTGTGGGGCTGCAAGCAGATTTTGGGGGGCCATCAAGCAGGGTTGGCATTAGACTTGCTGGGGCCTAGAACAGAAAGCTGAAGCCCCACTTCACGGGCTTGAAGCCTGGGGCCCCGAGACCAGCCAGTGCGTGCTGAAACCTGAGCAACTTTGTTTCATAGGGCCCCCTGTGGCGTGGGGCCCCAGGCAGTTGCCCTACTTGATACCCCCTAACACTGGGTCCTGCCATTTATATGCAGAAAAACGGTTGTTATGGCACACATG
This sequence comes from Gopherus flavomarginatus, assembly GCF_025201925.1. NCBI lineage: Eukaryota > Metazoa > Chordata > Testudines > Testudinidae > Gopherus > Gopherus flavomarginatus. Next base: position 155,508,393 of record NC_066621.1, read on the forward strand.
GTCTGTGGAGTTTTTATAGGATGTTGCAGGGGGGCCCCCGGAAAGAAGAAAAATTGAGAACCCTTGTTCTACAGTACAGAATTCAGAAATACTGCAATATATTAGCATTCCAAAGGTCTTAGTTCACCATGATTCTGATGTCAGAATAAATACTGACTAGTATGGGGTATAATTGACAAGAGACATACTTACTTTCCCTGAATATGTGAATGTTTTGGCAGTGATCCAAGTAAATCAATTTCTAATTAAAGCTTGGAACCCTCTCTTAATAATCAGTGCAGGAGCTGAGTGTGCTCAATGACGTGTCTCAATCATCTCTTTTCTGTTTCAGGAGATATATATGTGCACGCTGACCTACATGGTGCAACTAGCTGTGTAATCAAAAATCCTACAGGTAATTCATCTGTGGTTGACTGTGATTTATAATCTGTTAAAAATAAACGATTTGAAATATAACTGACTTTAGTAAAAATGTACTCTTACATCTTTGTCTACTGTCCATTTCACTTCGGCTTTTAGGTTGACAAGTTTTAGTCTGAATTCATTCCATATTAATGTGCAACCCAGTGATGAAGCCATAATAGCACAGTACTTCTTTGTGCTGGAAAATTGCCTTCAGGAACTGCCTCTGTAGATCCCCACTCTGAGATCCTTTTTTACAATGTTTGGTTACTTTTTAAATGTGTGCTCAGATAACCCAAATGTTGTGGTGTTGCTATTACAGGTGAGCCGATCCCTCCCCGTACCCTGACTGAGGCAGGCACCATGGCATTATGTTACAGTGCTGCCTGGGATGCTCGTATCATCACTAGTGCCTGGTGGGTTTATCATCATCAGGTAATGAGATCTTGCTTGTTAGTTTTGAGAAGTTAATCTCTGAAAGAATGAGTGAAGGACTGTAGATGTAAATGTCACCACAGATGAAATTAAAGACTAAAAGAAACACAGTTGTGTATAATATGTGATGGTCCTTACAAGTTCTCCCTGGCTCTACCACAGTGGTCTTGGTTTGTGAATCTTTGGTATAATGGGCCCATGACCCAAGAAATGCTGTGGGTTCGGCATCTTTTAAAAAGAGGTTAAAGATCTGTGATGCACTGCATTCATCTCTTGTGAGCACCTCCGGTGGGCTGGGTGCAAACCTGCACTCTCTCAGCTCACGGTGCCCGTTGGCTGGTGCCCTCATCAAGTCAATCTTCAGTGGCTCAGCCCTCTGGCTAAGTCACACATAGGGCACGGTTTCACTACAGAGCTTACTGTGGCGCAGCAGCTGCTCGAAGCCAACAGGAGAGTGTTCTCCTGTTGTCTTAACTACTTCAGCCTCCACGAGTGGCAGTAGCTATGTCGTGGGGGAAGCTCTTCTGCTGATATAGTGCTGTTCGTGCCAGTGCTTATGTTGGTGTAACTTGTCTCTCTCAGGCAGGTGATTTATTCACCCCCCTAGGAGATATAAGTTATGCCAACATAAGCTGTAGTGTAGACATAGCTATAGTCTAAATGCATGAGAGAATCCCTTCTGGGTGACAAAGTTCCAACACAGACTATCACTGTGCCCATGATGGTATCTGTGGCCCCGGTTTTGGGCTCAGTTCTCAGCCCCTTCTGGGCTAGCTTTCCGTCTGTCTCTGCCCTGTAATGGAACACTGCCCTCAAGGCATTCTCCCTGGAGACTTTGTCATCAGCAGTTCTCTAGCATCCCAGCTCTCCAGCCATTTTACTCCTTAACTTCAGTCCCCTTCTGGGGGTAACAAAGTTGAAAGAATGGTTGGCCCTCTTCAGGGTCTTCAGCTCCATCCCTGGTCCTGTTTAAACTCCCAGCCCCTTTCTTAGGTTTTTAATGCAGAGTCTTATCCCCTCTTTGAGGCTTAAGCCACTTCTCCTGTGGCTGGTGGAGGAACCCAGGCCCACCCACTATTCCAGGTCCCGACCCTACAGACAACAGCCACATACTGTTTCTGCTACTTGGTTGCTGCTGCTATTCCTGGATGGCTTCCCACTTGGTCCCATCACTTTCACTCATTACCTTGGGTTATAGTCCTTGGGTTCTACTTTCTTGTTCCCTGTTTACACAGGGTCTCGTCCAGGGCTCCTTGCCTGGAGAATCTGTCTTATCCATTTCAGTCCCAGTCAGGAACTGACTTGCTCAGGTGGCCCTGCTGCTCTTTTTAACTGAGCCTGCTAGGCTCTGATTGGCTGCTCCCCTGCAGCCTTTCAGTGCAGGCCTGGAGGACCTACCTTTACTGTGCCTTTTCTGGGGCAGGATGTGGTAGGACTGCAAGGCCTCCAGCAGGTCTCCTCAAAGGGTGTGGTGTACCCCAGCACAAGGTCATATTGTTTGGGAATGATTTTTTAAAAGTGTGATCAGTTTTTAATTTTCTGTTAGAACTTTAATTCACATATTAAATGTTGGTTTGTTTTTGTTGTAAAACACCTAGAACGTTAGAATGGGCAGGCAACATGGAGAGCTGATCTGTTTTCTAGTCAGTCACTTGACATAATTTCACTAAGCTTGCTCTGGTTTACCCTTTCCAGTATGTTCTTTCTTCATGGCACTGTACTGTTACTGAGGCTAGCTCATGTAGACATTTGTTGTATCTCTACTTAAGTATCTGTGTATGGTTTTGATTGCTGTCTTGGACACTAACAGTGAAAGACTAGTTCTCAAAAAGTTTTGGAATCTCTCATTGCTTCCCTACTGGGAAAACAATATCTTTCTGCTTTGCTTTGAACCTTTAATCTCAAGACTGATTAAGGACTTTTCTCTCTGGCAAAGAAGGCTGGTCTCAAAGGAACCTCCTGCAAGCAGAGCACCAGTATTGCCCTGGGAGCAGTGGAATGGGGAGTCTTTCATTGCACAGCCCACTTAAATCAGCTCTGGGGAAAACTGAGGGCTTTGTCTTCACTACCGGGGAGATGAACACTGTTACGGGTGTCGATTTAGCGGGTCTAGTGAAGACCTGCTAATTGGTGGCAGAGCGCTCTCTGGTCGATCCCTGTACTCCAGCTCCTCAAGAAGATTAAGGTAAATTGTCTGGAGAGTGTCTCCTATCAATGTAGCACAGTGAAGACATCGTGATAAGTCAATTTAAGCTACATCGACTCCAGGTATGTTATTCACGTAGCTGGAGTAGCGTATCTTAGGTCGACTTACCGTGGTAGTGAAAACAAGCCCTCAGGTTCATAGATTTTTATGGCCAGAGGAGACTGTTACACTCAAATCTGATCCTCTGCATAACACAGTCTATAAAATGTTATCCAGTAATTTTGACATAGAGCCTAGTAACTTTTGGTTGAACCAGAGCATCTTTTCGAAAGACGTCCAGAGATGATTTAAAGGCGTCAGGTGATGGAAGGTTGTTCCTTAGAAAATCCTCCCTATAATACTCTTCACTTTGTGAAGTTACAAAGCTGTCCTTAAAAATCAGAAACACAGTTAGTCTAAATGCTCATTTTTATTATTGTTATTACTCAGTGAAGCACAGTTTTCTACAGTACTTTATTAAATATACAATATGTGGTACTCTTCTTAGGTGTCTAAAACAGCACCAACTGGAGAATATCTGACTACAGGAAGCTTCATGATAAGAGGTGAGAACTTGAAGAGAGACCATCAATTTGTAAACCACAATTATCTGGAAAATCTGTATCTTCTACAGTGACAAGGATCACTGCAAGACGTTGGCAAAAAATGTTTATATATTTAAACCACCTTATGTTTTCCTTTTCTCCCCCCCAGGGAAAAAAAACTTTCTTCCACCTTCATATCTTATGATGGGGTTTAGCTTCTTATTTAAGGTACTGTCCCATTCATTGGTTACATTTGTCTTCTTTTTTCTTACATAAACATAGAAATGAAATCGTTCACAACAATCCTCAATTCCCATAAGCACCTTCCCTTCCAGTATGTCACTATCATTCTGTTTGCTCTGAATGGAAGAGAATCCTTTAACCTAGTTCATGAGGGTAGGCATGCAGCTCAGAAACAGCCAACTGAAGAAACAAACGGGGTACAATGGGCTGAGCTTACCAAAGGAGCTGCCACTCTTTAAATATTTTTCCCCTTGGAGTGGGATTCCTGTTGTTTTAATTATTTATTTAGAACAAACAAATCCTGTGAGCACAGTGCCTCCAGATACTGTTTTTAATAACAAGTGTTAGCAGGAGTTCTTGAAGCTCCCTTTTTGTGTGCAGTTGGATGGGTGTGTGACTAGCTACAGTGGGCTTTCACTAGCCTTCATCTTTTAGGGACATGCTTTCAAAATTAGTTTTCGATAATTGACACTCCTCCCCCCACCCTTTTCCTCTCCACTGGTAAAAGAGCTCCAAAACTTAGGAGTCTTTCCCTAAAAATAAGGAAAAGAAATTGAAGTAGGCAAGTCAGTTATTGCATGTAAAGGGTAGTAAAGGTCTGGTATTAATCACCAAGGAAGGCAGTTTCAGGAAGGTGTAAATGAGTTCAAGGGACACAAAGAATTTGTTTCTGGAGAGGAATGAGATTGAAGGGCATGCTGGAAAAACAGGAAGATGATGTCAAGATAAACAAGGGACACTTAAGGTTTGCCAAATGGTTTCCGCACAAGAGCTTGCATTAATGTAGTTGTTTTCAATCTCTTGGCCAGATCCAGTCCTCATGAAATCAGTGAGATTCTTTCCATTGACTTTAAGAGTAGGTGAATGGAGCCCATGCAGAATATTGGTGTTGGGCTCCTAAGAATCAGTATTAAAATTTGAAGTTCCAGATGTTCATTCACGGCAGTTTCTCATTCGGTTTGGTATAAGCCAGTTTCCTCGGAAATCCTTTTGCTCAATATAAAGGAGCTGCTTCTGTCATTTAGGTGGAAGAATCTTGTGTTTGGAGACACAGAGACGAACGAAAGGTCAAAGTGCAGGATGAGGATATGGAGTCTGTGACCAGTAGTACCAATGAACTGGTGTCAGAAGAAGTGGAGCTACTAGGTATTATGGAAGGTTTAATATATTTTACTGTGGGCACACTGGGAACTCTTAAAAATACATCGGGATGTGCATTCAGCTCCCTGAATTAATAATATGTTAGTCAAGTGTCTTTTTAAACTGAAATGTCTTTTTCCCCTAACTCATTTAGAAGAAGCACCAGAAGGAGATGATAGCAGCACTGATGATGAGAAGGCACTGTCTCAAGAAATGCCTGATGGTATTGAAGTCAGGGCTGACAGTAACCTCGAAGAGGATGTTGCTCACACAGACAAGGATGGAATAAACAAGCCACCAGCACAAGAGGAAACCTCTGAAGATGATGATGTAGAATCTGAAGAAGAGGCTGAAGGTCAGGAGCTCGTGAATGAAGTGAAGGAGGAGGAGATAAATTATCCAGACACTGCAATCGACCTGTCACATCTTCAGCCACAAAGGTGAAGAGCCTCCACATTTGTCAGCAATATGAGCCATTCTATGAATGTCAGTGCCTTAAAACTATGTTTACGTGATAAGAGGGATTGCAGTGAGTACATGAGACTAATCCTAGTGTTCAAAGATGCAGGCTGCCTGAATAACAAGTAAAACAAATGTATACATGTTTGGTATTGCTGGCCCACCCTTCCTAGATGGTTTTCTCTACACAGTTCTTCATTTTGGGTTATCCTAGTCCCCCTTCTCCTGACGGTAGCAACCACTGCACTAATGCATTCTATGGCTGGGGCGTATGTGGTATTCTGGCCATTGTCAAGGCTGTTATAGAAGCATAGAAATGTAGAGCTGGATGGAACCTTGAAGTCATTAAGTCCAGCCCCCTTCCCTGAGGTGGGACCCAAATAAACCTAGGCCATCTCTGACAGGTGTTTGCCCAACTGGTTCTTAAAAATCTCAACAATAGGAGTTCCATGAACTCCCTTGAAAGCCTGTTCCAGAGCTTAACTACCCTTAGAGTTAGAAAGTTTTTCCTACTATTTAACCTAAATCTCCCTTGTTGCAGATTAAGCCCATTACTACTTCTCCTATCTTCAGTGAACATGGAGAACAACTGATCACAGTCCTCTTCATAACAGCCCTTAACATACTTGAAGACTTACCAGGTCCCTCCTCAATCTTCTTTTCTCAAGACTAAACATGCCCAGGTTTTTTAAACTTTCCTCATAGGTCAAGTTTTCTAAACCTTGTATTGTTTTTGTTGCTCTCCTCTGGAGTCTCTCCAATTTGTCCACATCTTCCCTAAAGCGTGGTGCCCAGCATTGGACACAGTATTCCAGCTGAGACCTCACTAGTGCCGAGTGGAGTGGGACAGTTACTTCCTCAGTCTTACATACAACACTCCTGTTAATACACGCTCAGAATGAAATTAGCCATTTTCACAACTGCATCACATTGTGGACTCTATAATTCAATTTGTGATCAACGATAGCCCCCAGATCCATTTCAGCAGCACTACCACCAAACTAGTTATTCCCCGTTTTGTAGTTGTGTATTTGATTTTTCCTTCCTAAGTGCAGAGTACTTCACTTATCTTTATTGAATTTCATCTTGTTGAATTCAGCCCAATTCTTCAATTTGCTGAGGTCATTTTGAATTTTAATCCTGTCCTCCAAAGTGCTAGCAACCCCTCCCAGCTTGGTGTCATCTGCAGATGTAATAAACATACTCTCAATCATTATTCAAATCATTAATGAAGATAATGAATAGTACCGGGCCCAAGACTGACCCCTGTGGGACCCCACTAGATACACCCACCCAGTTTGACAGTAAACCATTGATCACTGCTCTCTCAGTATGGTCTTTCAACCAGTTGTGCACCTACCTCATGGTAACTTCATCTAGCTCACATTTCCCTAGTGTGCTTATGAGAATCCATGTGGGACTCTATAAAGAATCAAGATGTATTGGTTGCTAGGGGTGCTTCAAGCACAGGGCATTTTATAATTTTTCCTCCTTGGGGAGACCAACCTTCTTCCACTCAAGTGTCCTACCAGGACCTAGGAAATGGGAAGCCTAAGATCACTTCTGTTTTTATTCAAGATGGTAGTGACTGAAAATTATTGCCACCTGAAATGAGATGGTGATCTCCAATTAGTGCCAGTGGCTAATCTTCCTACCACTTACCCCGCTGTCCTCACAAATGGCTCAACTTAGCAGCTTCACGGGCAAGAAATGAATGGGCATAGAATGAACTGTGTTATCAGACTGTTATTTCTCTAACGACACGCTGCACCTTTCAGTCTTCACAGATCCCACCAGAAAATGGTCACAAAAGAGGAAGCATCTAACCTGGTAAGCTCCCTGATAAGATCTTCAAACAAGTGGCACAGCGTGTGATTTCTATGACTGGAAATAATGAAATATAACTTTTTTTCATTTTTTTTAGAGTGACAGTAAGTCACATGGGCGAAGACACTTGTCAGCCAAGGAGAGAAGGTAAGAATGTCTTCATTTGAGGGAAGGAAAGATCTTAAATATCTCCGTGTATGAAAGTCCTCATTTCTTAAGGAGGAGTTAACCTTTTTGGAGGAAATCACTTGCAGTGTGTTTCTTGCCACTTGAAATTAATGATATGGATATAACAGACACTGTGAACACAATGGATCTGGTTTTTATTAGCTGGAAGGATTGGGTTTTTTTTATGGGATACTGGGTAATTTCAAAGGTCTGGTTCAGAATATAAAGGATCACTTCTGCACTGTGGACATGAATTAGTAAGGGCTTGTGATCTAGTTCAGGTTTCTATGCCACAGACTACTATTTCCCGCAAAAATGCTGTGGTGGTGGACCCATGCTTCTGTGTGTGAAAAAGGCAGGAACTGAATCCAAACTCAGTTCTAAGCCCAGCAGCCTCTCTTGCGGGCCCTTGAGGTGGAGATAGGAGTTGGAGCCAAAGGGGCACCAATTTCCTTTCTGGATGTAGTTGCTTAAAAAGCTTCCCAGTTTCCAGCTAGGTGCCTGCCTAAGCCACATTGACATCAGCTGATCTGACCAAGTCTTCTAGGTATCCTCCCTTTCACTCTGGGTACATTTGTCAAAGCCAAGGCTTGAACCTGGAACCTTTAGGTCGGGGTGGGCAACTTGTGGCTCTTCAGAAGTTAATATGTGGCTCCTTGTATAGGCTCTGGGGCTGGAGCTACAGGCACCAGCTTTCCAGTGTGCCAGGAGGTGCTCACTGCTTAGTGGATTCTGTTCTCTGAGGAAAGATGGGCCTCCCTGCAGAAAGAAGAGTTCTGTATTTTTTTGGACAAAACATTACTTATTTTGATAAGAATGAAAGACACTGGCTGAAGCAGCAGGGCTGCCTGTAGTTCCATGGTCTGAGGGGAGGGAAAACCAAGAACTTTGAGCTTGGCGAGTTCCTAACTTGGCCTTTTCTGGGAACACAGACCCAGAAGTAGCCTTGTATCCCAGTGTATATCTTATGGGACCAGTAGTGCCAAGTAAGCAGTTTTTCATGTGGTGTTGAATCACTTTATCATTGGCTTCTATGTTTAAATTTTGAATTTTTTATTATAGATGTGACCTATTTTCCTATGTTCTTGTTCTTAATTGGTCTATTGACTGAACTTGTAGAGATGTATCCTTTGGGAAGACAGGTGCTGTGTTAACGTAAGATCATTGTCGTTTCATACCACAGAACCCTGTAGGAGGGCGTATCCCAATGATTATTTTTCTCTTAGGGAAATGAAGAAAAAGAAGCAGCAACATGACATAGAGGATTTAGAACCACCTGAAGGAAAGGACAGAGAGAGCAGCATGCAGCTCCCGTCTTCTCCTGTTTCAAACAAGAGCATGTCAGCCCCTCAGCCCATGAAACGAGGACAGAAGGTAGAATGAAGTTGCAGAATTGATTAGATTTACCCAATGAAAAGGGCCCTCTTAAAGATGCATCATATTTTTAATTTCTTTTGCATTTGCCCAATATTCAATTTGCATATTCAAACATCTCCAGGCAGCTGACAAATTTAGACTCACTTGAATAGTTGTCTGTGTTTTAATAACAGTTGTTGATTGACTAACATTCAGCACTTGATACCTCTCTGAATAGAAATGACATCTGTTGGGTTAACACAGTACTTAAACTAAAAAGAACAGAGGGAGACTAAATGCCATATGCCAATGAAGAATTGAGCTCTAGGTCGATATTTGCAGAAATTCCTTTTTGTTATTTGCTAAACTATTAACCCCCATTTTTCTTCTCTGCAGAGTAAGATGAAAAAAATGAAAGAGAAGTACAAGGACCAGGATGAAGAAGATCGAGAGCTCATAATGAAGCTGTTGGGTGTAAGCCAAAATAACTATGGCTTTTCCTTTGTACTGTTTGTTCTGTGCTTGAATGTAGGTTTAAATTATTTTCATACGTGAAATCTAGTCTGCAGGGTCAAGCAAAGAAGAAAAAGTGAAGAAAGGTAAAAAAGGAAAAATAAAAGAAGAATCAGTAAAGAAACAAGCCCAGAAACCAAAGAGTGGCCATCAGGTTGATGCAGGTCATAAAGAAACCCGCCCCCCGGTAGAAGTATTAACACATGAGTTACAGGACATGGCCCTGGAAGATCAGCAGGAGGAGAAGGTAAACACTGTAGACCTGTTTCATTCTCCACACTTTGCAGCATCTTGCTGCTCAGGCTGTTAAATCATTACTTTATTGTACTATAAATATTAAACTGAATCTGTGTGGTGCTTGCAGAACTGCTTACTCTGCTGCATTCGTGTAGTTGCCACTTTTCTTGTATCAGTGTTTTTTGAGAACAGTGTATATAATGTCAGGACTAATTTTTAATAGTTGTAAGGGGCACCAACCCAAGAAACCAGGAGAGTGCTCCCTGGTCTTCGCTGGAGCACAGATCCACTAAAACTTGAAGTCTGAGGGGTATGGTGTGTGGCTGAGCTGTGTTGAGGATCTCTTAATGTCATGCTATATCAATTGTGCAGTTAAAAAACAATAAAAAGTTTTGTAGGTTGGCAGCTTGAATTTTAATATTTCCACCCAAATCTATCTCCTTCCACCTCTGCATGTGCCAAGGAAGTTTGGGGATAGAAAGAAAAACCCTATATAAAATGCAGCAGTGCCAGACATACTCTCCCTTAAAATGGAGTTCCATACGCATTGAGGAGACTGTACCCACACATGGCTTTGTTTGCTGGGAATGTGACCTTTCTGGGAGAAGTATTCTGATGTTCTACAAGTCTTAATGTTCCCTTTTATTTACATCTGTGGTGCAGGAGGAACAGGATCAAGATCAACAGGAAAATGAGGTAAATTTATCACCTTCACACTTCTCATAAAGTGCTAGAATAAGTGCTTAGAACAAGTTTTTAAGAGAGTCTCTGCTCAACACTGCGAATGGCCTGGACCCCAAGGTCCTATCTGCTAACCCAGTTTGAGGTGTGTCAGTGAGGCTCACAGTTCCTAACTTGGAGCAGATTGGGCATGTCACAGAGGTGAGGCACTTGCCCTTCCAGAAGGGAGCCAGTCACTATGCGTAATGACAGCTGAGGTTTATTGATTGACTTTGCAATAGACCCCATGAGTTCAGACGTATCATCCCTGCATTATAACTTGGCTTTTTCAGTCACAGCTAGGATGTGAATTGTCAATCCAGGTATAAATGTTTCTTTATTATAAGGATCAAATCAGTTAACGTTTTTCTAGTGGAGAGTTTAAATGTGACCTTCCTAGTCTCTCAGTTGTATGGCTATATTAGTGCATAGCATTAAGGTAATAAATACTCAAGTTCCAACAAAACTTGGTTAAAATAACAAGGATTTGACAAACCCATTAAGTAGTTTTCCCTTTGTCTTCACCTGATTAACTCCATGAAGACTTCAGAATAGTGGATGATCCCACATCCCCTATAGGCTGACATAATAAGTAAACTCTAACTCTGATGAAAACAGTTCTCTAGACTAAAAGTTCCAGTTTACTTTACAAAATTGTTTACTGGACTCTTTAAAAAGCACTTTATATTCAATGTACAAAGCATATATTTTCTCAAAAACTTTCAGTAAATGTATTCCACACTTAGAGAATTTGAAGAAACGGATTTCTCTAAGAGGAAAAGTATGTACTTTATTTCTGTATTAACAAGTCTTAATTGACTATGCTAAAATATAAACCAAATTTGGAAACTCCCCTTTACCTCATTTAAGACTAAAAGCCATGTCACCTTGGACATTCAGATTTTCCTTATCAGATTTTTTTTAAATTAGGGCTTCTCCAGTAGCCCATCATCTCTTGATAAATTGAGTACATTTCAGTAATACTGTGACAACAGATTATGGTATGATATACACATGGAGATTATGACTTCTCTGCACTTGGGCTGTGAGGGAGAAGGACCAAATTCCAACCTCTTCGATAGTAAAAGATGGGTTTATTTTTATTACTTTCATTGTTGCTTTTTGTTTAAATGTTGTTTTCTAGTTTCACAGCAAGGATTGTCTTTGCTATTTTAGGAAGGAGAGAAACTGCTAAATTCTTTGACAGGCCAGCCTCACTTGGAGGATATCCTCCTCTTTGCTATACCAATATGTGCACCTTACACTACCATGACAAACTATAAGTAAGTTGCAGCAATTTATCTGAAGTAATGAACTTGAACTTGACAGATTGGCAGCACTTTGAGTTAGTTACTTAATACCTGTGTAAATGGTGTGATTTTTCTTTCTCTTTTGAAAGATATAAAGTGAAGCTCACTCCAGGCACCCAGAAGAAAGGGAAAGGTACTGTATACAGCATAGTAGAGTCCTTTTCAATCCAGCAGCTTTTTAAGCTGGCATGTGCCATTTCACAATTTCTTTCATGTACTTTTTACAGCTGCCAAGACTGCTTTGCATAATTTCATGCATTACAAAGAAGCTACAGCAAGAGAAAAAGATTTATTTCGCAGTGTTAAGGTAAAGAGCCATCTCCTTGGCTTCTTCAAACTATACTACAGCAAGAATGAAAGCAGCATTTAGTGCTATTCCTTTCGGTTTTGTCCTTGCATTACTAACTACTTATGCTAAATTATCTCTTTGATCTTGTATTTAGCTGTGACATTGAGTACCTTTCCCAGCCATGAGGAAGAGCTCTGGGAAAGTGTCTCTCTCTCCAACAGAAGTTGGGCCAGTAAAAAAAATATCACCCACACTTTGTTTCTCCCTATTGGCATAGAAGATTAATAGACTTTTAAGGCCAGAAGGGACCATTAAATCATCTAGTCCCAACCCCCTCATCACATGCCAGCAAGATTTACTCAGTTACCCCTGTCTTGAGTCCAATAACTTGTATTTGACTAAGAATACCTTCCTGAAAAACATCCAGTCTTGATTTAAAGATAGCAAGAGCTGGAGAATCCACCACTTCCTTTCCAGTGGTTAATCACTGTTAGACTTTTGTGCTGTGTTTCAAATTTGTCGATTCCTGGCATTGTTCTTTTTCTGCCTTTCTCTGCTAGATTCAAGAATGCTTTAGAACTGGGTATTTTCTGTACATGAAGGTACATACACACTGTAATCAAGTCACCTCTCAATCGTCTTTTTGATAAACTACAGATTGAGCTTAGAGTCTCGCTGTAAGGCACTTGCTCCAGACCACAAATCATTTCTGTGGCTCTATGTATTATCTCCAATTTTTCAACATCCAAACTGTACACAGTAGTCTAGTGTCTCACCATGCCCTGTACAGAGGTAAAATCACCTTCCTGCTCATACTTGCTATCCTTGTTTGTATAGCTAAGGATTGCATTGCCCTTTTGGCAGTCACACTATGGCTCATGCTCCGTTGCTTGTCTGTGATCCCTAAATCCTCTTCTGAGTGACGGCTTTCTAAGCGAGGTCTCCTAGTCTGTCTGCGGGGCCTGCAGGATTTGTTCCGAGGTGCGTGACCTCACATTTTGCTGTATTAAAACACATGTGCCAGGCAATCCAGATCACACTAACTGCCCTGTCCTCATTTACTATTCTGAAAATTTTATCATCGGTTATCTTATTTTCTTCTAGATCCCTGATAAAAATGTTGAATAATCTGGCCTGCTGCTAGTTGTGGTGGACTCTTGTTAGGATTGCACCTCTGTGATGATTCCTTGTTAACTATTTATACTGCATACCACTGAACAAACTAGTTATGTTCAGATAGTTGGAGTGTTGAGCATATATACGACCTGATCTATTGTTTTCCATGGAATGGGTGGGAGGTGCAGCAAGTGTTAATAGTTCTTTATTCAGAGCACACTGCATTTTCATCAATCATTTGCTGAACTGTCACATGGCCACTTTCTAGGCTGTAATGTAGTGACAGTGACACGGTTATCACTGATTCATGTGGCATTACTACTTTGCAGCTGGTAGTCAAAGAGGACATGAGAGGCTGAGAAGGAGTGATTGTTGAACACTTCCTACTTGATTTTTAACCCCTGATTTTGTTTTGTAGGATACTGACTTATCAAGAAATATTCCTGGTAAAGTGAAAGTGTCTGCACCTAAGCTCCTGAACATGAAAAAGAAGTGAGTGGTGGTCGTACATCATGCATACGTGTTTCAACTGCTGCTACTGCTTCAGAAGAGGACAGTGACAAACCTACCACCTGGACCACTTCAGATTTTGCTAATAAAGTAAAATAGTTACTGAGAGGCAGAGATGAACAGTTTCCTGCATCTGACCCTGGCCTAGATCTATTTGTATGGACTTTAAAGTACATGTAGCACGTGACTCCTCTAAAGTGCACAAGTAAACTACTACTGGTCTTAGTTGTCAAAGGCAAGGCTGGTTTTGGACTGATCCTCTTTCTAATACAGTGAGGACTGGCACAGATCCCGTCCGTTCTCTCGTTGCTCACACTGTAGCAAAGTCCTGCTGCTTGTTCTTTCCAGCTCTCCTTTGGCAAAAGCTGGGTTTTAAAGATACTACCCAGTTTGGAGCCCTCTTTCTAGTCAGGACATTGACTGTATTAATCTGCTTCTACTTAACAGTATCATGTTTGGGAATGAAGGTAGATTGATAAATATTTACCAAAAGCCTGTACAGTCAAATCTGTCATATGATAAAAGTCCTGCAAGGACATAAATCTAAGTCTTGCTTTGACTAATCAGCTGCAGTCACTCACTGGTTATGGAGCACCACAACCTGGTAACAATGCAACATTATGAATGAATGGGGGATAGTATAATACTTTGCCCATAGTGTAGGGATTTTTAAGTCCAAAAAATATGTACAATACCTGTGAGCAGACAAAAAACAAAGGCCAGAGTAAAACAGATGAATGGTGAGCTGTACCTTAAAAATCACAGATCTAATATAATGCCCCAATACTATTCACTCCAGTGGCGAGCACAAAAGACAGCTAATTCAATTACAGTAAGAATATTCAGTTTAGTGCTATGAAAAGAAATGAGACAGTAAGTGGAGTGCTGAAATCACTTTGTTCCAATATTTAAATCACAAGCCATTTATTAGTTTCTCAGCCCCTCCACTGTATCAGTGGTGGCCTGTGTCTCCTGATTCCTGGGAGACACAGCAGAGCCAGAAAGGCCTTCATGCTGGTTGCTGCTCACATACATACAATGTACTTTCAGTAGTTTTTAAACTAGTGAAGCTGAGCAGAGCCTGGCAGCTGTTAGTCATCAGCTTCACAATATGCATGAAGCTCTGAATATGGAAGCTGCTGAAGGAAACAGCACATTAATAATCAAGCCATTCCTGGCAAACTGGCTACTCCTAGACATGCATGGGCCAGTTTGACACTTTACTGATTGACTAAATCATTTTCATACTCACTACAGGATTAAGACAAAATACAATGTCTGCTTATCACCTCACACTTACAGCTCTTAAATAACCCCACAGCAATGGGACACTTAATCACAATCCCTCTATGTTTGTTTTTAAACAAGTCAAACTTCTAAAAAGTTCTAAACTTTAAGTTGGTGAGCTATTCCCAGCACTAAATTAAAATAGTTTCTCTAGCCTTAAACTCGTGGCTAAACACGTTAGGACCCTGTCTTATTCCTATCAGTGAGATGCTAATACAGACTAAAACTACTCTATCATGTTGAATAATGCTAGAGAGTCAGTTTTCATATTAATGGTGTCCCAAAGAACATTAGTGTCTGAAAATACTTCTAGCATTTGCCAAACTTTAAGGCCCAGAAATTCAGCAACTACCCACAAATGCTTGAATGGTAACTCCTTAAACTGTGTTTCCCTGAATTGACACACACTGAAGTAATTTAGGATAGGAAAACTACTCAATGCCACTCACTTCATTACGTGACGATAAAGATGAACAAACCATTACTAGTTTAACTTAGCTTAGGCACTGATACATTTCAACTTGCATTAAATACATTTATTGCAAACATCTTTACACAAAAATAAGTTCTCTCTAAGCCATTCACATGCAACTTACAACCAACAAGCTACTACCAAGGACAATGCAGATATTTATACAAGTCGTGGTTGGTAAAATTATTACATCCTTTAGAATTGCTCATCCATGCACAGGCTGTTCACAGAAGTAACTGATAGCAGAAGTCTTAAGAGCCAGATGTATTGTTACTTCCAAACCGCTGATTGACACTGTGAAGCAAGTGCTTTGGGAGGCAGGTCCATGAGTTGGCTAATATCTCTTTGAAGCAAATGACTGCTTCTAGGCACAGCCTTGGAAAAAGAATGAATATTTCAGTTACTATTAAAAACATAAGTGAAATAGCACCAAAGGTAAGAATTCTGTTTTTCTTAAAGCTGTTTAGTTGACCTGTTCCCTCCAAAGTATTAGCTGTTTTCATTGTCAGAGGATTATTAAGTCTTTACAAAAGAATGGAAGCAGCAAGACTCCTTCCATTGCTAAATGCTACTTCAGCTTTCCTACGGGAATGTTATTAACTCAGTCTCCCAAGTATGCCTAGGAACCATGATCTAGTACTAAAGTCTATGTATTTTAAGTACAAGGTGTTAGTAAATGAGAAGGAAAGAACGGGTGTAAGATTCAAAAGTGTATTTTTTTTTTTTTTTTTTTTTTTTTACCTTACAAGAGATTTTGGTTGCAGAGAAAACACAAGTATCTCATTACTATGAGCCTGGAAAGAGAGATGTTAAATTAATATTTGAAGCCTTTATTGTTAAATGCATTGATAAGTTAATTCCTTAAAAAGCACCAAAAGTTTCTCCCTTAAACATCAACATTTTCTTATGGCATTGAAAGTCTTAGTCACTGATGGCAGAGAAAGGCGTTTCACAGTTGTAGGTTGCAGTTGAAGTGACAGATGCTAAGGGGGAGTGGGGGTGATCACTTTCTAAAAAACTTTTTTCCACACTGCAGCACTAGAAGGTACATACTACATACGTGAAATGCTTAAAAACAGACTTACTGCTTTGTGATGGGCAAGCAAGTTGTTGGCACAGCCACCAAAAACAATCACCTCTCCTTCTTCACTAGCACAAGCTGTATGCCACAGCCTAGAAAATGAACAAGCCACACATTTATTAAGTACAGTGGGGAAGAGTCCAAGTACAGCATTAATACCATTACAGAGTAATGCTGTGAAATAAGATGTAATATTTATATGCAAGGTCAGTGCAGACAGGTTAGCTTCAGCATGTAATAATTTCTAGCAACAGTAAAGAATGACTTCAGTGGATAAGTTATCATTCCCTGTAGACAAACCATATTACAGATATCCACTTCGCTTTTCCACACAGACAGCTTACAAAGTAGTCCTGAGTGGTTCTGTAGTCTGGCGACGGGCACTCATGAAGTTCATCTTTTGAAGGTAACCTAAAATTTATGGCAAAGAGTCCTGTGGCACCTTATAGACTAACAGACGTATTGGAGCATGAGCTTTCGTGGGTGAATACTCCTTCGTCGGATGCATGTAGTCATTCACCCACAAAAGCTCGTGCTCCAATACGTCTGTTGGTCTATAAGATGCCACAGGACTCTGCTGCTTTTACAGATCCAGACTAACACAGCTACCCCTCTGATATAAAATTTATGGTAATCCTAGTTTTGGTAGCTGAAGGGCTTGTGAAGAAATATTGTTTGAGGGTAGAACATTCTGTTTTTTTCAATCAAGTCAATCATATCAGAGGCTTCCAGTTTTTGAGAGCTGAAGGAACCAGTTACAATAAGATTATCCAAACAATGAGACAAGGTGAACCCTCAACATCTACCTATCACAGTCCACCTGCTGTTTAACTCAGGTTATTACCGATACACCTTAGCTGCCTTATAGTACTTATGTCAAATTTCAGTGTTTTTATCAAGCATCTGAAAAATGTTATTTAAATTTCAACATACTATTTAAGGCAGGTTTCTGAACCCTGCAGGAAGATCAACAGTAAGAAGGGTGCTTGGGGTCGGACAAAGGTTAGGTCTAGTAGATTACTACAATCTTCCTACAGAATTTTGCCCAATAAGGAACAAGTGCTTTTCTAAAAGATTAGCCTTAAGTTAACTAGCTACATAAGAATTATGATACTGAATCAGACTAGTGGTCCATTCACTCTGGTATCTTGCTGCTGTGGTTAGTACTAGACACTTCTGCAAAAGGTACAAGTAGTGCCATACTAAGCAGGTTATCCTACACCTGTCCATCAGTTGAGGCTGGCTTATGCCTAGAAGTACTGAGATTTATCATCATTCTAAAACATTTTATCAAATGTGATTGTGCTTAGTCTAATCCATGAGTACAATCCTTGGATCTCTGTCTCAGTTGCAACTTGTACCAACAAGTTCCACAGACCACTTATGCAAAAGAGTATTTCCTTTTCTAAGTTTGTTACCTTTTACTTCTATTCAATGTCCCTTTGTTTTTAGTACAATAAAGCATAAGAGTACCCCTATGCCTTCCCTATATTGTTATCTTGTATCTTTCTCTAAACAGTCCCAATTGTGTGAATCTTTTCATTCCTTTAATTATCTTTTGACGAACATCTCTGAACTCCCTCTATTATGGCTTGACATTGAGTGACCAGAACTTAAATCATCTTCATTTGGAATACTGTTATGGTGACATTACAATGTTTTCCATCCCATTTTATGCACCCTAACTAACACTGCTAATTTTATGACTTCACTTAAAAAGCAATGGTCTCTTTTAGACAAAGTCCATCAAGCAAATTACTCTGACGCAGAGCCAGCTGTCAGCCAGAATAATCAAAGCTTTGCGATTCTCCTTATGTCCAGAGCAGCAGTTTTAAACAAACATTCTGCTAGTAAACTGAGCATGGATTTCCAAGTCTGGCACCTGAAGGTCTACTTTGCCTGTCAAGTACTAGAGCTTTGTGTACTAACATCACTAAAATGGACATTCTAGTTAGTTCTCTGCCGTTTTATAGGCTAATAGTTACGCAGAACAGTAATATAGTTTTGAGTTCCAAACAATGTAGTCACAGAGAGAGATGCAGGAGTCTATCAGCACACAGACATATAGCTACCTTAATCCTGCACCTTCATAAAACAGGATGTATTATCATGGTGGCGTAAGAGCACCCAATCTGATTTATCACTACTTTAACGTTAAAAAAAAAGATGCACTTTTAGTGAAAAAGTGATCCAAGTCTTGTGTGTGCCATACCAATGCTACAGACTGCCCCCTAAGATTTCCTAAACACTATCACCGGTTTTTATACATTTCCAATAATGTGTGTACACCTTACCTTGGTTTTTCAGAATAATTATGCTCAAACTGTTTCCACTCATTCTTACTGATACAATAAATCCAAGCATCACCTATAAATACAAAGATATATTAACCCTTGTCACTGTTGCCAGAACAAGTATGTTCTGGTATAACATAAGAATACAGTGTTTAATCGTGTGTCCCCAATTCTTCAGGACTGAAATTTGCAATTTGTGGCTAGCTGTGTGAAAACTTGCTCTCACGGGTGGTTTTCTGTGGCTAGGACAGAGTAAAGAGAGGCAGGTGGGGAACCTATGCTTTTATCCCTTGCTCATACCAGTAGCAAAACTTTCATTAGGGAATGAAATCTAAGTCTGCACAAACTTCAAAAATTGTAAACTGTTACTTCTCATTCACAGCTGGAGTGTAGTAGTTTTGTAGCAAAGAAAAATACAGCCACAAAGCTGAATATAAATTACTAATCTCCTCCTCCTCCTCTTCGGCTCCCACTCCACATGACTGCATATACAGGAGACCATTACACACAAAACACTGAAATCCTAATTTATGTTTTTTAATATATGTGCTGTTAAGTCCTTCAATCACCAAGTGAAGTTATACATTGTGTACACGTGTAGGTATATAGTCGTCTTTACATCCTTCCATTTATGGAAGGAAGAGATAAATGTCTTGTCATTTTAAATTCCTTCTAAAACACACAGACCAGACTGAAATGATGGAATGCTTTTCCTCATGGAAAACAGCTTACCTATGAAAATTAGATGTCATTTCATATGATGTAATATTATTAATGAAGTTTTCATAAGCCTCTCTAAATGTGTATTTGATCTTGATTAAGTTTACAAAACACAGCTGATTACATGTTGAATTACACAGGAGTAGTGTTGCTTTTTTAATCATAAGAAATCAGTCACACGATGGCCAGTCTGATGATGCAATTCTTGTTTTCCCTGGGGGCTAGTGTAACTCATACAGGTTGGGGGACTGGTATAGCCATCTTACCACCCTGGGAGTAGTTTGCCATCACATGTTCCATTAGTCTGAATAGATTTTACATTACACAAAGTAGTTGACTATAATCAAATAGCACTTTTCAAAGATAAGCCTAATACCTTCAGTACTGACAAGGCTGAACGAGTCTACAGCAGATCACCTAACTACACAGATTTTCGCATTGCTGACAAGATTAAGAAATGAGCTCTCAGCTTCTGATTGGACTTGGAATGCTCTATTTTAAAAAAAATGGCATTGCTGCTATGAGACATGAACAATGAGCACTGCAAAATGTTATTCATGGGAATAGTCAATGGCTAGGACACTAGAGGGGGACTCAGGAGACCTGGGTTCAATTCCCAGCTCTGCTACTGGTTTGCCAGATGACCTTGGGCAATTCACTTAACCCATGCCTCAGTTTCCCCATCTGTAAAACGGAGACCGTGATACGACCTTTATAAAGCATTTTGAGTTTTATGGGTGGAAAGCACGAGGGCATTACTGAGACACTGCTAGGAGAGAGTTTACTTTGACACTTGAGCATGCAATTGTATAGAATTTGGAGAGTGTAAAGTTTCCTTGGAATTACTTACTCAGTGGCTGCTTATCAGTGGTAAACCCTCCAAAGAGAAATAGGTGATCTGATGAAACTGGAGTTAAGGAATGCCAAGATCGGCCTAGTGGGCAAATGCCTTGTGTAATTCTGCATATAAACAAAAAAGCACCCCAAGTTAGAGACCAGCTAAAACACAATGTAGACTGTTTTGGGCCCAATGATTTTTCAGGATATCAAATCCATACACTTGAGTACTGGATGCTAACTTTGACCAACTATTAGCAACAATTCAGTTTCTTCTTGAGGAAGGCACAGTTCATTTCTCAACGATTACAGGTCAGACTTCCTGGAAAGAGTTATTGCAGACAGACTAATCCAATGAAGGCAGAACAGTCTCAAATAATGGCAGTCTGAATGGTAGAAGGCATTTTACTCATCTCCAGAAACTTTAAAATTAGTGATGGCCAGTGAAACAAAGTACTAGAACATAAACGTTCAGTCGTACATCTCTAAAAGCAGTGCACTTGATGGTAAATACTTTGAAGTTCTGTTAGCATGATTTGCAGGTGAAAAAGCACATCTACAAATACAATTATGTACTGCCTAAAAAAAAAAAAAAAACGACCAAAGAGCTTTGATACCTACATTTCAGTCCACTCCCATGTGTCCAAATTAAGATGATAAAGATCATTCATTCTAGAATCCTAAAATAAAATATATAAAAGTTGAATGAAATATTCACTTTAGAGATTCAGCAGCAACACTGTAAAACTGTTCTTACACTTACTCGGTATCTGCCTCCAAACACATAGCCTCTGTTCCCAACTGTAGCGCAGGCATGGGCTGCTCGGGGTGAGGGGGATTTACCCTGAGATAAGAAAATATTAAAATTAGAAGGAAGACTTGTTTAATAGTGCTATTCAGATAATGGTATTGAGCAGAGGCTGGAAACTAAAAGGAAATCTGGTCAGAGATCTTTAACAGCTCCAAAATTACACAGATGTTATATTCAAGATAAAACCATATACCATTTTCCCCTAGAAACTCAAGATCACCTAAGGGGGAGAAACCCTGGATCAACAGTCTGATTTAAGGTGACTGGCAGCAGATGAGGACAGGGGAGAAGATGGGGTTGCATTCATCTATGTAAGGGAGACCCAGGTTTTACTTGTTTGGGTGGGAGGTGGGTTGGGAAGCCATCTAAGAGGAGGAAGGAAAGGTTTCAATTAAAAAACAACAAAAAAAGCCCCCCATCCTTCAGAATATCAAGTCTGGCTTTGGTGGAGGACTTAACATGGACATAGATGTATATGAGGAACTCTCTCAGACCTTAACTGAAAAGATGAGGTGGGAAAGTGATAAATATTTTTCCTTACAGCTGATTCCAGGGCACGAGATCAACTGTTTCAAACTCTTTGTCTTAACTACCTGAATAAAATGTCATTTCCCATCAGATTTTACTTCCTTGGTATCTATGGCAATATAATCCTATTAGTTTGCTTCTGAACAATTGAGACAGCTTTAGTGTCCAATGTGTAGCACTACAGCATGCAGTCATTTTTCTTTATTTTGATCTTTCACTCAGCAGCCAAGTGAGTTTAAGATTGCCAAACTCAAGAGCTGAGGTGGGTGAGTTAATATCTTTTATTGGACCAACTGCTATTGGTGAAAGAGACAAGCTTTCACGAACAGCAGCTGGTCCAATAAGAAGGTATTATCTCATACATCTTGGGGACCAAAAGGGCTACAATAACACTGTACCCTCAAGAGCTGTCAGCCTGTCAACAACAGGTTGGAGTTAGGCTGTAAATTTCACTTCGCTGATTTCCCTATAAAATCAGCAACTAGGGAATAGGTAGGTTCCTACCAAATTCATGGTCCATGGTCATAGGATTTTAAAAATAATAAATTTAATGATTTCAGCTATTTAAATATGAAATTTCAGTCCTGTAACTGTAGGGGTCTTGACTCAAAAAGGAGTTATGGGGGACGGATGGATGGGGGAGGGGTGTTGCAAGCCTATTATAAGGGAGGTTGTGATACCGCTACCCTTACTTCAGCTGGCGGCGGTGCTGCCTTCATAGCTCAGCAGCTGGAGCGTGGCGGCTGCTGGCTGGGAGCCCAGCTCTGAAGGCAGAGCCATCACCAGCAGCAGCGCAGAAGCAAGCATGGGATGGCATGGTATTATCACCCTTACTTCTGCCCTGCTGTCTGCAGGGCCGGGCCCTCAGTCAGCAGCCACTCCTCTCCGGCCGCCCATCTCTGAAGGCAGCAGCACAGAAGTAAGGGTGACATGGTATGGTACTACCACCCTTACTTCTGCGCTGCTGTTGGCGGAGCACTGTCTTCAGAGCTGGGCGCCTGGCCAACAGCTGCTGCTTAGCTCTGAAGGCAGCACAGAAGTAAGGGTGGCAATACTATGATCCCCCTCACCCCAAAAATTACCTTGTGGGCCCCCTGCAACTCACTTTTGGGTCAGGACCCCCAAATTGAGAAAATGCTAGTCTCCCCGGCGAAATCTGTTTGTACAGGGAGAAAGCACACAGATTTCACGCTCCGTGATGCATTTTTCAGGACTGTGAATTTGGTGGGGCCCTGGGACTAGGATACTGGAGCATGAGAGGAAGCTGATCACTGAAAAAATTGAGACACGGAAGCACATCGCCGAATTTACAAGCAGGCACAAACAGAATGCAAGCAGCCCATTTCCTGGGAGTGGAAGAGACCTGAGGTATATGCCTGCTTTACCACAATTAACGTCAACCCCCTTCCAACGTTCTGAAGAACACTAATATAAGCAAGCGAGCATATGTTTATTCAAAGCAGACTTTAACAGACAGTGCCTCAAAACATACAATATTTTTCACTTCTATAGTTCTTTGCATGTGAGGACTTCAAAGCCAATTATAAAACATATGAATGCAGCCTCACCAAACCCATGTTTGGGAGAGAAGTACAGTCTACACTTGAAGACTATATTTAAATAAGCTATATATATTCAAGTCAACAGAGCCTGATCAAATTCACCCCAAGATACTTAAGGAACTAGCAGAAGCAATCTCAGAACCATTGATGATTAACTCCAGAACTCATGGAGAATGGGTAAAGTCCCAAAGGGCTGGAAAAGGGCAAACACAGAGAAAAAGGGGAAAAGAGGAAATGGAATTATTGACCTGTAAGCCTAACTTTGATACTTCAAAAGCTACTGGAACAAATAATTAACAATCAATTTGTAAGCACCTAGAGGATAAGAGAGTAAGAAGAAATAGCCAACATGGATTTGTCAAGAACAAATCATGCCAATCCAATCTAATTTTCTTTATGACAGGATTTCTGGCTTAGCAGATTGGGAGAAGCTGTAGCTGTGATATATCTTGACTTTAATCAGGCTTTTGACACTGTCCCACATGACATTCTCATAAAACGACTAAGGAAATGTGGTCTAGATTAGATTACTGTAAAGTGGGTGCACAACAGGTTGAAGGACCTTACTCAAAGGGTGGCTATGAAAGGTTCGCTGTCAAACTAGGAGGATCTATGTAGTGGGGTCCCGTAAGGGTCTGTCCTAGGTCTTGTACTATTCATACCAGGGAACAGTAATCGCCAGTACCACACCTTCTACCATTGTATCAGGCGAAGACAGAGCTGAGCTAGAGAAAAAATGTGAGGTTGGACCATACAAGTAAACTCTTAATATGAGGCGAGGACATTTGGGGGGCGGTGTGTGGGGGGGGGGGAAAGCAGATCTGCCAATAAAATAACTACTGAAGTTATATGACTACAATATAAAACTGGTACTTCAATGCAAGTCAATTGCTCAAAGCCACTGCTGCTGAGGCAAGTCACTGCTGGAAGCCCATGGAGGCACCTATGCAGAGCAGCCTTTTGATCTGTAGACTTCCTCTTTCTTAATGAGTATCAGAACAAAACTAAAAAAGCCATACAGGCCTAGCAAGTGATGATACTTTGCATAGTATTGATACTCTTTATCTTTATGTCCCTCCTAGTGTCAATCCTAGAAAAAGCTGCCATTTCTGCTCAAGATTTACGTTTTACTCAGTGTCAAAATGCTTTTAAAAATTACCGTGGTTATGGGCTGGCTCCAAGAAAAGGTTTCAGTGTCCAGAACATGTACGTGATCATTCCATCCTCTAGGCTGACCTGAGTTCTTTAGAAAATTGATGAAAAAACTATTACATTTCCATTTTAATGAACATATTATGCACTAGCACTGGAATGTTTTCTGCTGAAAATTACTCTTAGGTGGAGAAAGAAGGTTACTTACCCAAAAAGAGGTTTCATCAAATTCAAAAGTTCCTATTGGTATCCCTTCAGGCGAATAACCATAACCTCCAAAAAATATTAGCCTGTTCAACAGAAATTACATCAAGATTATCAAAAGCAATACTGTACGGCAATCTCTACTATTACAGCATAATGCTCAGTAAAGGCTTTTCACACACAGCGTATGGGAAAACCCACTATGCTCCCTTGACTTTGTTACCAAATTACAAGTAATGTTTTTCTTATTTTCAAACATGTTTAGGGTTGAGCACTTTTTAAATGTTTATTTAGAATCAAACCCAGTACAAGATTCAATGTATAAAAAGTATTTTCTTCCCAGTTTTGTTCGGCTTAGATACAATACACCAACAAGAATGACAATCTTATTAAAAAAAGTCGCAAAGAGAACTGAAAAACTTTTGTTCATGCTTGCTTACTTATTTTTATAAACCCAAACTCCAAGTTTGTCCTTTGATGAGGGGGGAACACCTTGACATTCTACTCTAACCCACTGCAACACTTTGTCCTTGGATCTGGAGTTTAACATGTAGAACTGCAAGACAATAAGAGTTTTTTTAACCCACACAATTAGAGACTAACAAGTGTTTCGGTATATTGATTAGCATGCGTCAGCATAAAAGTGTATAGTTCTTTTCCAAGCTCAGAATACTATGACGAAATATTCTGAGGTCACACGTAAGCATCCAACAACCCCCCGAAGTAGGCCCTTAATGCTGTTCTACATCTGTGAAAGTAGTATTAGCGATGAACTTAGTTTACTCCCATCCTAGGGTGGAAAGCAGTAGTACTCTCCCAAGCTCCTGCCATTTGAATGTAAAATAGTTCACTCAGCAGATTTTTTATATAATCCTCTCTCTTTTCTTGTACACTTTGCTGTGCAGAGGAACAGCTGATGTTGAATTTAACTTGTCATTATGCTAATGATGAAGTCTATCAGTGACAAGAATATGAAGCTGGTCAGATGTCTGACCAGCCTGCCCGCATCATCATCTCATCAGTTTATGTTTTAAGGGTATCTTTTTTTTTTTAAGTGAAAGCTTAGATTCTCCAAGCATGAGACGGATGGAAGGAAGAGAGAGAGAGAGAGAGAGAGAGAGAAACATTTCACCAGACTACCACAAACCAGCTCAATTGATCACCATTTCTATTCATTTGCAAGTTTAAGATTTCAGTGGATTTTTGAAGCTCCCGGCCTTCAAAATTACGTAGACTCAAAGAATCTATGTAATATGACTACAGGGTGAATTTGGCCAGTACACTAGGATTAACACCACTTATTTTGCAGTAACTACAACTATTGGAGAGGAGGATATTTTACAGCATTGCAATCTACTCCTTCAGTCATGCCAAACTATCTAGACCGGATATCTAGACTGACCTAATCCATTCCCAAAACCTGTATCAGCCAACACAGTTACAGAGAAATTGAACTGGAGGAAGTCACTGTGTCAGCCATCTGGATGAAAAACTCAGACTGGTAAAACTACTATTGTAAGTTGTTGCTTCTTTGGCAAGTGTAAAAAAGTAACATTTGTTTGAATTACTTCAAGTCTGAGGAAGCAATTGCAGGAAATAAAACTAGTTTCTCTGTTCCAAACAATGAACACCCAGACAGAAGATGAAGGTATGTTGTAGAAGAGGATGTGAAGGACCTAATGACTTGCTACCTGTTCAGCATTCCCCAGTCATTAACATGACAATATCAAGGCTTGGTTAACACAGTCTACCAGACATACTACATCTGTTCAGAAGGAAGAGCTTTTGTAGTTTATGAAGAGTGATATTTTCATGCTTTGGATGCATTTTAATGTGCTTAGAAGTCAGTCTTACCTTTAGGACAGAATGGGGATACAAATATTGTCTATTGGAACCTCTTTAGCAGAAAGGGTATAATTCATCTTCAGACACTTACCTTGTTTGTATTGCCACGTGCATGATGCCCTCCAAATAAATACAATACTTTGTCTACACACACAGCACAACTGCCTGACATGGAAGGTGGAACATCCCCCTCTGTTTTTTTTTTATTCCTGGAAAGATACACAAAAGCATTTAAAAACTGATAAAAAGGAAAAGATTATTATGTCTGAAGTCAAAGCATTCAATCTGACTGGCTGAGTTATTAACGACAACAGGTGTTTGTGGGATATTCAGGACTCCAGTTTTGAGTCATTTGGATCTTTGTAGTAACAGCACTTCAAACACACTGAAAAACTCTCCTTTTACAAAGATGTATTTTTGGGGGATTCTCTATGTCCAATTCAGAGGACTAAGGATCCTCCTCCTCTCTTCCACCTTTTTGAAATGGAGATTCTCAGACACAGAGAATCCTCCTTTAAAAAACACATCTTGATAAAATAAAAAGGAGGATTTTTTAATGTTTTCAAAGTGCTGTAATCACAAGGATGCATTTCCAGACTCAAGGCTCCACATGACCACAAGGACAGCAACTGCCAAGTAAGACTGGATGGGACTCCCTTCTGAACCAGTTAATACTGTTTCTTAAAGAGTTTAGAGCACTTTGCAGGATAAGTCCCTAGTTGTCTAGAGAGGTGAAGCAATACATAACCCCCACCAACAACAGCAGGTATGCAGCTACTGAACAACTTTCAGGTTTTTTTGTTGGACAAGGAGGCAAAAATAGTATATGTAGTTGAACAGATGTTTTTAATTTAAAAAAGATAGTGTACCTTCACAACACGATGAAGAAAATGCTATCTGAACATAAGTTTATTTCATTAGGTTATTTGCTGTAGTATGTTACAAATATGTACAATCTACAGAAACTATATTTGATATCAGGGGTTCTCAAATATTCCACAGTGTTTGTCACACCGTAATGGAGAAACTGTCTTGGGAGACACCTCCTCTCCCATTTAGGGTCAACTGACATCCCTGTGGCAACTACGGCAATCACTCACACGGAAAAATAAGATTAAGAAAACTTAATATTTAAATTTTTATAATGCAGTTTGCAGGGTGAATACAAATCAGTGATTTAAAAAAAAAAACCAAAAAACCACCCACAAAGTCACAAATTAAAAATTTGAATTTGACAACCCATGTTAAGGTTTAAATAATTATTCAAATAATTTCAATTATACAAAAAAAATACCTAATAGTACATACAGCATTTGCTGCCACATTTTAAAGGTCAAACCACTGAACTGGTGGAAGCCACTGCCTAAGCTCCTTGAACTAGAGTGTGTTGAAGTGCTAACCCAACCTTTGACAGTAGTAGCCTCTCCTGCAGATGAATAAAGTGAAATGAAGAAAATATTTTCTCTGCAACTAGTTCAGCTCAGTTACTAATTTAATTCCAAGTTAAGAAACCAACTGGGAGTTGAAACACCAAGAAAGCTTGTTTTCCACTTCCTGTTTAAGAATAAAAACCAGGGATCAGAGGATGAGATCTATTCGTTCTAAAATCATGAAGAATATGGTGACCAGAAACCTCAGTTCAATTCACTAACTGTAGTTAATACTGCCTTTGTTTAATAAACCAGTTAGTTTTGAATGCAAAACATACTTTGATGTTTTTTTCTTATGTTTCCAGCACATTTAGGATAGTTTTATTTTTAAAAAATTAAAATGCCATTTTTGTGCATTTTTACTTTTTGTTTCCATCCAAGTAGAGCTTGACACAGATCACAAGTAAAAATAATCATACTCTAGTAAATAATAATGCATCATTTTCTAAAATAAAAAAGTAAAAATTAAGAATCTAAGTAAGTGTATGTGGAACTGTATAACTGCTTAAATAAATGTGTATAGATATAGTGTATGCTCCCGGTTAGCAAAAAGTACCACCAAATTTAGTGTATAAGCTATATTTACTAGCAAATCAAATCAACCTATCTTTAGAAAAATAATTAAAAGGTACAAATGCAAAACACAATTAAAATGGATTTAAATCAAAGTTCCCTGCTTGCTGATTAAAGTCAGTGATTTAAATTGCTTATATTTAAATCAAAGGACCCTGGTGTGGCAGTTTGTCATCTGAAAATGAGGAAAGGCAGTGCCATGTTGACCAGATAGTTTTCTGCAGGTCACCAGCAATTCCTCCATGGATCATCAGTATGATTTATAGATCAGTTTGAGAACCTCTTTATTTTTCCTTTTAAGTCAATGTCTTTATTTTAAAGTCACTCATGTACTGTACCATCTTCCAGTTTCCATGCTGTAGATCCATATTTCATCTCTAGGCAGATAGAAGTCATAAAATCCCCTAACTTGAGCATTCTGCAGGGACAGCAGAGAAGAGAAAAGGGACTATTACAAAAGACTTGACACTTTATATCATGTACAGTCAAATGTTTTCAGGCCTGCCCTCCTTTCCCCTCAGAAACAATTCAATCTATTTGTAAATGTTTATGAAACAGGAGTCAGAGGAGGGATGAATAGTGTGATCAGTGCAGGCTGCACTTCAGTGACTCCATTTGTGTAACAGCCCTCAGGAAGCAGTTACACACTGTGACAAATTCAAGCAGTCTCAGGGCTACTTTAGCTTGTGTTGGGGACTGCACCAGCTCACAGCAGACTTCAGGATCAGAAGAGTATTAACACGGGTTAAAGCCACCTTTGCAAACTCCTCCCTCTGGCACAGTAAAGCTCTAGCATGAGGATCTGCACCCAGACTTTTTTTTTTTTTTAAAATGATTTTGTCAGATGTTAGTGGAATATACTAGGCACCTTGTTTCCAGATATCTGCAAAAAATTTAGTTTGCTTCAAATGAAAATAAATTTCATGACCTTACCGTTGTGACTCGGACAAACAAGAACTAGATCATAATATGGTTTTATTTTTTGTTTAAACTATACATACGCCAACATGATTAGCAGCCTACTCAGAAACTCTGAACTCTAATGTACCGCTGAGTAGGAGTGTGCTGGAAAAGCTGTGTGGATAAAATTGTTAAGTGCTGATCTGCGCCATGTCTTGGTCAATCAACTAACAATATTTCCTTATCTTCCAGAGGATTAAATATCTTACAAGAAAGAGAGAAAAGAAACCCCATCTCCTATAAATAGCAACTGATTAGTCTTCAGAGCATTTATTTAACATCATTTTACAAGGGTCACACCATTTCTAAGGACTTACACGTCATCTTAAAGTTATAGTTCAGTACTTGGCATGTCAAACTTTTTTTGAGCGATTACATTACGTATTTAGAGTCTTGTTGAAATACTGAGTGAGGCCAGTCAACCTCGGCAGCAGCCCTAATGACAGATGGGACAGTGCAAAGAGAAACGGTTTTGTTAGATAAGGAGGCCTTAACTGAAGTAATATTTTAAAAGAATAACTGCTTGAGAAAGGTACCTTATAGCCTCCCCAAACAAACATGCAGTGTCCATCAGTGACTGCTACATGCCCACTGCGCTCTGCGGGGCTGTTGTTCTCCAGCTGCTCAAAGTTGTCCTCAGCTGGAGCTGGGAGCTCTTCATCTGCCTGCAGCTCTTCATTATCATCAGCCATTTTGATACAGCGCTATCTTCCTAAAACAGACATGTGGGACTTTTAACAACCACTGGGTGAAACAATGAGTAAAGAAACTCCACAGAGCTGCTGCCTTCGCACAGGTGAAATATGCAAAATGGAAACATGGTGGAAGAAAGTTTCGACCGGGTGTGCTGGAGTTTCCCTGCGCACCACACTCCTGCGGGGTGCCACCTGGAGCAGAAGTCTCCGCTGTGTGTTTCCTTTGTGTCCCTTCCACAGGCACAAACACACAGCGGGATTTAAAGGCCTCGCGTAAGGACCCTTGGCACAAGTTACAGCTGCCGCAGCCCCCGGCGCGCGTCCACTCCAGCAAGGGGGAGCAACCCCCCCGCTGGAGACAAGGCCAAACGCGGCGTGCCCCGCAGAGACACGGGGGGAGGGGGCCGCTCCTCACTGACAGGCGGGGGCCCCGCCCACCCCGCGCTCGGTGCCGGAGGGGCCCCCGAGCCTGGCGCTGCGCTCGGCGGGGCACTCGCCGTCCGCCCGGCTCCTCGCGCGCAGGGGACAGGCCCCCAGGGCACCGAACCCGCCGGGCCCCTCCCCCAACGCCGCCGCAGGGCGGGGGCAGGCGGCTCGCGCCACCCCCTGACTCACCTCAGCGGGCCACCCAGCCTGGTGTGGGTCACCACTGTCAACATCCGCCGCGGCCGAGTTCCGCTCCCGGCAGCCTCCGCGCCCAGCGCCGGCTCCGCCCCCAGAGACCGTCGCTCGCGCGCTCCTCCCCGAGGGGGGCGGGACAGGCGTTGGCCCCGCCCGAGCGATGCCTGGGTGGGTGCAGGCCAGACGCCCGGGGCCTGGTTGCAGTCCGTGCCTATTACACTGCGCTAGGTGCTGTACAAAGTCGAGCTGCCGGCGCTCAGTCTGCCCAGCCCAGCGCGTTAGCAGTCCTGGGTTTGGTCAGACACGCCCCTGTTGGGATCCTGAGGGCAGCAGTGCCTGCGCACAGGATGCTCTAGCTCCCGGGTATCTGGGACATGCAGGGATGGGGTGGCTCAGGAGCAGCGAGGGCTGCAGGCAGGCTGCCTCCGGCGGTTTGCCTGCGGAGGGTCCGCTGGTCCTGTGAGTTCGGTGGCCCTCCCGCAGGCGTGCCCGCAGAGGGTCCGCTGGTACGAAGCCGAGGGACCAGTGGACCCTGCGCAGGCCAACCGCCGGAGGCAGCCTGCCTGCCGTGCTTGGGGCAGCAAAATCACTAGAGCCGCCCATGCAGAGCAGGTACTGGCTATGGGGTTACCGCCAGCTGGGAATATGGCTCAGCTGGAGCCATATCCTGTTTGCCAAGGTCAGTGGCCAGGGCAGCCCTGGCAGCAGGTGCCTGCAGGGACTGGTGCCATCCCCCAGGAATGGGATAGGGCAGGCCTGCACAACGTGCGGCCCAGGGCCGAGTAGGTGAGCTCACTGTGCAGCCCATGGGGGATGAGTAGGCAAGTGGCAGGTGAGGGAGGGGGGCTGAAGAGGTGAGTGGGCAGTGGCGGGGGGGTGAGGAGGTGAGCCAGAGGAGTGGGGGGCTGAGGAGGCGAGTGAGGAGTCAGTGGCTGACCTGTTCTGTTGATCTGGTCTGGCTCCCATCCTCTCTCCAAGGGTTGCAGCTGTCTGGAGGTGCTGCCTTCCTCAGTCACACCTCATTCATTCAACAGGGCAACTGATTACAAAGTGGGGGGAAGATCTTATTCTACTTCTAGCAAAAAGACATTTTTCTTTTACCTTAATTATACTACCTTAGGGGCCCGCTATAACATATTACCAAGGTTCAATACTGCTATTTCGGTGGGGGAGTGCTGGGGAAGAAGGTTCGTTTCCACGGGGCAGGTGGTGCTGGGGGGGGGGGGTTGTGTTTTTGGGGGGGGTTGGTGGTGCTGGGGGGGAGGGGTCAGCCCTCAGCTATTTTCTTTGGAGTAATGTGGCCCTTGCCACTTTACGAGTTGTGCAGGCCTGGGATAGGGAGTGCTGGGGGGGAGGCCAGGTGTATGTGGTAGAAGGTAGGGGGCAAGTGTATGTCCTGTTTTTTTTTTTATCTCAGAGGGCAGATGCCCCATATTTTTTGTATTCAGAGGTGGCAACCCTCATGCAAGCAGAGAACAGAAATAGGATCTCTGCCCCAAGGTTTCAATATTAAATTATTCACTACCTAGCCCCTGTTCCATACTCCACGCTGACCTGAAATTCATGGTTGGGGGAGTCACATACTGACCTTTAGGATACTTAATTTAACCTTGACCCAGCAGTTGATTCTATTCAGACACTTGTGTCTACATGTAACCCATTGGCTTCAGCGTGGTCCTATACAAGAATAGGTCTATCCCTGCAGAGTCATTTGCAGGACTGGGACCTTACATTGTCTTTTCTGGGTGATTCAAAGATACCAACACAGGTGGCAGTGCTCAAGTCAAAAGGGAAAAATGGCCCTTAGAATCAAGACAATTATTTTTGAGTTAATTAATATATACTGAATAAACTGCGTGGGCAGCAATTAAAGCAATTGTGATTTTTCTAGAGTGACTCCAAAGAAAGGTTGGAGTGAAGCCATGTGGCAGATCAAGGGATAAAAATGGAGTTGGAAATCCACAAGCAAAGCTCTTGAAGCATTAACATCCCTGGAGACTGCACAGGAAGTTATCATCTGGTCTCAGGTGTCTATACCTGCGACCAACCGGAATAAACAGAAAATTGCCCAAAAGCCACATCAACCAAAGGGCACAGCCTCCCTTGCACATACATATGGTGGTTCCTTTGAGCAGCTGGACTCCCAGGGAAGGAAAAAGATGAATGATCAAAAAAATCTGAGGGACTTGTGGAAAAGGTGCCACTCAAATTCCACCATCTAAGATTCTGGTGGATGGCATTAGAAAGCTTGTTTGATTACTATCCCAAATCTTTGGCTGATTGTTGGCAGATCATATTACATGTGTCCACTGATCTCTCTGGACTGATCTTTGGGAGAAAGATGAATGCCTAACTGTCTACATCTCAATCTTCCAGGGAATTTGACACCACTGAGATGCTGAATAAACTAACTGGAGTAGTAACAGGAAAAAACAGTTACCTGACTTTCCGTGTTGTTTTTTGAGATGTGTTGCACATGTCCATTCCACTGTAGGTGCGTGTGTGCCTCATGCACATTTGTCAGAGATTTTTTCCCTTACCAGTACCTGTCGGGGCAGCATGAGCACTCTTGGGTTCTTTGTGCCACTGCACATAGATATATAGGGCCAGGCTGCTCCAGATCCTGCTTAGCTCCTTCCTAGCCGAAAGCCTCCAATAGAGAAAAGGAGGGTAGGTTGTGGAATGGAAATAGAAAACACATCTCAAAGAACAACCATTGCGGATAGGTAGGTAACCATTTTTTCTTCAAGTAATTCAAACTGGCAGTGGGCTCAAGAGTCTACCTGAACACGGTTTGAAAGATTTCTCATCCGAATCTGGCATTGTCTCGGGCTTGATGAGAGATGGCATAGTGAGAGGCAAACATATGGAGCAATGATCAGGCTATCACCCTACAAATATCCAGAATTGGAACCCTAGCCAGAAAGGTCACGGAAGCTGCCTGCGACCTGGTTTAGTGAACCTCACATCATTTGGAGGTGCAACATCAGCCAATCTCTAATATAAACAAAAACAGCTGGAAATTCAGGCAGTGATCCTATGAGTGGAAACTGGTGAACCCAAGTTGAGGCCTGCTTGGAAACAAGATGACTTTTTTGTTTTCTCTTGTTGCAAACAGGTCCACTTGGGGAGTTCTCCACTGCTAGAAAATTGACCTGGAAATGTCCAGTCAAAAAGACCGCTCTTGATGCCCTGCGAAGGACCTGCTCAGGTGGTCTGCCGGAGTCTTTTTAGCTCCCAGAAAGTAACCAGCTTTCAGGTTGATAGAACTGGCGATTCAGAATTTCCACAGGAGCATCGCCTCCTGGGATAACTTTGTGGAACTGGCCCCTCCCTGGTTGTTTACATAAAATATAGCTGTTGTGTTGTCTGCGAGCACAAATAAGTTCCACCTCCTGTTGTGCAGAAGGAACGCCATGGAAGTCAGACAAATGGCCTGGAGCTTCCTAATATTTATATGGATACTCAGATCCTGGGGATATCAAAGGACGTGAGTCTGAAGGTGACCTAAGTGAGCTCCCCATCCTACATCTGATGCATCTGTAACTAGAGTAACAGCCTGTTGTGGAGGGGCAAAGGGAACTCCTTGCAAACACTGTCGGTATTACTCCTGGGGGAATTCTGCCCCACTACACAGTGCAGAATTTTGCAGAAATTAATGGTGTGTGCACTGCACACAAAATTTCCTTCACCCCACACAGAAATGGGCTGCAGAGATGTTGGCTGCCACTATGGGCCACTGGACCCAGCAGAGTTCAGTTCGTGAACAAAAGACAAAGTGGGGAAGAGGAGGAGGGAGCTGGAGGATTCCTAGCAGTTGCAGTTCCCAGCCTGCCCTGAAGGAAGGAAGCGGTGGCATGCAGGAAATTCCATGCAAGTTTGGGACCCAGCATCAGGCTGTTTCTCCCTCTGGATCCCTGGGCTCTAAGAGGGTAGGGTCTGTGAGTGACAGGGGGTGGGGTGGGGGATAAAGGGGGTGTGAGTGTCTGGCTCCCTGGCTGGGCTCTGGGGGGAGGAAGTAGAGAAGCAGGATTCCTGGGTTGTCATAGGGGCTTCTTTAATTCTCTATTCCGGGGGGAATTTTTGTGTGTGTCTGTATTGTTACAGACATACTTACTGACAGGTATTTTGAAATAAACTACCAAATAATTGAAACTGGCATAATTATATAGGATTATTTTGACAAATAAAATTTGCAGAATTTTAAAATAGCGTGTGCAGAATTTTTAATTTTATGGCGCAGAATTCCCCGAGGAATACTATGTAATGTGATAGGCTGGTGAGTACACCGAAGCTATCCAACCCTGTAAATTTCTGAGGGGTAGTCTGGCATGCAGCACCACGTAGGTGCATGCTGCCATTTGTCCTAGATGTTAGAGGCAGTTCTGAACTGCGGTGACAGGGTACCTCTTCAGATCTAGAGCAGCCTTGTTTGGAACCTCTTCTTGGTAGGGAAACCCTAGCCTTTGTAGAGTCCAGGACTGCTCCAGTGAATTCTGTTCTTTAAACAAAAGAGAGGATGAATTTCTCCATTCTGATTAGTAGCCCCAGTGTGTCAAAAGTGGACCAAATAGTGGCTATGCTTGGGAGTATCTAAGACCTGAACTGGCCTCTTACTAGCTAGCTGTCCAGGTAAGGAAAAGGACTTCTGCAAGAATGCTGCTTCTACAGCCATACATTTTGTGAAAATGCGAGGGGTTGTTGACAGTCTAAAAGGCAATGCTGTGAATTGGTAGTGGAATTCATTGCCCATGAACCTGAGAAATTTTTGGTGGCTCTGGTGAATTACCATATGAAAATAAGCATCTTTTAAGTCAATAGTAGCATATCAGTCCCCAGGATCTAAGGAAGAGACAATAGATCTGGAATTTCCTTTTCTTTAGGTACTTGTTTAATTGCCTTAGATCTAAAATAGACCCGACACTGTCCATGTTTGCCTTGAGATTAGGAAGGAGCAGGAATAAAATACCTCCCCTTTGAATAACTTGGGAACTTCCTGTATGGCTCCCATGAGGAGCAGAGACTGGACCTCCTGAAGTAGCACGGTCTCATAAAAGTGATCCCTGAAGAGGGACGGGGAAGGTGGGGTAGAAAAAAATTGAAAAGTGTATCCCAGTTCCACCATAGTTAAGACCCATTGATGTGTGGTGATGCGGGTCCAAGCACTTAGAAAGTGGGATAGGCAGCTGGCAAAAATAGGGGTAGAGAAAGATGGCATGATGGGAATGTGTATACTGTTCTTGCCCAACAAGTCAAAAGGATTTCTTAGATGATCCAGGTTGCCTAGAAGAGCTGGCAGTTGCGAAGGAGGGTGGTGGAGGAGGACACCTCTTGCAACCCCTGCCTTTCTTTTTGGACATGTCCTGGGAATGTAGCAAAGCAGGACTTAAACTGCTGGGAATGCTGTGGTTGGAATGGCTTTCTTTTTGCCGCCAATATACAGATCTCCAGAGACTTAGGGGTCACCCTTGAATCCTTAAGGTTATGAAGCCTCTCATCAACTTCATTGGAAAACAGCAAGAGGCCTTCTCAAATGGGAGGTCTTAAATTGTTTGTTGTAGCTCTGGTGGGAGGCCGATGCCAGAAGCCAAGATGAATGTTGCATCATTATGGCAGAAAGCCATAGCTTGAGCTGCAGAGTCTGATGCATCCAAGCTTGCAGTTTGGATAACTAATTTACCTTCCTCCACCAAAGCAGAGAACTCCTGCTTTGCCTTATCAGGAAGCTTATCTTTCAACTTCAGGATATCATCCCATAGGTTGAAATTGTATCAAACTAGCAAAGCTTGCTGGTTCGCAATCCTGAGCTGTAAATCCAAAAGTTGCCTGTGAAACAGATCTCGTTTTTGTGAAGGGACATAATAGCTCTACTCTATCATTTTGGCATTGGGAAGCAGAGAAGAAGGAGTCTGTCATAAAATCTTGACAGGCTCCAGGATACCCTCATTAATAGGAAGAGCTGCCTTAAAGTGTCCTATGGATGCTAAAATGTCCACAAGTCTGAGTGACTTTTCTTGTACCTCTTCTGGCTGTATAGCTAGAACTGTACCCATCCTCCTCAAGTCTTGATGAGCTCTTGACATAGATTCAGTCACTGCTGCCTCTGAGGTGACGAGGAAGAGAAGGCTAAATGTTAAGGAGGTCCCTCCAATTCCTCTATAGGAGAGTCCTGAGATTGCGGCTCCGCTGCACGTACCAATCCCGATACTGTGGGAAGAAAGATAGTGACCTTCCTGCAGATGCTCCTGGCATCTGGCTGACAGAAGTGTGTAAAGAGAGCACAGAGGTTCTGGAACATTGAAGGAAGCCCCAAGGGATCCAGAAGGGCCATTGGTACACAGGTCGGAGCGAGCTGTGTTTAGGGACACTAGCTTTTAGAATGCGGAGGCTGTGAACAGAACCATGGCGGGCAGGCACCCCACTGGAGCTATTGGGCACGCTCAGGTTGGGACACAAAGGACCTGACTTCCAAGTCTGATGAGAAGTCCATTTCCTCCGACCATGAGGGACCCGTCGATACTGAGGAGAGAGTTTCTGGATCTGGAGAAGGGAATAATTGAAATCATTCCTGATTTGCCTCTAGGCACAATCCTACATAGAGGTGCCACAAAAGTGGAAGTGGCCAGGACTGAGTGGTACTCGGCGCTGAAACTGGGACACAGGAGCATGTGGTTCCAATACTGGTACTGGACAGGATTCTTGAATCATGGAAAAAGCTGGTAGCAAAAGCTAAGCAACACTTTAGCTGCCTCAAAAGCCTCAAGTGTCAGCGGTACCAGAAAGGGCTCCTGAAACGGCAGTACCAAGAGGTATGCTGATCCTTCAGGGATTGGTCTGAATGGACTCTTCCTGGGTTCTGGAGTCAACAATCCCTCCTGGCTCACAGATTGTTCCTGGGGGTGTGACTTTTTTGAGTGCCCCATTGAGTCCTTACAAACACTTTGTGCCGCCTTCTTGGAGAGTCCAGTACCCAGGCTTTAAGAGA
The DNA here is from genome assembly GCF_025201925.1 of Gopherus flavomarginatus. Classification (NCBI taxonomy): domain Eukaryota; kingdom Metazoa; phylum Chordata; order Testudines; family Testudinidae; genus Gopherus; species Gopherus flavomarginatus. The sequence continues at coordinate 155,545,905 of NC_066621.1, forward strand.
CTTATCACAGTCTCTTCTTAGGTTTCTATTAGAACATGATGAGCACACCTAACAGACTTGGACTTCTCGGTATTCGTTCTGACAGCGAACGAAGTGCAGAGTCCATGAGCATGTACTTGAATCTGGCAACTTTGTGACCTTTTTGAACAGGGTTTGAACCCTCTACCAGTGTGGTGTTTGTCACATGTGCCTTCCCGGACACTTAAGGCAGATGGAGTTTGGGTTGCTCACTGGCACAGACCTGTTACATGAATGGACAGGCCTTGAAGCCATGTGAATGGGGCATCAGTCCAGTACTGACCCTGGAACCCAGCCAAGCCAATGGTATCCATACACTAAAAAGATAGCTTCAGGAATAGATTTAGAATACTAACTATTTAAGATATTCTGTACAAGACTAAAAACAAACACTAGAGGTACTATTTACACTAAAGGAGGAAAGATATGAAGAAACAAAGACTGTAGCTGCAACAATAACTAGCACTAGCACTAGGAAGGAACTGAGGGGAGTTGGGCGCAGTGCAGCCCTTTATACCTGCATCCAGTGATGCAAGGCACCAGAGGGCGCTCATGCTTCCTCCACCGGTACTGTTAAAGAGAAAAAACTTTGATGTGCACTCACACCTACAGTAGAATGGACATGTGTGATCACCTGAAGAAGAAGAATTAGCAAAGTTTTAGACAAAAGTTAGAAGTAGTGGGTGGAAGAAAATTGTGAAATACTGGTACAACTAATTCAATATATGGGACACACTGATGTCAATAGTGACAAAGAGTCCTGTGGCACCTTATAGACTAACAGACGTATTGGAGCATAAGCTTTTGTGGGTGAATACCCATTTCATCAGATGCATGAGTGCCACAGGACATTGTCACTTTTTACAGATCCAGACTAACATGGCTACCCCTCTGATACTTGGCACTGATGTCAATGGGAGTGTAACGATCCTTTTGTCCTAAAATATTATTATGCTTTTAGAAATTAAATATTACAGATAGTACTTTAAAGTGTGGCATAGTCACATTTTTATGGAAACATGTTAGTTATGATAGAATTGTACAATATTTTGCAGTTTGTGATCATAACTGATTTACAATGTAGTCTGTCAAAAACGCACATTTTTATTCTAGTTTATAACAGTAAACAAAGTAGTAACGGCAGATATTCTGAAACATTAATGAAAACATAACATGGTGCTAAAGGCACTTTTGATAATATCTATAACTGAATCTGAACACAGTCTCCATTAAAAAAATGGCAGGTATTTTACCTATTTTTTTAAATTAACTTCTTTACATAAGAACATTTACCCAAGTCTAATAATAATAACGAAACTGCTTGTATTAAGATAATTAACACAAATTTTCCACTGCTCCACTTCAGATGATCATACAGTCTGAAATTAGTCATTTTGACTTCTCCTAGTGCTAAATGTTCCCCAGGAACATTCCTATAAAGTGCACTTGCTGTTCTGTTGAATGTCCCATGTACATCTAACATTCCACTGATTTTAAATTTTGACAGCAGCATATGTGCAGTGGCAAAACTATAGCAAACTGATTAAGGATTACATATTGCCACAGAACGTTTTGATCCTATTTCCTCTGTAAGTTAATGGACAAAATTATCCTCTCACATCTGTACAGTAGGAATAATACTTCAGTATTCCTCTATGCATGTAGATCTTTCAATGACGTCATTGTGAATTCTGTACGTACGGGGAAGCAGAACACCATGTGGATCTGAGGGGGGATTGTCCTTAGTATCATTAATATAGATACTCATGGAAAAAGCTGTCTTTTAAGGATGTATAATTAATTCCAAAATGATTATATCTATCCTTAACCGTAACTCCTATCTGAGGAAAATATAATTCTGTATGTGAAAGAACCAATTTTAAAAGGACTTGCAACACTTCTGAACTCAGTCATAAAAGCTGGAGGATGGAGGTGGAGCCTGGAGGTGGTATCTTCAAATTTGATTAGATCAGTTCAAATGATGGTCTAAAGAGCTCTTATAGGCCCTGATCCTTCAAAGACTGATATATGTGTATAACTTTAAGCATGTGAGTAATCCCACTGAACTCAATAGGACTATTCACGTGCTTGAAGTCAAGCATGCATATAAGTCTTTGCAAAATGAGGGTCATAATAAAATCTAAGTAATTAATATACACATTGTGGTAGGATGTATTTGAAACTGCCCCTTGTTCTGCAGGATAAGAGCTGCAAATCCAGCTATATGTTAAGAAGTGGAAGAAGTGGATGCTTCACCTAGAAAATTTTACAGTCATTGGGGCCAGTTTAATCATTCGAACCATTTCTTTGTGTGGGGGAATCCCTTTTAACGTAAAGGCCACATACCTGGACAATTTACATTCCCACTTCACAATTTTTTTGCTAATATCAAATGTCTCCTTAGTTGAAGAAAATAGGAAAATATGGCTCAACTGTGATACTCAGTCATAATGTATTTTCTTCTAAGATACACATTCACTACAAAATCTCCTTTCCTAATTACATAGGATTTTGTAGTGAGATTTTAAAAAATGGTAAAAACTAAACAGAATAGGTCTACATTCAAATATACTGTTTACATAAAAATTTAATGACTGGGTCCCAACTAACTAAATACCTGAAACAGATAGGAAAATAGTAATTCTATATAAGCTTTTTAAAATAAATAAACAAAATATTTTGAACCAAAATTAAATATAAACTTTACACATTCAAAATAAAATATATATATAAAATCTATTTTGAAAAAATGTCATTGATTAGAGAATTACAGTAAAACAATGTTATGAACTGCATTTGAATTTTCACATACAAAATTATTTAGCTTAATATCTTTTTTTTTTTTTTACTTTTAAAGTTCCACAGTTAGCCAGCATATTAATTGTTCTGCTTTTGTGTAGGATGGTTACCTCCCAGTATCAATAATCAAACTTTCATATGCTGCTGTTAAAGGAAATAAATCAAACAAAAGGATCTGCAATTATAATCCTTTTAACAAGAGTTAAATTAACAGGGATACTGTGTCAACTCATTTTGTCTTCATCAGCAAGTGCTGATGTGACAAAACTGGAAATAAAATTTTAAATCAGAAAGAGAAATTTTTATGCATCTGAAAAAGTTCTGTGTCTTCTGTTCCTTTCCAAAAGAGTACTTTTTATGAAATCACTTACCAAGACCATAAGAGCAGAAGTTAATTTCTGCAACCTCAAGTGGTGTTATTACAACATAGAATATTTAGTTTTCACTCTTTTCAATACCTCAGGAAACAAAAAGGACTTTTTTGTAGAAACTCAGCCTACCAAATACCTTATGTGTACTACTAGTAAACAATCGCTAACAAAAATCTTTGCTGTTCACTATAAATACATATAGTGGTCAATATCTTTTTTGTCCTTGTTCAGGTGACATTTATTTGCTCTTGTCTTTCAATTTCAGCTTTTTTCTCTTGCCGATGGTTAGCTGCAGCCCAAAAGGTTATTTTTTTCAACACTTGTGGCAAAATTTTGGATGGTAACCAGGATATTTGATTCTTTAAAAGGCTGGCATTTTTACCAATGCAGTCAAGGCACAATCTAAAAAGAATGTCAGAATTTACTAAGGTCTTATAACCTAAAGATAAAACACATGAAACATCAAACAAACTTCTACAAAAAATGTTAAATTAAAAATATATATAATTTATGTATAGTCCATTCCATAATAATGCCAATATTTTAAAACTGTTTTGAAACATGTTTACACAGTACATTTACATTATTAACTAGATTAATAATTTTGTTTCTTACCTACTGATCCAGGTAAAAATAGTTCAAAGTGCCTTATGCTAAAAAAACTATTCCGTTATAAAAAGTAGTACTATAATTATCTGTGCTAGACTCTTTGTGCTACTATATAATCTAAACTCACCTGAGAAGTGAGTAAGGTTGAGTTTGAAAAATCAATAAATCACTGCAGTGACCCTAATGAAGAAGAACAGCAACAATCAGGAGGATGATCAAGATTAACTGTTAATTTAAAAGTTATCTCAGGAATAACTTTATATTTGTTTCAACAGGATGATATAAAATGGATTACCATAAATATAATTAAAGTCTATGAATATTTAGATTAACTATTATCTTATAAAGATTAAAAATAGCCAACTGAATACCTCTGAACCCCCACCTACATGCCTACAGAGGCAGGACTTTGGGGACACATGTCATCTTCAGCTTCCCCTCTCACCAACATTGAAGAGCCACATCTTTACAGCATCAAGTGCCCTTGAGAACTGCTTTGTGGGGCTGGAAGGTGGATTTTTGAATTGGAAAGATGTAAGAAGGGATTTAGGTAATGGGCAGACCCTAGTGGCATCGTCACAGCCCTGGACAACAGTGTTGTCACAATATATGTTGTACTGTGGATCAATGGAGTATGTGCCTGCCATCTGGCACCTTCAGGGACCCACCTCTGGTCCCTGCACTACAGAAGAGCTTTGACAGCCTTCCAGCCCTATGTGAGGCAGGACTTCTAAGGGGAGAGAAGCTTAGGAGTTGTGGGGATAGTTTATATTTTAAACGGAACTAATAATGGTAGGTAGAAAGATGTTTGAGAATAGTCAGTAGAATACAGTGAAACAAACAATTACAAGAAATAATATACAAATAATGGGGGCTATGGTTTGATAGCAAATGTTTAAAATGGTAATTGAAGAGTAAAATTCAAAAATAGCTTAAATAAGTCAGAACAATCAAGGTGTACACACTCTTAGCTTATGTAACCAGACGATAACTATTACTTTTTCCGTAATTCTCCTTCCCCTTTCCCTCTTATTGTTTGTTACACTTACTTGTGGAGTCTTGTTTTATTTTATTTTTAGGTTAAGATAAGCAGACACTTACACATCCGTCCATAAGTATTCACATGACTTCAATGGGACTACTCATAGGAGTTATGCACACAAGTACATGTTCTGTGCTGTGTGGAACTCAGATCTACAGATGCCCCTATATAGCAGCATAGGGAGTGGGTGATCTGTAGCTATGTAGCTGCTTCAGTGTCAATTCCTGCAGGAGTGGCTGAAGCAGGCTCAGCAGAATTGTACCATGCATTTGGAGGGTTGGGATATGGAGTGTGCCTCTCTGGCTTTTCCCCTGCACATCTACAAAGCACCCAATCCCACTAACTGGGCCAGGTGCTATGCTCTGGTTATAGGCATTAAGGCACAAAAATTAACACACTATATAGTAATGTCAAACAATCCATGAATGATGATGAATTGTAGTTCTTGTAGGAACCAAAACTTTATAGTGTAAATCAAGATTGTGCCACTGAAGAGAGGAGTCACAAGAATGATTAAAGGATTAGAAAACATGCGTTATAATGATAGACTTAAGGAGCTCAATCTATTTAGCTTATCAAAGAGAAGGTGAAGGGGTGACGATTATAGTCCAGTAAATATTTGTTTTGCACGTAAGTACTTACAAAAGGGCTCTTTAATTTAACAGGAAAAGGTATAACAGGAGGCAATGGCTCAAAGTCGAAGCTAGAGAAATTCAGACTGGAAATAAGGCATACACTTTTAATGGTAAGAGTAATTAACCATTGGAATAATTTACCAATGGTCGTGGTGGATTCTCCATCCCTTTCAATTTTTAAAATCAAGATATTTCTAAAAGATCTGCTCTACACAATATTTTGCTCTGTGAATTATTTTGGGGAAGTTATGGCCTGTGCTATACATGAGGTCAGCCTAGATGGTCACAATGATCCCTTTTGGCCACAGAATCTAGGAATCTAAGTCAAAGACATTATACTAATTTATACCAGCTGAACAGTTGACCTTGAATGTCCTGCTCTTCATGCATTTAAATTCTCAGCAATAATGCTGAATTAACGTTTTTTAAATTAAATTATACTAAGACTTCATTATTAAATTTACTGACTGTGTCCAAGAAATGCAAGTCATCTTTGCTCCCACCAAAGATCATCACTTCTCCTTCTGTGCCAAGACAGGCTGTGTGCCACAACCTACAAACAAAGTTAAAAATAAAATGAATAGCTAAATAATAAATAATAAATAAATAATAATAATATAATGCTTTATTTGCATAGTATCAGATAAACAAATCTAAATTAGCTAATTTTAAATGTTTTAATATGGGATTCAGGGAAGCAGAACCTTTACCTGAATGACTATAACCTCATCCACATCACATGATTTCCCCCTCATTTCTCATATCTCAAAAGATTCATTTGAAAAGAAAATTGAATAATGACATGATAAATTTGGTTAAATGGAGCAGTCAATTTTATAAATGCTATGAATCCACTACTTACGAACAGACAAATTGAATTCTTCCTGGTCTTACACTACTTACCAAGAGGAATTTTATTAAACTCTTATTGTATAAAAAATATTTCAGGAGGCTTCAACACTCAGGAACCATGCCTGAAAGATCAAATTATTCACTTCGATACTTGTATGAGAGGATTAAAAAGTAATGGAAAGCAATATGACTAGCCATTTTACCTTAAGAGAACTTACAGACTGACATATTAATGTGGCTGTCTGGCTGATCCGTAGTATAGTTTTTTCATTATATATATATATATATACACACACACACACACACACACACACACACACATACATATATTGTCTTACCTAGCGTTATTTTACATAGAACACTACAGTGGAAAACTCATAAGTATCTTGGTAAATGTTTACATATAATAAGTATTTTATTTTTATATCAGTTTTCCACTTTATTTTTTAATTAACAAGTACTAGCAAATGGGGATTATGAGCTCTTTTGTGTTGACTCTTATTCCTGAATTTTAGGATTGAGTCTCAGAACACAGGTTCTTCTCTGTCAGTTTCCATCTATCCTTTTTCTGCCTCATTCTAATTCATGCAGATCACTTTCTGACTGTGACAATTTCCACATTCATGCTCAGCAGGAGAAGTTTTGTTTGTGTTGTGTATATAAAATGTTCTGGAGAAAAGTGATTCTTATAAACTTATTTTATCAACGATTCATATAAATAAATTTTCACTATGCTGCATTTAATTATTATTATTATTTATTAGAATTAACTGACCGAATTCTGCACTGTCTTGTGCCAAGTGTAACCCCACTCAGGTAAACAGGACAGCATTGGGTCTAAGTCAATGTAGAATCTGGTCCCTTCTGTTATGTTTTAACTACTAAAAAGTATGCATAAATGGAATTTTCAAACAAAACTAAATTCACTCACATTTTCTTACATCATTCATTTCAGCAATTATTCACTGTTCTCCTTACACTAAACTATCCCACCTTTTCTCTTCCTCATACCTGTAGATAGATCTGTCTCTGTCCTATCTGCATTAGGAAAACTCTGGCCTGGACTTGATCATCGAAGAACACTGGAAAGCCTTTCCTGCCTTGACTTTCTTGACATTCTAGCTTGAAACCTGATGCTTTTTTCTATAGACTGATAGAGTTTATGTCCTCTCACAGCTGCTCTAACTTATCACCTAAACATTCTAATAAAGCATGTTATTTACATAGTACATAAGCTGAATTAATGTAGCCTTTTTACACAGACTCTCTACCTAGAATTATAGTGATGACATAATTTATCCTTTAGTTAAACACTGGGAGTTTATAACAAACAAAAAATTCATGCTGGAAAGAAACGTGGCATACAAAGTCTTAGCCTAGGTGCAATTAAAAACCAAAACAAAAAAAAAAAACACTTTTTCCAGCAAGACACACAAGGTTAATTCAATACTGTAGGTCTATAATCAGAGTGACAGTTTATTATGCATAATTAGAAACAGAAAAACAGTCTCTTACATAAACGATTTTGGGGGATTGTCATAAATAAAAAAGTTTTGTAGAAAACTCAAGAAAATACATTAATGCACTTATGCATGGGATATAAGCTATATATTTATATAGGGATATATACATCTATACGTTTTTTTGCCAACACATTTTAAGCACATGGTTGCCAAACTCCAGGATTGGCCTGGAGTCACCCAGAAACGGCATCCATCTCCAGATGGCTATTGAAAGCAGTGCAGGAGATTTTAATAGGATATTTTAAGAAAATGACATTATGTCACCTTGGAAAAAAAAAATCTCCCAGAATAGATTCAGTCAGAGTTGGCAACCCCAATTTTAAGACCTTGTTCTCAAATTCATCTGACTGCAGAAAGCCTGCATACAGCCACCTGTGTTCTGAAGGCCCTGAAATAACCCTATGCATGTATGAGGAGATAGGGCACAGATACAGTACTGAAAATGTGCTCTGAACCAACTCCAAATAGGCCAGCATGTAAGAGGGTTTCCAGAGTGGGCCAGATTAGAGGCCGGTAGATCTGGGTTTATATGGCCTGATGCAAAGCCCATTGAAGTCAACAGAAAAACTTCCACTGATTTCAACAGGTTCTGCATCAGGCCCATATAGATCTACTGGCCAAGAACCAGTGCACAGGGGCCACAGATACTATTCTAACCTACAGTCTGGAATGGTGACTGTGCTGCAGCCCTTTGGCCTGCCCATCTGTTCTCACACCAGACACTCATCCACAGCTTGATTACTCTATGGGAGGCAGCGTGGCCTAGCAGTAACTTTACGTGAGGTAATGTAGAGAGGGGACTGTACTGGTAGTCAGAGGACAACTGTTTTAATTCTGACTCTGCTACTGACTTGTTATGTTACCCAGGACAAGTCACGCCATCTCTCTGTGCCTCAGTTTCCTCATCAGTAAAACATAGACAATGATACTCACCTTCTTGCCTAAAGCACTTTGAGATCTATAGATGGAAAGTGATGTCAAAAGCTAAGTATGATTATTAATACTTGTGCTTTAAGGTGTTTTCCTAAATTTCAACCAGATCTGGTGTAACAATCCTATTATAATTAAACTAAATACAGCAGATATATTGCAGTGTTAAATAATTCAGGAAGAAACCTGGAAACACCCTGGTGAACATATAAAGTCCTTTTAAAACTGGCTATGTACCACCTGTAGTAATTACATTTACCTAGGTATTTATAGTATTTTGGATTCTAAATATAGGGAATGCTGCTAATGTTGGTAAAAATAAAAAAGTGTACCCTGATGCAGTAAGTACCCATTTTCAATGGCACTATCTATATAATGTCCATGTTCAGAGCATGAGACTTACTTCCTTCAGTCAGAAATAGAAAGAATCACACATTTCCTTTGCTCTTAGTTCTGTAAAATTAAATTATGTTTTTGTTCTACACAAGCTCTGAAAAAAAGTATACTTGTGCAAATCTAAAAGATGTAGACACCGGATGTTTGAACTGGGCCCTTTTTATGCAAAACAGTAAGTGTCATTAGCTGTTTCTGTTCAGGAAAAAACAAAAAGAACTATTATTTAAACATCCTTTGAATCCTAAAAGGGTGCAACATCATTTCCCTGGTTCTGTCTCTTCTAAAAATAATGAACTTTCATGGTTCCTGTAGTTGTATATTGTTAAATACTTCTAATGTTAATTAGTAAAAGTGTTACACATTTTACTTTTACATATTTCTTATATCTACTTAGTTGGAAGAAAAACATCAAGTGAATTTAGTCTGCACCCCTTTCATTACAAATACCCTTTCAGTGCCGGCAAGCATTTTAAATAATAAATCTTGAAAATAAAAACGACTAGGCCTAACAATGAAAAAGAATAAAACTATTGTTCAATTATGTTGAGCTCATTTTGTAAAATATTTTAATACATTATTTTAAAGGCAGGTGTTCTGATTTAACGCCTTACTTAATCATATTTCAAAATATTCAAAAATTTCAGAAAATGCTGTCTTATTTTTTTATACCTAGGCCTACTCTTAGGTAAGTGGGTAAGTTGTTTCCATCCATTTGTTGTGACACTATGAATCCAACCATCACCTGCAAATAAGGAAAATATGTATCTTAGAATTCTTTCTTGGTGAATAAGATATTACCTTTTGTTTTGTACAAAGAGCTCTACAGTCTAAAATGTCTAGCATCAAAAGAATGGCTACCATATTAATGAATTAACTACTATAATTTCAGAGTCTTCATGACTTAACTTGTGAGTTCTTTTTTGTCACAAAAGAAGACGTTAGCTACACTGAAATCTGGAGTTAAAAACACAATATAAAATATACAAGTCAAATCAGAGACTATTTTGAAATGACAGGACTATATTCATCAGAATGAAGACTGCTGTGTCCCAGGGACTCTACAAATCTTAAAGTCTTCCCACAATATTCCCTCACTTTTTTTATCTCATTTTCTTTCTTTCTTTTTTTCTCTTCCTCCTTCTTCCAAGTCTCCTTTTTGCTTGATCTCCAAGGTGCCAGACAATGAAGAAGGAATTAAGTAAGGACTTTATTTTGCATAGCAGATATTTACATGCAGCAACAGCAAGAGTAACACTGACTACAACCATGATTTCCATAATTAAATATATAATGATCTTATACCTTAATAAAAATAAAATTCCTTAATTTGCAAGGACAGTAGTAATTTTTTGATTATTTGATTAATGCAAGATAGATATTAAGTGACAGGCTTTTAAAAAATGGTTGCTAAAAAGTGCTTACATGGACAATCACCCATATCTGTAAAAGAGAGAAGACATAATCTTACAGTCCAAATCATTATCCAGGCAAAACTCTTAAAATGAATGGGAGTGTTGCCTGAATAAAAGAGTGCAGTGTCAGATCCAGAATTTGTCTGTGCAAATCATAGAATCATAAGACTGGAAGGGACGGACCTCAAGAGGTCATCTAGTCCAGTCCCCTGTAATCATGGTAGGACTAAGTACTATCTAGAGCAAGAGTGGGCAAACCTTTTGGGCTGAGGGCCACATCTGGGTGGGGAAACTGTATGCAGGGCTGAGGCAGGGGGTTGGGGTGCGGGAGGGAGTGTGGAGTGTGGGAGGGAGTGTGGTGTGCAGGAAGGGGCTCAGGGCAAGGGATTGACTCATAGACTCATATACTTTAAGGTCAGAAGGGACCATTATGATCATCTAATCTGACCTCCTGCACCATGCAGGCCACAGAATCTCACCTACCCACTCCTGTAACAAACCCCTAACCTATGTCTAAGCTATTGAAGTCCTCAAATCGTAGTTTAAAGATTGGGGCAGAGGAGGGGTGCGGAGTGTATGAGGAGGCTCAGGGGAGGGGGCTGGGGTGCAGGAAGGGTGTGGAGTGCAGGAGGGGGCTCAGGGCAGGGGAGCAGGAGGGGTGTGGACTGCGAGAGGGTGCTCATGGCAGGGGGTTGGGGTGCAGAAGGGATGTGGAGTGCAGGAAGGGGCTCAGGGCAGGGGGTTGGGGTGCAGGAGAGGTGCAGGGTACAGCAGGGGGCTCAAGGTAGGGGGTTGGGGTGCACGGTGGTGCAGGGTGCAGCAGGGACCTCAGGGCAGGGAGTTGGCATGCCGGAGGGGTGCGGGGTGTACAAGGCGGCTCAGGGCAGGGAGTTGGGGTGCAGGAGGGATGCGAGGTGCAGGCAGGGGGCTTAGGGAAAGGAGTTGGGGGGCAGTGCGCAGGCAGGGTTTGGGCTCTGGCCCGGCGCCGCTTATCTAAATTGGCACTGGGGTGGCAGTGGCACGCACTGGGGCCAGGGCAGGTTCCCTGCATACCTGCCCTGTCTCCAGCCCCGCGTTGCTCCAGGAAGAGCTGTGGCCCCTGGGGGAGAGAGGGCAGAGGGCTCTGCGTGTGCTGCCCTTGCTGCACTTCCAGGTACCTCCCCCTAAGCTCCCGTTAGCTGCGATTCCCCATTCCCAGCCAATGGGAGCTGCGGGGAGTGGTGCCTGAAGGCAAGGGCAATGCACAGAGCCCTCTGCCCCCTCCCTCGTCCGAGGGCCGCAGGGACATGGTGCCGGCTGCTTCTGAGAGCCGGGCGGGGCCCACGGCGCCACAGGGGGCAATCCTGCGGGCCAAATCCAAAGCCCTGAGGGACCAGATCCAGCCTGCAGGCCATAGTTTGCCCGCCCCTGATCCAGAGTCTAGATTCTAGACCATCCCTGACGGGTGTTTGTTCAACCTGCTCTTAAAAATTTCTGATGATGGAGATGTCACAACCTCCCTATGCAATTTATTCCAGTGCTTAACTAGCGTGACAGTTAGGAAGTTTTTCCTAATGTCCAACCTAAACCATCCTTGCTGCAATTTAAGCCCCCATTGCTTCTTGTCCTATGTTCAGAGGTTAACAAGAACAATTTTTCTCCCTTCTTGTAACAACCATTTATGCACTTGAAAACTGTTACGCCCCCTCTCAGTCTTCTCTTCTCCAGACTAAACAAACCCATTTTTTTCCATCTTCCCTCATACGTCATGTTTTCTAGACCTTTAATCATTTTTGTTCCTCTTCTCTGGACTTTCTCCAATTTGTCCACATTTTTCCTGAATGTAGCACCCAGAACTGGACACAATACTCCAGTTGAGGCCTAATCAGCACCGACTACAGCAGAAGAATTACTTCTTCCGCACTGCTTACAACACACCTGCTAATACATCCCAGAATGATGTTCGCTTTTTTTGCGACAGTGTTACACTGTTGACTCATATTTCGCTTGTGATCCACTATGACCCCCAGATCTCTTTCCATGGTACTCCTTCCTAGGCAGTCATTTCCCATTTTATATGCGTTCAACTGATTGTTCCTTCCTAAGCAGAGTACTTTGCATTTGTCCTTCTTGGAACTCATCCTATTTACTTCAGACCATTTCTCCAGTTTGTCCAGGTCATTTTGAATTTTAATCCTGTCCTCCAAAGCACTTGCAATGCTTCCCAGCTTGGTATCATTTACAAACTTCATGTGTATTCTCTATGCTATTATCTAAATCACTGATGAAGATACTGAATAGTACTGGACCCAGTACTGATCCCTGTGGGACATTTGATATGTCCTTCCATTTGCATAAGTAAATCAAGTAATCAGCCATTTAACTATGTATTTTGCATATGTGTACATTATATGTGCACACACATTAAATATACACCTTTGAAAATCTGGCCCTGAATATTTGTGAAACCTGAAGCTCCATCATTACCACCTCCTGTACATTTTATCAGTTATACAGGCTGCCTTTATTAGAAAAAGAGCTTTGTTTCAGGTTCTCTCACTTTTTACTTGAAGGTTTTGTAGGTCAGATTGGAGCAGAATGTGATTAAAGTTACGTTTATTCACATATTGTGTTGGAATTATATTTTGTTACTAGTTTTGCACTAGTGCAATTTTATTGTCTTGATGGAGTTATTCCTGATTTAGACTGGCATGAGTGAGACTCTAGCTCTTATTTTATCAAATGGTAAGCTGTTTGGTGAAGAGACAATTTGTTCAACACATATACTCATCATAGTGTGCTATGTCCATCAACAGTGCTACATAAAACAACAATAATAAAAAGTGTCTGAATAAATATTCACATAGAGTGAGAGTCATATAACAAGATCTGGACCAAACATCTTCATGATGAAGTTGAATGTATATAACATCATGGTTAGCATAAAATGTATGATGGATTCTGTATCTTTTGAATTACTTACTTAGAGGAACATTATCTGAACTCAGTCCACCAAAGAGGAAAAGTTTATCATCTGCTATAGGAGTCAAAGTGTGCCATGATCGATCTTTTGGTTTCTCTCCACTAATATGAATTCTCGGTAAAACAAAAAATAAGAAGAGAACAAGTTAAGAAGAATGCTTAAACTGAACTGGACTCGCAGCTCATCATTTTCTAGAATAAGAAGGGGCTCTGTCCTGATTAAACAGGCTACAGTGTAATCAGAGCAAATCTCAGCTGCATTCAATAACACAGGTGTTCAAAACTGAAACAAGAAATTTCTTATAACAACTGCTCTTTGAAATTAGCCCTTATGATAACGATCTTACACTTATATAACATGTTTTCATCCCTCAAGATATTTTACAAATCTTAAACTTATGTACCAAACACAGTGACTGCTTTTTTAAACCACTGAATTGATTATTTAACACACAAGAACAACATTAGGATGGGAAGTGAAGAATAATGTGTCCAATTGAAACTGAATATAATATTTAAGTAGATAGATTGCAGTTGCTCAAGCTAAAATGTAACCAGGATAGTGGAGTTATAGTTCTCTTGCTCCTAAGAAAAGAAATAGATCTTTAATGACTACAAATGGCTGGGAGCTTCGCTTTACTTCTTATCCTCAAGATACCACACTTCCACAGACACAGTGTCCTCTAACAGAATGGCAGGACACAGGTGCATACAGACTTTGGATGAAAAGTGCCACCTTCTGAGTCACTTTACACATTATCTGAGCGATTTTAATTATTTCCTGCAACAGCCAGGTGCTTCTGGGGACTCTCCCAAGAACCTGATGCTTAGCTTGCGAGATCTGAGAGAATCACACAACAGGATCTGTGATACTTATTGAAAAAAAGCCAGTTACTTACTTTATATTAACCATGTTCTTCAACATGTTGTCCATGTAGATCCAATTCTAGATGTGCATATGCCTCATGCATGTGAGATAGGAATTGCTGAATAGCAGTGTCCATTGTGCTGTGCATATCCTCATACTTCCCCACCCTAGGGCATAAATGGCAGAGTGGCTGCAACTATCCCTCAGTTTCCTCACTAAAAAAAAGCGCGGACGGAGGGCAGGTTGTGCGATCTCCCAGATGACAACATCTCAGAGAAGAAACAGTTATTTACTGGAACTGTGGTTCTTCGATTTCTGATGCAGACATGTATTCCACTTAGATGTGTGCATACCCAGTGCACCAGAGCTGGAGAAATTTGCCTAGCAGTATCCACAGAGAGGTGGTTCTCATGCCTGGTGATCAAAGCCCCTCACCTAGCTACATGAGCTGGTGCTTCCCCAACCCTCCCTCAGTTCCTTCGCACTGAACACCCAGGAACGAGACTCTGATGCAGAGGGGACGGAGGGTGGGTTGTGGAATACACATCTGCATCACATCTCGTAGAACCAGTTAAAGTAAATAACCATTTCTTCTTCTTTGAGTAGATGCAGATGTGTATTCTGTTTAGGTGACTCACATGCAGTACCTCCCCCGGGACACAGGGCTCAGTGCCTACTTAAACAAGGACTGCAGGACCTCTCCATCAAAGGGTGCATCTACCCTGGAATATGCAGTTATGGCATAATGGTTTGTGAATGTATGTATCAATGACTACATAGCAGCCCTGCAAATGTCCAATATGGAAATGTCACTGAGGAATGCTATGGACGTTGCTTGCACCCTCATACAAAGAGCATGCACTCACTGAGGGAGCTTAGCCAGAGCTATTTCATATGCAGTCTTGATGCAGGATGTTATCCATTTGGAGACTGTCTGTGAAGACAGTTTAACCCTTCATGCGATCTGCATATGCCACAAACAAACGAGGCAAAGCATAAACCAGTTTAGTCATGTCCAGACATCGCCTGACTTCTAAGGTACAGAGACACCGTTCCTCTGGAGAGGAAAGAACACAGGTACCACCTGGTTCAAATGAAACTGAGAAACCACTTTAGACAAAAATTTTGGATGAGGTTGTAAGGTCACTTTGTCTTTGGAGAACTGTGTATAAGAAGGCTCTGCCATCAGAGCCTGCAACTCACACGCTCTCCTTGCAGATGTTATCACTAACAGGAATGCAGTTTTCTGACACAAAAGCAGAAAGGGACAAATGCCTGGTGCTTGAGTGAAGGTTCCATTAAGACCATTAGGACTGAGTTAAAGCCCCACACAGGAACAAGCTTTCAGTCTGGGGGATGTAGATGAAGCAGCCCTTTTAAGAATCTTGCTACCATGGCACTGGAGAAGATTGATCTTCCTGGAATGGGGAGATGAAGTGCCGATAATGCTGCCAAATGCACTTCCAGTGAACTAAACACAAGCACCAACACCTGAAGGTGCAGCAGGTACTCCAAAATGTCCTGTATAGAGACCAGTGTTGGTTGGATTCCATCGGCTAAAGACCACACTGAAAATCACTTTCATTGAGTTGAATAGGGACATCTTGGTGGAGGGTTTTCTATTGTTAAGGAGGACTTGTTGGACAGCCACTGAACACAGTTCTTCCTCCTCATTCAGCCCATGAGATTCAAGGAGTGAATGCAAGGATCCAAGGATGACCTGAGGGATGATTGGGACCAGCGGACAGGCATAGAGGAGAGCCCACTGCCAGCTGAGGTGGAAAGCCTTGGATAGTGAGCCTGGACTGACACCCCCTCGACAGCAGAACGGACAACATTTCCTGTTGTCCCTTGCAGCAAACAGATGGATTGTTGGGATGCCCCAAGCTGTGAAGATTACCCAGAGAACACTTGTCTTCAGGGACCATTTGTGACTCAGGCAAAAATACCCACTCAGGTGGCCCATGAGATGATTATGAACCTTGGATAAGTGAATAGTTATCAGAGTAATGGTTTCCTCAATGCAGAACTGCCAAAGCCTGATCGTTTCTAGGCAGAGCAACCTGGAGTGTGCTTCCCTTTGTTCATTCACATAACACATCACGGTGGTATTGTCGGTAAGTATGTGAACCACTGAGTCTCTGATATGGACTGAAAAGTGTGACATTCATTATAGGTGGCCTGAAGCTCCAGCATATTGATATGGAGTAAGGCCTCCTGCTCCTATCACAGTCCCTACACTTTCAGTCACCCCAAGTGTGCCCCCTCCCATCAGGGAGGCATCAGTAACAATTGACCTGGTTGACCAGACAAAGGAAACGTTGCCAAATGTTCTCTAGATGCATTCACCACTGCAAGGAGTTCAGAGGAGACAGATGAACCAGTCTGTCTAGAGAGTGAACAGTAGGATGATAAATCATCTTGAGCCACGTTTGAAGGGGGAGAAGGCAAACCTCGCAAACTACACCACCTGCATGCAAGTGGACATGTGGCCCAAGAGCCTCAGACACATTTGAATTGCCATGGAAAGCTGAGACTGCAGACTGAGGCAATAGTCTGAAAACGGTCAGTCAGCAGAAATGTTTTCAATGTTGCGGAATCTAACAGGGTCCCACTGAATTCCATTTTTTGAGTGGAAGCCAAGGTTGACTTCCCAGTGTTTAGGCTGAGCCCCAGGTGCTTGAGTAAAAGCAGTGTGGTGCCAACATGAGCAAGAACTTTCTCTCTAGATCTGCACCTCAGTAACTAGTTGTCCGGATACAAGTAGATATGAATTCCTTTCTTCCTGAGATATGCCATAACAACAATCATGTATTTGGTTAAAACCCCGGAAAGGGCGGGGGGTAGGGGCAAAAGAGAGGCCAAATGGAAGCACTGTGTACTGAAGGTGGCATTCTGCCATAACAAAATGAAGGAACTTTCTGTGGTTCAGCAAAATCAGATGAAAGTACACATCCTGAAAGTCCAGAGCAAAAAACGAGTCGTTCTGCGACAGCAGACTGAGACCAATCAACAGCGACCATTTGGAACTTCACAGGTCTGATATATTTGTTGAGGCTTGCGAAGGTCAAGAATGGGTCTTACCCCTCCCTTGGATTTAGGTACCAGGAAGTGCCAGGAGTAGAAGCCATGACCCAGTGTTCCAGCAGAACCTCTTCCACCAGTCCCAAAGCCAGCAGAGAGCAGAGGAGAAATATCTCGTGAGAGGGGTTCCTGAAGATGGATGAGTGGGGAGGAGGTGGGGGAGGAACTGGATGGCATAACCTGATCTGAAGGTGCTTAGGAACCAGCTGTTGGTGGTGATCAAGTCCCAAGCATTGTGAAAGTGGGCCAGCCTGTCCTCAAAGCGGGGGGAATATCTTTGGGCATGGACTTAAACATGCCCTGCCAGGCTCTCTCGTTCACTGTAGTTACAACTAGGGAATCTGGGGGTGGATGAGAGTAAATCCTCTCAAAATTCCCTGCAGAGAACCAAAATAGCGCTTTTCCATACGCTCAGCTGCAGGCAGTACTGAAGCCAGTGTGCTCCATAGAGCTGTACTCAATTCAAGGAGCACATCACTGATAGGGAGGGTGACTCTCCCAGGGGCAGATGGCTGCAGGATATCCACTAATTTTTGCAAGAGAACACCACTGAGATACTGAGGGAAGCAGCTACACACTGCAGAAGGTCTTGGTAAATCTTAAATTTCTCTGGTACTGAAGGGAAGGATGAGCCAGGTAGTGCAGAATTGTCTGGAGACAAAGACAAGGCCCTTAACTGAGTGAAAGCAAGATACTGTTCCAGTGTGGACAGAAGGACTGCTGGTGCCTGTGGTCACCTTTAAGCGAGATGAAGAGAGGGACCTTTGTGACTGAGGAGCATCTGACAGATTCTATGGATGCCACTGACGTAGGCATCTGAGTTGGAGCTGTCATCCTCCCACTCTCAAATGCCTGACCAGCATCAGGGACGACTGATGGACCATTACGAATATTGGCGCTCATCTCTTGGTCAGAATGGAGACCCCTGACCTGGTGCCTACTGGTCACCAATGCCTCCATCCTGACCAAGAGATGAGCGCCAATATTGGTAATGTCTATCAGTGGTCCCTGATGCTGGTCAGGCATTTGAGAGTGGGAGGATGACAACCCCAACTCAGATGCTGAGGAATCTAGGGACCCAGAAGATAAAGAGAGAGTGAGACCAGAGGGAGGGAGTAACCGGTCCGACTCTTTCTTCGCCCAGAACGAGGCAGGAAGCGGTGCTGCCAAGGGAAGCTGTACCGTTGATACCAAGTATGCTAATGCTGGAAGCAGTGTCAGTCCCAAAGCTAACAGCAGTACCAGAAAGCAGTACCAGAGTGTCTGGCTATACTGATGTTAAGGGCACTGAAAGCTGCCACCAAAGCATTTGCGGTGCTGACGAGATTCCCAGTACAAAGGTCCCTTGTACTGATCCTGATACTGGCCCTGCTTCTTGTGGAAGGAGAACACTGGAGTGCAGTGCTAACAGACCCAAGGCTTCAGCGGCTCATTCAATCAACAGGACTGCCTTCTCCCCTCCCATCCCCTCCTCTCCATGTCTGTGGCCAAGAAGGGACAGAGTTGGACCCCTGGGCAGTGTTCCCTCTAATTTTTTAAGTTCATGTATGGAATGAAATTTGTTATGTGCACCAATATAGAGGTGATGTGTGGCAAGGGTTTGGCCAAGGGGTTTGGAGAGTGGGAGGGGGCTCAGGGCTGGGGCAGAGGGTTGGAGTGCGGACTCTGGGCTGGCGGTGTGGGCTCTGGGGTGGGGCTGGGGATGAGGGGTTTGGAGTGTGAAAGGGCTCAGGCTTGGGGTAGAGGGTTAGGGTACAGGGAGGGCTCCAGCTGGGGGTGAAGGCTCTGGGGTGGGGCCGAGGATGAGGAGTTCAGGGTGTGGGAGGAGATTGCGGGCTGGTTCAGGGGGTTGGGGCTGGGGATGAGGAGTTTGGGGTGCAAGCTGCCCCAGGGCTGGGGCCAGAGGACTCCCCGCAGCCTTCTCCCTGCCGGAAGCACGGAGTTCTGGAAGAGGGGCCCCTCCTCTCTCTCCCCACAGGCAGCATGGAACTCCGGGGGAGGAGCCCGCAGCAGCCCTGCAAGCCCCAACTTGCTCTTCTCCCCAGGCCCCGCCCATGCCCTACCTCTCTCCTCTCCGGGCCCCTGTGGCTGTGTGGCCCTTTAAAGCCTGCTTTGCAGCTTAGAGGGATCTTAGCCCCTGGGCCCCACCCTCATTGTGTCCTTGAGCCCCATCCCCCAAAGAGGAAGATGGGGAGGATTAGCCCTAGGAAAGCTGCCCTCCTATCAAGTTTAGGGCTTGGTCAGTCTCAGGCCTGGACGACCTTCCCAGGATGATCCTCCTTCTCTTCTACCTCTTCTGTTGCATTCCCTCTCTCCACCTCCACTGCTGCCTTCATTTGTGCCTCTGGCTTCTCCTTCCCCACAGACCGTGCAGTGAGGGTCTAACAGACGGCAAGTCGTGGCAACTGTCAGTGAGGTCTGGGGCACTGGATTCATTGCCCAAGCTGCATGTTGAGCTCCACCTATCCTGTGTAGACCCTGCTGATGCACTCTACATACCTAGCATCATAGTTCAGGCCAACTGCTCCTGTAGTCCCGTTCTATGGTCCCGAGGGCACTCATTCTAGACTCCTGGCTCCTCAGCCATCACTTCTCTTGGACAGACACCTGCACCTCTCTCCCTCCCAACCAGGGTTTTTCCAGGCTGCACAGTTCCCTGGGTACACTGTGATAGCCCCAGCAAGCCAGATTGACCAACCAGGCCAGTCTGTGCTTTATTTTCTAGATTAAAGCCTGAATGCAGGGTAAGTGCTGGCAGTTATAAGTTACCACATAGCTCTTTATAAGCCTTCTTGAAGTGAAAGCATTACAGAGAAAACATTAAAGCAATAAAAGAACCTACAAACATGCTAAAAAGCTTACCAGAGATCACCCCCAACTCCAACAAGAGCTCTTGTAGGAGTCTGTCCTTCAACTCCACAAAGGGGTTTCCCTGTGGTTACAAGTTTATAACAGCCTTAGCTCAGAACAAGCATCCCCATGAATAGCTTTGGGCCTTTGGTCATCAGATTCCGGGAACAGATAATTAGGAGACAATGGTCCTCCCCTCTGGTAGTAGCTTCAAAAGGCTGAGATTCTGCATAACCAGAGGAAGGAAATTTGCATTCACCTCTCCCTAGAAATGTTACATACAATCCCAGCTCACAATAATGTATATAAGCTATTCATTTAATACAATGGACCCCCAAAGCTATTTAAACTTAATTCAATAAGGTCTCTAATGGATATGGCAGGAATTGCCTTATCTGTCACACATACAGTGCATTAACATAGTCCATCAGGGTCCACACGGGACAGTCAGAATGCAATGTGCAGCCTGTGGTCTGGACAGTGAATCCAACACATTTAAAATCACCATAGCTTGCCTCCCACCAGAACCTCCCTGTTTACTCTGTGCATGTGCCATAGGGATGGTGGAGAAAATGCTCCCTGTGGCTGAGGCGCTATTTGCTGTGTTTGTCAGAACTGAGTGGTTGAGAGTGACAAACAGATATTTGTGTGTATGTGAATAATGTGTGTGCTTGCAAAATTAGTAGACTTAAGCCTCAATTAGCAATTTTGTAATTACATATAAAAATCAGGAGGATTATGGAAAATTAGGAAGGGTTGGCATCTCGGATGTTGGTATACCACCATTCAGGGTTGATGACAAGATTGTCTACTTACAAAGTCTGCTAAATCAATTGTTGGCTCCTGCGAGATGGAGATTTATTGGGGTTATCCCATGTTTTTGACATCATGTCCACAACTTGATTCTGTCCTGGCAAAGGGGTGGTGATCGGGCACTTATTTGCTTATTTACGTAAAACATTTCAGATGTGTTGTCTGTGAGATCCTGCATAGCAGAAATTCTTTAAAATAGGTAGGAATGCTGTGCAAATTAATCTTATCGCTTGTAATTCTAGAATATTTATGTGTAGGATCATGTTCTTTTGAACCCAAATTCCTTGTATTTGGAGATGGTCCAGGGGTATGCCCCAACCTGTTCCTGATGGATCTGTATCAGTGTTTTTTAAGGAGGTGGTGTAGAGACGGGTACCCCATTCTGAGCATTCTTGGGTTGGACCAAAAATTCAGTGACAGAATGTAAGAGGGAATCACAACGTGCACGCTCATTTGATGATCCAAAGAGTGAAACGAAGCTTAGCCAGTTTTGTGTTGAATGTAGATTAAGTTTGGCTACTGGTGTCACACACATGCATACTGACATGTGATTTAGGAGTCTGAGGCAGGTTCTTGCTGTGGTTGGTGGATTCATTTTGATGCTGGTGGTTATCTAGTGAGGGTGAAATCTGTCCTCAGAAAGGTATGTGTAACAAGGCAGGTCCTTCTGGAGTGTCCTCTCTGGCTAGAAGTGCCACAGCCTCAGTGTCTCCAACATACAGGTCTTCATAAACTCTATCTTCACGTTTTTATTCAATAATGCCTTTACTATGGGCTAATTTATTAACATAAATGCTTCAAAATAACCCTCCAACATATAGTCCATCATCATAATACAAAAATCAGGCTCTTCATCAGTCTCCCTTTTTTAATCAGATTGGCGGGTACTAACATTTCTTCCTGGTGTACCCTAGCCAAACTTGAAACCCAAATGAAAAGTGCAAAACAAACAGAGTCTGCCTGCCTTGCATTTAACAAAAATCCAAAAGTAACCAAAGTCTGCCCATGCTGGGTTTATGTTCTTAGTCCTTCCTGGGTTCTCCCACAAATCAGAATTATTCTCTTGGACTTCCATGTCCCTGCAGGAGACAAGCTCAAAGATGTCAGCCAGCAAACTTCCCTCCACTGCTGTCCTGGTTCTGAGCTTTCTCGACTCTTAAGATCTTAGGCTATCCTGGATTCTTCCCAGCTGTTACTTGTCTGGAACACCAGCCCATACGATTGTTTACTTGGATTTTCCTTCTCCATTGGTTCAAAAGAGGTCACTGGGCAAACTTCCTCTGCTGCTGTCCTGGCTCTGTGCTTTTACCGACTCTCTTGCTGCAACAGCTCTCCACTATTGCTCTCAGGAAGAATTCTAGCACCTTGCTCTCTTGAGACCTTCCACCAAATCCAAACGGCCCCTTCTTGTCTCCCCCTTCCTGATTGCTGCTTGACTCTTTATATATGACTGGTGTCTTCTCTTCAGTCCCATTAGAAGGCAATTTACCAGGCCCAGGTGGATGGGCTTGCTGCCTCTTAAAGGGGCCAGTCCCCCATGACAGTATGTTTTTGTCAATTTGGAGTTGATTAAGGCTTCTGTAAACTCTATTGTCTATAATGGGTTGAGAGAGGATTTTTTGTAATTCATCACGAGGCCCAGCTATCTGAAGAAGTGAAAGACATAGTTCAGGGCTGTGGTAACTTCCTGATGAGACTTCCTGATCAGCCAATTGTCTAGATATGGATAGACGTGAATGGCATGTCTCCTCAGATGGGCCACTTCAACAGCTAGGCATTTTGTGAAGACTCTTGGTGTTGTGGACAGGCTGAATAGTACAATCTTATATTGGTAATGACTGAGCTCTACTGTATATCAAAGATAATTCCTGTGGGTTGGATGGATTGCAATATGGAAGTACATGTCCTGAAGATCAAGAGCCACAAACCACTCATCAGCCTGAAGAGAAGGGATGATGGAGAATGTTATCATTCTGAATCTTAGACAGTATATATATTTGTTCACTCTTCTCAGATCTAGGATAGGACGAAGACCCTCTTTTTTCTTTGGAAGTTAGGTGTTGCATGCCAGCTAATAGGGGCACTGCCTAGCTGTGACCAATCCTATTTTAGATGTTAATGCTCTTTTTTCAAGGTCTGAAATTTCTCTCACTGAGATCTCAAGAAGATACAACTTTAACCAAGTGTCTCTGGATTTCCTTGTTCTGGTAAAAAAAAAAAAAAAAAAAAGGGCAAACCAAACAGTGGTCTGGCACCTGGTTCTTGTTAAGACAAAAATGGTAGTGGTTATGGCTGACTGTAAGAGGAATGAGTCCATCACAAGAAGCCCAAACGCTTAGAATTTGCCACTGTAGGTTACAATAGTGGTGCAAAGCACCAGAGAAAAATTAAATGTTTAAAATAAAATTAAAGAAAAAAGATGATTTGATTGGGAAATTAACCCAAACTGACTAACTAGATGACAAATATCAAAGGAAAAGAAATTTCCACTAAGTGGTAGCAGCAGGCACTGGTTGTTTTGTCTCGCTGCAATGGATAACAAGAAGGAACTGAGGGGTGATCACAGCTGCTCTGTATTGGATGGTGGTGAGGGGTGCAAAACCATGCAGGTGCAGGAGTGGCCCCAAGGACACTGTTGTTCAAAGATTCTGATCTTGTGCAAAACACACATGCACTTAGAGTGGGATCCACATAGACACACACTCGAAGACACTGTATTTCCCTGCCTTGCATGAAATGACAGTTAGGCAATGTAGGGAAGAACAGACACAATGGCCATCAAACATAACTTCCTATTTGTCTAAAATAGCTACATGAAAATCAATATAGAAACAGTGACTCCTCTTCTCTAGTGGGTTCTATCACAAATGCTCCCTACCAAGCGTAAAAATAGGAAGCAAAAAAATAATTTGACAAACTTTATCAAAAAGTAAATATTTATGAAAGATTCTTCCCTTGTAAATTCTCCTCTTTGAGGGTTTTCTTAAATGTTTGTCTTGATATACATTAAAACCTTTCCCCAATCTAGACTATAATGAAGAGTCTCATCTACATAACATAAGACCTATAGGGACTGTAATATTAAAAAGCCATATCGAAGTAAAATTTCAGTATAATCTGTGATAATTTGCCCATATCTGAAAATGAGGCAACTAAATTACTAAAAGCTGTGCTGAAAATTTGCCTGATAGCATCAGTGGTCCTTGGAGCACAACAGAGAACAGTTTAGTAGCCACTACAAATTAAATTAAATTGAAATAATAATATAACAGCTGTTGAAATAGTTCAAAACCTCCCGTTCTCTTCCCAGAAAAGCTACTATAATACCATTAAAACCTACTGTTAAATAGTTCCAATCTGTTATTTATAACTAAGTGGCACATGGCCAAACTTACCTTCCAGACCAAATCCAAGAGTCTAAATTCAGACAGTGTAAATCATTCATTCTAGTTTGCTAAAACAAAACAACAAACAAAAAACTGCTCAAAAACAGGTGTTTTAAATTAGGCATATGATAAGGTAGAGTATTTCAGAGATCTTCCTAGATACTATGTATTTAAGTAACATTCTACTAAAAGAAATTTGTACCCATGTAGCTCAGCACAACAGTCTGAAAATTCCCCAGATCAAAAGAGAGGGTTACTCACCCTGTGCAGTAACTGAGGCCTGGTCTACACTACGCATTTAAACCGATTTAGCAGCGTTAAACCGATTTAACGCTGTACCCGTCCACACAACGAGGCCCTTTATATCGATATAAAGGGCTCTTTAAATCGGTTTCTGTACTCCTCCCCAACGAGAGGAGTAGCGCTAAAATCGGTATTATCATATCGGATTAGGGTTAGAGTGGCCGCTAATCGACGGTATTGGCCTCCGGGCGGTATCCCACAGTGCACCATTGTGACCACTCTGGACAGCCCCGCGAACTTTTGAATTTCATTTTCTGTTTGCCCAGCATGGAGCTCTGATCAGCACGGGTGGCAATGCAGTCCCAAATCCAAAAAGAGCTCCAGCATGGACCGTATGGGAGATACTGGATCTGATCGCTGTATGGGGAGACAAATCTGTTCTATCAGAGCTCCGTTACAGAAGACGAAACGCCAAAGCATTTGAAAAAAATCTCCAGGCTATGCGTGACAAGCATAACGGAAAGCCAAAGAATCAAATGGACGCTCATGGAGGGAGGGAGGGGGTACTAAGGACTCCAGCTATCCTACAGTCCACAGCAGTTTCCGAAAAGCATTTGCATTCTTGGCTGAGCTCCCAATGCCTGTAGGGTCAAACACATTGTCCGGGGTGGTTCAGGGTATAACTCATAAATTTACCCCCTCCCCCCCCGTGAAAGAAAAGGGAAAAAATCATTTCTTAACTTTTTTCAATGTCACCCTATGTCTACTGAATGCTGCTGGTAGATGCGATGCTGCGGCAGTGAAGAGCAGTATCCGCTCCCCTCCCCTCCCCGGTGGCAGATGGTACAATATGACTGCTATCTGTCATCATCATCAGCCCGTGAGTGCTCCTGGCTGGCCTCAGGTGAGGCTGGCCAGGGGGGCCTGAGTAAAAATAGGAATGATTCCTGGTCATTCCCAGTAGATGGTACAGAACGGCTGGTAACCGCCTTCATCATAGCAACTGGGGGCTGAGCTCCATCAGCCCCCTCCCTTTCATGTGTAAAGAAAAGATTCTGTACTGCCTGGACTATCATAGCAGCGGGATGCTGGGCTCCTCTCCCCTGCACCGTTTAATGTCCTGCCTGGACTAATAGCAGCTGGAGGCTGCCTCTCCCTCATTTTATCTCACTAACAAGTCACTGTTTCTTATTCCTGCATTCTTTATTATTTCATCACACAAATGGGGGGACACTGCAATGGTAGCCCAGGAGGGTTGGGGGAGCAGGGAAGCAATGGGTGCAGTTGTTGCAGGGCCACCCCCTAGAATGGCATGCAGCTCATCATTTCTGTGGGATCTGACATGGAGCGACTGTGCTCTCTGGTTCTCTAGTACACTTGACCCATATTCTAGGCAGGACTGACTCTATTTTTAGATACAACATAAAGGAGGAAATGACCCGGGGAGTCATTCCCATTTTTGTCTTTGTGCCCCCGGCCGACCTCAGCCCGGGGTACCCACGATAGCAGCAGACAGTACAAAACGACTGATAACCGTCATCTCATTGCCAACTTACAATGGCACAACAGTTGGTACAGAACTACTGATAACTGTCTCTGCTATCATGCAAAGGCAAATGAATGCTGCTGTGTAGCACTGCAGTACCGCCTCTGTCAGCGGCATCCAGTACACATACGGTGACAGTGACAAAAGGCAAAACAGGCTCCATGGTTGCCATGCTATGGCGTCTGCCAGGGCGAGGCAGGGAAAAAGGGTGCGAAATGATTGTCTGCTGTTGCTTTCCCGGAGGAAGGAATGAGTGACGACATTTACCCAGAACCACTCGCGACAATGATTTTTGCCCCATCAGGAAATGGGATCTCAACCCAGAATTCCAAGGGGCGGAGGAGACTGAGGGAACTATGGGATAGCTACGGAATAGCTACCCACAGTGCAACGCTCCAGAAATCGACGCTAGCTTCGGACCATGGACGCACACCGCCGAATTAATGTGCTTAGTGTGGCGGCGTGCACTCGATTTTATACAATCTGTTTTACAAAACCGGTTTACGTAAAATCGGAATAATCCCGTAGTGTAGACGTACTCTGAGGTTCTTTGAGATGTGTGTCCCTGTGAGTGCTCCACTTCATGTGAGTCTGCTTCTCTGTGCCTGTGATTGGAGATTTTCAGTAGCAGTGCCCATTTGGACTGCACATGAGCTCCCCCATCTTGCGCTGCTTTTGGAGATTATATAGTGCTCTGCAGCCAAACCACCTTCAGTTTCTTCTCTACCGCAGAGTTCATGTCTGAACTCCGAAGTAATGGGGAGGAGGGTGAGTAGTGGAACACCCATAAGGGGACACACCTTGAAGAAAAGACGGTTACTCACCTTTGTAACTGTTGTTCTTCGAGATGTGTTGCTCATATCCATTCCAGTTAGGTGTGTGCGCCGCGCGTGCACATTCGTCGAAAAACTTTTACCCTAGCAACTCAGTGGGCCGGCAGGTCGCCCCCTAGAGTGGCGCCATCATGGCGCTTGATATATACCCCTGCCGGCCCACCCGCTCCTCAGTTCCTTCTTGCCGGCTACTCCGACAGTGGGGAAGGAGGGCGGGTGTGGAATGGATATGAGCAACACATCTCGAAGAACAACAGTTACAAAGGTGAGTAACCGTCTTTTCTTCTTCGAGTGATTGCTCATATCCATTCCAGTTAGGTGAATCCCAAGCCTTACGTAGGCGGTGGGGTCGGAGTGAAATGTGGCAGCATGAAAACTGCTGAGCCAGAGGCTACAGCATCTCTTGACTGTCGAACCAGGGCATACTGCGAAGCAAAGGTATGGACCGAGGACCAATGGAGCTGCGCGACAGATCTCGTGGGTAGGAACACGAGCCAGCAAGGCGGCAGATGAAGCCTGAGCCCTGGTAGACTGTACGATGATGTGGCTTGGGGAAATATGAGCCAAATCATAACAAGTGCGGAAGTCCGCCATCACCCAAGATGAGATCCTCTGAGAGGAAAACAAGCAAGCCCTCCCTTTGGCCCGCTACCGTGACAGAGCTGGGGCACCTTACGAAATGGTTCTGGCAGCGCAATATAAATGCGAGCACTCCACAGATGTCCAAGGAGTGCAATGGTTGTGCCCATTGCGTTGAGCTGTGGGTAACATGAAAGGCCGAAACCACCTTAGGGAGGAAAGCTGGGTGCGGTCATAACTGCACCTTGTCTTTGTGAAACCTAGTGTACGGCGGAACCACCATAAGAGCTCTGAGCTCGGAGACCCGTCTGGCCGATGTAACAGCTACGAGGAAAGTTGTCGTCCAAGACAGGTATAGCAGAGGGCCAGTCGTGAACGGCTCGACTGGGGGAGACATAAGTCTGGTTAAAACTAGGTTGAGGTCCCAGGTTGGGGCTGGGCGGCGCACCCGAGGGTGCAAGCTCTCCAAGCCCTTCAGGGATCTCGAACCCATAGAGCGTGAGAACACGGAACGTCCACCTTAGCCTGGCTGGAAGGTAGAGATGGCTGCTGAGTGTATCCTCAGCGATGATACCGCCAGGTCCTGCCGCTGAAGGCCAGAGGCAGGCCAAATAGAGGGGATCGAGGCCTCAGCCGGAGCAAGATTGAGCGTATTGCAGCTGTAGACGAAACGCTTCCACCTGGCCCGGTACGTTGACCAGGTGGAAGGCTTCCTGTCACCCCGGCTCAGTTACGCAGCAGCCACACCGTGAGGCGAAGAGGCTGCAGGTCCGAGTGACGAAGCCTGTCGTTGCCCTGAGTGATGAGGTCTGGGTGGGGTGGCAGGGTAATTGGGTCTGTTATTGACAGGCCGAGCAACGTGGTATATCAGTGCTGCCTGGACCACTCTGGAGTGATCATGATGATGCGCGCTCTGCCCCTGCGGAGTTTGAGCAGGACCTAATGAACCAGTGGGAACAGTGGGAAGGCATAATGGAGTTGGCCTTTCCACGGCATCAGGAATGCGTCCAAGATCGATCCCGAGGAGGGACCTTGGAAGGAGCAGAACATCTGGCATTTTCTGCTCTCGCGGTGAGCGAACAGGTCTATGTGAGGAAACATCTCCACTTCTGGAAAGCAGAACGCCTCACATGGGGCAGAGTGATCACTCGTAAGACAGGAAAGACCTGCTGAGTCAAAGCGCCAAGACGTTCCGAACGCCTGGGAGAAAGGACGTCACCAGCTCCATCGAGTGGGCCATGGAAAAGTCCCGGAAATGGATGGCCTCCTGACAAAAGGGGGGAGGACCATGTCCCTCCCTGGATATTTATGAAGCACATGGCCGCTGTGTTGGCTGTAAACACCGAGATACAACAGCCTCGCAGCTGCCGCTGGAACCCCTGGTACGCCAGGCGGACTACTCTCATTTTTGGGGCATTGATGTGGAATGCCAGCTCCCGAGAAGACCAAAGGCCTTAAGCTCGGAGGTGACCGTGAGCACTTGAGCAGAGAGATGACGCGTCCGTCGTCAGGGGCAGTGAGGGCTGGGGCGGAGGAAACCGCCTCCCTGCCCACACCAGGGAGGGAGTTAGCCACCACTCTAGGGAGCCTAAGGTGCTCGAGGGAACGGTGACTACCACGACCATTGGCTCCCTGTCCGGGTAGTACGCCGAGGTGAGTCGGACTTGGAAAGGACGGAGGCGGAGCTTGGCATGTTTGGTTACCAACTTGCGGGCAACCATGGACCCAGGAGACTGAGACAAGTACGAGCCGAGGTCGTTGGGAAAGCCTGCAGACCTCAGATGATTGTTGCCATCGCCTAAAACCGCAGTTGTGATAAGCAGGCTCCGGCTAGGTAGGAGACCAAGATAGCTCCTAGGAAGTCCAACCTCTGCGTGGGAACCAGAGTGGATTGCTCTATAGTAATCATCAGGCCTTGACCTGTGAATAAGACCGTGACGATGCCCACGCGCTGAGTGGTTTGTGTCTCAGAGTCTCCTCGGATAAGCGAATCGTCCAGATACGGAAAAACGCATATCCGACATCAGCGAAGGTAGGCGGCGACTATGGCCGTAAACCAGAAGTACTGACAGTCAGCTAGAAAGCGGAGGTATCTCCTGTGCGGAGGGAAGATGGCGTAGCGAAAGTACGCGTCCTTCATATCCAGGGCGGCATAGTAGCCCCCAGGAGGCAAGGATGGAATAATGGTTCCCAGGGATACCGTGCAGAACTTCAACCTTATCCTAAACCGGTTGAGTCCGTGCAGGACTAGGAAGGTCTGAGACCTGCGTTCGAGTGGGGAACTAGGGCATAACGGGAGTAAAACCCCTTGCCCCTTTCGTCCATCGGCGTCTGCACCTCTTGTACGAGGAATTGCTCGTGAGAGGGGTCCCTGAACGGGGACAGGGCTGGAACAAATTAGAGGTGGTATCTATGCTCCACCGTGCGCAGGATCCAGCGATCTGAAATTAACTAGGGCCACGCCAGGAGAAAGCGGGATTGGGATCCCGGTCTGTGACTGGTACACCGCCCTCAGGCGCACCTTGGAAGGTTCGTCTTTGGTCCCAGTGGTAATTGCAAGGGACCTTGACCTGGGCTCTTTAGGGGTCCTGACGTTCGTCTGCGACCGCCTTGGCCTCGCCGTTTGCCAAAGTCCTGTCTCTGGCTAGGCACAGAGTATGGCGGGTGGGGCAGAAAGGCCTGCGTTTGGTCGCTGGCAAATGCATGCTGAGAGAGCGCATTAGGACCCTATTGTCCATTAGGCTTGGCAGCCTGGGGCTGTCTTTGCCGCGAAAGGCCTTTACCACAAAGGGTAAATCCTGAATGGCATACTGCAGCTCCGGCCGGAGGTTTAAAACCTGGAGCCATGAGATGCACCTCATGGTGACACCAAAGGCCAGAGTCCTGGCTGCAGAGTCTGCTGCATCGAACGAGGCCTGGAGGGATGCTCTGGGTACCTTTTTCTTTTCCCCCGTCCTTCAAGACGGCAGCGAACTCTTGGCCGGTTCCGGGGCTGGCGCCCGCTGGCCATCATATCAGAATCGTGGTCCTGAGCATAAGATCTGCGCATGTGGGATGACACGCATGCGTGTCCGGATGGCCATGGAGGTACTAAAAGAAGGCACAGGCAGAGTCTCTGACTCTATCGGACCTTGCCCAACTCGGCACCGGGAACCGGCACCGGGATGCGTACCGGTACCTGGAACGAGATCCAGACCCGCAACCAGAATGGTGCCTGGAGGTCGACCGAGATCTCGAGGCTCGGGGAGAGGCTACAGGAGTCAAGGTACCTGTCGCGGTGCCGGGAGTCGGAACGGTGCCGATAGCGGGTCGGCGAATGGGATACCGACCGGTGCAGCGAGTGCGACTAGTACCGATGAGGAAAACAGCACCGGGACTGCAAGTGGTGTCGGGCGTGCCGACAGGATCTGGAGTGTCTGCGGGACCGTGATCATGAACGGTGCCGCTCTGCTGTGCTGACAGAGGATGGTCACATGAAGAGACTGTATTACCCGCACCGGCGGTGCCGGGGTCAGGCAGCATCGACTCTGTCATGGCAATGAGATCCCTCGCCGTTAGTAATGCCTCCAGCATGGAGGGAACAGCAGGCTCAACCACAGTGCATACTGGGGAGCTGTCAGGCACCGGATTCGAAGGCCCTCATGGGACCGGGATCGACGGTACCGAGGTCGTCAGAGCTTCGGTGGGCGTCGGTGCCGGGCGATCCGAGTTAGATGAGCTGTGTGGCTGCGGTGCCGTCGGCACGGAAGCAGCAGGAGCAATAAGCTCAACCACGGCGCGCGCCGGGGAGCCGACAGGCACCGGATTCCACGGCCCTTGTGGGACTGGAATCGACGGTGCCGACGTTGTCGGTGCCTCAGAGGTGTCGGTGCCGGGCAATCCGACTTAGACGAGCTGGCTGCGGCGCTGTTGGCACGGAAGCAGCAGGAGCAGTAGCTCAACCACGGCGCGTGCCGGGGAGCCGTCAGGCACCGGATTCTACGGCCTTTATGGGACCGGGATCGACGGTGCCGACGTCGTCGGTGTCGCAGCAAGTGTCGGTGCGGGGCGATCCGACTGAGACGAGCTCTCTGGCTGCGGTGCCGTTGGCACGGAAGCAGCAGGAGCAGTAGCTCAACCACGGCGCGTGCCGGGGAGCCGTCAGGCACCGGATTCTACGGCCCTTGTGGGACCGGGATCGACGGTGCCGACGTCGTCGGTGCCGCAGCAGGTGCTGGTGCCAGGCGATCCGACTAGACGAGCTCTCTGGCTGCGGTGCCGTTGGCACGGAAGCAGCAGGAGCAGAAGCTCAACCACGGCGCGTGCCGGGGAGCCGTCAGGCACCGGATTCTACGGCCCTTGTGGGACCGGGATCGACGGTGCCGACGTCGTTGGTGCCTCAGCAGGTGTCGGTGCCGGGCGATCCGACTTAGACGAGCTCTCTGGCTGCGGTGCAGACGGTACGGAAGCAGCAGGAGCAGTAAGCTCTACCACGGCGCGTGCCGGGGAGCTGTTAGGCACCGGATTCAATGGCCCTGGGGGACTGGAATCGACGGTGCCGATGTCATCGGTGCCTCTGCAGGTGTCGGTGCCGGGCCATCCGACTTAGGCGAGCTCTCTGGCTGCGATGCAGGTGGCACGGAAGCAGCAGGAGCAGGGGGCTCTACCACGGCGCGTGCCGGGGAGCCGTCAGGCACCAGCAGGAATTGTAGGCTCTCTCAACCTCGGAGGAAGGGAGCGGTGCCGAGTCGACTTCGGTGCCGGCGACGGCCGGTGCCGAAAGGCCTTGGCAGTACCGGCGGAGTCCGGTGCCGAGGAGGCGCTTCTGCCAGCCGCTTGATCATCGCTCGGCGCCCAAGGTGGAGGGGTAAGTGAAAATCCCGCTCCTTTTTGTTCTCGGCTTAAAAGACTTGCAAATGGGGTACTTAGCTGTCAAGTGATTCCCTGAGGCACTTCAAACAGGAGTCGTGTGGATCTCCCTTCGGCATCGGCTTCTGGCAGGCCGAGCCCATTTTAAAACCCGGTGAGCCGTGCATGGGCTCCGGCACCGGGTTCATGGAAGGGGCTACTTCCTGAACCCCGCTAACAATTATCAATCTAACTATGTTAGCAGAGAAAAAACGTATAACTATACAAATATATATATAAAAGAATTATAACTGTATAACTATATACGAGAACTACGAGTAGCTAGGGAAGTGGAGGTCAGCTAAGCCGCGCTCCACTGTTCCAACGACCGACACGGGCGGTAAGAAGGAACTGAGGAGCGGGTGGGCCGGCAGGGATATATATCAAGCGCCATGATGGCGCCACTCTAGGGGGCGACCTGCCGGCCCACCGAGTTGCTAGGGTAAAAGTTTTCCGACGAATGTGCACGCACGGCGCGCACACCTAACTGGAATGGATATGAGCAATCACTCGAAGAAGAACATATGGGTTAGGGGCAAAGACATTTTGGGCTCTATTGGTACTGCATAAATAAATTGCTTTCAGTAAGTAATTAGCAAAAAATAATATTGTTGCCAATAAAATATTCATTAAATAACTACTAACCAGCACTCGTCCTCCAAAGATGTACCCCTTATTTCCCAGCACAGCACATGTATGAGCTGCTCGAGGCTGAGGTGGAACTCCACCCTGAAAGTACCAATACAAGATTTTTTAGAACATTAATCTATACAGTGTCAGTAAATGTCTAACTGCAAGTCAATAAAACATGAAATGCAATGGTAAAGTTGAAATGTACCCCATATCTTCCACTATGAAGGCAAAATTGCAAATGTGCAAAACAATTTGAGGGAACACCCAAAACTCCCAAGGATTAGATGACACATGGTATAGTACAGTTCAGCCTTAACTATATTCCCATGCATTTTGGTGTTCAATTTATTCTCTCAGCACCTGATTTACCAACGCTTAATTCCAGTTTTACACCAGTGAGCTCCACTGATTTCTAGAGCTTCATCAATGTAAAACTACAGTAATACTGGTGGAAAAGTCCTCTAGGGCCTGTTTTTCAGATGCGCAAACCACATGTGGTCACCTGTGGGGGTAGGGGGAAGCACTTAAAATGCAGGAATTTTGCAGAGGGTTTAACATAACTTTGACTACTCAAACCTATGGAGTTGGTTCATGGTCAGGATTTATGGCAGGCCTGCACAGCTCGTAAAGCAGCGAGGGCCACATTACTCCAAAGAAAACAGCTGAGGGCCGAAACCTCCCAGCCCCGCAGAAACACGCTGTCCAGCCCTGCGGAAACAAACCCTCCTTCCCCAGCGCCGCCCCACCAAAACAGCTGTGGGCCAAAAGGAAGGTTGGGGGTGGGGAGGTGATACTTTATTTTAAATCAACCAGGGGCTCCCAGCTGAAGAGGTGGCTGAGAGCCCTCAGGGTCAAATTAAAGGCCCGGGGCTCTGGTGGCTGGGGGAACCCGGCAGGGCCAGCTCTAGGTTTTTTGCTGCCCCAAGCAAAAAAAAATTTCGCTGCCCCCCATCCCAGCCCTGGGCTCCCCCCTGCACCCCTCTGCTGCCCCAGTCCTGGGCTCTCCCCCCACCCACCCACACCCTGCCACCCCAGTGCTGGGCTTCCCCACCAGTGTCCCCCCAACACCTCCTGCCACCCCAGCCCTGGATCACTGGTAACTTGCTCCCAGGGCGGGTCATTCAGCAGGAACTTTGGATGTGCACAAAACACAGACAGGATTGGTTCCCATATGGTTACAGAGCTGCAGTAAAGTGGAACAATTTTCAGCTTGTGTGACTGGAGGATAGCTGGATGCGTATTATAAGACTGTCCTACATAAATGAGGAAAAGTTGAGGTGCCTTTATTATTCTTTTGTTCCACTCTTTCTTTCTATGGGGAATTTGCCAATGCAGTATCACTGTCTTCCTTTTAAACAAACAAAAAGGCAATGGCTGTTGAAAATAGCAATTCCAGTCCTAATAAGCATTTCTTGCTCAATTTTATCCTACTGTTTCTACAGCAAGTTACAGTGGATCAGTATATTTGATTTGGGAGAAAAGAAGTAACAGCTGCCCAAACTGAGCTTGAGCACTCCTGAATTTTGAGGTGTTCAAATCTGGAAGGCAGGTGCGGGGGGGGGGGCAGGGGGGCTGTGGGCTCCGCGGGGGAGCATGGCAGCAACGTGTCTGGAGCTGCACGGAGCCAGATACGCTGGTCTGAGTGGCACGGTAAGGGGACTGGGGATTGGAGAAGGGGTAGGGGGTTCCGGGGGGCAGTCAAGGGACAGGGAGCAGGGGGGGGTTGGATGGGGCGGAGGTTCGAGGGGGCAGTCAGGGGACAGGCAGCAGTTGGATAGGCATGGGAGTCCCAGGGGTTTATCAGGGGACAGGTAGGGGGTGGGGTCCTGGGGGGCAGTCGGGGGGTGTCTCAGGAGGGGGTAGCTGGGGACAAGAAGGGAAGCTTAGATAGGGGCTGGGGTCTCAAGGGCCAGTTAGGGGCAGGGGTCCCGGGAGAGGGGTATCAGGGGACAAGGACCAGCGGTGCTTAGATAGGGGGTGGAGGTCCTGGGGGGCAGTTGGGACAGGGGTCTGGGCAGGGGGCAATCAATGGCTGCGGGAGGGGATTCAAAGGGCTCTGCGCTGCCGGTCTCTGCGGGGAGCCCTGAGCCCTTTAAATCCCAGCCACGGCCCCGCCCCGGAGCTGCGGCCGGGATTCAAAGGGCTCTGGGGTGCCCGAAGCCGCGCGGAGCTCTGAGCCCTTTAAATCCCAGCCATGGCTGGGATTTAAAGGGCTCTGGGCTCCCCGCCGCTGCAGGCAGCCCAGAGCCCTTTGATTTCTGGCCGCGGCTGAGATTTAAAGGGCTCTGGGCTCCCCGCGGCTGCAAGCAGCCCAGAGCCCTCTGACTCCCCGCTGCGGCTGGGATTCAAAGGGCTCTGGGCTGCCAGCAGAGCGCTGTGTGCAGGGCATTTAGAATCCCCTCGCGGGCCGCACAGTGAGGCTCCGCGGGCCGCATGTTGTGCAGGCCTGATTTATGGTAACTCCTGGGGATAAATTTTAGACAGTAGCTTCCCCTTCTTATGCTTAAAGATCTTGTATGTTGTGAACGTTATTTGTTTGAAAAAAAATATCCCCATGATGTAATACTGAGAAATAATAATAATGAATACCTAGCTCTTATATAATACACTTCATTCATAAATTTCACTGCTTTACAAAAATCAAACTCTTAAACTTTGTATGTAGTATCCAATCACTTGATGCCAGCAGGAATTTTCCCCATGCAAAGAAAAAATAGGAATTGCAAGACTGGGGCCTTAGCTTTTAATGGAACTTTTCACTTGATGTTTGGTTTAAGAATTTTATAGAATCATAGGAAGTCACATAAAAGAAACATGAAAGTGTCAAACAACCTTATTATGTTATAATTCTTCCACTGAGATCTTAATGGAGTCTGTGTAAACGTACCAGAATTTTATGAGGCTTTATGTTATGCTATAATAATAATAATATATAAAAATGTTCGAATTACAGTTTTATTGAGAGCTCACTGAGAATATATGCCATCATTGAAACAATATTAATATAGAAGAATTTCTTATATGTAAGACATCAGTTACTGCTCCTGTTCACACTGTTAAAATAAATGGTAGTCTGTCTCAGCCTTAAACCCTTGATGCAACAGAATTATGAAACACAGCAACTGCACAGTAATGACTAGACACCCAGTTTTGCAATTGGATCTGCATGGATGGAAACTGTGCCTGCTGGATCCCCCATTGAAGTCAGTGGAATGCAACATGAGTTCAGGAGTCCATTAACAGGGATCTGATTGCAAGATCATAGGAATGGCCATAATGGATCATACTTGTGGTCCATCTTGTCCAGCACCCTGTTTCCAACCTCAGATGACTCAGAGGAAAATGCAGGTAGGTAGATATGTGGTGATCCTAATCCTTGATAGTTAGATTGGCTTAAACCCTCATTTCAGGGTTCATCTCCCTTCCAATACTCTTTTTGTCAGTATTAACTACAGTAACTCTGGATATTCTTGTTATCCAGTCCCTCTTTGAATTTTACTACGTTCTTGGCATCAACAACATCCAGTAGCAATTAATCATAGAATCATAGACTATCAGGGTTGGAAGGGACCTCAGGAGGTCATCTAGTCCAACTCCCTGGTCAAAGCAGGACCAATTCCCAACTAAATCATCCCAGCCAGGGCTTTGTCAACCCTGATCTTAAAAACCTCTAAGGAAGGAGATTGAACCACCTGCCTAGGTAACCCATTCTAGTGCTTCGCCACTCTCTGAGTGAAAAAGTTTTTCCTAATATCCAACCTAAACCTCCCCCACTGCAACTTGAGACCATTACTCCTTGTTCTGTCATCTGCCACCACTGAGAACAGTCTAGATCCATCCTTTTTCGAACCGCCTTTCAGGTAGTTAAAAGCAGCTATCAAATCCCCCCTCATTCTTCTCTTCTGCAGACTAAACAATCCCAGTTCCCTCAGCCTCTCCTCATAAGTCATGTGCTCCGGCCCCCTAATCATTTTTGTTGCCCTCCGCTGGAGTCTTTCCAATTTTTCCACATCCTTCTTGTAGTGTGGGGCCCAAAACTGGATTCAGTACTCCAGATGAGGCCTCACCAATGTTGAATAGAGGGGAATGATCACATCCCTCGATCTGCTGGCAATGCCCCTACTTATACAGCCCAAAATGCCATTAGCCTTCTTGGCAACAAGGGCACACTGTTGGCTCATATCCAGCTTCTCGTCCACTGTAATCCCTAGGTCCTTTTCTGCAGAACTGCTTCCTAGCCATTTGGTCCCTAGTCTGTAACAGTGAATGGGATTCTTCCATCCTAAGTGCAGGACTCTGCACTTGCCCTTGTTGAACCTCATCAGGTTTCTTTTGGCCCAGTCCTCTAATTTGTCTAGGTCCCTCTGTATCCTATCCCTACCATCCAGCGTATCTACAACTCGTCCAAGTTTAGTGTCATCTGCAAACTTGCTGGGAGTGCAGTCCACGCCATCCTTCAGATCATTAATGAAGATGTTGAACAAAACCAGCACCAGGACTGACCCTTGGGTCACTCCACTTGAAACCGGCTGCCAACTAGACATGGAGCCGTTGATCACTACCCGTTGAGCCCGATGATCTTGCAAGCTTTCTATCCACCATATAGTCCAATCATCCAGCCCACACTTCTTTAACTTGCTGGCAAGAATACTGTGGGAGACCGTATCAAAAGCTTTGCTAAAGTCAAGGAATAACACATCCACTGTTTTCCCCTCATCCACAGACCCAGTTATCTCCTCATAGAAGGCAACTAGGTTAGTCAGACATGACTTGCCCTTGGTGAATCCATGCTGACTGTTCCTGATCACTTTCCTCTCCTCTAAGTGCTTCAGAATTGATTCCTTGAAGACCTGCTCCATGATTACTTCCAGTCTAATTACTTCTTGTGTGGAAAAACAGCTTTGAATTTGCCACTTTTTAGTTTCATTTAATGTTTCCTTTCTCTTGTGTTATGAGATAGGGAGAACATAAAAATGCACTCGTATTATGAGCCTGAGAAACGCCAAACATGTTCAAAATAGTTCTTCCTGACATCAGTCTCTAGAGTACAGTTATTATTCAATATGTGGTGGAGTTACAAAAATATATAGAATGATTAAAGTTTTAAAAAATACTCACTCTAATTGTTGGTTGAAACCAAGTTTGTGTGTTTGTATCAAAAACATGAACATCGTTATGCCATCCCCAAAATATCTGCCCTTCCTAAAAAGAAGAGTGAAATATCTAAAATTATATTTTTTCATTTACTTCATCTCATAATCCTTTTGTTTTATCAAAAAGCATTAGGCATAAAAGTGACAAATTATTTTCTGCATTTAATCAGAGTAAGTACAGGCATGCACTAATTTTTATTTAAAAAATACACATGAGGTAAAATTTTCAAAAGTGACAAACATTTAGGTGCCTAAGTCTCATTGAATGTCAATGAGATTTAGGCCCCCTTGTGCCAAAGGCACTTTTAAAAATGGCCATACTGGGTCAGACCAATGGTCCATCTAGCCCAGTATCCTGTCTTCTGACAGTCACCAATCCCAGGTGCTTCAGAGGGAATGAACGTAATAGGTCATCATCGAGTGATCCATCTCCAGTCGCCCATTTCCAGCTTCTGGCAAACAGAGGCTAGGGACACCATCCCTGCCCAGCCTGGCTAATAACCATTGATGGATCTATCCTCCATGAATGTATCTAGTTATTTTTTGAACCCTGTAATAGTTCTGGCCTTCACAACATCTGGCAAAGAGTTCCACAGGCTGACGGTGCATTGTGTGAATAAATACTTCCTTTTGTTTGCTTTAAACCTGCTGCCTATTAGTTTAATTTGGTGACCCCCCAGGGAGTAAATAACACTTCCTTATTTACTTTCTCCACGTCAGTCATGATTTTATAGACCTCTATCATATTCCCCACTTAGTCGTCTATTTTTCAAGCTGAAAAGTCCCAGTCTTATTATTCTCTCTCTACATGGAAGCTGTTCCATACCCCTAATCATTTTTATTGCCCTTTTCTGAACCTTTTCAAATTCCAATATATATTTTTTGAGATGGGGAAACCAGATCTGCATGAATTATTCAAGATGTGGGCGTACCATGGATTTATATAGAGGCAATAAGACAGAAAATATATCTATCCCTTTCTTAATGATTCCCAACATTTTGGTGGCTTTTTTTTTTGACTGCTGCTGCAAATTAAGTGGATGTTTTCAGAGAAGTATCCACAATGACTCCAAGATCTCTTTTTTGAGTGGTAACAGCTAATTTAGACCCCATCATTTTATATGTATAGTTGGGATTATCTTTTCCAATGTGCATTACTTTGCATCTATCAACACTGAATTTCATCTGCTATTTTGTTGCCCACCAGTTTTGTGAGATCCTTTTGGAGCTCTTCACAGTCTGCTTGAGACTTAACTATTTTGAGTAGTTCTGTGTCATCTGCAAATTTTGTCACCTCACTGTTTATCCCTTTTTCCAGATAATTTATGAATATGTTTAATAGTACTGGTCCCAGTACAGACCACTGGGGGACACCACTATTTACCTCTGTCCATACTGAAAACTGACCCATTTATTCCTACTCTTTGTTTCCTATCTTTTAACCAGTTACTGATCCATGAGAAGACCTGCCTTTTTATCCCATGGCATCTTACTTTACTTAAGAACCTTTGGTGAGGGTCACAGGTTTTCTCAAAATCTAAGTACAGTATATTCACTGAATCACCGTTGTCGACGCCCATCAGAGAGTTCTAGTACACTGGTGAGGCATGATTTCCCTTTACAAAAACTACATTGCCTCTTCCCCAACAAATCATGTTTATCTGTGTATTGGATAATTCTGTTCTTTTGAGAATGTGGTGCAGGCTCCAAACATTTAGGCACTTCAGAAAATATTGCCTTCAAACGTTTAAAAGTATGATATGCTTTGTATAAACAAAAGTTTTTATTCATTAGTAAGACATTTTTCTGATACATTAATACTAACATTTGATGAAAGGGGTCTGTTCTCTCCTTGATGTATCTAATTCTCGCTAATGGCAACAACAGTTGAACATGCATAATGATTAAACAGACTTCTATGTCATTTTCTAATTATGAATATTGTAACCAGAGCCATCCCTTAGGTATGGTGAATCAGGTCAACTGCCCTGGACCCTGTGTTTTGGGGGGGCCCTGAGCTTTGATAAAATCATGAAGAAGTGGGCAGGGAGGTGAGGCAGGAGGCAGGTGAGCAGGGTGAGGAGGTGAACGGGAAGGTGAGCGGCAGGCGG
The DNA here is from genome assembly GCF_025201925.1 of Gopherus flavomarginatus. Lineage (NCBI taxonomy): Eukaryota > Metazoa > Chordata > Testudines > Testudinidae > Gopherus > Gopherus flavomarginatus. The sequence goes on from NC_066621.1 coordinate 155,586,439, forward strand.
ACGGTGAGGAGGAGAGCAGCAGGCGAGTGGTGGTGGGGGGGGGGACGTGGCGGCCACCGGCAGCCCCGCTACTAGAACCTCCCCCCAGCGCCTCCTGCCCGCCGGCGGGCCCCACTGATCAGCACCTCCCCCTCCCTCTCAGCATTTACTGTGGATCAGATGTTTCATGGTGTCAGGAGGCACTCGGAGGGAGGGGAGAGGAGTGAGGGCGCAGCGTACTCAGGGGAGGAGGTGGAACTGGGTGAGGAAGAGGCGAGGTGGGACAGGAGTGGGAAGAAACAGGGTGGGGGCGGAGCCTTGGGGGAAGGGGTGGAGTAGGGGCTGGGGCAGCACCTCCCGGCAGATTAGAAATTCGGCACCTATGACCCAGGCCCCACAATCCCATAGGATGGCCCTGATTGTAATAATTCACTATGGGAATGTAAGTGGTACTTTGTTCCAGGCATCTTATGGTAAAGGTATTTACTTTGGATAATAAATTAAGGGAAGGTATTTATGGATAGATAAAGATGTGAGGTTATAAATTCCCTGCCATTACTTCAAAGAGCTCAATACTAGAATTTTCTGTAAGTGGAAGCATCTAATTGGAATAGAGCTATTTCACTTTTTCTACTTTAACAACATTTGCTTTTACTTTATCTAGGGGAGTCCAGGCTTGGGTACTCCCAATAAATTATAAATTGAAATCAATTAATTTTTCAAGATTCAGTTCTGTATTACTGTTGATGCAATCTAACAGAAACAAACTAATGAAGGAACAATCTAATATCAAATGGCTGCAGTACAACATGATTATTTTACATGTCTGCTGAGATTATTGTAATCTGTAGATGTCGAAGTATGGTAAATCTAGTTTCAATTTATGCACACACAGCAATAAGAATTAGAAAAGTTTTCAAAAAGTGAAAAACCACTTTTTTCAATTATCCATAAATTTAAAACAGCTTGTATCATTAATCTCACACATTTTTCAAAAATCTCCAATGACCTAAAACATACACATACACACACACATATATATATATATACACACACACACACACATATATATAAAGCCAAAGGGACATTTTGTGGAAGTTTCTTGAGGTGAGCAAAATTGAGCATAAAATGGAAAGCATTTTACAGTCTACTTCCTATCTTATGCTCCATTTTGCTCACCTATGGAGTCATCATTATAGCTCTATAATAACAGATATTGGAAACTTTGCTCCACTAATATGAGAGGATTCCTCTGAAGAGAGAAAAATATTCAGACAAAAGTAAATCAATATTAATATGCCAAAACATTTTCATTATGAAGTATCTCTAAGTAATCATCTCAGGGTGAAATCCTAGCTCCATCAAAGTCAATGGGAAATTTGACATCCACTTCCATGAGGCCAGAATTTCACACCCTAGTTTAAAAAAAAAATGGAGTTTAGCCCAGAGTTTTCCTAAATCCAATCCTGGCGCAAGCCGGTACAGTACCATTAACTTAAATCACTGTTCATCACTCCCCTGCAGAGGGCCTCCACTGTACCCCATTCACCCTCACAATATTGCCCACTCTACCTGCTACACAGAGGAAAGACATCAGCTTCTATTGTGTATACCCTGTCTAGGTGTTTTTAAACCCAATATATACACCATACTGTCCTGAGATCTCTCTTTCAATGGAGTTAACTCTATTAACTCCAGGAGTGAATCTGGCCCCTTGTTTTAGTAGCTGTGGTTCCTTTAATAATAGTCATGTGTTTAGTAAAACTTTTCAACAATCAGAAGGCACTATTTATTTTAAACAGTAAAAAATCTTACCCAAAATGCATCATGAACATCAAAACAATCACTCAGTTCATTGTGTTTCCTACATCCATAACCACCAAAATATATTAATCTGGAAGAACAACAACAACAAAAAAAATCTATTGAACTTGAACTTCATTTGTTTTAAATGAATATTCAATTTGATATTTTGATAAGCTACTATATTTAATTTTATTATCAGAAATTTCAATTATCTGTACTATTAATGCTTAAATGTGTAAACAAAGAAAAATATTACATACTGTATATAATTACTACACAAACTTTGTGTTGCTACACACATAAACATGCCTGATACAAACCCACAGAACCAAGGAAATGAAGTTAAGCTACATGCTCTACTCTTCCACGCACAAGTTTTTCGCACCTCAGCATTGCCAGAACTTCTACACACCACAGAACAAGGCTTAACTCTGCCCCCATTTCACTCTTCTGCACACACACCTTTACTAGATTATACTTTTTTCATCACTAGTGGTTGTGAACATTTGGTGTTGTAGTTGGTTGTTTTGGGAGGTGGCAGTTTGATGATGATTTTGTACAGAAGGGAGGTTACAAGGAATGATGAAAGGCTGGCATCCCTAAGAAAGCAGAGTTACAGCAGTTCTCTAGATATTTCCCAGTATTGTACAAGCTTCTAAGGCCTGGTCCACACTACAGCATTAAATCGATTTAAACAGCATTAAATCGATTTAACGCTGTACCCGTCCACACTACAAGGCACTTTAAATCGATTTTAAGGGCTCTTAAAATCGACTTCTGTACTCCTCCCCAATGAGAGGAGTAACCCTAAAATCGATATTACTATATCGATTTAGGGTTAGTGTGGACGGAAATCGAAGTTATTGGTCTCATTCTTTTACTGAGCTACCCAGAGTGCACCACTCCGGAAATCGATGGTAGCCTAGGACCATAGACACACACCACCGAATTAATGTGCCCAAGTGTGGATGCGTAAAATCGATTTTATAAAACCAGTTTTATAAAACCGGTTTTAATAATTTCGATTTTATGCTGTAGTGTAGACGTGGCCTAAGAAATACTTATCTTCAGATTCACATCTTCTGAGGACTGATGGCAAATTTTCAAAATGGAGCGTAGTTTGCCCCCAAATACGTACATTTAACAAAAGTGTTCAGTTAGTCACATACTTCCACCTGAAATGGGTGGATCTTCATTCTGTACATAAATTAAACTTTACTTTGAATTAATTAATTCATGCTCTTGAATACCCTGATATCAACAGCTAAAAAGAGATGCATGGCTGCATACATGTTTATACATCTTACAGCTAATTCAGAGTTTGAAAACCAACATGCAGTACTAAGTACTAAATATGTATTGGGTTTCTGAGGTTTTTTTGTCATACCCTGGAGGACCTAGAGTCCAGAAATCAATAAATGAATTAACTGTTTATTTTGTTCATTATATATCACGTAACTCTTATTTGTTTACAATAGCTTTTACAGCAAATAGCCCTTATCTACAATTAATTTATTTCTCAGTGACCAATTCTACCACCATACCTAACTTTAATGGTTAATATAAAATCTTAAGAAATTTTACACATTTGTTTTTTAGTTTAATATGTTCAAATAATTTAAAGAACTTTTACAACCAATTTGGCTAAATATGCTAAGAAGCATTTACAATACAAATACGTAGCATATATTCTCAACTTTGCTCTTTGTAGCAGGGAGTTATTCATTTAAATACCCTTTGTTATTGTCAATATTGTTGCAAACAAATATAATTTAAAATTATACTAAATCTAACAATGTTTTATTGCATAATCTTTGTAATTTCATAAGCAATTAAAAATTCTGTAAATGAACTTTAACACCAGTTTAATAAGTCATCAGCTAAATAAAAATAAGTATGATTATTCCTATTTTACAGGTGGTAAAACTGAGAGACAGAGATGTTAAGAGATTTGTCCAAGGTCAGAGAGTAAGTCACAGTCTGAATTGGACTTCCAGTTTTGTGTTCTACCTGTAATATAACACTTCTTCCCTTTGATAAGTAGGTATTAAAAATACTCTTGACGTATTACCTGTCCTTATACACCCAACAGGAAAGCTTGTCACGTGGTGTAGGAGGTTGACCTTTAAAGTCTGTAATTTTTTTCCATCTATAGGTTCCATTTCTTGTTCGCAAATTAACATAATACAGCTTAAAAGAAAGATTATAATATTTTAAGTACAAAATAAATGATTTTGAAGAATCGAGCACAAATCAGCAATAGATGTGATTACAAAAAGCAAAAGAACAATAATTTTCTTATATATAAAAAAAGAAATCTGAGTGCAATTGACAAATTATAATGCTTATGATAGTAAGAGATTAGTTCACTGACTAATCACAACTAAAATTCAGGAAGAAGGAGCAAAATCTCCCCCTCTCAGCTTTGATAATGCCCTTTGGGTGAAATCCTGGCCCTGCTGAAGTCAGTAAGAATTTTGCCATTGACTTCAATGGCACCACTATTTCACCTGTTAGTCTCAGTCTAATGGTCTGGCCATGTGATTATAAATTCAGTGTACACATAACCTAACTAGGTGCAGAAGTGCAGCAGATTAGCTGAACTATCAAACTCATTTCACTTGTTTTCTAATCTACACTGAAATTCTGGTTTCCATTGCATTAATCCACTGAATAACCCATTTTCCCCATTTCATTCCTTATTAGTATTTAATTATCTAAAATCAACACGGAAAGTAGCAGTCATATGTTAAGTTTAACTAGTTATTATCTGACAATCCTAGAAATGCAATGCCACTTGCCCACTAAAGAGCAAAGAAAAAGCAACAAATGTGGGGTAAGTCTAATTATGTTTGCAAATGTATTTTTCTCATAGAAATACAATTAATTTTGGAAATACTAGCAAAATTGAGAAATCAAAATAAAAAACAAAACATAATGGGCATTATCTTGCAGTCTTAACCCAGCCAAAACTGCCAGTGCAGTCAATAGATGTACAGATGCAGAGGGACTAAAGAATCAGATCTACAATTTAAAGTATTTTAAAGTGCACCTTTTCTAAAATAAAACCAAAATCCCACCCTTAGATTTTTCCTTCTAGTTAAATGCAAGGTTAAATGCTTTGTTAAATGAAGTTCTACCCAGAAACCCAATAGGTAAATGAAGTTCTGCATTAGTAGTCATTCGATTAAAATACATTCCAGAATTAAAAGATTACAATACCAGATTACTGTATCCTTTATCATCAAATCCGCCAAATATATACAGCTTCCCATTAATGCAAGCTCCACAGCTTCCTGACATAGAAGTAGGTAGCTCTCCTTCCATTAGGTGCATTGTCCTGCCATTTAGTAAATATATTAAAATCTCATAATTTTGCTCCCAAACAGACCAAAATACATCAAAAGCAAAGTAGTACTAGTAGGAGATATAACAGGACGGGAACACACAGTTGCTCTGGGAGAAGGGCACATTAGCAGTCTGGTCAGCACTATCAGGTGTGCTCATTGAAGACAGAATCTTTTTTGAGACTTTTTGCTATTAGCTCTAGCAAGTCTCTACTGAGCATGTGCAAACTGCAATTTTTCAAATGCTTATAAATTGGCCAAACTTGGGTGGATGTTATGGCAAAAGCCATCCCCTGCCAAATTTCAAGTCCCTGCACCAAAGCATGGAGCATTTCAAAGATAAGGGCTCAATAACTTTTTAACTTGGGCAAAACTGCATATTTTTCCCTAGCCTCATTCTTAAACAGCCATTTTGGCTGAAATTTAAAATATTATATCTCAGACACCCAGCATGGAAAATTTCAGCCCACATGGCTAAAGTTTGGCAAAATTATATGCAACTAAAAACAGGGTCTGATAATAGGAGGTATCAGGCAATCTTAATAATTGGTATCGCTACTAGATCTACCTCCCCAAAATGCGTAAATACAATTCGATGTAAAACTTAAATATTATATTGCTAGTGATGTGTAAGATTTTAATCTGATTTAAATCTTTAAAATATATTATCTATGCAAACATATTTCTGATATGATTAAGTAACAACAACAAAAAGAAAGTAATCCTAAATGGATCAAGCACTCTAATCTTGTTGTATTAATATTCATTTGAACATAAAAGTTCATTTAGCCAATATAAATACATAAGTGGCTCTTTACATTTAACAAGTCATAAACTATGTTTAAAAAGTTAACATTGGAAACATCCCATTGAAAAAAATGACTGTGCTTACATAGGTATTTTCTTATCTGAAGACGTTATTCCAAAATATACATCAGATATTAAATGTTTACACTAAATGAATGCAGGCTATTAAAGCAGCCAAGAGACATGAAACAGACTTCATTTATGTATCTGAAATAATTTTTACCATAGGTAATAATACTCAGGTCTAAATAGCACATTTTGCAAATTCATTAAATATAAAAAAAATAGCTTACCATAACCCACTATCAATTTCATAGACCCAAAGCTCATCATTAGGCAAATACACTTCATTTTCTTCAATTGACTAAAAGAAAACAAATATGCAAAATATTTCATCAGTTATGTATCATACGTCATTACAATTCAAAAATCATCAAAATACATGCTAGTTAGGAACATTTCACAACTTTTAATGAGACAATTCACAAAGATTGCATACAATTTTTATACTTAATGTGTGCTCCCTGATAATTTTAACTGGAACAGCTCAATAGCTCTAGTATTTTATATTTAACACTGTAAGTTCAAAACAGGTTTTTATTTTTATTTTTGAAGCATTACAAAAAATAAAGCATATACACCTCTACCCCGATATAATGCAGTCCTCGGGAGCCAAAAAATCTTACCACGTTATAGGTGAAACTGCATTATATTGAACTTGCTTTTATCCGCCGGAACACGCAGCCCCGCCCCTCCAAAGCACTGCTTTGCCGCATTATATCCAAATTCGTGTTATATCGGATCACGTTATATCAGGGTAGAGGTGTATGCAGAATGGTGTCCCTATGCAATAGTTTTATTAATTGCTTAATACCAGTTCTACTCACTCACTTTCACATGGGTAGACTGGGAAAAAAGCAAATTTGACTTTGCAGTAAGTGAGAGAGAGGGAGAGGAGTAGTTCCATATTCAACTAGCAATATCAGTTTAACGCACAGTGACCATCTTGTAGGAAATGTAAAAAGCAGTAGCAACTCAGGAAAATGATTAAGTGCAGTCAAGAAATATAGCAATTATGACTAAAAGCCAGTACATTTTGGATTGTAGTTGCAACATGAAGCAAAGCACAGCACAACCAGTACAAGAAACCACCCTTAGGCAAGCTTATTTTTAAGAGACTACTCCAAAGTATCTTCAAAATAGAGTAAAAAGCGACAAAGAGTCCTATAGCACCTTATAGATTAACGGTAGTATTGGAGAATAAGCTTTCATGGGTGAATTCCCACTTTGTCAGATGCACGTAGTGGAAGTTTCCAGAGGCAGGTATAAATATGCAGGCAAGAATCAGTCTAGAGAACAGAACAGAGAACAGCTATCTGCTCTTATTAGAATACTATTGATTAGTAAGTGTAATTAAATAACTGATCTTTCCTGGTCCCTGGAGTGGTTACTCTAACCAGTTTTCATTGTATTGTAATCCTTGCTACCCAAATACTCCTATATAATGTCGAAGATGACCCGCAAAGGAATAAATTATTAGGTTTGTACCCTTTTGCTTCTTTGTGATATGACTTTAAATACTTTTTTAAAGGGGATTTTATGTTTTTATTTTCCCCCAATAGCAATTCAGGTCCTGTCTCACCTGTGTTTCCTGAAAGTCTCTATGGATGGCTAGACAACTGGTAAGATGATAGCAGTGAAATCATGAAGTGAAACCTTATTAATTGAGAGGGGCTGGAATTTATTTTAAGACTGCATTTTTTAAAATACCATTTTCATTCAAATACTTGAATAAAGACTTGAAAGAAAACTTTTTTTTTTTAAATGGGATTGCAATACCTTGGGCCCTTCAGCTGAGGACTCAGATCTCTCAATCAACATGTTTGTATCCTCCAATAATGACATATAGCAAATGAGAGACCAGAATTTAACTTTTGGATAAGCAGACAGACCACCAAATAAAAAAAAAAAAACATTTAAAAAACGAAGGGTTTCTTTTTATATCATAAAGACAGGCACAAGATCACTTTTTGTTTGCTTTGCAAGCGAACTTTAATTGGGAGGATTTTCCAGGCATAATTGAAAAGATCTGATGACAGATCTGAGTGAAAGAGGTTGTGTGTGGTGGTAGGGGGAGAGTGGAAGAGTATAGGAAAAGAAGGCAGAGATATAAGATCTTAAGCTATGGAATGCCATAAAGAAGAGGAGAAGCTTAAATTTAATGCCAGAGATAGAAAACCTGGGAAGGTTTTCAAATAGGGGAGAATGGTTGGGAATGGAAAATTATTTTGGCAACAGTGATTTGAACGAATGGAGGGAAGAGATAGGAAGTCCAAGAGAAGGAGGTTGCAATATTAAGGTTGGTGATAATTATAATATGAATCAGTGTCTTTACAGTGTAGGCCTGACTTGATATGAGTAACTGGATATGGGTGAGGCCTCATTTCTTGGAAGACAGGATTAGGGAGATTAGCAGGCTGGAAACTGAACATATGCACTAACTAAAATAAGGGGGAATCATCCAGGGAATCACTTGCAATGGACAAGATAAAATGGACAAGATAAGCATGGAACATAAGATGAGGTAGAGTAAGTAATGCATGGACAATGGATGGGCAGAGCATGCCGCACAGGGATTGGTTACTACAAAGTGAACAAGACAATTCCAAAATGTCTGTTACAAAGTATAGTAAATGCAATGTAATGTGTAAATTTATATAAAGGAAGAGGTTTGGTGTGTAACCTTCGATATGTGGTATGCAATGTATCCACCCCCTATGCTTAAGTCTGATCAACTCAGAGCGGCTTTGCTGTATGCCAAATAAAGGAACCTGAGTGATGAGATTGGAATCAGACTGAGTTCTTGGGGAACCAACTGGAAGAGGTCTTGGGGAAAACACCAAAAGGCAGTAGGAACTGAGAGCAAGGGAAAAAATATAGGAACATAGCAGAGGAAAAAGCAGAAGGATCTAGAAAAAAGTCTGGATGAAAGGGGAGAAGAGAAAGAAGAATCAAACTTAACTCCAAGGTAGTAAGCCTGTGCAATAGTTTCTTACATTAACATCTTTACTATAACTGATGCCTTATAATTATTTCCTTCCAAATCTGGGTAGTGTATTCTGACAGTATAACTGCCACCTTTGGTTATATACGGAACCAGACTTTTGAAAGCACGTTAGGTTCTGTTCTCAGATGTACAGTTTGCAGCTTTCACAATGTATAAGACCACATAATGTGTAAGACCATGTGCAAATGGATTTGGGGGCTCCTGTGGTGGGAAACCAAGCATATATTTATACGAACAAGCCCTGAATTAATATAATTGGTGTTAAGAATAAAAATGCTGAATGCTGGTCAACTGCAAAGTGTCATGCTAGTATTAATAAAGCACTTTATATCTTTAAATAACTGTTAAAAAAGTGACCTAATCCTCACAACACCCTTGTGAAGTGATAGGGACAAATTGACATGCAGACAGGGGTCAAAGCTCACATTTTCAGGAGTATTCACTACTTTTATGTGCCCAGTTTGTGACAGACTGGGAATCTGGGCCATTGTGGGTGATTTTGGTGGTGCTGAGAACCCCACAGCTCTTCATGGGAAAACCCTTGAAAATCAGACATGAGTTGTCTCAAGTTGGTCTCCCAAAGTCAGTGAACAGAGAATTAAGGTACATAACATTAGTAAACACTTCTGAAAATGTGTTTGCCCAAGGATATCCAGCCAGCACTGACAGAGGTAGTGTTAAAACTGAGGATTTCCCAGCTGTCTATTCTGTGCTTATCCCTGTGATAAAGAATTCTTAAACATAAAACTACTGGAATTTGGATATTTACTTAGGCTTGATTATTTAATAGGATATAAATGAAAACACAAAATACTGCCTGTGCTATTTGAAACATGTTACCACCTTGTACAGGCGTTGGACTAACAGAAAGGGAGACAGTGGTTCTCCATATTTTGCCATCAATCTTCATTAAAACTTTCAGTGGAATGAACTGCATGCTTGTGTTTGTGTGGGGCATAGATGCCAATGTTTGAAGGTGTGACGCATGACTGGAAAGGGTTAAGCATCCTGCAAAAAAAACAAACCTCAAATTCAACCCTTAAGGACATATGGGGAGATAATGTTTGTGTTTTTGTGTATTTACATATATATTGGTAGTGATCAACAATGTAATCAAACAATCCCTGTCTATGCTGTACTCTGTTAATTTAGAGATCAAAAGGACATCTTCACATTTAATGAACTGTAAACATAGGATATTGCTGTAGTCATCTCCTAGAAATGTACAGCAAATCATCTGTGAATGCTGGAAAAACAGACAAATGCCTGATATTAATCTATGTGGGTAATTACCAGTAATGCTTAGGAAATGGGTCCACTTCAAAGTTCCCATGAATGCCTATTGTTTGCCAAAGCACTTCACGCTGTCAAAGAAGGCCTGAAACTGTATAAAAAATGATTTGGGTCCTGATCCTGTTTATCTCAGAACTGCTTGAGGCTTCATGCAGGGGAAGCCTAAGCCATAAGGACTGAGATCCCAGTCCTGACTGGACGACCCTGAATATAAACATTGGACTACAACCTATGAACTATTTCTGAAAGAACTCTGCATTTACAAAGCTCTCCATCTCTGCTATGAATTTGAATTTCAAGATTGTACTCAAATCTGTACGTATACCGATCTTTTAACCATACTCTCTATCTTTTCTTTTTTAATAAATTTTAGTTTAGTTAATAAGAATTGGCTGTAAGCGTGTATTTGGGTAAGAACTGAAATATTCGTTAACCTGGGAGGTAATGTGTCTGATCCTTTGGGATTGGTAGAACTTTTTTATATGATGAATAAGATTTTCATCAATCTTCATCATATTTGACTTAGGTATCTAGGGGAGGCCTGAGGCTGGGTTACTTTCAGGGAACTGTGTTGTTAGCTTCTGGATAATCAGTAAGATATTACAGAATCTATTTTGTGCTGGTTTGGTAAATCTAAGTGTTGGAGTATCCACCAGTTTTGGGGATTGTCTGCCCTATTCTTTGCAGTTCACTCTAAGTGAGTGACCTCAGTTGGCTCCTTTGGGACTTTGGTCACAGAAGGTTATTAAGGATATTTCAGACAAAATTCAGACATGGTTAAATTAGAGAGAGTCCGGTGACTTCAGTGATATTGCACTTGTTTATACCAGAACTGAATATGGCCCTCTGATGGAAAAATATGGATAGCTCCTATCACCTTACCACTGACTTGCATTACAATTAATGGATTTTTTTTTTGAGGGGGGAAGGAGAAAAGATCTTTACACAAATAATAGTTTTAGTTAAAATATCAGGGGCTGTCACTTTGAAGCAGGAACATGAGCTACAGATGGGGAATCCTGGACGGATGGCAAATTGTGGCACATAATTCATTGATTCATATATCACAGATTCATAGATTCCATGGCGAGAAGGGACCACTGATCATTGAATCTGACCTTCTATATTACACAGGCCATACAACTTCCCCAAAATAATTCCTAGAGCATATATTTTAGAAATATATCCAATCTTGGTTTAAAAATTGGCAGGGTGGAGAATCCACCATAAGCCTTGGTAAATTGTTTCAATCGTTAATTACTCTTACTGGTAAAAAATTACTAGGGCTGTCATGTGATAAAAAACACGATTAATCACACAATCAAAAAAATTGCGATTTAAAAAAATTAATCACAATTAATCGCACGATTAATCATGCTGTTAATAGAATACCATTTATTTAAATATTTGTGGATGTTTTCTACATTTTCAAATATATTAATTTCAATTACAACACAGAATACAAAGTGTACAGTGCTCACTTTATATTTTTTATTACAAATCTTTGCACTGGAAAAAATAAAAGAAATAGTATTTTTCAATTCACCTAATACAAATAATGTAGTGCAATCTCTTTATCATGAAAGTTGAACTTACAAATGTAGAATTATGTAAAAAAAAAACTGCATTCAAAAATAAAACAATGTAAAACTTTGAGACTACAAGTCCACTCAGTCCTACTTCTTGTTCAGCCAATCACTCAGACAAACAAGTTTGTTTACATTTGCACGAGATAATGCTGTCTGCTTCTTGTTTACAATGTCACCTGAAAGTGAGAACAGGCATTGCATGGCATTGTTGAAGTTGACGTAACAATATATTTACGTGCCAGATGTGCTAAAGATTCTTATGTCCCTTCATGTGTCAACCACCATTCCAGAGGACATGTATCCATGCTGATGACAAATTCTGTTTGATAATAATCCCAAGCAGTGCAGACCGATGCATGTTCATTTTCATCATCTGAGTCAAATGCCACAAACAGAAGGTTGATTTTCTTTGTTGGTGGTTCAGGTTCTTTAGTTTCTGCTTCAGAGTGTTGCTCTTTTAAGACTTCTGAAAGTATACTCCATACCTCCTCCCTCAGATTTTGGAAGGCACTTTAGATTCTTAAACCTTGGGTTGAGTGTTATAGCTATCTTTAGAAATCTGATATTGGAACCTTCTTTGAGTTTTGTCAAATCTGCAGTAAAAGTGTTCTTAAATCAAACATATGCTGGGTCATCATTCTAGACTACCATAATACAAAATATGTGGCAGAATGCGGGTAAAGCTATGGAGCAGGAGATATACAATTCTCCTCCAAGGAGTTCAGTTACAAATTTAATTAACACATTTTTTTAAGCAAGCATCATCAGCGTGGAAGCATGTCCTCTGGAATGGTGGCCAAAGCATGAAGAAGCACAAGAATGTTCAGCATATCTGGCATGTAAATACCTTGCAATGATGGCAACAAAAGTGCCATGCGAATGCCTTTTCTCACTTTCAGGTGACATTGCAAATAAGAATAGGGCAGCATTATCTCCCATAAATGTAAACACACTTACTTCTCTTAGCAATTGGCTGAACAAGAAATAGGACTGAGTGGACTTGTAGGATCTGAAGTTTTACATTGTTTTGTTATTGAGTGCAGTTATGTAACAAAAAAAAATCTGCATTTGTAAGTTGCACTTTCACGATAGAGATTGCACTACAATACTTGTATGAGGTGAACTGAAAAATACCATTTCTTTTGTTTGTCATTTTTACAATGCAAATATTTGTAATCAAAAGTAATATAAAGTGAGCACTGAACACTTTGTATTCTGTGTTGTAATTGAAATCATTATATTTGAAAATGTAGAAAAACATCCAAAATATTTAATAAATTTCAATTGGTATTCTATTGTTTAACAGTGTGATTAATTTTTTTAATCTGGTATCTACGATTAAAGAAGGATGTTGATAAATTGGAGAGGGTTCAGAGAAGATCCACAAGAATGATTAAAGGATTAGAAAACATGCCTGATAGTGATAGACTCAAAAAGCTCAATCTGTTTATTTTAACAAAGAGAAGGTTAAGGGGTGATTTGATTACAATCAAACGGGGAACAAATATTTAATAATGGGCTCTTCAGTGTAGTAGAGGAAGGTATAATATGATCCAGTGGCTAGAAACTGAATCTAGACAAATTCAGACTGGAAATAAGGGCTGTAATTTTTAAGGCTGTCGATTAATCGCAGTTAACTCATGCAATTAACTCAAAAAAATTCATCGTGATTTAAAAAATTAATAGCAGTTTTAATTCCAAAATCAAATTCAAGGAACAGGTTTATTTTAGCATAGGCACAGAATGCCACACCCTAGTGCAGTGGTTTTCAAACTTGTTTTCTGGCGACCCAGTTGAAGAAAATTGTTGATGCCTGCGACCCAATGGAGCTGGGAATGAGGGGTTTGGTGTGTGGGAGGGGCTCAGGGCTGGGGCAGAGGGTTGGGGTGTAGCGGTGAGGGCTGCGGGGTGGGGCTGGGAATGAGGGGCCACCTGCCCTTTGCAGAATGTTCTTTCAATTCCTCTGAGAACTGAATCCCCAACAAGGATCATCCGTCTTCTTTGGACAGTTGTAGAACTCTTTGTGGGAAAGCTTGATTTTCTTACAGGTAGGACCAAGCTGACATCAAGAGATGTGTCCTGTACATCTCTCCATTCCCTTGCACCAGCTGGATTTTGTTTCCAAACAGGACCTGGTATTGAATGGAAACTACTGGCTGTGTGGAATTCTTCCTACTCCTCTTCTCTCTGAGGGCCACAGCATGACCATCCTTGTCTATTTCCAGGCATGTAGGATGCTTCCATGACCTCTTGCTTCTGGTCGTTACAAACCACTAGGCTGCATCTCGGACTTTCTTTCTGACTCCTTCGTGGCCAGGTCTGTTCTTCCTTGAATCTGGGGTACCAATGTTTCCTGAACCCGATTGTCTAGGAATGCCTCCGTTTCTCAATACTATCTTTATTTGCCCCTCCAATCCTGTAGCATGGCCACCCATTTGCGTTTCATAAACAGGAAGTCGCTCCTGTCTTCAGGCAGTAAAGAAAAATGGTACCTCCGTTACAGGTCACCAACACTGTTCATTGCTGGCCATCTTGAAATCGCATGTAGAATCAAATCTGGAAGGAAAACCTCTCACAATCTTTCTCTAACTCCCTCTGAAACTCTCCTATTAGCTACCCTCTGTTCGGGTCTCTTGAGTTTGCCTAGCAAGTGACCAAGTCTTCCTGCTTAGCTCAGTTCAACTCTGCCCCTCACCACCAGGGAGCAATTAACTACTCCGAGACTTCAAACAGCTATGCTGATCAAAGCTCCAAGGGTTAAACCTCATGGCCTTTACCAAGGCACCAACAAACAGATCCATTTCAGCTGCTTACTCAGGTACCTATGGCCCAGCTGTGCAGAACCTACAGAGAGCAAACAAAGAACCCATAGCCAGATCAAATGCACAACTCATCAAGTCCTGCTACCTCCAAGCACAGATTCCACAGCTATACCCTCTGAAACTCCTGTTAGCTGCCTCTGTTCTGGTGATAGTTAACACCCTATAAGTCTGGTGTACTAAAGTGTCAGGGTGGTTTATTTGTGTCACACTTTCCATGCTTAGTAAACAATCACATTAGGTACCATTGACAGAAAAGGTGGCTGGGGACAGGCGGGTATGACAGGAGTCCCTACTTGGGATCCCCTCCCGAAGCAGCTGCTAAATGTGACTAGGTGGACAGCACGTAGGTACAAATGGAAGCATTTTTGCTAAGGAACTCTTCCTTGAGCAGATGGGAAACAGGAAGGAGGCCAGATACTTGTGGGTGGGTTTTATTCAGAAAACCACTCCCCATAGGAGCAGATAGGAAATGTGAATAGGGCACACGGGTGTGAGCAATCTTTATCAGGCCAGCCCTCTGGAGCAGATGGGAAATGTCAATGGGGCACAGGGGTGTGAGCAATCTTTATCAGGCCACCCCACTGGAGCTCATGGGAAGTGTATCTGGGACGAGAGTGAAGTCCCCACGCTCATCTTCAAGCCTCAGGCTCCCTGGAGGAACCACGCACGCGCCCCTTCACCTCGGCTAGGCGACCGTTATGGTCGTTGAGAATCCAGCGCAGCAATACGAGCGCTCGACAGCTGAGATTTGAAATACCCGCTCTCTTTCCGCGCGGCATGTCCCGCCCCACCAATCAGCGACCGAATTGACGTAAAGAACGTGCACGCCCCTCCCCCCGCCCGTGTTGCGGCTGCAGCCCCGTCACGAGGGACAAGTCTTAATCCGCAGTTAGAAGTAGCTTCTCTGGGGGCAGCGGAGGAATCTGGGTGCTAGTAACTGCTGCTCCCGCCCAGCCCAGGATGCCGTGGGGCAACAAAGCCCACCCCATCCCGATGCCCCAGGCCGCCTCCTCCCTGCTTACCACGTATCCCCCCCACACATAGAGAAAGTTCCCATCCACCACGGCGCAGTGGCCGCTCCGTTCCTCGGCCACGCAGAACTGCTGAGACGCAGGAGCACACGCCGCCATCTTATGAAGGGGAGGAAGGGAGGCGACTACTGCCACGACCGTGCCCCGCCACCACCTTCTGGAGCGCCACCTGCCCTCCTCCGCTCGGGCACCTCAGGCGGACGGGAAGCGGAGAGGGTCCAAACTATGGGGAGTGGCGGAACGAGCAGCACGGCAGCGCCTCCTTCTCTCCCCCCGCCCCAAATCAGGCGCTCACGTGGGAGGAAGTGGGGAGGGTGCGGGATCAGCGAGGGGATTTGGGGCTGGGTACGTGGCTCTGCGCCCCTCTCTGCTTCTCAAGTGGGCCGCTTACTGGTAGCAGGTCGAAGTGGGTGTAATTTGCACCTCGTGTAGAGGGCGCAGGCCCCCCCCCTCGCTGTGCTGGTTTGCTCCCTCTTTGGACAAAATAAGAACTGTCTCATACTTTTGCTCTAGCTCGTCTTGGGGGACATTGTGTCCCCAATCGCAGGGCAGCAGGACCTCGGGCACCCAACATCCAGGCCCGCTGGCTTTGAAATTGAAGAAGTGATCACATGGGGTCGCGAGGCATGTGCAGCAGGGGCTTGTCTATATTACAAAATTTTATTGTGCTTGAACGTGATAGTGAACGGCCCACTTAAGATGATGCTGACTTTGATTTGTCCTAGTCTGTGCGGACTGCTAAATTGTGGTCAGTGGCCTTATGTCATCCAGCGTTGGTCAAACACAATGGGAACAAAGGAACTATTGTACTGTATTGGGTCAGACCCATAATCAAGCTCATCCATTACCTGTCTGATGTGGCCAACATCAAATGTTTTCAGAGAAAGGGGCAAGAAACCCCACAGTGGGCAGATATGGGTTAATCTGTGCCCCATTATAGATTTATCCTAATCCTTATTAGAGATTAGTTTAAATGCTGATGTTTATAGCATTGCAAATAACATGTAATGGAGACAAACCCCATGGAATAGTAAAATCCTGTGGTGCACAAGATCTGGAAAGAATAATTTCAAACCCTTGGAAATCTTAAGAGTACATTTGGGGATGCCCCAGCACCTCTGATAAGTTACTTGCATATCATAATAACTGGAGTGGTATATATAGATAGGGCTTGTGTCTTCAAACCTGTGGCAGCATATCTGAAAGGCATTAGTAGTGCTACAACATGAAACTAAAATCACAGGAAATGTTGTTATAAATGTTCTTTAATTACACACCATTTTAATTTTCTCCTCTAGTTTTTGTGTCTTCTGTTATTAGTTTAATTCACACATTTAGTAGATCACTGTCAGTTATGGGCTTTAGCAGCTTGAAGCCATAAACTTGGAGCTCTACTTTATCCTGCCAAGAATTGAGAGCACTGATTATGCTATTCCAATGACACAGCTTGTTCTGTTGAATTTATTTTCATCTGTGTTCCCTTCTCTGCGGGTGCTATTTACATTGTTGGACACACAGCAAAAGACTGGGCCCTAGATGAAAAGAAAGGCAATACAGACCCAGTGTTCTCAGAGGAAACCCTAAAACCAGTGCCGTAACAAGGGCAAGGTGAGTGAGGCACTTGCTTCGGGCGCGGAAGGTCTCTCCGGTGGCAATTCGGCTGCAAGTCCTTCCCTCCGAGAAACTGAGGGACCCGCTGCTGAATTGCCATTGGCCGTCGGCAAGGGAGGGGGGTGGCACGTCCGGTTCTTTGGCAGAAATTCGTTGGCGGGTCCCCCAGTCCCTCTCAGAGGGAAAGACCTGCCAAATTGCCACCGAAGAATGGCTGCAATTCGGCGGCAAATCCTTCCCTCTGAGAGGAACCCGCTGCCAAAGAGCCAAACATGCTGCCCCTATTCCTTGCCTTGGGCGCGAAAATCCCTAGTTACGGCTCTGCCTAAAACTAACACCCACAGGGGACAGAAAGGTTGCTACTTGCATAAACCAGCCTGGAAACACTTTTGAGGTTTTTAAATTATGTTTGGTTTCAGGCACTGCCTTTCCAAAGTGCCAGGGGGTGCTCGACCCCTGGCTGTGCCCCAGGCCTCTCTGGTACAGAAGAGGAAATGAAGGAGGGAAACAAACAATGGCAGGCACAGAACTGTCCAGAGGTTGACAGATTCTTTTGGCACCCCTGCAATTTCCAGACGGTCACATTTAGAAGGCCAGAATAACTTTTGGACCCTACCCTCCATGAACTCCAGAAAAAGAAAAAAGTTTAATTCCAACTCTGAGATCATCATTGCGAAAAGACCTGCTGAAATGTTTCACTATATGACCAAAAGATAGTGTAGAACCTACAGGGGAGTGTAAAAACCTCTCAGACGTGTACTGGCTCTAATAAATATTATGTGCCTTAAAACTGCAATTAATTCAATACATTGATTCTGCTTTTTTGAGTTTTCTGGAGAAACAAAAATGGTTCCCCCCCCCCCCCCGGTGGCTCAATATCAGAGATGATGTGTAGGATCCCCCTCGCCCAGAACAGAACCAAGGCCTGAGTCTGCTGCTACTGGGAATGGAGGCGATTGTAATAAAGATGCTGATGGCAGGGGATACAGGTCTCCAGCGTTACCCTCCCTACAAGCCCCGCTCTGCCTTGCCCTGCCCATCCGAGCTACCCAGTGCCCGGCGCCTGCCCAGCTTAGGGGAACGAGAGCAAAGCTCCAGCCGTTGCGTCCCCCGCCCCGCCCCATTGGCAGGGCCCAGGCGCGGCCCGGCCCCTAGAGGCGGGACCTTCGCCGTGTGGCGCCAACTGTTCAAGATGGCTGCGGAGAAGCTGAGGAGCAAAGTGGGCTCTGCCTTCAGGATGCACGGTTTGCTGCTCCGCGCGTGAGTAGCCGGCCCGCGGCGGCACAGAGCGAGCGGGAAGAGTGGCCGAGTCACACAAACCCCGGCAGCCCCCGGAGGGGGAGAGGCGGGGACATGCCGCGCTCCCTTCCCGTGCCCAGGGGGCGGGGAGCGGCTGACAACAGCGACTCCGACCCGTCCCAAGGCCACCCTATTCCTCCTCCCGACCCTGGTAGCCCCAAGTGGGGAGAGCCTGGCCCGCCCGCGAGTGACCCACCGGTGGGAGACACCGACACTCAAAACCATATTCCTCAGTGGTGTTCCCAGTCCACGTAATGGGCCATATAAGGATCTGGGGAGGTGGAAAATCCTTCCCTCCAGGCTAGAGACAGTAACAGTCAGGCGCTTTAAGGTGTAGTGTCTCTTCTGCACAATAATGAGAATGCTTGGTACAGATCTTATGGGCTTAGGGCTAGAGCTGCACAGGTATTGAAATCAGTGGAGCCTAAGTACCTGTGAGGATCTGGGCCTTAATGTTGGTGTTATACTGGAACAGAAGTAAAACTCTTCCTGCTAGTGGTTGAAGGAATCCTTTGTCATTTTAAATACAGTCCTCAGTATGGAACCACTAGTCCTGCTATCACTCCCCAGACACGCTTGAGGTGTATAAGCTTTATACTATCTGGTGTCACTTCTGTTCCTGCAACCCAGCTGTCAGGCTTTTATTTCTCTTGCACTTATAAGTATTGTGAACAGAAATAATAGAGTACTCACTTGTGGCTTACTAAATAAAAGCATTGAGAATAGGAGTAGGTTCATGCTACAGATTAGTGTTCATCTTTTGGGTGCGAGATTTATGACCTATGATCTCCCTTTACATGAGCATAAAATGTATCAACTATGGTTTAAATCTCAAATAATTAGGCCCTACAAAGACTTAGGCACATGCTTAGTTTCCACACTATGAGTAGTCTCATGGGGTTCACAGTGGATAAAGTCAATCATGTACCTAAATTTTGTCAGGATTGGGACCTATGGTTGCAAAGGAAATGAGTTCATTTTCAAGTAGGTTCCTCATGGAAATTAACATGGCTGTGTAGAGCATTCTGTGCATCTCAGCACCATTGGTAGGTTGATCTGATGGCAGGCCTAGAGTTAGTCTAGAAAGAATCTAAGGCTACGTCTACACTATGTACCTTTTAGCAACTCAGCTGTGTCACTACAGCCGTGCCGCTAAAAGGCACGCAGTGTAGCCGCTGTTTGTCGGCAGGAGAGAGCTCTCCCACCGTCAAAAAACTTCCACTCCTAATGAGCAGCGGTAGCGTTGTCTGCAGGAGAGCTCTCCCGCTGACAAAGCACTATTCACACCGGCGCTTTTTGTCTGCAAAACTTTTGTTGTTTAGGGGTGTGAAAAAAAACACCCTGAACAACAAAAGTTGTCATTCAGGTTCCACTGTAGACAAAACCTAACAGGAGACTTACCCCCAACCACTAATATCCTCATTTCAGTGCTCAATTATTTACGATAATGTGGTTCTGTTGCTCATATTTTTTTGTCTAGAGATCTTATTACAATAGTGATTCTCTTTTCCTTTTGGCTTGAACAGGGGATTCAGTTTTGCAGGGCATTACATTTTTCTTTTTTTTTTTTTTAATAAATTTTTAAAAACAATTATTTTGGACAATGTCCTACAGTTATTTCATTACTGAGATTTATGAGGATTCTAAGTTCAGAGCTCCTGGGACCCAGGGGTTAAACGTTGTGAAATATTTTGAAGTTCATACTGTTGACAAAAATGTAATTTTTGATCAGCAGTTAGATGACATTAATCACAGAATTGCTTTTAGTTAAATACTGACCTTTAGTATGAGTTTTAGGGAAGGACTGCAGATGAAAAAAATCTTATTTTAAATGGAATTATATATAGCTTTTTAAAATATCTCTTATATTGATCTTCCCTCCCTCTATTGCAAAATAATAGTTATACTGGCAGTGTGAGGCATCTGACAGCCCTGTCTATAGATACACATCTTAGAACTACTCTGATTGTCAATTTTTTTTGTAAGAAGAGAGCTTCTATCCTTCCTTTTCAATACTTCCTTCAGATGAGTGGGAACTCAAGAACTATGGGAGCGAGTCGGTGGTATTTTGAATATAATAATTTGAGTTTCTGGTCCAAGTGGAAGGAATACTTTTCCTTGTGTTTTCTCTCCTTTCTTCCTTCGTTCCCTTTCCTTTTATATGTCTGTCTTCTCTTCCTTTTCTTTTTAACGTTTCCACGGATAGTATTCAGAGCATCATGCTTCCACTGTGTCAAGATAATAAGTCTTCCCAAAGATGATGATGTCTCTAGGATAGATCAGGCTTTGTGTTGCCTTCTCCTTAAAAGCCTACATAGTAGGGTAGGACATTGGATTGTTCAGTGAGTATCCAGCCTTTAGGATCTATTGAGATAACCAAGGCCTGCTGCTTTATACTTAATTTTTCTATTCTTGGATCTTTTTCAGTTTCAGAGCATCTTTGATTTAGATGGGATCAGGATAATTATTTCTATGCTCTTTCTTGCTAATAACCACAAGCCTTATAGCAGTTGTGTGTGCACGTGCCAATATTATAATAGTGACTATAAAGCATATATTTTATTTATTGAATATTAATTTCTTATCTTGGCTAACTTATTTTTTCATTCCAATTAGTGAAGCTAATAAATATCTTACTGAAGCTCTTCAGTCTGTCAATGAATTAGAGCTTGAAGATGTAATAGAAAACATCATTGATGCTGTTGAAAAACAGCCTTGTAAGTAACAGCCTTTTTTTTTTTTTTTTGTAAACCAATCCTGCCTTTATGTTATCTGTAAAAAGAAAAACCAACTGACAGCTCACTAAGGTGTTTGTTCTAGTCAAGCTGTTTGAACATAGATGCATGTTACATATATTTACTATTGACTTCTTGTTTTGCTAAATATTAAGGTTTATCACTTCATCAAAAACCAATGTAATTTTGCCACTTCAGAAGTCTGGCAGCCCTGCTTCTCCTGACTGTCCCACTAGCGGTGAAATGATTTAATTCCAGGTCATGGCTTCCATCTTTAGGAATTTTGTGCTTTCTTTGGGACTCAGCAAAACTATGCACTTTTCCCCACAAGGAGGTGCCACTCTTAAAGTGACAGCACTATCATTAGTGATAGAATTTAACTTCAAAAATATAAAAATATCTCAGCTGGACACAAGAAGACTACAGTTTGTTGAATGCTCGGATTGTGTTAACCCATTTAAATAATTACATGAACCTGTGTAAAAAGCTTCTGAAACAATGAACCTGCAGTATATGAAGCTTCTTCTGTAGGCTATTCTGGCAGGCTTACGGGGACTAACTATAATGATCTTGTTCTGAATTCTGAGTGAATTAACTACAGATACAGTATGAAGATTTGTGTAGAGATATAACTTTCTGCCAAATATATTTAATGAACTGCCTTTAGAAATTTGCCATAGAAAATTTAGGGTACCGTATGTAACTTACTGAAAATATAATGATTTGTAAAGAATATTTAAGACACACTATGAAGGAGGATATTGAACCATTTTTGTAAAATTTTTGAAACATATTTAATTTGATACTCGTCATTTTCCATAGGCTGTAGTTTTAATCTTATGAAATGTTCTTTTCAGTGTCATCTAATATGATTGAACGGGCCACAGTGGAAGCCGCAGTCCAGGAATGTAGCCAGTCATTAGATGAAACTATGTACGGTGATACAAATTTATTTTTATTTGAAATTTATGGCTATATAGTGTGCATTCACTGATTTCTTCTTAGGGAATAAATGTGAGATGTTTTCTGCAATGCTAATAACACAATAATTGGTCTGTGTTTTTTGTCTTCTGATATTTAATTTAAAACTGAGTAATGTTCTTTCTTAGGAAATTTTCTTCCCAAGTATAGATCTGTAGGGATTGTGATATGGTTCTAACATTCTGAAATTAAAATGCTGTACATAGTATATATTGAATATCCACCAACAAAAATAGAAATAAACATTTTTGAGAATCAACTTTATTTTTGTGCATTTTCAGTTGAACTTTCTCTTTTCCTTATTACTCATCAAAATTATTATTTTTCTGCATTTCTTAAGATATCTTTTGTTCTTGAAACATTTAATGATGCTCTTTTCTATTCAGTTTTGCTTTTACTAGACTTTTATTGAATTTTGAAAACTGTGACCTATTATTGGGGCTGTTGAGAGTATTATGTGTGTTTGTGTGATACACACACATAGATAATATGAAAGGATTTATTTAAAATTGTGTTTATTGGTATTGTAATACAGACTGACTAAAGCTGATAAATAATTAAGTCAGTAAGGTGGTACAACCCCATAGTTCCTAGATATGAGGGCATATCCCCATTTGACTTGGAATACGTTCTCTTTTGCCTGTTTGTTAGAACTGTAACAACATAAATAGTTTGTTTCACATACTTGCTCTCACATATTTGGGTCTCAATCCTGAAGAGAAATCTGTGTGGGTAGATCCTGGTGCAAAGTACCTCTGAAGTCAATAGAGCTCTGTGGACCAAAGAGTCTCTCTTCCTGTATCTCCTGAATTCTGTTGTGATAAACTCAAAGACAAAGCATCCATCAGAGAGACATGTTGTTCCATAACAAAGGCATTTTCTCCCTTAGGCAACGATGGATGT
This sequence comes from Gopherus flavomarginatus, assembly GCF_025201925.1. Lineage (NCBI taxonomy): Eukaryota > Metazoa > Chordata > Testudines > Testudinidae > Gopherus > Gopherus flavomarginatus. The sequence goes on from NC_066621.1 coordinate 155,609,709, forward strand.
TTTCTGCCTGTAAGATTCAATACATCCTGACATTACAAGTCAATTCTGTAATTTTTATCAACTCTGAAGCTGATACAATTATAAGAGGATTAAAAACTTAGATTAATTGTTGGAAGGGAATCAAAATAAATTCAGTGGCATACAACCCTTCCATGAAATGGTATGAAAAGTAGCATGCATATGTAGTAGCCACTTTATAAAAATTATCTTGACCGTACCAAAACTATTTTATTTCAACTAGGTACCAGTGCATATTAATAAATAATCTTGAAAAATTCTGTTTGAAAAATTTGGCAATTTTTGTTAAAGAAAAAGAAAGAAAGAAAAGCACACAATTTATTGTCTCTTTAATTTCCATTCAGAATTTAAAAACAATATTTTCTGTAAATAAAATGCAGATACAACGGTCAGTGGTCGGAGGAGGAGACTGGAAGGGAAAAGGAATGAAAGAGTTAACAAAAGGGGTGTGTTAACATTCTTTTACTCAAAACAAGGTTTCTGTGGAGCACTGATGTTAGCTGTTTCCTTGCAATAGTTCTTTTCTCAAATAAAGCTTTAAATGTATTGTGGTTTCAGAGAACACATTTTCAATATTATCGGGGCCTTTGATGTTCCACGTTATGTTTATAATTCAGAAAGGAAGAAGTTTCTACCGTAAGTCTTTCCATTTCTTAAGTCTCAGCTGCTATTTTTCTGACATTACTAATTGTCCACGTATCAAAGCCTTTATTATTGTATAGTTAAAATTGCCATCTACAAACTTTCACTCTTGGTTTGTGTGCTGGATGATATGTAGATTCAAGATGGATGATATGTGATTCAAGAGTGAATATGTTGTGGACACACTGCCTTTAGGAAACTGATTATAACAAACTCTTCTTGAGAGAGAGAGAGTGAGTGAGTTTTTTGTTTGTTAAATAGGGTTTACAACTTCTATGCAAAATTAATTGAACTCATTAGGTTACTCTGTTTTAAAGGTCATGGTAAATAATGGCAGGTAAATATATTTACAACTGGGCCATGAGTCAAGTCTGTCTCTTTCAGTAGCATGGAATCAAAATAGGTAATCTTTGTTCTGTGATGATTGGTACAATACATGCAGTTCTGCTGGTGATGGTATTGGCCCTAAGTTGTATGTATTTGTCTGTCAGGTTTTTGGTTTGAACATTTTGTTATATGGTATTTGATGAGGGGCAGAAGAAGTCCATATAGCACTTAATCCATCCCTTTTGATGAAGTGGCTTTCATGCCTCACAAAATGTGTGTTTTTTTTTTCTATTTGTCTAATTTTGTAGTAAACTCTATAGACAAGTTGCTTATGTTTAAGCACACAGAAATCTATTCATAGCTAACTGATGTGTGAAGGAATTTACATCTATTTTCCTTTAGAGTAGAATTCTTTCTTAACTTTTGTTCATGATTCTGCTGGCCTATCAAAAGCATCCTGCATGGTTGCTGTAGATTTTTAATTCTGAATTCCACTCTGTAGCTTCCACAGTTGGCAGGAGCTGGGAGTTTTGTGAAGATGTGCTGCTAAGCCAGAACAAGGATAATATCTTCATTTATTTAAGAAACAGAGTTGTGTCCAGTGCTGCTCAGCTGGAAAGATGTGACAGAGGTGTTGGTGTTAAAGGGGAGAAAATGAGTGCAATCTTCAGGGTATATATAGAGACATGGCATTCCTAGCAGAAAACTCCCTCACTAACCAAATAAAATATGCAATAGCATTGAAGACTTTGTAGCTTCCTACTTATATAGAGATTTAGATTAAAATATCATTGGGTCTTTGTTTTTAAAAAATAAATAAATAAATCATGACTAACTTTCTTCCAGTCTATCAATGACCAACCATCCTGCACCAAATTTATTTGGAACTGCCAGGGATAAAGCGGAGTTGTTTCGTGAACGCTACACCATCTTGCAGCAGGTGAGCGAAAGAAAGATTTTGATTTGTTTAATGCTATCATCTCTTGTTATGAGAGAGACATATTTGTATAGTAAGGCATTTATAGTTGAGCAGCTAGTGTGAGCCACAGTTGTAAACTTATAAAATCAGGATATGTTACAGGTTGAATTGAGTATCCTTTGAAATTATATGGCATTATGAATTCTGATGTGTTTCGGTATCTGTTACCATGTTTGAAAGGTGATCTGTGAATAACATTACGAATCACATACCAACTTTTGAACTATATCCTGAATGCACCAAGCAGATTCTATCTTAGCCTTAAAATTTAAGGTCCACTGAAACGGTGGACAAGCTACTGCTTCAAGTTGTTGCCGGCACAAAGTGCCCAAGGCCAAGCAATGGGGCGGGGGCGGGGGGGGGTCCGTCGCCCAGTGTGCCGCGCCAATAAACACACCAGGGTGGAGAAGCAAACAAAGTTTATTTGAGATCTCAAAGCGGTGCAAGGAGACGAACGCCTCAAATCATGCACACCTAACACAAGCAGTTTCCTCCTTTTATATTCCAGTTGCTTTCTGAGAACTTATTCTTGCTGACTAGCTGATCTCTCACTCCCCCCTCCTTTCCCATCCAGCTGCAGTATCTTTTCTCATTCGGTCTTTTGTCTTCCCCCTTCCTCCCCCCTCTCTGCTGCTGAGACATGTATACAGTATTTAAAAACGACCTTGAGCTCGCTTCAGCGTGTTACAGCAGAAAACTGGCTGTTACAACCAAAAACTAACTGCTAACACTACATTTTTGCAGCTATTAGTACATTAGGTTACACTAGGTTACACAAAGTGTTTAACATGGAGGAACAATGGTTCATTGAGGCCTGAGCAGGAGGGCTTCATTGGCACTTGTGATCGTCCACCCTCCCGAGCTACCTAGATTTATGCCTAGTGACACCAACAAAGTGATGCTGCAGGCAGTGTGGCACTGGCAACATCACATGCATAATAGAAACTGCTAGAGTTTGGAGATGGCAGTGGGGAGAGGTTAGGGTAGGAGGTGGAGATGGAATTTATTCCTTAATAAATTTATATTGCACAGGTTTGGAAAGGCTTTTCTATTAATAGTCTTACTACATACCTTATGGGTACAATAAAAACTTTGCAAACTAGTAGCATGCACCAAATTTTTCTCTGACTTTTTTTAATAGAAACCATTAAAAATTGAAATGTATTTTCGTGAGGGAGGAATGAGTGTGACTCTTTAATTCTCACGTAGGCTGTCTCCATGTTTCACTGAGTGTAATGTCATTAGTATAGTGTGGGCTGGGACTCCGACAAGTTGAAAGACCAAAAAGCCCATACTTCCTTTAATATTTGAGGCATTCTTGTTTGCTAAGAGATTTTATTTAGTCATCTTTTAATTTACAAAATGTACTATTCCAGACTCTGGCTTTCTTCCTTTGAATGGAGAATCTCCTCACAGCCATCCATACTTTTGTCATAGCCTGGTTAGATTTGTGCTATGCGCTCTATTGGGAGATACCCTAGAATACGACTTGGAAGCTTTATTTGGTGCAGATGCAGCCGTCTATCTGATTAGTAGAATTTGTTGGTCTGAGCACATGATCCCTGGGTTCCACGAAGTGTACTAGGTGCAATTCAAGGTGTTGGTTCTGATCTGTGAAGTTCCAGCTCATGTGGAATCTAACTACCATAGATGCCCCCTCTTTTGGGGGGAGGGATAGCTCAGTGGTTTGAGCATTGGCCTGCTAAACCCAGGGCTGTGAGTTCAATCCTTGAGGGGACTATTTAGGGAAGTGGGGATTGGTCCTGCTTTGAGCAGGATGTTGGACTAGATGAACTCCTGAGGTCCCTTCCAACCCTAATAATAATAATCTGTGAAAAATAATCATGGTATCTGTGATAAACTGAGGCACTTCTCTGAGAGCTTTAGATGTGCATTCCTGATTGCTGGAGGCAGGGCATTTTCAGTAGAGAGGGCTTTGGTTATGTAACTCACTCTTTTTGGTTCTCCAGAAGGCTGGGATTTTTTAATCTTCAAATAGAGGTGCCAATCTCATTTTGTTTTGGTCAGGAATTTATTAGCCTGTGGACCTTGTTGGGTTATTGCTTGCACTATGCTGGGATGGTATGGCGTTAGAGCAGTTTGAGTTGCCGATTGGAATTCAGTTTTATTTGTTGTTGTATTTATTTTTGGGTCAGGTGTTCAAGTGCCATGTTAGTGGGTACATAAAAGCCATTAAAAGAAACAAATACCATTGTAAAGCTGAAAACTTTTCTTCATTCTCTTTGCTATTCACTTTTAAAGCATTGCCTGATAAATGTAGGCCCCAGCGTCAAAGATTAATGCAGGAGCTTAACTTTTTAGATTGTAAGCTTTTTAGGGCAGGGACTGCCTCTTTACTATATGTTTGTATAAAGCACTTCATACAATGGGTCCATCACTGGGACCTCTTCCCTGCCAAGGTGCTAATGTTGTTATAAATAATATATAACAGGACATCTTGCATGGCTTTAAAAAGTTACCTCTCAAACTTCTGTTTTATTGCAGGTATTATTTATGGTTTATTATTTGGAAGTAAATTCTTGTTAAAAAATATTGTGGTTTCCAAATCAAAAGATATTGGCTGAAACTGAATAAGAGAATTTGAAAATAGCATTTCATATAGTCTGCATGTAGTGAGTCGACTTTTTTGTTGTGGTGGTGGTGATCATTTTTAACCAGATCACATTAATCTTGGTTTTTCTAGAGGACTCATAGACATGAGTTGTTTACTCCTTCAGCGATTGGTGCTCATCCTGATGACAGCAGGAGTAAATTCCAGGTAAAAATATTAGTATTTTCTTGGAGGGGGAGAAGTCTATGTTCAGTGTGGTTTAATTCATTAATATTTCCCCATGTGATACCCAAGTGTTAATCCTGACTTTTGTAACCATTGAACATGAAATATTTGCTATTGTCTTAATCTCTTTCTGCATTACAAAATCCTTGTATCTGGCTCAATTCAGCATGACTAGCAGGTTGCTCAAAAACAACTTTTTAACTGGAAGAGAAGAGGTCTGGCTGAGGTGCATAGACAGAGAACCTTCCCACACTGCTTCCATTAAGCTTGAGATATTTTCCCCATCCCTCACTTTCATAAGCACTAAATTCACAAATTTAGAGCTAATAAAGTCATCATCCTACTGCCAATAAGCTCTTTCTCTTGTTCTGTATCCCTATTTGTACCAAATTGTAGCCTTTCAGTTATCCACTGTCCTGACTCTTCCTTTTTCTCCATATTGAAAGCACTGCAAAGGCTTTGAAAGAGCAAAATAAATAGATCTAAATTCAGTTGGGATAAATCCCCCTTAATTCTATACTAGTGTATTACTTTCTTGACTGCTACGTCTCCCCCCTGTCACCAGGAACATAATAATATATAATAAATAATAGGAGATATACCTATCTCCTAGAACTGGAAGGGACCTCAAAAGGTCATCAAGTCCAGCCTCCTGCCTTCCCTAGCAGGACCAAGTACTGATTTTTTGCCCCAAATTCCCAAGTGGCCTCCTCAAGGATTGAACTCTCAACCCTGGGTTTAGCAGGCCAATGCTCAAACCACTGAGCTATCATTGCCGTGATATGTTGATGCTAAGAAGGTTGCTTCTTCTGATTAGAGTATAATGCCAGTCTGACCCAACAATACGGTTTCTTGGTAGTGATGCAGACTGCACCTTCCTTGCACAGGACTTTTATCAGCTGTGTCACATTTCCAGAAGTCTGGAGAATTATGTATTGTCATGAGTCCTTCTAACCATAACTCTTAACTAAAAGCGACTGGTGTTACCAAATGACTTGTGGGCTAGCTCTGTGGTTCAAATTCTGTTCTGCTCATAACTGTGTGTTGCTACCATTGACAAAATTTATTCCAGGGCAGAAATTTGGCCCGTATGTTTAATTTTAATCCATTTGTAAATTAAACTACTCATATTTTTACCATTTTTCTTTCACCCACTGAACAATTTTAACATAGTAGCCATTATTAACAACTTTTTTTCCCTAAACGCTGGTGTGCATGACACACAAATGTATCCTCAAGTTACCAGTAAAACGGAATCATATTATAATTAATTTATGTGTATAAACTATAGCATGTACTGTGCAGTACCTAACTTGCTTACTTAAGAACAGACTTATAGAAGGTGTAATTAAAATCTCACCTACTTCACTCTTTGATTCCAGCTTAAAACAATAGAAACTCTGTTGGGCAATACAGCTAAAGTTGGGGAAGTGATTGTTCTTGGGATGATAACACAACTAAAAGAGGTAGGATACATTTTATTATGGGGTCTTTTAGTTGTTATGCTTTCAGCAATACAATATTTTTAAAAATTATATGGCTTAAATATCTCAATTATGGCCTGATCCTGCTTCTATTTAAGTCAATGGCAAAACCCTCTTGACTTAAATGATGCAGGAAAAGTCTTTTATATGAAACACTTTCTTAGGAACAGTCAATAACATAAGGATAACTGCATTTTTCTCTTCAAAGGATAGAATTTTGTAGCACTTCAACTTCCTGTAAATCTGAACTGTTAGACAGTTTCTAGAGAGTTCCAACTTCAACCACTGAAATCCTGAAATGTTATGTCTGAACTTGCCAGTTCATTTTTTTTATACCTCTTGCAATAATGAAGGAGGATATAAAAATCGAAACAATTTCTGCAGTTAAAGGATGAAATTGTAAAATATTTTACATCAGATGATTGTTTTTAATTCTCTAAGGTTGCAATGTTTGAAATAAAAACATTCACTTAAGTCATTGCTAGATTCATAAACTAGAAGCATTTTTTGCAATATGGTATGTTTCGAGTCTCTAGGAAAGGTAAAACGATATAGTCTCTAAATTTAAACATCTGACATGATTTTTCTTGAATAAGTGTATCAAATGCTTTCACTTTATATGTCTTGAAACTTGTTAAAAATCAAATTGAAGCCAAAAATATGCTGTGTGCCTAATGATAATCTGGTTCTATCACTGATGTAAGTTGTTGGCTAAAATCAGAGGTGATTAGGTTGAGGGTTGGTTTTGGAAATTGGTTTGTTTGGCATGGACTAGCACAATGAAAATCTTTGTTTTTGTTATGAAGAAACCAGCAGTAGATCCTGTTGGTGTCTGAGTAATCAGTTCTGTGAGAATGGTTTGGGAGTTTGTGTGAGATCTACTTTGGCCAACATTCTAGCAAAGGGTAATTGCCATTGGAGTCATGAATTCTCTGAACCAGTGTCTAAGGATAAGTAGGTACCGAACAAATATAGGAAAAAGGGTTAACCTATTTTCCCATAATGTCTTCCCCAGTATGCAGCCCCATGCAGCACTTGCTGGAGATGGGGAAATGAGTGCTTTTTTCCCTGTTGTCAGCTCTGATTTAGGGGTCAACAGGGTCCCTGACAATAATATGAACTCTATATTGGTTCTCTCTGGAGTGTAATAGCACAATCTCCATTGATCTAGGGCAGGGGTCAGCAACCTTTCAGCAGTGCTGTGCCGAGTCTTCATTTATTCACTCTAATTTAAGGTTTCGCGTGCCAGTAATACATTTTAATGTTTTCAGAAGGTCTCTTTCTATAAGTCTATAATATATAACTAAACTGTTGTTGTATATAAAGTAAATAAGGTTTTTAAAATGTTTAAGAAGCTTCATTTAAAATTAAATTAAAATGAAACACCCCACCCCCCAGCCAGAACCCAAGCAGTGTGAGTGCCACTGGAAATCCGCTCGTGCCTTAGGTTGCCTACCCCTGATCTAGAGGTATACATTATTTTGATATGCTTTTGATTTTTTTTTTTATTTTACTTTTTAGGGAAAATTTTTCTTGGAAGATCCTACAGGAATTGTTCAGCTAGACCTTAGTAAAGCAATATCCTTTCTATACAACTTAAGGATTTAAGATGTTTTCAGAAAAATTACTGTAGAACTGTATCATTTCACACTTTAAAAAGGAGAACGATTACATTTTAAAAGTACACATACACAACTGCAGTCCTCCACTTTTTTCCATGCTTATAACTGAGTTTGAAGACACACAAAGGGCTTGTTGTAATAGGGTTAGGTTTGTTGCAGTGGGGTTTGTATTCTGCCCCTTGGAAACCTGTCTGGAGTTGGGGGATGTTCCTGTTCATATGCTATCCATGCAGCCAACTACCAGGTTGATCACCCTACTCTCACTCAGCATGTAATGCATTTACACTGCCCCCAACCAGTCTTATTTTCTACACCACCTGTAAAATAGATTTTAATAGAATTTCTTTCAGTATCCCCATCTAACAAGAACATTGTACTTAACAGCTTTGCACCAGTTCCACAGTGGCTTATATACTGAGTCATGCTTTGTTTTGGCAGAAGGTAAAAAACATTTTTTTGCTAACTGTTTAAAAATGTTATCCTTTCTCTTCGGACCATTATTGTAACAATATACCCTCTTGAGGTGGATAAAAAAGCACATGATTTAAGTCAGTATTTATGTTAATGGGGTTTGTCTGTGAACTGAGTGGGTGATTGAAACTCTTGCCCCTGAGCTTGGATCTTTCACAGCCAATCGCTGTCTTACAGGGTTCAACCTTGAGAGGTTCTGAGTGCTCTTTTTCCAGTGAAATCAGTGGGACCCAACAGTGCTTAGCACTTCTCAAGACTGGGTGTTCAGTTTGTGTGGAGAGGATGTGCATGAAGAAAAAATTAACTAAACTGGGGAAAGGAAATAGTGACAATGTCTGTGTGGGACTAGAAAATAATTTAATGAGGAAAATACAATATTTTCAGATTGCAAAATGCTTTATCTTGTTAGTAAGGCCCTAATCCTGCAAACACTGTGATGGGACTACACACAGTAGTAAATTTGAGCACATGTGTCTAAGTGCAGAATTGGGGCTTTTGGTGTCTATCTTGGCATAAATTCAGGTGGACAATTTTTCTTATTGGTAGCACTTTACTTTATAAAATATAAATAATTTCAACATGCATAATACAATATCTACATAATATCAACAATTTCTTATTTTATGATAATACATAATGTTTTAAAAATTTCATAATTAACTAAATGGAAAATAAATAAGAAAGGGTGGAAGTAGTGTCATTTTCATATTTTTGAGCTTTTACTGTTTGTTAAATTGAAGCAATGTTAGTATAAAATACAGTGTTAAAGATATGTTCAATTCACTAAAATGCATTTCTGTGGGGTGGGGATTAAACTTCGTAGGCTGGTATGAAGATCAAATATTCCACGTGAATGCTTTTGGATTTCCACCCACTGAGCCTTCTGCTACCACTAGGTATAAGAACAACTTTTAATTACTTCATTCTGACTTCTCATATTTTGTTATATCTTTCAAAGTACTACTATTTGTTATTTGTAGAATATCAGTGGTGTGCTTTCCTTTCTTTCTTAAAAATGTTGCATTGACTTTTATATCTTGCTGGTCCATTTGAGCCTGATCCAAATCCCATTGTGTCAGTGGAAAGAGTCCCAGTGGTTAACGGGCTTTAGATTAGGCCTTTTGTACATTAATATTGATAATGATATAACCCCTTGTCAGATAGAGATTGGGAAACTACTGCATAGAAATGAAGCAATGGGATGCAAGGATTGTTCTGAGGATAAATGTGAAAGAGAACCCAGGACCAAAATACCAGTGAGAACGTGTTCAAGTTTAGCAAGTCAAAGCCCATGCTTAATGTCTGGATGACTCCCTTTTCTGTCTTCACCTCTCTTCGATTTCCCCCCCCCCCCCATATGGATACTGAATGTCATCTTGTCTAATTTTCAATTAGCAAAGATTTTTCATAATAAAAATTTAAATTAATCGGGAAAATGGGTCATAGCCAGACATGATTTGGGAAGAAAAAGAGGTTAACAGAGACTTCAAGCAGAAATTCCAGCAAGTAGAGGCAGAAGCAGCCAAACCAGGGACTGCTGCACAGTAGGAGGGAGTGGAGAGGGAAGTAAGGGGTAAAATGGCAATTAACCGGGGCCACCCTTTCCTCCAGCAGCCTTCTGAGTTCAGAACTGTGCAGGGGAGAGCCCCCTACTCTGGTGGGCATTAGGTCCCAGGATGGTGGAAGAAGCCAAAGAAAGGACCTTTTAGATCTCTGGACATTCAAAGAACTTTCTACAGTTTGATGGTACTTTCTCTGCCCTGTGCTGATCCCCGACTCCTCCTTCAAAGTCTCTTCACCTCACCTTCACTCCACACCTGCCCGTTATCCTCTTCTCCCCTTCCCATTTCTTTCTATTTAGCTGATCCCCTCCTAAGGTAAACTCACCCAAAATAAATAAGTTAATTTAATTAAGTTGTGGAACCAAGATGCGCTTTGCTGCTACCACATTGTTCACTCTGCTTGTATGTTCTACCCCTTTCCCATCCTGTGTCTGCCTGGTATATTTAGATTGTAAGCTCTTAAGGGCAGGGATCATCTACTACTCTGTTTGTACCTAGCACAGAGGGGTCCCACTCTTGAGTGGCCCTTAATTACGACAGCAGTAAACATGTTAAAATAAATAAAAACCTGAAGAATGACAAAATATTGTTTTTAATTATGTAGGGCATATTATGGAAACATAAACTTTTTTGGAGGGCCTTCTTCAACTTCAGTAAAAGCTTCTGCAAAACTGAAACAACTGGAGGATGAAAATGAAGATGCCATGTTTGTTTTTGTTTCTGATGTTTGGCTGGACCAGGTAGAAGTGTTAGAAAAGCTTCACACTATGTTTTCAGGTAGGTGCAGCGTTGTTTGCTTTTTTAACTGATCCTTATGTTGAAGAATGTTTCAGCAGTTTGGTTTGGCTTTATGCTTTCTGACTTTTAATAAATTCTTTTGCCAAAACAGGAGTTGTCATATCACAACTTGACAAAAAAAACACCACAACTAATCTGTCACTATTAAGCAGATGCCGAGAAAAGCTAGGGCAGCAGCGTAATAGTCACTAGCCACATGCCACTGTCAGTGTAAACGCATGACTGGATAACCTTACAATTAGAGAGAGAGAGTTACATGGAGCACATCTTATGGAGTGTAGAACCCTGCCAAATCTATACCCGGTTCTGATGAAAAGTCAATCTTTCTTTAAGTGGTTGCAGCTCTGATTCATGGCTTGTATTATTTTTCTTATTTGGACCCCTCTCTAACAGTTTTTTTAATTGATCTGCATTGTGTTTTTTGTAAAAAGTTGTGAGCTCAGATAGTTCTCTATGTTTCCTTTAGTAAAAATATTGTTTTGAGTTGTAGCCATGTTATGTGATGTGACAAGAATGTTTGCCTTGTTTCTTCCTTGGCCCTTTTTTTTTTTTTTTTTTTTTTAAAGAAACCTTTTCCATTATGGACTCTAATACTGCCTCTTGTGCCCTTGCTGGTTTTAGTAGTAAGAACATGCTATGATTATTCTTAAAATATGCACTGTTTCTCCCCCATCATTACATTAGTAGAGTTGACAGGTCTTGTACAGCAAATGTCTCTGTGATCCACGAGTTGCTTCTTGGTGTTCCAACATACGTTTGGAACAAAATGTATTCTCTGCCTTGGATAGAATGCAAATGTTTGGAGGTGGAAAAAATAAAATCATACGTGGGAAATTACTTTCAATTTATTGAAAATTGGAGACAAATTATCAAACTCTATCCTAGTATCAGACATTATGGAAACCAGTTAAGTCACTTCTTGTCAACATTTGTCAAAATAATTAAACTAGTGTAAGATTGCATATGATAAAGTAATAAAGGGATCTTGATCAGTTAAGTAGCCTACTTTTTAGGATGCATGTAATAGATTTACTATATCAAAAATTAGGTCAAATAAGAGTTTTATTTATAATATAGATAAATAAATATGGCATGCTTTTTAAAAACATACAGTAATATTTGGGAGAAATATCAGATTAGAGACATTGGTTAGGAGTTTAATTTTTCCTGACATAAAACCTTTTGTTAGATGCTTCATTTATCAATTGAATTTTAAGCCAGTGGAACAAAACTTGAGCCTGGAATAGAGTAATTTAAAAAATGGGGATGTAAATCTGAGACATATAAGAGAGCCTCAGTACTCGTTCTTGTTAATTTTTATTGGGAATTTGGTTTATTTTGGTTATTTTAATTTGTTGGATTACTTAGTAGTATTTTGTGTTATTGGGTTGCTGTTTCTTTTTGTGATTTGTTGAATTTAAAATATTTGTCAGAGAGACTTAGACTGTTTAGAGAGGTACCTCTAATTAACAATCTAAAGAGAGAATAAGTAAGTACACTGCAGTGTGCTGGAATTACTTTTTAGTGGAGAGAGAGGCGTGTGTTCACGCACTCAGACTTTGGAACATATATCACACATCTTACAGATACTGTAAGGGTATCTGTCCTTTTTTACTATTCGAAAGGGAAAGTAGGTATTTTTAAAATTAGTGTATTTATTTTGAATAAATCTGGTGTGATTTGATTGCTTTTGTGTGGAAATACTAACTATTGGCCTAATCTGCTCCTACTGAAGTCTGGAGCTGGAGCAGACCCTGTGTTGTTGTTGCTGCAGATAACGGAGGATTCCCTGTAAATGAGATGGTGCATCTCAATCCTGTTCCCCTCTAAATAGTTATAAATAAATATGCAAGCTGTCTCCTAAATTCCTGCTTTAAAATAATTGCTTGGCCACATTAACAGTGATAAAGCTGGAAGCACTGCCCCAGCTTCTGATCCTAATGAAACAGACTGGAGGGTGAACTGTTCATCAGTGAAGAATGCTAAAGTACAAAGTAATACTGAGTGTAATGTTCATGTATCTTTCCCAGGTTACTCCTCTGTGCCTCCAACTTGTTTTTTCTTTTGTGGAAATTTTTCATCTGCACCATATGGAAAAAATCAAATTCAGTCCCTAAAAGGTATGACAGTCTTTGTAGTCAGATATTTATTGTACATTAAATGGGCAACAAATATTGATTAAAATATATACTTTTTAACTTGTATTACATTTTGAATGTTTTAGGAGAGACAGTATTTTAGACATATTAAAAAGTATGAACAGTTCATGAAGTACATAATTTTAGTGTCCAGACACATAGTGTCATAAGAAATCTTTAAATGCATTTTTTTCTGACTTCAGATTCCCTCAAGGCTCTTGCTGACATAATATGTGAATACCCCAGCATTCATAAAAGGTATGTATCAAAATGCTTCATAATGGTAAAGTTATGTTTATTATGTGAAAAAGTTAACAGCATAGGTGTGCTAATGACTTTTAAATACTTCATTAATTACTATGGGTCAGCTATGATTGTGTAGCTGTTCACAGTACCATGCCACAGTGTTGAAACAAGGTCATATTATTTTGGGCGGTGTATAAGGTTTGGATCCAGCCTGTGATAGCTGTGTAATGTGAGCTAGTTTGTTGAACAAAAGTTAGACCAATTCTCCAGCTCTGGAACTGTTTTCATGTACATTATTTATAGCCCCTGATCTTGCCAGAATGCTATTCAGGTGAACTTCTGTGCCTGCCTGGTGCCCAGTGGGGGGGCTTACCCATGCCAAGCTTGCTGCAAGACCAGGGCCTAAGCTGGATTTTATAAATTCAAATGTAAGTTCTTACACTGCTAGAAGCAGCTGCAGACCTTCAAGCTGTGCAAGCCCCAGAAAGCTTTATCAGAAATATTGGCTTGATAAAGACCCATTTCTTTTCCACCTCTCCCCCAACAGCTTTCCACAGCCATTATTTTAGGACCAAAGTAGTAGAAAGGGAGCACCTGTAAACAATCTCCCTACACTTTATTGTTCCTGTTTCTCTGATCTTTCAAAGCCTCCTTCCATGGCTGTGGGGCTGACCCTTCCCACAAAACCCTCTTCAAAACTCACTTTTGCTGTGATGCCTACAAAAAACTTGACAGTGGTTAGGCCACTGCTTTGCTGACACCATTGCCAATAATGCCAACCCATATTCTCATTGTTTCCTTGTGTTCACTTGTCTGTTTGTTCATCTGTCATCTCGTCTTATATTTTGATGTAAGCTCTTTGAGCACAGATTCGTTTTGTTTTGTGTTTGTACAGCACCTAGCACAATGGGGCCCTGGTCTGTGACTAAGGCTTCTGTAGTCATACAAATAAATACTACTACTACTACATGGATTTGAGGGTACGGAGGGAAAGGCAGGGATAGCCAGGCTCATCCTCTCCATCTTCTGATGCTCTGAATTTGTAATAACAGCACTCAATTTACTGGAGCTGGTCACCAAAGTGGGTACCCATAGAGTAACATTACTTAAGCATCTGTATAATTTGATACTCATAGAGTTTAAGGTCAGAAGGGACCATTATGATCATCTAGTCTGACCTCCTGCACAACGCAGGCCACAGAATCTCACCCACCCACTCACTCCTGTAACAAACCCCTAACCTATGTCTGAGTTATTGAAGTCCTCAAATCATAGTTTAAAGACCTCAAGGTGCAGAAAATCCTCCAGCAAGTGACCTGTGCCTCATGCTGCAGAGGAACGCGAAAAACCTCCAGGGCCTCTGCCAATCTGCCCTGACCCCAAATATGGCAATCAGTTAAACCCTGAGCATGTGGGCAAGACTCACCAGCCAGCACCCAGGAAAGAATTCTCTGTAGTAACTCAGTTCCCACCCCATCTAACATCCCATTACAGACCATTGGGCATATTTACCTGCTAATAATCAAAGATGAATTAATTGCTGAAATTAGGCTATCCCATCATACCATCCCCCCCATAAACTTATCAAGCTTAGTCTTGAAGCCAGATGTCTTTTGCCCCCACTACTCCCCTTGGAAGGCTGTTCCAGAACTTCACTCCTCTAATGGTTAGAAACCTTGGTCTAATTTCAAGTCTAAATTTCCTAGTGTCCAGTTTATATCCATTGATAATATGTAACTTAAATTTAGATAATTGCAATTTTGACTATATTAAACATAAGTTATGCATTAAATTATTTATAGCAGTCGATTTGTGTTTGTTCCTGGTCCTGAAGATCCTGGTCCTGGTTCAATTTTGCCAAGGCAAGTTTGCTACATGGTTTTTCTAATTTTAAGAACTTTCTAGTACAATATTGCTAAAGAGCATACAAATCTTCTGCAATGTTACTCTTTTTGTTGTAGGCCACCACTGGCTGAAAACATCACTAGTGAATTCAGACAGCAGGTGCCATTTTCAGTTTTCACTACAAATCCTTGCAGGTAAATGTGTGACTTTTATAATAACCAGAGAATGCCAAACACCTATTGCTATTTTTCATATTGTTTTAGTGAGTGACCAGTTTGTGTGTAGAAGTAACATTCTTAAAATGTGTGATAGCTACAATAAATATATTAGAGGTAAATTGCTTTTAAACATTAGCAGTAAAAGGTACATTTTACTTTGAAACCTTTTCTACTTGTATTCATTGAGGAATAAAGAAGTTTATGTATCCCTTAAAATTAGTATCTGTACATATTGTGCAATTATCTTATATTCTTCCCTCATCTAAAAGTTCAGTAGCAGAAATATAAACAAAGACAGCTCAGATCCAATGTGTTTACCTTCTATATTTGAAAGGAAGGGAAGTGTGCTGTCAGGATTTGGAGACAGTGGTTTTAACTGCAATTTATCTTTAATTTTTGTAGGTATAAACAGTAGGGAAGAGATTGACATTGAAATATTTTTCCAGGCTTTCTTAACGTTTATTACTTCATTCCAATGCCAGGAAAATTAAAATTTCATTCAGTATTTTCTATTCAGGGTTCAATACTGCACACAAGAAATCATCATCTTTCGTGAAGATTTAGTAAATAAAATGTGCAGAAATTGCGTCCGCTTTCCTAGCACCAACTTGGATATTCCTAACCATGTAAGTTAAGAGTATGCTGTAGCCTTTTATTCTATTTAATGGTAATTATCCCTCAGTGGGTTCAGCTCTGCAGCTCAGGCTCAAGTTCTCCAGAGTCACCTCTGTTAGTTCTAGAATTAGAGTTCATAGGAACACATAAAACCATAGGCAAATAACAACAAGCGCATCTATCTTCTAGGAGTTTTATTAAAGTTACCAACAAAACTGTAAATGTCACAACATATACATTATATGTGTCCATAGGAACTGAACTAGTTATACCTACAGACCTACTCACACTCTCCTGGATGGTATTAGAGTCTGATGGCCCTCTCATGGATTGGACTAGCACTACGAGAGTGGTTCCTGCTGGAGTTTCCCATAGGAAGCCCAATTTCCCTGCTCTGGGCACCCCTTTTATACTGTGAGTCTGTCTATACCGGGGTTCTCAAACTGGGGATCGGGATCCCTCAGGGAGTTGTGAGGTTATTATATGGGGGGTTGCAAGCTGTCAGCCTGCACCCCAAACCCTGCTTTGCATTCAGCATTTACAATGGTGTTAAATACATAAAAAAGTGTTTGTTTTTAATTTATAAGGGGGGTTGCACTTAGAGGCTTGATATGTGAAAGGGGTCACCAGTACAAAAGTTTGAGAACCACTGATCTATACTCACATTCTGTGTATGTCCCTAAAAGTGTCAACCCTCTCTTTCTTATTGGTTTATGTCCCCTGGAGACACAAGGGACCCCAAATTCTATAGGCTGGGTAGGTTCTTGTCAACATTGATGGACCACCTTTGTCTGCAGTTAGGGCACGTGTTAAGAGGCAATATTTGTTGTTTCAGCATTTTATGATTTAATTTTAATCTTCCAGGCTGTACTTTTGCAATGTTACCGATTAATACCTCTTTCCTGTCATCTCTTGGGTTGTTTCTCTGTCATTGTCTTGTGCAATAATTTCTTGTCTCCAAACCCTAAAATAGCTAAGCTAAAGTCTTGCAGGCTTTGGCCTACAGGTCTTGCATTGCAGCTTGTCTTACTCATATCTAATTCTTGGTTCCTTTAAATACTGATTAATCTTATACTTTTATCATCCTACAAATCAACTCTAATTAACATACAATGAATATATGTCATATAACATACTGATTATCACATCACATGATATATGAATACTAAAAATAATCATTGGCTACAAAGCCCAATATTTCTTGTTAAGATCTCCTTGATTTACAGTGTTTTACACAAGATTTATGTACCTTTTAGTTCCGTATCACTTACCTCAATATAACAAAACCTCATAATAGTCAGAATGTTTGATGACAGGACAGTATTGTAAAAAGAGTTCAGTGCATATGTTACTACTTCAGAAGCAAGTTCTATAGTAAAATAACTGAAGATCTAACAAAACTGGCAGCATTCAGAGTTCTCTGAGTCCTTGTCTCTCTGGATCCCATTGCTGGGGTCCAGGCACCTATGTGCACAAGTTTGGAACTTTCTAGCAACTAGTGTTCTGAGTGTGTGTGTTGCCAGTAATAGCTATTGTGCCAAGAAATTCTGACTTCTTAATGAAAGGTTTAGCACAATATATCCTGTTGTGCCTTGATATTCCAGGGGTCAGAATGGTGGCTGAGTTTATATAGTTTTGTTTGTGGGTACCCAGGGCTTGCACAACTTGGCACCTATTTGTCTCTGAGGCTTCCTTATAACATATGGATATATACCTATCTCATAAAGCTGGAAGGGACCCTGAAAGGTCATCAAATCCAGCCCCCTGCCTTCACTAGCAGGACCAAATACTGATTTTGCCCCAGATCCCTAAGTGGCCCCCTCAAGGAGTAAACTCTCAACTCGGGGTTTAGCAGGCCAATGCTCAAACCACTGAGCTATCCCTCCCCGCTTACTGCGTCACACAACAGTGGAGCCTTTTTGTGTCAAGAGCAACCCAGTCAAAAACAAAATTTACAAATCTTCATTTTGTGTGTGCACGCATGCCACAAATCTTTATGACAAAAACACCTTTCTCCCTTCTATTGTGTGTGTCAGCAAGGATGCTTTCTGCATGACCCCAAGCATTTTCCCTCTGACAGCTGCATTGTGTTGTACCCATAGTGCCCTCTTCCTTTTCAGTCTGCATCATTAAGGCAATTTAATGGGAGGGGAAAACCTTGCCATAATATTGACTTTATGGCATATTCAGGTCTTCATTAATATCAGTGGAACCATAGAGTCACATGTATCTAATGCATCCATTAACAGTGGCTGGTGGTTCTTCAAACACAGTATGATCCATGGAATAATTCTGATATGGCAAATGTGAATTTTGGTTGGTTGAATATTTCATTTTCATTATTTTCTTTTCTTTTTGTCTTGCAGTTTGTAAAGACTATATTATCACAAGGACATCTGACTCCACTTCCACTTTATGTCAGCCCTGTATTTTGGGCATATGATTACACCTTGAGAGTGTACCCTGTGCCAGATCTGATCGTCACTGCAGATAAATATGATCCTTTCACCGTTACTAATACTGACTGCCTTTGCATAAATCCTGTAAGATTTTCTTTATGCTTTACCAAAATAAGGATGCTACATCTCCAATAAGCAGAGAACTGTATATCTTTAAAACTGAATTTAATCAATGAAATTTATTTTAAGTATTCTTAGTAGGCCAAATATAGCAGGGAAACTATTGTATGGTTAACAGACAAAAAGAGAGGAGTTACACTTTGTTCTTTGCACAATAACACTCCAAAATGCTGACACAAGTTTGGTGTATTTTTCATTATAGGGTTCTTTTCCAAGAAGTGGATTTTCATTCAAGGTGTTCTATCCCTCCAACAAAACAGTAGAAGACAGGTAAATAGCTTTAGGACCTGATGTTATTAACATATGATGAACGTAACCACTTTCTGCTTGCTTTCTTCTCAGAATGAACAAGAATATTTAAAAGGTACAGTGACTAAAGTGAAATCCCTGCAAGCTGCATGGGCACTTCTTAAAGACACCATAATAGAGGCCCAACTTCAATACATACCCCAAATTAAGTGTAAAAACAGTAAAAACTAAAAAAGAGCCACTGTGGCTTAACAAGCATGTAAAAGAAGCAGTGAGAGATAAAAAGGCATCTTTTAAAAGGTATAAAGTCAAATCCTAGTGAGGTAAATAGAAAGGAGCATAAACACTGCCAAATTAAGTGTAAAAATGTAATAAGAAAAGCCAAAGAGGAGTTTGAAGAACGGCTAGCCAAAAACTCAAAAGGTAATAACAAAATGTTTTTTAAGTACATCAGAAGCAGGAAGGCTGCTAAACAACCAGTGGTGCCCCTAGATGATCGAGATACAAAAGGAGCATTTAAAGACGATAAAGCCATTGCAGAGAAACTAAATGGATTCTTTGCTTCAGTTTTCATGGCTGCGGATGTTAGGAGATTCCCAAACCTGAGCTGGGTTTGTAGGTGACAGATCTGAGGAACTGTCACCGATTGAAGTGTCATTAGAGGAGGTTTTGGAATTGATAAAACTTAACATTAACAAGTCACCGGGACCAGATGGCATTGACCCAAGAGTTCTGAAAGAACTCAAATGTGAAGTTGCAGAACTATTACTAGGGTTTGTAACCTGTCCTTTAAATCGGTTTCTGTACCCAGCAACTGGAAGATAGCTAATGTAATGCCAATATTTAAAAAGGGCTCCAGAGGTGATCCCGGCAATCACAGACCGGTAAGTCTAATGTCGGTACATAAGAACGGCTGTACCGGGTCAGACCAAAGGCCAATCTAGCCCAGTGTCTGTCTACCGACAGTGGCCAATGCCAGGTGCCCTAGAGGGAGTGAACCTAACAGGTAATGATCAAGTGATCACTCTCCTGCCATCCATCTCCATCTTCTGACAAACAGAGGCTAGGGACACCATTCCTTACTCCATCCTGGCTAATAGTCATTTATGGACTTAACCACCATGAATTTATTCCTATCCTTCACAACCTCCTCAGGTAAGGAGTTCCACAAGTTGACTGTGCGCTGTGTGAACTTCCTTTTATTTGTTTTAAACCTGCTGCCTATTAATTTCATTTGGTGACCCCTAGTTCTTGTATTATGGGAATAAGTAAATAACTTTTCCTTATCTACTTTCTCCACATCACTCATGATTTTATATACCTCTATCATATCCCCCCTTCGTCTCCTCTTTTCCAAGCTGAAGAGGCCTAGCCTCTTTAATCTCTCCTCATATGGGACTCATTCCAAAACCTAATCATTTTAGTTGCCCTTCTCGGAACCTTTTCTAGTGCCAGTATATCTTTTCTGATATGAGACCATATCTGTATGCAGTATTCAAGATGTGGGCATACCATGGATTTATACAAGGGCAATAATATATTCTCAGTCTTATTCTCTATCCCCTTTTTAATGATTCCTAACATCCTGTTTGCTTTTTTGACCGCCTCTGGACACTGCGTGAACATCTTCAGAGAACTATCCACGATGACTCCAAGATCTTTTTCCTGATTTGTTGTAGCTAAATTAGCCCCCATCATATTGTATGTATAGTTGGGATTATTTTTTCCAGTGTGCATTACTTTACATTTATCCACATTAAATTTCATTTGCCATTTTGTTGCCCAATCACTTAGTTTTGTGAGATCTTTTTGAAGTTCTTCACAATCTGCTTTGGTCTTATCTTGAGTAGTTTAGTATCATCTGCAAACTTTGCCACCTCACTGTTTACCCCTTTCTCCAGATCATTTATGAATAAATTGAATAGGATTGGTCCTAGGACTGACCTTTGGGGAACACCACCAGTTACCCCTCTCCGTTCTGAGAATTTACCATTAATTCCTACCCTTTGTTCCCTGTCTTTTAACCAGTTCTCAATCCGTGAAAGGACCTTCCCTTTTATCCCATTCCAGCTTAATTTACGTAAGAGTCTTTGGTGAGGGACCTTGTCAAAGGCTTTCTGGAAATCTAAGTACACTATGTCCACTGGATCCCCTTTGTCCACATGTTTGTTTGACCCCTTCAAAGAACTCTTAACAGATTAGTAAGACAGATTTCCCTTTACAGAAACCATGTTGACTATTGCTCAACAGTTTGTTTTTCTATGACTTCGTCTTCACTACCCGCCGACGGGTAGCAATTGATTTCTCAGGGATCGATATATTGTGTCTCATCTAGACGTGATATATTGATCCCCGAACGAGCTCCTGTCGACTCTGGACTCCACCAACGTGAACGGCGGTAGCGGAGTCGACGGGGAGCCACAGACGTCGATCCTGCACTGTGAGGACGGTAGGTAAGTCGATCTAAGATACTTCGATTTCAGCTATGCTGTTCATGTAGCTGAAGTTGCGTATCTTAGATCGATTTCCCCCCCTAGTGTAGACTAGCCCTATGTGTCTGACAATTTTATTCTTAACTATTGTTTCGACTAATTTGCCCGGTACCGACGTTAGACTTACCAGTCTGTAATTGCTGGGGTAACCTCTAGAGCCCTTTTTAAATATTGGCGTTACATTAGCTAACTTCCAGTCATTGGGTACCGAAGCTGATTTAAAGGACAGGTTACAAACCTTAGTTAATAGTTCCACAACTTCACATATGAGTTCTTTCAGAACTCTTGGGTCAGTGCTATCGGGTCCCGGTGACTTGTTAATGTTGAGTTTATCAATTCCAAAACCTCCTCTAATGACACTTCAGTCTGTGACAGTTCCTCAGATCTGTCACCTACAAAAGCCGGCTCAGGTTTGGGAATCTCCTAACATCCGCAGCCATGAAAACTGAAGCAAAGAATCCATTTAGTTTCTCTGCAATGGCTTTATCGTCTTTAAGGGCTCCTTTTGTATCTCGATCATATAGGGGCCCCACTGGTTGTTTAGCAGCCTTCCTGCTTCTGATGTACTTAAAAAACATTTTGTTATTACCTTTTAACTTTTGTTTAACTAATCCCCTCATTTTTGTATAGTTCCCCCTTTTGAAATTAAATGCCACAGTGTTGGGCTGTTGAGATGTTCTTCCCACCACAGGGATGTTAAATGTTATTATATTATGGTCACTATTTGCAAGTGGTCCTGCTATAGTTACCTCTTGGACCAGCTCCTGCGCTCCACTCAGGATTAAATCTAGAGTTGCCTCTTCCCTTGTGGGTTCCCGTACCAGCTGCTCCATGAAGCAGTCATTTAAAGTATCGAGAAATTTTATCTCTGCATTTCGTCCTGAAGTGAAATGTTCCCAGTCAATATGGGGATAATTGAAATCCCCCACTATTATTGGGTTCTTAATTTTGATAGCCTCTCTAATTTCTCTTAGCATTTCATCATCACTATTACTGTCCTAGTCAGGTGGTCGATAATAGATCCCTAATGTTATATTTTTATTAGAGCATGACATTTCTATCCATAGAGATTCTATGGAACATGTGGATTCGCCTCAGATTTTTACTTCATTTGAATCTACATTTTCTTTCACATATAGTGCCACTCCTCCCCCTACACAACCTGTTCTGTCTTTCCGATATATTTTGTACCCCAGAATGATTGTGTCCCATTGATTGCTCTCAGTCCACCAGGTTTCTGTGATGCCTATTATATCAATATCCTCCTTTAACACAAGGCACTCTAGTTCACCCATCTTATTATTTAGACTTCTACGATTTGTGTACAAGCACTTTAAAAACTTGTCCCTGTTTGCCCTTTTCTGATGTGCCAGATTCTTTTTTATGTGACTGTTTATCATCTAATCTGGCCCTTACATTATCCTCTTCCATCCTCTGCTCCTGACTATAACCTGGAGATTCTCTGTCATCAGACTCTCCCCTAAGAGAAGTCTGTGTCCGATCCACGTGCTCCTCTGCAGCAGTCGGCTTTCCCCCATCTCCTAGTTTAAAAACTGCTCTACAACCTCTTTAATGTTTAGTGCCAGCAGTCTGGTTCCACTTTGGTTTAGGTGGAGCCCATCGCTCCTGTATAGGCTCCCCCCATCCCAAAAGTTTCCTTAGTTCCTAATGAATGTAAACCCCTCCTCTCTATACCATCGTCTCATCCTCGCATTGAGACTCTGAAGCTCTACCTGCCTACCTGGCCCTGTGCGTGGAACTGGGAGCGTTTCTGAGAATGCCACCATGGAGGTCCTAGATTTCAGTCTCTTCCCTGGCAGCCTAAATTTGGCTTCCAGGACATCTCTCCTACCCTTCCCTATGTCATTGGTACCTACATGTACCACGACCACTGACTCCTCCCCAGCACTACACGTAAGTCTGTCTAGATGCCTCGAGAGATCCCCAACCTTCGCACCAGGCAGGCAAGTCACCATACGATTCCCCCAGTCATCATAAACCCAGCTATCTACGTTTCTAATGATCGAATCTCCCATTACTAACACTTGCCTTTTCCTAGAAACTGGAGTTCCCTCCCCCAGGGAGGTAACCTCAGTGCGAGAGAAAACCCCAGCACCATCTGGAAGGAGGGTCCCAACTATGGGAAGGTTTCCCTCTGCTCCCATTGACTGCTCTGCTTCCCTGGGCCTTTCTTCCTCCTCAACAGCGCAGAGGCTGTCTGACCAGAGGTGGGACAATTCTACAGTACCTCGGAAAGCCTCATCACCATACCTCTCTTAGCTCCTCTAGTTCCCCACCCTAGCCTCCAACGTCCATACGTGGTCTCTGAGGGCCAGGAGTTCCTTGCACTGACTGCACACATACGCCACCCGCCCACAGGGCAGGTAATCATACATGCTACACTCAACGCAATAAACTGGATAGCCCCCACTCTCCTGCTGGGCCTCTGCCTGCATTGTCTCCTAGTTAATGAAAGGGTGGTTTAAAGAAGGAGGTTTTAAATGTAGTTTGGTTTATAGGTTTTTAAGGGGACTAAAGGGGCACAGATAGAACTGACAAGGGACCCCTGCTCCCTTCCGAAACTTCCTGTTTAGCAGCCCCTGTTCACAAAGCTCCCTGGTCGCTTGTGCGTGGCTTTATAAAGCCCTGGCCTGAGTGAATGCCCCACCCACTGATTAAGGCTCAGCCGATTACCAGAGGCTTCTAGCTTTCAAACCTTCCTTTGAAGCTCACAGCCTCCAACTGCCAGCCACAGCACCCGGTCCTTCAAACAACCAACCAAACACAAGCTCAGCACACAGCAAGTAACCCACAAACACACTATAGACAGTCACTTACCCCACAGTTGCTGTATTTGTACCTCCTTCACCTGGAGAACTCCCTTGCGAAACTCCCTGTTAGCAGCCCCTGTTCGCAAAGCGAAATATATGGAGCTATACCTATCTCATAGAGCTGGAAGGGACCCTGAAAAGTCATTGAGTCCAGTGCCCTGCTTTCATTAGCAGGACCAAGAACTGATTTTGTCCCTAAGTGGCCCCCTCAAGGATTGAGCTCACAACCAATGCTCAAACCACTGAGCTATCCCTGCCCCCTTACCGGGCAAATTAGTCGAAACAATAGTAAAGAATAAAATTGTCAGTCACATAGAAGAACATAAATTGTTGGGCAAAGTCAACATGGTTTCTTTAAAGGGAAATTGTGTCTTACTAATTTATTAGAGTTCTTTAACGGGGTCAACAAACATGTGGACAAGGGGGATCCGGTGCACCTAGTGTACTTAAATTTCCAGAAAGCCTTTGACAAGGTCCCTCACCAAAGACTCTTACGTAAATTAAGCTGGAATGGGATAAAAGGGAAGGTCCTTTCATGGATTGAGGACTGGTTAAAAGACAGGGAACAAAGGGTAGGAATTAATGGTAAATTCTCAGAATGGAGAAGGGTAACTAGTGGTGTTCCCCAAGGGTCAGTCCTAGGAGCAAACCTATTCAACTTATTCATAAATGATCTGGAGAAAGGGGTAAACAGTGAGGTGGCAAAGTTTGAAGATTATGCTAAACTACTCAAGGTAGTTAAGACCAAAGCAGATTGTGAAGAACTTCAAAAAGATCTCACAAAACTAAGTGATTGGGCAACAAAATGGCAAATGAAATTTAATGTGGATAAATGTAAAGTAATGCACACTGGAAAAAATAACCCCAACTTTTCATACAATATGATGGGGGCTAATTTAGCTACAACAAATCAGGAAAAAGATCTTGGAGTCATCGTGGATAATTCTCTGAAGATGTTCACGCAGTGTGCAGAGGCTGTCAAAAAAGCAAACAGGATGTTAGGAATCATTAAAAAGGGGATAGAGAATAAGACTGAGAATATATTATTGCCCTTATATAAATCCATGGTATGCCCACATCTTGAATACTGCATACAGATATGGTCTCATATCAGAAAAGATATACTGGCACTAGAAAAGGTTCCGAGAAGGGCAACTAAAATGATTAGGGGTTTGGAATGAGTCCCATATGAGGAGAGATTAAAGAGGCTAGGCCTCTTCAGCTTGGAAAAGAGGAGACGAAGGGGGGATATGATAGAGGTATATAAAATCATGAGTGATGTGGAGAAAGTGGATAAGGAAAAGTTATTTACTTGTTCCCATAATATAAGAACTAGGGGTCACCAAATGAAATTAATAGGCAGCAGGTTTAAAACAAATAAAAGGAAGTTCTTCACACAGCGCACAGTCAACTTGTGGAACTTCTTACTTGAGGAGGTTGTGAAGGCTGGGACTATAACAGAGTTTAAAAGAGAACCTCCATGAATTTATCCAGTTAAGTCCATTATGGCTATTAGCCAGGATGGGGTAAGGAATGGTGTCCCTAGACTCTGTTTGTAAGAGGGTGAGAGGGATGGCAGGAGAGAGATCACTTGATCATTATCTGTTAGGTTAACTCCCTCTGGGGCACCTGGCATTGGCCACTGTCAGTAGACAGGATACTGGGCTAACTGGACCTTTGGTTTGACCCAGTACAGCTGTTCTTATGTTCTAATGATATAGACAAAAGAACATCTTCTCTCGTTACCCCCCAGGGGTCTACTTGTACCCATACATAGCGTACTTGGGGACAGTGAAGTGAAGGTCAGATTTTGCCTTCAGAAACAAACATGCAGGTCCCATTGAAGCTAATGGAGTGAAGTACACAAACCTCAGGGCAGGAACTGGTCATTTTCCACTAACATGAATTTGTATTTGCTTATTTATTTATTAAATGCAACAATATCTTAACAGTATCTGGATGCAAATGTTCCAATAACTAACACAATTTTTGACATACTTTATACATAAATATATGTGTATTCAGGGTCCTGAATCCCTACAATACAAACCATAAATTTACAAATTATAGTAAAAATTTAGGTGATAAAATAATAAAATCAGTAAGTTTAACAAATAAAAAAAAGTACCTTATGCTTTTCAGTACCTCAAGCTCAATGGCAATGATGAAAGTAAGTAATTAAATTAAAGAGGTTAGGGTTGCCAACTTTCTAATTTCTGAAAACCAGACACTACTGCAGGAGTGCCAGAACCTCCCCCTGTCCTGCCTCTTCCCCCATGCCCAACGCCTTGCTCTCCTCCTTCATCATACCTCAATCCTCTGTCCCCACCCCTACCACCGCCCAGCTGGGCTCCCTCTGCTTTTGCACTGCCAGAGAACTGCAGCCCTTGACGGGGAGCCTGCCTGCCCACAAGATGCAGGTAGGAGTCAGCCCTGGTTGAGTAGGGGCCTGGTGCAGGTTGATGACCTGGTGCTCCTCCCACCCCATCCCCCCTTCCTCGTAACTGAACTTTTGGTGTCCAATCAAGACACTACACATCCCTTTTTGACTGGGTTTTCTGGTAAAAAACTGGACATCTGGCAGCCTCAGTGGAGGTGGTGCTGTATTGTGCCTAGGTCTAGTCAACAAGTGTTGGTTAGTTTTAGATTTCCAGTATTTTACACCTGTAAACTTCATCTGGTCTGGACAGTGATTGGAAAAAAAGGCCAGTCAAAATCTATTGGAAACAGAAAGCTTTGTATAGTAGGTTTACTGTTGTGATGAGATCGGCTTCATTTTGAATCAATTACAATAGAAGCTTTTGAAAAATATTTCTTGTGTTTAAATAGAGCTTTGTGATTCAGTTAATAAGTCTGTCTAGATGGTTGGTTGGTTGGTTTGTTTGTTTTTTAATGGCTGGTATAAACCCATAAAAATAAACCGGAAGATAGAAAATACCCCACAAAAAGGCAGTAAATCTGTTCAAATATTTAAGACTTTATTAAACTTTTCAGGTATGGAAGAGCATAATGGTAGTAAGTGAATTGGTTTCAAGAAATGATGCATGTTTTAAAAATTAAATACTGTTTTTAATATTTTCAGCAAACTTCAAGATCTCTGAATTTCTGAAAGACTGCATGAAGTCAAACATTCTGTTCCAACACACTGAAGAACTAATTTTAGATTGTTTCATATGGTTATGGATTTATTTTATTGTGTGTGAGATTATTCATATTTAAATGTCAATGCAAAAGACTTAAATTTTGTAAATAAATTTTACAGGAAAAAAATGTCACTGTTAGTTTCTTAGAAGAATGAAGGATTCATAATATACTGTGTGTTTGAATTAACTTGCAAGATCGAAAACTAGAAGTGGAGATGCAATTAAAAGAGATACTCAGACTGGATATATTTTATATTTAAACATTAAGTACATATTCAAAATTGTGTGCCTCTTCTGAGAATTTTGTTTTTTAACCTTGTGCTAGTCTTTTTTAAGTCAGGATCTACTTCTGACACACATATATAGATTTCTTTCTTGAACAGTTTTGTATGATTTATTCTACACTTGATTTGACAGTTTAAAAATAAGTATGTGCCTTAAATATTTGCCAAGTCCCCTTTGGAACCAGCATAGAGTAGCCTGCACCTGATCTTGGCTATATTGCCGTGTTTGATGAAATCCAGTGAAATATCAGTGAGGAGAAAAAAGCACTGGCAATCAAAGGCTTCCTTTGGCATACACAGAAAGATTTGAGCTTGGCTGCTAAAGAGTGTGACATAAAACATTTCCACAGTGAAGTATTTTATGCCGTAGTGTCTGTACAGAATTAGAAATATCTTTGAAATGTAAATGTTAGAGGCATTTGGACAGACACTGAATCACATGATAGACAAAATTATTTGTGAGAGGCAGAATCTTCTTTGAAGAGCAACTGCAAAAATATTTTAAACTATAGTAATTTTGACAGTTCTGCACTAACACCATTCTTGCACCTGATCCAATAAAGACACCTTGGAAACAAGCCAGGAACATTAAAGTATCTAACTGCTTGACCTTGTTTTGGTAGATATCAAGAACATAGGGAAAGGTAGGAGACAGGTTCTGGAGACCAAATTTAGTAGCATGCTCTGAAATGCTTCCAGTCCCACACGCAGGGCCAGTTAGGCAGAACAGCAGAGGCTCAATGCATGGATGAGACAACAGTGTTGGGAAGAGGGATTTTGGTTTATTAGAAACTGAGGAACCTTTTGGGAAAGGAGCCTGTACAGGAAGGACCTAAACCAAAGCAGAACCAGATTGCTGGAATGCAGAATTAAAAAGGTCATAGAGGACTTTTTAAACTAAGAACTACGGGAAAGCCAACAATTGTGGAAGAGCACAGAGTTTGGACAGAGACATCCCTTAGAGCAGTGGTTCTCAACCTTTCTAGACTACCATACCCCTTTCAAGAGTGTGATTTGTCTGTGTACCTCAAGTTTCACCTCACTTAAACTATCAGACATAAGAATACAAGTGTCACAGCATTACTGAAAAATAGCTGACTTTCATTTAATTCCATATAATTATAAATCGATTGGAATATAAATATTGTACTTACATTTCAGTGTGATACTTGAGCCTGTTTTTCCCTTATGCTCTTGGCAGAAGCCAAAGCCCCACTGCCGGGGGCTGAACCATGTAACTTAGCTTTGTGGCGCCCCCTGTGGTGTGGCAGGCAACTGCCCTGCTTGCCATCCCCCTAATGCCAGCGTTGCAACTCCCCCACACCCATCCTGTGACCCCCTGGGGGCGGCAACCCCCATGTTAAGAAACACTGATCTGGATGAGTTGAGTACCTCCAGAGGTACACACATGCCTGGTTGACAACCACTGCCTTAGAGTATCCCCTTTAATAAATCCTCCCTATATTCCAGTAAAGAGGAGAGGCAGAAACAGTCAAATGAAAGAGTCCCATTCAATTACATCACATGAATGCAGACAACTAAATACTGACACATTTTGTGCTGGTATACAAATGCTAGAAGTCTAAATGCTGAGATGGGTGAACCTAAGTGTCTAGTATTAAAGGAGGATATTCATACAACAGGCATCACAGAAACTCAGTGGAACACGCTTATACAGGGTACAAAATACAAAGGAATGACAGAGTAGGTTGCGTTGGTAGGTAAGTTGCACTGTATGTGAAAGAAGGCAGTCATATAGTAAAAATCTTAGATGAATCAAACAGTACCATAGAATCTCTATGGACAGACGTTCCCTGCTTGAATAATAAGAGTATAGCAGTAGGAATATATTACAGACCACATGACCAGGATTGTGACAGTGACTGTGAAATGGTCAGGGAGAGTAGAGAGGCTACAAAAACGTACCTCAGGATGGGATGCAGAGATAAAATGTCTGGACACCACTAAGGACTGCTGCTTGGAGCAGCTAATCCTGGAACCCACAAGAGGAGAGGCAATTCTTGATTTAGTCCTAAGTGGAGTACAGGATCTGGCCCAAGAGGAGAATATAGCTGAATCACTCAGTAACAGCAACTATAATGTCATTAAATTTAACATCATTGTAGGGGGGGAAATACCAAAGAAACCCACCAGAGTAGCATTTAGCTTCAAAAAGGGGAATTACCAAAAAATGAGAACTAGTTAAATGGAAATTAAAAGGAATAAGCACAAGAGTGACATGTTAAATAGTTTCCATGAAACTTGCAGGCAACATCAAAACAGAGGCTTGGGGCAGGACTACACTACTGTTTAAGTTGATCTAACTAACCTAGCCTAGGCCTGGTCCACACTACAGCGTTAAATCGATTTAAACAGCGTTAAATCGATTTAACGCTGTACCCATCCACACTACAAGGCACTTAAAATCGATTTTAAGGGGACTTAAAATCAATTTCTGTACTCCTGCTCAAGGAGAGGAGTAACCATAAAATCGATATTACTATATCGATTTAGAGTTAGTGTGGACGGAAATCAAAGTTATTGGTCCCATTCTTTTACTGAGATACCCAGAGTGCACCGCTCCGGAAATCGATGGTAGCCTGGGACCATGGACGCACACCCCCGAAGTAATGTGCCCTAGTGTGGATGCATAAAATCGATTTTATAAAACCTGTTTTATAAAATCGATTTTATTAATTTCGATTTTACTCTGTAGTGTGGACGTGGCCCTAGAGTGTGAAAAAGACACACCCTCCTGAGCAACGCAAGCTACAGCAACCCAAGTGCTGTCCACACTGGTGCGATGTCGGTGGAAGACACTATCCCACCGACACAGCTTCTGCCTCTCACCAAGGTGAAGTAATTATGCTGATGGGAGAGTGCTCTC
The DNA here is from genome assembly GCF_025201925.1 of Gopherus flavomarginatus. Taxonomy (NCBI): domain Eukaryota; kingdom Metazoa; phylum Chordata; order Testudines; family Testudinidae; genus Gopherus; species Gopherus flavomarginatus. The sequence continues at coordinate 155,639,936 of NC_066621.1, forward strand.
CTGTTGGCATAGACCATCTTCACCAGACCCAGTGCAGCTGCGCCAATGTATTGTTTCTAGTGTAGACTTGCCCTTGGACTGAATGTATACCTCAAAAAAACCAAACATCAGTAAGGGTCAAAAAAATGCCTCCATGGCTAGACTGCATAAAGAGGCAGACAGAGACAAAAACGCATCCTTTAAAAATTGGAAGTCAAATCCTACTGAGGAGAACAGAAAGGAGCCCAAACTCTAGCAAGTTAAGTGTAAAGGTATAATGATGGAGGCCAAAAAAGAATTTGAAGCGAGCAAAAAAAATTTAAGTATATGAGAAGAAGAAAGCCTGCCAATCAGTGGGGCACTTGGATGATCAAGGTGCCAAAAAAGCACTCAACCAAGACAAGGCTGTTGCCAAAAAGCTAAATTAATTATTTGCACTGGTCTTCACTGCAGAGGATGTGAAGGAGATTCCCACACATAAACCATTTTTTTTTAGGTTACAAATCTGAGGACCTGTCCCAGATTGAGATGGCTGTAGAGAAGATTTTGGAACAAATGGATATTTTAAACAGTAATAAGTAACCAGGACCAGATGGTATTCACCTGAGTTCTGAAGGAACTCAAATATGAAACTGCAGAACTACTAACGGTATGTAACTGTTTATTTAAATCAGCCTCAGTACCAGATGACTGGAGGATAGTGAATGTCACGTGACACCATTTTTAAGAAAAAGCTCCAGAGGTGATCTTGGCAATTACAGACTGGTAAACCTAACTGCTGTGCCAGGCAAAGTGGTTCACACAATAGTAAAAAACAGAAGTATCAGACCCAAAGATGGATACGATATGTTGGGGGAGGATCAACATGACTTTTGTAAAGGGAGCTCATGCCTCACCAATCTATTAGAATTCTTTGAGGGTGTCAACAATCACGTAGACAAGAGTGAAACAGTTGATATAGGGTGTTTGGACCTTCAGAAAGCCTTTGACAAAGTTCCACACCAAAGGCTCTTAAGCAAAGTAAGCAGTCATGGGATAAGAGGGAAGATTCTCTCTTGGATCAATAACTGCCTGAAAGATAGGAAGTGAAGGATAGGAATAGTCAGTTTTCATAATGGAATGTGGTAAACAATGGGATCCCTCAAATCTGTATGGGGACCTGTGCCTTTAAACATATTCATAAATTATCTGGACAGAGAGGTAAACAGTAAGGTGGCAAGTCTGCAGTAGATAAAATAATTACTTAAGATACTCAAGTCCGAAGCTAACTAAAGAGTTACAAAGGGATCTCATACAACTGGATGGCTGGGCAGCAAAAAGACATGAAATTCAATGTTGATACATTGAAAAACATTGTAACTATACATACTAAATGATAGATTCTAAATTAGCTGTTACCACCCAAGGAAGGGATCTTGGAGTCATTGTGGCTAGTTCTCTGAAAACATCCACTCAATGTGCAGGAGCAGTCAAAAAAGCTAGCACAATGTTATGAACCATTAGGAAAGGGATAGATAGCAGATATCATAATTGCACTATATAAATCCAAGATACACTGACATCTTGAATACTACATGCAGTTCTGGTCTACCTCTCCCAAAAAGATATATCAGAATTGGAAAAGATACAGAGAAAGGCAACAAAGGTGATTTAGGGGTATGGAACAGCTTCCACAGGAGAAGAGATTAAAAAGCATGGGACTGTTCAGTTGAGAAAAGATAAGAGGAATATAACAGAAGTCTATAAAATGATGAATGATGTTGAGAAAGTAAATAGGGAAGTATTATATACCTCTTTACAGAACACTAGAAACAGGGTCCAATGAAATTAGGCTGCAAGTTTAAAACAAACATAAGGAATACATGCAATGCATAATCAACCTGTGGAACTTGTTTCCATGGAATGTTGTGAAAGCCAGAAGTATAACTGGGTTTAAAAAAAACTTGGATTAAGGATAGGTCCATCAATGACTATTAGCCAAGATGGTGAGAAGTAGCAATCCTATACTCTGGGTGTCCCTAAATTTGTGACAGCTGTACACTAGGACTGGACAACAGGGGGTTGATCACTTGATAAATTGACCTATTCTGTTCCTTCCCTCTGAATCATTTGGCACTGGCCACTAGCAAAGACAGGATACTAGGTTAGATGGATCATTGATCTGGCCCAGTATAGCCCTTATGTTGCTCAACATATAAAAAAAGAAATTAACCCTATAATTATTAAAGCTAGACCCACATTTAAAGTTGGAGGCTAAAAATAAAAAAGTTATAAATAACTTAAATGAAGTAACAAAGTTGTTTCCAGTAGAAAGCTGGGCAGTAATCAATATGCTTAATGTGCTGTGGATACTTGAGGTTTATGCATCATGAGAAAAACCTTCCATGTCTGAGTGGTGCTTCTTTCTAAGTCTCAGTCACTTTAACAAGCTATTTTCACTCAAAATTAACAAAGCCCTTCCAATGGGAAACAACTTTTTAAAAAATCATTTGAAGAAATGTTTCTTAAAAAAGGCTAGACTTTTCTCCTCCTCTTTGTGTAAACCTGAATAGCTCTTACCCACAGTGGCCTTTAACCTTGTTACTTATTTAACCATATTAAAGAGCCTCAGTGGGAGACTTCACACCTTAACTGAAAGCTTTGACCTTTTTAAAAAAAGAAAATAAAAGTTTAAAGAGACTCTGAAGGTTAACATGACACTGGGGCTTTAAGCTAGATGCCTCTGCAGGAGCTGGGGGAGAATGTATTGCTACCTTCAGAAATTCTTTGCTATCCTGGAGAGATTTCCAACTAGTGGTAAGATGATTGCTACAGCCTGGGAACCGACTGGCTACACAGCAGTTCTGCAGAAAAGAACCAGGGGATTACAGTGGGTAAGAAGCTGGACATGAGTCAGCAGTGTGCCCTTGTTGCCAGGAAGGCTAACAGCATATTGGGCTGCATTAGTAGGAGCATTGCCAGCAGATCGAGGGAAGTGATTATTCCCCTCTATTTGGCATGGTGAGTATTGCATCGTGTTTTGGGGCCCTCACTACAGAAAGGATGTGGCCAAATTGGAGTGAGTCCAGCGGAGGGCAATGAAAATGATTAGGGGGCTGGGGCACATGATTTATGAGGAGAGGCTGAGGGAACTGGGCTTGTTTAGTCTGCAGAAGAGAAAAGTGAGGTGGGATTTGATAGCAGCCTTCAACTACCTGAAGGGTAGACGATGGAGCTTAGCTGTTCTCAGTGGTGGCAGATGACAGAACAAGCAGCAATGGTCTCAAGTTGCAGTGCGGGAGGTCTGGGTTGGATATTAGGAAACACTATTTCATAAAGAGGGTGGTGAAGCACTGGAATGGGTTACCTAGGGAGGTGGTGGAATCTCCATCTGTCATAAACAGATAGTTAAGGGTTAATGTCTCTTTCACCTGTAAAGAGTTAAAAACAGTGAACCTGGAACACCTGACCAGAGGACCAATCAGGAGACAAGATACTTTAAAATCTCGGTGGAGGGAAGTCTTTGTGTGTTCTTTCTTTGTCCGTATCCTCTCTGGGTTCTGAGAGGGACCAGACATGTAAGCTGATTCCTCCAATCTTTCTGAAAAAATCTCTTCTGTTCTAATTTTAGTAAGTACCAGGAAAAAGGCGAGTTTAGTCTTTTGATTGTTTTCTGTATTTGTAAATGTGTATTTTGCTGGAAGTATTTTAAATTGTATTTTGCTAGGGAGAGGCTTCTCTCTAGTGTCTATAAGCTGAAAAACCCTGTAAAATTTACCATCTAAATTACAGACACAACTTTTTACTTTTTTTCCCTTTCTTTTTATTAAAAGTTTTTATTTTTAAGACTTGATTGATTTTTTTTTTTCCCTTGTTGAGGCTCAAGGGAATTGAGTCTGTACTCACCAGGGAATTGGTGGGAGAGAGAAGGGGGGGGGGGGGAAGGTGGAATCCCTTTGTTTTAGATTCATGGAGCCTGAATCTGTATTATCTTCTGGGGAGGGGGCAAGGTGCACTCCTCTGTTTTTAGATTCAAGGAGTTGAATCACAGTGATCTTCCAGGATAACTCAGGGAGGGAAAGCCTGGGAGAGGCAACCGTGGGGGAAAGGGTTTATTTTCCTTGTGTAAGATTCTGGGGGGTCCTCTGGGAAGGTTTTGGGGGGGGACCAGAGTGTACCAAGCACTGCAAGTCCTGGTTGGTGGCAGCACTACAGGATCTAAGCTGGTAATTAAGCTTAGGGGGATTCATGCTGGTACCCCATCTTTTGGATACTAAGGTTCAGAGTGGGGGATTTATATCATGGCACCATCCTTAGATGTTTTTAAGGCCCTGCTTGACAAAGCCCTGGCTGGGATGATTTAGTTGGTGTTGGTCCTGCTTTGAGCAGGGGGTTGGACTAGATAACCTCCCAAGGCCCCTTCCACCCCTGATAGTCTCTGATTCTATGAAATCATTCAGGTCTTTAACTGCTACAAGCAGGGCCCCAGCTTTAGCTAGGAAGGTGAGAGCCACAGTGGGCAGCCAATGACTGAGTCCTGCCACTGCACTGAGGGGGGATCGAAGCAGTGAGTAAAAATTAGGCAGCATCTCCCCCTAATCAGTGCCCTGGCTGCACCTCTGCCTGGCTGGGGGAAGCTGGCCTGTGCCAGGCAGCCGTGGGCCTGCTGAGGGGGGAGAGGGAACTAAGGGCGCCCCACGCTCTCGGGGAATAGAACCCAGGCACCCTCCTGGCGGCAGGGCGCCCCCTAGAGGCGGGAGCAGGCAGAGCCGCGGGGCCGCCATTTTGTTTGGCGCTGTTTCCAGGGAGACCAGCGAGGGTCCGGCCGGGCGAGCGGGCCGCAGCGGCGATGGCGGCCGCGGGGCGCTCCGGCCTGGAGGAGCTGCAGCTCACGGCCGAGGAGGTGGAGCGGCTGAAGGGCGCCTTCCGCGACGAGCGGTTCCGGGCGCTGCTGGCGGAGTACGCGGCGGAGCTGGCCGACCCGGAGCAGCGGCGGCGGTACGAGGAGGAGGTGACGGCGCTGGAGCGGGAGCGCGGGGTGGAGGTGCGCTTCGTGCACCCGGCGCCGGGCTACGTGCTGCGGACCAGCCAGGGGGGCGCCCAGCGCTGCTACCTCAACGTCTGCAGCAGCCCGCTGCTGGGCCGGCCCCAGGCCCGCGCCGAGCCCCGCGGCCACCGCTGGGCCCTGCCCTACAGCCTGGCCCCCGGCCGCGAGGAGCTGGGCCGCGCCGGCCGCCGGCGCCTGGTCTACGACGTGGTCTTCCACCCGGAGACGCTGCGCCTGGCCGCCCGCAGCGCCCGCTTCAGGCGCATGGTGAGCGACACGGCGCTGGAGGCGGTGCAGAGCCGCTTCGGGGTGCAGCTGGACCGGGCCAACGCCGCCCCGCTGCGGGGCACCGCCTACAAGGGGGTCCCGCAGGCCTCCGTCATCCGCACTCCGCTGCCAGGGGGCGCCCCGCCGCGGGCCGAGGAGCCCGACTCCCCGCTGCCCGCCTTCCCTTCCCCCTACTCCTACCCCGCCAGCAGCGCCCAGCAGCCGCCGCCGGCCCCCGCCGCGCCGCCCGGCCCCCAGGGGGGTGGGGGGGCTCGGCCGCCGTCCCCCACCACGCCCCGCTGGAGCCTGCGGCACCGCTCCTACGTGGACCTGCAGGACTATCGCTGCTGCCGGGACTCGGCGCCCAGCCCGGTGCCCCGGGAGCTGGTGGTGACCATCGAGCTGCCGCTGCTGAGCTCCGCCGGCCAGGCCGCCTTGGAGATCCGGGGGCGGGAGCTGCGGCTGGACTCGCAGCGGCCCGCCTACCGCCTCCGCCTCCGCCTGCCCTACGCGGTGGACGAGAACCGCGGCCAGGCCGCCTTCAACAAGGCCAAGCGGCAGCTGCTGGTCACGCTGCCCGTCCTGCCCCCGGCCCCTGCAGAGCCCAGCGGAACGAGCCCGGAGGAGCCCGAGGCCGGCCTTGCTACGGGCCAGGAGCAGCGGGAAGAGGCAGGCCCGGCAGCCGGGGAGGAGGAGATCGAGCTGCCTCCAACTGAGCAAGCGTGTGCGCCAGGCGGCAGCGGCCGGGCCCCCGGCAGCCTGACTCCTCCCGGGAGGCCGGTGTGCCCCGGCAGCATGGATCTTACCTCGTGCACCGCCACCAGCAGCGAGGCGGATCCTCCCCTGGCACCCAATAACGGCACAGATCTTCCCACCTGTCCCAGCACCAGCCTGTGCCCTGCCGTGCCCACCGAGGGCCTTAGCCGCAGCGGCTTCCCAGACCTTCCTGCGGCCCCCAGCATCTTGGTCGCTCCGGTTTGTCCCCGCTTCCAGTGCACCCAAGACGAAGACTCTCTGACCCTGCTCTTGCAGGTGCCAAACATCCAGCCAGACAGTTTGAAGGGGGAAGTCGGCACAAATCACTATAGAGTCGGTTTCTGTTCCAAGGACGCTGCTTCCTACTCCTTCCTCTTACAGTTTCCTCTTGAAAACAAGCTGACTCCCCCAGAAACTGGTATTAATGTCTCCCCCAACAACGCTGTAATAGGACTAGCCAAATCTCCTGAGAGTGCTGGACTTTGGAGGAAGATGTACTTTGGTGTGAACAGCAACACTCTGCAGGTAAATTACCTTTAAAATGACATATCCAATATATAATGCTCCTGAAATAATCTTAAATTTAGATATGCTTTGTGGAAGGTCATAACTTAATCTGTTTGTTTGTTTATTTATTTTAAAGATTGGCTCAGGGAATAGTTAATGGAATATAAAGATTTTCACTTCTAGGCCACTAGTTCAGGTTTAAACCAGGTGGGTAGTGCCTCCAAGTCCATGACCATCTGACATTGTTCAGTGGACTATGTAAATTGAACCACTACATTTGATGGCCCTATTATGATTCTTGGTGGGCAGCTGTCCACATTGCTTAAGAAGCTCAGCAAGGCCCAGCATTGAATGGGGCGGAGTGAAAACTTCTCTTGCTCTCAGAGGTGGTCCCACTAACTAACTAAGACCTTGTCTACCCCGGGGGGGGGTGGGTTTGATCTAAGTTACGTGACTTCAGCTACGTGAATAACATAGCTGAAGTCGATGTACTTAGATCTACTTACTATGGTGTCTTCACTGTGGTAAGTCAACCGCTGGCACTTCCCTGTCGACTCTGCCTATCTATGCCTCTCGTTCTGGTGAAGTACTGGAGTCAACTGGAGAGCACTTGTTGCGATAAATCAACCCCCATCTTTAGATGCGATAAATCAACCCCTGATGGATTGATGGCTCTGGAGGTAAGTGTAGATGTGCTCTAAGGATGAATCTTTATATCAATGGACCTGAAAAAGCAAAGAGAAGTTTGCAGCAGAGACTTCACAACCAGGAACGGAAAACTGAGCTAGAGGAGCGAGATCCGGGAAAGGTAACCCGGGATCCCTGAAGGCACTGACCAAAATCCAAGGAATGCTCAAAAGTGAGGTGGACTCTGACGGAGAGAACTGCCTACACATTTATGATATTTCAACAGCCCTGCATATCCCTAGTGCTGAGTAAAGTGAAGCTGGGTAGGCAGAACTGTGTGAGGGAAGCTTGGTCTAACGTACCTGTTTTGTGGTTAAATAATTGTCTCTAATTTCTAGGGCTGTAAAGCTATCATATTCCACAAGCACTAAATTCACATGAAAAGTAGCATATGTATGTGCACGCACATACAATTATTTTGAAATGAAAGTGTGTGAATACAGTATACACCAGTGGTACTGCGAGGTCTTCAGGGGGTACATCAATTCACGTAGATATTTGCTTCATTTTACAACAGGCTACATAAAAAGCCCTGGTGAAGTCAGTACAAACTAAAATTTCATACAGGCAATAACTAGTTTATACTATCCTATATACTATACACTGAAATGTAAGTACAATATTTATATTCCAATTGATTTTATTTTATAATTGTATAGTAAGAATAAGAAAGCAGTTTTTCAGTAATAGGGTACTGTGACACTTTTCTATTTTTGTCTGATTTTGTAAGCAAGTAGTTTTTAAGTGAGGTGAAATGGGGGGCGGGGGGTACTCAAGACAAATCAGACTCCTCAAAGGGATACAGCAGTCTGGAAAGGTAGAGAGTCACTGGTATACACATCCGAGTTCAAGATAGCTATATACCGCTATAACTACTGAAAGAAGACTGCTAAAACAAGCATATTAACATAAAAAGCAGCTTTAAATTTTAAAAAGTCATTGATTGCCATCTTGAATTAGAGTTCCTGTAATGTCCTGTGAGCTATCTAGATGTGATTGCTCACTTAATTTTTTCCTTATTCCCTGGGCCATGGACATTCCACATGACTTTTTCTCAGTAGTCATCTGGAAATGTCTGTCTCCAACATATGGAAATACTCAAAACTGTTTTTCTTCAATAGTGAAGAGCATTCACAGGGATTTCCGTGATAAAGAACTGACTTCCCTGCACATGGAGCACTTAAAACAAACTTTCCATGTATAAGGACCCAAGAAAATGGAATCCTGGACTAATTATTCAAGTCTGGAATTTTGGGTTCAACTTCGCTGTGTTCTAGAACCATGAAATCCTTTACAACTTGGAACTCACAATGTGAGATCCCCATTTTTAAAGCTGACTGGTATCTTCAGTATATTCGCTGGGCTGAGGGCCTGGAGTATGGAAAATTTCTTGCCAAAATCTGAAGATTGCAAAATATTGTATGACCCTTTCAGGAATTCTGGGACTTCTTAATTTTTTTTTTTTTACTCAGTAGGTAGAGACAAGGTTTTGAATTTTGACTTCTAATTTTGCATGTCTACATGAAAGCCACCTTATATCACTGTGGGAGAAGTTGCTGGTGAAAGGAGTGGGTGAGAGAGAGTATTGTGGGACGGGAGTGGGATTAAAAAAATATTCCCCCACAGGGCTCTGATTTAAGGTCCTGACCTGACCCTCAAGGCCTCTCCAAAATCCCCTCTCAGGCTGTTTGCCTAGATTTACCTAACAGCAGATCCAGATCTCTCCCACTGTTACTTATATTCCAGTCTACATCTCCTGTGTTCACACTGGATGGATTATGTTCTCCAGAATGTTGTGGTCCTAGGCTGAACCAGGAACAGGGCTATAGGTAAATCCTGACTCCCCTCTTAAAGGGGTAGCTTGCCTCTTGGCATTAGCCTATAGAATGAAATACTTAATTCTTAACAGAACTAGAAATCAGGTTTGATCTTGTTGGGTGAATCAAGAATATATTCTGCCTTCAATAATGTTTAAACTATATTCAGAAATCGGAAGCAGATTCAGAGAGGCAGTTAATTTAGGCAGATCAGCCACCTGCAGCTTTTGGGGCAAAAGTGCCTTATTTCGTTTAATTAGAGAAATATTGGTTAACGTACTAACTGAAATGTATTTAACTTCCTCCAGTTTAAGAGTAAGAAACATCAGGTATTCTTCAGAGTGCTGGGGAGGCTATGCTCATAGAGGTATATACTTTTATCATTGGCGGTTGTGCTCTAAAATCATCATCTTTGGGGGGGAAAAGTTACTGAATACTTAAAATCCTAAAGCCTGACCTCCCTTTAGACATTGGCTTTAGGTTTATTCCATAACATGCTAGGAATAAGATTACACAGGGAATTGTGCTCGCTCTCTCTTTTGTGGTCTATATATAGTATCACCTGTAAATGCAATAATCCCCTTACTCTTAAATCTTTGATTGGGCCCAATGTTTAAGGGATGTGATGGTGCTGGAAAAAAATATTTAACTTTTTCCAAAGAGAGTGTAGTAATGAAAAAAGTATCTGGTACTTTTTCATCACTGAAGGACACAATCCTCTGTACCAAAAACTCAAGGTCAAACAAACTTGATTATGATGTGTGTTGGGACTTTAACTCATGAGCTGTGGTCACAAGAATGTCCACTTTATGACTGTTTTTATTTAAGATTATAATTTACCATACTGGGAAGTGACTTAAACTTGGGCCTGTGGACTAGTTACAGAGATACATACCCTATTTTCTCAGTAATATTAGACATGCTGTGTTAGTTCATGGTTAGATCTTATAGTAGATAATGACAAGTTTTATTGTTTGTGAGAAGTTACTTAAGGCATATGGCTGAAAGAACATTGTGCAGGGATAGGAGAGCTCTCTTAGATCTTTGTATCAACAATGACATGCCTGTGGAGTACATTTTACCTCTGTGTGCAGCCAAGTATACCAGAAGGATTGTGGATTGACTGTTATCCTACACAGCTGGACCTCCTCATGAATTGACAGTTTAAGGGTATGTCTACACTTAGAGTTTTTGTGCTGTAAGTTTCACCGGTGATAGAGAACCAGTGAAAATAAAACATCGGTTTGTGTACTCATCCAATTCCTCAGGCATCGGAGAGCGTTTACACTACCAGCACTTCCATCGCAGATGAGAGCAGCGCTGTAGGGCAGCTATCGCACAGTGCAGCTCTCTCAGTAGGTCTTGTAGGAAGAGGGGGTTGAGGGGAAGGCGTTCTGAGTCCCTTCTCAGTGTCCTATGCTGCCCTGCTTCATGTCTCAGGAGCCCCACTACTTTCTTGTTTCTTCTATGGCATTTTTTTTTTTAACCTGCTCTCGGGCTGCTTTCTCCACCACATCTACAAACAAAGGGAAAGAGAGCTTCAGATTTCCCATGGCTTACAGACATCCGGACACTCATGTGTCAGAGCAGTGGAGATGCTGGCCAGAGTGGTCGCTTTTGGAACTGTGGGATATCCTCCGGAGGCTTAAAGGTGTTTACACTGCTAGAACGAGTCTTCACTTTCACACATAGGCGTGCGCAGCACATTTCATTAGGGTGTGCACCCAGGGAGCCCTGCCCTGCCCCCATCCAATCCCTCCTACTTCCTGATCCCTGACTGCCCCCCTCATAACACCCAACCCCCTCGCTCCTTGTCCCCTGACTACCCCCTCCTGGAAACCCTGCCCTTAACTGCCCCCCAGGACCCTACCCCCTATCTAAGCCTCCCGGCTTCTAGTCCCCTGACTGCCTCCCTGGGACTCTAGCCCGTACCTGTCCCCTGACTTTTATCCACATACCTGTCCCCAGCCAGACCCCCGGGACTCCCATGCCTATCCAACCACTCCCCACCCTCTGACATGACCCCCAGAACTCCCGATCCATCCAACTCCCCCCTGTTCCCTGCCTGCCCCAACCCCTCTCCACACCCCTGCCTCCTGATAGCCCCCCCCGAACTCCTGACTCATCCAACCCCCCACCCCAGCTCCTTGTCCCCTGACTGCCCTGACCCCTATCCGCCCCCGACAGACCCTGAGACTCCTATGCCCCATCCAACCCCCCTCCAGAGACCCCCCACGCCTAACCACCCCCCTGGGATCCCACCCCCTATCCAACCCACCCTGCTCCCTGTCCCCTGACTGCCCCCACCCCTTATCTAACCCCCCCCCAACCCCCTTACTATGAGGCTTCTAGCAGCATCTTCTGCTTGGCGCAGAGCCAGACACACTGTCCCATAGGAGTGGGCAGCCCCACCTCCCAGAATGCGGTGCACCCGGTGGCATGGCTCCAGATGCGCGGGGAGCGTGTCTGCCTCCCCGCGGAGCCAAACACTGCCCCACGAGAACGTGCAGCCCCGGCACCCAGAGTGCTGTGCACGCGGCAGCATGGCTCCTGGGGAAGGGGGGAGGTGGGGGAGGGGCCGGAGGCTTGCTGCGCTCGTCTGGGCACTCTGGCCTGGGAGTGCAGACCCCATGGCTTGCCACACCAGGAGAGTGGGGCCATTTTCCCATCCCTGCATTGGGGTGTGCCTGGGCACGCCCAGCACATGCACGCCTATGTTTTCATAGCAGCGCAAAAAGAACAGTGGTAAGAGCTGTATGTCTCTCGTGGAGGTGGAGGGAGTTGCAGCGCTGGCTGTGCTTTGCAAGTGTGGCCACATCCTGAGTTGCAGCGCTGTAACCCCCTCACCAGCGCTGCAACTCTCCAGTGTAGCCAAGCCCTCACTTTCCTGTCTAAAAAAAGAGTTAACCTAGTCCTAATCACAGTATATTACTTATTACAAGAGGATGCTAGAAACTAACTTTCAAGATTACTCCTGTGAATGTTTTATTTTGGGGTCAATTAATTCTGTACTGAAGATTTCGAGACACTTAGCAAAATTTTTGGCAGGTCACTAAAGGGAAAAAAAGAGAACTTCATTGCTTGGTTTTGAAGTAATCTCTTCCCTAAACTACATTACAAATAATAATAGGTTTCCATCTCCTATAAAGCAAACTGAATAACCATTAATTGTTAGGTGCATTATGGGACTGGACTAGATGACCTCTCGAGGTCCCTTCCAGTCCTGTGATTCAGTGCTCATATTAAAAAGAACAGGAGTACTTGTGGCATCTTAGAGACTAACAAATTTATTTGAGCATAAGCTTTCGTGGGCTAAAACCCACTTCATCGGCTGCATAGAATGGAACACACAATATATTTATACATAGAGAGAACATGAAAAGGTGGGAGTAGCCATACCAACTGTAAGAGGCCAATCAATTGAGTGCTCCTATTGTATGTGATCAAGAGGAGACTTCAACAGAAACCATAGATGTCTACAGTTTGTTCCTCAGCAAGAACAATCAACAGAGCAAACTCTACGGATGGCAGATGCAGTACAAGATGACCGGCTCAAGGATTCCAGACAGCCAGTCATTGTAACTAATGGCCAACCAAATGACAAAGTTGTTATGCAGCCAGGTCATGTAATTGGAAAACCAGTACCATTCAGAGACACTTAACAGACAAAGACAGCGTAATAGCATAAATACTGTAAATGGTAGGAATGTAGAACTTAAAAGGGGGAGATGTAACAGAATGCTAAAGTTTATTATATTGTTCTGCCACTAGGTGGCACTGTGTGAAATACCATCTTTACGCTAACGTCAGTCATCGCAGACAAAGCATTAAAGGATCTTATGATACACACTAGATGTGTTTGGCTCGCTGAGAAGCAAGCTGGGAAGTTAGTCCATATCTGGTACAGGAGTATGACAGGTATATCAATGGCTAAGCCCTTTCTACAAAACATAATCACCATTACTACCATTGGTGGTGGATGCTGCTAGTGTAAACAAAGCCCCTACTGTATTCTCTTCATGAATAACCTCTCTCCACCCTCCCTATCTATCCTGCTGTCTGTGTACATTTCTTGGATTGTAAACTCTTTGGGCAGAAAATGAGTTTAATTCAATACTTTGTAAATTGGCAGTATATATACATGGTCTCCAAAGTTCTATTTAATGTTGTATGACTATGGAACTGTTTCATGCTCCCAATTATAGCTTCTTTTAACAATCAAAATTATATCTTTGAGAGCCCAGACACAGTTGGATGTGAGAGCTGAAAATATTCAAAATTGCCTCATTGCATCTAAGATCAACAGGACTTCCTTGGTGGCTGGACTTTTCTGGTATTCTAGCTCTTATTAGGTTGATGAAATGAGGGAGTAAAAAAAGAATGAGGGATTTAAGTGTGTATATGAAACCAATTCAAGTAATTGAGAATCTTGGAAAAAGGGGTTTAATCTTTTTCCAACTACACTGCTACCTCGATATAACACCACCCGATATAACATGAATTTGGATATAACGCGGTAAAGCAGCACCCCCGGGGGGGGGGGGGGGGATGTGCATTCTGGCAGATCAAAGTAAGTTCAATATAACACGGTTTCACCTATAATGCGGTAAGATTTTTTGGCTCCTAAGGACAGTATTTCGAGGTAGAGGTGTATTTTACATAATGGACGGATTTATTGTTAAATAGAAAAACAGATGAACAAATCTATACAGTATTATTGTCTTTATTAAACAACAAGATATTCCTGGCTGTATTTTTGGACCATTAATATCCACAGCAGGTTTGAGTCATAAGATGAGTAGCAACATGTTTCACAGTGCACCTGAATCACATATGAATAGCCCTAAAAATATACCCTAGAGTATCTTATTTAACTGTAAACTGCATTTCATTCCAATCCACGTGTATTTATTCATACCTGAATGAAGATCTAAAAAGACAAGTTTGTTACACAGATCTGAAATAGATACTGTCATATGTGTATTTCATACTCTCCACTCTAGAAGGCATCAAGTATCAGAGGGGTAGTGGTGTTAGTCTGGATCTGTAAAAGCAGCAAAGAATCCTGTGGCACCTTATAGACAAACAGACGTTTTGGAGCATGAGCTTTTGTGGGTGAATACCCACTTCGTCGGATGCATGACGCATCCGACGAAGTGGGTATTCACCCACGTAAGCTCATGCTCCAAAACGTCTGTTTGTCTATAAGGTGCCACAGGATTCTTTGCCACTCTAGAAGGCCTAATCTTGAAATCTGATGACTAAAATGAGCTGTACTTACGAACTAATTAGATGTTTAAAGAACGAGTAGTACTTGTGGCACCTTAGAGACTAACAAATTTATTTGGGCATAAGCTTTTGTGGGCTAAACCCCACTTCGTTGGATGGTAATTAAGCAAACCCACAGATCCAGAACTTTTTAAAATCAAATATCAAAAGAGAAGGGAGGGCGATTGAAATAATTTTTTCACTGTAATTGTTCCTCAAATGGAAACTTAAAACAAACACATTATATGTAGAAAATATGCCTCCCTTTAAACCATTGCCTTTTGTGTGAGGCAGACCCATATTTTGTACAGAAATCATTTAAACCATTTTCTTCATGTTCATCTCACTTCTTCTGAATGTCTTATTGAGAATTTATTTATCCAGAGATTTAAACAGATATTGTTTTCACAAGTAGCGTGGGTGTCCCAGCTGCATATTCAGAATCAGAATTTTATATGTATCTATATATTTAGTGGGTTGCTGGGTACAAAACACTGACACATAATCTGAAAATAACATGTAAACATGTAACTTCATTTTTTTTTTTTTTTTTTTTTTTTTTTGCCTTTAGGAAAGGTTGTTTGTCACTGAAGAAAATGTTGATGAATTTCTGGGCAATGTTTTGTGCCCTTCATTCCTCAAACAGACAACACTGGAAAGCCAACCATTAATTGAAGTACTTGATGTTACTGAGGTCAGAAGTCAAATCAGATTAAAGGTAAGGATCTGCTTAGCAATGGTACGTGGCACTTCTATACTTTAACAAGAATAGAGTGTGAAACCTCCCTCAAATGGAGTCATTCCTGCTTTGTTTGGGTACTGTTGAAAATCATGTATAGGAAGTGATGTTTGCAAGTGTAAACATCTGTTTTTGGAAAGGCCAATTTACTTTAAACTCCATTTAATTTAAATTGAATGGTGAAGTGGAACTACCTACAGTTCTGGCTTAGCAACAAGTTTTATTGGGATGACAGTGATACATTGTGTTGTCTCATGTATAAATACCTATATAATAAATCCCTCCTTCATATTAAAACAAAATAGTCACCAATTTATATCTCCGTAGTATTCAGGGGATACAGATCCAGAAAGCGCTTCCAGTTCACAGCCACTTAGCTGTGCTGGAGTCTGCACTCTCCAGACAAACCAGGGGTAGGGACTTCATTGGAACAGAACCGGTCTGAGGCTTGTCTACACTGCAGAGTTCTGGTGGCAAAACAGCAAAAGCGTACACACAACAGTGCACTTTTGGTGACAAAACTTTTCCATTTTTTGGTGACAAAATAAAACCACCTCAATGAGAGACATAAAGGCTTTTTGCACAAAAGTTTTGTCAACAAAGTGCCAGTGTAGATGCTGCCATTCATTATGTTGACGTAACTGGCCTCCCCCAGTATCACACAAAGCCTGCTGTGACCGCTCAGCTCACTGTTTTGAACTTGGCTGCCCTGCAGGCATGCACCCCTCCCCTTTCAAAACTCCAGGAGCTTTGACATTTCCTCATCCTGGAGAGATCACCCAGCTGCTGAGGATGCCGCTTCCAGTAGCTGAGGAGGCTGTGGAAGAACTCAAGGGAATTGCAAAACTGCAGGCAGGCGGAGTAGGCTGCTGCTGTGGGGGAGCGAGAGAAACTGCTGTGGATTGGTTGCTCAGGCTGCTGTCACACACTTCCCCCACACACTGTGTCCCCCACCCCCACAACAAACACACATTACTCTGCTACCTTGTCCCCACATACGCTTCAATCTACTAGGATGCCCACAACAATGGGATTGAGAAACCTGCATCATGTGACACTGTACTTACCCCATGAGGCATTGAAAACCCCTCCCAAAGCACCATGTGACCAGTTGCACGGTGGGATAGCTACCCACAGTGCACTGCTCTTTGTTGATGCAAGAGCTGCTAGTGTGGATGGGTTCTTCCAACACAAGGAGCATAGTGCAACAGTGGTTAATTAAAGTGCTTTAATTCAAATGGCATAATTTCTGTTGACAAAACTCTGCAGTGTAGACAAGGCCTGACTCTCCAACTCTTCTTTAAGGATGTGCTCAATATGAATAAGTGAAGAGTCATTTCCCTCCATATACACAATTTTGAATAAAGTTTTGGAGCCCTGTGGATGTAGTGTACAGTACTCCACTGGTTCTCAGCCAATAGCTAGATGAGTTGATGTACCCCTTGGCCTGGGGGTACACAAAGGTTTTCCAGGGTACATCAACTCATCTAGATGTTTGTCTAGTTTTACAACAGTCTACATAAAAAGCGCTAATGAAGTCAGTACAAACTAAAATTTCGTACGACTTGTTTATACTTTTCTATATACTATACACTGAAATGTAAGTACAATATTTGTATTCCAATTTATTTATTTTATAGTTATATGGCAAAAATGAGAAAGTAAGCAATTGTTCAGTACTAGTGTGCTGGGACACTTTTTTGTATTTTTATGTCTGATTTTGTAAGCATGTAGTTTTTAAGTGAGATGAAACTTCGGGGTACTCAAGATAAATGAGACTCCTGGAAAGTGTAGAGTAGTCTGGAAAGGTTGAGAGCCACTGGCATACTACACTGGTTTGGGTACCTCTGAATTTAAAATCTTTCATGCTGATGGATGCAGCTCAAGACAGAAGCCCACAAGGCCCAAAATTTGTACCTTGGAATGTGGAGGTCACAGACGGGAGGCTTAGGGAGAGGACAGAAAACTTCTTGTTTTGGGGATTGTAATGAGGACAGACTATGCTGAGATGGGCAGGGAGAGGTCACAGTAAAGAGGAGCATGGGACTGTCAGGAAGATAGAGGGTACCTTGGAAAGTTTGTCTGGATAACAATCCCAACTTTTTCTATTTATTTGACCTGAGCTAAATCTTTGAATCTTGTGAATTTTCCCTGTGAATTAGGGCATTCTTGTGTGAGTCCAGGGTTCTCTTCTACGCAAGAGCAATGAGACTAGAGGATTAATATGGGGCTAGGAGGCAGGATTTTATGAATTCTAATCTCACCACTGCCATTCATGTGGTGTCAACTAACCGACTCTCCTCCCTCCGTTTTCCCATTAGTTCAAAGGACATATAATGCAGCTTACCGCTGAGGGGTATAGTAAGCTTAAGCATTATCTCCATTTTATCAAACACAAAACTGAGGCACATAGGATAAGTAACTTGCCAGAAGTCTTATAAAAAATACATGGCAGTGTCAGGCAACTCTTCTTGCTCCTAGTCTCCTGCCTTAACCAGAAATCTATCCTTTCTGCCCCCTTCATTGTCTGAATACACAGAGATACAGCCACACTTATAAACAAAAAAAAAATTATATCTTAACCCTTTACAATAACTGAACAAGTTTGGAAAAAGCTTTCCCTGCTTTTTCAGTTTAACTTTGTCCATAGTAACTTTCACTGGTTCCTATCTCTAGTGACCATTTCCTCTCGTTTGTATGAAATTCTCAGAGTAATAGAGAGCACAACATTTTTAAGATAGGAAAATGTGATGGTAAAACTACCAAAGCTGATGGGGATTTGGGCAGGCGTAGCACCTGAAACTTAACTCCTTTTTAAACACATTAAACAGACTCTGTTGACTTGAAATTTAAGTTCCATCTACAACTGTTTGCTGCAGCTCTAGCCAACACTTAAATGCTAATCCAGAAACCAAAGTTCAGAAGTGGAATTTGGACTTTGATACTAACGGAGCTGAGTAAAGAACTTACTTCAGGGCTAGTTGCTCCACTGTTATTTCAATGAACTCTTCTGTCAATTGACTATGGTTAAACTATCCATTAGACTGAGAATTTTTCCAAGTTTCACTTTGCATCACACTGTGGTGTTACCTCATATGCATTTACATATTTTTGCATCATTCCAGATTAGCTGTTAAATGTTTTGTCCCTCACTTTTGTAATTTATTCAATATTTAGCCCTAGTTTTAAGATGCATGTTTTGTGCAGATCTCAAAATAAGATACAGCCTTTTGCATATTTAGTTTTGTTTGTACTTAACAATGGAGATGCTCCACAGCGGTGCAGTGGGCCTAAATTATGTGGCAAGGGTCCCTGATTAATGACACTGAATTATGTGTTGCCTTGGCATTTGTGGCAGCTTCAAGTAATGTCAATAAGGTTTTAGTTAAATAAATAATCACTGCAGTAATCCCTTAACCTGCTATTAATTACAACAATTTGGTTTTATATTTTTTCAATTTTACTCCATCTTTAGTTTTCAGCGAGCTGCAGAGTTGTGAAGTTCTAATATATCACTGCATTTCTAGTCTGAGTGCATTGTAGAAGTCTTTGGAGGAAAGCTGGGGATTTTGGACACTGAATAAACCAGGGGTTCTCAAACTGCACTGTGACCCCCTTCTGACAAGAAAAATGACTACATGGCCCCAGGATGGGGGAGCAAAGCCTGAGCTTGCCAGGCCCCACTGCGGCAGGCAGGGGGGCCAAAGCCCAAGCCCGAGCCCTGCCATTGTGGGAGGTGGGGGTGGAGTGCAAAGCCTGAGTGAGCACCACCACACCAGGCAGGGGGGCCAAAGCCCAAGGGCTACAGCCCCATGTGAGGGGCCTGTAATCTGAGCCCCACCACCCAGGGCTGAAGCCCTCGGGCCAGGCTTCAGCTCCAGCTCTGGGCCCCAGCAAATCTAACGCTAGCCCTGGCGACCCCATTAAAATGTGGTCCTGACCCTGTTTGAGAACCACTGGGATAAACAGATTTGGCTTTTGGCACCGAGAAGGTGAAGGAGAGAGGGAAGGCAGCCTGGGGTGTTGATACCCAAGAGGTGGGTGACACTTTTGTCACTGGTAAGGGAATGAATCTTCTCTTACTTTCTTGTTGACAGGGTGACAGTAACTCATTTGGGGTGTGGGGAGTTGACTAGAAGAGGTTTGGAAGGGTAACGAATCTTGAAATTGCTAGTTCCCGGAACTAGGCAACTGCCTTTGACAACATGGAGCCACTCCACCGCAGCCAGACACACACTATTTACTAACAATTGATACACATTATGTAAAAGCTTCTGCTGAAATAACCAACAGCAAAAAAGTGAATGTTGATCTATCATATTCAGTCATCTGGTTTCAGAGTGCTCACCTTAGTGAGATGAATAAGAACAGTTCTCTGACATTGTTTTATGCGCACACAAGACAACACTGCATTAGTTAAACTTTCCACATGTGACAGGGACATAGTTTTCACAACTCTACAGGCTAGGAGCATTTCCTCCAACGAAAGTTTATATTCTGGGGCCAATTTTGCAGCCGTGAATTTGTGGAAAATGCAAGGCTGTGCGCATAACTCAACTGTGATCATTTGCTCGCTCTTCCACTATTAACTGTTGTATATCATTACCAACTGGCAGCTGTCCAGCAACTCTTTCCACAGCAGAGTAAAACCTTATGGTGAGAAACAATCTGTAATACACTCCCACGTGCATTTTGATTACAATATTGGGAAACCCTCAGCACAGGTCTGATTTAGCTTTCTGAAAGCACAGACTAACACAGATTGTAGATCTCATAGAAATAAACGCATTCTGAGTTATTCAGTATCCAGGCCTCCCCTTGATAACACACACAAATGCTCAGTCTACATTAAGTGTTAAGGTATCAAAGTACAATTAAGTACCTGTGTTTTTTTTTCTCAACAGTCACAGGAGGTTAAACAGTGTGAACTTGGTGAAAAAGAACAAACAGTTAATTCAGGAAGAGATCAAGTTGAAAAAGAGAATAGAAACGGCTCCAAAACAAATATAGAAGCCAACCATATTGCAGCTGACATAGTTTCCATACCATGTTCTCCAGCTGACATGACTTCTGGATCTTTTACAACTGATAAAACAATAGGAGTAGTAGATTGTAGTTCAGGCCATTATTTGCAGCTTGAACCTATTGACACTAGTTTAGCAATTTCTGGGAAATCTCAGATAAATGAACCACAGTTAGAATTCGCTTTCACAACAGGCGAAAGTGCCACGTCCTCAGACTGTGAAAAGCAAGAATTACTTCATTTGGAAGAGCAGGCAAAAATAAGAAAGGATGAAGAGGTCATGTCTTCAGAGCCAGCAGAAGAGAACAAACATCCTTTGAACTGTAGACCAGTTTCTCCAATTGTAAAGGAAATTAATACGCAAGATGGAAGTGTGCAAATTGTTAGAGATCACACAACGCACTGTGCATTAATTTTTCAAAATTCTTTGTTGTATGAGTTGGATTAAGTTATGTCAGGATTTTAATTATAATGGTCAGTTTATCATCTGTAGTTCAGGCTTCTGGTTTTTTTGGCATTTAAATCATTGCATAGAAACCAGAAATCTGAACCTGAGTCTGACAGCTTCTGTAAGAGGAACCGATTTGTTTTGTTTTGTTTACAAGTCAACTTTTGTTGATTTTGATTTTTTACAAGTTTTAAACTTTCTTTAAAATAAAAGTATTTTCAAAAGAAATGTTAAATTGAGTAGAAATTAAAACCTATAAACAGCACCAGTGGATTACTTTCCCTTCAAGAACCTGGACTCGGATCTTGATTAGTTGGGTAATCTCTAATGTATTGAAGTTTTTTTATATGTTTGTGTATGTACTGTGTTTTTGTAACGCTTCTCTCCAGATCTGGTATCTTTGTTCAATCTAATGACAAGCAATATCCATCATTTGAAGTAAATATTTGCCAGTACTCATTCTGTGGATTGTAAGGTTAGACTGCTAGTGATTTTTGGCAAATAGAATTTTTCATTCCAGGGACAAGCCCACTTTTTAATTAGTCTCCTTAAAATAAATGTTTATACTGCTATCTTATCCTCCTACTTTCCTTCAGATATACAGTATCCAAATACACCAATGCAACCATGTTTAACTAATTTTGTTTTTTTGTTATCCAGTGTATTAAAACCTGCATTTTCCAACATCTCTGCATTTATTCATGTCTTCTAGCATGGAGTCAATTATTCCTACCACTCAAAATAAATTTCTGGGGTTTAAATATGCTGCCTGTTGGGATTGCATGGCAGTGGAAGAGCAACAATAAGCAAGCAGACTTCTAAGCTTTGATATTAAACTTTCAGATCCCTTTTCTGTCACTTTCCAAAAAACAACAAAACCCAGTTCCTTTACAAACTGTTGTACATGCTGAAGAAAATGTACTTCTGAACAAACTTAGGTTAAATTTGATTTACAGTTCAAATCTCCCATAAAATTAGGTTGCTTACATAGCTGTGCCAACCACAAGTACTGAATTTTATTGCTTGTGACAACTCTAAAATGTATATACCGTACTGTGTTGGTTCCAGGATATTAGAGAGACAAGGTGGATAAGGTAGTAACCTTTATTGGACCAACTTCCTGTTGGGGGGAGAGACTTACGTGGGGCTTTTCTTCAAGTCAAATCTGACGAAGAGCTCTGCATAAGCAGGAAAGTGTCTCTCTCTCTCCAACAGGAAGTTGATTCAGTAAAAGAAACCACCTCACCCATCTTGTCTAACTCTAAAATTTGACAATTAAATTACCCAGGAGAAGAATTTGTTTTGGCACACATTGTTTTTTTAAAAAGTAATAAACATCCACATATTGAGATGGCTTCATAACAGTTGTTTCCTCTCCGGTGAATACATTTAAGCAATTTATTCACATCCCATAAAGGAAAGAAAATTAACAGAGTTATGTTGAAAGTTGTCTTATCTGTCAGCACACAAGCAGTTTCATTGAGCAATAATTATTTTTAGACAGGAACAAAAGGCCACTGACCCTCTATTATCTTAATACAAGTGCAGTAGAGTTTTCTTCAGCCTTAATGTAACAAATTTATCCAATCACTTTTTTTATTAATGTCTGTAAGTAATCTAGCTACATGGAAGTACTTTTAGAATTCCTGTCACCCAATTTTTTTCAAGCTTGGTATGTATTTGCTATGGTTTATGGGGACTAGCTGATGTTTAGAGAATGACTGCATTCCAGCTGTCACGTACATTCCCCCTCTGTACTTTGTCTAGGTCGTTCAGTGAAATCTGTTTTAAGGCTATTCCACAAAACTACTTTAACTAGTATTGATAAATTTGTAATACTTCAATGGTAAGTGACATTTAAAAAATGCATCACTACAGTAAGAAGAGACATATTTCACTTTAACAAATGGCGTTGTTCTGTATTGTTTCTGGCTTTCAGTTCCAGTTCAACATATGTTTTCATTAAACAGTATGTTTGTTCTTTTTATATGGCTGACTAATTTGAAGGCTAAGTGTTGTGATTACTTTCTTTCAAATGAGGTAATAGTGTTTCTTTATTTTAACTCCATTACTGATTTTTTTTTTAAACGACATTGAATAGGTAATGACATTTGGTGTGTTTTTAAACCCTCTTTGCATTAGGAAAAAAATGAATTTTGCCATAGCAAGAAAGATTTAAACTAAACTAATGTTTTTTTTCAGAATCAAGGACTTTCATGGTATTACAAATTTGAATTTTATTTTGGCAGAACTAAAAAAGTATATTTCTACATTAAACTGAGCAATGATTTGTCCCTTTTCATATAATCAAATACATAGCAAATAAGAAAACGCCCTTGGAGATATGCACCAAATCTCAAGCAAGCCTAATAAAATAGTACAAGCTTGTGAAATGCTGAATGATTTTACTTTAATGTCACTGAATGTAAACAAGAAGAAGATTATTTAAAACAGTACAGGGCTGCTGGACTGAGCTGACTGGAGTTCAGTCAAGCTTATTCCATTCCACCTTACTCTTCTCAGTACTTTGAATATCATGGATTTGCTCATTTCAAAATGTATTTTACATGGAGTTTGAGATTCTGAAAGTGAAAAGCCCTCTAAAGTAATAGATAAGAGATGCATTTTAATGTTTAGCCATGTCAGTAAGCACAACATAATGGCCACTTTCTGTCTCTGGGCTTAAATTTTGTTTTCCATCTGATCTCAGCCACAAAGCCTGTCCCATTTAAAAAAATTAACAAGGAAACATGAAAGATTATTAGTTTTGGACAACTTTTACAAGAATGTTTATTCATCTTAAAGCAGAAACTCTTTTATTCACTTTTGTCCATAAGACAGTATGGAATAATTCAAAAGAGAGGCTATTTGAGAGTTTGATTTTCACTGCAGTCTGCGATAACTTTTACAGAGTTCATGGTCTCTAATATCTCCCCACCCTCCGTTTTTCACGTGAGGAGAGAGAGGTGCCATGGAGTACCTTTTACTGACACTCATTGTTTCAGGAAACAGGTACTGTTGGTTGCTGCTTAAGAGTGAGTCAATTTTGGCACTCTGGGTGGATGGTCTGCAGGATTTCTTGTGGTGCATGCCACAGTCCCCTGTATGAAAAACCCTGGGGATTTCGGGTACTAGCACTTTCCAGAATTTGGGAAGACAAGAGATAGTCAAATGCTGCAGCGTCCAGTCCCAGTTGTAGTCGTCGTATGTGCAGAAGGCATCTGTGCACTCGATCAGTTGCTGGTACGTGTCTCTGCTGAAGGCCATGCCCATATTGTGCTCGGTGGACTTCCACGTCTTCATCTCCACCTTGTCGGCTTTGCCGGAGAAGCCCCCCCGCACCACGTTGTAGCTGCCAAGGGAGAGGACCTGGCACTCGGGGCACTCCTGCTGCTTCAGCGCCCAAAGCTGCTTGAGGACGTGGTAGAAGTCGGGGGCCAGGTAGTGATCCTCCTCCAGGAAGAGCACCAGCCCCGTGTGCTCCCGCAGCGCCCGCAGCCGCTCCCACACGAAGTGCAGCTTCCACCACCAGTGGTGCTTGGTCTGGGAGAACTTGGCCTCGCGGTAGTGGCCGAAGGAGTCCGGGTACTCGGCGTTGATGCAGCCCAGGCGCAGCGCCGCCGCCTTGTCGATGTCGCGCGGGCAGTCACGGGGGTCGTGGCCGGGGAACTCGCGGGGGTAGAGCTGGGTGCTGAAGGGGAAGAAGATCTGCAGCACCTGGCAGAACTCCACCTGCGCCGCCAGCCGGTTCAGCTCCTCCGACCACAGGTCGTGGCTCAGCACCAGCAGCGCGTTCTCCACGCCCGGGGCCCGGCGCAGCGAGTCCAGCAGCAGCCGCAGGTGCTCGGCCCGCTCGTGCACCTGCACCACCAGCACCAGCTCGGCGGGCGGGCGGCGCGGGAAGCGCGCCAGGTTGCGCACGGGCTGGTCGAAGTTCAGCTGGTAGACGAGCGCGCGGTAGCCCAGCGTGCGGTTGGCCGGCCCGGGCCCGGGCCCGGGCGGCGGCGCCGAGGCGTTGGCGGCCCGGCGGCTGGCGGCGGAGGCGGCGAGCTCGGCCGCCCGGCTGGCGGCGCGGGGCGCGGGCGGCTCGCCGGGGTCCCGCGCGGGCTCGGGCTTGCGCTGGCGGCCGTGGCTGCCCCAGAGCGCCAGGCCGCAGGCGGCCACCAGCAGCGCCAGCAGCAGCACCTTGCGCTTGTAGATGCGGAGCCGCATGGTCCCGGGGCGCGGGCGGAAGCGGGGCCTGGCGCGGGGCTCGCTCGGCTCGGCTCGGCGGGGCCCGCCCCTAGCTCATCGCGCTCCCCGCTGGCCCCGGGCGGCGGCCGCAGCGAGCCCGGAAGGGGGAGGAG
Organism: Gopherus flavomarginatus; assembly: GCF_025201925.1. Taxonomy (NCBI): domain Eukaryota; kingdom Metazoa; phylum Chordata; order Testudines; family Testudinidae; genus Gopherus; species Gopherus flavomarginatus. The sequence goes on from NC_066621.1 coordinate 155,664,799, forward strand.
ACGCCCGGCCGGGGCCGCCCCTCCGGCATCAGCGCCGCGGAGCGCGGGGGCGCCCAGCCCGCGGCGCGCGCATGGCCCCGGCGGCTCCTCGCGGCCCGGCGCTGAGGGAGGCTGACACCAACTGTCACGGCGGCGGCGCGCGCGACGCCGCAACACGGGACACGTCCCCGGACGCCGTAGGACACGCGCCGCACGCGGGACCGGCCCATTGGTCAAACTCGCTGTCACTCACCCCTTCTGCCCCGCCCCTTCCTCCCGGGGGCGGGCGTGTTGGGAGCGGCTCGGCTGCGCACGCCCAGCGCCGGGCCGGGCCGGGCCCGTGGAGCCCCGCGTGGGGCCGGCGGGCGGATGGGGTCGGTGCCCAGCGGGGCCGGGCCGCCGCCTCGTGCGCTGGGACTGGGGCCGAGACGCTGTTCCACGGACAGCGCTGGCCAGAGCGGAGCCAGTGGCGGCTTCTCCACGTTTGTACCCGGGGTGACCGACCCGGCGTCTGCTACTCCGAGAGCCCGCAGGGCCGGCAGCCCGAGGCGGCTGTTACCGCAGACACCCACACCCGACAAAACACCTGCACAGACTAGCCTGGGGGGGCGTTACCCGAGCCTGCCCCCTCTGCTACACCTGCCCCCGAAGGGCTTCGCACAGCCCTCTAGCTGCATTCAAATTATGGCCATTTGCCATGGGCGTCAGCTGCAGGCTAGGGCCAGGCTCTAGGCATTCCCTTTACTGGGGGAGCAGATAGAGTATCAGAGACAAGGAGAAATTGCACCAACTTCTAGTCTCATTGGAAAACGCGGGAGGGGGGCAGGCCCAAGCCCAAGCCCATCCACTTCTAAAGGCCCCTCCCCCAGCATAGCAGGAGGAACCCCTGGACCCAGTGTCCAAATGAATACAGGGGACAACAAAGGAGAAAAACAGGGACTGAGGTAAAGGTCATAGGTTCAAAGCAAGGGTACCGGATGGGGACACCAAGCAGAGTACCCCAGATAGCACCCACTGCTCCTCAAAGGTGTCGAGGGAGCCAGTGGATTCTGCCCAGCTGCGTGAAACTAGGGAGGAATGGAAATAGGCCCCACAGTCACAGAGCACCCGCTTGCCCTGCATCCTCCTGGTAGTGTAGATGGAGTGTTTGGCAAGGTCAGGAGAAGGTTGTCAAGGAGGTCTCACAACTTCATGAAGCCACGGATGGAGTGTGCAAAAAGGAACAGGTGTGGGGAAAAGTGCAGCCAGAATGGACCAACTTCTAGTGGTGAGAAAAAACTTAAGAGCTTACAAAAAGCTCATCTTCAGGTTCTCCAGCTCTGACCTGAAGAAGAGCTCAGTGTAAGTTCCAAAGCTTTTCTCTCTCACCCACAGAACTTGGTCCAATAACCAATATTACCTCACCCACCTCTCCCCACAATCCTGGGACCAGCACTGCCACACCCCCACTGCATATATAGATTATAGCACAGCAGTAGCTCTGGTATAGTTAAGGTTGAGTTGCTTCCTATGTAAATGGAAAAGTTTTAAGTTTTAAAATCTACATCCTGAGTTGGCTTGCCTTGAACACTGCTGTGCCTCGTGAAGGTGGAATAGGGTTAGTGGTCCAAAGTTGGGGTAATCTGAGCAAGGGATTCCCAAGGCATAGCCTTCCTTAAAAAAAAAAAAATTCACATGCTTAGGGCTCAGAATAGGTGTACCCTTCCCAAACTGACTGGTCACTCAGCATTTGGCTGTGTTAGCACACAGCCTCCAGTGCCCTTTGGAGAACCAGTATAGGAAAATGTATTGAGTAAATATTCTTAGTCTGGGTCAACATAAGCTAAACGGATACACCTGCCTGAAAGGGTGAAGTACATGTGTGCAGCAAAACAAGGGCTCTGCTGAAACCAGAGGGTTCCAGACAGGCTGTTGTCACAATAACTAGGTGGCTCTAGGTGACATACTGTAGTAACTGAACTTGAGTGACATCCATGCACTGTTTAAGGCATACTCTCTGTAGTTTTCAGAAAATGTGTTATGCGTGTTCCTTGTTCTCTGCCTGCTGACAGCAGGGGCTCCTTGTGGAAGTCTTGCCTCAAAACCAAAATTTCTGGTTTAACAGCAGTACTTTTTAAAGTGCTCTAAAATCCACCTACAAACTCTGATTTTTAATATACAAGTAGTGCCAAGGAAACTAACACTAAACAAAGGAAAGATTATTAAGCAGCTAGGGTAATGTAATGACTACTCCTAGGGTTCACCTTTTCCTGAACAACAGAACTGAGCCTGATCTAAGGAAAGAAGGAGACAGGCAGCCCCCCCAACATAAGATGCTCACAAGATTTTCAGATTATTATAATTGTTTGGTGCAGAGCTAGAGAAAAGGGGGGGGGTGGATCGGAGCAGGGAGGGAGGGTTGGAGCAGTGCAGGGTAGGCGCTTTGTCAACCTTCACCCCTTATGGGTGTTCTCTGGCACAGCTAGTGAGGGGCCAGCACAACCCTGGACGTTAACCCTTATTAGGGTAAGGGATCATCCAAACACTACATTTGAAAACCCAGTTTGATAACTAGTGCTTTGACAAAGATCAGGGTTTCCACAAAGTAGTTTCTCTGTGGTCTCTCACTACATAAGGGATCGTCCTCAGAGGGATCTTTGTTCATTGGGAGCTCAGAAGCACTGACAGTGCAGAAACATGAGGAAGTGGGAACTGAGCATGTCTTCCAGTGACATATTTTGGGGCAGAGGAAAGTAGAGCCATCTGTGCCCTTCCCTGCAAATAATCCCCACATTTCTTTCATTGGGCTCTACTAGGCCAAGAGGAAGGCTCAGGAGCTCCCCTTCCTTCCGTTATTCCCCTCCTTTATGCTGCCTCCAGCAGAGGGGAAGGAACATCAGTATTTCCCCTCTACCACTGTTTCTGGGGGAAAGGGGAGGTCAGAATAGGAGAGAAAAGAAAAGAAGTGGATCAGAGCTGTGCAGCAAGGGAGGGGGAGTCAGCTCTGCTTCCTCAAACCTGTCCCTTTCTGTTCAAATCTGTCCCCACAGTGCTGAGAGCTGGATGGAGAGGTGGGAATTAACGGCAGAGGCAGGGAGAGGAGCTAAGAACAGACATGCCTGTTGCAGGGTCCAGGCAGAGACCCAAGTGAGCAGTGAAATCGGGATGTTTGACATATGGCCCGGAGAGTGTGGTTGGGAGCTGTGAGCTGGCCTGTGCAATACACACAGGCCTGGTCTACACCTAAAACTTAGGCAAGGCTAGCTACAATGCACAGCCCTGAAAGAGGTAGTGTGTGTCTGTGGAACTGCAGCACCACTAAGGCACTGCAGCTGTGCTTCTCTACTGTCGATGCTCTTTCCTACATCAATGGAGGGGGCTTTTATTGCTGCAGTTAATCCACCTCTCTGGCAGGCAGTGGTTAGGTTAAGAGGAGAATTCTATCAACCTAGCTACATCTACAGTGAGGAGATAGGTTGACTTACGCTGGCACTTAGGGAGTGACATTTTTCACAGCCCTGAATGACATAGCTAGGTCAGTCTAGTTATTAAAGGTAGGTCAGGCCATAGTAAAGCTGACCTAGGTCTCAGTATAGATACCACTAAGGTGATGTAAGAATTCTTCCATCAACCTAGCTACTGCCTCTTGAGGGTGTGGATTTAAATCTTTTCGAGCACAGTACCAAGTGTCTATGCTACAGTAGTGTAGCTGCAATTGTGCTGCTATAGTGTAGACATAGCCAGTGTTGAGAGCAGGGTGAGGAGCTGAGAACAGGCATCCTCCATGCACATAATAGGCCCACAATTGCTGTAAATGCAGGAGCTCGGGCAGGGGGGAACGAGAACACCCAGTGAGATGGTTGGAACAGTTCAGCTGGAGCTGAATGCTGCTCAGACCTATTGTTTCAGGCTGCATTCATTTCCATGGGGCCTCTCCAGCTCAGAAGAGCACACTGAGATGAATGGACCACTTCACACCTCTCTGAGGCTCTTATACTGCTAAGAGTCAGCTGAAGATGGGGAAAGAAAAGGGGGTGGGGGCGGGATTTTGGAAGTGTTGCTGGAGGGCTCTATATCCTGCAGGGGATAGTGGCGTGATGAGAGGAGGTGAGAAAGGAGAAAAGTGGTTCTCTAGGTGTTTACAGCTACTGCAGTGGTTCCCAAACTGGGGTTCGTGAAATGTTACAGAGGGTTCTCAGGGAAAAAGTTCCCTAATGGTGGACAGAGCTGTTCCTAGGAACTCCGGGCACCCTGGGGCCAGCAGCCCGGGGCCCCTGGACTTCCAAGAGCTAAGCAGATCAAAGCAAGCACAACACTGAGGAGTAGGGTGACCAGATGTCCCGATTTTATAGGGACAGTGTTGATTTTGGAGGCTTTTTCTTACATAGGCACCTATTACCCCTCCGCCCTCTGTCCTGATTTTTTATACTTGCTGTCTGGTCACCCTACTGAGAAGATTTAAACTTCAAGACTCCTTATAAGAAATGGAAAGGGAGGGGGATATTTTTTGCTGTTTTTAAAATTATATAGGCAGCTAGTATTGTTTTTAAAATGATTATGAAGAACAAGTTTAAGCTTTGTTGTAATGTGCGTTGTTTGCCTGGACTGCTCAAGACCTGAATGCTTGTGTAGGAGGAACTCTGAGCTGGTTTCTTAAATACTTTCATGCTGGTTTTACATGATACTCCTTGATGAAACATAGGAGCCTTGTCTTATAACAGGCTTAATTAAAGTGATACAAGCTATGAAAATGAGATCTTGGAAGAGTGTTGCCGTTTTCATAATGTAATAAAAATACTGTAATGATAAATAATAATAATAAATAGCATGTAATAAGCATGTCAAACAAATTTTATATTTCCGAGATCACTGTTTTTATAATTTATACTCAGGTAAAGAAGAAAATCCCTGCCAATATTCATTTTTAGGAGGGGGTTCGTGAGACTTGACAGTTTAGTGAAAGGGGTTCACAGGTTGTTCAAGTTTGGAAACCACTGAGCTACTGTAACCTACATGGAATAAAGCTTTCAAAATACTATGAAATAACCATGTCTGTGTTTTCCCTCCCTACCCTGTTCACACCCAAAAAATTCCACAGCATCATTTGACTATAAACAAAGTTCACAGGAAGGAGAAGAGCCACTTAGGAACCATGTAGCATCAGTTCAGCTGCCAACCCCTGTGACAACCTACCTCCCTAACTAAAAACTCTCTCTACTAATAATTGCCTAGTGTTTTAAACAGAAAAGCTATTTAACAAAAACAACAAAAAACAACCCATACCTAATGCAGAGTTAAGCTTGCCTGGTGGTGTCTCATGCCCTTCCAGAACAGCAAATTCAGCTGCATTCAGATCTCTGAGAATCAGGGAATACAGTTAAGGTATATACCATCCTCACCCCCAACACAGCCACAATTCTGCCCTCGTTGAGTGGTGCCCCATCATGCCCCTAACACACACACTACTACTCTACCCCTGCAGATAGCTCTTTGCTGCAGCTAATCACCACATTCTCTCTGCTGCAGAACTTCCCCCATCTTCAAGGCGTATCCTCTGGTTCTTTTGTACTGCAGTATGAGGAGACACTGATTCTTTCCTGCTGAATTATGGGAGAACCTGAATGTCCTTCTGCACATGGGGGATTGTGGGAAGGCACTGGAGGACTACTGGCACCTACGTAGTTTAACCTGCATCGTCACTGCAAAGCGTAGGGGTTACTTGCCCAAGTGAAAGCAGAACCGGGCCAACTAGCCCCAGTTGAAAGCATCACTTAACCTGGAGGAGAGGTTTCTGTAGGTGGATGGGAAGGGGTTTAGGGGCAACATCCAGGTAAGACCCTGTACAAACAGTGAAGATGTACCCACAGATGCCACAGAACACTCTGGAAATAGAGCACACAAACACTGTATGACGCAATCGAACACTTCTTTGCTAAATTAAAACTTGGGTATATGGGTCAGATAGCAATCAGGAGCTACACTTGCTAAATGTTATCACCCTTCCACCCTCACCCCTATGGTTCCTTCTAAGACATTAAATTTCCACTTACCCCTCCTGAGACCTGGAGATCAGTCATATCTGCCTCTAGCATATAGACAATCCCCATGATCTCTGCACACCAGCATGGGTGCACTCTACAGAACTCAGGACTGAAATGAGGCATACTTCATCCCTCCAGGTAAAAGTGCACCTCTCCTAATATATCAGTGACAACTCTTCCAACCTGTTTCAACTAATCCCTCCACCATTCAATATATCACCCCAATAGTGAGTACACCTGGAGTGCATGTAGGTAAAGGTGGCATTCAAATCTGGAAAACAGCACAATGACACCTCACAGTCCTTCATGTCTACTTACTGTGGCACTGCTACTTGCTGAACCATTCCCAGTGGCTATTGCCAGCTCTGAGGGCTCCAGAGACACAGAGTTAAGGTTGCGTTGCAGAGGTGGTGTGTACGCTAGCTCTGTATTTCCTGGTTTTCAGAGGTTTGAGTTCAGCAGAGCCTGACATTCTGGAAGGATGAGACACCACAAGGTCACCCCAATTCTGCATTAACAGTGTTTTTGTTAGCAAATATATGCGGAGCTCAGTACCAGTGAGCAGTACTGAACACCCCTGTCTGCCCGTCACCAGCTTGCACTGCTGTGGTAGAGGAGAGTTTATTCAAAGGAGAGATATTTTACTTCTTTTTTAAACAAAGGGCAGGGCAAGGCAGCAATTCAAACCCTCCCTGCTGAGAGCTGAACCTACATAGGTACATTCCTCACTGTTTTTCTCTCTGCTGCTCTTGGTTTTGTTTGTGATGCCCATTCCCTCTTCAACTCACCTTCATTCCCCTCACCCTTCTCCTAACACAATATCCAGCTTTTAGTAATCCCCTTGCCCACTCCGGTCCTCCTCCTCTCCCCCAAGAGGCTCCTCCCACCACACTTTCCTGAGGTTTCCCACACTCCCTCCATTCCAATCGTCACTGAATCTTCTGATTCTAACCTTCCTTGCCTCGTAGGAGATCACCTCAAGCATTCTCCTAAGAACGGACGGACTGGGTCAGACCAAAGGTCCATCTTGCCCAGTATCCTGTCTTCAAACAGTGGCTGATGCCAGGTGCTTCAGGAGGAATGAACAAAACAGGTAATCATCAAGTGATCTCACTGCTCTTTCAATAGCAGTGGAGAGGACAAATCACAGCACCCACGTGTTCTGTTACATAAGCCATATAACTAAGCCCCTACCAAATTCACGGGCCATTTTGGGCAATGTCATGGTCATAGGAATTAAAAAAAAACCCATAAATTTCATGATTTCAGATATTTAAATCTTAAATTTCACAATATTGTAATTGTAGGGGTCCTGACCCCAAAAGGAGTTGTGGGGGGGGGGGAGGTCACAAGGTTATTATAGGGGAGGTTGTGGTACTGCTACCTTTATTCCTGCACTGCTGCTGGCGGCAGCGCTGCCTTCAGAGCTGGGTAGCTAGAGAGCGGCGGCTACTGGCTGGGAGTCCAGCTCTGAAGGCAGAGCCATCACCAGCACCAGTGCAGAAGTAAGGATGGTATGGGGTATGGTATGGCCACCCTTAATTCTGCACTACTGCCTGCAGAGCCGGGCCCTCCGTAAGTAGCCACCACTCTCCAGCCACCCAGCTCTGAAGGCAGCAGTGCAAGAGTAAGAGTGGCATGGTGTGGTACTGCCACCCTTACTTCTGTGCTGCTGCTGGCAGCGTGCTGCCTTCACTGCTGGGCGCCCGGCCAACATCCGCCGCTCTCCAGCTGCCCAGCTCTGAAGACAGTGCAGAAGCAAGGGTGGCAATACTGCGACCCCTCTAAAATAACTTTGTGACCCCTCTGCAACTTACTTTTGGGTCAGGACCCCCAATTTGAGAAATGTTGGTCTCCCCTGCGAAATCTGTGAAGTATAGGATAAAAGCACAACAAAGACCAGATTTCACAGTCCATGACATGTTTTTCATGGCCATGAATTTGATAGGGCCTTACATATAACACAATATTGTAATTTGTAATATGTCCTTATTAGCCATAAATAAACATAGCAGCTACCTGAGAGCTCCTCAGCTAGCGAGATGTACATGCTCTGGGACAGCGTACAGCCGAGTACTACACTTGGAAATCACACTGTTAAATTTATCTGCAATCATCAAAATGGTAAAAGGCACTCTGACTGAAAGCAAGGGTGACAGAAAATCCGAGAAGGAATTTACAAGGATGGGCCTGAAATATTTCTCAGGCCTAGTCTACACAAGTTGACTTGAGTTGACCTAGTTGTGCACATCTCTACACCAAAGTTTGTCTCCTGCTGACGCAAGTACCTTATTACAGCGACTCAGAGCCATCGTTGATCTACTCAGGTCAATGCAGCGAGAGCACAGACACTGCATTACTGAGTCAACCCTAACAGTCCTTCAGCAGCTGTCCCACAACGCCAGTCTCCACAACAGTGGCTGCTTCAGTCACAGCCTTGAATTTCACTGGGTCACAGACACTAGAAACCCTCATGCCTCCTTACCTTTTGAAAAATCACATTTTATCAATGCCTTTTCCTGAATGCCCACCTTGGCCAGCACACCTACCAGCTCACCTTTGTTGCATGCATCTGACCATACTGCCTCCCCCACCCACACAGCTACAAGACACGCTCCTGCTGGGAGCGGGCAAGATGTCTTCTCCTCCCAGCCCAAGAGGATCCAAAAGGCTGTACAAGCCCAGCTACAGAACAGCCATAGAAACACAGACATCTATGTAGAGATTGCACAGAGGATGCTGAAATGGGAGTACAACACAGAGGAGCAGCAGTGCCATATGCAAGCCAAGGAACTTTGCCAGGGATACCAGGTAAGGGAGGGCAGCAAGAAATCTGGTGCTGCTCTGCAAACCTGCCATTTTTACAACAAACTGCATGCCATACTCGGCAGTGACCCCACCAGGAGCCCGCAGAGGACGGTGAACACTTCACAGGAGCTGGATGCAGAGTCCCCTGCTGTGAATAGTAAGGAAGAAAGGGAAGCAGCACCAGAGAACTCAAATCATGCCACGAGCCAGATACTTGAAACTCTGTCAAGTCATGCCAGTCCCACCAGCTGAGCACAGATGATACCCCTAGTGAAGGGAAAGGGAACTCAGGCAAGCATGTGCATGCTTTCATGCATTTTTTTACTTTTGGTTTTTGGTTGCCCAAAACTTCACCACCCTTCCTCTGTTAACAATTTTCCCCACTTACAACTGACACCCATACTGTCTGCATGCGGACAGAACAAAGCCATTGACTTTGGATTGCTCACTTTACTGGTAATACGTTAGAAATTAAACAATAGGGAATAAATTCAAATAAATTAGTAGGAAAATCGGATCACACGATGCTGGAGCATTCTAGCACCACATTGTGGTTACAGAAGGAAATTTTTGTTTTAGTGCAAGCTATGCTTCACAGAGGTTTATAAACCTAATAGCTGTGTGTTAAACTCAGGTTGAAGACTTTAGCTGCAGACAAACCTAATCCAGATGTTTGTCAGGGTTTTATTTTACCATCTTTACTAGCATTATCTATCATTGCTACTGTTGAACAAAACCACTGCTCTCACGTTTCTGGAAGTTGGAGGAAGGTTTTTACTGTAAGTCTCCATCTTTCCATGCTGGAAGTGCTGCATTTCATCATGTCTCTCCCTTAGATGAACAGTTTCCCTGGTTTTCTTCATATTTCTCTGGTCCTGAAGTGAATCTCTATCCTTGCCATTTAGAGCAAACATACATGGCCCTCATCAATTCTGTGGCAGATTACTGCTGCCTAGTCACAGCTTCTGTGCAATGTGGTATTTACAGTTGTACAGGTACAGTTGTTTGTAGTTATTGTATCAGAGGGTACTTGAACAACATTGTTTATATCCATATTTGTACATATTTAGTGGCTAAATAAAGACAAACCATTCATCAGGCTATATATTAGTGATCTTAAATTCAAATTGGAGACTATTTCTGGGAATTTTTATGGGGTGCAGGGACGATAAACACATTACAGATTGTGAGGCACTTGGATATTACAATAATGGATACCATGAGTATGATAGCGCTAAGCTAATTTTATGAAGTAAATCCACTTAAAAGGTAGCCCATAGCCTAGTTTTCAATGGCACTTAACTATGTAAAATTGCAGTGCTAGTCAAGTTTGTTTATTTTTTAAGGTGGAAAGCTAAATGATGGGTACTAATTACATTTCAAAGAAGTCTCATGTTAGAGCAGGGGTTGGCAACTTTTCAGAAGAGCTGTGCCGAGTCTTCATTTATTCACTCTAATTTAAGGTTTCGCGTGCCAGTCATACATTTTAATGTTTTCAGAAGGTCTCCTTCTATAAGTCTATAATATATATCTAAACTGTTGTTGTATGTAAAGTAAATAAGGCTTTTAAAATGTTTAAGAAGCTTCATTTAAAATTATATTAAAATGCAGAGCCCCCCAGACTGGTGGCCAGTACCCAGCCACTGAAAATCAGCTCGCGTGCCATCTTCGGCACATGTGCCATAGGTTGCCTATCCCTGTGTTAAAGTATCCTTAACTTTAAAATGATTTGAGCAATTGCCTTCACATCTGCAAAAGAGATTCTAGTCTATTCAGAGTAAATCCCAACATACTTTCCCTGTACAAAATTATAGGAATTTATAATGGAATTCTGGTCACAACATTAACTAAGGAGCTGATGCAGAGTGTTTCCATGTTCAGGATAAATTTTAATATTTGTAACTCCAAAACAAGCTTGACCAATTTTCTTCATAGTATTAAAAAGTTTTCTTTAGCTTTAAACATACATCTAGAAATTTGCAAATCAAAAGTTAAAGGACTGGGGCTAAAAGTATTGGCGTTACATAATTCTAAGAGAGAAGTTGGTCTCTGCATAACATACCAAAATAAGTCAACTCATCCATTCTGTTCAGGTTGGATCAAGTATTTCATGGAATATTCCAATACTTTAATTTGTATGTTCCCTTTGATTACATAAGTGTTCATAGGAAGTTCTCCCAGAATCACATTAAACAAAAATGCAAGTGACTTCTATGAGAACACATCAGTTTTTCACCAATTCATGTCTTCCCTTTGGAAAGCCCATGTGTTTCATGGTCACTACATGAACTGGTCAAATGACATGGACTCGAGTGCCAGCAATGTGTGGCTGACACACAGCTCTACCTAGTCTTCCCTATACAACCATATCACTACCACCAACATAGCCCAGTGCTTGGATGAGATCAGTTAATGGATAAAGAACAGCTGGCTGAAGCTAAACTCAAGCAAGGCAGAGGTAACGCTGGTGGCAATAGGAATGGACTTTGGAGCTGCAGTCTCCTTCGGTTGAAGGGTCACACCCATAATTTGTCAGTTCAATAAGTAGCTTAGGAGACTCTTGGTTTCTCACACTAAGCTCTCACAAGGAAAGCGTTACTCACAGATGTTGCTATCATCTCTGATTGGCTAGGGGAGGCTCTCCCATCCTGGTGAACAATGACATGGCCTCTGTTATTCATGCCTTCATTACCTCTTGACTGGACTGCAGCAATGTAGTATATCCGGGCATGAAGCCCTCGGTGCTTAGGAAACTTCATCTAGCATGGAATGCTACAGCACATCTCCTCAGCACCACTGGTGACTGAACATGTCAGACCTGTTTCCCTCTCATTATGCAGGCTTCCCATAGAATACTGAACCAAGTTCAAAGTCTTGGTCCTTATCTTTAAGGTGTTCAATGGCCTAGGACCAGGGTATGTAAAAGATCAGCTACAGTTCCAGGATGAAGATGTGGTTGATAGCTTTGATCCTCTGAGCCCAATGGAACTTTCCACAATAAGGGTAAAGCTCACCTGTATAGGAGACAGAACCTTGAGGCCCACCCAAACCTACGGAATCAATGCCCGCAGGAATTCAAGACCATCACAAACTTCCCCACCTTACACTCCAAGTGCATGGCACACATTTTTCCTTCACCTTCTCTAATACAAATTGAAAAACACTCCACTGTACACAGTTCACCTGGGGAGAGAGTGAGAACATGACAGATGTTAGTATGATGCTTAATGTAATAGTGGAAGATCCTCAGATACTATGGTCATGAGCTTGGTACAAAAACTTACACACAACTCCAGAGGATCTGTGGCACCCACTACCTCACTCCTATCCCTTCCAAGTTAATTCTGTGACAATTTGATTAATTGTATCCAAACCTCCCCATCAGGAAGGGCAGATATGATGGATGCGAAAAAAACAAGCACATCTGAGGACAGGCAACTGAAGAATCCTGGAGGAGTCCCCCATATAAAACAAGATTAAAATAATCCCTCCCTGAGTCAGCTGCCCAACTTTTGTTCAAGACACCAACTTTCCTCCCTATATATTGGCCATTAACTCCCCATGAAGTGACTTGCTCAACTGTTATTGCTATATTTAAAGTCTATACCTTTGTCTCTCCGTTCCATCCCGGTCTTGAAAACAGATGATGCAGTGCATATAAAAATTCCATTTGTAAATTAGTGACCAATACCTTAGCTATTAAGATTGCCTCAGTCAGCTAGGTCACTGTTTCATTCACCTTACAGCAGACTTTCTGTGGAACTTGTTTTACATTTCATTTGTTTGGTTTCTTGAGATCAGTTTTAAATAAACAGGTGTATATAACTTCCTGGTTTGAATTATTTCAGTAATTAAACAGCTATATAAATAAAGAATAATAAAATCAATTGTTCCCTTTACTAATATAGTGCTTCACAAACATTATATAATGATGAAAACACAGTATATAAACTCACATGACATTTGCTATCAGTGTTAGAGAATGTATTAGTGAACATGTAACTAAACATTTCTAAACTGTTTTCACTAGCTTTGGGAGGTTCCTTTCCCTAAAGAAAAGTATTTTTCCCTAGAGTGCATAGTTATATTGATATAGGTCTGTAATGTAGACCTGGCCTCAGAAACATGGAAAGGTGGGAAATGTACAGCCCATGCTACGGTAATTAGTAATGCAGCTCCAGAAAATCAGACAAAAGGGATGTTAATGTTACATGTCTTCTCCAAAGCCTTAACATGTTCTTCGGCACAGGCAGTCTAAAGATAGCTCAGAAGCTCTTTACTGAATAATCAAGCCACAGACAAGACATGAATTAGGAGTGCGAAGGCTCTCCAAACATTTCAGAATCTTGGTCAAGCTAAGAGATTGGGAAAGCATTAGATGATCATAATGGACAAGTGCAATTGGAACCCAAAGCAAGATTTGTATAAATTCACACGTGCAAGAAAAAGAATTTCACCATTTAATAATTGAAGTAATCATATAATGAACATCTCAAGTACCTTAAAAATTTACATGATGCTTAGAAATAGTAAACAATTTAGGTTGTGAATGTGAAGCTATCATTTCTTTCTCACATGACAAAGTTCTGATAAAACAATCATAATACTGTTTCCTGTTTGAGGTGAGCACCCTACAAATGGAATTGTTTAGGAACCAAAAATACCTGAAGGGTGTTTTAGAACTAGTCATACTCTTTGGCAGCAGACCACTTTGCTGCTCTGCAATAAACAAGCGAGTGAATAGACATAGGACTCCTGCTCTCTAGCAGGAAAGGCACCACACTGTGCTCTTACTGAAGAAGAACAGTAGATTCTGGACTAGGAAAACAGTCTAGTACTCTCTAGCTGATAGAATTCAGAGCATCAAGCAAGGGACGGTGTACAAGACAAGCAGAAATTCACTCAACTCCCTCCTTCTGGCAAGAAGAGGTCATCTATTCCATAAAAAGAGCATAAAGAGAAAAAATAATGAAGCTTTGGAGAAAGTTACAGCAATATAAGCAAGCTAAAATACATTCTTACTAAGAAGATTCAAGCTGGGAGCGATCTCTCTTTCTGCATTGAAGTGATAGCTACCTAAGATTAGTGAAACTTTAAAGCACTGACACACCACATCAGGCTTAGCAAGTTTGACATTATTAACTATTTGTAGTGCACATTCAATGGTTTGTCTCCATTTCATAACAGCAGACAAGGACAGCCAAGCAACATTTGATTTAGGAGTCCTCCATCACTGGATGAAACTTCTCACAACAGTGCCTTTGCTGTCCCTTACGATCACCTATTACTTTGCAGATATCTATCTAGAAACTGGGAATAACAAGTTAGAGAGCAAAAGTAACAGACAATGGGTGCCTCTGTACCTCCCATGTTATCTACAAGGACCACAGTATGAGCTACATGGTGGAGATTCATGGTCACTGTTGTCTGAATGAAGCAGCTTAGACAGGCACTTCCACATTGACAAGTTTTAGCTAGTTCCAGATCTTCCCAGAGGTGAGAAGGAAGGAGATGACAACCATAAGGGATCCTGTTGAAAAATATGAGTGTGTGAGAACATACCGCAACAGTAACCAATACCAGTCAAATTTAGTGATTGACACATGCATTGCTAGCAATTGTGCTACGAGATATCCCTTTGTAAGAGGAAATAAACATAAGTCTGAAAGAGTCTGTTCATCATCTACAATGCCAGACTAGCGTTCCAGCCAAGATGGAAGTAAACAAAGTGCAGCCATGTTCCTGGTTGCTTTGTTAAGGATCAGGAACCTGGATCAAGACAGACACAGTGAAAAAGAGACAGGGCCATGCTGGTTATAAAAAAAGCATTACAGTGCTAGGACAGATGCAAGGATAAAAAAAAAAAGAGGGGCAACAAGAATTTAGCCACCACACTATACATTTGCCTTTCCCCCACCCAACACTGGTGAGCAAGATCTCTGTATGATCCCTCCCTCCAATCCATTCATAATACATAAAATATCTCAAAGCCTGTGACATAGAAGAGACAGTGATGTCAGATGTCTTACTTATGCTGATAAGAGTAAGCAGGAAATAGTATAAATTAGATATTTATAAAAACTGCTTTGAAATAAACAAAATAGTAGTATGTCCTAGACATCTTAACTCAGCTTCTTGCTGACTTACTTACCTTCTCTGTCATGACACTCAAGAATCACTTCAGATCAAGAACTAGAACCAAGAATTCTCCCTCATGCAGTTATTGTTCTAAATGACCATAAGAGACTCTGCCCCCCAAATTAGTTTGCTGCCTTTGATCTGTTCCCAGTTCCCTCTAATTTGAGGAGTGAAACCACAGACAATCCAAATTCCTACTTTGCATATGGAAAACTATAATGCTACAAAGTATAAAAACATATCCCAAATATAGTTTAGGGATTTCTGGGAAGGGTTCCTTCTGAGGCCTGGTCTACACTACTGGGGAAGATCAATCTAAGTTACGCAACTTCAGCTACGTGAATAATGTAGCTGAAGTTGATGTACTTAGCATAGTGTGGAACCTGTGGTAAGTAGATCTATGTCAATGGGAGACGCTCTCCTGCCGACTCCTCTTGTCCTTCTCGTTCAGGTGCAGTGCAGGAGTCCACGGGAGAGCAATCTGCGGCTGATTTAGCAGGTCTTCACTAGACCCACTAAATCGACCGCCATTGCATAGATCCCCTGGTAACTGTAGACAAACCCTCAATCTCCCCTCACCCTTGGAGTCAATTAGCAGCAATGCATTAAAATGATTATGCTTGGCGTATTAACTAAAATAAACCTTCCTGAAATCTAACTGGCTAGTGTACTGGCATTAAATTCTCTAGAGATAACGCTACTAAAAAGAGAGCTGGTAGCAACCCCTGTATTTAGGTTGCTTAGCACTTTTTTGAGAGCACTTTTAGCTTGTCACAAGTGTACTTTGTATTTGGAAGTGGGGGAAAAAAAGTATTCACAAAGCTTCATCAGGACTGTATTGAGCAACTCACCTGCGAAGGGGAGGTCAGTGGCAGTGAGAATATAAACTAGATATGAGCTAGCCAGTAAATTCACATTATGAGAGTGCCCCAAATACCTGTAGGTATTTGTCTGGAAGTACAGGTTACAAGTGGACAGGACTTTACAGCTTATATTTTAGAGAGAGGACTGGAGAAACATTACAGAATTTTGATAATCTACACTTCAGTTCCCTTTTCTTCTGTCTCAGGATCCTATATTACACCTTCCTCACACCTCTCCTAATCCTAGCCCCATTTTCTTGTGTAGTCCAGAAGCAGCAGACTCTTATGTCTTGCAGCCTGGGACTTGTGCATTTTTCCTCTGCCTGTCTCCCCTAGTGGCTGTTACTGGGCATGGCAGCTCCACTCCTAACCCAGCTGCTGGTTTCTATACAAACCAACAGGCAGTAACATTTAGGAGTTGCATTGTAGTAGCCCCAGGGAGGTGCAGATGACAGATACTGGCCTTGCAGGGAAGCTGCTTATTTCCTGCAAGTATAAGATGGTAATTACTTCTAGTTACTCAGAACTGGGTCTTTTCAAGTTAGAAGTGAAAAGCTCCACATCCTAATCCCTAATGCCAGTTAGCAATCCTGATGCTGCAGTGGTTCAAGAAAGCCAGTGGTAAAGTAGATTGAGACTTCAATTGGAATGATGTAGCTACAGCTAGACATTTACCCTCCAAGCAGTCACCTCACATTTACCCAAACTCTTTCCAGCACTGCTCAGATCTTCTCTAAAGCCCTGTCCACACCAAGAGAAGAACAATGTACAAATATATTTGCAGCTGGCAGTTTCAGTGTGGAGAGGTTTCTTTTCCTTTTCAAAAACCAGCATACTAGCAGAAAACGGCTACCCATTAGCAAATATTTAGCATGGTTTGTAATATTGGTGCATGAATACAAGCTGAAAGCAGCCTCAAGCCATAGTGGATAGGACCCAATACAGAATCAGACTCCAAGGTCAGAAGGGATCATTATGATCCTCTAGTCTGACCTCCTGCACAATGCAGGCCACAGAATCTCACCCACCCAAACCTGTATCAAACCTGTGTCTGAGCCACTGAAGTCCTCAAATCATGGTTTAAAGACCTCAAGGTGCAGAGAACCTTCCAGCAAGTGACCTGTGCCTCATGCTGCAGAGGAAGGCGAAACCCCCCCAGGGCTTCTGCCAATCTGCCCTGGAGGAAAATTCCTTCCCGACCCCAAATATGGCGATCAGCTAAATCCTGAGCATGTGGGCAAGACTCACCAGCGATATACCCACGTGACAAAACCCCACCACAACAGAAACCCTGCACTGGTAGTTTCAGAAGAGACCAATGTTCATGGAATCTGGTGTATTCTCATAACTTGAGAGAGCAGATGTTCGTTACTGAAATTATACCTGTTCTGTGGATAGAGGATTTCAGTCTACAGGTTTCACTCTGACCCCACTTTCAAAAGCTTCAAGTTACAGTTAAAAATCTCAGATTTTCACCATTATTCCTCTGAGCCTTGAGAGATGAACTTACATTGAGTTTAAAGGAACTTTTCTGCTACCCTGTAATTTACTGTAACTGCACATATTAGAAGTCAAAATTAAACACTTGCCAGGTTGTTTATCATTTTTTCAAAGCTACAGGCCAATCATTCTATTCTTACCTGTAATTTACTGTTGCTCTTGCAGCAGATTCTAATAAAGTTAATGGTATTTTTAGCTGTATGCTGGGAACAAGAGGATTAGGCTGTTCAAAAGGGTTTCCAAAGAGATCTAACTTCTCAAGTGAGAGATTTCTGAAGTCACTGGGCAAAAAAGGAAGCTTATTACGGGCTGCTGACAGGAAGCGTAGTTGACTTAGCTGGCCCATCTTGAATGGCAACCTAATCAACTCATTATCATCAAGCTTTAAGTGAATGAGTTCTTGCAGCTGACAAAACTGAACTGGAAGTGCTTTGATTTTATTTTGGCTGAGGTCCAAAAACTGGAGAGACTTCTGAAGCGTGGAGTTGCATAGAGCTACACAGAAGGACTCCAAGTGATTGTTGTGCAGATTAAGCTCCTGAAGGCTGACAAGGTCACCAATCGTTTCTGGCAGCTTTTTTATATGATTGTGGCTTAAATCTAGTGTTCGGAGTTTTTTCAGACAAAGCATTCGCATGTCGACTCGGGCGAGTTTGCAGTACGAGGCCTGCAGATGTTCGAGGGAGTAAGGGAAATTTTTAGTTAGCGGATAGTCTCTTCTCGACGTAATGATCATCTTCGTTTTAGGTTTTTCAACTTCTGAAGTCTTTGCTGGTACCAAGACTGAGAGTGGCAGTGCTTCAACATCGGTGCCTCGGTGAGCCAGCCTCACTGCTGCAAGGAAGCTCTTTAAATTGCTGGCATTTGCCTACAAAAGCAAAAACAGAATAACTAAACATTTCACTTTTAAACCTCCTGTACTTGTGCTAGCACTTTCTGAACTCTTTTGTACAGGAGAGTGTGACAAATGACACTGAGTCAGCAGGGTAATGAAAATGGCTGCGGGGAAAAAGAGACCTAATTCAGGCTTGTTTTGAACTCTCTAGTAATTGTATTTAAGTACCAATGATACAAAATTCAGTTAGAGAAGTTACAACCTCTTCTAATCAATCAGAGCAAACAAAATGCACTACATAGCTCAAAAAAAGAACAGAGCGCAAGAGTCTGAAGCTGAGAAGCTAGCACAGAATAAGGGTTGGAAAAGGAGGGCAGCAAGTCACAGCTGGAACAGGTTAACATGCCCATTTCTACAGACTACACACATGGGGTGGAGGAGGAGGCAAAGCTTTAAGGCTATAAACAGTGTTTCTGACATCCCCTAGGCAGAGGAAAAAAACAACAAAGGCATTCTGAGTGTGAGGCACAGTGGAAACTCTGGACTAACTGGTTTAACATCAGTAGAGCAAATTCAGATGTTCTGAGACAGAGAGGCTAACTGGTTGCCCATAGTCACACAGGAAGCTTCTGGTAGAGCCAGGAAGCCGCCCTACTTTTCTGAGGAAATAACCATCCTTGCTTTAGGTTGGGCCCAGAATTATGACAGCACCCCGACATATCACATGAATAGGTTTGAGAAATACCAGATGACTTGCATGTTGAGTAAAGATCTAGCACAACTTTAATAGATTTAAAGGAGGGCTGTATTGGTACGGCTGAGGTTAAATAATATGGCATCACTTTCAAATGCCTCAGCTCTTTTGAAAGCTTCCCAGTACAGATCTAATCCAAACCACCTCTCATAGAAAAGTAACTGGCATGCAGTAAACAGACAGATTAAGCTATTATGCACCTCAAAAAACAAACAAAAAGAAGCAGATGATGAGGTGTTCCCACAGACAACACGCACTTCTCTCTGTCCTGTGCTTCAGGACTGTGTGGAGACTTGGGAGATCTGTACTCTATTCCCAGCTCTGACAGTTTGTGAGCTTGGGCAAGTCACTAAGTCTATACGCTTCAGTTCTCCATCTGTAAAATGGAGGATAGTAATTCCTTTCTTCCACCCAAATGTCTGTTTAGATTGTAAATTCTATAGGGGAGGGGACTGTCTCTTATGATGTGTCTGAAGAGCCCAGCACAATGAGGCCATAATCCTGGGGGCCTCTAGGTGCTATTGTCATACAGATAAGCCGTATTTTATTACGATAGCAGTAAGGGTCAAATCAACAGGATTGCACTGCTAACAATACGACTGGTTTTCTTACTAAGGTAACAAATATCTAACGTCAATTAACTCCCCATTCAATGTCAAAGGTGGCAAATCAAATCTGAACCTTAAAAAAATACCCTCCCGATCTTTGGGGAAGTGGGTAGATTTGTTGTGACTATACACCAGAGAACAAAAGTTACAGGTAAGTGGATATCACAGCAGATCCCAACTCTTGGAAACTAAGAAGCTCTTGGATTTCAGAGGCTGATATTAAAACGTTCTGCAACTTCAAGATGACAATACCTTGTCTTTTGGTATCTCAAAAAGAAAATCCCTCCACATTATCTAAGCAAAGTTAGTATTATACCTCTAACAAGAACAAGTTGAGGAGAAAACCCACAAAGACGTGCCCATGCAAATAAAACAGGTAAATGGTTACTCTCAGAAGCACTTAGGAAATGACCCTGTGATAGTAATAAGTAAAACTGGAATCAAAATATCAGAGCCCCAGCAATAAAAAAGGATATTGTAGAAGCACAGTAAGCAGTCTGTGTTGCTGCCCTACAAATCTCCCGGACCGGAACTGATCTGAAGCTGGCTATGTAAGTAGACATTTCTTGGACCTTATGGATCTTAATGTGATATTGCTGGTGCAGGCCTGCTAAAGGAAAATAAGACAGTTGATTGTAGCATGATCTTTTGCTCCAGGGTTATAAAATAAAGCACTGGATGGATGTTCTAAACATCTTTAGTCTACTCCAGAGAAACTAGGAACCTCTCTACAACAAGGTTATGAAAGAGAACATTACCAGAAAGGATATGAAAAAATGATTGGCAGGGAGATTGACTAATTAAGCTGAAATTCTCACTTTTGGGAAGAGAATAGGATGAATCCCCTCAGGGAAGACAGTGCCCTCTGCCCCCTTCAGGCTATTAGGGGCAAGGCCTTGCACTGCAGTCTCACATCCTGCTTAGCAGCACAGAGCAGGGAGGCAAGTTCTGGGAGCCCAGCCCAAGGGTGCTGGGTTTGGGCAGATTCCTCCCTCTGTGGGCACAGGACTGTGTTTTGCTTGGGACATTCAACAATCACTCCCCACTCCGTTGCCATAACAAATAAAAATGTGCCAGCTCCATCAGTAACCTGTCTCCTCACCTCCAGGAGCACTCCTGGACAAGGCTGCTGCTGAGTCTCTGTCAGGTCTTTTTCTACACACCATACAGAGGTTTGTCTCCTCCAGGAAGGTGGGGGACATGGCAGATGTTCCCAGCCCTAAAGAAGCTGGTGGGCTTGGATCAGGCTCCAGTCAGAGACAAGAACATCCCTGTAGGACTGCAGTCCATGAACCAGGGATGCAGAGCAGGTTTGCCAAGGGGTTCAGCATAGTATGAAAATTGTTAACTGAGGGGACGGGGAAATCATACTCTGGCACTGATGCCAGGGGAAGAACTTTGTTGAGGAATATATTCCTACTCAGGAGATCCAAGTTACCAGCATCCACTGGAACTATGAAACCAATGATGATATGGCATGACGGCTGTCGTCTGGGACGTAGCTGACAAAGGAAAATGCAAAGCCAGAGCACCACTAATTCTTAAAGAATTTAGAGTGGATGTATTCCTAGATCCTGAAGCTCATTCTGGAACCTGAAGTCATGGTCATCAGGAAATCTGAACTCAAGATTACAGTGGCTCAGAAGGAGGTTGCATCAGTTCTGTGAAATGGCCACATTCATATCCAATGAAACATCGAGCTTTTTAAAAAGAGGTTTTAAATGTAATAAGCAGCTCGTGATTTACCTTCAGCTGCTTCATGGAATGCTGAAGTTAGCAACTAAATAAACACTACGTGGATAATGTAACCTAGACTGACAGATGAAGTCAGTCGAGCAGTTTTCTTGTAGACATGTAATGCAATCCAAATGGGTCTTTAAGTTGCATACATTTTCCGCTTCAATATGTATACCTCTTGTAAACCCCTGAGCTGCTAGCAGGCCTTCAGCCTTTTGCTCAGAAACAAACCTTTGGATTTGTACCATTTCAGAATCAATACCAAGAGAGAAGGATCTTCAATCAGGATGCAAAGAATACTCCTGGGGGCATTCTGTGCCAAAAAATTAAAAATTCTTCACATTTTATTTGTCGAAATAACACTACATAATCATGCCAGTTTCAATTATTCTGGTAATTTATTTCAACATACCTGTCAGCAAGTATGTCTGCAACAATACAGATACACAAAAATTCCCCAGGGAGTAAAGCTTTAAAGAAACCCCTATGACAACCCAGTTCGTGTTTCTTTACTCCCTCCCAAGCTCACCTGCAGGGCCCCTCCAGGCAATAGACCCGAACCACCTCCTCTCCAGAGTCCAACCGTGGGGCTCCCCTAGCCCAAACACCTGCAACCCCTCCCTCACAGAGCCCAGCTGCAGGGCCCCGCCTTGCCCAGACAACCATCCCTGTCCCGCCTCTCCCCCCTCAGAGCCTAGGAATCCAGAGGGAGAAACAGCCCGATGCTTGGCCCCAGGCTTGCACAGCTTCTTGCATGCTGCCTTCTCCTTCCCTCAGAGCATGCTGGGAACAGCAGCTGCCAGGAACCCTCTAGCTCTGTGGTTCTCAAACTATGGGTCGAGACCCCATTTTAATGGGGTCGCCAAGGCTGGCTTGGACTTGCTGGGGCCCAGGGTCAAAGTCTAAGCCCGAGGGCTTCAGCCCTGGGTGGCAGGGCTAAGGTTACAGGCCACCTGCCTAGGGCTGTAGCCCTTGGGCTTCGGCTTTGGCTCTGGCTCCTAGGCCCAGGGTCCTAGGGCTAGGGCTTTGGCTTTGCCCCTGCCAGGCTCAGGTTTTGGTCCCCCCTCCTGGGATCCTGTAATAATTTTTGTTGTCAGAAGGGGGTCGCAGTGCAATGAAGTTTGAGAACCCCTGCTCTAGCTCCCTCTCCCTCCTCCCAGCAGTGTCTTCTATCTGCAATCTGGGCTCTGCGGAGTCCAATGGCCCCTAGTGGCAGCTAGCTGCACTGCAGCCCATTTCTGTGGGAGAAAGGAAATTCTGCATGCATGTTAATTTCTGCAAAATTCTGCATTGCGCAGTGGTGCAGAACTCCCCCAGAAGTAAAAGCAGCACACTGGTTCTAAATGATCTTATGTGACAAAACGTTAATTGCAATTGAATCAGGTATTACTAACTGACTGTGTGAATCAGGGCCACCTATTGGCAATACCAGGTCACTGAAAGCTCTTATGGTATACAGGACCACCCTAATCTCCAAAATATTTAAGCGAAGTGATTATTCAGAGACCTTAAGTCCCTTAAATGGGTAGCCACTGTGTGTGGGCTTTCCTCCGACACAGGATGCAGCCATCATTATTGCAGTTTTGAATTAGAAGAGTTTGCAAGTCCTTCCTCTACTGCAGATTTTCCCTAGATCAACACACAAACTGTGCATCTGAGGGGTCCGTTATCAGAATGCAGAGCAAGCATGTGTTTTATCACCACCGCATCCAACACATTCCATCAGTTACACAAACATAGCTTAATCATCAGGCCAAATACTCTCAGCATCAACCTTCCGGAAAAGTGTGGGCTCAGATCAATCCTCTCTGCTACATCCATGTATTGTGGATCCCCTCTTGGTAAAGAAATTCTTGTAACTATTTATATCTAGCAGGGCTCCTATGGACTCTGGTTATCCTTGTGAAACAATCTAAGACTGAATAGTTTAATCTGAACTCTAACTCCAGTACGACAGTGGTAGGACAAGTATCAGGGTGTAGCCGCGTTAGTCTGTATCCACAAAAACAACAAGGAGTCCGGTGGCACCTTGAAGACTAAGATTTATTTGGGCATAAACTTTCGTCGGTAAAAAAACCTCACTTTTTCAGATGGCAGGACAGGCAGGTGCCATCCAATGGCTTGTGAAGTTACATCAGATTACTCAGTCATCCTGACAGGGAAATCATGAATTCCTACCAACCAGTCAAACAGCACAGCCACATGCAAGATTGCCAAAACAACCACTTTTAGAGAAACATCCTTATCCTACAGACAACTGGAAAGGCGCTACATGCTCTACCAATTTCAGAAACAGAATTCAACCCTAACATAAGTAACTGTTGGTCTTATAAAGGAGGAAGGTGAGACAGGACAGAGTCTGCCCTAAAATGAACAGAATTACATAGTTTTAAATTAAAGCATCATTTTAATTAAATTTAAAGCACAATATTTTTTTGAAAAATTATATATCCACCAAACTGAAGTGCTAAGATTTTGAATGGCTTCGGAAGAAAGTGGAGGCACAAAGTCCTCAGATACCAAGGTGATGAGCGCTGTATAAATGGACAGGCAGGCAAGGAGGTTGGGGGGGGTAGAACTGGTAGGTGAGAAACTCCCTGCCCCCATAAGGAAAACCATTTTCAGAGGCTGGATGTGCTGATTCAACGGGTTCTTCCCAGAACCTCCAGTTCTCAGGAGCTTACTGCCGGAATCCATTAAACAGATAACATCCTTGCAATAAACATTTTATCAAGTGTTGCCAGTATTGCTTCTAAGGTTTCATCTTTTCTATAAGTCTACTGAAGTTATTTTTCTGTTCACAAGGACCATAAGCTGTATTCAAAAGGAAGAATATATTTTCCTCATAGTACCTACATTTCCTTCTTAGCATAAATCCCAAAATTGACTTCATTTAGATCAGAGACTCTGGAACACAACACAAAAGCGAAAGGGCACAAGGAAATAGTGCAGCTTCCTAAACAAACGGTGAACAATCTACTTTTCCTTTAGCCACACAAGTCAATTTTGAGATTTTAGAAAAATAATCCTAGAAAGGTTAGAGGTTTTCCTAAATTCTGCATCAGTTCTAGACAGGCAGTTCTGCCAAGGACTGGCATTAACTGAACAATAAAAGACCAAGTGTATTGCTGGTACATTAACAGAGGCCTCTAATTTTGCAGCACAAGCTGAATAATCATTTTAACAGTGCATTATTGGTACATGAATACAAGCACTGAAACAATTGTAAGGAAAATCCATGTAGTAATTTTGTTTTGGAAAAGAGACAACATAACGTGGGAGGAGTAACAGAGGACTGGCTAGATGAAAAAGATAAGGATGCTGCTTTTTAAAAGGTAATAGGAGAGAAAAAACACTAGACAAATGAGGAAACTGAGTGGCAGAGATAGAACAGCGGGGATATGCAAAAACAAAGGAAAGAAAGTTAACATATCAAAGCAAAAGCAGCAGGGATCAGCTTTGTCTGCAAAATGAGGGGACAACCCAAAGATCCCTCCCCATTTAAAAATATATATAACAAGTCAATTATATTTTCGAATCCTCACAGGCCACACATCCAAAGGCTATTCCTTCGTGGCTAGTTAAATTTGTGGGCCCCCAAAATAATTGTCTGGCAGGCCCAAACTGCTAAGACTAACACTGAGTATAGCCTAACTTTTCCTTTAAAAATATTAGGGAAAATTGCTCAGGTATTTGCATTGTGACTTCTCATTCACTCTGAATAGAGAGATGCCTTATATAAAGGCAGACAGAGAAGCAGATGATGTCCTGTCAAACTTCCTGGCTTGAGCATTTATACTCTATATGACATCATTACAGTACACTTTTATTTCTACACAGCAGACTTCATACAGATCACCCCAGAATACTTTCTAGTCCAGATATTTGCTTTGGACAACAAACAATTAAAGTCATGCACCCAAATATGCACAGGCACATAGGTTATGGAGCACTTAACTGTGGAAACCTAGCTAAGGCTGGTGTAGTGCCAGTGTCATGAACTCCTACACAGGGGATCCAGTTCTAACACCAGATTGAGACCTCACACTATATGCACCAGTAGGTGCTGGGAATGCTGCAGAGTCAGAATGCATGTCGGGTAAGAAAACACCTCAAGGAGGTTTTATATGCCAACTCTTCTGAGGCTTGACGTGTTTACTAGCTACAGAAAGAGCAACATTCAACACCACAGAAAAACGGGCAGGGGCTCCCAGTGAACCACCCACATAAAATAAAGAAAGCCGGGCAGAAAGCTAGTAAACTATCAGTTCTCTACCTTGCTGAGACAGACATCCACTGCAGGTTCTTTCAGACGAACAGTAGCTTTCCCCTCCTCCACAAATTTGGTGAAGAACTGCTCAATGTTCTCCTTTAACTGTTTGAAAGAAAGGGGGAAAAAGTGGAGAGCTTGAGTGTAAAGTCTTCCCAAGAAATCAGGGGGTATTTTTTAATTTTGGTTAAACAACAGTAACAGTCTTACTGTTAAATCATGCCTTTCATATATTTTGTAAAAGCACTTTTCAAGATATGGTTTAAAACTATAAATTAGGCTTAATAGTACTATACCAAGAATAGAGTTAAGTACACAATTTCTTTTTTTTTAATTGTTTCTTTATCCAGTAAGTTGTAACAAGTTTACAAATCCTTACCATGTAAATAACTGAGATAGAACAATCACTACAACAGTGACCTTTCATTTAGAGAAACATTATACAGTAACAATAATCACATCTCCCTATTTAAGAAGGTATTACCATATTACAGAATGAGCATATTTACACATCCCATGACATGTCATTTCTAGTCATTCTATTAACTTGAGTGAATACTTTGATTACATATATTTTACAACCCAGGCATATCTATCAAATGTCAATATTAAAAAACAACTTTTCTAATGCAGAGACATAGGCATCTTGCAGCGATGGAGAACACACTTAAGCTTTGCTAGTGCCTAAGTGAAAAGCACAACTAGACAGATACCTGATGTTGTGCTGGTCTGTAACCTCTACTGAAAATTTGCACCATATCTGGACTAACAAAAAGTTGAATACATACAGGCCCATCTGATTTTAGACCCTGTCTGATTTAAGTTTAGCTTCTCCAGGGTACTCTGTCTACTGAACATAAACAATGAGTCGTGGTTTTTGTGGATACTGACTAACAGGGCCACCCCTCCGACACTTGTCTACTGAATAGTCATGTGGTTAGGCAGCAGAATCACACAATAGAGAGGACATTAACTCAAGTTGTACTTTCGCCTGAAATGTTTACATGCTATTGTTATGAACACCAAGAATTGCCAAGATCCCAAAGGCTAATGGTATGGAGTGGTTAGTCTCTGTTTATTTTGCAGACAGGCAGTTTTCCCTGCTTGCTCGGCTTGTTCTCATGGCTTCAGAAGAGCCACTTTCAAAAGACAGGAAAAGGGGATGGAGAAGCCCCCGCACCCGAGAGCTAAGGCGCTGGTGTACTCAGGATCCACTCTCCACTCATTCCTCGAAATGGACCCGTGGCTCACAGCGCTTGAAGGGGTCTTACCTGCAGGGAGACGGGGGTGTCTCCCCTTGGGTAGCCCGGGTGCCGTGGGTGCAGGAAATCTTACCCCCTACCTGGCTCGGTGAAGTCACACTGGGTGCAGCGTGGGCAGGTCTCCCCTTGTACCTAGCCCGCCCCGAAGAACAAGAATGTGAAGTGTCTCCCCTCGGGCCCGGCCCAGTCGGGGGGGAGCAGAGGCGCGGTCTCCCCTCGAGCCCGGGGGGGGGAGCAGAGGCGAGGTCTCCCCTCGGGCCCGCGGGGGGGGAGCAGAGGCGAGGTCTCCCCTCGGGCCCGGCCCGGTGGGGGGGGCGGGGTCTCACCTCAGGCCCGGCCCGGTGAGGGGGGGGCGGGGTCTCCCCTCGGGCCCGGGGGGGGGAAGCAGAGGCGAGGTCTCCCGTCGGGCCCGGCCCGGTGAGGGGGGGGCGGGGTCTCCCGTCGGGCCCGGCCCGGTGAGGGGGCGGAGGCGGGGTCTCCCGTCGGGCTCGGCCCGGTGGGGGGGGCGGGGTCTCCCGTCGGGCCCGGGGGGGGGGGAAGCAGAGGCGAGGTCTCCCGTCGGGCCCGGCCCGGTGAGGGGGGGGGCGGGGTCTCCCCTCGGGCCCGGGGGGGGGAAGCAGAGGCGGGGTCTCCCCTTGAGCCCGGCCCGCTGGGGGGGGCGGGGTCTCCCCTCGGGCCCGGCCTGGGGCGGGGGCTCACCTTGTACCTGGCCCCGGCCCGGTCCCGCGCGGTGCAGACCATCAGGTAGACGCTGTGGCCGGGCGGCCTGTCGGGCTGCCGGCCCAGGGAGAGCAGCGCGCGGGCGCCCTTGGCCCGGCCCCGCAGGCCGCAGGTGGGCAGCAGGCGGCTCCGCACCTCCACCTCGCACTGCAGCCTCATGCCGGCCCGCTCAGGCAGCCCGCGCGCCCGCCCGGGGGTCCTGCTGCCGCTCGCCCTTCCCGCGCAGCCTGGTTCAGGTGCCCGCGCGCTGCCTGACTCCTCTGGGCCCTCCCTCCGCCGGGGCTTTGTCTGTGCGGCGCGTTGGCCGCAACGGCGCCCGAGCCTCGGTCTCCTCCCCGGCACCGGACCCCCTGAGCGAGAGCGGGGGCCGCCCCGGCCGTGGGAGTTTGACAGGCAGGTGTGAGGTCACCCCGGCCGTGTGAGGACCCCTCGCAGGAGTGCGCGGAGTCCATTGGCCCCGCCTCCTCGTGGGTGTTCTTGCGCCGCCTTGCGGTGGAGGCCGGCATAGCCCACGGGCTATCAAGCCCCGGTTTCTTGGCCTGACTCCCCCGTGCCCTGTGTCCCAGCAGCAGGGCCGGCTCCTGGCCCCAGCGCGCCAAGCGTGTGCTTGGGGCGGGACGCCGCGGGGGGCGCTCTGCCGCTTGCCGGGAGGGCGACAGGCGGCTCCGGTGGACCTCCCGCAGGCGTACCTGCGGATGCTCCACCGGAGCCATGGGACCAGCGGACCCTCCGCAGGGACGCCTGCGGGAGGTCCACCGGAGCCGCCTGCCGCCCTCCGGGCAACCGACAGAGCGCCCCCCGGGGCATGCCGCCCCAAGCACGCGCTTGGCGCGCTGGGGCCTGGAGCCGACCCTGGTCTTCCCAGATAAGATCTCGGATGTTTCGGTGCCCCCACCCCCGTCCAGGAACCCAGGTGTCCAGATGCCTCTGCTCCCCATACAGAATCCTGGATCTGTGGGTGTCTGTCCCTCTGCAGAGGATCCCGGAGTGTGAATGCCCCTGTCCCCCCCTACAAGATCCTGGGTGTGTGGGTGCCATTCTCCCCCCATAGAAGATCTCTGGTGGGTGGGTGGGTGCCCCTGTTCGCCCTTACAGCATCCCTGGTGCACGGGGGCCTCCCTCCACCCCAACTCAGGGTCCCCAGGGTGTGAGTGCTCCCATCCCCTGATACAGGCAGGGGCGGGATAACTGGCTCTCACTGTCCTGCCCAGGCGGTGCTACAGCAGCTGTTCACAGGGGCAGCGATTCCACTGTCAACCTGCAGCTTTAACCTGCTCCAGGGGTGACCTACTTCACCCCTCCTTTGGGAACCTGGGGACCCCGAACTTCCCAGAATCATCGTATTGGCTCCAACCTTAGCACAGACACTGCTCAGCATGGCAGGGTGCAGCCCTGAATTCCGTCAGATCGCCTCAGCCTCCGACTGCACAGCAAAGATTACACGCGAGAGCCTTTGTGCCCCGCGTGTCCAGCCAGGTCCGCCCCAGCTCCAGCTTTCAACTCTGCTTGTGAACTCCCCTCTCCGGCCAGACGGGGGCAGCACTAAGAGTCTGTAATCTAAACGCTGTTTGCAGTCGCCCCTTCAGATTGCAGATTATAACCCAGTGGACAGTTCTCTGAGTGCAGCCAAATCCTCCCCCAAACTAAACATTTAAGCAGAAGCTCCCTTGGAAAGATCAGGATTTTTTCCTTTAAAAACAAGGAAAATGTGCTTTGTTCTGTTCTGTCTTCAGCGAGAGACTGAAGAAGCTCCAGTGATTTCATTGACTGGAGGTTAAGAGGCGATTTAATCACTGTTTTAAATACGTTTTACAAATTTCCAGAGGGGAGAATATGTGATTTTAAAGGGATCTTTAGTTCATCAGACAAAGGTTGAGGAAGACCCCATTGGCTTGCAGTCGATGTCACAAAATCCCAACTGGAAATGACCATTTTTTAACCGTGAGGCTAATTATCTTGTGGAACAAGCTCCGCAAGGGAGGTGGTAAATTCCCCATCACTTGCAGTTTGTAAATCAAGACTGCAGCTCTTGCTGCAAGATACCTGGTGTGTGGGTGTCCCTGTTCCGTGTTCCTTGGTACATGGTGCCTCCCTCCCACCAGTTCAGGATCCCCGTAATGGGTGCTCCCAACCCCCCATACAGTCTGTGTGGGGGAGGGGAGTGTATAAAAAGAGACTGTGTCTCACTGTCTTACCCAGGCTACGCTGCAGGGG
This sequence comes from Gopherus flavomarginatus, assembly GCF_025201925.1. NCBI lineage: Eukaryota > Metazoa > Chordata > Testudines > Testudinidae > Gopherus > Gopherus flavomarginatus. The sequence continues at coordinate 155,694,507 of NC_066621.1, forward strand.
CTATTCACAGGCGCGATCCCACTACTGATCGGCACAGGGGCTTTGACTTGCTCTGTTCCCAACCTGGGCCAGTTCATCCCTTCTTAGGCAACCTGGGGACCCCAAGCTTCCCAGGGATCACCATATTGATGCTGAATTTAGTGCGGGCACCCGATCAGCATAGCCCCTTACAGCCCAGAACTCCTGAGCTCAAGCAATCTGCCGGCTTCAGTCTCCCCAGGAGCTGGGATCACAGGCACCAGCCACAGGGCCTGGCTGACTTTACCTACTACCAGCTCCACTTTTAACCTCTGCTTGTGAATAATGTGTCCAGACGAGGGCAGCCTGGAACTTGGCTAATATTCCTGCCCCCATAGAGGATCTCAGATGTGTGGGCTTTGCTATCCTCCCAGATAAGATCCTGGATGTTTCGGTGCCCCCTTCCCCCTGTTCAGGAGCTCAGGTGTGTGGGTGTCCATATCCGTCCGTACAGAGTCCTTATTGCCTGTGCCTCTGTAGAGCACCCTGGGTGTGCGGGTGCCTCTATCCCCCCCATACAGGATCCTGGCTGTGCGGGTGCCTGTAATATTATCTGATAAAATATGCGTATGTAGATCATTGTTGCTACCACTGTTATATATTCACAACAAATATTGTCTGAAGTGTGGCATGTAAGATGTCTATGGAAAGGTTATCATAGAATCGTAGAATATCAGGGTTGGAAGGGACCTCAGGAGGTCATCTAGTCCAACCCCCTACTCAAAGCAGGACCAATAACAACTAAATCATCCCAGCCAGGGCTTTGTCAAGCTGGGTCTTAAAAATCTCTTAAGGATGGAGATTCCACCACCTCCCTAGGTAACCCATTCCAGTGCTTCACCACTCTCCTAGTGAAATAGTATTTCCTATTATCCAACCTAGACCTCCCCCACTGCAACTTGAGACCATTACTCCTTGTTCTGTCATCTGCCACCATTGAGAACAGCCGAGCTACATGCTCTTTGGAACCCCCTTCAGGTAGTTGAAGGCTGCTATCAAATCCCCCCTCACTCTTCTTTTATGCAGATTAAATAAGACCAGTTCCCTCAGCCTCCTCTCATAAGTCATTTGCCCCAGCCCCCTGAGAATTTTTGTTGCCCTCTGCTGGACTCTCCAATTTGTCCACATCCCTTCTGTAGCCGAGGGACCAAAACTGGATGCAATACTCCAGATGTGGCCTCACCAGTGCCGAATAGAGGGGAATCATCACTTCTCTCAATCTGTTGGCGATGCTCCTACTAATACAGCCCAATATGCCGTTGACCTTCTTGGCAACAAGGGCACACTGCTGATTCATATCCAGCTTCTCATCCACTGTAATCCCCCAGGTCCTTTTTTCCACAACTGCTGCTTAGCCAGTAGGTCTGTAGCCTATAGCAGTGCATGGGATTCTTCCGTCCTAAGTGCAGGAGTCTGCACTTGTCCTTGTTGAACCTCATCAGATTTCTTTTGGCCCAATCCTCCAATCTGTCTAGGTCACTCTGGACTCTATCCCTACCCTCCAGCATATCTACCACATCAGTGTCATCTGCGAACTTGCTGAGGGTGCAATTAATCCCATCATCCAGATCACTGATAGAGATGTTGAACAAAACCCGCCCCAGGATAGACTGCTGGGGCACTCTGCTTGCTACCAGCTGCCAACTGGACATCAAGCCATTGATCACTACCCATTGAGTCTGACAATCTAGCCAGCTTTCTATCCACCTTATAGTCCATTCATCCAATCCATACTTTTAAAAACTTGCTGGGAAGAATACTGTGGGAGACCATATCAAGAGCTTTGCTAAAGTCAAGATATATCACATCCACTGCTTTCCTCATAGCCACAGATCCAGTTATCTCATCACAGAAGGCAGTCGGGTTGGTCAGGCATGACTTGTCCTTGGTGAATCCATGTTGACTGTTCCTGATCATCTTCCTCACCTCCAAGTGCTTCTAAATGGATTGCTTGAGGACCTGCTCCATGATTTTGCCAGGGACTGAAGTGAGGCTAACTGGTCTGTAGTTCCCTGGATTGTCTTTCTTCCCATTTTTAAATATGGCCACTATATTTGCCTTTTTCCAATAGTCCAGGATCTCCCCCGATCACCACAAATTTAATGATGTGCAGAATATGATTATGCTACTTACAGGCATCTATCACGTTTGTATCTGAAGTTATGAATATTAACTCTGTACCTGTATTTCAAATGTTTGCTCCTGTGGTAACACCCAGAAGGTATTTAGCCTGCACATCTTGAAGGGACCTTTGAAGTTAAATGGCCCATTTAGGAATACTTAACTCACAATGGACCGTGGAAGATAACTATCCACGCCTGATAGACTTTCATGTGAAGGTTCTAACTAGGGCCTTGTCTACACTGAGAAGTTTCTGTGTGTAAAGCACCTAACCAGCCAATGGATTCTGTTACACAAAAGAGCTCAGATTTTGACCCTCCAGGACAGGGAGGAAGGGAAAAACTTTATCCTGATAATGGAAGCCACAGGTTAACCCTTAAATGCCAAAACGTCAATGACTCTGAGCTAAAGATGTGACATAACAAAAATACTTGTCGATATACACGTGATAGATTTGATAATAATATTATTGCTGTTAACTTTTGTGACTTTTGTTTCTGATACCAAAAACTATAAAAATGTACAATGTGCATGAGCTTTTGGGAAACCCTTAAACATGTTGGGAACTCACTGTGTGCTAGAAACCTTTATGGTTATGCTGTGTCATTACCTGACAACACACTTTATGTTAAAAGACCTTGTGAGACTGATGTTTCACAGCTAGTGCTTGTAACCAGTCTTAAAACACTGCAGAGCAGAGAAGACATCAGAGACCTAATGGGCAAACTACTCTGTTGCTTTCATGGCTAAACGCCAAGCTCCCTACACTCTGGAGAACAGTAATAGCTACATCAGTGGTCTGCAACGTTTTTAAGATCACTTTTCCAGTTTAAGCGCAATCCAGGATCTACCTGAAAGACAATGTAGAAATAACAGTAAACACACAAACCAAACACCCTTGCCCCACTCCTGTCCCAGCCCCATCCCCAGCCTCGCTCGCTCGATGGGGATCCTGAATTGTGGGGGAGGGATGCACCCATGCAACAGGGATCTTGAAAAGGGGAAACACAGACACCCGCATAGCTGGGATCCTGTTCTGAAGGCTAAAGTTGGAAGTGGGAGCGTGTGGAATCAGCTGGGCCCCGTGGCTGGTGCCTGTGATCCCAGCTCCCGGGGACGCTGAGGCCGGCGGATCACTTGAGCTCGGGAGTTCTGGGCTGCAGAGGGCTGTGTCGATCGGGTGTCCGCATTAAGTTCGGCATCAATATGGTGATCCCGGGGGAGCTTGGGGTCCCCAGGTTGCCTAAGGAGGGGTGAACCGGCCCAGGTCGGAAACGGAGCAGGTCAAAACTCCCGTGCCGATCAGTAGTGGGATCGCGCCTGTGAACAGCCCCTGCAGCGTAGCCTGGGCAAGACAGTGAGACCCGGTCTCTTTTTATACACCCGCCCCGCAGAGCCTGGAGGGGGGATGGGAGCACCCACACGGTGGGGAATTAAAGAACCCTTTAAAATCACATATTCCCCCCTCTGGAAATTTGTAAAACGTATTTAAAACAGTGATTAAATCGCCTCTTAACCTCCAGTCAATGAAATCAATTGAGCTTCTTCAGTCTCTCACTGTAGACAGAACAGAACAATGCACATTTCCCTCGGTTTTAATGGCAAAAATCCTGGTCTTTCCAAGGGGAGCTGCTGCTTAAATGTTTAGTTTGAGGGAGGATTTGGCTGCACTCAGAGATCTGCCCCTGGGTTATAGTCTGCGATCTGAAGGCTCCAATGCAAACAGCGTTTAGATGGGACCGTTAGTGCTGCCCCCGTCTGGCCAGAGCTTAGAACTGACAAGCAGAGTTTAAAGCTCGAGCTGCCAAGCAGCAAAACCAGCCGGGCGCCGTGGCTGGTGCCTGTGATCCCAGCTCCCGGGGAGGCTGAGGCCGGCGGATCGCTTGAGCTCGGGAGTTCTGGGCTGCAGCGGGCTGTGCCGATCGGGTGTCCGCACTAAGTTCGGCATCAATATGGTGATCCCGCGGGAGCTTGGGGTCCCTAGGTTGCCTAAGGAGGGGTGAACCGGCCCAGGTCGGAAACGGAGCAGGTCAAAACTCCCGTGCCGATCAGTAGTGGGATCGCGCCTGTGAACAGCCCCTGCAGCGTAGCCTGGGCAAGACAGTGAGACACGGTCTCTTTTTGTACAGACACCCCCTGGAGAGGGGAATGCGAGCACCCACGCGCTGGGGATCCTGACTTGGGGGGAGGGATGCCCCCCTGCCACACGGATGTTGAAAAGAGGAACAGCGACACCCACAGAGCCTGGATGGGGGCAGGGGAACCCCACATGGGAGCTAGTTCATGGGGTGGGGGACACACCCATATGCTCCATTGCACCATTCTTAATGAGAAGAACTGGGGCTTCCACACGACACGGATCCTTAACGGGCTGGGGGACTCCCACACACTCCACTATGAACCAGGAGGGACAGGGGCACCAGACACCCCCAGTAGCGTGGAGAACACCCACATCCACGGGACCCCCTATGGGTAAGGCAGAGGCACCCAAACACCGGGGATTGTAATGGGGCCCAGCGCACCCACGCACCAAGGATAGTTAAGGGTTGAAGAGACAGGGACAACCACACACACTGAGATCACGTCCTTCAAGGAACGCAAACCCTCCACAGAAGGACCTAGGCTATTCCATGATGGCAGCCCAGCCTGGGTGAGTCAAAGTCTCTTTTTATATAGCCACGCACAAGAGATCCTGACTAGGGGGAGAGAGACACCCACCCACCAGGGATCCTTAATGGTCTAGGGTGCACCCACACACCAGGGATTCTTATGGGTGAGGAATGGAGACAGCCAGACACACTGAGATCATTTCCTCCCTGGAGCCTGGGCCGGACAGGGAGACACAGTCCCCCCTTTACATATCTGCCAAACAACCTCCCTCCCACCCTCTCCACACACTGTTCTTATTTGGAGGTGAAGGGAGGGAAACCACATGGAGGATTCCTATCTGGGGAACTGAGGCTACCCACTTACCACGAGAGATTCTTAAGGGCAGGAGGAACAGGGACTCCCACCTCTGTAGCATGGGAGTGGGTCGCCTGCTGGGATCATCTGGGCATATTTCACCTAATGAGTTCCCTGCCATTGCTTTGGGGGGCCCTTGTTCGCTGGCTCTGGTACCCAGTTTAGCCTCCTTCCTGAGGGCTGAAACGCTTTGATCTATCTAAGGTCTTTGAGATCAATATGTGCCTTGGTGTAATTCATTGTCCTGTGTTATACGGGGGTCAGACTAGCTGAGCTAATGGCCCCTTCTGCCCTTAAACTCCATGAAAACATTTCCCTGGTTTCTCCTTTCGCCTGTCAGACACCACGGTGAGGGGCCCTATAGAAGATCCTGGACACAGCGCTCTGGCTCTTACTTTACTTGGGGACGTCAGCGCTTTTCTTGCAAAGCTGCTGCTAAAGCGCTGGATTTGGGGAACTGTTCGGTTCTATTCAGAGATCTGCCTGCGGGGTGTTAACCTGCCACGAGGAGTGGGAAATGCAACCAGCAGCGGGAGGCGTTGGCTGAGCTCCGGGCTGCCCCCGTGTGGCCAACGCTTAGAACAGAGCAGCGGAGTTTAGAGCCGGCGCTGGGACTGGCCTGGAGGCTCTTGCGTGTAATCCTGGCTGTGCAGCAGGAGACTGAGTGTACCTGATGCCGGCGTTCAGGGCTGCACCCCGGGGTGCTGAGCAGGTGTCTGTGCTCAGGTTGGCCTCGCAATGGTGGTTTCCCTTAAGTTTGGGGTCGCCAGGTTCCCTAGGGAGCCAGGCAGGGAAGCTGTGAAAACTCTGGTACTAACTGACAGTGGGACTGCCCTGCGGAGAGCCGGTGTGACCCCGCCGGGGAGATCTGGTCTCTCTTTATGCAGCCCCCGCACCCCCGTTCCTCAGGACGCGGGTTGTGCTCAAAGATCCGTGCCCCGTGTTTTCACCTCGGCGTGAAGCGCGCGCTGCAAATAACTCTCAGCGCATCTGCTCAGTTCCAGGCTCCACTTCCACCGGCTCAGAGCGCAGAGCTCCCAGGCTGAGCCTGAAATTGGAAGCTGGAGACGCTGTAACCAGCCGGGCCCCGTGGCTGGTGCCTGTGATCCCAGCTCCCGGGGAGGCTGAGGCCGGCGGATCGCTTGAGCTCGGGAGTTCTGGGCTGCAGCGGGCTGTGCCGATCGGGTGTCCGCACTAAGTTCGGCACCAATATGGTGATTCCCGGGGGAGCTTGGGGTCCCCAGGTTGCCTAAGGAAGGGTGAACCGGCCCAGGTCGGAAACGGAGCAGGTCAAAACTCCCGTGCCGATCAATAGTGGGATCGCGCCTGTGAATAGCCTCTGCAGCGTAGCCTGGGCAAGACAGTGAGACACGGTCTCTTTTTATACACTCCCCCCCAGCAGAGCCTGGAGGGGGATGGGAGCACCCACACTGTGGGGATTCTGACTTCGGGAGGGACGCACCCAAGCAACACGGATCTTGAAAAGTGGAACAGAGACCAGGGCTGGTTCCAGGCCCCAGCACGTGAAGCACATGCTTGGGGCGGCACGCCGCGCCGGGCGCTCTGCCGGTTGCCGGGAGGGCGGCAGGCGGCTCCGGTGGACCTCCGGTGCTTGGGGTGCTGAAATGGCTACAGCCGGCCCTGCCCAGCAGCGTGGAGGCCAGTGCCAGCCGGGATCCGGGGCGGGTAGGGCCGGACCTGTTCTTCAGTGTTACAAGGGTGGGTGGACCTTCAACCTCACCAAAAAGAGGCTCCCCTCTGCTCACACTCACCACCAGGGTGTGAACTGGCAGAGGGTGCAGCATCAGCCCCTTCCGCACACTCCTCTATACTGGCCCACTGCCCCAGGCAGCTCACTGGCTAACTGGGTGCCCTGGCTGAAAGCTACAAACACTGGGCACTGGGCCTTGTGAAGAGAATTACTGAGAAGCGGGTCAGGGCACATGGTTGCCTGTGCCTCCATGCATCTGCTTTGGCCAGCTCCTTTCCACAGAGCACCCCCTCTCAGCATGATGGGGTCACTAATTTACCTAGACTGCAAGTCCCTTGGATTAGGGACTGTCTAGTGTGTGGATTGTACAGCGCTGTGCACACTGTCACCACTTAACTACTGGTAACAATAATACTTGCCTTGGGCAGTATCCACCTAGCACAACAGCTTACCAGATCAAGCTACACCCATGACCCTTGCTGTACATCAGGACTTGCATCTACAATGGGAACCAAGAATAGGAGTAGATTCTTCGTCCCCTGATGTGTTAGGCTCAACATGGGATGTCTTTCTGGAAGATATGCTTTAATGAAATACAAATGATTGGGCTCAGTATAGGGTTAACTGAGTAGTTCTCTAGCCTGTGTTATACAGGAGGTCAAAATAGATGATCTAATGGTCCATTCTGGCCTTGGAATCTGTGAAGCTGAAAAGATGCATATTTTTTCTAATGTAGACAGGGCCTTTTCACAGCTGTGGTCATCATTAATAACGAAAAGGCACTGAATAGAAAATATTTTCTTTATTATGTATTCTCTCCACCAAAAAATCTTCTTCCTTTCATTAATCTCATCAAATGGGTCCTCTGTGTGATTTTTGATCAGTGTTGTATCCTCTATCATAACACATGCTAACATGTCTTTGTTTATGAACTCCCACCACTTCTTCTTGGGTCTGCCTCTCTGCCTTTTTCCTTCAATCTGTTGGATTCTCTTACCCACATAGTTGTCAGATTGCGCTTTACAGATCAAACCATGTGAGCCAGTGCTCCCTCAGTGTTTTTCCATCCACCAAAAAAAGGGTGTGAAGACATCTACAAATGATACCTATATTTTACCTTGATTTGATTTTATGGCTCTGTGTTTATTTACATAAGTTTTCCTGCCTATGTAAATGATTGTTGCCTTTAATTTGAAAGCTTGTGTTTATTTCCTCACACTTTGCCCCATTAGTGAATGAGTCCTAATGTCTATGAGTTGAAAACACACTCCATCTAGTGTCAACATCTGGACTTGCATTGCATTTAAATGTGCATGCACTGTACGGTGTCCTAAACTTTTAAAACGACATGAGAATTTGAGGCCTATAATAAAATGTCCAGTACCGGGGTAATAAGAAGAAATGCCACAGAATTGTGACTAATGATAGCAACAAAGCTTCAGGTGAAAAGGGGGTGTCAGAGGGGAGAAGCTAGTAAACTATCTGTGCCTTGTGCTGAAAGCACTCATTTTGGATTGCAATGTCCTGGGAAGATCGATCCCATGCTCGTGTACATTGGGAGTCTGGAGTAATTCCATTGGAATCAGTTGAGGTGTAAACCAGATCAGCCTCATGGTCTTTGCATTTGGGAGGTTACACAGACTAGCCTGATGATTTAATCAACACCAACTTGTTACTGATTCTAATGACACAACAATGTCTTGAACATCTATCCCTTCATTAGTATTACTGGTCTGAGCCAATGCCCACTGAAGTCAGTGGGAGTCTATTCACGGAGTAAAATCCAGATTGGTGCAGACCCTTTCTACTTTTCATCCATCTTGATTTTTTTCCCCAAGGAATAATTTCTGCTTCAAAGTTGCTATGTAATCAAACCTTGTTTTTAAACTAAACATTTTTAATGTAATCATGTAAAGGAGTTTATGTGTACTTAGACACACTGTTCATTTAGAGCCTGATCTCCGTGAAAAGGCTCCCAAAGACTTCAGTGTTTTAGATTAGAAGCAATGATTCTGGTTCCTGCAGTCTCAGGTCCTATGTAGTCTTGTAAATATAAAAAGAAAAAAGTTAAAATAGGAGTTGATGGAATTTGGGGAATCAAAAGGTTCTGTGGCATAAAGAATCCAAGAATCAGAGTCTGATCTCAGTATCCTTAGATTATATCTAGAAGGACTAACTCTGGATTTACACTGAAAGCAGAATTTGGCCCCAACTGTCAGTGCTTGGAATCTTGGGCTGAGTGGGGTGGCAAGGAAGATGGTGAGGGATGCTTGAAGGTAGCTGAGCTGAAAAGGAAAGGGAATTTAAAACGGAAGAAAGATTCAAGGGGAACTAAACAGAGCTCTGGAGTCAGAAGGAAAACAAAACCTTTGTGGATAGTTAAGCATTTATTTTATTAGTTGTTAAATCTTATTTTATTCACTGAGTCAAAGAAGTTGACCTCCTCAACAATCGTTTCTGCAGCAGACAAAAAGTGATTGGATAGTCACCATCTCTCATGGCTAAGTATTATCTAAGGCTGAGAACCATTTTTATGCGGGGGAGACTGAAGGGCTGTGACTTGCTGCTTCTGTATTTGGACTATCTTGGGAACTACCCAGAGAAAAGATGTGGCCTATAGCTCGGTCAGGAGAGAGGAACCTGGCACTGTGATGACATCAAACTTAATATCAGGAGTTGAGACAACAGCAGCAACATCCAGCTCTTGTAGCTGCAAGACATGAACTGCTGGTGAAAACAGAATTCAGATGTATGTTAAGGTGGAGACCCTTTAATATTCTCATGTTCCTTACATATCAGTGGATAGGAATATTCCTATTGATCATTTTCTCCCTTCTTTCAAACCCAGGCTTCCCATAATACATATGTAAGATACATCTTAAACCATTGTTATTCTTTTTGTTTTGAGCATAGATCTATTTCCCTAGTTCTATGATCTGACCATTGGGACAGATGGAACTTCTCCGGCCTGATTTTTTCCTCTCAGTCACATGGCTGTTACACCAGTCACTTTAACCTCAGTGGCGTTATGGCTAGTTTACACAGCAGTAAGTGAGGGGGCAATTAGGATCGCTGTGTCGTAACTGTGCAGGGAAAATGATACAGCCCTGTTTATATCTTCCCCCACATTATTAAAAGTCCGTGCCTCATCATCTCCCCGGGGCATATTTTATTTACCGTATCTCACCACAGCTTCTCACTCCTTCCCTCCTGCTAGGGAAATCTCTCGCCGTCTTGCCCAGGCTGCACCACAGTCGCTGTCAAGCCAGTGACATTAACTAAGCTGGGAGTCGGGCTAGTGCACTTCTCCGCTTCTCGCGCAGCGCAGAGACGCTTCAGGCACGGGACTGACCCCTGCCGGCTGCTGGGGCGATCGCAACGGCTCCGAGCTGCATTTCCAGCCTGGGGCCAGTGGGAGGCAGGAGAAGCTGAGCGAGACGCGCAGAGCGGAGGGTGCCGGTGTCTCGCCAGGTCGCCGTGAATAGTGGGGTGGAGCGTGGGAACAGCCGCTGGAGCTCCGTGGGAACAGCCGCTGGAGCTCTGCAGTGGGGGAGAGGGGGGTTGGTGTGACACGGTCCCGATCTCTCCAGCCCCCCAGCATCCGCAGACCTTCCCCACCAGTGCAAAGGGCCACGGCACCCCTGGAGTCGCTGAGTCCCGTCTCCCCCAGTGACCATCCTCGGTGCCCCTGACCCCCACGCAGTTCTGGATTCCAGTGCGTGGGTGCCCACCAGTGAGTATCGTGGGGGTGTAGGCGTCACTACACCCCCCTCAGTATCCCTGGTTCGTAGGTGCCCCATCGCCTAATTAAAACTCCTCGGGGTGTGTGTCTGTGTGGGGGGCGGGGGGTGTTCTCCGGTCTCCCCATATTGAAGCTCTGCGCGGGGTGTGCATAAAAAGAGACCGTGTCTCACTGTCTTACCCAGGCTACGCTGCAGGGGCTATTCACAGGCGCGATCCCACTACTGATCGGCACGGGAGTTTTGACCTGCTCCGTTTCCGACCTGGGCCGGTTCACCCCTCCTTAGGCAACCTGGTGACCCGAAGCTTCCCAGGGATCACCATATTGATGCCGAACTTAGTGCGGACACCCGATCGGCATAGCCCACTGCAGCCCAGAACTCCTGAGCTCAAGCGATCCGCCGGTCTCAGCCTCCCAAGTAGCTAGGATTACAGGCGTGCGCCACCGCGCCCGGCGATAGTGTTGTTTCCCAGCCTGATACTAGAGGCTGCTGCTAGGATGACGTCACGAGAGGGCGGGGGAGCAAAGTCTTTCTGCGCCTGCGTAGGATTGATACCTAGCTGAACTTGTTCCACTCGCGCCTGCGCACGCCGAGAGACACGCGCTCCGATTTCAGCTGCGCCTGCGCAGTCTGCAGACAGCCGGGGTATTTCGCTGTGCATGCCGGGATGTTCCGGCCGGGCAGGGTAGATTAGCGCATGCGCGGGCACGCTGACTCTCTTTCGGTGCGGTGCGAGCAGCAGGCAGGATGGGTCACCAGCAGCTCTACTGGAGCCACCCCAGGAAGTTCGGCCAGGGCTCCCGCTCGTGGTGGGTGCCGCCGGCTGGGGCCGGGGAGCCCGCCCGCCACAGCCCCGGGCCGCCATGATGGGCCCCACGCGGGGCGGCGGCGCTCGCGGCCTGGCCGGGACGGGACGGGGGGGGGGGGGCTGGGAGCTTGCGGGAACGGGCTGAGGTGGGGGGGGCTGGGAGCCTGGAGGGGGGGGGCTGGGAGCCTGGAGGGGTTCCGCTGGGGGGGCTGAGGTATGTGGGGGCGCGTCCGGCCTCTGCCCCGGCGTGGCTGCCGGAGGTATGGAGGCGGGGGGCGGGCGCGGCGGGGCAGGTGCTCTTTACCGAGAGACCCCGACGCTGATCAGCTTTTCCTGCTCTCGCCCCGCAGCCGCGTGTGCTCGAATCGCCACGGCCTGATCCGCAAGTACGGGCTGAACATGTGCCGGCAGTGCTTCCGCCAGTACGCCAAGGACATCGGCTTCATCAAGGTGAGGGGCCGGGGGGGCACCCCGTCCTGCTGCGCCCCAGCCCCGCAGCAGGTCTCCGGGCTCGGCTAGCAGGGACGGCGCACTCCGCAGCTAACCCTTGTGGGAGTGGGGTTTAAAGACAAGATGTCAGGCCAGGGCCTGTAATTTGTGTAGTTGGTTTTAACGGAGAGGTCATCAGTGCAGTGGGATTTGTGCAGTCCCTTAGATCATTGTCAGTATTGTTACCCTGTGCTCTAAGAAACTGACCTTTTTCCGAAATACGTGTGCTCAAAGGAAATCTCCATATTTATTGAGAGGCAATACCAGTCTTTGTATGGTCCAGACAAACTAGTTGTAGTTGATTGTACTGTGCTTCATGAAATTGGGGGTACTTGGAAGCGTAATGGTTGTGACTTTGAAATCACTATGTGATTTGGTTCTGATCCTGGTAATCTGTTCCTTATGAGCAAATAGTTATTTCAGATGGCACTAGTATAAGCCTTCTGCTGCAAGACTGAATCCTGATGTTTAAATGTCTATGTAATAACCAGAGAAAGTGCATGATTTGGAAACTGCTAATTTGTCTAGATATTAACTTCACACTTCACAACTCTTTTCCTTATTTCAGTTGGACTAAACACTTCTCAAGAAGATGAGATGTCACAAGGAGACTTCTGGACATAATTCTCTGCCTAATTTGGATAACTGGGCATACTAAATTTACAAAGTCTTTGCCATGCTATTTTGTGTATAAAATAAAATGGCTTAACAGTCAATTCTGCTTTGTTTAATTTGTGGATACTTGAAATGTCAACTTCCATTGTAAGGAGTTAAATTTGCTTCACTGTAGCCAAAGTGAAATGATTTTGTGTACTATGCTCCTTTGTTATACTGTTGTTGGAATATAGATTTCTTAATGGGAGTGTTGTGCAAAGAAATCCTCCATCTTCACGGCCAATGTTGTATGAAACACAGCTTAGTACACTCAAAGTACTAGACTTATTCTCTCGGAAAAAAGGATTAAACTCTTAACACAATGTAAGAGCTTTGGGTTTTTTTTTGATAACTTCTAAATAAGTGAATAGGGTATATTTGCCTCAGTATACCCTAGGAAGTGGGTGTCAACACTGTAGTTAAACACCTGTGGCTGACCTGTGCTAGCTGTAGATGTTCAGGCTTGGATTGGAGCCTGAACTCTGGAACTCTCCCTCTGTATTGCAGGGTCCCAGAGCTTGGGCTCCAGCTTGAACCCAAATGTCAGTTTAGCTTGAGTAAGATGGCATGGGCCAGCTGCAGGTGTTTAATTGCAATGTAGCCCTGTAGGGTGAAATGCAGGTCCCTTCCTGGCAAGGCAGGACAAGAATGTTTAACTAGTTATAAATGCAGTAGCAACCCTACCATTAGTAGCTTCCCACAAGCGTAAGGAGTGAGAGGCAGTATGCAGATAGGCATTGTTTTGCTGGACTGAAGGGGAAACTGTCTAACATTGAGTGTCTTCTACAGTTTAGAGGATAGGTCATGGATACAGAGTGATCGGGATAGTTTAATCTCTATGGAAGCATACAGTTTGTGTCAATATGGATAAATGTATACATTTCAGAAGAGAGAATGCAGGCCATACACTATGGAGGACTCTTATCCTGGGAAGGTGTAATTCTGAAAAGATTTACAGGTTGTGATGGATAATCAACTGAATGAGCTCCCAGTGCAATGCTGTTGCCAAGGGGCTAATACTCCTTGGATGCTGTCATAAACATACAGTTAGGGGTTAATTTCTCTTTTTACCTGTAAACAGTTAGAAGCTCACATAACCTAGTTGATACCTGACCAGAAGGACAGGGGAAAATTGGGGGAAGGCAAAGTTCCCAAATGGCTTTTAAATATTTTAATGAAACATTTGGTGGTGGCAGCAACTGTTTTGCCTAACCTGGTAAAAATAAGCTTATTTATGCAGGTCCCCACATCTGTACCCTAAAGTTCAGAGTAGGGGGGACATCTTGTCACTTTTTAGCCTTAACAGTTAGTTCTGCCTCCCTTATGTGCTCGAAGACTTTTCCCAGGTGTTTTTGGCACTGGTGCAGCTGCTGCTGGGATGTGTCCAGTGCTGGTATCCACAAGTCAAGGGAGATGACAGATTGTACAGGATTCAGATAAGAACCATAAGAATGATTAAAGGATTGGAAATTCAACCTTCATAGTGAGTTGAACTCAATCTATTTAGTTAAATAAAAGGTTAAGGGGTGACTACAATCTATAACTATCTACACGGGGAACATTTGATGATGGGCTTTTCAGTGTAGCAGACAGCAGGTATAACAATCCACTGAGTAGAAGTTGAAACTAGACTTCAGATTGGGAAATAATGAGTAATTTAACCATAGGAACAGTTTGCCATGGGTTGTGGTGGATTCTTTGTCACTGATAGCTTTTAAATCAAGATTGGATACTTTTCTAAAACATTGCTCTAGGAGTTATTCTGGGGAGGTTCTATGGCCTGTGTTATACAGCAGGTAAGATTAGATAATCACAGGAGTCCTGCTGGGTCTTGGAATCTGTGTTTTGTAAAGAAGAACGTTTAGGTCACAAACCCTCAAATTTATGAGGGTTAATACTCTGACCTTTGGGAGGAAAATGCCATGCTGATTAGAGTGACAGTTCCTGTTGATTCACTACAGTATATGCCACCAACTCCCACTGGAACTACCAATAGTGTTCTAGTTAGAAATGGGAATGAGCTGCTGGCATCGTAGAGAGAGACGTTTATTTGAAGAATGCGTAATTTTGTTAATTTAAAGAAGAAATAGATCACCCAGAAGTTTATATAGGCTTAATGCAGGAATTACTGGGTGAAATTCTATAGGGTTGCATTGTGCAAGAAATCAAACTAGGATCCCTTCTGGCATTTGAAGATGCAATGCATCATACTTAACCACTTGTGTGTTATAAGGAGTACTTTTCTGTCTGGAAAGACTATTTCAAGTATGGGTTTTAAAAACTTCGCTAGATGGGTGTTGATGTTTGCTGATGCATGATGACCTGAAGGGATTCATTTGAGAGCAGAGAGATCGGGAAATTCTTGGATTTTGTAATTTACTTTTCTGTTCCTCCTGGGCCCACCTTAAAGGGGCATATGTCCAGATGCACAGGGCTGATAGAAATTGACAAACCACTAACAGTTTTCTTCAAGTCTGCTTGTTTTTTCTCATTGAAACAAACGTCAAGCCTTGTTTGGGAGAAATTCTATTCAGCTTTAGCAAAGCTTTGTCTGTGCTTCCTTCTTGAACTAGGATGATCTTAACCAGAACAGACTTTATATTTAAAAAAAACAGGAAAAAAAAAAGTAGGAAAACTATGTTCTATGATGGCCAGGTAGGGTCCTTTGTTCATAACATTAAAGTTAATTAGTTGATTGTTGGTTTGGAAATTAGCACTAAATGAGACTCTTTGAAGGCTGTCACTTCAATTTTTTTAAGTTAGTCAAGGACCAAATTTCTACTTGAATGGTTTTAAAAGTTTAAACTCTAGCCTTGTGTTAAATTCTGTACTCATATACTGAGTCTTCTCTATTAGTTTCCAAGTAGGCTCCAACCTTTGGGAACTGAACCTGGATTGATCAGCATGAAACAGCAAATCCAAAGTGGTTTAGCACTAGAAGCAGTAACCCATAGCATTTTTACCTGCTGTTCCCAAATCCCTCATCCAGTTAACTTAATCTTATTCCTTTTATTACTAGAACACAGTCCTGCACTTTTACTATTGCCTCAGTTTCAGTACCTCATGGAAAGTTGTTCTGCTCTCATCTCTGTTGTGAGGAAAAAAAAACCTTAACTCAGTTTTTTTTTTTATTACTAAGAAGAGCCATAAAACTAAGGGTATGTCTACACTATGGGATTATTCCGATTTTACATAAACTGGTTTTGTAAAACAGATTGTATAAAGTCGATTGTATGCGGCCACACTAAGCATATTAATTCGGTGGTGTGCGTCCATCGTCCGAGGCTAGCGTCGATTTCTGGAGCATTACACTGTGGGTAGCTATCCCGTAGCTATCCTATAGTTCCCGAGTCTCCCCCACCCATTGGAATTCTGGGTTGAGACCCCAATGCATGATGGTGCAAAAACAGTGTCGCGGGTGATTCTGGGTAAACGTCGTCACTCATTCCTTCCTCCGTGAAAGCAATGGCAGACAATCATTTCGCGCCCTTTTCCCTGGATTGCCCTAGCAGACGCCATAGCATGGCAACCATGGAGCCTGTTTTGCCTTTTATTACTGTATGTGTACTGGATGCTCCTGACAGAGGCGGTACTACAGTGCTACAGAGCAGCATTCATTTGGCTTTGCAAGATAGCAGAGATGGTTATCAGTTCTGTACCGTCTGCCATGCCATTGTAAATTGGCGATGAGATGACGGTTATCAGTCGTTCTGTACCGTCTGCTGCTGTCATGGGTGCTCCTGGCTGAGGTCAGCCGGGGGTGCAAAGACAAAGATGGGAATGACTCCCCGGATCATTCCCTCCTTTATGTTGTATCTAAAAGTAGTCCTGCCTAGAATATGGGGCAAATGTGCTAGAGAACCAGTGTACCAGAGAGCACAGCTGCTCCATGTCAGGTCCCGCAGAAATGATGAGCTACATGCCATTCACGGGAGGTGCCCCTGCAACAACCCCACCCGTTGCTTCCCTCCTCCCCCAATCCTCTCGGGCTACCATGGCAGTGTCCCCCCATTTGTGTGATGAAGTAATAAAGAATGCAGAATAAGAAACACTGACTTGTTAGTGAGATAAAATGAGGGGGAGGCAGCCTCCAGCTGCTATGATAGTCCAGGCAGGACATTAAATGGTGGGGGGAGAGGAGCCCAGCATCCTGTTGCTATGATAGTCCTGGCAGTACAGAATCTTTTCTTTAGACATGAAGGGGGGGCAGCTGATGGAGCTCAGCCCCCAGTTGCTATGATGATGACAGTTACCAGCCATTCTGTACCATCTACTGTGAATGACCGGGAGTCATTCCTATTTTTATCCAGGCGCCCCCGGCTGACCTCACCTGAGGCGAGCCAGGAGCATTCATGGGCTGATGATGATGATGGATAGCAGTCATATTGTACCATCTGCCACCGGGGAGGGGAGGGGAGAGGAGAGGATGCTGCTGTTCACTGCCACAGCATCGCGTCTACCAGCAGCATTCAGTAGACATAGGGTGATATTGAAAAAAGTCCAGAAATGATTTGTTTTCCTTTTCTTTCATGGGGGGGAGGGTAAATTGACGAGCTATACCCTGAACCACCCCGGACAATGTGTTTGACCCTACAGCCATAGGGAGCTCAGCCAAGAATGCAAATGCTTTTCGGAGACTGCTGTGGACTGTGGGATAGCTGGAGTCCTCAGTACCCCCTCCCTCCCTCCATGAGCGTCCATTTGATTCTTTGGCTTTCCGTCACGCTTGTCATGCAGCACTGTGCTGAGTCCCTGCTGTGGCCTCTGGAGATTTTTTCAAATGCTTTGGCATTTCGTCTTCTGTAACAGAGCTCTGATAGAACAGATTTGCCTCCCCATAAAGCGATCAGATCCAGTATCTCCCATATGGTCCATGCTGGAGCTCTTTTTGGATTTGGGACTGCATCGCCACCCATGCTGATCAGAGCTCCATGCTGGGCTAACCGGAAATGAAATTCAAAAGTTTGCGAGGCTTTTCCTGTCTACCTGGCCAGTGCATCTGAGTTCAGATTGCTGTCCAGAGTGGTCACAATGGTGCACTGTGGGATACCGCCCGGAGGCCAATACCGTCGATTTGCGGCCGCGCTAACCCTAATTCGATATGGTAATACTGATTTCAGTGCTACTCCTCTCGTCGGGGAGGAGTACAGAAACCGATATAAAGAGCCCTTTATATCGATATAAAGGGCCTCGTGTGGATGGGTGCAGCGTTAAATTGGTTTAACGCTGCTAAAATCGGTTTAAAGGCGTAGTGTAGACCAGGCCTAAGTTTAGGGGATTCCAGTCTAGCTCACCTCAGGAAGCTCAGGCCCTGAGACTGCAGAGATTTGTGCACTCACTGGGATTACCTACTGTAGTAACGTTAAGAACATGTATAAGTGCAAGATCAGGGCACCCAAGTAAGTGGTGATGTGTGGAATCTCCAATTAAGTAGAACTGTAAGTAAGTAATTTTTCATTTTTCTCTTCCTACAACCAAAGGGCAACTCCAGCTGGTGATGCTGTTTCTCTTTGCTGCTGTGAAGATCCTGGGCTAGATTCTCCGGAACTCTCAGGCAATAATCCAGGTTTATAGTTGTTTCATCTAGGTGTCTGCATCACTGGAGCCATGCAAAGCAGCTGGAGTGTACGGCTGTTCTTTGATCCTGGAAATCAGAGAAATTATTACTGAACTGAATTATTCCTTATCTTGATTCTTTTTAGATGACCATTCAACATAAAGGTCAGTTTCTACATTCAAACTGTAGAAACAAAAGATTAATTGCCCCGTGAAGCTAACCAGCTCAGCAGCCTCTACCAATTAATACAAGTATGGGAACATCCAGTTAGAGGTTGTCAGACAACTTGTGTTTCGCTTGAATGCTGCCTTAAAAATCAGAAATTCACTGGCTTAATTTTCATACCAAGTATTTAATTCTGTTAAATCTGTCTGGTGTTCAGTGGACACTTTTTGATTTTTCAGTATTTTTAACTTGTTCTGTGTTTGACTAGTAATTTACTTTTTTTAATGAACAGGGGAAAGCCAATTAATTTATTATTTGCCCGTGTAATTTGTCAAAAGGAGCTGCTGTTAATTGAGGTATTAGGGTCAATTTCCCCATAGAGTGATTCACTGAAGCATGCAGGCATTTATGAGAGATATTTGCAGAAATGTGGGCTAGGGGATGGGATTGCATTGGGCCAGTGATGAGCCCAACCAGGTAGTGAAGTAGCAGTGGGGGAGGAAGAGGAATGGAATCCTCCCCAAACTGTGTAGCTTACTCTCACCCAGTAATGAATATGATTTCTGAATCATCATGCACCTTCTTTGTCCAGGGGTACACTGTTTCTGGGCAGTGTACCAGACAGAGCAGGTTTCCATTGGCTGTAGAGTCTCAGTCTAGAAATGGAATTTTTGTATATTTCAAACATGAGATTTGCACAGCAGTTCTACCAAACATAAGAAAACACTTATGTAAATTCTAACAACCTACTTGCATCAACACAGCCTTAGAGGGTAAACAAGTCTCCAGTGCAGATTCTCTGCATCACTGCTGCACAGTGTGAGACCTTTACAGCAGAGAGAAAAATCAATATCCTTGAACTAAGTGCTAAAGCCACTAAAGTCACCAACAGATACTGCATCAGAATAGATAACATGGTAGTAAGCTTAGAGATGCTTTTCATTTTTATTTCACAAAAAGAAAAAATGCATATTAAAGGATTATACTGTACGCAGCATTGTAACCGTAATGAGATGAGATGGGTGAGGTAATATCTTCTATTGAACCAACCTTTATAGCTGAGAGAAAAAAAG
The DNA here is from genome assembly GCF_025201925.1 of Gopherus flavomarginatus. Taxonomy (NCBI): domain Eukaryota; kingdom Metazoa; phylum Chordata; order Testudines; family Testudinidae; genus Gopherus; species Gopherus flavomarginatus. The sequence goes on from NC_066621.1 coordinate 155,713,810, forward strand.
GTTTCAAGCTTCAGGTCCTGAAGAAGAGCTTGGTTTGGTGTAAGCTCAAAAGCTTGTCTCTCACACCTGTAGAAGTTGTCCTATAATAGCTATTACCCACTTTCTGCCTACTAGAGGACTGACAGCTCTAAACAGTCAGTGAGACAAGAAAAGGAAGCAAAGCGAGGAAAAAATGGGAATTTTATTATTGGAATCCATAAACTACTGCATTTGTTTTACCTTCAGTTACCATTTCATGTAGATATAAATAAAACTTAATACTGGTGACATTATCTGTCCATAAATCTCAAAGTCTGGAGGTTAATATCCTCCAGAAACTGTGTTGAAAAGTGTGGTATAAAAGCCTAGACAGCTTTGCAAAGGTCGTTAAGTATTATTGCTCTGACTTGGATGTGAATCATCATCTCCAATACAGAGAGGAAGGATGGCCCAGTAGTTAGGGCATTGGCCTAGTGCCTGGGAACCAGAGTTCAATTCCCTTCTCTGCTACAGGCTTCTTGGGTGACTGAGCAAGATGCTTCAGGACAGATTCTCAAAGATATTTAGGTGCCTAACTCCTATTGACTTCCGATACCTGTGAAGACCTGGGCCTCAGATCCCTATTTATAAATGGGATAGTAGTACTTCCCCATCTCACAGGTGTGTTGGGGGAAGAAACACATGGAAGATTGTGAGGTGTTCAGATACTGTGGTGATGAGGATCATGTAAATGCCTAAGTAGAGGTGAGAAACTTATGTGCAGAGAGGTTAAACAATGAATTAGTGGCAGAATAGATCTCACTCCCCTGTCCTGTCTACTGGAGCACTGCCTGTGTAACTGTAATTAGTATTTATACAGGCCCCAGTACCATAGGACCTGAGCACTGCACAATTGTTAATGCATTTAGCATTTGTTTATGCCTAATCTCCCATGTTGTAGCAAAACAATCCTGCCCTCCCCTTGATGTGTTTAACTCAGATTACTATCATCGGATCTGTGTTTATGCAAAATGTCATACAGAAAGGGGGCACTAAATAGTATACGAACATACTAACGGCCATGCTGTGTCAGGCCAATGGTCCATCTAGCTCAGTGTCCTGTCTTCTGCCAGTGGCCGCTGCCAGATGCTTCAGACGGAATGGACAGAACAGGGCAATTCATTGACTGATCCAGATTCTGTCGGCCTGTCCCAACTTCTGTCAGAGATTTAGGGACATCCAGAGCACAGAGTAGTGTCCCTGCCCACCTTGGCTAATAGCCATTGATGGACCTATCTTCCATGAACTTATCTAATTCTTTTTTTGAACCCAGTTATACTTTTGACCTTCATAACATCTCGTGGCAATGAATTCCACAGGTTGACCGTGTGTTGTGTGAAGAAATACTTCCTTTTGTTTGTTCCTGATGCCTACTAATTTCATTGGCTGACCCATGGTTCTTGTGTTACGTGAAGGGGTAAATAACACATCCTTGTTCACTTTCTCCACACCATTGTAATTTTATAGACCTCTATCATGTTCCCCTTTAGTTGTCTCTTTTCTAAGCTGAACAGGCCCAGTCTTTTTAATCTCTCCTGGTATGGAAGCTGTTCCATACCGCTACTCATTTTTCTTGCCTTTCTCTATACTTTTTCCAACTCTAGTATCTCTTTTTTTGAGATGGGATGACCAGAACTGCACACAGTATTCAGGGTGGGGGTGTACCATGGATTTATATAGTGGCATTATGATATTTTCTGTCTTCTTATCTATCCCTTTCCTAATGGTTCCTAACACTGTTCGCTTTTTTGACTGCCGCAGTGCATGGAGCAGATGTTTGCAGAGAACTATCCACGACAACTCCATGTGATGTGTACACAAACCCTGCACTGGGCCTGAAGAGGTAACCCAGATAGCCCCAACCCTCCAGACCTGCAGACCATGCGTAACCCAGCGCAGAATGAGAGGCTGGTGGGGAGGACAGACTTACTCTGAGGGCTCAGGCTGCACATGGAGCCGGGCTGGGGCTGAAGGTTTAGTTCTCTCTCTCTTTTGTTTGTTACTTTTCTTTTGACCTGGAACTGTGGGGAGAGGAAGATGGTAGGAAGTGACCCAGGCAGGATAACTCAAAGAGACTGACACTATTGACACTCAGATGCCCCTGAGTCAGAGCCCAGTGGAGTGGGAAGACCGGGGCTCCACAACCAACTGCTCCTGCTGCAAGAGGGGCGTAAGCCACATTTCAATTTCACCCCCCGCTGGTCGGAAGAGGGCAAGGACACTGCAACCTGCATTGAATTTCATCTGCCATTTTGTCACCCAGCTTAGTGAGATCCGTTTGTAATTCTTCACAGTCAGCTTTGGACTTAACTATCTTGAGTAATTTTGTATCGTCTACAAACTTTGCCACTCATTGTTTACTCCTTTTTCCAGATATTTTATGAATGTGTTGAACAGCACTGGTCCCAGTACAGATACCTGGAGGACCCAGCTGTTTACCATTCTCCACTGTGTAAACTGGCCATTTATTCCTACATTTTTGTTTTCTATCTTTTACCCAGTTACTGGTCCATGAGAGGATCTTTCCTCTCATCCCATGACGGCTTTCCTTGCCAAGATCCTTTGGTGAGGGACCTTGTCAAAGGCTTTCTGAAAGTCCAAGTACACTATATTCACTGGATCACCCTTTCCTACATGTTGTTTGACTTCCTCAAAGAGTTCTAATGAATTGGTGAGGCATGATTTCCCTTTACAAAACCCATCTTCTCTAACAATCGTGTTCATCTCTGTGTCTGATTATTCTGTTCTTTACTATCATTTCAACATATTTGCTTGGTGCTAAAGTTAAGCTTATTGACCTGTATTTGCCAGGATTGCCTCTGGAGCCTTTTTGCTTTTTTTTTAAAGTTTGGTGTTTCGTTGGCTATCTGCCACTCATCTGGTGCAGAGGCTGATTTAAATGTTAGGTTACATATCATGGTTAGTAGTTCTGCAATTTCATATTTCAGTTCCTTCAGGATACTTGGGTGAAGCCTGGCTCATGAAACAGCTCATAGTGTCCGACACCATCAGGTGGTCCAGAGACATCTGCATGGAACACATCACAGGACACCGCCAGTACCAGGTTGAGTAATCGAGACCGCTGACCAGGGAAATAACCTACTTCCTTCCCTGACGAACCGAGGGACGCACCCCACCCATGTACTTGTTCTCTACACCAGTACTGACTTGGACTCTTAATACATTCCATGGGTGGTATACCTGAGCCCATTTATCCACTGAAGCTTTAAAAACTCCCACCTCCCAGTCTGGATCTGGTTATGTGATATGTATGTACTTCGTGAACCTTGTAATCGATACTTGCAATCCCCTATAATCCAAGCCCGACCCCAGATGTACAGTACTTGTGTAACTTAACTTGTGTAAATTTGATTTTAAACATTAACACTTCCTTATTTATTTTCTCCACACCAGTCATGATTTTATAGACCTCTGTCATATCCCCCCTTAGTAGTCTCTTTTCCAAGCTGAAAACTCCTAGTTTTATTAATCTCGCCTCATATGGAAGATATTCCATTCCCTTAATCATTTTTGTTGCCCTTTTCTGAACTTTTTTCTATTCCAGTATATCTTTTTTGAGATGAGGTGACCACAACTGGATGCAGTATTCAAGATATGGATGTACCATGGATTTACATAGTGGCAATATGATATTTTCTGTCGTATTATCTATCCCTTTCTTAATGATTCCCAACATTCTGTTCGTTTTTTTGACTGCCGCTGCATATTGAGTGGATGTTTTGAGAGACTCCAACTTCTCTTTCTTGAGTGGCAACAGCTAATTTTGACCCCATCATTTTATATATATAGTTGGGATTATGTCTTCCAATGTGCATTACTTTGCATTTATCAACATTGAATTTCATCTACCATTTTGTTTCCCAATCACCCAGTTTGAGATCCTTTTGTAGCTCTTTGCAGTCTGCCTGGGACTTAGCTATCTTGAGTAGTTTTGTATCATCTGCAAATTTTACCACTTCACTCTTTACCCCTTTTTCCTGGGGGGACCCCCAGGATGGCTTCCCTGTAGCCTGGGGAACTCAGGCTTGGTCTGCATTAAAAGTTAGATCAACCCCACTATGGCACTCTGGGCTGTGGAAAATGTTCATAACCCAAGTGCTGCTGTTAGGTCAGCCTTGCCCCCAGTGTAGATGCAGCTAGGTCAACAGAAGAATTTTGTCAACCTAGCAACTGCCTTCTGGAGAGGTGGCTTAACTACATCAACGGAAACCCCCTTCCATCGTGATTGGAAGAGTCTATCCTCCAGCTGCACCACCCTATCTGGGCTGCTGCAGTGTAGACATATCCTCAGGCAGTAAATTGCTTTTCTCCCTAAGCTGGGAGCCTCTAGTTCTTCTCCTGGGGCACAGTGTCTTTTAGCTTACTGTGGAGCTTTAGCCAGCTTCTCCCTCAGCTGGCCCCACTTAGTCCTGAAACTCAGCAGGGTTGGCAGCCTTCTTCTCCTAGTTCTGTCCTGTTATGAGGGAGCAGGGAGCCTATACGCTTATCCCCATCTCCTGCCTGAATCCCGACTGGCTGGGTGAGAGGGAAGCCTTGCCACGCCCTCTCTGCAGCATTCTTGACCTGGAGCCCTTACAGATGCATCATGCAGTGACAGGATTTCCTCCCATGCACCACTCATTCCTGGGACTACTGCTCCTTTATCCATAACCCACTTAGATCCTTGTGCTGGACCTTTCAAACCCTTAAAGGGCCGTGTTAAATGGCAGGGTGGGCTGACCACTAGGTGCTACTGCCTTTAAGGGGCTGACTATGCCATCAAAGGAAGTTGAGTTAAACAGCCTGTATGATGCTGAATTAAGAATCATCGGCCATTGCAATGGATGCTTCGTTCACGGATATGAGAACAGGATTGTAAGATCTGCATACCCAGGGTATCTTTGAGTCTTTTGGCATGAACACAGAGCTGTGTCCTCTGTTTAGTGAGCTATGCAGTTTACAGCAGCTGAGGATCTGGCCCTTGGAGTTAAGTATCAGATAATCTGCATTTCCTACAGAATGAAAAATAAAGTCTTTTGCACAAAATAGCAAAGGTTCCCAATTGAAAAACAACTTCCCACTTGAAAACAAGACTCAAATGTTTTTTTGAATTACTCTGTGCTCATTAAAATACCTAAATTGTCACCGTGTAATTTCGTAAATGCCATAAATGTTCTTGCTTCTTTCCTATTCTATTACTCCATCTTTTAAGTCTAGCAGAGAACTGCTTTAGTACAAACTATAATTCCATTTTACCCTTATTGCCGGCTTAACTGTGTATTTATTGCCCAATATACAACAAATGGTAGGAGCCGAAACCTTGAATTTCCTGAGCTCATAGTGCAAATTGCATTTTGTTTCCTCCTAGAGCTGATGGAAACAAACTATTAATGTGCATAGATGGGAGGCATTGCACCTTATTTAGAAGCAAAATGATTTCTAAAGAGACATGGTTTTCCCTGAAACACAGGTAAAACCAGAATATTTTCCAAGGACTTTTACATTAATTCCAAACAGTGACTGATAATCATCTATTTTCCTTTAGGGAAATAAAGTTGTACATCTGAAGCGAAATAAAAGGTACTGATGCATTTTAGTTTAAAACAGATGAACCAGTAATTGTTAAAACACATTTTATGTGGGATTGGGAATTTTTGAAAAACCCTGAAATCACATCAAATTATATACCGGATTAAATCTCTGATTGTTAGAGACTCCAGAAGGAGTTTGCAAAGCTTTGGGTAAAAGGCAGGCTTTTGAACTTGTCCCCAGGCTAAATAGTGAAGCTGTTTGACATATTCAAATGAAAAAATATGGCTACTGCAGGCCTGGTTTTGCAGCGTGATTCCTGTGAGAATGCAAAATTCTGCGTCCTACCAGAAGCCTCCCCTACTAGAACTGTTGCCTATAGAGCACGAGATTAATGAGATCCAATTTTGTCTGTAATATCATGCAAGATACACACCGCAAAGTTCAGCCACTGGGGAGAAGGCTCCACTAACTGGTCCACTTTAGCATGTGGCAGCCATTTGCCAATATCTCATTCCAGAATCGGTCTTGGTTGCTCTTTTTGTCAGCAGAAAGGACCTTCCAGTGAGTGACATTAGGGCATCCTTCTGCCGTATACCCTCAACTTCACTGCAGCCACAGTGTTCCAGTCCCTGCCAACCAGCTGAGCTTAGGAACTAAGCTCAGGGGTCTCAAGGGTGATCTAGTGCAATGGTTCCCAACTGGGGTACGTGTACCCCTGGGGATATACAGAGGGTCTTTTGGGGGTACTCAACTCATCTAGATCAGTGTTTTTCAACCTGGGAATTGTGGCATGGGTTTAGAGGGGTCGCAAGTGAAGGGCTGGCGTTGGGGGTGGCAAGCAGGGCAATTGCCCGGGTCCCACACCACAGCGGGCCCAGCAAAGCTAAGTTATATGCTTCAGCCCGGGCGGTGGGGCTCAGGCTTCAGACAAGGCTCAGAAGTGAAATGTAAGTACAATATTTATATTGCAATTGATTAATGTTATATGGTAAATATGAGAGAGTCAGCCATTTTCCAGTAATATGATGCTGTGACACTCTTGTATTTTTAGATCTGATTTTGTAAGCAAGTAATTTTGAAGTGAGGTAAAACTTGGGGTACACAAGACAGATCAGACTCCTGAAAGGGGGACAGTATTCTGGAAAGGTCAAGACTCACTGATCTAGTGAATAGAGTACTGGACTGGCCATCAACAGACCTGGGTTCGAGTCCTGACTCTTCTGAAAATTTCCTGTGTGACCTTAGACAAGTTAGTTAATCTACCCTGTGCTGTGGTTCTCCATCTGTGTGTTACAGATAATGCCTCCCTGCTTTACAGGAGTGGTGGGAGGAAATCCATTAATGAGTGGAAGATGCTCAGATACTCCTGTGATTGGGGTTGGAAATACCTGTGGAGCTAGACCCCACCTGGCAGTACAATGCTTTGGCACCAGACCACTTGGACTAATGCTTGATGAGCAGTTTGTCGGCGCCAAGCTGAAAATGTCAGAGTCTGTACAATTTGCCATGCAGTTAAGCAGACGGAACTTCTACTAGGATGAGGGGTTTGACTCTTATCTGCAGAGCTGGCAGCTACACCAAGGCAGACTGAACTGACCGTAGAGCCCTAGGCAGGCCCCTGGGTTTTCTGCAACCATTAAATTTATGGCAGAATCCAGCCCCTGCTGCAAGATTATGCTCCAGAATTTCAACTTGCTTTAAAAACAAACTTCCAGCTTTAGTGGTTGTGAAAAAAACCTTCCGAATGTGAACCAGATGCAGCAGTGTTGTTTGCCTAAGTTGGCAATGAGAGAGTCGGGAACAATAGTACTCTGCCATTGACTCTGAACCCTAATGATGTATTTTAAAAATGTCAACGTTAACTGTTTCCTGACTGGCCATTTTAGCAGACACATCTGGTTAATGTTGGTACTCTATGACCATTGCATTGTGGCAGATATTGGAGTGAGTATAGTGGGGCACCTGTCTGTTGTCCGAACTTAATAAGTTGGGTAAGCCTGCCCAAAAATTTCAATTTGCCTCCATCCATGTCCACCCTGGGGGATTTAATATCAGTATAACTAGCTCAGCAGATACTGCACGGACTATCACCCATCTTCCTGCTGAATTCAGTAAAAAACCTCTTTTTTTTGTTTGACTTGAAGTTGCTGCAAAACGTTCACTATGCTGCAGAATTTTGCCCTACTATGAAACCAGGGGGCCTTGCTGGAAGACAGGTCCAGCTCGTCACAGAGCACACAGGACCACAGTATAATGGGCATTGTTGGGAGCAATAATCCTCTGTTAAAGGCTAGAGAACTGGAGCCAGATTTCCAGGTACGCTAAGGTCCTTTCAGGCAGATTTGGGAGGACAAAGGAGCCCAGAAGTGTGGAGCAAGGGCCTTCGGAGAACACTCCTTATGCAAGCGGCCTTCCTGGCTGGTGTGCACAGATGTAAGTGTTCAGCACCAGCCACTAACATGGAGATGTGGGCTGCACTATGGCTATTCTCTGCTTTCCAGAGCCTATAGGGGACTATGGGACACTGTGTAAACTGGAGCAGCCCTGAGGACCTGAGCAGCGTCCTTCATAACCCCTGCATATGTTAAAGCTGCTCTTCCCCCTTGCTCTTGTCTCAGATGAGGAATGGAGACGTTAGCTGAGAAGTGGGCCCTTTACTTTAAGTCCCTGCTTTCATCACGAGGTCTGCTCCGAGCAAGGTCCGGACCGACGTGATGTATGTCAGGTTTTGGTTCCAAATGGGGGGTGTAGAGCAGTGATGTTGCTCCGTGGTAGCACATTAGGAGTTAATCCACTGTTCCTTCAGGTTCAATGTCCCCATCCCAAATGTGTAAGTCCCCAGAGAGTGGCATGGGAAAGTCTGAAAGCTTAAAATGTCAGTGAAAGGGGCCTCCTCCCACATGGATGATCAACTCCCACGTTTGGGATGCAGACCATGTTCACAAGTGCTTCAGAGCCGTTTGCCGTCCTTCCTCGACTGTGAACTGGTTGGTGTTAATGAATTAAAAAGGAAATGCCAGGTATCCCCTCTCCCGACTTCACAATACAACTCCAGAGTGATAATCTGTTGAGTGACCTAATGGTGAACAACTGAGAATTCTATTTTACAGATGACCTCCTCCTGCTCTAATTGGTCAGAAGAGCAACTGACAAAGCATGAGGGAGGAAGATTAGAAATTCCACTGCTTTCAGCTGTATTTACTGTTCATTAGGCCGGATGAAAGAAATGGATGAGTTTCATTTCCCATTTTGTCTCTCATTCAGCATTAACCACATTTACTTTTATTACCAAAAGCTTCATTCTGGTGATTGTAAAGGGGACCAGAGAAAACTGTTTGTTTCAGACAGATGGGACCGTTACAGAGCAAACAAAATTGTACCATAAACCTTGGGGTTACTTTAACATGGTGGCTTCAGAGGACTACCAACGCGAGGTGCTTCTACAGCTTGATCCAAAGCCCACTGACTCCATCGGGAGTTGTTCCAGTGACATTGGTGCTCTGGTTCAGATATCACTGTATAGCTAGCTTACCTGTAAACCAGTGATACTCTCAGCTGAGAGATAGTAAATCGTATGTGCATTGACCATATAACAGTTCATCCTTCCAGAGCAGTGTAAAGTCAGTTTCCTGAAGAAAAAGATGAACAAAATTCCTAACATGGTTTTGAAACCAGTGTAGGAAGATACTGATTTAATAATGGGCATATTTTAAATCCCTACAACAAGAAGCTATGACTGAAAGTCAGTTTCATCAATTCCTATGTCTGAGTTTAGAAGCTAGATGGCAGAGTCATCACACCATTGCAGCAGGAAGCTAAAATGGCCTGTAGTAACGGTTGCATGGATGGATTGCTTTCCTAGTTGTAAACAGGAAATAAAAGATGTCTAAAAATGATCCCCTTTCCATAATAAAGATGTACTTTTCTGAAAGGCACTACAGTGTAGTATTCGTGTAATGCATGTCACAGTCATCCCCTGTGTAATTGCAGGAGCCTGTTTCAGGAAATATATTTTTCATTTGGCTTGCTTAGGAATGCAGGCGCTCTAGAGAACTAGACTATGACAAATTCACTCCCCCCATGGGGTCTGTTCTGCTCTCCTCATTCATGCGCAACTCCTGTTTGACACTAATGGCAGTTACACATGCGGTTGAACAGGAGGAGAAAGAAACAGCTACGTTTCCCGTCCTCTCCTTGGATTTTTCTGAGTCTCCCCTTTTACGTGCCCAAGTGACCACGTCTCCCAACATGGGCACTGTGCTCATTTTCCAGCTCATGCAGCCATTTTAAAAGAGGGTAACTCACACAGTTCTAAAATTCAGGCCTGCTCTTCTTTGGCTGCTGTTAGTTTGGATTTCCCTGCACTTGGGCAAAGAGACCGATTCACTGGCGGTTTCACTTTTATCTGTTGTCAGGCTCATGTCCTGGTTCTCATGCCGTAGTGTGACGCTGTCCTTTGGTCCTTTCCCGTTTTGTAGAATCCCAGTGTTGGCTCTATAAAAAGCGACAGAGAGTCCTGTGGTTCCTTATAGACTAACAGACGTATTGGAGCATAAGCTTTTGTGGGTGAATACCCACTTCGTCAGAGTGTTGGCTCTAACGTTGTCGCTGCACAAGACTCACCCAGTGGGTGTCACAAACAGAAGTGAGGTGGGGATAAGAGGGGCAGTTCAAGGAACACACAGTTATGAAGATTAGTTGTGTCCTCATTGCAAGATGGGCATAAACAACGCTGTTGACCTTTGTAACCTCTCCTAGCGACCTTCATGTAAGGAAGAGGCAGCCTGGGAGAAAGCACAAGGCTCTTGTGGGAGAAATGCTCAAACAATCACTGGCTGCTGAAATCACCGGCTGAGCAGAGAGGGTGCCACACTAGGCTACGTGAATAGAGGGGAGGGCCATAGTGGCTGGAATAAGGGACTAGCTCAGCCCTTGTCCCCACTGAGTTCTCAGGCTCTGCTTGCATGGTAGCCTGGGAGGAGGTTGGGATGACACTTTTAGTAATGTGAATTTGTGTCCACACTGGGAACTGCGCTGAGCCCCAACTCACTCGTCATGGACTACAGCACCATGCAGCACTGACTCTTTCACTACCAACCTGGGCTGATCCTAAACCAGCCGTCTGGGGAAGGAAGTCACTCTGCTCCATTGAGGAGCCCCTGGGACATTTGGTTCCTTTTTCACTATATACTTGCTGACATCCTCCTCACACCAGCCACTGTAACTCCAGCACCAGACTGCTATTTAACTTCACTCCACCACTAATTATGTGGATCTTAGAGAGGTCCCATATAACCATCTAGAGCATCCTTAGCTCCTACCACCTTCAGTTCACTTAAATCCCTGGGCCAATGTTAGTATCTCTACAGAATCCTAGGAGTCATGGTGGTTTCATTTCCCCACAAAAGACGTAGATGCAGGGGCGGCTCTAGGTATTTTGCCACTCCAAGCACGGCAGGCAGGCTGCCTTTGGTGGCTTGCCTGTGGGAGGTCCCCAGTCCTGCGGATTCGGCGGCATACCTGCTGGAGGTCCACCAAAGCTGCAGGACCAGCAGACCCTCTGCAGGCATGCTGCTGAAGGCAACCTACCTGCCGCCCTCGCGGCGACCAGCAGAGCGCCCCCCGTGGCTTGCCGCCCCAAGCACGCGCTTGGCGTGCTGGTGCCTGGATCTGCCCCTGTGTAGATGTCAGTGAAGTTGAGGTTCATAGCTGAAACTGCCCAATTAAGAGCTGGTGAAGATCAAATCCAGATCCAAACTTTCTATTTGAGACGTATGGATTGGAGCCCCAAATGCCAATAACCCCAAACTCTGGGGAAGTTCAGATCCGGTCAAAAGCTTTACGGATTGGGAACATCACCAAAAAAGTAACCACAGTGACAATCCAAGAAAAGGACAAATGAATGGGGCTATTAGACTTCTTCAAGCTCTCTCTGGGGCAGAGTCTGTTATGTACTATAGCACCTAATTCAGTGGAGCCCCAGCCTGGTTAGGGCTACTGCAATATAAACAATAAATAAAAATGAAATACCTGAAACCTTTTGCAGAGTCTTTCTGCAAACTGCATAACACACATAGCAGACCAGCCCCTATGAAAGTGCCTGGCCCCTAGGTAGGGGCGTGAGGAAGGCTCCATGCTCTGTTTCCCAATTGCTCACCAATGGAAAATCTGCCACAATCAGTCTCTTAACTTCTTAAGAATTAATGTAATTATTTTGCTAGAGAACTCATTGAAAACTCATATAGAAGCACTGCCGCTGCATAGCAGAATCAGTTCTATTTTCTTCCCTTATTCTGTGTTACTAAAGATATTTGTGTGGAAACAGGGTATTTGTTTCTTAAAACTTCACCTGCTCCTGCTGTTTATTCTGCAGCTGAAATCACATAATCCTGTCTTTGAGCCATCATAATCATCTCCACAGCCACCAAATGTGATACCAGCAGAGAATCATCATTTCATGTGAGAAAAGAGCAGCAGGAACCAGCAAACTCTGAAAAATAAAGAGCCTGTTTACATGCAAATACCTTAATAAGGGGTCCAATCCTGAATTCCTTAGTTATTAAGCTCATGAAAGTTACATCTCAGTAACAGCCAATGGCCTGATCATCAATCCATCTGCTTTGGTGTAGGTGGGGGAGCCTTCTCTGATTTATCTGTGATTGGTGTTATGGGAGGCGGGAATTGCAGCTTCACAGAGTGTTTCCCCTTGCCTGGAGCCCTGTGAATGTCCTGCCTGGACTCTATGTGTAGTGATGGGAGCAGGTGGAGCTGGGGAGAATGTTGCCTTCCAAAGCCAGGTATTCAATTAGGAGTTCATGTCCACCCACTACTCCCACCATGTCCTGTACACAGCCAGTGGCATGAAGAGCGTGGGAGGTCAGCAGAGTGACGTTGGAGGCTGTGGCATCTGAATTTCAAGAGCAGAATTCCCAGTTTCCCCACTTTTCGAGGTCTCTTCTGCAGCCTTAAAGCTTCTCCCCTGTGAGAGGAGCCTGTGACAGAATCTCCACCAATTAAACCTTAGCAGTTTTCCTGGATTCTCTCCTGCCTCTGACATGGACCCAAGGAGAGGAATTTTGGACTGGGCCCAAACAGAAATGCAAAGGATGGCCCACATTATGCTGATGGCTACACTTATGCAATCCCACTGCACTTCTGGTACCCAGACAACATGGTGATAGGAATGTTAGAAACTTCCAGAGGGGCAGGATTTGACTCAATGGGTGGTATGCAGAAATGCTTCTGTAATGAAACATTTTCCAAGGTTTTCTTTAGGCATTAGAATCATAGAATATCAGGGTTGGAAGGGACCTCAGGAGGTATCTAGTCCAACCCCCTGCTCAAAGCAGGACCAATTGCCAGACAGATTTTTGCCCCAGATCCCTAAATGGCCCCCTCAAGGTTTGAACTCACAACTGTGGGTTTAGCAGGCCAATCACTGAGCTATCCCTTCCCCCAAATTAGTGGTTTTTGAGTCTTGCTGCTTGTTCAGAGTGTATATTCATCTTCAACAATGTTTATTTATGGACTGTAAAATCTATTTAAATCAAATAATTTCCATAACTGAATATTTATGCCAACATCTATTGAATGCTCATTGACTGAACTGAAAACTATTTATTCACTTATAAATGTTTACTTCTTGACTGTTAAATCTGCTTTACACCAACTTAAAATCAAATTGATTTCTCACCTATTAGTGGGTTTCACTTTATTCTAGATTTGACTTCCTGGGAAATAGTTAAATATTTTATTATTATTTCATTTCAAATCTAACAGCCCCTGTATATTTATCATGTCATATAATAGCACTGATGTTCATAGCGCTGGGATAGATTTGCAGAGCAGCTTCTGCAGTTATTAGATGCCTCAACTTGACTCAAAGCATTTAATCAGTAGCCCTTTATTGCACCATGCAGTCAGCATTAGCTCTTAAATAATATTGTACTAAGTAGATTCAAAATCTCGGCTTCATTGACAGTAGTGGAATCCAAGAAAGTCCCTTTTAATTACCTCAAGTCCACGAGTGTGCGAGTGTTTGGACACTATATTTCTGTCTCCAGGGAGCACCATCTACCCCTTGTGTGTTTGTATTTATTGCTTGTGAATCTGCTGGTTTTATAGTCCTTGGAAAAGAAGCTGGTAATTTTTTCCATAAAAGCCACCAGCAGGGCAGGTGTGCCAGCTTTGCTAACATGCTGTAATACCCACTTTCTTTGAAACACAGGACAGCTACGTTTGCTTTAGCCTTTGCAATGAAGATTCTCAGTCTGTTTTTTAGAATTCTTAGAATTTGTCAAGAAAGCTATTCCAGGGTAGTTAGGCCAACTGGACATAAAAGTCCTAAACTTTGCAGAGAATCCAAAAATAGGCTCTGCTTAGAGGAAATATATTTTTGTTACTTAAAAAAAAATATGGATCAAGAACACCCCGGAGGTGGCTGCATTTTGGGGGTTTCTGAAGTGATCCATCTATAAACCTTAATCACTAGTTCATTACGCAGGTTTTACACTGTTTTAACTTCACAGATTTTAGTGGAATTACACGGGCATAAAACTGGAGTATTGCAGTCGTGAACCGGGGCTGTAGTTTTTAGCTGAGCTTTTTAAGTCTGTAGAGCATTTTGCTTGGATCTGGTGGGATGCGTCTATGTAAATACAGTGTATTATTCTTTAAGAAGTGGTAGTAGTGTGAGATGGAGGGAGCAGAAGTAAAACTAAGCCTGATAACTATGCTGTGAGGCTGAGGGATGACTGCCTGTGGCTTGAAAATCTTACTCCAGGCCTTCTGTGTCCCGAAGAAGCTGCCATTTAAGAAATGCCTTCCATACTTGGCAGCTGTCCTACATTTTGACAATCTTGACTCTGAGATTTGTCTCTGTCCTCACTTCTTACCTCGCAGAGGTCTTGGCTATCAGGTTAGTGGTTTAGATCTTGCTCTCTTTCCTGTCTTCACTCAAAGGCTGATAACGTTAATGGGCTGATAGCTTTTGACTTTCAGGACTACAGGGAGCTCCAGTCCTGTGGCACTAAAATCTGCAATCAGCTTTCCAGAAGCTGTATTAATGCGTATATGCCAATCAGGTGCATAAATAACATTCTCTTTTCTAAAAAGCGACAAAGAGTTCTGTGGCATCTTATAAACTAACAGAAGTATTGGAGCATGAGCTTTTGTGGGTGAATCTGCTTCGCTTTTCCTCACAGAAATACAGTGAAATCTACAATCGTGAATAAACAAGATATGGTTCAGTAGCCTGAGAGCCAAGGGTCTTGTCTTGCTTTGTCCATTTCTTTATTCCCTTCTTTCCTTCCAACTTTCTGCTTTTATTTGGTTTTTTTTGGGCTATCCCATTGACTGTCTCTTGTCTGGTGTCTTTTCTTTGCCTTTTATTTCATCTCTTTGCAGCTGGCTACCTCTGCAGCGATCTGTCCTCCAGGGAGAGCCCCTGGAGCCTGGGGAGGGAAGCCCAGCATGGCTAGCTCAACCTTCCAGAGGTCTGCCTGCATGAGGGACTGCAGATCCCAAAAACATTTGCTTTGCAGGATGAGGCTGTAACATTCAAATCCTTATTCATCCATCACTGAGCTCAGCCCTGTTGTTACCAGCAGACACTGCACACACAGGGAATTTCCTTGATAGAGAGAGTGTGTTTTTGGATTTCTGCTCTGTTTGCCAATAGAGAATTTTACTCCCCCTCTATTCCTTGTTCTAATCTTTTCTACCGACATGGTGTAGGTACGTTTGCTCTGACATTGATGTACTGGGGGTTATACTGTATGGCAGAGTAGGACTGAATCTTATTAGTCTGAAAACCCCCACCAGGATGAATTCATCCCTAGTAGAACTCCCCCGAAGTCAATGGAGTTCTACCAGAAAGATTTTGTCTCCATGTGCAATAAGACTCTGAGAGACTACTTGTGTGTTCCATGATGTTCACAAGCCTGTGTCTTAAGCTGACCTTGCTGGCTTGTCAGGGGCAGATGCATTTGGTTTTATTGGGCCATCAGGTCATTATCATGCTGTAAGTCATTGTCATATCAGCAAGAACTTGGGATTCTAGATGACATTGTCCCCTGGCTTTTGTCCAGGATTCAAGAGTCTGCATCTAGCTCTTCTGCTAATGCCCTGTCATGTTCATTGTAGATCACAGAAGGAATAATGCTACCACAACACAGGTCTTGAGAGGATGTACCAACCTGTCTATAATCAGGGATGCTAGGGATCTTGCCAGATACACAAGACTATATTCACCAAGAGCCTGATCCCAAGCCCATTTTAGTTGATGGAAATATTCCCATTGACTTCAAAGGGTTTGGAATTACACCCATCAAAGGCAGGTCATATTTAGTAGCAATAGAATGTTCTAAACAGATCACTTGTTCCATTTGTAATGCCAAGTACACAAGACCATATTCCTCAAGAAAAGATCCCTCGTATCCCTGATTAAAGCCAAGGTGGTAAATCCTCTCTGAGTTGTGTTGTACTAGGATTATTGCCTTTATGGTCTACAGTGAACATGACAGGACTTTAGCAGAAGAGCTAGAATGCCAAGGAAGAAGCTGCCCCCAAAGAATCCTTCCGAAGTCTTACACTGGGACAGTGCATGATAGTACATGTGCTTAAGAAGTGCTATGTAAATAATCTGGTAGCACTGATATGATCAGAAAAGCTCATAGTCATGTTCCTCACTATTTTGTCTTAGTGGTTCGATGTAAAGAGCCACCTCTAAGGGTGATCCAAAATCTTATCCACCGTCCATTCTCGTTAAAACTTCTATTATACTTAGAGTTCTGATCCTGGGCCTCTGTCCTACACAATTTAAGGCAAGTGAGATCTGGCCCTCAGATTGGTGTCCCATAGTTTCAAAACTTCTTCTCAAAATTATGTTCTTAACTACAAGGTCACTTAAGTTTCAACTCCAACTCCAAGGTTCACAGTATCACATTCCTCTCTGAGCAGGTGTCGGATTTCCTGGGATAAAATTTTCAAAAGCACCCAAGGGAGTTAAAATATGGCTAGTTGCTGCTGAATTTCTCACCCATGTTCTTGCTGGATTTGGAGCCTCAGTGCTGTCCAAGTCTCTCAGCTGCTTGCCTGGAGACACCTCTAGCACCATTTTTACACTGGAATGATTTTTTGGTTATTTTCTGTCCTGAGGACCACAGTAAACTCCTCCCTAAAGCACCTCTGCTGGATAGCTAACAGGCTTCTAATTGTTTGTGCTGGCACTCTAGTTCTCAGAGCTGCTTCTCCAGTTAGAAGCCATCTCCATTTTACAGCCACACAACTTAATCAAAAGGAGCCACAACCACTTCCCAAGATGGGAGAAGAACCAGTAACTTAGCACTGGCAGCTGAAGAGTAAGGAAGCAATCTGTAACCACTTAGATCAGAGGTGGGCTAAGTTTTGGTCTGAGGGCTGCATCTGGGTATGGAAATTGTATGGCGGGCCATGAATGCCCGGTGGGGGAGGAGGACTCTATGGGGTATAGTGGGGGGGCTCTATACGGGATGCTACCGAGGTGGGGGGAGGCGAGACTCATGGGTTGTGGCGCGGGGGAGGAGGGCTATACAGGGACAGTACTGGGGACTCCTAGGGACCCTGCTGGCAGTGACACCAAGGCGGCTGTACCAGGCACTGCCATGGGCAGAGGCACCCTAGCTGGGACAGGTGCGACCCCTGGGCGGTTTTGAGGCTCTCAAGGGTGGAGCCGTAGAAGACTGGGAGGTGATTGGGCGCACTGCTTCGTAGGTTCCGGGTTCCGATCCTGGAACAGCGTGGTGAAGTCGCGCCTGTGCAGTGTGGCTCTACATGCCGTGAGATAGTGCTCATCAAGGGAACTGTAAGTCAGGGACTCAGGAGCGCTGGGCAGGCAGAGCCAGGCAACCCCCTGACCCCGCTTCCCAGTGGAAGCTCGGGGGCCGGATAAAAACAGCTGGAAGTGGCCCACAGGCCATAGTTTGCCCAACCCTGACTTCGATATCTTGTTATCCAGGGTTCTTTCAACCCAAAGCTCTTGGTAACTTTTACTCTGTGCGAAGAGGTGTCCGGAAATAAATCAGGGGAGACACAGCTGTCCGACCAGTAGATGGCTGGCACAAACAGGACAACACAAGTGCTTTCACTTAAAGCTACACTTTACTAGTCTCAAGCACTTGTACATGTCTGCAACAGATTAGTAAAACACCCCCAACCTCTCGAGTGACACTGCGGCAGGCTTCTGGTGGCCAAATCTTCCGTCTGCCAGTGGGGACTGCATGATGTATCCAGAGGGAGAGTCCAAACGAGTCCCAAAAGAGTCTCACTACCTTAAACTTTCCCCTCTTATTTATACATTAGTAATCGAATGACATGTCCCTTAAAGAAAACTTGTTAAGTAAGCAGTTTTAATGGTCAAGCAAGAGGTTCCGTCTGATTATTGATTAACCAGGTGTGGGTTTTTCAAGAGTTTGCTGCCTTGAGGCCCCAATAGACATTCCTGGGGCATGTCCTGCTCTTCTAAAATGCATGTATCAGCAACGTCAACATAATTCTTATCAGGAAGGAGGTGGGGTCAAGCTGCCTTTTCTGTGGCACCCAAAACCCCCTCCCTTCCCTCCTGCCTTGGCCAAGCTGAGATTGCTGACTAGGCTGCTTTTGGCAAGAAACCATAGTGGTTTCAGGCACTTTACTGGTTTGCCAAAATCCCCCCGTACACCCTCACTTATACTGAAGCCAAGTATCCCTGGAAGACTGTTGTTCTATTCCACCACCGCCCCGCCACACTCATCTGTCCCCACACCCACCAAGGAAATTGCATATGGCCATAATGGAGGAGCAGAGGTGGGAGGCCTCAGACAGGAAATCTGGTTTTGTTCCCAGATCCCATCCTGCTCCTAAGAAGGTGTATCTGACCTGGTTCTGGCACCTGTCAGGGACAGGCCATTAGACTAGATGGCCATTGGGTCTGGCTGTTCCTGTGTTCCAAAGCAAAATAGTGTCACAGCCAGGCTCAACCCATACCGTTGTTCTGAGGGACATTTTAATCAAGAGACCCTGAAAGCAGGGAAAATTTGGGAGTGAATGTACAATGAGGCTGCTTCAGTGTGAGGAGTCTGGCTTTTTCCTTTGGTTGGATGTGTTGCCACTAATCAATATTCTGAGGATCTGGGTGAATTGAAGCTACACTGGGCCATAATCCATCCCAACCCCAGCCTTGCCCTAGACCAGTGGTCCCCAACCTTTTTCATCTGGGCGGCGGTCTAGCATCCATCGAAATGCTGCCGAATTTCGGCGGCGACGCCTCTGGATGATGTTGCTTGTCGGTGGCAAGCGGCATCATCCACAGGCGTCGCCGCTGAAATGCTGCTGAATTTTGGCAGCATTTCGGCAGATGTTCAACCACTGGCCAGGACACAGGCACATTTAGATGCCCCCGTGGGCACCAGGGCATCCACGGGCACCGAGTTGGGGACCCCTGCCCTAGACAAACAGCAGTATTGCCAGCCTCAAATAGTGAAAAAGCACAAGATGGTTTTCTTTAAAAAAATTGTATTTTATTGTTGGTCTGTCTCCTGAGTTTTGAACTCCCCCTGCTCGCACCAGTTGGGGTGTGCAATAGTTAGTGTTGCCAGCTCTCCCATGTTTGGTGAGTGAGGGGAGTTTGGGCCCTGGTCCCAGAAGTCCCACTGGCTGGCTGATGGTACAGAGCATCCAGCTTCTCTCGACTGTGTGCTCACACCTGCCTGTCCCCCAGGCCTCACATCTGTCCCCGTGGCCTCAGCTCTTCATGCCCTCTCTCCCAGGCCGGGAGAGTCTGCAGAAAAGTCTCTTCTCCCCTTCCCAGGGCTGGTGCTGTGTGTGTGGAAGGGAGCAGAGGAGCTGTCCCCATTGCTTATATGAGAGGAGGGAAGAGCTCCAGTGACCCTGATTGGCTGCTCTAGCCCAGAAGGTGGGCAAGTGAGGAAGGCAGCCAATCAGAGGTGGCTTCCCCCAGGCAGTGCTGAAATTTGCAAGAGGGCTGGAGATTCTCGCTCAGTTGTGAGGTTGGCTCCAGCGCCGGCGCAAAGCCCATTGCTGGTGAAGGAATGGTGAGTTGGCAGCGCTGAGAGGGACTGTATACATCCTCCTGGGTGTGCTCCTCAAGTGGGAGAGGGAGGGTTGCTTTGGGGTTAAGGCACGGGGCTTAGCCTCAAGACATCAGCCGCAGGCTTCCTGTGTGATCTGGGGTGAATCACAGGTCTCTGCACCACAATTCCCCACCTGTAAAACTGTGAGCATAATCCTTCCTTTCTCCCGTCCTGTCTTTTCTATTTATACTGTCTGGGGTAGGGACTGTCTCTTGCTCTTTGTATGTTCAGGACTACGGGGCCCTGATCTCAGTTTAGACCACTCAAGGTAATATAAATAATATGACACATCCAAAACAATGTTAAAAGAACATTATTAAGGTTGCAAAGTCCAGCATGTAGAAGTTAGGAAATGCCAGAAGGTCTACATGGATCATCAGCAAGGTTGGGACGTGTAGATCTACCGCACAGACCTCTGCCACTAGCGCTAACAGAGTAACTGATAGGCGTAGTAGGTTGTCGTCCTCTATGAAGACCAGCAGTAGAGGGGCTGAGACAGTTTGCCAGTAGGTTTCACAGGTATTTTGCTGACAGCAAAGGACAGGTGAGAGTTAGGACTCTTGGTTCCATTCCAGGCTCTGGAGGGAAGTGTGTTCTAGGGGGCACAGCCCTTCTGCCTGTTCCGTCCCAAGCCTGACCCCTTCTTCTTCCATCCCCTCCAACCTGTCCCTTTCTCAGTCCTGTCTCTTTCCCACTCCAACTCCTCACACCCTCTGCTTACTCAAATGGCTTCCAAATTCTCCCTTTCCTCCCCTCTATTTCCCTCCCTGCCTTCCAGCCCCAGTCTCCCCAGCCAGACAACCAGATACCTCCCCCGCTCCAGCACCTAGTCCCAGTTTCGCTTTCCCCTCCCTCCTCCCTGTTGCCTCCTGGTCTGGCGTTTGTTCCCTCTGCATTTGAATCAGGTATTCTCTTCCAGGCTGTCCTGGCCCATGGGGAGGCACTGTTTGCACAGGAGATACAGTTTCCTCTGCTCTCTCTTGTGGCATCTGGCTCTGGTGTGCAGTAGCAATGAACCTTGGGAAGGTGCATGGCCCGCATGGATGGAATCTTTGGGGGAACTTAGCTGTGACCCTCTATCACGTCTCTTCTGAGCATGGGCAAACTGAAATCATAGACGTTTCAAAGGCTTATTATAACTTGTTGAATTTGGATGGATTTGTCAGGGGAAGCACAAGGCACATCTCTGACACCAAGGCCACCCCCGCTTGCCAAATTTCAATTCCATGCTCCAAAGCATGGGAGTGCTAGAGCTTCCTCAAAGAAACAGTTGCCAGAATTTTTTAACATGGGCAAAACAATGTATTTTCCCTGATAATCTCATTCTTGGAAATGGCAGAACCATTTTGGCTGAAAATTTCCAGGATAATTCAGCCTGAGGCAGACACCCAGCATGAAAAATTTCAGCCTAAACAGTTAAAGTTTGGCAAAGTTGTAAGCAAATGAAAACAGATCTTACAATGGGAATGTATCTGGCAACCTTAATAAAGGACGGTGATATGTAAGACAGTCCCGCAGTCCTGTACTGCCACCTGCTGGTCTGTGTTTGCTTCATGAGGTCGTTTAAGCCCCAAGCCTGCAGCTGGCTTATCAAGGGCAGACGCTGTGGGAGCCCCAATGATGGGGTTGCAGAACTGGGGCCAAGGTTAGGGGCTGCTCAGCCCACCATGTGATTTTATGGCTAACCTATGGTAAGTGATTATTTTAATAAGCAGCAGGTTTAAAACCAACAAAAGGAAGCATTTCTTCACACAACGCACAGTCAACCTGTGGAACTCCTTGCCAGAGGATGTTGTGAAGGCCAAGACCATAAAGGGTTCAAAAAGAACTAGATAAGTTCATGGAGGATAGGCCCATCAGTGGTTATTAGCCAGGATGGGCAGGAATGGTGTCCTGAGCCTCTGTTCGCCAGAAGGTGGGAATGGGCGACAGAGAATGAATCACTTGATGATTCCCTGTTCTGTTCATTCTCTCTGGGGCATCTGGAACTGGCCGCTGTCAGAAGACAGGATACTGGGCTAGATGGACCTTTGGTCTGACTCAGTAAGGCTGTTCTTATGTTCTTATATGTAATATTATTTACTTACATTTGCTCTTATTTTCCTGAAAGCTTCTCCTTCCATCAGGAATGATTCAACTAGAATCAGTGACAGACAGACATAGACTTTTGTACATTTTAATATCAGCACACTGCACAATCAGATACTTCAATACAAGCCAAGAGAGGAGGGGGCGTGAAAGTGGTTTGCGGGGGAAAAATAGGTATTTAAAAAAAGTCCCTTATAACAACAGAAGAGGTGATTTGCGAGTGATGGAGATGGCATTGCTTGTCTCAGCTGATTAAAAATGCCAGTATTTTCTCCTGACTTGGCTAATGGGATATTTATTTATTTAATCGCATAGAAGATAATTTATTTGGGTTTTGTGGAGAGGCAGCTGGGCCTTCCAGAGCTGTGCACATGAAATACTGCTGTTTATTTTGCTTTTAATTTCTCTCTCTATCTTGCTAAAGTAATTTCTGAAGGCATTAATCTTTCTAAGAGCTTGGTCTCCAAGCCACAGTCTATCACTTTCTCTGCGGTATCCAGGTGGTAATGGTGATGGCAGAGGGTTCCAGCTCAGTGCTGTGGAAGCTGAACATCTATTACCCTCGTGGGATCTCTGGGGTAACTGAGGCCTCGGTAATAAGCATCCTGTAAAAATGGAACAACTTCTCTAGGTGCTTTTCAGAGCTGGACACCCTGATGGTCAGAGGCGAGGAGAAGGTATATGTTGACCTACTGGATAGTGTGAGGCCAGTGGCTGAGACATCTTGTGGCAAGATTGGCGTTTTGGATTAATACCCTCTGCCCTACATAGGCAGGAGTCAGGGTGAGCCCTGTGGTTTCCCAATTCATCCAGGGAATGTATTGGGAAGAGAAGAGATGGTGGATCCAGCCCTCTGTTCTGCTCTGTCAACTCTGCTGCCATAAAGGAACTAACCCCCAGCAGGTCTGGCCAGTTGTGAGTTATCCAGGCACAGAACTGCTGTAGTACCCCTGGCATAGGGAATGTGGCCGGACGGAATGGGGCGTGGGCCATGGCTGGAGTGTCTAATTCAGATATGCTCAGCTGTGGGAATGGCCCTTTGGAGCTATAGGCAGGTGGGTACAAGTCAGAGCAGCCCTGAGGGAGGTGGTGCTGAATATAACTTGGGAAGGAATTGGGGCAGATGAAATCTTTGCCAGGAGCATTTTCTTTATGGAGAGACACTGGTTTAAAAATAAAACAAACCCACACCGAGTAGCTTTTAGATTCTGCTGGGGGGGATTTCCCACTTGCCTAAACATCCCATTTGACATGCTTAGTCTCCTCCAAGGCGTAGGTTCAAATCCAGCCAGGGCTAGCTCAGTCCTTCATGCGCAAGGCTAAGAAAGTGGATGCTTAAATGAACATGTGGTTTGTTTTCTGGATTTTTCCAGACCAAACCTTAAAACTTGAGGTTCTTCTTAGAGGGCCCACCACATAGTTTGTAAGGGTATGGTTTACTCCTGGTGTCATTGTACAACAGTTCCCTTCCCCTCACCATTGTGCAGCATGCTGTGTTCTGTTGGGTTGGTGCTGCTCCCCACCCCAGAGGTGAATGCAATTTAGCACTGCTAACTTTGTGCTTTCAGATGGAAAGTGCTATATAAATGTAAAATTGTCATACACAGTATTTACTTAATCAGGACAGCTGGCCACTTCACAAAAAGAATATGCCAGGTTTCTGGATATTTATGTATCTCAAATGATTTTTTAAAAAAGGTCTGGGATCATCATAAATTGATACTGAAACTTCCTGTATGTAAGGTAATATAAGAAATTCCAGTTAGTTATTAAATTTGATAGTATTTATAGCTATTTATAATGGCAGGCAGAGTGCGACTGTATTTTAGGATTACAAACCTCCAGAAACATGTCATGTACCTTTTAGGCTTTGGTCCATTTTACAGATTCCCAGATGTACAGTTAGGGTAAACACATAACTAAAGCTTTGGTTCCCATTGATAATAATAAGTTATTCCCTCAGAGCAGTGCACAGTTTGCTGAAGCCGCCATCAAAACTGGAGGATCATTGTGTTACTTATTTTAAGCCTTGGGTGTCAAGATCCGGTATCTAGATATATTGATTCCTATCCTTTAGTTTATGGGTGGTGATCAATTACATGTTCAGAACTGGGGATAAATGTAGCGGAATGTGTCACTGGTGCGTTTCTGTGTGAGAGCTGGAAGTGAGGTTTTGTAATGTGTGTAATACTAAACCTGGATGGGCATGACTGATCAGTGAAAAATGGGGCACTTCCTCTATTGTGGCTCAGGGAATGGAGGGCTAAAATATTAGGTGTTCTGCATGCACACACCGCAGGGACTTGGGTACTGCTAACTTCTAGGTGCTCTGCTGCCCAGTGGAATTTCCAGTTCGGGGTTAGGTGCCCAGGCTCTCTCTGTGTTGCAGGGGGAGAGATAGGTACCTAAGAAAGAGATTCTCAGCAAACTGAGTGAGGAACCACCTAAGCCAGCCAGAAGTGAAATGCAGAGGAAAGGAGCAGAGCTTGGGGCCCAGATCCACAAAGGTACTTAAGCACTAATTGCCCAGATCCTGGGCCTTAGGCTGACAGGCCAGAAGGAAGTGCCTGTCTCTGCTCAGGTCTCTCAGCCACGACCCCTTTCCTGGAGTCAGGCACCAAAGTCAGGTCAGCCCTTTCTTGAGAGAGAGAAGCTGGCTCCCACCCCACTAGCCCAATTGGTGAGGCACTCATCTGGGGTGGGGGAGAGGTGTTTTCAGAATCAGGTAGAGCAGGGAGTTGAACCTACATCTCACACTGCTCAGGTGAGTGTCTGGGCTCTTGGGTCTCTGTCAATATCTCCTGTTGAAGTTGGTTCACTTTGTATAAATAACTTAATATTCATTGGAGTGGGGGCTTGAACTTGCCTCTCCCACCTCCTGGATAAACACCCTGGCGGTGGAGTCAATTGCTTGCTTCTCCCTCCTGCTCTGTCCCAATAAAGAGAAAGTGTTTCACACATCTCACCCTATGTTCTTTCTGGGAAATTGGTTTGAGGATGAAAGCATCCACATCTGCTATGTATATTGCCTTCTAGGCGGACAAGTATAGAAATCACAGGCTGGAGCCTCAGCTGCGTAAACTGGTGTTACTCCATTGGTGTAAGCGGAGCAACACTGACTTGTGCCAGCTGAGGATTTAGCCCAATAAATCTACTTTTAGGCAGATCACCTTTTTATGGTTCAGCTGCTAACTTGGGGAGGGAAAGCACTTGACGGTGCTATTGATGCTTGGCATACTGCTGCGATTGGGGTGGCTCAGTATTTTGGGTGGAATAGCTGGATATCCAGAACTAACATAAATAAAAATGGCAAAAAAACCTTTGTTAATGCAGAGTTAAGGTTGCCTGATGTTAGCTCCTTAAAGAACGTCAAGTTCAGCAAAACTCACATTACTGAAAACCAGGCAATGCAGAGGTAAGGTAAACATCAACATAACCTTAACTCTGCCCCCTGGACCTGGCAATAGCTGCTGGGAATTGTCTGCATGCGCTGCAGTTGTTTCCAGTGATTTAGGTGTATAGTAGCTGTATTGAATGGCGGAGGCAGTACAAGTGAGTGGAGCTCCGTTTGTGATGCAAGGAGATCTGGGGATTAATGTGTGGTGTGTCAAAGAATTGTGATTATGATATGGCTGTGTAGTGAGGCGGCCTGGTTCCCAGCCACCCCAGAGGGGGACGAACCCCTCTGGATGCCAAAGTGGGCAGAGCCAGTGGAGCTTGCACCCACCCCTCAGAGGTCAGGGTGCAGGACAGGAAGTACAAAACCCAACCCCAAAGCTCACTAGAGGCCCAGCCGCCAGAGAAGCCAGACACCTGTGGCCGAGCTCCTGGTTGGGAGACTCCTGCAGCTGGCGGCTGACCCAAGGACTGGCCAGATGCTGACCAGACCCCAGAAAATCTGGTAAACCTGCTGCTGGCAAGTTACCCAGAGGAGCTGCCAAGCCTACCGCTTGTTGGGTACCCAGAGGAACCCCTGGTTCTTGATTCCTTGGAAGACTCTGTCTAGATGCAGGGACCTCTGGAGAGGGAGGTAGGAAGTCGCCCGGCCACAGCTGACCCTAGTCTGGCTGCACACACCCAGAGCCGATGTCAGTGTGTTGCGGCCAGGATCCCCACCGACATCTACCTGTGCTAGGGCCCGGGCTGGGACACAGTGGAGTGGGTTCGTCCCCCCTGCCATCCACCCTGCGAGTGTCAGTCTCCCCCACTCAGCGGCCCTTTGGAGCCAGGACCGGGGCCTGTTATTGAACTGTTTGCTTCGCCCCTGCCTGAGGGCCTGAGGTGCTGCCTGTTTGCCGCCCAGCCAGGTTAATTCCCTTGATTCACTGGACCTATGTAGTGAGGTGGCCTGGTTCCCAGCTGCCCTGGGGCAGGGGAGCCCCTGCCAAGCCCCTACAGGCACCCTGAGCATTAACCTTGTAGCTGCTGAATTACATGTCTGGAATGTCATTTAAATATGTCACCCTCATAGGCACTGTCTTGCATCCTGGTCTTTGGGCTTAAGCAAATGCATGCCGCTAGAACTCCTAACTAGAAAAAGATCCTGATTTGCTTCTAGACTGTGAGGACGATGTCATTACCAATCACTGACGATGAGGAGGTGTCATAAACAGATAGTTAAGGGTTAATATCTCTTTTACCTGTGTAAGCAGAGTCAGGATAAGCTCTACCCTGACATCTGGTGGAAAGAATTTCAGAGAGTGTATTTGCATAGGCACG
The DNA here is from genome assembly GCF_025201925.1 of Gopherus flavomarginatus. NCBI lineage: Eukaryota > Metazoa > Chordata > Testudines > Testudinidae > Gopherus > Gopherus flavomarginatus. The sequence continues at coordinate 155,740,275 of NC_066621.1, forward strand.
CCTACCCTATCCCGGATGAGCCCCCAAAAATGTAACCCTTCTGCCCCTCTGATTTGGCAGCAACAAGGGCCGGGTTCAGTATCCAGGGGTTCCGTTTCAGTAACACAATGCATAACCGGCTCGAGCCCCCACCCAGTGACCTGGGACACTCACATACCACACACCCCTGGGCGCCTCTAGGAGGCAATACTTCCCCTCTCGCAAGCACGGAGTCTGAGTGTAGCGAAATCTTTTTAATAAAGGAAGGAATCAATGCGGCATCCCATTGGAGAAACACCACAAACAGGGTTATAACACAGACCATAAACAAAAACCCACCTCCAAGTACGTTTGGCACTGTCCTTTTTCCCCTTAGGGTTTTAAGTCCAATCACCCCAAAGTCCAACAACCCAAAAGTCTCTGGTCAATGCCACCCCAGAGTTCGAGAGTTTATCTGTAGAGGTCCCTCCCCCCAGCCTGGGTAGAAAGGGGCACCTTACGTGGTCCAGGGCCAACTGCCCTGCCTCTCCGTGGGTTCTGCTTCCGCCTTCTCCACGAACTGCTCCGCTTTAGCAGCCGCTCCACTCTGCTCCTCCAGCCGTCCTCAGAAACTGCTCCGTTCCACCAGCTGCTCTGCTCCATGAGCTGCTCCAGTTCTCTCTGCAAACTGCTCACATCTCTCATCACATCGTGTCCCAAGAGGGTGTGAGTACTGATCCTGATAAAATAGAAGCACTCACTACATGGCCACATCCAAGCAACTACAGAGAACTCAAGACCTTCCTTGGGTTTAGTGGTTATTACCGCAGATTTGTGAAAAACTATGCTACAATTGTAAAACCCCTCAATGATCTTACCAGGGGATATCAGTCCAGCAAGGACAAATCTAGGACCAAGAAAAAAGGGCCTTCCGTGCAGAGACACTATGGCCCCTTCGAACCCTTTGGGCCACGGTGGGATGAGAGATGTGAAAGGGCTTTTCGGGAAATCATTACTTGCCTAACTCATGCCCCAGTCCTAGTATTTGCTGACCCAAGCAAGCCATTTATCCTGCATACTGATGCCAGTTTGGAGGGTCTGGGGGCAGTACTGTACCAGGAGGTGGATGGCAAGCGTAAACCTGTAGCCTTTGCCAGCCGAGGACTGTCTGATAGTGAAACCCGCTATCCCACTCACAAGCTGGAGTTCTTGGCCTTGAAATGGGCCATCTCTGAGAAATTTCGAGACTACTTGTATGGGGCTCAGTTCCAGGAGCAGAGTGCCCCTTTCTACCCAGGCTGGGGGGAGGGACCTCTACAGATAAACTCTCGAACTCTGGGGTGGCATTGACCAGAGACTTTTGGGTTGTTGGACTTTGGGGTGATTGGACTTAAAACCCTAAGGGGAAAAAGGACAGTGCCAAACGTACTTGGAGGTGGGTTTTTGTTTATGGTCTGTGTTATAACCCTGTTTGTGGTGTTTCTCCAATGGGATGCCGCATTGATTCCTTCCTTTATTAAAAAGATTTCGCTACACTCAGACTCCGTGCTTGCGAGAGGGGAAGTATTGCCTCCTAGAGGCGCCCAGGGGTGTGTGGTATGTGAGTGTCCCAGGTCACTGGGTGGGGGCTCGAGCCGGTTATGCATTGTGTTACTGAAACGGAACCCCTGGATACTGAACCCGGCCCTTGTTGCTGCCAAATCAGAAGGGCAGAAGGGTTACACCTGTAAAGGGTTAACAAACAGGGAACCAAACACCTGACCAGGGGACCAATCAGGAGACAAGATACTTTCAAATCTTGGTGGAGGGAAGCCTTTGTTTGTGTTTTTTGGGTGTGGCTTTGTTCTCTCTGGGCTCTGAGAGTGACCACACGTACCTACAGGCTTTCTAATCCATTCCAATTTAGTAAGTACAAAAGGTAGAAAGGCGGTTTAGTCTTTTTAATTGTTTTTGCTTTATTTGCAAATGTGTATCTGGCTGGTAAGGGTCTAATGTGCATTTGGCTAAAAGTATTTTAAATTGTATTTTTGCTGGAGGAGGCTTTTTTCTCTAGTTTCTATAAGCTGACAGACCCTGTAATATTCCATCTTGAATTTACAGTGATTTTCTTTATTCTTTTTTTCTTTTATTAAAAGTTTTGCTCTTAAGACCTGTCTGATTTTTCCCCTTGTTGAGGTTCAAGGGAATTGAGTCTGCACTTAACAGGGAAGGAGAAGGGAGGGGAAGGGAAAGGGGGGGGGAACCCACCTGATTTCTCTGTGTTGTGATTCAAGAAGTTTGAATCACGGTCATCTCCTAGTGTACCCAGGGCGGGAAAGATCTGGGAGGAAGAAAGGAGAAGGGGGAATCCCTTTGTTTAGATTCACGGAGCTTGAATCTGTATATCTCTCCAGGAGCCCAGGGAGGGAACACCTGGAGGGGAGGAGGGGGAAGGGAAATGGTTTATTCCCCTTTGTTGTGAGACTCAAGGAATTTGGGTCTTGGGGGTCCCCAGGGAAGGTTTTGGGGGAGACCAGAGTTTATCAGGCACTCTACTCTAAGTCCTGATTGGTGGCAGCACTACAGGATCTAAGCTGGTAATTAAGCTTAGGGGAATTCATGCTAGTACCCATATTTTGGAAGCTAAGGTTCAGAATTGGGAATTATACTATGACAGAAGGCCTTTTCTGGTTGGCTTGTAGTAGACATAGAGGCAGTGGTGCTGGAACTAGGAGTGCTGGGGTTGCTGCAGGCTTGAAGTAGTAATAACAACCACCTAATGCAGGGGTGGCCAACCTGAGCTGGAGAAGGAGCCAGGATTTACCAATGTACATTGCCAAAGAGCCACTGCAATATGTCATCAGCCCCCCATCTGCTCCAGCCTCCCTCCCCACACCTCCCAATCAGCTGTTTCATGGAGTGCAGGAGGCTCTGTGGGGGAGGAGCAGGGGTATGGCAGGCTCAGGGGAGAGAGCAGGAAGGGGTGGAGTGGGGGCAGGGCCTGTGGCAGAGCCAGGGGTTGAGCAGCGAGCACCCTCCCGGCACATTGGAAAGTTGGTACCTGTAGCTCCAGCCCCAGAGTCGGTGCCTATAAAGGAGCCACATATTAACTTCTGAAGAGCTGCATGTGGCTCCGAAGCCCCAGGTTGGCCACCTCTGCCCTAATGCATGGTTTCCATCATCAGCAAACCCACTACAAAAATTGTTCCAGCATCCCTGCATAGAGGTAACCCCTGCATCTCATAACATGCAGCACCGTGAGACAGAGAGGTGCACTTACAATGGGGACATGCTTTCTCTCCCTAGCTAAGGATTTTCCACAGTATCAGGCAGGTTCTCTTTGGTTCAGAACAATGAATCCGGCAGTGGTATGAGAATAAAAGACATGGCAGCATCTTATCACCTGATGTTGAAGAGGGAATACTAATTTCCTGCTGTCCTTTTAACTATTTCACTGACAACTTGTTCTCTGCTAATGGATGAATTTTGTTTTCTCTCTTTGTTTTGTTTGTTTTGGATGAACACCTTGCTGAATGAACCATTCCAAAGGCTGTAAGAAAATTGCAGGCTGCAGTTTTGTTGTGGAAAGTGCAACTTTTAACACTCACGGCAACTTTATAGTTGTGTCATAAACAGATAGCTAAGGGTTAATGTCTCTTTCACCTGAAGCACCTGACCAGAGGACCAATCAGGAAACCGGATTTTTTCAACTTTGGGTGGAGGGAATTGAGTGTCTTTGTCTTTGTTTTCCGTCTGCCTGCCTTCTCTGAGCTTTGGAGAAGTAGCTCTACTTTCTAGTCTTCTGTTTCTAAGTGTAAGGACAAAGAGATCAGATAGTAAGTTCTATGGTTTTCTTTTCTTTGGTATTTGCATGAATATAAGTGCTGGAGTGCTTTGATTTGTATTCTTTTTGAATAAGGCTGTTTATTCAATATTCTTTTAAGCAATTGACCCTGTGTTGTATCATCTAAATACAGAGAGAACATTTGTACTTATTTTTCTTTCTTTTTATATAAAGCTTTCTTTTAAGACCTGTTGGAGTTTTTCTTTACTGCAGGGAAATTGAGTCTGTACTCACCAGGGAATTGGTGGGAGGAAGAAATCAGGGGAGATCTGTGTGTGTTGAAGTGGCTAGCCTGATTTTGCATTCCCTCTGGGTGAAGAGGAAAGTACTTTTTGTTTTATTTCCAGTTGTCGCCTGTGTTGAGCTTCTTTGATTTGTTCTTCGGCGTCAATTTTTGCCTTAGAAGTCATGGTTCCTGTTTTCTTGTGTTGGGGTGCCCTCCGGTGTTTATCTTCTGAACTGCAGGTTCTGTTGCCTCCTGGAGTCTGCCTAGCAACAGTGCTTTTTTCCTTTTCTCTCTCTAGCTAATGTTCAATGAAGGGAAACCAGAAAAACCACTTTATTTGCATGCCTATAAGTGCTGGTACTTGCCCCCTAATGGGAGGGCTATTGCATGACAAAAGACCCTTAACAGGTTCTTAATGGCTTCTCGCTTAACATGCAAGCCACAAACTGCCAGAGAGAGCAGAAAAAAAAATTTCTCTCTGGTTCCCTTTTAAAACCAAACTGTTTCTCTCTGCTAAAAAGCCCTTAGCAGAGAAAAGAAAAATATAATATTTCTACTGGCTTCTGGGTTCTGTCTATCTCCCACCACTGCCACCATGTAATAACCTTAGTCCCAGATTTGGACCTTAGCGTCCAAAATATGGGGGTTAGCATGAAAACCTCCAAGCTTAGTTACCTGCTTGGACCTGGTACCTGCTGCCACCACCCAAAAAATTAGAGTGTTTTGGGGCACTCTGGTCCCTCTGAAAAACCTTCCCTGGGGACCCCAAGACCCAAATCCCTTGAGTCTTACAACAAAGGGAAATAATCCTTTTTCCCTTCCCCCCTCCAGGTGCTCCTGGAGAGATACACAGACACAAGCTCTGTGAATCCAAACAGAGTGAATCTCCCTCTCTGTTCCCAATCCTGGAAACAAAAAGTACTTTCCTCTTCACCCAGAGGGAATGCAAAATCAGGCTAGCCACTTCAACACACACAGATCTCCCCTGATTTCTTCCTCCCACCAATTCCCTGGTGAGTACAGACTCAATTTCCCTGCAGTAAAGAAAAACTCCAACAGGTCTTAAAAGAAAGCTTTATATAAAAAGAAAGAAAAATAAGTACAAATGTTCTCTCTGTATTTAGATGATACAACACAGGGTCAATTGCTTAAAAGAATATTGAATAAACAGCCTTATTCAAAAAGAATACAAATCAAAGCACTCCAGCACTTATATTCATGCAAATACCAAAGAAAAGAAAACCATAGAACTTACTATCTGATCTCTTTGTCCTTACACTTAGAAACAGAAGACTAGAAAGTAGAGCTACTTCTCCAAAGCTCAGAGAAGGCAGGCAGACGGAAAACAAAGACAAAGACACCAGGTGGGTCGAGGAACCATAAACCCCCTACAGGCCAAGGTGGATGCTATCCAAAAGTGGCCTGTCCCAAGGTCAAAGAAACAGGTCCAATCCTTCTTAGGCTTGGCCGGATACTACAGGCGATTTGTACCACACTACAGCCAAATCGCTGCCCCACTGACCGACCTGACCAAAAAAACCCAGCCAAATGCAGTTAAGTGAACTGATAAGTGTCAAAAGGCCTTTACCCAACTTAAGGCAACGCTCATGTCTGACCCTGTGCTCAGGGCCCCGGATTTTGACAAGCCATTCCTAGTAACCACAGATGCATCTGAGCGTGGTATAGGAGCAGTGCTCATGCAGGAAGCAACAGATCACAACTTCCATCCTGTCGTGTTTCTCAGCAAGAAACTGTCTGAGAGGTAAAGTCACTGGTCAGTCAGTGAAAAGAAATGCTATGCCATTGTGTACGCCCTGAAAAAGCTACGCCCATATGTTTGGGGACGGCGGTTCCAACTACAAACTGACCATGCTGCACTAAAGTGGCTTCATACTGCCAAGGGGAACAACAAGAAACTTCTTCGTTGGAGTTTAGCTCTCCAAAATTTTGATTTTAAAATTCAACACATCACAGGAGCTTCTAACAAAGTAGCTGATGCACTCTCCCGTGAGAGTTTCCCAAAATTCAGTAGTTAAAAAGTGTTCTTAAAATGTAAAAGTCTGTTAGTTATATACTTAGGAGTATATGTAAAGGTGTATGTGTTGTATTAATCTGATTATTTTCAAGTTCTAGAAGGAAATCGCCGCCAGTGAGCTTCCCCACTGTCTGCAATTTGGGGGGCGTGTCATAAACAGATAGCTAAGGGTTAATGTCTCTTTCACCTGAAGCACCTGACCAGAGGACCAATCAGGAAACCGGATTTTTTCAACTTTGGGTGGAGGGAATTGAGTGTCTTTGTCTTTGTTTTCCGTCTGCCTGCCTTCTCTGAGCTTTGGAGAAGTAGCTCTACTTTCTAGTCTTCTGTTTCTAAGTGTAAGGACAAAGAGATCAGATAGTAAGTTCTATGGTTTTCTTTTCTTTGGTATTTGCATGAATATAAGTGCTGGAGTGCTTTGATTTGTATTCTTTTTGAATAAGGCTGTTTATTCAATATTCTTTTAAGCAATTGACCCTGTGTTGTATCATCTAAATACAGAGAGAACATTTGTACTTATTTTTCTTTCTTTTTATATAAAGCTTTCTTTTAAGACCTGTTGGAGTTTTTCTTTACTGCAGGGAAATTGAGTCTGTACTCACCAGGGAATTGGTGGGAGGAAGAAATCAGGGGAGATCTGTGTGTGTTGAAGTGGCTAGCCTGATTTTGCATTCCCTCTGGGTGAAGAGGAAAGTACTTTTTGTTTCCAGGATTGGGAACAGAGAGGGAGATTCACTCTGTTTGGATTCACAGAGCTTGTGTCTGTGTATCTCTCCAGGAGCACCTGGAGGGGGGAAGGGAAAAAGGATTATTTCCCTTTGTTGTAAGACTCAAGGGATTTGGGTCTTGGGGTCCCCAGGGAAGGTTTTTCAGAGGGACCAGAGTGCCCCAAAACACTCTAATTTTTTGGGTGGTGGCAGCAGGTACCAGGTCCAAGCAGGTAACTAAGCTTGGAGGTTTTCATGCTAACCCCCATATTTTGGACGCTAAGGTCCAAATCTGGGACTAAGGTTATTACAAGTTGCCACAAATTTGAGTGGCTATGCAACGCCGGGCGCCAGGTCGCACTGCCACTCGCTCCGGTTTGGCCCGGCTGGCCCTTTATCATGGCAGAAGGGTGGCCAGGCTAAATCTGAGTGAGAGGCGTCGGGACTGAGCACACCCAAATTTGGCCCCAACCCAGCACCACAACTTCAATAAACTGGGGCCCCAACTTTTGAACCAAAAAAATATTGACTTTCTTGACCATTACAGAGAAGTAGTTTGCTGGAGGCTGCTCTGTATCAATTAGCACTGGACCTACCTTTATGCTGGTCAGATTTTCCAAAGTGCTCAGTACCCTGCATCTGCGGTTGTTCTTAGCTGGACCTGCTGGGTGCTGAGTCCTCTGGAAAATCTGGCCCAATCCTTATTTTTTCATTCCCAAGGCCAGTCATTTCCTCTGAAGTCAGTGGGAGTGTTGCTTTCTCTGTGTGCGTGTGAGAGAGAAAAGGGGAGAGAAAGAGAGAGAATGTTACATTGTGATAGCAAGAACGCCTCAAAAGTTACTGATTTGGATTCAGACTCTAGAGGAGGGGTGAGCAGTGTCTACGCTGTCTGTCAGTGGGAGATGTCTTAAATCCGTGGGTGATGCATGAACCGCCAGCTGGGGGATGCTGGCTCCCAGCCCTGCCCCTTCCACCCGAGGCCACGCCCCTTCCACCCTCCCCCCCAGAGCCCCCTTGCCCAGCTGCCAGCTTCTCCAGCCCCAGAGTGCTGTGAGGGCGGGTAGCATGGCCCGAGCTGGGGCCACCCAACAGGGAGACTGGATTCCAGCTGTGGAGTGGGAAGCAGGTGTGGGGGATGTCTGAGGGTGGAACAATACAGCTATACAGAGAAATTCCTCAGAGACGTTCCTCCCCTTGCCCGGTGATTAACATATACAGCATCTTCTCAGCAGCAGAGAACTAGTAAGCCACTGGTTCAGGAAAACAAATGGGCCTTCCAACATGCCCAGGCCAATGAAGCAGGATTCCTTCAGACCAGGGAGTGCAAGTTCCAAAGCTTTTGGATGCTGTGACGTTATCTGATTAAAATCTGACTATATAGATCATTGTTGCAACCGCTGTTGTATATTTGCAGCAAATCTTGTCCAAAGGTTGTCAAGTGAGGTGTCTATGAAAAGGTTATGACTTGCTGGTTAGGATTATGCTGCCCATATGCAGATATCACTTTTGTATTTGAAGTGATAAGTGTTGGCTCTATACCTGGATTTCAAATGTTTGCTCCTGGGGTAATGCCCATGAAGTAATGAGCCAGCACATCTTGGAGGTACTATTCAAATTGAGTGGCCCATCGAAAGGACACTTATGGACCATGGGAGATGCCCATCTACACTGAGTGAACTGTCCTGTAAACGTGCTGCCTGGAATATAGGTAATGGCTTCCTGCAATGACTGAGCGAAATTGGGCATGAACATGTGACTTGCCCGTGTGACTCCAAACACTATCTGGTCACCTGTGATTCCCCACTAGCTGGGCTGAAGTTTTTGTTTGAAGCAATGGGTTTCCCTCCACATGGCAGAGGATATAAATGGCCCTGGAAACCCCTCCATTTTGCCTGTCTCCTGCTCCAGTCTGTGTCCTGCTCAAACCTCTGGACTCTGGACTTATACTAATGGGAGCATTCAAACCAAGGGACAGTGGACCTTCCAATGATTTGGAAGCAGCCGGAGACTTGACTTAAGCCAGCAGTTTATTCCATCACTGCTACAAGCCTGAACCAAGAACTTTTGGGCCTCTTTGAATTACTGTACTGTACTGTATGAAATACTGTATATATTTGATTCTTTTAACCAATTTTAACTCTCACCTTTCTTTCTTTCTTTCTTTCTTTCTTTCTTTCTTTCTTTCTTTCTTAGTTTTTATGAACAAATCTTTAGATTTTAGATACTAAAGGATTGGCAACAGCGTGATTGTTGGGTAAGATCTGAGTTATATATTGACCTGGGTGTGTGGCTGATCCTTTGGGATCAGAAGAACCTATTGCTGGATGAGACTGGTTATAAAGAACCACTCATCTCTAAATCCAGTGTTTTTGGTGGTGACGTAAGAACGGGAATGCCCAAGGAAACTGCTTTTATGACTTCTTGTTAGCCCGTGTGATGAAACCAGAATGTACTTTTGTTGCTGGTTTGGTATATCCTATGGGGGATTAGCCACCAGTCTTGGGGTGTATCTGCCCTATTTCTCCCAAGTTGGTCCTGATTTTGGCATCCTCAGGTGTGACCCACTGAGGCACAATAGCACACTCACCTCTCTAGCAGAAGGATGTTTTAGCTCTTTATGTTCATCTCAGCTCCCAGGCCTGGTGACTCAAAACCAGTCAAGAGAAGATGGAATTGAAATTGGCAAGCTTTCTGAAATGCACAGAGAGCAGGGTCCTTGTCCATATGACTCCCCAGCCAGCTTAACTGAGCAGGTGGAGGGTGTGCAATACACATCTATTGTATACTGTATGTTTGCAGGGTGTTGTAACCATGACAAAGGGCCAGAACCTGAGTGGTGCTGAGCCCGACCGGCTCCCATTGTCTTCAGCAGGTGTTGAAGGTGCTTAGTTCCTCACAAGAGCCCCTTTAAGGATGAGCTCATGCCTTACAACTGGAGGTGGCATGATCTTACATTCTGATTTGTTGTTACACTGATTCCGCTCTGCCCCTTGTCTCTTGTGTCCCCAACGTCTGGTGCTTGTTCTCAGTGGCCACAATTCAGCAAAGCACTGTGGCTTCTTACATCCCATCGAAGGAAATGGAACGGAAGCCTCTATTTTCAAGTTAAGCACATACTTAAGTGCTTTGTTGAATCAGGGCCAGCGTGTGCTGTCCACACTGCAGGTGTCGTGTGCCATATTGTTTTGTTGCATGCCACATTATTATTTAAATATGACAATTCATTCTATTTGCTGCTCTTGGCTTTCCGAGGCTCTTTGCAATGTAAATGCAGCATACTTGGCTTAGCCAACTTCTCTTTAATTGTTCTGCAGCAGGGTCTTGTTCCTCTACTCTATCACTAGCATGGTGTTTCATTCTGCTGGTAATAATTAAGAGCTAATGAAGAAAAGGGAAACAGGAACTGTTTTCTTTTTTAACCAAATGCCAGAAATCCCTAGGAGTATTGATGACATTAAAAAAAAATGTTGATAGCTCCTTATTTGCATGTAATTCAAAGAAGCCCATCTGCAAACCAGTGAGTTCAAGTCCCATTTGTCCATGCTGTCAGGGTGGTAAAACATGTTGTAAACTTAAAAGCATTCTGTCTGGATTTTCAATTCTTGACAATGTGCCTGAGGTTGCTCAGTTCAAGGGTAATGTAGTAATTGCAGGGACAAGCTGGGGGGAGGGGAATGAATGTTTTTTCTATAAAAAAATAATTTTATACAGGAGTTAATTTGTAGGAAAAATCCAATTAATTTTAGTAAATCAGAAGTTGCCTGGCAGTGACTAGAGGTGGGCAAACGACTCATAAAGAATAATTTATTCAATGAATCTAGCCCACAAATTGTACATGAACGGAATATGTATGACTCTGAGCATGAACGGAATACGTATGAATGCGTTAGTTATTTAACACTATCTGACAAATATGTAATGCAAACCCATTTGAGCCTGTGGATTGCTTGCAAATGGTCCCAGCAACTACTCACTTCAGTGTGTGCTACCTGTGAGCTGTGCCCTGTGATACTTGCCTTGTTCATATGGTTTCTCACCTTCATTGGAGTGATTGTAAATGGAAGGCTTTTAACATGTGGCTTCCAGTGGGAATTAGGGTTGCCAACCCTACCGGACTGGCGAGGAGTTTTCCAGAATCAGCCTCAATCTCCTGGTGATTATTAAAAGCAATCCGGGAGATTGTAATAGGCCAAAAGTCCGGTCAGTGGCGCAGCAGGGCTAAGGCAGCCTCCCTGCCTGCCCTTGCTCCATGTGGCTCTCAGAAGCGGCTGGCTCCTAGGTGCAGGGGTGGCCACAGGGGTCTCCTCGTGCTGCCTGTGCCCCACCCCGAGCACCAACTCCACAGATCCCATTGGCTGGGAACTTTGGCCAGTGGGAACTGCAGGGGCAGTGCCTGCAGGCAGGGGCAGCATACAGAGCAACCTGGCTGCCCCTGAGCCTAGAAGCCGGACATGCTGGTTGCTTCTGGGAGCTGCCTGAAGTAAGCACTGCCTGACGCCTGCACCCCTAACGCCCTCCTACACCTCAATCCCCTGCCCTAGCCCTGAAACCCCTCCTGCACTCACACTCCCTCCCAGAGCCTGCACCCCTCACCCTCTCCTGCACCCCAACCTCCTGCCCCAGGCTCAGCCCAGAGTCCCCTCTCACACTCCAAAACCCTCGGCCCCGCACACCAGCCCAGAGCCCGCATCCCCCCCCAACTCCCCAACCTCCTGCCCCAACCCGGTGACAGTGAGTGAGGGTGGGGGAGAGCGAGCGATGGAGGGAAGGGGAATGGAGTCAGCAGAGGGTGGGGCCTCAGAGAAGGGGCAGGACAGAGGTGTGGCCTCTGTGAATGGGCAGGGCAAGGGTGTTTGGGTTTGTGCGATTAGACAGTTGGCAACCCTAGTGGGACGCCTGGCACAGATACGTATCCTCCCAAGTATCCGTGCTTTTCTCCACCATTCCTAGGAACAAAATGTCACTCACCTTTGCAGAAACTCAATAAGTGGATGGCAAATGCCATTAAAGCAAAGGAGTGGGTTTTATTTGAACCTTATGTTGACCAATGCTTCCTTGTTAGAGGTGATTGAGCACTCCAGGAGTGTTAATGATGTGGAACTTTTCCAGCTTGGTTTGATTTCCAAAGCTATTTGTTTGAATGTTAAACGGTGCCATCCATTACTGATGAAGAAGCAATGGGTAATAACTGGAGCTGTGCAGGACTATGCCTCTTGTAAAGCAGAGTCTAGCTGAAAATACACACTGATATGTTTTACTATCTACTTATGGTGCATTTTTTTTTGCCTGAAAATATGACCTGGGGGTGACATTGCAAAGTATTTTGACATTCAGCCCCAAGCAGAGGCCCAGCCGAAGAGCTACACTCCATTTAGAGCTCAGCGTGAGAGGTGTTTCTGAGGGTATATGCCTTTTGCTGGCTTTCTGCACTGCGGTGAATTCTGCCCAAGCTAAGCAAAACTGAAAAGATTCAGTATTGTTGTGTGAACAGTGAGACTTTTTCCTCACGCGCTTCCTGTTCAGAACCAGCTCTGTGTTATAAATCTGTCAGCAGCGACCCGTCTAACTGGAGTGAACAATGTAAATTTCTTGATAACCGAGAGGGGAAATGGGTCTCTGTTTTTATGAAGCTGCAAGTGTCTTCTCTGTGATCTGTTTTGAGCTCTGGGCCTGATCCAACTCCCAATTAAATCAAAGGAACGCTGCCCATTGATTTAAATAGTAGCTAGATCAGGGTTATAGAAATCGAAGGCAGTCTTTCCACTGATTTTAGTGGGAGCTAGATCAGCCCTTTTGTAAACACTGGTCAATTATTTCTATGTGAATGGTAATTTATTTGAATTGGGGCAAATCTTGTCTCTGCTCCTCATCTGTGGATGCGGAGGGCCATGCATGCCATGACATGATTGTGATTCACCTGAACACGGTAAGGATCCCAAAAGACAGCACGCAGGGTCCATATGTCCATGGCAGTCTGTAGCACACAGCTTTGTGCAGGATCTTTGCCTCAGTGGCTGGCTCTGTCAGCAAAATCTTGCAGTTGGGTGGCATTGGGGAAGGGGACAAGGGTGCTTCAGGAGCAGAGCCTGGTGCAGTCCTGACACGCCACAGCATGGGAGGCTGGATTCTGTCACTCCCCAAATCCCTGTGGAACTTCCAGTGTACAGGTCAGGAACTGGAGCAATACCTTCCTTTGGTTTACATTTAAATTGGCCTTTCTTGGCATTTCTTGCCCTTTTCCTGACTGAAAGCGGAATAGGAACTACAAATGGATGTTTATAGTGCTATTTTTATGTCCAAGATATCCCAGGGCACTCTACCAGCAGCATATATAGCTGGATGCTTACAGGGGGGTGTAGGGTCACTGCAGTGAAGGCTGACTTTTCTAAAAGCTCTAAAAGCCACATGCTGGATTCAATGCTTTATCGTTCTTATTTAAAAAAAATTATTTTGTGCACACAGGGAGCTCAAACGATGGCTCTGACCCTCCCCGAATTGATATCACCTGCTGGGCATTGATCTCTGCTAGGGTCTGGCACTCGCTTTCTTTGGGGAAGCAATATTTATAAGAGATTTGGGATGAAATATGGATCTACAATGTGGATTGAGCCATATTGATCAACTAGAGAAAGCCACTGGTGCATGTACAGCAGGACTGCGGCTATGTTGCAAGGCAGAGGATTTGCGGACAGGCTACTCTCATAAAGGTACCATGCTGTGGTTGTTAATTCCATGACGCACTCATAGGTTGAGTTTTCATCCCACCCTTGGTTGCTTTCTGAGAATGTGTGTTATGCACATTAGCTGCTCCCTGCCTGAATTTTCCAGGGGCTGCTTGTGGAATTTTTGCCCTGAGAGCAAAGTTTCTGATTTAAGAACTGATATTTGAAAGTGCTCAAAAATTCACATACAGACAGAGATTTTACTTTAGAAGTATAAGGTGCACTATAAGGTGGATAGAAAGCTGGTTAGATCATTGGGCTCAATGGGTAGTGATCAACAGCTCGATGTCTACTTGGCAGCTGGTATCAAGTGGAGTGCCCCAGGGGTCGGTCCTGGAGTTGGTTTTGTTCAACATCTTCATTAATGATCTGGATGATGGGATGGATTGCACCCTCAGCAAGTTCGCAGATGACACTAAGCTGCGGGGAGAGGTAGATATGCTGGAGGGTAGGGATTGGGTCCAGAATGACCTAGACAAATTAGAGGATTGGGCCAAAAGAAATCTGAAGAGGTTCACCAGAGACAAAAGCAGAGTCCTGCACTTAGGACAGAAGAGTCCTCTAAGACATCCACAGGCAGGGCCACACCCAGCTGCAGATCAGCTCTGTGAAGACTCAGCTTCAGGGACTTGCTCCAGCACTCAGACGTCCCCTTCCTTGGAGTGCAGACCCAAAGATATATTATGAAACTCGCCTCTTCCCTCAATGTGGAAGAAGGTACGCACAATTTCTTGCCCCGCCAGTTCAAAATCATATAAACTGGGTTGTATTATAAACCAGAAATAAATGTATGAACTATAATTTTAAGTAGTTAAGGAGGTAGCAGACAGAAGAAGGCAGATTACTAAGAAAATAAAACAGCATGCAATGCACTAGCATAATACACTAAAGAAACTGGTTGCATGCGAGTTCTCACCTTAAATGATGGTGATGTAGAAGCTCTGTGGTTGGGGCCCACTTCTAATCTTTGCCTTCTACACACATAAAACGTTGTAAAGTGCAACATCCGGGGGAGGTAACTTTGTTTAAAATTACTTTAAAATCAAAACCAAACACTATTTGGCTCCATGGGGTAGCCTTGCTCTTTGCAGAGGGACAAAGAATGCCCACTGAACGTCTCTCTTACACGGTAGCTATATAGTAGTGTACAGAAAGGTCTCCTAACACCTACAGGGAATAAAATAGATTGATTTATGATTTTAACAAGCATGGCTGAGTAGGGAATCATGCCTATATGGTTTCAAAGTCATGAAAAGATATTAATCATAATTAAAGCTGCTCAAGAAGGCATCTGAACCAGTGGTCTGATGCCTGGTTAATTGATTACACAACTAAAGCAGAGTTGTCCCTACAGAGACAGGCAAAGGACAGTTTAGATGTGGCATCTAAATATTTAATACCAGATGGGAAGCACAGAATTGGAACAAAGGGCATAATGAGGAATAATAGAAATCAGTTAGAAGGACTATGGACTTGTCCCCATTGATTATGTAGTGTGTAAAGAGAGAAAGTGATTAATAGAAACAAGTAAATGAGAATCAGAGATGACATTTTTAGAGCTGCAGACTGAAGTCATGCATCTGCAAAGGTCAGAGCTGCTCATCTAGAAATAAAATATTTTTTGCAGCTGAGAAAAGGAATATTGCTTAAATTAAAGCACAGGCAGTCGCCTTGGTTTTCCCTAAGATTCCAAATTTTCTAAGCAGAATCTTTGCATGGAAAATAAGTTAATAACAGTTGTTCAATGTAAAGTAAGGGACCAAATCTATTAAGCCAGGCTTTATCTGAATCACCAGCTACAAACAATGTATTTTTAGTTTTCTTGCTGTTCAGATGTCATAGCTTCTCCCTAGCTGAGGACACAACACAGCTTCTTCTAAATGCTGAGATCACCCAATGCACAATAAGCTGAGTTCTGTTATCAGCAACACCAATGCAAATAAGGAGGAACTTCTCGGACTTAAGGGCAGTTACTCTTGACTTTGGACTGACATTAAGAGCTGATGAGCCAGGAAGCCCTTTGCAGTGAAACAACTTTATTGGACAGAGAGACAGACACCCAGCTCTTACTGCAGAACTTGCATAAACAGGCTGTTAGGGCTGATTCCCCACGCTGGCGCTTCGAGTGCAGAAGATGGGAGGGGGGGCCGCAAGGATTCTAAAAATTATATTGACCACTTTAGGCTTGTATTAAACTCCCAAGGTTACAGCTTCCCTCTGACCTTGGATTGGTAGATGCTGCCACCACTCAAGTGCCAAAAACCTCCTTTGGACCCAGGAAGGGGCACTTGGGAATTCCTCCCTGTGGGGTACCATCAAGCCCTTTCACCTTCCCTGCTTTACAGCTTTTTACAGCATAGCTTCAGCCCTGTCTCTGCTCTGTCTCCCTGCTCCAGAGAACAGCAGACAGACAGACAAGGGGAAAGTTTTCCCCCCAATTTTAAGAAGTTCTAGCCCTCCCATTAGCTCTTTTGGTCAGGTGCCCACTCCTTTCCTTTTACCTGTGGGCTTTTTTAACCCTTTACGAGTAAATCAAAGTAGAGCACAGCTACTAACAGGGATTTTGTAGCTAACTGGCTGGGTGTCCATAAAAAGGAGTTACACCCCACCCCTCATTTATCACACAGGCATAACCTGAGAGCAGAATTTGGCCCAATGCTTGTGTGCACACCATATACCATTTGGGGCTGGTTTTGCTGCCGTCTCCATCTCTGGGTGGAACCCTATCATGTAGCCACTCCTAGGGTACCTGCAGTCCGTGGAGTAACTGCAGCACACGTACACATCCTTGAGCTAGGTTTGACCCCGTTAGCTAGAATAACAGTGGTAGCGAAGCTACAGAAACACAAATAGCAGTGTGGGTTGGCTGCTCAAATACATACCCAGTGTCCTGGGCAGGGTTGTTAGTGGAGCCAGCTTGCTCAAAGTTTGCTCCTAGATCCCAAGGCCAGACAAGACCATGGTGATCATCTAGTCTGATTGCCTGTATGACACAGGCTACATGTGTGACAGTTACACTTCTGACCACAGTGTGGGCATAGCCGTAGACTAGATCTCTGGGCTGTCTTCCCCTCTTCTTTCCTCTCTGTATTAACCTAACAGGCCCCCCTGAGTTTGGCAACTGTGCACCCTTTACCTGCAGGGACCCGTGACAGCAGCTGAATCAAAGGACTCAGACAGCTTCTTCAGAACAAAGCCTTGTTCCTCAGAGGTACAAAGCACACAGAGCAAGGAATATAAAACAGTGAAGACCCATGTGCCAATATCTCCCCCCACCTACACTTTAATCTTTCTTTGAAGTCATTTGTTAGTTCCCCTCAGCCTAGCTACCACCCCTATCTGGGGAGGGGAAGCAGACTGTCCTAGCAGCATGAGCTACCTGTCTCCTCACCTACCTAACAGCACTGCCTGACTCTCTGGGCAGCTTCTTTTAGCTCACCCCAACCTCCTTCCTTTCCTAGGCTGGGGTCCTGTAACAGCTCAGTATCCCCTTTGATTTCTCTCTTCTCAGATCTGGCAAAACAGTCATGTGTGATGGGGCTTAACCTCCATCACATGCAAGGCAAAGAAAAGAACCCCAATTAGTCATGCTCTGCACCTGAGGGGTGTGTGTGTGGGCTCAGGAACTAATTGCCTGCTGGCCAGAGGTGGAGAAGCTAGGCCATGTAAGTAGACTGAGAGCCATCACTTGGAGAGAAGCCCTTGGGTAAGGTTTAGCTAAATGAGGGAAGCCTTGAGATAGGATTGACAAGGGACTAATACTGAAGCATGAGGGGTTGGCAGGGCTCTTAGTCTGAAGGTTTGTTTGGGCTTGTTTGTGCTACCTTAGAAGGGATTTTGGCTTTTGTGTGACCTGGCCAGAGTGCCAAGTTATAGAACCCCTGGAGAGGAGGGGAGAAAAGATGCAGGTCCGAGAGAGAGCCTTCCCCCTCCCCCCTCCCCTGCAGATGAGGACCCCTTGCAACACTGCATCTAGGCATGAGGGGGGTGCCCCACAGGTGAGGCTCTGTTTAACACCATGTTCCCAGGATTGGGGCTGAGGAGTGTGTGTGTGTGTGTGTGTGTGTGTGTGCTGTTGCTTTTCCTACTTGATTTCCCTTACAACCCCTTTGAGCTGACACCATAGCTAGTAAGCCATCATAAACAAACATGGGGTATGCCCCATTATTATTAAAACGTAATTCAGCCAAGTCCTGTTCATCCCAGCCTGCTTCAGGCTGGTGGAGGCTTCTTCTAGTTTAATCTTTTGAATGTGTTGACTCTGTGACATAGCACCCGTGCAGTATGGGGCTAAAAGCGTTAGCTGAGGACCTATCTAGACTGGAGCTATCAATACAGGTTTCTGGCCCCACTTCTGAGCCCACTGTGGTGTAAATCAGGAGGAATCCCACTGAAGTGGTGGAGTGGTACTGCTTTTATGCTGGCGTGAGTGAGGAGCATCAGGCTCTGAGAAGGACTCTAACCATCTTACACTTACATGCACTGAGGAATAAAGAAGTTTCACATAACAAACTGTGGACGTAGCTGGGAATGGAAACCAGGATTCTTGACTCCCAGTTCGCTGAGCGAACACCTAGAGCAGGTGCTGTGGTTGGGTTGGATTGCAGTGTGTAGAAGAGCAGATGTTCTGTGCTCACTATCTGAGTGAGGTCTCAGCTGTCTGTCCATCTTTCTGGGGTTTTTTAAATGCTGCAGAAAGCTGCCAGTTCAACAGTGCTGGACAGTGATAGTTTCTATTGATCTGCAAGTTCAGCACAGCTGCTGCTGGAGTAGTTTACTGCTGCCATAGCCCCAGAATAGCCAGTGGCTATAAGGCTCAATCCCGCCCTGAGTCTTTCTGGGATAGAGCTAAAGCCATGTCGCTTCTGCCCAGTTATAGTCAGGGAGCCAGCCGGATAAATGACATGAGCCTTGCCCCTCGGGGATGTCTTTTCCTTAGCCAGATGTTAGAGTGGTGAAGTACAGCTGCTGCCAGTTAAACAGCCCTGCCATGCATGTGCAAGATACTCCCAAATCTGCTTATGACTTATTAAAAATGGACCAGTTGACTTTTCTCCTCTGTTAGCTGCAGTTATTCACATTCCTAGTGGGAACGATTTTTCCCAGGGCAACTGTCATAACATTTTTCCCAGATCTGGACCTTAGCCTCCAAAATATGGGTGTTAGCATGAAAACCTCCAAGCTTAGTTACCAGCTTGGACCTGGTAAAGCTGCCACCAGCCAGGAATCTATACAGTGCCTGGCGCACTGTGGTCTCCCCAAAACCTTCCCTGGGGGACCCCCAGACTCAGATTCCTTGAGTCTCACAACAAAGGGGAATAAACCATTTCCCTTCCCCCCTCCGGGTGTTCCCTCCCTGGGTTCCTGGAGAGATATACAGAAGCAAGCTCCGTGAATCTAAACAGAGGGACTCCACCCTCCCTATTTCCAGTCCTGGAAAACACAAGTACCGAGAGAGAGCTAATCTCTCCTCTTCCTCCCTCACCCAGAGGGTATGCAAAGTCAGGTTAGTAAATCTAACACAAAGAGATTTTCCTCCCTGACTTCTTCCTCCCACCAATTCCCTGGTGAGCTGCAGACTCAATTCCCTGGAGTCCCCACTAAAGAAAAAACTCCCACAAGTCTTAAAAAAAAAGGCTTTATATAAAAAAGAAAGAAAAGGACATAAAAATGGTCTCTCTGTATTAAGGTGACAAAGACAGGGTCATTTGCTTAAAAGAAAAAAATGAATAAACAGCCTTATCCAAAAAGAATACAATTTAACACATTCCAGCAACTACACACATGTACATACAAGAAAAAACAACAATATAAACCTTATTGTCTTACTATCTTGTACTTACAACTTGGAAACAGAAGATTAGAAAGCTGGAGATAGAAAAATCACTCTCATAGCCGAGAGGGCACAGACACAAGACAAAGAACTCACACCCAAAACTTCCCTCCACCCAGATTTGAAAAAGTCTTGTTTCCTGATTGGTCCTCTGGTCTGGTGTTTCAGGTTACTCCTTTCCAAGTGAAAGAGACATTAACCCTTAGCTATCTGTTTATGACAGCAACCACTTCATATACATGGATTATTAATCAGGAATTGAGAGAGGGGATGAATTTCCACATTGTGAAACACTTTTCATGCATCAAAAGTAACATTAGCAGCCCTTGCCATGAAACCAGATGCATTTATTAGACTTACCTGGCTTCCAATCATTGTTCTGATTAAAATGTTCTAAAATTTATGTCCAAGTTAGTGAAGTGACTAAAGTACTTTAGCTGCCCAGCAGGAGGACTCTCTGAGACTGCCAAGCACTTCCTGAGCCCCATTTCTCAAGGGCTGAGAACATAGCCATTTGGAATAGCACTGATGGGGGAGGAGGGTATGGTGGTCAAGCTGCCAGAGCAATAGTTTTAGCCTTTCCTGATTCTTTTGTTTACTGTTTTAAACACAGAGGTTTGCAGGCCAGTAACTTTAAAGCTTTTATTAATACAAATTAACTCTACATAAGTCATGAACCGAGATAGTGTTGACATAATTAGGTTCCAGTCCTGCCATTGGATCTGTGCCAATGTATGGGTGTGCACAAATGAATCTAAATGCAGGATTGCTGCTGTAGTCGAAGACTTATTCCCCTGGGGTTTAAGTAGGACCTCGGTGGGGTGAATTTCACCCAGTGCTTATGTAGGTGGACTTGGTTTTCTGCTAGATAAAGAGATTCTGAGTTGCTCAGCTCATCTGTCCTTTCCAAACTCCTCCGAACACAGCAAGGCTGCAGCTTGCTAGCTGACTTCTGGTGTTCTGCCTGGCTCTGATTTGGACGTACTGAGCATTTCTGAGCCTGCATTGCAGGCGTGTGTGAGAAGCTGCTCTCAATGTTGGATGATCTCCCGATTCTTCTCAGTGCTTTCCTAATAGAGCAGATCACACGTATGTTTGGATTTCTCTGCTTGAACTCATTGACATTTGACAAATCCTCAAATGTGTCTGGGAGCTTTGTTGAACTCTTTAGAAGGTGATGGAGGGAGTGGAACTGATGTTAATATGTATTCATAACAAAAGATCCTGATTTCCTGGAGCTCTTTCTTCTGGCTCTTTGGTCTTCAAGTCAGTTGTTACTTGAAGATGTAAATTGCTTTCAGGTGGCCTTTGCCTCAGTTTCCCACCTTGCAGTGTGACAGTCTAATGAACAAAAGTACCTCCAACATACCACTCCCCTTTCCCTCTGCTGTACCCCTCTTCCAGTTGCTTTTCCTTAGTCAGTGAAGACCAGTGTTCAAAGGTGTTTTTATATGGATCCACCTCTGCTACGGAAAAAGGTTTAAGCCCCTAGACCTACCTTTCAGTGACTTCCACTCCAGCAATCACTAAACAGAAACAAGGACTCTCAAGTGAGTCCAGTCACATTTGCCTTTAAACACTGGAGAAGGGCGTATCAAATGATGTCTGAGTCTTTCAGCAGATTCCTCACCCAGTCTCATCTTCACCAGCCTTTGGCATCCCTACCTGCTGTTTAGCAAGTGAGATGCAGTTTAAGGTGATCCCCTCCCTCAGGGCCTGCTAAGTACAGTTCTGCTGCCCTTTACTCATATAATAAGGAGACCAACATTTCAGTACCCCTGCATTCAATGTTAAAATTATCTAACAAACGCGTTAAGGGAAGAGTGTCTATACATGTGGGTATAATGCTTAAATTATCCAAAAGTACAAAGTTTGGTTTAAAAGTAATAAAATACATAATCTGAAATACCTCAAATTTAAGGTTAATAAATATAATGATACAGTTTAAATATTAGCATCCAAATATTCAGGTACATCAGTCATAGAAAGTTTAGACTAAAAGTAGCTTGTAGAAAGCAAATACAGTAATGTGTAGATTGTCCCTCAATAATTAACAATTTAGGATACGTTGCCCTTCAGTAAATTAAATCCATCAGGGAGGTATTTCAGTTACTTTCCCAACTTCACTTCTCAAAGGCAGTTCAGCTCCTCTCTCCTGGTATTGCTGATATCCGGTGAAATGTTCTAAACAAATGTCCTTTGACCACCTGAAGGCGTCTGACACCATGAATTGCCAGATCAGCCGAGCATGGTGTGGACCAATTCCGCATTCCTGCAACACTCCCTCATTACTGGGATCCCATGTGCCCAGGGCTCCGACAAGCAACATGTTTTTGAACCTTGTAACCCCTAACTCTCAAGGCTGCACACGGATTTATTGAGTCTAAACTTGTGGCTTAAAAATGAAGTGTTGTAGCTTCTCCTCGTGCTCGTGGTGGTTATATTTCTCACTCCTGAGCAAACCTTTATACCACTGCGAATCTACTTTGTCTTCTCCCTAGGCCTGGTGTAACTCAGGAGTAACTCCACTGAAGTCAATGGAATTACAGCAGTGTAAACGAGGAAAATCAGATTACTAGGAATTAGTTTAGATTAGTAAAGCAGAGAATTGCTCTTTTTTGATGGATTTCCGGAACTTTGGCTTTCCTCTTTCATGTCCCCTTTTCCATAAGGACAAGGGTTGTATATACAAAGTGATTTAGGTGCCTAGACCTAAACCTAACCTCAGTTGGTGCCTACATTTTTGCTGTAAAACTCCTCTAGGTGTCTAACTCAGGGCTTTAAGGAAGTTATAGACATGTCACAAAATATGCATTGCCTGCTAATACTCAGTGACAGTTGTATCTTTACACAGACTCACACTATGGAAAAAAATATGAATGGGATGACAAATTATGCAACCTGTGTATTCTGTTCAGAAAAATTCCTACCAAATCCCATATCGTGCAGCTGTGTTTAGATTTTAATTGAGGTGCAATCTCAGAAGGAATGTAGTAAGGGTGCATGGACAAACTCTCCAGATATCAAAGAAGCACTTCCACCAGGCAGGATGCAAGGTCAGTGTGGGATACAGACTTTTGCATGTGGCTAAATTTGTCCCCATGTAGGGGCCAGCACAAGGC
Source organism: Gopherus flavomarginatus (assembly GCF_025201925.1). NCBI lineage: Eukaryota > Metazoa > Chordata > Testudines > Testudinidae > Gopherus > Gopherus flavomarginatus. The sequence goes on from NC_066621.1 coordinate 155,762,701, forward strand.
ATGTAGACCATGTGAAGCCCACTGGGATCCTCAAAATAAATTATAAACGAGATGTACATCATCCTGAGGCCTTGTGCCGGGTGCCTGCACAGGTGTGAATTTCACCCATGAAAATGCAGAACAATCTGCTTAGTGGTGGGTATTATACATGAGGATCAGGATGACCAGGTGGCATTTATTTAAACCTGCTGCAGGGATGGTTTACACTAATACTATGCAGATGGTTAGCCATTGCCACGAAGGTATTTACCTACAGTATCCAACGTTTATAGGCCTCTTGAGTCTCCAGGGAAACCCAGCTCAGTCATCTATCGTCTGTGCTCCTCCTCCATAGATTCATAGATTCATAGACTCTAGGACCCAAGGGACCTCGAGAGGTCATCGAGTCCAGTCCCCTGCCCTCATGGCAGGACCAAATATTGTCTAGACAATCCCTAATAGACATTTATCTAACCTACTCTTAAATATCTCCAGAGATGGAGATTCCACAACTTCCCTAGGCAATCTATTCCAGTGTTTAACTACCCTGACAGTTAGAAACTTTTTCCTAATGTCCAACCTAAATCTCCCTTGCTGCAGTTTAAGCCAATTGCTTCTTGTTCTATCATTGGAGGCTAAGGTGAACAAGTTTTCTCCCTCCTCCTGATGACACCCTTTTAGATACCTGAAAACTGCTATCATGTCCCCTCTCAGTCTTCTCTTTTCCAAACTAAACAAACCCAATTCCTTCAGCCTTCCTTCATAGGTCATGTTCCCAAGACCTTTAATCATTCTTGTTGCTCTTCTCTGGACCCTCTCCAATTTCTCCACATCTTTCTCGAAATGCGGTGCCCAGAACTGGACACAATACTCCAGCTGAGGCCTGACCAGCGCAGAGTAAAGCGGAAGAATGACTTCTCGTGTCTTGTTTACAACACACCTGTTAATGCATCCCAGAATCACGTTTGCTTTTTTTGCAACAGTATCACACTGTTGACTCATATTAAGCTTGTGGTCTACTATGACCCCTAGATCTCTTTCTGCCATACTCCTTCCTAGACAGTCTCTTCCCATTCTGTATGTGTGAAACTGATTGTTCCTTCCTAAGTGGAGCACTTTGCATTTATCTTTATTGAACTTCATCCTGTTTACCTCAGACCATTTCTCTAATTTGTCTGAGTGCCTGAGGAGTTCAGCTGGCAGAACCTTGTGTGTGCTGTGTGGCCTGTTCTGAGGCAATGGTTTTTCTTGAGCCAATAATTAGGCACACTCAGTTCTATAGTGGTTAAAGCAGCAGTATTTCCCCAGCCTGTAACCTATCATTATGCAGCCTTCACACTTCCTGGTCTCCACGAGCAGCTAGTTTTACTCAGTCTAAATCTTCCAGCCTGCAAGCTCATATTTTCCCCTCATTCGGTCTTGTCTCCAGGAATGCCTCAGGTTAAACACAGGGCTAAATTAATTATACTAATCAGCCATGCCTAGGCTTGCAGTTAAAAAAAATGTCCATAAACTTTCCCATGACAGTCCAGTGTAGGATAATTCATGTAGGCAGCTCCTTTCACAGGAATTTTCCAGTGCCTTTCCTCCACTCTACCATCTGAAACCTGCTTCTGGGCTCAGCTCCTTCTTGGGCAAACAGAATAGAGTTAAAACCTTAAACCCATTCCTAATTTTTGAACATCCCAAAGAGAAGAGAAGGGAAACACTGAAGGTTTTGGGAGCTGAGTGTGGAGTGGATGGGAGAACTTTAGGACTGGTCCAAAAGCCATTCAACCACGCGTATATCAGTGTGTGGACATGCCAAGGGGAGCAGCTGCTTGACTATAGTCTTATTAATCTGCTCAGTGCAAAGGTACTAACTACCACTGGAATGATTAACTGCTTTGGTGTGCGAGCTGGTAGGATACCCACAGTCCCTCATTCTAATGCTCTCCTGGATCCTGTAAGAGTTAACCACCTGTCAAAGGCTCAGAAGTAATTCCCTTGATTAGAATAAATGAGGAGGATCAGAGCCGTCTGCTCAGTTAATACTAAATTACAGGGAGAAGAGACTGACCACTTCAGTTCTCTCTGACCTTGAAAACCGAGTTGGCTAACGCAGCCCTCCATTTCTTATTGCTCTCCGGGATTTGTGAGATGAGGTCAGCATCTAGCATTAATTCACTCTTCTCTATAACTCATTTTATTACATTATAAGAGAACATTGTGCTTGGAAAGTGTAATCTTCAATGCTATTCTCCTCTTGTCTTTGCTTTTGTAATGAATTAAATAAGGCACTATCTTTTTCCAGCTATAAAGATTGATTTTTTGTAAGGACTACAGTGGGACATGTGGTGATAACTTTTATCTTAAAAGCTGCCCACCGGCTCCATAGCAAGACAGTTGTTTTGTATGGGCCTGAAGCTGACAGTCTTTTGATTAACATAAGTTCTGAAGGGGCAAACTGATATAAATCCCTTAGTTCTAGTGCCAAATGGGTCTTGAAGGTTAAAGGTGAACTCTGTCATTCTGTTGAGCACAGAAAATTTAAGACGGATACTCCATTTCTGTAGGCACTAAAAGGGGAGAGCTGCTGCCTCATTAATACCTAGCATCTCATCTAGGGAGCTGTCCAGAAGACTTGATCAAAAGGGATGATGATAGATATATGCATTGGTGACACTTTCCAGACTCCAGACTCCGTTCCGGGACAAAGAGAACTAACCACTGCAGTGTTGGCAGACGGTAATGGCCAACCCGGCACTCAGGATAAGCTAAATGTTGAAGTCAAGTATATTTGAAACAGAAAGAGCTTCCATTTTTCCCTGTGGTATTTGAGCCACAGCAATATTCCAGCCCTCGGAGTGCATGCTGACTACCACTGTGTTTAAAATCAGGTGCCTCTGTGAAAGCAGTTGCCATCCTCCAAGGGGGCCCACCTGTGAAATTTGAATCAGGTTCAGATTATAAATACCGCCCCCCCTCCCCAGCATTACCTGGCTGCCATTAAAGAAATAGTGCCCAGCCACGAAATCTCAATCTGGGTTTGGATCCGAGCGTGCCCCTCCCCATCGCCTCCAGAATTCGAGAGAGTTTGGATCTGGGGGCTTCGTTCAGACTTTCTTCTATTCTTGCCTCTTTAAAACTAGGGAAATGGAGCTAACCGAAGGGTCCTCATTAAGATCTCTTCATTAACATTGTGCAGGGAAAGGTGACTTCTCTATGATTTCTTATCCCAAAGGGGGTGGAATTGGGAAATGCGTCTCAGAATTCACCTGCCTGGTAACATTTGAGTATTTATCACATCCTGGTATAAATCTGAGTTAGATATGTGAATGTTGGGGAATGGAAGATGGCTGTTCAGTGGAGTGATTTGGCAGATCAAATGTCTCCAGTCTCTTGTTTTTTCTTCATGCGCTAAATTTCCTGATATTTTTACTTTTAAAAGCCGAGTGCCAGAAGGGTAGGATGGCCATAAGCAGCACAGCCAGGAAGTTAGAGGCTGTCCAGTGTCAGCCAGGAATGGAATAAAGCTGTTTCCATCATTATATCGGATCTAAGACTGTGTGCAGGTGATTCATAACGTGTCAATATCTGGTTGGGGGGCTTGGATCAGGATTCACGTTGCACTCCCCATCAGTACCTGTGTCAAGGGTTTTCCCCCACTTTGAACTTTAGCGTCCAAAAAGTGGGGACCTGCATGATCACTTTTAAGCTTAATTACCAGCTTAAATTTGGTACGCTGTCACCAGCCAAAAATATAGTGTTTGGCACACTTCTTGTTCCCCCAAAACCTTCCCTGGGGAACCCAAGACCCAAACCCCTTGGATCTGAACACAAGGAGAAATTTGCCTTCCCCCCCTCTTTTTCCCCCCAGACTTTCCCCTCCCTGGGTTACCCTGAGAGGCTACACTGATCCAAACTCCTTGGATCTTAAAACAAAGAAGAATTAACCTTCCCCCCTCCTTTTCCCCCCACCAATCCCTGGTGAGTTCAGACCCAATCCCCTTGGGACTTAAAACAAGCAAAAAAATCAATCAGGTTCTTAAAAAAGAAAGCTTTTAATTAAAGAAAGAAAAAGTAAAAATTATCTCTGTAAAATCAGGATGGAAAATGTTTACAGGGTACTCAGATTCATATAGCCTAAAGGGACTCCCCCTACCCCTAGCCTGAGATTTAAAGTTACAGCAAACAGAGGTAAAAATCCTTCCAGCAAAAGACACATTTACAAGTTAAGAAAACAAATATAAGACTAATCCGCCTTTTCTAGCTAGTACTTACTATTTTGAACATGAGAGACTGTTTCAGAAAGATTGGAGAAAGACCTGGTTGCACGTCTGGTCCCTCTTAGCCCCAAGAGCAAACAACGAACAAAACAAAAACAGCACAAACAAAGACTTCTCTCTACCAAGATTTGAAAGTATCTTGTCCCCCCATTGGTCCTCTGGTCAGGTGTCAGCCAGGTTCACTGAGCTTCTTAACCCTTTACAGGTAAAAGAGACATTAACCCTTAACCATCTGTTTATGACAGAAGCTAATGACCCTACCAGTGGACCCAATTTGGTGATGAATCCTGGTCACGTGCCGCCTGAGGCATGTGACACAGAGGCTAAGAAGAACATCTGGCTGGAAGGCCGGGTGCTATTCTCTCTCTGCATTAGTTCTCTAGCAAACAACAACAGACGGTCAATATCTGATACAGGGGAGTGCGGATTAAGGACGCTCCCTTGGCTGATGCAGACTGTTGTGGAGCTGCTATGTGAAAACTAGGCAGAATGCAAGGGCCACAAACCTCTGCTCACAAAGAGAAAATGTGAGTTTCTTCGGGGAGACTCATAGTGCAACCAACCCCCTGGCACTCATTGGACTGGGTTCTTCCCTGCTCTAGCACAGATGTTCAAGAAGGGGAGGGTGCAAAGAACCTTATTTCCTCATGTAAGGGCTGAGCACACCTTTGCACGTCCCGACCGTCAAGACCACACAAGGCCAGTGGCGGGGGGGTATTCGCTTCAGTGGGGAGGAGATGAGGGGTTGATTGTCTCTACTCCATTACTGTCACCACGGCAAGCCAGCTGTGGCAGCGAGTGCTCAGTGCTGTCTTTTAGTGCTGTACTCCATCTGCACCCCACAGAAATACTGTTGCACAAGGTCTGCTGGAGCCCCTGCTATGTGGTACGGCTCCTCCTCATCCCCAGTATGAGGGAATACCGTCTGGGTTGAGCCAAAGCCCACTGAGGTCAATGGAAAGACACTCACGGATCCAGCCCATAAGGCACAATCCAGCTGTTAGTGTATTAATTTTTTGGGGCTGTAGATCTGCAACACAAGAGCAATGTATTGGGGAGGGGAGGAGGAGAGAGCCAAGGGGATGTATCCAGAGCAGTTCTTAAATGCACTTTGCTGCTAGAATGATCTGACTGCCTACTGTGGACTAGTAGTGACCATTGCAGGTAACAGACACTTGCCATTTCTGTTGTGTCCAGTTTTCTCAAGGGTTTATAGGGTTTCAGTTCACAATGGACTGAAATTTATCATCCTCCAGGAGCTGATTTGTTTTCCTAACAATAGTTTTAAATATGTCACATGGAGCCATCTTAAAGACGGAGTGCTTTGAAAAACAATTGTTTGCGATTGCTCTGTTTCTGTGTGTCCTAATGGACAATGAATCTTTATTTATAGTTTTTACAAACATAATAATACAGGGCATGACAGCCACTCTCACGGGGTGAAATACAAGAATGCACAGCAGTGTTTCAATACAAGGCTATTCCTCAGAGTATACAACTAAACAATAAGTCACCAAACTTGTCCTCTGATTTGGGGAGAGTGCAAATTACATTTTAACAGCCATAACATGCAGGAGGATAAAATATTATCAACAAAGGAAGAGGAGATAAAGCATTACCTTCAGGCTTGAAGTGAAAGACTTTACAGATACACAGCTCTGCCTATTAAAGTTGGCACAACAGTTATAATAGGGATATACAGGCTATGATATTCCAACCCCACCCCCCTGTAGTAAGAGAAGGCCCTGAGATATAAACCTTGGTATCAGAGGCCCGGTAGGAGGCCTAAGGCCTGAACTAAAGTAATGGTCAAGACTTTGCTAACATAAAGCCAAGTGAAGCTGTGAGCCAGAGGCAGGCCCTGCTCACAGAAGCTGGCAAGGAAAGGGCTGATGCTGCAAGAAGATACTGTACCTCAAAGGTACTGGGCACCAGATGTCAGAACATTCGCATACTTGCACATTCCACACAGATAGCAAGGAACAGGCTGACTCATCCCAATGACAGGGCCAAAAGGGGAATGTGATGGATAGAGTTGTTTTGTTCCAACCAACATGTACAAGGTGAGAGGCGGCACCTTACTGCGTAGAGGGGTTGTACCTTGCTACATAGAGGGGTTGCACCTCAGTACGTCAGGAGTGATCTGTAACTTGTTTGTACCTGTGTATAAGAACGCATCCCTGGGGCGATGTCTTTGTCCAGCCGAGGGGGCTGTGGAAAGTCCCCCCACTGACTGAGCCGAATCCATTAACTGGGGGCACATATTAGTAGTATGCCCTGTAGAGTAACAATCTAGGAGGAACTATCATTGTGTCCAATATGGCAATAAACCTGGCCGATGTGCCTTCGTACCTTACTAAAGTCTGTGGTCATTGGGGGTTCTCTTTGGGTCTGCTGTGTCAGCTATCTGCGCAGAGCTGGGGCAGCACACAGAAGGAGCACACGCACGCACGCACGCAGCCGAGTGATATCAACATTGAACAGAGCAAAGCACCACACTGGTAGCATCTGACAACATCCCCAACACTTTTGATTAGATCTCACTGGTAAGATTAATCCCCCACCCCCAATCCTTAACAACCAGCCCAGCTGTGAGTTGGATGCTTTCTGCATCCAAGCTGTTTTCTGAGTTCACCGAGGGAATCATCTGCCGCTGTTTTTGTTCCATAATTCTTTGGCAGAGGAAACATTGTGTCAGTTTCATTAGGGCCTGATTCGAAGGCCACTGAAGTCTGCAGAAAGGCTCTTGTTCATTAAATGAGGTGGGCTTTGGGTCAGGACCTGAAAGCAAAAATCTGATTATGATATAGACTGATCTGGTGTCAGTTATATGCTTGGGTTTAGCTGACCCCCACCTCCGGGGGCTCAGAAGGTGCTGCTTTCCCCCACAGATCCGTTGTATGTGTTTGTTTTTTGGATGGGAATCTTTTATTCTCCCTCACAAATATGTGAACTAGAGGTGGCAGCATCATAATCAAACAGCCACTGATACAAAAGACCAAGAATCTGTTTCTATTCCTATGCAACCGTTGAGTACGTGCAAAGCCAGAGGTGAAAGCTTGGGTGATGAAAACTCCTTTTCAAGAAGGCAAGTCATCTACCACCTTAAACAAGCAATGGTTTGGTATCTGCTCAGGACGCCGGCTCTTTACAGCTTCACAGATTTTTTGTTTAGTCTTGTCTCAAACCTTCTGTTTATGGGGAAGATGAGAACAATTGCTAAAGTGCCAGCAATGAGCTCAGCACTGTACAACACAGAAGTGACAGTCCCTGCCCCGGGGAGCTAACAGTCTGAAGAGACAAGGGGAGACACAGAGCATGAGGATAATGACACTTTTGGGAAGATTGTGGCAAATCAACTCCAACTACATCTAGCTTCCTGGATCCTTATCAGTCTGGCTACAGACCAGTCTATGGCGTGGAGCCCGACTGGTTTTTTTAAGTTCATGATCTTCTGGTGATGGTCACAGACCCAGGTCCATGCTGACATTAGCCCTTTCAGCCTTGTTGAAACAGATGACCAAGAGGCCCCTGGGGGGGTAAGCGTTCGCGTTAGTGCCTCTGTTCACTTCTTTAGGAGAAAAGGTAGATTGTGATGGTCACTTGCCCATCCTCCCCAAGGACATTGGCAGGTGGGGTCCAGCATGATAGAGGAAAACAAAACCACCTTTGATAAAACTCACAACTCAGAATTAAACTAGGGGTGGATTTGATTCAGTTACCAGTCACAGGTCAAAGAAATACTGGCAAGGCTGTAGAAATAGACCAGGTTACAATAATGCTGTGGAATGTAGCATGCTGGAGACTGAAAGATGCCAAACCTGTCGGAACAATAAAGACTGACTGGTTTTAATTACCTAAGTATTACTGGTTGAGTGGCATGGAGGTTGTAGTTTGGAGAAGAAGTTTATTGATACTACAAGCATCATTTTAGGCAACTTGTTCTGGCATTTGCAAGAGAGGATGTGACTCCTAGTATTACTTAGGAGGATTAATTCAGAAGGCCAGTGGGTGGGAGCTCTGCTGGGGGTGGTGATCCCTGCACAATTAGGTTTTATATCACTACAGAGGGTGACCCGGACCTCAAGGGTAGCGCCGTGATTATGGATTTTAAAAGGGCAGATTTTAAAACAATGAAGAAGATAGTTAATAGCAGGTTAAAGGGCAAAGTAGAGACTTAAGACACCCCTGAAGTTATTCTGGAGACTATTTGAAGAGTCCTGTATTACAGATCAGGTGGTTTATCCTTCCGGCATAAAAAGGATAAGGAAAAGGGGAGATTAAAACGAGCATGTTTAAGCAGGGAGGTGCACACGCATAGAAGTGAAAATGCAGCCGTCACAGAGTGGAACTCAGCTGAAGCGGATGTACCCCGGGATACAGGCTATGCCAGGCATGGAAGCTGGCCCAGTTCTGCTATCTTTGGAATTACCCTGGAGGCAGTGGGAGTCTTGCATGGAGAAAGGCTGCAGCACTGGGAGGAGAGGACGCAATATAAAGAACAATAGCCAGTTGCTAGATGGGCGTTTGTTGGGAAAGTTCCTCCATGGTCCTTGCAGGGTGGGGAAGGGCAGTGTGTGAAGAGACCTTTGTTCTGTGCAATGATCAGGCATCATCACTGTCCTTGTGCCTGTGGGGCCCAAACCACCCCAAGGGTCAGATAGGAGGCTGGGTCGTAGCCCTGCCAGCCCTTTGAAGTGGCTCGCAGAGTTGGCTGGGTTAACGGGGGATGGGAGGCATGCTGCACTGTCCTAAGGGAAACTTCCCCTGCTAACTTCCTCGACACCTGGAGCTTCCCCTGGGGGCAAGTGCAGCCCCAAACTGCCCAGGGTGTAACTAGCACAAGCTGGCTCACTGGAGTCCAAGGTAAAACTCCCATGAACCTTCAGTGGAAGCAGGACTGTGCTTCATGGTAAGCAAATTCTGAAAAAAACCTGTGAGGGCCAAATCTATCCTTGGATCCAGAGGTTTCCATTGTGTCCACTGACTTGGGGCAATTGCAGAATCCTCTGCAAGACTAAAGGGCCAGGGGCTTCTGTGCTGGGGGGAATTTCACCCAGAAATAGATGGCCAGCAGAAATACTGAACCTGAGCTGGAGAAATGACAGAGAAACCTGAATGCAGCACCTGGAGTGAATTTCTTCCCAGTCCTGGATGACTGTTCTCATTTTAGACTGCCTTGCTGACCCAGTCGCTGGAAAGCAGATAGCTCCATATATCGTTACACAGCTCAGAGCATCAGCTTTCTTTTGGTCTGTGCTACATTTTCACTTAAAAGACAGATGGGAATTATGGCCTCATGCAGTTCTGCATATAGAATGGGTAGGGTTCTGCAGTTATGCACACAGGCAAAACTCCTCAGGTCTGTAGGATCACCCTTTACATATAATATAAAGCCCCCAGCCTCTTTCGATCTTGCAGTTGAAGCGAGGAAAGGAAGCAGAGCTGCATGCATGCACAACAGACCTTTCTTTCACAGCTTGACCCCTTACTCCCTACATAGGCAAAACTCCCATTGATTTCAGTTTGTATTAGTTCAGGTCCAAGGAGATGCAAACCGATGTTGAAGACTGGTCTTCCTGAGGCTGTATTTGAAGAGCAAGAACACATCTTGCTGCTGCACTGCTGAAGTCCACTAAAAGATTCATGCACACGCCTGGCTGGCTGGGCTTATGTGATATCTATGCTGTAGAATCCATATGGATTAGTGTGCGTGTGTGTGCGCACACTCTAACTACTGCTCTAGGATACTAAAGATGAATGACCACACTGGGCCAAACACAGAGTTTACATTCCCAAAGACCTTTCGTTTATAAATTGCCTCTGGAATAAGGCAAGGATTACTACTGCCCCTGAACTGGTACATTAATTGCCAGCATGCTAATTTATCAGCTGCTGTATGTTTAGGAGATTGTGCGACATGAGCTGCTCCTCAGCAATCTTACCCCCTTGCAGCTTTGCGTGTAGGAGGGAAGTTAATACACATCTACCCCGATATAATGCAACCCGATATAATATGAATTCAGATATAACGCGGTAAAGCAGCACTCCGGGGGGGTGGGGGTGGGGTGGGGCTGCGCACTCCGGTGGATCAAAGCAAATTCCATATAATGTGGTTTCACCTATAACGTGGTAAGATTTTTTGGCTTCCGAGGACAGCGTTTTATCGGGGTAGAGGTGCATTTAAAGGGAAAGGCCCACACAGGGAGGGAAGGGGGCAGAAGGTGCACGCAGGGGAGATGCCTGTGTGCGGCCACTTCTCCCACCTGGGTGGGTAGGGCCTTGAGGCCACTCACTACTGCACAGGCCAGGGCCATGAAGTGAGCACAGAAGGGGGAATAATCAACGCCAGATCAAGGGATCGTGTGCAGATTACTTTCCCACAGGAGCCAGGGGAGAAGCAGGGAGAGGATTGTGAATGAATCACAATTTGGTCTTTGGTCTGTTCTTGGGGGAATGCAACCGCACGCTGGCCCTTCCTCCGGGCTGGTGGTAACTCCACCATCACACGACTGCAGCGCCAGCGCGGACGTGGGTGTGGATTGCGTGTGGCTCTGCAGTGTGGATGCTCCTAAGGTGGACTTGGCAAGCCCAGAGGCAGGCTCACTCTGCAGGATGTCAGTCCCTTAGTGAAACAGTTACATGGGGATGTCTGGGATGACAGTAAGAATCAAACCCATGTTAGTATACAGGGTTGCTTGATTACGTTTTTCCTTCAGTGACTGTCTCTTTATTGGAGGTGGATAGAATTGTGGACAGAACAAGCTATTGTCTTTTAGGAATATTAAAAGAACTATAAAAGATAAGGGTATAGAGTAGACTGGGGGCAGCATGAGAGTATTACAGCAGGGCCACACAATGAAAGTTCTATCAACAATCATTTTAATTCCTTCCTTCCACATGGTCCCTCTTTCCTCATGTACTTCAGTTCACCCCTGCGCAGAGGAGCAGCACTGGGTCTATGCAATCTAGGGGCTTAAATAGAACTTGGATGGTTCATTTACCCCTGCACAGGGGTAAATTTCACCCAGGGAAGTCTGCTTCCATTGGGAATTTGGCCCTAACTCTGTACAATTAACATGGAAAATTCCAGTGACAGGAGGAAAAAGTATCCTATGGAATTAAAAGAGAATTCTCTCTCCTGCCTTCTAAATGACCATCTAGTGAGTGCAACTGCTCAGCTTAGATATATGATGAGCTCTGAACTGGTGCCCAGTTCATCAGCTGTCTCTTTTAAATTGTATGGTGAATGAAGCATTAGAATAGCCATATATCTACTGTAAGATTAAAAACTGCTGGCTGATTCATTATTAGACTGCATTAATTCTTTCATGGCCTGGGAAGAAAACAGGAATATAAAGATGGTTAGTATGGTATACATTTTTGCCAATAGTGTAATTAATTTTACTTAGTATTAATAAGTAGAGTTGGGCAAATACTGCAGAAGAATCCTTCTTGAGCATTTGCTTGATTTTAAAACCAAATTTGCTATGCCCATGACTGCATTCTTTTTTATGTTCTCTTTGTGATCACATTCTAGTCACTCAAACGATCACTGGAAGTGAATCTCCAGCTCTTAGCAGGGGTATTTTGCCTTAGAAGTAGTATGTGTTATAGGGGATGGGAAACTGACACAGCAGAGAGTCAGGTTTCCCCAAACCCCCTGCCAGAGGCCTGCTACAGAGGCAATCAAATGAGCCAGGAAAATAACTGACCTCTTCCCATTAGGACTCTGCATGCACAATGCTTACTTTGTGTGCAGGTCAGATCAGAACATTACATTTAAACTGGGCACCTAGCCAATAAACGTATCCTAGTATTCCGAAGAGTGATTCACAGGCAAGTCCAGTTTGCCCTAGGCACCTTCCATGAATCTATTTAGCTCCCTTTTGAGCCTCGTTATAGTCTTGGCCTTCACAACACCCTCTGGCAAGGAGTTCCACAGGTTGACAGTGTGTTGTGTAGAAAAAATACTTTCTTGTGTTTGTTTTAAAGCTGCTACCTGTTAATTTCATTTGGTGGCCCCTTGTTCTTGTATTATGAGAAGGAGTAAATAACACTTTCTTATTTACTTTCTCTATACTACTCATGATTTTATAGACCTCTATCATATCCCTCTTTAGTCGCCTCTTTTCCAAGCTGAAAAGTCCCAGTCTTATTAATCTCTCCTCATATGGAAGCCGTTCTATACCCCTAATAATTTTTGTTGCTCTTTTCTGAACCTTTTCTAATTCCAATATATCTTTTTTGAGATGGGGCGACCACATCTGCACGCAGTATTCAAGGTGTGGGCGTACCATGGATTTATATAGAGGCAATATGATATTTTCTTTCTTATTATCTATCCCTATCTTGATGATTCCCAACATTCTGTTAGCTTTGTTGACTACCGCTGCACATTGAGTGGATGATTTCAGAGAACTATCCACAATGACTCCAAGATCTCTTTCCTGAGTGGTAGCAGCTAATTTAGACCCCATCGTATATGTATATACAGGATTATGTTTTCCAATGTGCATTATTTAGCATTTATCAACATTAAATTTCATCTGCCATTTTGTTGCCCAGTCACCCAGTTTTGTGAGATCCTTTTGTAGCTCTTCACAGTCTGCCTGGGACTTAACTATCTTGAGTGGTTTTGTATCATCTGCAAATTTTGTCACCTCACTGTTTACTCTCTTTTCCAGATTGTTTATGAATATGTTAAATAGGACTGGGCCCAGTACCGACCCTGGGGGACACCACTATTTACATCTCTCCATTCTGAAAACTGACCATTTTTTCCTACCCTTTGTTTCCTATCTTTTAACCAGTTACTAATCCACGAGAGAACCTTCCCTCTTATCCCATGACTGCTTACTCTGCTTAAGAGCCTTTGGTGAGGGACCTTGTCAAAGGCTTTCTGAAAATCTAAGTACATTATATCCACTGGATCTCCTTTGTCCGCATGCTTGTTGACCCCCTCAAGGAATTCTAGTAGGTTGGTGAGGCATGATTTTCCTTTACAAAACACATGTTGACTATTTCCCAACAAATCATGTTCATCTATGTGTCTGACAATTTTGTTCTTTACGATAGTTTCAACCATTTTGCCCCATACTGAAGTCAGGCTTACCAGCCTGTAATTGCCAGGGTCACCTCTGGAGCCCTTTTAAAAAATTGGCGTCGTGTTAGCCATCCTCCAGTTATTTGGTACAGAAGCTGATTTAAATGGTAGGTTACAGACGACAGTCAATAGTCCTGAAACTTCACATTTGAGTTCCTTCAGAGCTCTTGGGTGAATACCATCAGGTCCTGGAGACTTATTACTGTTTAGTTTATCAATTTGTTCCCAAACCTCCTCTAATGACACCTCAATTTGGGACAGTTCCTCAGATCTGTCACCCAAAAAAATGGCTCAGGTTTGGGAATCTCTCTCACATCCTCAACAGTGAAAACCGATGCACAGAATTCATTTAGTTTCTCCACAATGGTCTTATTGTCTTTGAGTGCTCCTTTAGCATCTCGATCGTCCATTGGCCCCATTGGCTGTTTAATGGCCTTTCTGCTTCTGATGTGTTTAAAAAAAATTTGCTATTACTTTTGGAGTCTTTGGCTAGCTGTTCTTCAAATACTTTTTTGGTCTTGATAATTATATTTTTACACTTCATTTGCCAGAGTTTATGCTCTTTTCTATTTTCCTCTTCAGGATTTATCTTCCACTTTTTAAAGGATGCCTTTTTGCCTCTCACTGCTTCTTTTACTTTGTTGTTTAACCACGGTGGCTCTTTTTTGGTTCTCTTACTATTTTTTAAAATTTGGAGTATACATTTAAGTTGAGCCTCTATTATGGTGTCTTTAATAAGTTTCCACACAGCTTGCAGGGATTTTACTTTTGGTACTGTACCTTTTAATTTCTGTTTCACTAACCACCTCATTTTTGTGTAGTTCCCCTTTCTGAAATTAAATACTACAGCCCAATCACAATTTACCTGCAGTGCTTGAATTTCAAATCTTGAACGTTGCACGATGGTGAGAGACCCTGTGGAATCTATCCATAGAGTTATATATATAGGCATTTGCTTCTAGAGGGGCCTCTGAACGTAACTTCCAGTCGGGAAGCTCCTGAGTGCTGCAATCCAGCTTTGGAGACTACAACTTTCATGATGCCTTGAGGAAGAGACAGACTTCCACTTCCAGGGGATACAAGGAGAACATGCAGTGGTCTCCATCATGGGCGGCGCGTGAACCACCAGCTGGGGGAACCCTTCCGCCTGAGATCCTGCCCCTTCTGTGTCCCCTTCCTGCCGAAGCTCAGAGCCCCCCTATTGTGGTCACTGGCCCCCGCCCCAGGCTAGTCCCCCCCAACCCTGGAGTGCCGGGAGGCTGGGCAACATAGCTCTAGCCTGAGCTGGCGCCACAGCATAAGGGGAGCCACAGAGTGGGAAACAGGAGGGGGTCTGTTGGGGGCAGAGCATGGGTGGGGCCATGCCTAGCTGTTTGGGGAGGCACAGCCTTCCCCAGCCTATGATACCTGCTGCCCAGGGGCTCCATCTTGGTTGGAAGCTGGATCCTGGTCAGGACAGTGGAGAGTGCTTTGAGGAGCTAAGTCTAAGCCAGAAGCTGCTGCTTAGAGTCTGCTGGGGGCTCTGACCAAGCAGAGAGCCTCAGAGGCTACTTCTGTGCTTCATTGCAGCCAGGGCAGAGACTGTTGCTGTGCCCAGAACTGACTGAGTTTGGCCTGCAGTGAAGGCAGCATGTGTAATGCACATTGGAAAATGTAATCCCAACTAGACATACAAAATGATGGAGTCTAAAATAGCTGTTAACAAGAAAGAGATCTTGAAGTCATTGTGGCTAGTTCTCTGAAAACATCCACTCAATGTTCAGCAACAGTCAAAAAAGCGAACAGAATGTTGGGAACCATTAGGAAAGGGATAGATAATAAGACAAAAAATATCAAATATCATATTGGCTCTATATAAATCCATGGTATGCCCACATCTTGAATCCTGCATGCAGATGTGGTCGCCCCATCTAAAAAAAGATACATTGGAATTGGAGAAGGTTCAGAAAAGGGCAACAAAAATGGTTAGTGGTAACAGAATGGTTTCCCTATGAGGAGAGATTAATAAGACTGGGACTTTTCAGCTTGGAAAAGAGGTGATTAAGGGGGGATATGATTGAAGTCTATAAAATCATGACTGGTGTGGAGAACATAAATAAGTGTTATTTACTCCTTTTCATAACACAAGAACTAGGGGTCACCAAATGATATTAATAGGCAGCAGGTTTAAAACAAACAGAAGAAAGTATTTCTTCACACAACACACAGTCAACCTGTGGAACTCTTTGCCAGAGGATGTTATGAAGGCCAAGATCATAACGGGGTTCAAAAAAGAATTAGATAAATTCATGGAGGATAGGCCCATCAATGGCTATTAGCCAGCATGGGTAGGAATAGTGTCCCTAGCCTCTGTTTGCCAAAAGCTGGGAGTGAGCGATAGGGGATGGATCACTTGATGATTACCTGTTCTGTTCGTTCCCTCTGGGGAACCCGGCATTGGCTACTGTCGGAAGACAGGATACTGGGCTAGATGGACCTTTGGTCTGATCCATTACGGTCATTCTTATGTTCTTACATAGCCACCACATTTGTTGTGTGGGAAAGTGCTTGCAGGGGATGGGGAATAGCAAAGAGCCTGGAAGGGGTCTGAGGAGTGGTCTTATTGTGTAACCAAGATCCAGGGTTACTTACCTCAGGTTAGAACAGCCTCAGAGGGCTTGGGTGATCCCAAGTTAGCATTGCTCTGCTCCTCGTTGCCAGGGCTGGACTGTTTTACTGGACTACCAGAGTGCCGTCCCTAGCCGCCCATGTAAGCAAGCAAGCAGCTAGTGCTTGGAAATGCAGAAGAGTGTACACTCAAGGGTGGGGTCAGCAGTGACAATGTAAATGTACATTGGTTCCATTTCATTTACTGCTGTAAACTGCATTCATTAATTGAGTTATTGAAGTGCCTCCTGCTGATTTAAAGTGGTTGTGACATTTTACTTAATCACAGTCGATAATGGTTTTTCTGAGTTGTTAAGTAAAGGTGAGTTAACTCCATTCTAAGAGGATATTGGGTGTATATTGTTTGTAACTGGTGCTTCTGAGTGAGACCCATTGCATAGATCAGCTGAGGTGTGTTCCTGGAGCCTCCCAAGGTAGGCCAGTGAGTGTGTGCAAGGCCCAGGACTGCAGCAGAGGGGTGAATAGAGGATTCCCGCCTATCTAACAGCACCACTGGGAAACTCAGGATCTCCTTTACTGTCGACATCAGGTGCCCCCAGGGGAGTGTTGCTCACCCCTCCCAGCAGCGCCACCCCCTAAGATTTAGTCAGGGATATTTATATTATAAGGCATGGACAGGACATGGACAATAAACAAAAATTCACAGCCCGTGACCTGTCCAGGACTTTTACTAAAAATTCCCATGACTAAATTGTAGCCTTAATGATGCTACTGTGAACCAGGTGTTGGGAACTGTGAAGATTTTTAGGAAGACCATGGTATATGATTGCTGAGGTGACCCCAACACCCAGCCTGTGTCTGTCCTGGTGAGAGTGGCTGCTGCATCGGACTCACCATGTGTACCCATGGAAGTTGGTATTGTGGCTGAAATTAGCCCTTGTGTTTCTGCTTGAGAGGGCCCCAAAGGAAGAGACTACACCCTCTGGGACCCCTGATTTTGCAGCTAAATTGAACACTTTGCTGCAACAAGAGGGAAAGACACTGAAAGATGTGAGGGCCATTGTTACCCCGACGTCTTTGCCCTCGGCTGCCAGAGGTGAGCGTTTGATAACTGCACTAGGACAATTGGTGGAATGCTGTACTCAGACACCCAATGAGGGAGCTGGGTACTGTACCTGAGATTGTTCTCCAGGATAAAACCTACCCCTGTTGGAGAGGATGATTTTGAGTCCTGGATGGACCAAGCTACCCAGATGATGGAGGAATTGCAATGTCCGCATAATATAGAAAGGCAACAACTAGCTGAAAATCTGAGTGGAGCAGCTTCTGACATTATCAGATTATTACGCACAAGTAATTCCTCCGCTGGTGCTATGGAGTATCTGAACGCTCTGGATCATATGTGTGGGATTACGGAGATTAGGGAAGACTTGTACCTGCACTTCTGGTCCATTTATCAGGGAGAAGGTGAAAAACGTCCACAGTATCTTTGCCATTTTTGACAAACTGCTTCATAATGTAGTGGTAAAGAAGGGGATACTTGCTATCCACTTGGGTCAGGTGTGGATGGAGCAACTACTGAAGGATGCCTGTCCTGGTACTCTAATAGCCCTGAAGCTGCATCTTTCAGATCCATTCCAGAATCCTCCTTCCTTCTCCAGCCTGATATGGGATATCAGGGAAGAGGATGATCAACTGACTGCTCAGGAGCTGGTTTCATACACGTAGCTTCTGTGTGTGCTCTCACTTCTGCTGCTCCTCATGATGAAATACCTGACCTCAGGAAGGGCCTGCTCGGTCTAAAAAAGCAAGTTAACCAGCTGCTTCAGCTGAATACTGCAGATCCCCTCAATTCCAAAGGAGGGATGCTCCTGTGAGAATGAATGGGGCAGTGGCTGGAACTGCCAAGTTCAAGAAGCTTTGTTGGAACTACTTATAGAAATGACATCTTCAGCTACAAGCGTGAGGAGGAGGATCACACAGAACGAGACTGTAAAGCAGAAGAGGATTTGCGGAAAGTCACCAGCAAGTTCATCCACATCAAAAGGAATTCAGGAAACTTCAGATCAGCCTGGTGAAGGAGCGAGGAAGATAGGCTCCACTAAGTGCTACCAACAAGTTGCTAGTACCTGGAGTGATTTGTCCAGAGGATGGTCAGTCCTGCTTCTATTGTTCATGTTCTAGTAGAAGGCATTTATGCTCACGCTCTTCTGGACAGTGGTTCATAGCTCGCCATTCCATACAAAACATTTTACAACTCCTACCTTCATCACTTGCCCATCCAACCCTTAGAGCTAAGTAATTAAAAATACTCATATGAGGGGTGTCTTTCCATTCAGATTGAGTTCCCACAGGTCATCATGAGAGTGTGCAAAGAAACCACTGGAGAGCGACGCATCAATATCTACCTATCTATCTATCTATCTAGAAAATGTGCAGAGTGCATTTCAGTAATGAATAAATGCCATGACCTCACTAGGGCTTACTGGTGGGAATAAAGATTGAAGGACTAGGCTCTTTGTTAAACGACTTTAATAAAGACATCTGTTTTAAAAAGAACACATACAACAGCAGCTCTCATTGGCCAGGCATTTTCTCTGCAGTATTTATTTCACACTGGGGCGTTTGCCTGGGATTCCATCCCTGTATAGCAGCTGGTACAGTTGCTTTCTCTGAGCATCGATCAATGCTAAGGGTTGCATGAGGCTCACCCCACAGTGGCATTTTGTCTCTTCAAAGGGGGCTGGTCCCCTGCATCAGCTGTCTCTGCACTGCTCTGCAGAGCTGGGCCCAGAGAAGCATATGCTGCCTCCTCTAACAGGGTGATACACTAACCATGCAGAAGTCAGTGTGCCCTGGAGTACTCTGCAGGCAGTGCACCTGTCTTGTGCCCAGCATCAGCGCGCCCCGCAGGTCGGGAGAGGAAAAGTGTTTATTAACGTAACAAGTGAAAGCCAAAAAATGGTTTATGCTGGAGCCCTGCTGTGCTAATATAGAAAAGTCTTCTTTTAGAAACGGCGTCCTGCCCCTGGCTGTGACTGGCCAGTGAGAGCTTGTATTGACGATGTAATGCTCCTGAGCTGGCCTTTCATTAGTTGAGAGTGCTGCTACTTGACATCTTGCTGGAGAGCTTTGGGGAAGGAGTGCTGTGGAAACCCAGTGGATGAATTGTTCCCCCCTGCAAGATACTATTAACTCCATTTGAAGCCAGCGGGAGACACTCAGATCCTGTGGGGAGAGAATCAGATCCTAGAAATGACTTTCCACTAGGAGAAGCTCAATTCTTCTCTTATTAACCTCCTTGTGCTTTATTGTGTTTTCTTAATTACCTCTGGTCTCTGGAATCCTATTGCTCCAAATGCAACAGTAGAGTTGATTGTGAGATTCCAGAGAATATGAGCTACTTTCTGTCCTTAAATAATGGAAATCAACAAAAACTGAACCAGAATAGCCCCCAAAGCTAATTTTTAATTCAAAATAAATCAGGAAAATGCATTTAAAAGTACTTTTGTTCTATAAATCCAATGGGTATATGGCCTAATTTCTCAAGAGTATTTTCCAATTAAATATGACTGGCTATTCCAGGAAGGAGTCCATCAATTTAGTTCATTTGAATAGAATGTTTTACTTTTCTTTGGGGAAAGGGGGGTTAGCGTTATGAATTTAATCTGCTTTGAGCAGCAATTAGCAAGATCCATCATCATAATCAACCCACGCCCTGTCATCTGTCCCTTTGCTGGAGATGAAAAAAGTAACGTACGACTGTAGTGCATTCCCTAATGGCTAGAGTTGAAATCTCTTTAAAATGCCTCATTTTTTGCCAGTATCCTGAATCCACAAGAGAGTCCAATGCAACACTCTGTTTGCTCTGTTGGCATTTGAGAGAAAACAAATACCACCAGGATTTTCCTTATTACATAGCCAATTATGCAGAAACTTTATAGAGTCTGAAATTTAACTGCAGCTGTGGTTTTTACACCCTGGGTTTCCAAAATTAAGCATGCAAACTGCTTAGGGGTTTACAATTTACGTTAATGGTGGAATGCCATATTGCTTCATAACCACTTAATTCCACTTGTGTATCGGGAAGCTGCCAGACTTCTGACTGAGAGAGCCATCTGCCCTATATAAAAAGGACAGTGTGAGATTCAGAGGAAAGTTTCTGGTTTGTGGCCCCCTAGATGTAATTTCACAGATCTCAGTCACAGAGCTATAATCTAGAATGTGGCTGGTTTGTTGACGGCTGTGGCAAGCAGCCAGCACTGCACACTCTTCATTTACACCTGTCTGGAAAGATTATACGTAAAACAGGAGGGAAGGCAAACAAATGGAAGCTTCCTCCCCCTGCTTTTTGCAAAGAGCTATATTATTATTTATGGCTGGATTCCGCCACCGTGACTTGCCTTGGCTCACACTTTATTCTGTGAGTTAGTCTCACTGAAATCAATGGGAGCAAGGTACTTCTTATTTGGCCTTAACTAACTAATCATTGCAATGTCTTGTGAGGTAGGAAGATCCTGCTTCTGCAGCCGGCGCTGGTTCACACCGGTAAGCTTTATGAACAGGGCCTGACCCTGGCCAGGGGTGCAAAGAGGGGCCAGAGGGCTCCCACCCTGACCCCCTTGGTCTCTGAACAGAGGTGGGTGGCATAACAGCGGAGTGTCTTCCTGTCTGGCACGTTAGGGGCAGCTGGGTCAAATGTGAGTGGCATTGTGACCCTATGCACCTGCTTGCTACCCCTCAACCTTGGCAGTCCCTCTGATGCCCCTGGGCACCAAGTCCCTGCCACCCCTGGGAGAAGCCGAACGGGGGGCACTGGCAATCCCAGTCCCCCATAGTGTGGGATGATTGGATTTCAGCTTTTGGTGCTTCTTGAGGGAGCAGAGACACCGAAGGAAGTTGGGGTGTGGGGCTCCTAGTGCTGGTAGGGGGATGGTGTTTGTTAGTCTGCCTGCCTCTGTGGGGGAGAAGGTGGGGCTGGGTGTGGGGAAAAGAATTCAGGGCTGTGGGGGGTGGGGAGACCAGGGTGCAGGGGGAAAGTGCAGAGCTGCGTGCGGGGGTAGGGAGAGGGAGACCTCTGAGTCCCCTCCTTAGGAAAATGCTGGTTGCACCTCTAACCCTAGGAAGTGTTGAGTGCTTCCTGCGAGATGCCCAGGGCCCATTGAAGACATAGCAGTTGAAATGGCCTACCATTGGCTGACGGCTTGGCTTCATTATACCTCAGTGTCCTCCTTCAAAGCCCTGCTTAAAATTCCTCTTTACTGCGAGGCCTACAAAAACGGGCAGCCGGTGTACCGTGACCGCCGCCTGTCAAGCTGACCAAGAGCGTCACATTGTTTCCTTGTACTCCTCTGTGGGGCTGTTTTCATCCATCAGTTGTCTCTTGTCTTAGACTGCTCCTTGGGGCAGGGACCCTCTTCTTGTTCAGTGTTTGTACAGCACCTGGCGCAGTGGGGCCTGGTCTATGATGAGGCTCCTCGGTGCTACGGTAAGAGAAATAGCACATAATAATAACAGTGGGAGGTAAACTGCAGCGGGAAGTGGGCTGCCCCAGATCACTTCCCCCCACAGAGCAAGGTGGGAACCAGGGTCCTGATTGTGTCTCTGAGTCACAACTGCAGCACAACTCTCCTGTGTGAGTGGTAGCCTGCAAGGGTTTCCTTGTACCACTACTGATTTTGGAGGCCAGGTGGTGGGGGAAAGCCTGCTCTCATTGTTTGTATTTCAGTAGCACCTGCCGCCCCCAGTGTGCTGGACATTGTACCCACACATAGCAAGAGCCAGTCCCTGCCTGATGTGCTTCCAATCTAAATAGAGACGGCAGATAGAGAGGGAGATACTAGAGCAAGGTCCCACCACAGGGCTCGGAACAGAACCCAGCTGCCTGACTCCTCTCCTGGTGCCCTGTCCACCAGCCTGTGCTGCCTTCCCTCTCCGAACTCCCTTTCCCTAGCTCCACGGAAGATAGTGAAACTCCCACCCAGGCGCAGTCCAAGCAGGTTCAAGGTTCATCATGGACAGTTTCAAGCAGTACCACGAGGAGCGTTGAAGAAAGGGGTCTCCCCTTCGCATCTGCCCTCTCCACAGAGCTTAGGCAGCGGTTCGCTTTAGTGGTGTGTTTTTTGTGCCTCTTCTGTTAACCTGTTTATATTCAGGAACATGAAGGGTTAGCTCTAGAACTCGGGACAGAAGAGAAGAGCCTTAAATAAGGGCAACGAGCACATGAATGACTTTCCCCCACATCCCCTAAGTCCCAAAGCCATCTCCATCAAAGAATGGATACCCTTCACCTAATCAGTCAGACCTACCCCCCATCCCACTCCCTTGCTTATCCAATCTGGATCTTGGATCCTGGTCTGGTGCAGATCCCTGACCTCGCTCTTTGGCTAGGCAGTGGGTGGGGGACGGGTCAATGTAGCTGGACAAGTGAGAAGGCAAAACTAAGTGTCACCCTTTGAACGGGTGCAGTAATTCATTCCCTCTCCCCTTGCTCTCGGAGCAAAGTGGAATCGTAACTTTCAGAGTCACAGTTCCTTCACGGGGCTCCGCCGCTCTGTGCTGCTCCTCACTCTGGGCTGACTCTGAAGGCTCAAAACTAGCCTTTAGCAAAGGGTCAATGGACATCTAGTAACGGACCTCTGTGCTAACAAAGAACACATTGTTCCTATTAGCTGCCCCCCTGCCTCAAAAAGCGCCACCTTTTTTGCAGAGGAACAGCAAAACAAAACATTTTTCATTCCAGGCTCCTCTCCGGGACAGACATTTTTTTCTGCACACAAATGCTTGCAAAGCCAGAATTTCTCAGCCATTTGACATCGGCTCCACTGCTGACTAGAGACACATTGGTCCTTGCATACAAATGAGAGCAATTCACCGTATCCAACCAACTTGAGCTAGGAAAATAGGTCTAGTAAAAAAGAGTTTGGGATCCACAGGCTTTCTGGGAAAGGAGGCAAAAGCCGAGTTCACTGCAGGTTGGCATGCACATCAAGGGGAAATTTTTGCTAAACCGTTTTTGCTTCCTTATTGTTGAACATAGAATCATAGACGTGTAGGGCTGGAAGGGACATTGAGAGGTCATCAGCAAGTCACAAATAACATAAGAACGTCCATACTGGGTCAGACCAAAGGTCCATCTAGCCCAGTATCCTGTTTTCCTACAGTGGCCAGTGTCAGGTGCCCCAGAGGGAATAAACAAAACAGGGAATCATCAAATGGTCCATCCCTTGTCGCCCATTCCCCACTTCTGGCAAACAGAGGCTAGGGACACCATCCCTGCCCATCCTGGCTAATAGCCATTGATTAACCTATCCTCCATGAATTTAATCTTTTTCTTGAACCCCTTTTTCACAATATCCTCTGGCAAAGAGTTCCACAGGTTGGCTGTGCATTGTGTGAAGAAATACTTCTTTTAATTTGTTTTAAACCTGCTGCCTATTAATTTCATTTGGTGACCCCTAGTGTTATGAGAATGCAAGTTGTTGAGTTTTTGGGGTTTTCCCATGTAGTAGGGGGCTTTATATACCTGTCAGAGTTCTGAAGACCCCCCGTTTCTACACATCTAATATCCCCCCATTCCTCTCATTTGTGGTCCCATCCTTCATCCTACCAGCCAAGACAAACTGAGCCCAGAGACTAGTGAATAAAGTCCCATTTTTATCATTCAAAGGCCATGTGTTCAAACACCATAGAGTTTATGGAACAGATCCTCAACTGGTGTACATGGGCCAAGCTCCATTGAAGTCAACTGATTTAGACCGACTGCCTGGAAGGAGGAATAGATGACCAGCAAAGTTAAGGACAATAAAATGTTTTGTAAAGTATATTTGGAACACAAAGAATCCTAACAATGGCATTGTTGCCCTGGAATGAAAGGGTGTGTTAACCCAGAATTTAATTAAGCTAATTGCAGCCATATTGTGTGCATTTAGCCACCATAAGTTAATAAAATAAAACACCACCTAATTAAAGGTTAATTTAAACAAGCAGGACTTCAGAAGGGAAGGGTAAATATTAGCTGCAGGCTAGCAGTTTTTGCTAATTAAAATAAAAACTTAATATAAAAGCTTATTACAACTAAAATAGTTAAAATGCTTTGTTAATAAGTAGTTTATTCAAGTTAAAATGAGTAATGACCTAACAGAGGTCACTATAAGGTGTGTGTTTTGTAAAAGTTAGTTATAAAATAATTAAATAATGGCGTGTACTTTGAAGCAGTTCTCTAAAGCTGCTCTAAAAACTTTCCTAACATCATCTTTCCCAGTGGGGGAAGCAACTGGCCATCAGTAACCTGCTGCTAATTACTCAATACCATCTACTATTCTACGTAATTATTTGGAATGTTCTAAAACTATTGCTTATACCTCTGTGTGCTTAAATCTAATCAATTGTAGTTTTAAATAAAAGCATACTTGCTTGCATCAGCTGACCTGTATAAAAAGGCCAGGGAAACCAGGGGCAGCTAGTCTGTCTGTCTGTCTGTCTGTCTCTCTCTCTCTCTCTCTCTCTCTCTCTGTAGAGGGAGAAGGGCCTGGCTGCAAGGAGCTAGACAAGGTACCTAGAGTGGAGCAGGGCTGGGGAAAGGCAGATGAGCTGGGGAGCTCCTGCCTGGAAAGCCCCAGGCTGCCGCCTAGCCTTGGGCTAACAGGTACTGGGTGTTGCAGAGGGCAGCCCAGGGGTAGGCAAAGGCACCAGATCCAAACCCTCCTTGCCAGTGATGAGTGGCTGATACTGCAGTCTGCCCCAGGGTGTGGGGCGAGACAATGACTGGCAGTAGCCTGATACTGAGGTGAGGTAGGCATAGTGGGTGGGGGTTCCCTGGGGAGGGGACACCCTAAGACTGAGGGGATTACTACCAGGGGGCAGCACCCCATGTAAAAGGGAACCGGCTCCAGGGAGGGACACAGGGGCCAGAGGACAGGGGGATCGCCAGCCTGCAGAGGGTGCTCCAGAGCTGAATCGAGCTAATTCCCAGAAGTCACCAGCAGGAGGCGCCGCAGGGGTGAGTCTGCTTGTCTACAGGTAGTTATAAGCCTCTCATTCTAACATCAATCCTGGGCAAGATAATCATAGCATTATAGAAGATTAGGGCTGGAAGAGCCGTCAGGAGGTCATCTAGTCCAACCCCCTGCTCAAAGCAGGACCAAGACCAACTAATGGAGCAGCTGATATGGGACTCCATTAATTCTTTATTATTAATGTAATATTGCCAATTAATGTGGGTTTATGGAAAATAGATGCTGTCAAATAACGTGATATCTTTTATTGATGAGATTACAAGTTTGGTTGATAAAGGTAATAGTATGGATGTAATATACTTAGCTTCCTGTAAGGCATTTGCCTTAGTATTGCACAATGTTTTAATTAAAAAATGAGAATGATATAAAATTAACATGGAACGTATTAAACAGATTAATAACTGGCTGATGGGTCTCAATATGAAATTGTAAGCAGGGAATCATCATTGAGAGGGTGTATTTCCAGTGGGATTCCAAGGGGATTGGTTCTTGGCCCTACACTGTTTAACATTTTTTTTTTATCAATGACATGGAAGAAAACATAAAATCATCACTGATAAAGTTTGCAGATGACCCAAAATTTGGGGGAGTGGTAAATAAGGCAGCGGACATGTCACCAATACTGAGCACTCTGGATTGCTTGGCAAGCTGGGCATAAGCAAACAATATGTATTTTAATATGGCTAAATGTAAATGTATACATCTAGAAACAGAGAATGTAGACTATAGTTGCAGGATGGGGCACTCTAGCCTGGGAAGCAGTGACTCTGAAAAAGCTTTGCACCACTGTGTCCAACGTAGCTAATGTGATCTTTGGCAGCGTAAACGGGGATCTCAAGTAAGATTAGAGAGCCCCAGAGCACCCAGGGAGTTGGTGCCTATGGCTGTTTTACATCTGTATTTGGCACTGGTATGGCTGCTGCTGGAATACTCTGCCCAAGTCTGATGTCCACCATTCAAGGTGGTTGGTAAACTGGAGGGGGTTCAGAGAAGAGCTCCAAGAATCATCACAAGATTAGAAAACGTGCCTTATAGTGGTAGACTCAAGGAGCTCAATCTATGTAGCCTAACAAAGAGAAGGTTAAGGGATGACTTGATTACAATCTATAAGGATCTAGACAGGGAACAAATAGTTAATAATGGGCTCTTCAGTCTAGTAGAGAAAGTTATACCGTGATCCAGTAGCTGGAAGTTGAAGTGAGACAAATTCAGATGGGAAATAAGGTGTACATTTTTACCATTGAGAGTAATTAACCATTGGAACAATTTATCAAGGGTCATGGTGGATTCTCCTTCACTGGCAATTTTTAAATTAAGCTTGGATGTTTTTCCAAAAGATCTGCTCTAGGAATTATTTGGGGGAAGTTCTCTGCCCATCAGCCTGGAGGATCACAATTGTCCCCTCTGGCCTTGGGATCTATGAATTTCTCATTTAAAAAGCTGAATCCCACGTATCCTCTGGTAGCTAACTCCTGTCCTGCCAACATAGCAAAGATAAGCAGAGAGGCCACCCAGCCTGCTCCCTGCCAGCCACAGCAAGATCCCATAGGGCAAGCTGGAGGGATGAGCCATGGGATGCACTTTGCTGCTCCTTGAAGCTGGAGCAGTGAGCACTCTCACCGTCTGCTGAGTAGCAGCATTGCTAACTGCAGCGTCTGTGTTAGGGACGCTGCCCTAGTCCACAGCTGTGTCTTTTTTTGGGACACGATGTATTGGCTGCTGCATTAGCCTGGCTCATTCCCTTGCTTGGGTAACCCTTCTGCCAGGTGGTGTCAGCTGCCACAAGGGCCAGGTTCAATATCTAGAATACAACGCAGAACCGGCTCGAGCCCTCACCCAGGAATCTGGGAAATTAGCTCGCAAGCACAGAGTCTGTGTATTATGGGAGAGAATTTATTAAAAGGGAAAGGAAACTAACCCTTATTTTGGGAAAACACCACAACCACATTCAAAAGCATGCAACCATAAGCAAACCTGACCCCACAGTGCCTTGGGCACTGTCCTTTTCCTCTGTGTCCCACCTCATTGGGGTGAGGGGGGAAATCCAACAAACAAATGTCTCTTTAACACACCACTCCCCTCTCCCTGCCCTGCGTCCCACTCCCACTTGGCTTTCCTTGGTTAGCAAAGACCCAGAGGTCAGAGGTGTGTTCACAGGGGTTCATGTCCCACCCAAGAAAGGGGAAGTGAGCAGGGATCAAGCAACATCTCTGTGGTCACTGCTGCCTTTGCTACTTTTCCCTGCTGTTGCTGGTCAATGCTGCTACTGTTGGACCCTCGCTGCCACCTCTGAAATGCCAGGGTCTGAGGTTCCACTGCTTAGCCCAGGTGCTTTCATTGTGCCACGCTTCCCTCCCCAGGTTTAAGGTATAACCCCTAGACCTGCTTATCAGTGATTCACCTCTAATATTCATTAAACAGAAAGAATGACTCTCCATAAAGCCTAATCAGCTCTGTTATTAAACACATGAAAAACTTTTTGCACAGAGCTCTTACACCCGCCCTCCTTCCTGTGCTAGGAATTGGCATTCCTACCCCCTGCTTAGCGAGAGAGATTCAATTCAGGGGGACCACCCTCCATCAGGACAGGCTAAGTACAGTTCTGTTGCCCTTAACTCATACAATAAGGATAACAACATTTCTTTACCCCTGCACTCAATATTTAACTTTTTTTTATTAAAGGTAATGTTTAAAATCAAGTTTACACAAGCTAAGAAGGAAGGTACTGTACATCCGGGGTCAGGCTTGAGTGATGAGAGATTACAAGTATCGGTTACAAGGTTCACAAGATATATACATAGTGTATAACCAGCATAGACTGAGATTGGGGTGCTGGAGTTTTTAAAGCATCAGTGGATAAGTGGCCTCAGGTACGCCACCTGTAGAATATATTTGGAGTTCAAGTCAGTATTGGTGTAGCGAATAGGTACATGAGTGGGTGCATCCTTTGATTCATCAGGAGAGAATGTGGATTATTTCCCTGACCGTTGGTCTCGTTTACTTGTCCTAGTACTGACAGTGTCCCGTGATGCGCTCCGTGTAGATGTCTCTGGACCACCTGATGGTATCGGACACCTTGAGCTGTCTCATGAGCTGGGCGTAGCGCTGACCCACTCCGTGCTCTCTCAACATTGGCTTGTTGTGGGGGGCCCATGTACCCATGGCTCCCAT
This sequence comes from Gopherus flavomarginatus, assembly GCF_025201925.1. Taxonomy (NCBI): domain Eukaryota; kingdom Metazoa; phylum Chordata; order Testudines; family Testudinidae; genus Gopherus; species Gopherus flavomarginatus. Next base: position 155,790,849 of record NC_066621.1, read on the forward strand.
GACCAGGGCGTGGATCTGGACCTCATAGCCCTGGGGTCTCAGGGTGTTGGCCAGCGGGGTGTATTTCAGTACCTTCTGAGCTTGGGCCTCATGGAAGGCCAGAGACCTGTTTTTGAATGGCACTGTGACGTCCATCATGAGGATTTTGTTTTTTTCTGTGTCAGTCAGGATGATGTTGGGTCTGAGCCGGCTGTCCGTTCCGGGGATGGCGTAGTCGACGATGATCTTTCCCCTGGGACGGCAGGATGGCTTTCACCAGCCGGTTCTGGATGGCGTTGTGGCGGTGCCACCAGGCTCTGGAGTGGTGTTGGCATCTCCACAGGACGTGGAGCAGGATCTCATTGGGGTAGCCGCTCTTCCTGCAGCACTTGTCCCGATTGCCATGGCGGACGGCTCCTGCTAAAGTGATTTGTAGCCCAGCACCAGCCAACAATGATCATTTTGGCAAAGCAGCTCTGTCATGCTGTGCACCTACGCAGAGCAAGCGTGTCTATGAAAATAGTCTGGTCCTGAAGTCTGTTCCCCCAACTCATCACTAGATGTCAGGGGAGAGCCCATTCAGACCCTGCTTACTCTTGCATAGGAGGAAAGGTTTCCTGTGTTACCTTCCTCTGCCCACTGCATATCAGTGTACAGAAGGACAGCAATTAGCCCTCCATGTCAAATGCATTTCTGGGCCACCAGCATAATTATCATCCAAAATTACCCTCAGTGGCACTACACTAATCTCCATTTAACAGTAAGATCTACACAATGATTTCTGCAAACAAGCTATACAGCATTCAGGCTCCGTTTCATGGATTTTTGCCTGTACATGGAGCTGGCACATCCCTCGATTCAATTACTTATTATTCATTTTTACATTTGTAATACAACAGTAATAGGTTCCTGTTGCATTAGTGGGAAAATATGGGAGCCCTCCAAAAGGGCCAACATCATAACCCCCAGGTATTTTACATAATGCCTTGTCAGAATGTCGCTGTGTCAGCTGTTTATTACATACTAACAACATGGAACTTTCCTTAAAGGATAGCTGAAAAAGGACATATCAGATATTAAACTGATAAGAACAGATAGTAGATAATGTTTTCACCTCTCTTAGCCAGAAGGCCGAGACTATTACAGCAGCTGTAAACACACACACACGCACAGAGATACACACACACACACACTCACGCACAGACACACACACATGCACACAGATACATGCACAAGCAGACGAACGCCCACCCACGCATGCACACATGCACACCCACCCAGATGCACGCCCACCCAGATGCGCACACATGCACAGACACACACACACACACACACAGACATATGCACATCCACCCACCCAGATGCATACCCACGCAGATGCACATCCACCCAGATGCACACACACACGCACATAAACAGACACACACACATGCACACCCACCCACACAGATGCACACTCACCCAAATGCACACACAAACACGCACATGCACAGACACACACATGCACACCCACACACCCAGATGCACACCCACACAGACACACACACACATGCACATGCACAGACACACACACATGCGTATCCACCCACACAGATGCACACCCACACAGACACACGCACACAGACACACTGAATTGACCAGTATTCAGAGTGCGTGAATCACATATACAAGGCGCAATCCTGCAAACCTCGAGGCCTTGTCTAGACTAAGAGCACTGCTACACAGCAGCTGGGAGGGTGACTCCCAGCTGGGATAGACAGACATGCGCTAGCTTTGATTGAGCAAACACATCAAAATAGCAGTGTGGCTGCGGCAGCCCAGGTGGTGGCTCCGGTAGCCGCCTGCAGACAGTCCTGCCTGACCCCTGGGTAGGTACTCGGGCAGCTAGCCCAAGTCGCTGTGGCCACAGCATGCTGGCTCCAGCAGAACGGGGGCACAGCTGTCTCCCTGTCCTGGGAATCACCCTCCCAGCTGCTATGCAGACATACCCTCAGATAAAAGGTGTGTGGTTAGCCCACGTTAGCGAGCACATTGTAACACATCTGAAGTTTAGTGTACACCAAGCCCACTGCCATTAACACATGCTAACCTGTTAAAGTCCAGGGCGGAGGAGAGGCTTTGGTGTGTGTTAAGGTTGAAACTGCCTTGTCTACACTAGACTTTGCAAATGTGTTGGAACATGGAAGTGAGCACATTCTAACATTGCTACCTTTAAGGCCCAGACTAGACAAGGCCTTACTTAGCAATGATGTGAATCTAGGCTCACCTCTACCACTGTTTAGCATGTCACCGGCCCTGTTTAGTGAAGCCTCATAATATTCTGCTAGGGGGGAGGGAAATATAATTTAACACAAGTTACAGATGGAGAAACCAAGGCCAAGTGTGACCTGCTCAAGATCACACAGGACTTTTCATGCAGATCTGAATGTAACCAGATCTCTGATGTAGCAGACCCAAGTCTCAGCAACTGGGGCGCTGTATTCTCTCCACGGATTTCCTTGACTAAGTTACCCGTGAAATTGCTTTTGAGCCCTTCCATCTTTTTGCAAGCTGCTTGGAGATCCATAGATGACCAAGTGCTATGTAAATGAATGCATGTGTATTTAAGGTAAGTGAAACTTCTCTTTCAGTAAACAATCTCCCTGTTAGCTCTCTTCGTGGGTGCCTGAGGAAGCAGGGTGGAAGCTGGTTTTTAATGTGTAGGCATGTGTGGAATACCTGACACCCGAATGCTTCCTTGGCAAAGAGTGTTATTTGAATGTGATTTTCTGTCTGAGTTGAAGGTATAAGGGATAATATTCCTTTGGGGGCAGAGGCCTGCAGCTGGCTGGCTAATTAGCCCCACCTGCTGCAAACTGGGGAAAAAACATCAACCTGATCAACTGAAGAGAGACTGAGGAAAACCCTGTTGTCACAAAAAAGCCTCACAGGAAAGAGCCAGGAGCTTTTGGGTTAATGACCTCATGGGACAGACTTAGGGGGCATGGGACTTACCCTGTGCAGACTTTGCAGGAGAGGCTGTGAATCATTGAGCCTGTTCTTTTTATTATTTGTTTTTGTTAAGAAGGCTTGAAAGAAAACCCATGGCACCCAATCTGGACACTATCACCCCTGGATTCAGCAGGAGGGCGGCAGGCAGGATTTTCCCATGGAGGGAGCTGGCTCTGCAGCCACAAGCCTGGTCCAGCTGGAAGGAGGCTGCTATAAGTTAGGCCCCAATGCTTTACAGTGGGGTTTTATTCAAACTCACTGAAATTACCTTTCTCACGGGGGTCATGCACATTCTGCATGTAGCTACTGTTGTGCTTAGCCCGATAAGAATAAATCACTAAGGGCCTACTTCTGTCCTCAGAGACATGTGCATAACTCCTATCGATGCCAGTGGTAGTTGCTCATTCAGTGTTCAGAATTTGGCCCTGTGTTTGTGTGGCTGGAGATGTAAGAAAGCCCACGGGATGTGGACAAGAACTAGCTGGTTGGAAAGTGGTAAATATGCAGAAAAGGAAGAGGGGCAGGGGAGGAGGGGAAGCAAAACCAGAAATTGAAATGTTTTATTTTAGTTCTTGGAAAAATGTTTGGTTTGGGTTTTCAATGAAAACCCCAAAAATGTTGATGAAAATGAAAACTTTTGTTTAGCTGAAAAACTATGCTGTGTCCAAAAACTTTTTTGGATGAAAAATGTTTGGCCAGCTGCAGAGGTCTCCTGTGCCAGTGATGATGTGTTACTAGACTTCGAAATTGCAGGTGTTAGAGATGGAAAAGACCTGTTGGTTCACCCTGACCAGCTCTCTGCTGACACAGGTCGGACTCCTGGTTTGCAGTCTGTGTTCCACCATCAGGATGGTTTCATGATATTCAGCCTGAATTTTCTTGCTTTGATATTCTCTCGTTATGGCTCCTTGTACCACTCAAAATAAGTCCTCTAGTCTCCTCTGCTTGCATCCTTCACATATTGATAGACTTTAGCAAGGATTCCCAGCCTGAGGAAGGGAGGGCACTGGATTCCTCCAAGCAAGATGAGTGCTGGCGTCTCTGAATGGTCATTGAGAGCTGTGAGATCCCCTGCTACCAGCTCTGCTCTTCGCCTCCATGCTGCCAGGTGGCACACCCCAGCGCCCTTCACCCACAGGGAGCGGCACTGTGGCGTGGCTGTCGTAAATCTTTGGTGATATTCCTATGGAGGCCCTCCCAGCCACAATGCACCAGGCCCTGTAGAAGGGGGATCCATTGAGCCAGACAGTGGTGTTGGAGCTTGAGGGTTAAAGCCTGCCCTTGACTCTGGACTTTGTGTCTGGGCTCCTCTCTGGAACACACATTCCTTTCAGCAGGGAAGCCCTAGGCTTCCAGTCTCTACCAGCGGGAATCGGGGTAGCCGAGCCTTCAAAAGCAGCTGAGCTGGGTTCAGGGGTGGGGAAAACAGCCAGGGGTTTGCTAACTGCAGACGCCACAGTGGGGAGCTCTGAAGCTGCCTTATGCATATAGTATTAATATTTATGCTGCTGCTTTTGGCATTTCAAAACCATGAAGTTGCCTGAGGGGAATGGACCCTGGGACTCTGCTGGGATGTTATTTTTGATTATATTAGAAATACCACCTATAAATAAACCAGAAGCCCCAGAAGGGGCTTTGCTGCTGAATTTACGAGCAGCTGTGTGGATTTTGGCCCTGCTGCAGTAGTGCTGGCAGCTGGAGGAGGCGAAGGGAAACATATGGGCCTGGTGGGGAGACCTCTGAGCTCAGTGAGCAAACTGGCATGGGTGGGAGCTGCCAGGGAGCAGGGGAACTAGGAAAAGGCGCAGAATAAATGACCATATAACTGAGCACAGAGGAGTCAAAGACAAGAAAAGAGAGAAGGCAGCAACTGGGCCTAGGTACATGGAGCACAGGGGCAGGACCAATCCATTGTGTGTGTATGGGGGCTCCGACGGGAAAGGCGGTCCACACTGGTTGCCACTGCTCTAGACAGGTTCCTCCCTGGATCATTGCGTTCTCAGGCTGTGTACATTCAGCTCATTTAATGTTCCCTAAAGGGGACGTGATAACAGTATACCCGGCAGTGCATGACCTGGGGAAGGAAGACCTCTGTTCCCCACCGGCCACATCACAGGAGCCAGGGCATGGTCAATGGAAATGGAAGGAGGCGAGTTCAGAATCAATCCATGGAATTCCGTTGTAATGCACGACAAGCCCATGGAACTCATTGCCCAAAGGAATCCGTCGGTGTCCTGTGTTATACAAGTGGTCAGACTTGGGGTCACAGCAGTCCCTTCTGGCCTTGGAATCAAAGGATCGCTGAGGCCAAGAGGCTAGTAAGACTTTAAGAAGGACTGGACATTCTCATGGGAAATGAGAACAGAGTTATAAGTTTAATACTAAAAACACAGAAGGGCTTTGTAGGGAGTCTAAACCCTGGGCTTCAGGGAACAAGCCAACTTCTAACTGGGAGGGGTGGAGAGCAGGAAACTTTCCCAAGAGGCAGGTTATCCTATAACTGCCCACTTCAGGGTTTCTTTCTCTGAAGGAGCTGGTCACAGCCACTGTTGGAGACAGTATCTGGGCCAAGTGGATTGTGTGTGATCTACTCTGGCCATTCCTATGTTCTTTGTAAGTCTCTCTCTAGCCTCTCAAATCACTTTTGTTTCTCTCCAGTCTGTATCTTCCTGGGAGTGAGGAATCCAGGTGGTTCCCCCGGTTTAGAAGGGGATTATTGCTCTCCACCCCCATTGGGTGTTATAATGGTTCAGCCTGTACAATAGAAAATTACACTGGCCTTTTTTATCATTGTATCTCACCAGAAACTCATGTCTGCCCTGCTACCCAGTAAAAACAACAAGGAGTCCAGTGGCACCTTAAAGACTAACAGATTAATTTGGGCAGAAGCTTTCGTGGGTAAAAAACCCACTTCTTCAGATACATGAAGTGAAAATTACAGATGATGATGTTTTTGGGATACAGACTAACATGACTACTCCCTGGTACTAGCTACCGAGTATCATCCTTTGGTCTTTCTCAGCATTCTGGCTTTTCAGGTTTCTTCTTCCTATTGACCCTCTGCACTCCAGATGATTTATCACCAGATCTCTTAGCCTGTGTTTTTCTAACCGTAATCTTATTGGGTTGGTTTCCATCCGTCTCTCTCTTTTGTATTATTTTTCTGTCCTTAGCGTTTGCAGCTCCTCCTAGTTTATCATCATCTGTTAATTTCATTTTAAGCTGTGTAGCGGTTCTAGGAGTGGAATCTACCCTCTGGTGCACAATGAAATTGGCTGCCTAGTAAAAACCCTTACAATTACAAGTGCTGTACTTCTAATTTTAGGGAACATTAAAAATTCATCTAGATATTGAATTCAAAAGCAGCAGGCAGTGAATAAAAATGTATTTTCCACTGCCACATGGATGCACATAAAACCCCTGCCCCTAGACGGGAGATGATAAAAAGAGACAATGAGGGGAATGGAGGGTGGAAAGAATGGAGATGAAATTAAATGGACAGGAAGAGAAAGAAAAGGAAGATAGATGAAAAGAATGAAAGGAAGAGCTGGAAGGGAAGAAATAAGTGATCATGGATCTGATCTGAATTTTCTGGTTCTAGGGTACTCTGGTCTGGGAGATCGGCTCAGACCCACCTCTGGATTTCAGAAAGTAGGAAGAAAGCAAGAAAAGACAAATACAGCTTTGATGCTATTCAGCTGCACTTTGTTCATGCATGTTCTGAAGTTTTGTTGCATTTCTGATATATTTGCTGTGAAGAGAGGTTGTGCGGTCCCTTGGGTGGTACACTGGATTAGGATCAAGCAGAGCTGGATGCCTTTCCCAGCTTTGCCACTGATTTACTGTGTGACCATGGGAAAGTCACTTTGCTCTCTGTGCCTCATTTTACCCTCATAACCTGTCTGTTTGGAATGGAAGCTCTTTGGAGCAGGGCCTGTCCCTCATCATGTGTCTGTGCAGCACCTGCCACAATGGGGCCTGATCTCACTACTGTCATACAAATCACGATAATTTTCTGACGGCCGTACTGTAGCTCCATATGTGGAGGGCAAGCTATAGGGATTGAAGTCTTATTACTTGTTAGTGTCGGAACATGAACGTTAAAGATGACATGCCACAGCACCAGGGCCTTTTGAACTGGGATAGAGAGGGAGGCTTGAAAACCCACTAATTTAAATATTATAGGCAGAATAAGTGGTGGAAATAGAAATGAGGACAGTCAGTCCCAGCTGACTGGCATCAGCCTGGAGAGAGGCAGCTTGCCCTGCTCTCACCAGGAAAATCAGCCCGCCGGGTATCCAGATGGCAAATGGGAGGTCTCTCCCCCCACCTTCTTCTGGCAGTTGTTGATTCTAGTTAATTAATGTTAATAATATTGAACTTGCTTAAACTATTTTATATAATGAGTTTCAATAATTGGTTGCCTGCTGCTCTGAATTGCTGCATTTCTTCTCACAGAGCCCCCGCTCCTCTTTTCTTCTGTACCTATTGGGAGCTGGGATACCAAGATGCTGTCTGTATTCCCAGGTATGGTGCTTATTCCTCTGACCAGGGATGATTAAAGGGGAACAATTGCCCTGAGCTCAGGGGCACCCGCAAAACATCTGTAAGTGGGGTGGAATGGGAAGAGGTGGGGGCCTTGCAAACATGATATATTGGGGCCCCAAATATCTCTTGATGGCCCTGCCGGTGACAGGAAGCTTGTGCTTCACATAGGGCCAGATTGTGCTACTCTTCTGACCTCTCTGCCCTTCCGTTTGCATCTTGATTTAAGCTTTTTAAACAAAAAGACACTGGCCCAATGCCTGGCATAATGGTCCCTGGCTGGAGCATGCTACTATAATCCAAAACAAATAACCTCCTCATTAATGTCAATGGATCTGCTCACCTGAGCTCTTCTGTGAAGCGAACATTGCAGAATTGGGCCTTGAAAAGTCTTCTTGCATGCTGAATT